>NC_092873.1:301063112-302451862 GCF_028372415.1 Notamacropus eugenii
AACCTCTCAAGATCTCATTCTGTGTTTCTTCTCCTGATCACAGTCTCGAAAAAATATTCTGTACTCTTTTTTTTGTAATTGTGTTCATATGGTCCCTGGGTTTCTTTTGGCAGGTAGACTCCCATAGTGTCTATCATAGCTTTAAATGGAATTTCTCTTTCTATCTCTTGCTGTTGGGCTTTGTTAGTATTATATAGAAATGCAGATGATTTATCTGGATGAATTATTAACCTGCATCTTAACCAAGTTTATAATTTCATGTAGTTTTTTACTTGATTCTCTGGGATTCTCTAAGTATGTCATCATATCATCTGCAAAGAACGATAGCTTAGTTTCTCCTTTGCCTATTCTAATTCCTTCAATTGCTTTTCCTTTTCTTACTGCTACAGCTAACATTTCTCATACCATATTGAATAATAGTGGTAATAATGGACATACTTGTTTGTCCCCTGCTCTTATTGGAAATGCATCTAGCTTATCCTCATTGCATATAATGTTTGCTGATGGTTTTAGGTAGATACTCATTATTTTATGGAAAGTTCCCCTAATTCCTATGCTCTCCAGTGTTTTCAACAGGAATGGGTGTTGGATTTTGTCAAAAAATTTTCGTGCATCTATTGATATAATCATGTGGTTTCTATTAGATTTGTTGTTAATATGATAAATAATGCTGATAGTTATCCTAGTATTGAACCAGCCCTGAATATATAAGTATATATCCTACCTGATCTTAATGTATTAGTCTCATGAAAAGTTTCTGTATTCTTTTTGCTAATATCTTATTTAAAATTTTTGCATCTATATTTGTTAGAGAAATTGGTCTATAATTTTCTTGCTCTGTTTTGGCTCTTTCTGGTTTAGGTATCAGAACCATATTTCTATCATAAAAAGAATTTTGTAAGACTCCTACTTCACCAATTTTCGCAAATAATCTCTATAGTATTGGAATTAACTGTTCTTTATAGGTTTGATAGAATGCCTTTGGAAATCCGTCTGGCCCTGGACATTTTTTCCTAGGGAGTTAATTGATGACTTGTTCAATTTCTTTTTCTGAAATGGGGTTAAGTCTTTAACTTCCTCTTCTGTAAATCTGGACAATTTTTATTTATATATTTATATTTTTTAAAATATTCATCCATCTCATTTAGATTGTGAAATTTATTGACACACAGTTGTACAGTTAGTCAAAGTTTTAATTTCCTCCCCATCGGAGATGAGCCTACCCTTTTCATTTTTGATATTTGTAATTTGGTTTTCTTCTTTCTTTTTTTTAATCAAGTTGACCAAAGTTTTATCAGTTTTATTGTTATTTTCATAAAAACAACTTTGTTTTATTTATTAGTTCTATAGTTTTCTCAATATCAATTTTATTAATCTCTCCTTTGCTTTTCATTATTTTGTGACTTGTGTTTGCAGATCATATTTTCTATTGTGCTCTGTCCTTTTCATAAGGAAGGTCTGGAAATCCCTTATTTCATCAAATGTCCATCTCCTTGACTGAAATAGTGTGCTCAATTTTGCTGGGTATTTGATTCTTGGTTGTAGTTCAAGCTCCTTTGGCTTACAGAATACCATATTCCAATCCCTACAATCTTTTAATGTAGAAGGTGCAAGGTCCCATGTGATCCTGACTTGTAGCTCCTCAATATTTAAATTGTTTCATCCTGGCTGCCTATAGTATTTTCTCCTTCACTTGCTGGTTCTGGAATTTGGCAACAACATTCCTTGGTGTTTTCAGTTTGGGATCCCTTTCAGGAGGTGAATGGTGGATTCTTTTGATGACTATATTGCCCTCTGGACCTAGGACTTTTGGGCAGTTTTCCTTGATGATTTCTTGGAAGATATTGTCCACGATGTTTTTTTAATTTTTTTTATTATTTTTTCATTTTATTGCACTTCCTTTTATTTCAAAAATACTGCATTTTGCTTGCTTGATTTGACAAATTGAAACTTTGTGCTAACCATACATTGAGGAAGTCTATCACAACCATATTTCCAACAGTATGTGTTCATATTGTGTCACTACATTACATTTTTTATGTTTATTTATTTATTTTTAGTTTTCAATATTCATTTCCACAAAATTTTGAGTTCCAAATTTTCTCCCCATCTCTCCTGTCCCCCCACCCAATAAGGCCTTGCTTTCTGATTACCATGTCCTTCAATATACCCTCCCTTCTATCATACCCCTACCTTCCCTTGTCCCTATCTTCTCTCTTTTCTTGTATGGCAAGATTGATTCTAAACCCTATTACCTGCATTTCTTATTTCCCAGTTGTATGTGAAAACAATTCTCAACATTAGTTTCTAAAACTTTGAGTTCCAACTTATCTCCTTTCCTCCCTCCCAACCCATCCCCACTGAGAAGGCAAGTAATTCAATACAGGTTATGTATGTGTAGTTTTGGAAAATACTTCCATAATAATTCTGTTGTATAAGAATAGCTATATTTCCCTCCATCCTATCCTGTCTCCTATTTATTCTATTCTCTCTTTTGACCTTGTCCTTCCCCAAAATGTTTACTTATAATTACTCCCTCCTCCCATTTGCCCTCCCTTCTATCATTCCCCTACTTGTCCCCTTCTCCCCTATTTTCCAGTAGTGTAAGATAGATTTTGATGCGAAATTGAGTGAGCATGTTATTCCTCAAGCCAAATGTGAAGATATTTAGTTTTGCTTTTGCCCTCTCACTTGCTCCCTTTTTTCCTCCATTGAAAAGCTTTTCTTGCCTCTTTTATGAGAGATAATTTGCCCCATTACATTTTTCTCTTTCTCCTCCCAATATATTCCTCTCTCACCTTTTAATTTTCCTTTTTTTATATACCATTCCTTCTTATTCAACTCACCCTGTGCTCCCTGTCTATATAGCTACACATATATATCGATATAGATATAGATATAGATGTGTGTGTGTGTATAATCCCTTCAACTACACAAATATTGAGAAAAGTCTCAAGAGTGGGGACATGGTGGAGAGAAGAAAGATACAAATCCTAAAACAACAAGAGAAAAACAGCTTCCTATGGGGTTAGAGTAACTTCCTCAAAGTGGGTCAGAACACTCTATATTATAGGGAGGAAGACCAGAGGAAATGACCTGTATATTGGCTCCCCTAGGATGAAGCTATAGTGAAGGATTCTAAAGCCTGCTAAACCGTGGGCCAGCTCCTCTGCAGGTGGTTGATTTAGATCATCAGTATCTCTCCCCTTCCAACATTATTTCCTTTAAATTCTAAGACTGATCCTAGCCACAGTCCTTGTCATGATACTCCTCAGGGTCATTCTCACTTATCTTGTAGGGACCCCTAGTCCAGGATTGAAAGAGAATACTAAAAATAAGTAGAAATGTCAGCCTCAAATAGGCATAGTTAAAGACAGAAACCTGGGTTAGTATACGCAGGGTTCAATAGAGATATTTCATATTCAAGAAGGAGGGAATTTCATGCATAACTTCAAGAGAAAGGTCAAGATTGATATATCCAAGCCACAGAAAGAAGATCTTGGTATAAGGTGAAGAAGACTCATGGGAAAATGAGGCACATCTAATCCCTATGTCATCTCCTAGATGGCCATCTCCAAAGTCAACACACATGAAATTAGCCTCTGAAGGGATGAGACTTATTAAGAGGAAAGGTTTTATCAATGAAATGAAACTACCTCAGGAAGCCACTATCATATCCCCATTACAGCTACCTTTTCCCCTGGATTTCCAGGGTAGGTGAAATTTAGTCACTGTCTAGGGGAAGGAAGAGACTTCAGAACATATTCTCTGACTCTAATAACCTGAGCAATTACCTTGCATAATACCAAATGTGTGGGGGATGGGGGAAGAAAGAAAGAATCCTTCCTCTGGTGATGAGACTGTCTTTGGCCTAGGTCCTTGCTTGGCATGTGGCATTTATTTTAAAACATATCAAATATAGACATAAGGCACACACTTGCAAATAGGGTAGTTCTGTGGACAGAGATGAGTCTACCTTTGCCACAACATTATAAGTAAGTTCTAACCCTTCAGGCATACTCTTGCCTCACTGTCTTCTAGCCAGGAAATGCTGGTCACTAATCAGTCTGTCAGATTCCACTCAATAGGAAGCCTTCCAGAGCTACCCAGAGAGCACCTCTTCCGGAAGCAGTCCCCCATTCCCCCTTGAAGACACCCTTCTGACTCAAAGAGGCCAAAGGGGGCTCTGCTCTATTGGAAGCAAGAGAATTCTTGAAGCAGCTGGTGCAGAGAGGAGGGGTGGAGAAGGGAGATGTAAGTGGGGGAGAATAAGTTTTTCCAAAAGGGCAAAGGAGAGGGAAAATACTGGCAGGTTATTCCAGTCCATAGGTACAATGCTGCTTTTCTAGCTGCCACAGGCCTCAGGAGACCATCAGAACCCCAAAGTTTAGCTCTGCCCCCCCGGGTACCCTGGTACCTGGCCCAGATTTACTTGCTGCTGGGAACTGTGGGGTGAGGCTTCTTCTTCAATACTATCAGTGAACTCAGTGCTAGTATCCTTGGTGTTCTCACCCACAGCTGGATGAAAGGACCCAAGAAAATAACATAGCCTTTCTCGAAACAACAGCTAAGCTCACTAAGTTCCTTTTGTTGCCAATCTGTGGTCTCCTGCCTTCCTCATCCACCACCAACACTCAGCCCCACCCAGCACTAACATCCTTGAGGGAAGAAGAAATGAAAAGCCACACTTTTCTACTAGAACTTTGGGATTTATTTGTTTTGTGATTAATAGTCTTGTAAGATATCAGGTGTGGAGCTACCAAGCCATGAAAAAACCAGACCTGTCCTTGAACCTGGACTTGTCTGAATAGACTCAAAGGATTAGACACTCACCATTACAGCAGGCAGGTGAACACAGATGCTGACCAGAATCCAGCAAGTATGGGTTTTCTTCCCAGCTCAGTCATTGTCTCCCTCAATTTATTTTCCCCATCAATAAAATGGGACCACAACCCACCTATCAACTTACACCTACCAGACCCTAAGAAGACTTACTGTTTTTTGATGGCTGCTAATGTAAATTTCTCCAATAGACCTACCTACCCAACTCCTCCTATCTTTTCCACTTGCTTAAGAATGCTGACATTTGAAGGAATGACAGTCCAAAAACTCTTCCTCCTCCACCTCCAAGGATCTCAGGCTACCCAAAATGCCAAGTACAGCCCAGACCCAAAGAGGGAACTGGGACAAGTCAAGATCATTCAAGATTTGCACTTGAGGACACAGAAAGAAGTATATATGCTTCATATATGCCATTGATCTCACCCTCTTAGATCTTCCCCAACTATAACATTCATTGGATTTAAATTTTGTAGCATCTTTATCTCTGCTAGAAAAATGATTCAGTTCTTTCAGTCACATCTAATATTTTGTGACCCTTTTTGGGGGTTTTCTTCACAAAGATACTGAAATTGTTTGCCATTTCCTTCTCCACCTCATTTGACTGATAATGAACTAAGATAAGCAGAGATAATTGACTTTCCTAGGGTCACACAGATCAGAAGTGTCTGAGGCCAGATTTGAACTCATGAACTGATTCTAAGCCCTATGCTTTATTCACTACATCACCTATCTGCTTTGGGGAAATGGAACTTCCTTGGAGTTCCCTTGTTGTGAGGGTTTTCACTTGTAAGTACTTACTTCTTCATGGTATTTATTTCCCCAAGTGAAAGTCAATCCAAACTGGAAAACCTGTCCACTTCGCAAGCCTGGTCTATTATCTCATCAGCAGGAGAACCCCCAGGCTGCTCTGTGAGACTGCTTTTGTGAAGGATGTCTCTTTTATCACCAGGCTGTCACACTGATTTCCCAAATGGGTATCAGGGTATACAGCCATTCTGAACTAGATCAGAATATGAGCAGTGATGGTAACAAACACCTCCTGGCTCTGCAGAAGGTGATGGGAATTCCAGTAACAAAGGAATATAGACTTGGAAGGAACTTTGATATCTAGCTCAATCCTCTTTATTTTACTGATGGGGAAAAGAAAACTCACAGAGTAATTTTGAAGACCAAGATAGGACAACCAGGCCCTCCGAAGAACAAATTCAGTGCTTGGCACCGTTAGATATAGGTACAAATGTACTGTGACAGTGTTCCCTATCTGTACCTACTTCACTGAAATCACCATTTCCTCTGGCATCTCATCTCATAAATACCTTCCTCTTGTCTTCTCCACCTGGAAAATGAGGACATGCCACCTTGAATCTGGACACCTTTGGAGGAAAACCTCAGTATGACTAACAAGGAAAGTGTTGACTATCAGCCAAGGAGGTTCACAAGGACATGTGGCATTACTCTGGTTACTTGTCACCTGATGCTATAGCGATTTCCAAATTCCTGGTCTCTGTGACTTCAAAAAACAGAATAGTAGTAATGTGCCATTTTTTCTAAGGATTCTTATCACATTGAGTCTCATAGCATAGCTTTTCCTGCTCCAGGTGGATTAACAGCTACTGTGAGCAGAACCTTATGTAGAGGTTTCCCCAGCCTGATGCTTTGCCATCCAAGCTACACTGTTGCAACTCTTAGCAGACCACACTGCTTTGACATGGCCAGTGAAGGAAGCTCTTTTGCTTGATTATACAGATCTGATACAAGGGCTTTCTTTCTTTTCCTTTTTTCTTTTTCCCCTCAATGGTGAGGGATTGAAGAAAATTGAGCGTCAATTTAAAAAAAATTCATTTAAAAATAAGATTACATTTGCATTACAAGGAGCAGCCAGACAGATCACCAATGCTCTTTCAGGCAAATCTGGCCTAGAGTTATTTCATTGGAATGGTCCCTGGGGAAGAATCAACTTTTCTGTTTTGGGGCCTTTGTAACCTAATTAAATGGGCTTTGCTGGTGAATGCCTGAGTACTTGTGAAATGCTTATTTTGTTCCATGTTGCAACATGACTGTACAAATTAGAACTTTACTTTTGATAATTCCCATAAAGAGAATTGATCTATGCCATTTCCAGAGGGATGACTGAAACTTATTATAATTTCTCAGCTATAGGTTTCATATGGTGCCAGGGGTAAAAGGAGGGAGCTTAGATTCATGGCTTAGCTCCAAGGTCAGAAGCTTCATCTCATGCATATCAGATGGACTTTCTATGCTGTGTGACTCTGGGCAAGTCACTTAACTTTGCCTCAGTTTCCTCACTTGTAAAATGAGCTGGAGAAGGAAATGGCAAACTACTCAGGTACCTCTGCCAAGAAACCCCCAAACACAGTCATGAAGAGTCACACACAACTGAAATGACTGAAAATAATATCTTCCTTCATCTTTCATCTTACATATGTCCTTAAGAGTATGACTCTCTTTCCTGAGAACTTCCATCATTAAACTTCTCTCAAGCAGCAAAACTGTTTCTTACAAAATGAAAATGTTCTGACTTAATGTATGGGATGGCAGGAGCCCCTACTCAAATTGACTACTCAGAGGCATCTCAAAGTGTTAACAGAAAGTTCCTTTATTCAATTCTCACGAGAAGCAGGGCAATCCCTTCACCAGGTAGTCTGGAGCAGGGAAGCTGAAGACGAAGGCAGAGCAGTGATATATAGAGACCCTAACATGAAAACCCCTCCCACCATTAACCATTATTCTCATTGGCTGGGCAATATGGTCTTACATTCTAGGCACGAAATCTAGCCAATCCCTTTTGAAATCTGTTCCAAATTTCCCTCCCCCCTGTTCGTTACAAAGCCCTCGAAAATATACGTCAGCATATGCAAAAGCACGCAAGGAGATGGTCATTCAAAGAAGTAAAGGATTTCCACCTTCCTGACAAAAACACCAGAAATTAATAGAAAATTAGATCTTCAAACGCAGGTCTCAAGAGAGAAATAAAAGGGAAAACAGAGGGAAAAAAACATGCTACTCAATTTGGGCAAACTGTTTACCTCCCTATAAGGGAAGATGACACCTGTTAATCTTGAGAATTGTACATCTATTAAGAAATACAAAAGGGATATACATAGAGAGAATGCATATAAAGTAAATCATGTGATGATAAAAATATGATTTAAGCATGTGAAGGCTTGTAACAGGAGGAAAAGGAGGAAGCAGAAAATGGTAAATTACATAACAGGAAGAAGTACAAAATTATAGTAGAGGTAAAGAGGGGAGGGAGATGAGCATTGTTTGAGAGGTACTCTCATCTGATTTGGTTCAAGGAGGGAAGAATAAACTTAAGTATGTAATTCTAACTAGCTCTATAGGCAGTAGGCGGGGAAGTAGGAAGAAAGAGAAGGGGAAGCTAAAAGGGAGGGAAGAAGCAGTAAGGGTAAAGGGCAGTAAAGGGGAGGAGGGCTAAAAGAAGGAAGGGAAGGCTACAGGAGGGAGTGGTGAATAGTGAAAACTATTGAGAAGGGGAAGAGAGAAGGGAGAACTAAAACCACAAAGGGTGGGAAAGAGGATGGAGGGAAATACACAGATTGTAATCATAACTGTGAATGTGAATGGAATGAATTCTCTCATAAAACAGAGATGGATAGTAGAATGGATTAAAAGCCATAATCCAACAATATGTTGTTTACAAGAAACACATTTGAAACGGGGGGATACATACAGGGTAAAGGTCAAAGTTTGAAGGAGAATATATTGTGCTTCAGCTGATGTAAGAAAAGCAGGGGTAGCAATCCTAATCTCATTCAAAGCAAAAGCAGAAAGAGACCTAATCAAAAGACATAAGGAAGGAAATTATATCCTGCTAAAAGGCACCATAGACAATGAAGCAATATCATTACTAAACATGTATGCTCCAAATGGTAGAGCATCCAGATTCTCAGAGGAGAGGTTGGGGGAGTTGAAGGAAGAAACAGACAGAAAAACTATACTAGTGGGGTACCTCAGATTCCTCCTCTCTGAACTTGATAAATCTAATCTCAAAATAAACAAGAAAGAGGTTAAGGAGGTAAATAAAACTCTGGATAAGGTAGATATGATAGATCTCTGGAGAAAACTGAATGGGAATAGAAAGGAATATACCTTTTTCTCAATAGTACATGGCACATATACAAAAAATGAGCATGTATTAGCACATAAAAACCTCACAATCTAGTGCAAAAAGGCAGAGACAGTCAATGCATCCTTCTCAGACCATAATGCAATAAAAAGTATATGTAATAAAAGGCCATGGAAAGATAAACCAAAAATCAATTGGAAACTAAATAAGCTAATCCCAAAGAAGGAGTGGGTTAAACAACAAATCATAGAAACAATCAACAACTTCATTCAAGAGAATGACAATAATGAGACAACCTACCAAATCTTATGGGATACTGCAAAAGCAGTTCTTAGGGGAAGTTTTATATCTTTGAATGCTTACATAAATAAAATAGAGAAAGAGGAGATCAGTGACTTGGGCATGCAACTGAAAAAGCTAGAGAAAGAACAAATGGAAAACCACAAGTAAATACCAAATGAGAAATACTGAAAACCATAGGAAAGATTAATAAAATTGAAAATAAGAAAACTATTGAATTAATGAATAAAACCAATAGTTGGTTTTATGAAAAAACTAATAAAATTGATAAACTTTTGGTCAATTGGATTAAAAAAAAGGAAGAAGAAAATCAAATTACTAATATCAAAAATGAAAGGGGTCAACTCACCTCCAATGAGGAGGAAATTAAAACAATAAGTAGAAATTACTTTGCCCAAATTTATGCCCACAAATACGACAATCTAAATGAGATGGATGAGTATTTTAAAAAATACAAATTGTTCAGATTAAGAGAAGAGGAAGTTGAATACTTAAACAACCCCATCTCAGAAAAAGAAATTGAACAAGCCATCAATGAACTCCCTAGCAAAAAATCTCCTGGGCTGCATGGATTTACAAAGGAAATCTATCAAACATTTAAAGAACAGCTAATTCCAATACTATATAGACTATTTTTGAAAATTGGAGGAGTCTTCCCAAGTTCTTTTTATGATACAAATATGGTTTTGATATCTAAACCAGAAAGAGACAAAACACAGGAAGAAAATTATAGACCAATTTCTCTAATTAATATAGATGCAAAAATTTTAAAGAAGACTTTAGCAAATAGAATACAGCATCTTATCACAAGAATAATACATTATGATCAGGTAGGATTCATACCAGGAATGCAGGACTGGTTCAATATTAAGAAAAACTTTTAGCATTATGGCTTATATCAACAATGAAAGTAACCAAAATCACATTATTATCTCAATAGATGCAGAAAAAGCTTTTGACAAAATACAACACCCATTCCTATTAAAAATGCTGGAGAACATAGGAATAAAGGAAACTTTCCATAAAATAATAATCAGTACCTACCTAAAACCTTCAGCAAGCATTATATGCAAAGGAGATAAGCTAGATGCATTTCCAATAAGATCAGGGGTGAAACAAGGATGTCCATTATCACCACTATTATTCAGTATGGTACTAGAAATGTTAGCTGTAGCAATCAAACAAGATAAAGAAATTGAAGGAATAAGAATAGGCAAAGAAGAAACTAACTTATCACTCTTTGCAGATGATATGATGATATACTTAGGGAATCCCAGAAATTCAACTAAAAAACTACTTGAAATAATAAACAACTTTGACAAAGTTGCTGGTTACAAAATAAACCTGCACAAATCTTCTGCATTCCTATATATTAGTGACAAAGTCCAACAGCAACAGACAGAAAGAGAAATCCCATTTAAAGCTAGGGTAGAGGGCGGAGCCAAGATGGCGAAGTAGAAAGACGCACATACACATAGCTCCGAACCCACAAACCACAGAACGGCTAGAGGGGACCAAGCCAGGGCGAATTCTGCACCCAGAGACCACGGAATATTGGAGCTAGGGAGATTTCTGCTCCGGACAGACCTGCAAACCTCTCGCCGGGGGTCCTTCGCGCTGTGGACTGGGCCCCGGGACGGGGAGTGGAGTGCAGCCCTGCCGCGGCCACGACACCGAGAGGAAAAGATCCGAGAGGGTTACGGGGACGGGATCTCCAGTGGCCACGTGGGTCCCCCCACCCACAGAGGGACCTGCAAACCTCTCGCAAAAGGTCCGTCGCGCTGCAGACATGGAGCCCAGCCCAGACCTGCGGAGGCGGCAGCGGCCACGGCTCCGAGAGGCACAGATCTGAGAAAGCTCCAGAGGCGGGATCTTCAGCGGTGGCACAAGCCCCCCCACCAACAGGTGACTGATGGGGATAGGTGAGAGAGTCTCTTTGGTGGGTTGAGAAGGGAGTGGGGTGCCCCATGTCTCGGGCCCCCCCAGGAGATAGAAGCTGAGAGGTGGCTACAGACAGGGGCTCCCCAAACGGGGGGGAGCCTAGATCCATTGTGGAAGGTCTGTGCATAAATCCCCTGAGGGAACTGAGCCAGAGAGGCGGCCCTGCCCCTCACCACCTGAACTTAATTCTCACACTGAATAGCAGCCCTGCCCCCACCAAAAACCCTAAGGCAGGAAGCAGCATTTGAATCTCAGTCCCCAAACGCTGGCTGGGAGGACCAGGAGGCAAGGTGGGTGTGAGGAGAACATTCAGAGGTCAGGTCACTGGTTGGGGAGAATGCCCAGAAAAGGCAAAAGAAATAAAACTATCGAAGGGTATTTTCTCGGAGAAAAGACACTTCCTCCCTTCCTTTCTGATGGGGAGGAACAATGCTTGCCATCAGGCAAAGACACAGAAATCGAGGATTCTGTGTCCCAGCCCACCCAATGGGCTCGGGCCATGGAAGAGCTCAAGAGGAATTTTGAAAATCAAGTTAGAGAGGTGGAGGAAAGACTGGGAAGGGAAATGAGAGGGATGACGGAGAAGCATGAAAAGCAGATCAGCTCCCTGCTAAAGGAGAACCAAAAAAATTTTGAAGAAATTGGCACCTTGAGAACTAGCCTAACTCAGTTGGCAAGGGAGGTGCAAGGGGCCAATGAGGAGAAGAATGCTTTCAAAAGAAGAATTAACCAAATGGAAAAGGAGATTCAAAAGCTCACTGAAGAAAATAGATCTTTCAAAACTGGAATGGTACAGATGGATGCTAAGGACTTTATGAGAAAGACAGATATCTCAGAACATACCGCGCAGATTCGAAAAATAGAAGGTAATGTGAAATATCTTATTGGAAAAACAACTGACCTGGAAAATAGAATCAGGAGAGACAATGTAAAAATTCTGGGACTACCTGAAAACCATGATCAAAAGAAGAGCCTAGACATCATCTTCCATGAAATTATCAAGGAAAACTGCCCTGAGATTCTAGAACCAGAAGGCAAAATAAATATTCAAGGAATCCACAGAACACTGCATGAAAGAGATCCAAAAAGAGAAACTCCTAGGAGCATTGTGGCCAAATTCCAGAATTCCCAGGTGAAAGAGAAAATATTGCAAGCAGCTAGAAAGAAACAATTCAAGTATTATGGAAATACAATCAGGATAGCACAAGATCTGGCACCCTCTACATTGAGGGATAGAAGGGAATGGAATAGGATATTCCAGAAGTCAAAGGAACTAGGACTGAAGCCAAGAATCACCTACCCAGCAAAACTGAGTATAATACTTCAGGAGAAAAAATGGTCTTTCAATGAAATAGAGGACTTTCAAATTTTCCTGATGAAAAGACCAGAGCTGGAAAGAAAATTTGACTTTCTAACACAAGAATGAAGAGAACCATGAAAAGGTGAACAGCAAAGAGAAGTCATAAGGGACTTACTAAAGTTGAACTGTTTACATTCCTACATGGAAAGACAATATTTGTAACTCTTGAAACTTTTCAGTATCTGGGTACTGGGCGGGAGTACACACACACACACATGCACACACGCACACACACATAGAGACAGAGTGCACAGAGTGAATTGAAGAGGATGGGATCATATCTTAAAAAAAAATGAAATCAAGCAGTGAGAGAGAAATATTGGGAGGAGAAAGAGAGAAGTTATATGGGGCAAATTATCTCTCATAAAAGAGGCAAGCAAAAGACTTATTAGTGGTGGGATAAAGAGGGGAGGCAAGAGAAAAACATGAGGTCTACTCTCATCACATTCCACTAAAGGAAAGAACATAATGCACACTCATTTTGATAGGAAAACCTATCTCATAATACAGGAGTGTGGGGGACAGGGGCACAAGCAGGGTGGGGGGGAGGATAGAGGGGAGGGGAGGGGAGGAGAATGTAATACGAGGTCGACACTCATGGGGAGGGAAAGGACCATAAGAAAATAGAAGTAATGGGGGACAGGATAGGATGGAAGGAAATATAGTTAGTCCTATACAACACAACTAGTATGGAAATCATTTGCAAAACTAAACAGATATGGCCTATATTGAATTGCCTGTCTTCCAAGGGGAAGGGGTGGAGAGGGAGGGAGCTAAAGAAGTTGGAACTCAAAGTGTTAGGACCAAATGTAATGTTCTTACCACTGGGTAACAAGAAATACAGGTTAAAGGGTCAAGAAAGCTATCTGGCCCTACAGGACAAAAGAGAAGACGGAGAGAAGGGCAGGGAGGGAGGATAGAGGAGAGAGCAGATAGGTCACAGGGGCAATCAGAAAGCTTGGGTTTGGGGGGGGGGGAGAAAAGGGGAGAAAATTTGTAACCCAAAATTGTGTGAAAATAAATGTTAAAAGTTAAATAAAAAAAAAAAAGAAAACCACAAATTAATATTAAAAAAAAAAAAGAAGAAGTACATTGAAGCTTAACGTCAAGGACAGCTTCCTAATGATGAGAGGAAATGGTTGGAGCTGGGAGGCAGAGCCGAGGAGGGAAGGAAGCCCAGGAATGGGATATGGCCACAGTGTCACTGGATTGCATAGAACATGGACAGGGAGAAGGGCCTCAGAAGATTGGAAAGGTTATAAAAGGCCTGATTTTTGTCATTCTGGAGAACAGAATTTCTGATCTTATTATTCAATTTCTTCAAAGGAAAGGATTAGGACTTTGACTAGGAGGAAAAGGGATTTGTATTTTTTTAGGGATTGATAGTTAAAGAGAGAGAAGGTTTCTCATGCTGATTGATCCAGAGACTCTGATCTAGGATCCCATGAAAATGCTTTCACAATATTTTTGAAAGAGAGAGGTGTGAGGCATGTCATACTTACTGCGCTTCTCAGTGTGGCATAGAAAGGTCCTCGAGCAGACATAGAGGGAGATATTTGTACCCTGAATGGATAGCCCCAGGAAGTGGTCATTCTATTTAGAGATACTATTGTCCTAGAAGGAGTGGAGAAACTTGAATTACCAAGTTATGGAAATCATAGGTGTCAAAAGTAGAAACTAAGACAACATCTGGAGATTCTCCGAAGACCTAGATTTGATGTGTTTCATGCTTCAAATGGAAAACCACTTATTCTGGTATGGCACATGATTGCTTGAAGATCCTGAGCTGCCTCTTGGGGCCAGAGGCCATGCTAAAGACATCTGTGTTTAATTCTAAACTACAGGTAAGAGGTGAGTAAAAAGTCTTCCAGTTGTATGGAAAGATTAGAAAATAAATATGCTATTGATGAAAAGGGTCATGACCTTCGTAGAAATGAGCCATAGTAGGGTTAAGAACAATACCTTGTAAGGAGATGGACCAGCCACTGTGCCAAGGAGTTCTGTTTGCCTTGGCTTGCTTGTTGGGTATTCAGTGATTCTCCATATTATAATTCCAAAGAGAAAGCCTTCAGATCCCTGTGACATGAAGGCTATGTTGACCCAGTAGAGCTCTACTTATCTAAGTCAAAGGCTTTTAGCCCTTTGGCAGCATCCTAAAGCCTATGAAGCCTTTCTCAGAATATTTTGTTGCTTATATTCACAGTGGGAAAAAAAGGAAATTTCTTCAGCTAAAGGTTGGTAAAAATCAGGATGTAATTATTTTCCCATCCAAATTCATGGATCTCCTGAAATCCATCCAAAGACCCCATAGGGATTCTTGGACCCCAGTTTAAGAACCACTGACTTAAGTGAAGGCTTCAAGTAAACGATTTCTCAGACACCGAACAATTTTTTTGTTTTCAACAATTCACGGGGAAAAGTGATTGGCAATATGAATTTCTTAGAAGGGCTGCCCTACCTGGATGAAAAGAAGTTGTTAGAGCCAGAGGCAAGACTCCATAAGGCAGACTGGAGGTGACCAGTCTAAAGTTATCTATCCACTGAGAAGCTTCAGTTTTGTCCAACATCTTGGAATGAGTGGTATTGCATATACTGACTCAATCAGTAAGTACTGACCTTGGGGGGAAAAAAGAAGCACTGGACACCCTCAAAGAACTATCATGAGGTGAAAGAGTGACTAAGTTTTAATTGGTTACTAAAATCTTTGGAAAAATTGTATCAACATTGCAAAACTTCTCAATGATCTCAGCCTTGGATTTGTAACTGGGCTAACTGACACCCAGAAAGATAGCCATAGTTTTAGCATTGAATATTGATAGGACTCACCTGCCTTTTTATGATCAGGTTGTCAGGAATTCCAGGTAAGTGGAGGTCCTGTTAAATCATCTTAGTGTCACTAGAAAACACAAGCCAGGGGATTGCTGAGAAGCAGTGTTCTGTCAGATCTCTGAGAGGGTGGTGACTATATGTTCTTTAAACTTGATATTCCCCACCCCCATCCCCATTGCTTAGCACACTGCCCTGCACATAATAAGTATTTTTAAAAGACATGGTGCTGCTGTTGTCAGGAAGTCTGTCATTCTATCAAACAACAAATGCAAGGGACAGGTTCTCCAAAGACAATGCAGTGCATTAACTTACTGCCTGGGAAAGAACATTGTTCAGTCATATCCCACTCTTTGTGACTCCTTTTGGGGTTTTCTTGGCAAAGATACTAGAATGGTTTGCCATTTCCTTCTCCAGCTCATTTTACAGATGAGAAAACTGAGGCAGACTGGGCCAAGTGACTTGCCTAAGGTCACACAGTCAGTAAGTATCTGAGGCAGGATTTGAACTCAGGTCCTCCTGACTGCAGATCCAGTGCTCTATCTAGTGCACCACCTAGATGCATCATAGGGGAATTAGGTGGACTAAAAGGAAGGAGAGCACAAGAATTTCCTGTGCTAATGAAATCATAGGGCCATTCCCCATGTGCTCTCCTACTGTATGCCAGATGCCATACTGGGTGCTGGCAGTACAGAGACAAAAGGAAAACTGCTCCTGTCCTTTTTCCTAACTCTTCCTCCTCAGCTCCCAGGCCCCAGTAGTTGCAAAATCTCTTCCTTTCTATCCAACCAATCTCTCTTCTCTCCAGTTTCATAACCTCCACCCTATTCAGTATGTCATCATCTCTCATTTGGATTCTAGCTAGAACCCGTGATTACCCTCTCTCCCCTCACCCCCAGCCTCTTTCCTATCAAATGTATTCTCCACAAAGCTTCCAAATAATCATTCTTGAAACACAGATCTAAGAATGTCTCAATCAGATCCATGTGTCCACACTCAAAAACTGTGGCTCCCTATTCTCTCAAGCACAGGGTACAGGAATACTTAGCCTCCCACCTGCACATGTCCACTGTCTGATTCCCACCTACCTTTTCACTTTAATTTCCCATCTTTCCCCTTCACACTCTCTGTTACAAGCTAACCAGTTACCTGTTCTCTGCATGTGACATTTCCCTGCCCCTCCTTAGCACAGGTGGATCGCTCCTTCCGTAACTAGCAGGATCTGGAATTTGTGCCTCACCTCTGCCTTGTAGAATGCTCAGCCTTCAGGTGACACCTCCCAGAGGTGGCCTATCCTGATCTCCCCAGGGAGTGGCTCTAGGCCCTCATCCAGCAACTTTGTGTTACTCTGTATTTGTTTTATTTTCCTGTGTATGTATCTTATCCCCTCAGTATGCTCTCACTGTCATCTCTGCATTCCTAAGATTTCTACGTAGTATGAATTTAATACATGTTTTTTAAATTGAATTGAGGAAAGATATTAAACTAAGAACAGCCTCTCTCAAGCCTCAAATGATATGTGTACATATATATATACACATATATAATATATATGTATACACATATATATACTCACATATGTGTATATGTATGTATCTATATGTGTTTGCATGTACACATGTACATTCACACATATTTCCCTAAGGCAATAGATAAAGCACTGGACCTAGGGTCAGGAAGACCTCAGTTCAAATCCAGCCTCAGACACCTACATCAGGGCAAGTCATTTAACTATTTCCTCAACTACCAGACGGCAATAATGGCAGCACCTAACTAACAGGGTTAAAATTGTTGTATGCATAAACAGAAATAACTGCAAAGCATTTAGTGCCATGCCAGGCACACAGTAGGCACCTATTAAATCCTTGTTGCTCTCCTCCCCCTCCCCCTGAGGCTATTCCCTCATCACCACCATGACTGCTAAGGGACAGGCAGATGGATGGATGTCACCTGCCTGGTGAGACAGATGCTGTGAATATGTGATTCTCTACAGAAGACACACCTGAGAATCCTCAAGTATCCAGAACATTCACAGCTTGTCTACTCGTCACTGCCTTCCCCACACAAGACAATTCATTTCTTAGCTCTGGGAATGTTGATGGGTTGTCCCCAATTCCCAGAATGCCCTGCTTCCTAATCTCTGCCTCCTGGCTGCCCCAGCTGCCTTTAAGTTCCAGCTAAATTCCTACCTTTTACTGGAAGCCTTTCCCATCCCCTCTTCATTCTAGTCAATTATATTCTACTTAGCCTGCACAGGGCTCCTCAAGAACTTCTTTCTTTGTATTCCTGGTGTGGTACAGGCCTGGCACATAGTAGGGCTTAATAAATACTTACTGAGTGACTGACGGTGGTCAAAACTTTTCTCCCCTAACGACTGAAAACCAGGACGTAGTGGCAGCAAGTTAGTGCCTGGATTCTATGGGTAGCCTCTGAAACTCTGCCCATTGAAGTGATGTCACAGATGTAGCAAGTAGGGGATGCCTGACCCTGAGAGCAGACTGCATCCTGTGGAGAATGGCAGATACCTAAGAGAGTGTGAATAAAGTTTACTAGGTAGGATTATACTAGGCACAAACATCATATATTCTTTTTTCCCCACATTTATTTTTTTAATTCATGGAATAAAACAAGCATTTCCGTAACATAGTAGAATAAAAAAGGATGATTTTACATGAAACCAAAAATTGATTTTGTACAACTTACTATTCCTTTTAAATATATGATAAAGTTCTCATGTAATTTTTTTTCTTTTTATCCTCTTTCTTTCTTCCTGCCCCCCACCCTAGACATGGTATCCATTAGCCACAAATGGGTACATATATGTAAAACTTTTCTATATATGGTTCTTTTTTTTAATCAGTTCTTTATCTGGATGCAGATAGCATCCTTTTTCATATGTCCTTTATGGTTAATTCAGAGATTTATAATAGTCAAAATGACCTATTCATTCAAAATCATTCTTACAACAATATTGTTGTTTCATATATTCTTTATTTCATATGTATCACAGACTATAAAGTATGTGTGTTTGTCCTTCATTGCTGAAGAAGACCATGGCATCAGAGAAATAAGGACTATGACTTGCACTTGACTTTGTTTTGAGTGAGGGAAGACTGTGCAGGTCACCAGCCTCATTTCTCCTGCAGAGTCATCTGCATCCAGTGACAAGATATCCATCGGGATGACTGGAGATGACCCAGAATGAGGCAAGTGGGGTTAAGTGACTTGCCCAAGGTTACACAGCTAGTGAATGTCAAGTGTCTGAGGTGAGATTTGAACTCAGGTTCTCCTCACTCCTGCACTGGTGCACTATCCACAGCACCACTTAGTTGCCTACAGACTATAATACATATACATATATATATATATATATATGTATATATATGTACATGTAGATAAACATGTTTTGTATGAATATGATAAAATGAGATAACATTTGTAAAACTTCATTGTAAAGCTTCAAGTGCTACGCAAATTTTCATTATTATGATTTTTATGATGAACAGTAGCACATGGATAGGGAGTGGACCTGTGGTCTTGTTAGTATGAATGTAATATGGATAGTTTTGACAGTCAGTTAGCATCTATTAAATCCTCTCATGTGCCAGGCACTGTGCTACACTGGGGACAAAAGGAAAGGTAAACTTCCAGATGAGAGAACTTCTACCAGTATAGAATGGCACCTTCTGATCTTAGAAGGTTGCTTAGAGCTGAAGGCAGAGACCTCAGCAGGCTCACCACACATCTAAGTCTAGTCTGAACTAGATTCAAATGTAATTGGGAAAGATTTAACAAAATAGATTCAAATCCAATAAAACATAGATAATGTTAAACTGGAAAACCAAGTCTACATGTGGCTCTCAGGGATCTTTAGGCCTAAGTGGTCCCCCATTTTTGTTTGAGCTTGATACCACAGCTGCCTCTCTGTGTGTCTGGTATAATTTGCAGAGATTATCAATTTGTTACCTAGTTTAACAGGTATTGCAGGTGCTGGGCTCTTCTCCCCTTTCCCTTTTCGTACCGAACTGCTTGGGAAAATCAAAAGGGCAAATCAGATGGTAGGCCTCCCTGAGGACTCTCAGAAACCCAGACTTCACCCTAAGCAGCAGTGGCAACTGGCCATGACTTTGGATCACTATAGATAATCAGAATAATCTCACCCAGGTCCTTTAAGAAAGATTACTAGAGAGAAAATGAGCTACTTTCATTGGCTGCTAAATCATCCAGGAATGTTGCCTTGGGTGGAAGATGCTCCTCCCAGATGTTGGAGGTGGAAAAGACATCAAGATTTGTGGTTATCATATCAGAAGGTAGAACTGATTCCTGACCCTCTCAAAGTGATAAGGACTCTCTCAAAGCTGGAGAACAAGTTAAGTTGTGGTTCTGGGGATAGTGGCATGTAACCAGAGGCTGACTAGACTAATGGATACACTGTTTCTCTTGTAAATTTTTTTTTTGGTTTTACACCCTTGGTAGCTAAGACCATGCCTAAGAACATCAAAAGCTCTGCTCCACAGAGAAATGTTTTTAAACATTTTGAACTAAAGAACAACCAAATGAGAGAGAGGGCTTACGTGGAGGAGCCTGAGGAACTGAAGAAGAACCACTTGACTCGAGCTGTGTCAGAACAGGTGGAAGGCAACAGAGAGCTATGGGCCTCTGCCCACACCAGACCATCCCCTGGCTACCACAACATTAGAGGACCCATCCTATTTGCAAATCTGGTTCTGGAAAACTATTAAACTTTTTTAAAAATGATAGAGAGTGATTTAAATCTTTGGAACTAATTAATATGAATTCATAGTAATCAGACTTGTTCATCTTCCCCCAATTTTTTTTTTTGTCAGTAAAATTTCCTTCTATAATGTTGTGAATTTCTGGTTTTTAACTGACAAGCTAAGAGACTGAGTTCAGAGGAGAACTTCTGACACACTGGTTGGTGATAGGTACATGTCTATGTCACAAGATGGACTTCATAAATTTATTAGCTTAAGCAAGTCCTTAATTTTCCCTTCATGGCCTCAGTTTCCTTACCTGAAAAATGGGGGTGGGTGAAGGGCTTTGTACTAAATGACTTCTGAGTTTTCCTCCTGTCATCCATCAATCATCAAGAATTTTTAAAAATATCTACCATATGCCTGATACTGTACTTTCAGCTGTGGGTCTATGATCTTGCAATGCACCAAACTTTAAAAAAAAATTTATTTTAAGTCTTCCTAAAGAAAATCTTAACAGGTTGTAAACACTGTGAAGGCAGGAATCAAGGCTTTTCTTCCTACTTGACCACTCCCCAAACAAGATCTGTATGCAACAGGCAATAAATCAATATTTTATTGAAATGCAAACTCATTTCCTGACCTTTGAATATTATTCACAGCTTTCTCAATGACTTGGGGCCATCATCAGGATCTTTAGTTAGCTTCCTGTTACAATTCAGTGATATTCTCCAGGCTTCTTCATATGTTTAGGGATTGGCTGCCCTTATCTGAATGCATGGAGGACAGCTTCTACAAATTTGTCTAATAGCACACATCCATCACTGAAACAAAATTTAGCATGCAATCGCAATATATGAATATTTATTTTTAAATTCTATGCCTGCTAAAATAACTCTGAGGTGTTACTTCACATCTCTTAGACTGGCTGATATGACTGACAGGAAGAAATGGTAAATGTTGGAGAAGATGTGGGTAAATGGGGATGCTAATGCATTGTTGGTGGAGTTGTGAACTGATCCAAACATTCTGGAGAGCAATTTGGAACCATGTCTGAAGGGCTATAAAGCTGTGCATACACTTTGATCCAGCGATATCACTACCAGGTGTTTATACTAAAGAAATCATGAAAAAGGGAAAAGGACCCACATGTACAAAAATATTTATAGCAACTTTTTACATCAATAGAGGAATGACCCAACAAGTTGTATATGAATGTAGAACATTGTTGGGAAGATTAATTTAATTAAAGCTAGATAATATATTCCATGAATCCACTTAACCAGGCACATAAACATCTATGCATAATATTCCTCTGAAAGCAAATAATGAACGAGGGTTGTTACAGAGTTAACGTCTCTGCATTGAGGCACTCTCTTTCCTCTGGATGACCTATGGCATATGGCCTCACAACTCTCTAAGATATGGGATGAATGAGGGCATCAGTTTCAATCTACACAGTCCTATTTGCAAACCTTAATTTCTTTGTGTAGATGAAACAAAATAGAAATGGCAGTTCTGTTTTCTTCCAATACATTGGTGAATTCTCTTTTGTACCCGGAAGGGTGTGCACACTCCACTTTGGAGACCAGTGCCCTAGGTGGCCATGGTTTTCTAGTTCTGTATATTTGTAGTTTTGTTTCTTCCTTCAGGCTATCACTCTTTCTTGCTGTAACTGGGTCTCTTGCTTGCATTTGACAGCCTAACTTTTCGTATATTATTTCAGCAAAAGCCTGATGTCAACTTCACCTGGAGATGGATTCTCTGACAGGTGCTTTCTTCAAAGCAACTCAGACTTTCTAAATAGCTGTGTTCAGGATTATTATATCTTCCTGATATTTTTCCAGTTCTTATGTGGCAGAGTGGATGTGGTTTCTGACCCCTCCCCATTCCCCTTTCCTGTTCCCTTCTTTATTTCTTTGGGCTGGTTAGATCATACAAGCTACCCTCATAATGGCAGGTCAGGTGTTCCAGAGTGAGAGTACACACTACTGTAACTTGCTCTCTGAGGGTATTAGGGGACTTCCCACCCTACAGTGCAGGAACTAGTCTTATGATACTCATAACTGGGGCTCCTTAGCCCACAGTAATATACTTCTCACTTAACAAATCAACCAAAATGAGCTCAATTAACTCAGAAACTTTTGCTAAAACAGAAGGCAAAGTGAGGGCACATTCTAAGCTCAATGTACAAGTATCCACAAAGGATGGGAAATAGACAAATTGAAAGAAAGATAGCAGGAGGTACATCTCCTCCCTAGGAATGCCTGGGCCTTCAACAATTTGCAACTCTGGACTATGGGCTTTTCATGTCCTTTATCAAAGACAATCTGCACAAAAATTTACTAATGGGTATGTCATTTTCTCTTCAGATTTAAAGTTTTATTGTAGTTATAGAAAGGGTTTCCTCCCATGAAGTGATAAACATTGTTTAAATTTATGCAGCATCTCTCTGGATTCACTCTCCCACTCCAATAGACAGGTTGGGTCCCCAGAAAGCAATGACTATTTCTCCCGTCACGATTGTAGTAGTTACCTTGAGGGATTGTGTCTTCTTATCCTACATATGGAAACCAGCCCTCAGATTTCTGGTGTTCTTCCAATCACTTCAAATTCCCTAGGTCTGTCTCCCATACTTATTCATCTCAGAGAAAGAAATAGACACAAAAAGACAAACCCCCTCCCAAAACCCCAATCCACAGTGCATTGAATTCATGACCATGTGGTGACTGGGTGTGGAGGTAGTGAACCTGTCCCTGTGCCACTTTTCCTTAAAGGCTCAGAGCATGTCCTCCTTTTCACACTGCTGCCACGAAGAAAGAGTTTGTTTATCGGAGACTTTTAAAAAAGAAAAAAATCCTGCATATGACCTGGGAAAAGGCACTATCCTCATATATTTCTAGAAACAGGTTCAGCAAATATCCACGCTGATTGGCATCAAGCACAGCATATTGTACATGCTCAAAGAGCTGGGGCTTGGTTGGCTAGCTAGTTCTGGTAAGGACAGGAAAACTCTCATGGGAAGTTTGGGCTCAGGAAAAGTTTGACATCTTCTGGAAAGTCATCCAGCTTGCTCTCTTCCTTTTCAATGCAGGGCCAAAGTTATTGTTCCAGTTGTACCGTTTGAAGTGTGTGTGTGTGTGTGTGTGTGTGCGTGTGTGTGTGTGTAGTTTTTGTTGTTGTTGGAAAAATCCATAGGATGTTCATTCAGATGCATGTTGAAACACTAGGCAATAGACGTTTTCCTTCATTTGGTCTTCCCTATGTTTACAGACAGGTTAAATTCCTTGGGTGATTAAAAATCTTTCAGGAGGCTCTGCAATGTTTGGGGGATTGATTAAATCAATAAAGTAGCATCTGCAAAAGAGAACTTCTGGAGGATTTTACCCTCCTTAGCTTGGACTCTGTGCTAGATCTCTATTACAATAGCAAATACTTTTGGAGAGCAAGCATCTCTGATGCCTCAACTGATGATTATTTTCAAAGGTTTCCTAAACAGTAATTTCTTTTGTAACCTCTTCCAAGGGATCCTGAAAGATGTTGATGGATGGAAGGGAAACAACTTGTAAAAAGAGCTGGTTCTATTGAGCCAAATGCTTTTCATAATCAGCAATAATAAGTAAGGTTCACATTTATATAGTGTTTTAAGTTTTGCAAAGTACTTTACAAATGAGATGTACATGCTATTATTACCCCATTTTACAGATGAGGAAGCTGAGGCAGACAGATGTTAGGTGGCTTGCTCAGGGTCACATAGTTCATATCTGAAGCTGGATTGGAATTCAGGTGTTTGTGGCTCCAGGTCAAGTGCTCTATCTGCTGAGCCACCTCATTATCTCAAACAATGAGCACATTGGGATCTTATATTCTACATATTTCAGTCCATTTTGATATTGTTGTCAATTGTGCACACTGTTGAATATTGTTATAGAAAATCTGCTTATTCCCTATTAGTATCACCATCAAGGATACCCTCATTTCATTCTAGTGGTCTTCATAAAATTTAATATATAGATAGGAAGGAAGCTATATGAGTTAGTGGTCCCTGATGTTCTCTCCATCAACATTTCCTTCTGCACTTTTGGTATGTTTTCCTCCTGCAGATACTTTATACATCAATCCCTTAATGTCTTCACAATTGTATAATCTCCAGAACAGATTTCTATATTTACTTGGTCAAATCCTGCTGCTTTTCCTATGTTTTGTTTTTTTTAGTGCCATTTCAACCATAGGGACTATGATTTTACGGTTGAAATACAGTGATTCCACTAGGTTTAGAGGTCTGTTGAAATGTTTTTTTGGTAAATCGTTTCCATTTTTCTTTTATTTGTAATCTTCTTTTCCTTTTCATCCTTGAATGCCATTGGGATGACTTTGTTTAGTTGGCTATCTTGCCATACTTGCTTTTAACACCTTTGAGCCTCTCTTGCTTTTCCCTGCTTTATGAGAAGGTATTCCTCACAATCATTTATAATTCTTCTTTATAATATTTTTATAGAGTTCATATTCTAGCTTGGTATTACCTTTGACAGATATTTCTCTGGTAAATCAAATGAGCATTTGTTGGCCAACGCATTTTCTGGATTCCTTCATTCTCTGTGTGGGAATTAAGTTACATTGGTTTAACTTCTGGATGAAATTATGTCAATGTCAAAGTCATTTTTTTTTTCCATGAAGAGGTTATAAAACCCTTTTCTAAGTTGTCTTGCCTTTTGAAATGTAGACACTTTCATTTTTTACTATGTTATTTGGTGCTCATCATAAATGCGCCCCTCAGCCCAGCTCCACGCCCCTCTCCTCTGCTCCCCTGTCCTTCTGCCTTGGAGGCTGCAGGTTTTCTAGGCTGGTCAGTTTCTAGGCTAGTCGGTGTCTCTAGGCTGGTCAGATTCTAGGCTGGTCAGTTTCTAGGCTAATCGGTGTCTCTAGGCTGGTCAGATTCTAAGCTGGTCAGTTGCAGCCCAATACCTGGGCACGCTGTCCTCCCGCAGTGTGCTAGACCTGGGTGTCTTCCGAGGCTTCTCTGGGAGCCATCTTTTAGTGTCTGAAGAGCTGTTATGGGTGGAAAATGAATTAGAGCAAGAACTGGAAAGCTAATGCAGCCTGGCAGCTGAGGTCAGCTCAGCTGGCTCACTTAAGCCAAGCACCCAGAGGGGCCAACCTTGAAGCCCAAAGTAGGTCTTGGTCTCTAGGAGCATCCATTGTAATGGAACAGTATGTGCCCACAGTTATGTACTGACAAGATATGAAAAGCGAACAGGATATCTCATCAGAGGTGGGACGGGGCGGCATGGGGGGAGGTAATGAGGAGGAAAGGCTTTTTGCAAAAGGTAGGTTTTGACCTGAATCTTAAAGGAGGTGGAAAGGAATAGGGACAGCCAGGTCAGAAGATGGGATTATCCTGTTCAAGGACCAGCCAGAAGGCCAGTGTCACTACATCAGAGAATGGGTGGAGGAGAGTAAAGTGTAAGAAGCCTGGAGATGTAGGGAAGGGCAGGCTATGGAGGGGTTTAAAAGCCAAACAGGAGTACATATGTGTGTGTATATGTGTGTGTGTGTGTGCATATATATACACACACATAATATTTATTATATATATACACACACATATCCCAGAAGTAATAGGGAGCATTAATTTTTTTTTAAAATTATTCTGCTTATTGGATAGTCTTTTCTTACAGTGAGAAGAAGAATACTTTAATAAGTAGGGGAGGGATTTAGAAAGGTTGCTTTGGCTGCAGATTTAGGGGGAAATAGGGGGAAGAGCAGACAGCAAGATGTTGAAATAGTTCAGACATGAGTTGATGAGCCAGGTGGTGACTGTTGCAGGAGAGAAGGGCACATGCAGGAGGGTAGATTCTAAGGTAGATAAAAGCAGCCTTAGCTCCAGATTGGATGGATACATGTGCTGAGTGGAAGTGAGGAGCTAAGGATAACTTGGAAGCCTGGATGACTGGGAGGATTGCAAAGGAAACTATGCACCAATTAGAAATGCCTGTCTAAATCAGGGATTCTTATTTTTGTGTGTGTCATGAACCTCTTTGCCAAGCAAGCTTATGGATCTCTTGCCTGAAAATAATGTTTTCAAATAACTGAAGGAAACGCTGAATTGCAGTTAAAGGTTAGTGAAAAGTCAAAAGTGATTCTGTTATCCTACCCTCAAAAAAGTTTGTTGATCTTCTGAAATCCAGGGGATAGAGGGGGAGGGGTTAGGGTTTTCTAGAAGGCCAGATATAAAGGCTACTCTTGGGATCCTTCTACAGTGACTGACTTGACAAGTAGAAGCTTTGGGGAGAACATTGACTTTTTTATTTGAAAATGATCTGAGGGTTTTATTGGACCACAAACTCAGTAAGAGAACAGTATTACATAGCCTCAACAGGTCTGGAAATCTGTGGCCTCAGGAACACATGTGGTCCTCTAGATTCTCAAGTGTGGAACTTTGACTGAATCCAAACTTCACAGAACAAATTCTTTTAATCACTTAGTCATTTAAGGTGATTTGTTTCCATTCCTCATTCTATTCACTTCAGGACATATTTAGGGATACAAGTGAGGGTACCTGTGAAGGGCAGTGGATGTGGAGACCTTGTTTCCTGCCTTATGCATAGTATTGTCCAGAGATACACTTTTTCTTTAGACCATGTGCCAAGATGCTCTCTGGCTTGCTTTAAAGTAAAGAAGGCTTCCGAGTAAAGAAGAACATTCAGAAGGTCCTGACAATGGAAGGGTTCCTAACTCGTGTTCTGCCTCATGGGGGCATGTTCTCAGCTCCCTGTGGCAAACAGGAGAAAGCTCTTACAGGGAGATCTTGTTGTTGAGCCTAGCTGGTTGGATGGCTAGCCAGCCTAATCTCTAGCCATGCCACCCCCTAATTCCTACCCAGCAAGCTTGACAAACATCAGCCACTCTTTCCAAAGAAAAGAGTCAGGAGAGTCCTGGTGTTTCTTTAGGTCCTTCCCTCTCTTCTCCCTTTGGTAGCCACACAGCCATGACTGTTTACTTTCTCTATATCTCCAGGTTGTAACTGAATGGCATTTCTTCAGATACCAAACCTAAAGCATAAAGGGGGTGATGGAAATGAATAAAGAAGAGCATGAGTGAGGTTAACATCATAAGAGAGGGCAAAGGGATGACAAAGAAATGGGAAGCAGAACAGCAGCCCCACTATAATGATTGCAAGTGGTGGAAAGATCATGGTTTCCTTCAAAGCTAAACTGCAGCTTTAGTGGCCACCTGGTTACAAGTGTAAAGAATGGGGGATGAGGTGGTAGTGGCTCCCATGATTAGCTGGTTGAGCTGGTCACTGCCAGTTCTCTTACCTTAATATTTATTCTTGCCTTCTTCAAAACCCCATGTGACCTAGTTACTGAAACAATAGGAAGGCAAAATTAGAAGTCTGCTAATGACTCACTTGCCTTGGCATACAAAGTATAGGTGCTTTGTAAACTTGCTCCTTTGGCTTACCTTGTTTGGTCAATTCCATTTCTCTCATTCATGATTTCTGGGTTTTTTTTTAATGTTTATTTATTTATTTTTAGTTTTCAACATTCATTTCCACAAAATTTTGAGTTCCAAATTTACTCCCCATCCCTCCCCTCCCCCATCCCATAATGCCTTGCATTCTGATTACCCTTTCCATCAATATGCCCTCTCTTCTATCATACCCCTTCCTTCCCTTATCCCCATCTTCCCTCTTTTTTTGTACGGCAAGATAGACTTCTATACCCCATTACCTGTATTTTTTATTTCCCAGTTGTATGCAAAAACAATACTCAACATTCATTCCTAATACTTTGAATTCCAACTTCTTTCCCTTCCTTCCTCCCCACTCATCCCCACGGAGAAGGGCTATATATGTGTAGTTTTGCAAAAGATTTCCATAATAGTCATGTTGTATAAGACTAACTATATTTCCTCCATCTTATCCTCTCCCTCATTTATTCTGTTCTCTCTTTTGATCTTGTCCCTCCCCCAAAGTGTTTACTTCTAATTATTCCTTCCTCCCATTTGCCCTCCCTTCTATCATTCCCCCATTCCATTTGTCCTCTTTTCCCCTACCTTCTTGTAGTGTAATATAGATTTTCGTACCAAATTGAATGAGCATGTTATTCTCTGCTTAAGACAAATGTGAAGAGAATAAGCTTCACTTTTTCTCCTCTCATCTCCTCCCTTTTCTCCTCCATGGAAAACCTTTTTTCTTGCCTCTTTTATGAGAGATAATTTGCCCCATTCCATTTCTCCCTTTCTTCTCCAAATATATTCCTCCCTCACCCCTTAATTTTATTTTTTTAGATATCATTCCCTCTTATTCAACTCACCCTGCGATCTCTGTCTATATATGCGTGTGTGTATGTGTGTGTGTGTATATGCATAATCCCTCCCACAACCCAAATACTGAGATAACTCTCAAGAGTAACAGATATTATCTTTCCATGTAGAAATGTAAACAGTTCAACTTTAGTAAAGTCCCTTATGACTTCTCTTTGCTGTTCACCTTTTCATGCTTCTCTTCATTCTTGTATTTGAAAGCCAAATTTTCTATTCATTTCTGGCCTTTTCATCAAGAATGCTTGAAAGTCCTCTATTTCATTGAATGACCAATTTTTCCCCTGAAGTATTATGCTCAGTTTTGCTGGGTAGGTGATTCTTGGTTTTAGTCCTAGTTCCTTTGACTTCTGGAATATCATATTCCAAGCCCTTCAGTCCCTTAATGTAGAAGCTGCTAGATCTTGTGTTATCCTGATTGTGTTTCCACAATACTCAAATTGTTTCTTTCGAACTACTTGTAGTATTTTCTCCTTGACCTGGGAAAACTGAAATTTGGCTACAACATTTCTAGGACTTTCTCTTTCTGGATCCATTTCAGGAAGTGATCTGTGGATTCTTTCAATATTTATTTTGTCCTCTGGTTCTACAATATCAGGGCAGTTTTCCTTGTTAATTTCATGAGAGGTGATGTCTAGGCTCTTTTTTTGACCATGGCTTTCAAGTAGTCCCTTAATTTTTGAATTGTCTCTCCTGAATCTATCTTCCCAGTCAGTTGTTTTTCCAATGATATATTTCACACTGTCATCTATTTTTTCACTCTTTTGTTTTTGTTTTGTAATTTCTTGGTTTCTCATAAAGTCATTAGCTTCCATCTGCTCCATTCTAATTTTTAAAGAACTATTTTCTTCAGTGAACTTTCGAACCTCCTTTGGACTAATTTGACTAATTCTGCTCTTTAAAGCATTCTTCCAGTCATTGAATTTTGGGGCATCTTTTGCTAATTGAATTAGCTTATTTTTAAAAGTGTTATTTTCTTCAGCATTTTTTGGGATCTCCTTTAGCAATTTGTTGACTTGCTTTTCATGATTTTCTTGCATCACTCTCATTCTTTTCTCATTTTTTCCTCCACCTCTTTTACTTGATTCTCAAAATCCTTTGTGAGCTCTTCCATGACCTGAGACTACTGCATATTTATTTTGAAGGTTTTGGGTACAGAAGTCTTGATTTCCTCTGACGGCATACATTGTTCTTCCTCATTCGAAAGGATGGAAGAAAATACCTGTTCACCAAGAAAGTAACCTTCTATGGTCTTATTTTGTCCCTTTTTTGAGCATTTTCTCAGCCAGTTACTTGACTTTTGAGTTCTTTGTCAAGAGGAGGGTATACTCTGGGGACCTGTAAGTTCTCAGTTCCTTCAAGGTGGCACAATCAAGGGAGAGGAATTTACTCCTCTCCTGGCCTGAGCACTGGCCTGGGAGCAACCAATAACTATTCTGTCCAGAGTCTGAGAGTATAATTCCCTCTCACCACCACCTCCAGCTCCACTACTCAGTACTCCTCCTCACCCCAGGGCCATGCTCAGGGCTGAGATTCAGATCAGCTGCTTACTTCCCCCAGGGGATTTAGGCAGAAGGCTACAAAAATGGATGCTGCCTCTGCAGTGGCTGGTGCTGGTGGTCCAGAATGTGTTCCCTTCTCCTGGGTGAAGGAGTTTTCTCACTGGCCTTTCAAGTTGTCTGTGGCATTTGTGGGTTGAGCAATCTGGGAACTGCTGCTACTGGTGTCTCTCCGAAGTCTCTTCCAAGTCCTGTCCCCGCCTCACCATTTGGCCCATGCTGGACTGTGCTCTGCTCTGAACCCAGTGTGATATACCTTTCCTGTCAGCCTTCCAGGCTGTCTTGGGTTGGAAATCTCTTTCACTCTGTTGTCTTGTGGCTTCTGCTGCTCTATAATTTGTTTAGAGTCATTTTTCAGAGATATTTTATGGGCAATGTGGGGGAGCTTCTACAGGTCTGTCTTTCTACCCCACCATCTTGGCTCAACCTTGCCTCATTCATGATTTCTGTTTATCCAAATCCCTTGCCCCCTTATCCTATCACTGTTTTTGCCTGACTATCCCCAACCTCAGAATATTCACCTTGGTCATTTCATCCACTTCCACTGGTGAATGGTACTTTAGGAAGTCGTGAAACCATGCTGACTCTGGGCAACACTGATTCTATCTAATCTCAATGGGGCCTTGATAATGCAAGGAAGTCTCTTCATTCTTCCCCAATCAGCTTTCCATTACAAGAGAGACTCTCCATGGAGACTCTTTGAAACTTCTCTTCCTCAGCCTCTCACAGAATCCTTCCCTCTCAACTTACCTTGCTAATAAAAGAAAACATTCACCACTACTCTTCACATCAAAATCCCCATGGACTTACTTCTCTTATTTCCTCCTTTATTCAAGTCTTTGATGAGACATGACCATTCTACTAAAGAATCCATACCTTCACCCCATTCACTCCTAATTCCTAGCAGTCATCCTGTCTTTCTAATCTGCAATCAAGGGGGAGGGGCCAAGATGGCAGAGTAGAAAGAAGCACATATGCTTAGCTCTTACCCCACAGCCCATAAAATACCTGTAAAGAAGACCTCTCAACAAATTCTAGAGCAACAGAAGCCACAGAACAATGGAGTGGAGGAGACTTCCATCCCAGAGAGACCTGAAAGACTGACAGGAAAGGTCTGTCACACATGGGAGGCAGAATAGAGCCCAGCCCTGCCTTGGCCATGTGGCACCGTAAGGAGCAGATCCCAGCAGGCTTCAGGGACAGAATCTCCAGTGGCAGCACAGATCCCTCAACCCATAGGTGCTAAAGGTCAGTGAGAGGGTCTTTTTGGCTGGCCAAGAGGGGAGTTGGGTGTCCCCATAATGCAGGCCTCCTCAGGTGGCATCAGTAGAGGCAGCAGCAGAAGGGACTCCCAAAGCAGGCAGTAGCCCGAATCCATTAAAAAAAGTCACCTAACATCCCTTTCAATCTATCACTTTTATGTTCTCTCCTCCTTTTCACAGCCAACTTCAAGGGGGAAAACCTCCAGTGTCTTTACCTTTTGCTTCCACCACCTCTCGTCTCACTCCTCATCCTTTGAAACCTACATTCTGACCTTACCATTCAACTGAGAACGTACTCTCCAAAGTTCACAATGGTCTCTTAACTGCTATATCCAAAGATCTTTTCTCAGTCCTCATCTATCTTGACCTTTCAGTAGCATTTGATATTTGTCTTTTCCTGATTACTCTGTCCTCTTTGGGTTTTGGGGAGTTTTTTGAGATACCATTCTCTCATTTCTCCTTATCTGACATTTACTTAGTCTCTTCGTTAGGTATGTTCCATCCCGTAATCATGGATAAACCTAAAAGATCAGTCCTGGATCCTCTCCTCTTCCCTCTGTTTACTCTCTATGTGAATTCACTAATTCCTCTAGGTTCAATTTACATGTCTCTCTATAGAACCCTAATATATACAGTTCTTGAGATTCATCACCAACTACCTACAAGAAATTTTACATTGGATAAACTAAAGGAGTCTCAAACTCAACATGTCCAAAACAGAACTCATTATGCTTCCATAACAACCTACCTCTCTCTGCCTTACTTCTTCTGTTGAGAATACTAGACCATCTTTTCACTTATCCAGGTTCACAATCTCAATGCCATCTTTGACTCTTACATCACCCTCATTCCCTATCACCAATATCAAGTCTACCTCTTCTCTTCATTTACGTGACCATCCTGTTAATTTCAAACCTTATTACCTCTTTCCAGAACAATTATAATAGCCTCCTATTTGGTTCTTCCTACCGCTGGTCTCTTCCTTTTCCAATCCATCTTAACACACAGCTCCCAAAGTGATATTCCTAAAGCACAGGTCTGACTATGTCCATCCCCTGCTCAAAAGCTCCCATCACTCTGTATTACTTATAGAATAGAATACAAATTCTCCTAGCACTTGAAGCTCTTCTCAACCTGACCCAAACCTATACTTTCCAGTCCCATTACATATTTTTTCCTCTTCACATACTATTATGATTCAAGCAGACATTCCTGCTGGTGTCATCCATTTTGTATTTGTGTGTGTGTGTGTGTGTGTGTGTGTGTGTGTGTGTGTTGTGTGTGTGCCCTTATACAGTTTTCCTTATACTTGGACTCCTCTTCACTTACATGTTTTAGAATCCATATCTTACTTCAAACCTCAGCTCAAGTCCCACTTCCTCTATGGGGCTTTTCCTGATCTTCCTCCCTCAGCTGCTAGTATGCTCCCCTGCAATTGTTTTCTATTTCCTTTTTATATATTATGTATCTATTATATGGGTGCATTTTTCTATGATAGAATCTGAGCTCCCTTAGGGTAGGAACATTTATTTCTCTCTTTGTTCCCCCAGTATGTAGCATATTGTATGACACATAGTAAATGCATATTGATTGATTGGACATAATGTATAGGAGGTGTCAAGAAAGCTCCATTCATGGACACATTCATGTGATGGACCCTCTTTGGTCTCCATTGTAGCTGGATATCTATCAGAAGGGCAGGGATATGTATAAACACCTTCTTCATTCTACCTTATTTCCCCAACCCCCATGATCTCAAGCAGTGCTGGCTGGAAACACCTACATTGCTTGACGATGAACTGCTCCAAATTCTCCTTCTCCCATTTGGTTGTCTTTAGACATTCTTTCAGAGCTCGAATTTCTCCTTTCATTCACTCTTCCTAAATAAAAGATGAGGCTCTTGGTTAGAATGCCTAATAAAGCCCAAAGCAGGATTCCACACCTTTCTCAGCTGTAATTCTGGGATGACTTCCCTCCATTACAGCCAATACCATTCTGGTAACCAAAGAAAATCTGGTTCTACAGATAGGAATTCACAGGAATGGGGGCTTAAAACATCTAAAGCAGGCATACAGATAAACTGGGAGTCTGAATGAAATGGGACATGTCAAAATTTTGATTAAAAAAAAAAACTCCTATAATCTTTTCCTTATTTGCAATTACCAGGGTCCTTTGACCTAATTGCATGGATGCGGTGCCATTGTATTAAGGGTGGACATTCATTAAATGTGTGCTAATTTATTCAGCAACTGGGAAAATGAATGGACTGGGAAAAATTTGCATGTTTAGACTGACAAAAATTTGTCAAGTCCCTGACATAAGTTGGTCAAATCCCTTAAAAACAGCAAGCAGTCATTGAGCCTGATGTGACTACCTGTAGCTGGATCTAGGATATTAATCCAATATCTAACCCCTACTAGGAGGAGAAAGAGGTACTGAACTCAATCTAGAGATTTTCTAGCTCAGGTACTCTTAAACTTTGGGGGGGCATGAATACCTCTGGCAATCTGGTGAAACTGATGGACCCCTTTCTCAGCTTACATGTAACCTACATTCATAATTGAAGGGTATGTTAGATTTCAGAAAGAAGTTAGTGGAAATAAAGGTGTAAATTTTTTTCCATCAAAGTTCATGGACCCCTTCAAATATGTCCACCAACTCTGTTCTAACCTGAAAGCCAGGCTTGAGCTCAGAGAATAGTCCTTGGAATGACTGTCAATTTCTCAGACCATCCCCACCTCTTCCCCCAGAATCCTGATTCTAAAGCCATGCCAGCATTTCGATGTCTGTGCCTGGTGGGACCAGTTTCTGAGTACGTCAGAATACTTGTATAGTACTGATGGTTGTAATAGAAGAGTTTAATGGAAACCAGATGGTATAGCAGAGATGATGTTAGATCTGTAATCAGGAAGACCTGAGTTTAGACACTTACTCTCTGGGCTTAGTCAAGTCACTTAAACTGTCTCAGTTTCCTCATCTGCAAAATGGGCTTGATAATAGCACTTACCTTCCAGGGCTATTGTGAGGATCAAATGAGATAACATTTATAAAACACTTGCTAAACTTTAAAGTGCTACAGATAAGAGTTGGCTATTGTTATCACTAAAGGAGAAAGACGAATGGTGAGTATTTGACTCTTTCACTCTAGAAATCTCCAGTGGAAAAATAATAGTACCACATTTTTTAATATCTCCAGGGGGTTTTGTCATTTCAGTATTTCTCAAACCCTTTCTGTTTTTCCGGTTGAGTAGCTCATCCCAGGGGAAGAGGAAATACGTATGGAATTGCATATGGGGAACACAAGCCAGAAAGCCCTGTCTTGCATTAATCCTTCATATTCATACTCCCTCTCTCCAAAGGCTATCTCCTGGCAGTTCCCTTTGTCTGTTACTCAGTCCCAGATTCTCTTGTGAAAACACTTCAATCTGCCCTGAAACATGTGCTACACATCCCTCCCACCATTTACTGCTTTCATTTGCCATGTAGCGCTGTTGGTACTGGGCAGGGCTTCTCTCCAGAACATGGTGAGGAGAGCATCAGACTCCTCCAAGATCTGGTGCAGGGTTTTGGTGTTACACTGGAGTTGGTGGAACCTAGTAAAGGAGAGAAGGGAAACATACTTCTAAGTTCTGAACATGTTCTCCATGGGAGAGTTCTGGCTGAGAGAGGAGACTATCTTGGACCCCTAAATCCATTTCTCATTGCATAACCCAAGCTTGAGCACTGACTTCCCTTTGGGAGGGTACTGATCTGCTTCTAACTCTGATGGAGATTTTTCTCTATTTTTAAAGGCAGCTGGTGGAGCAGGGGGGAGAGTGCTGAGACTGGGGTCAGGAAGACCCAATTTGAAATCCAGCCTCAAGACACTTAGTAGCTTGTGACCCTGGGCTTGTCACTTAACCTCTATTTGCCTCATTTTCCCCATCTATAAAATGACAGCAATCTAGCATCTACCTGATAGTCTTGTTGTAAAGATCAAAGGAGATATTTGTAAAAATAAATTTTAAAATTGCTTAACACAGTGCCTGGCATATCTTAGGCCCTATATAAACATTTATTCTCTTCCGTTCCTCTCCACTTATATCTCCTTCATCTGTCCTTGTATCACCTTTCTCCTCCTAGTTCCTCACTGGTTATTGGGGCTCAGATGCCTCAGGACATGATCACCTCTCTGGTCAGTGAAGATGAGTTATATATATTTCAAGGTTTACAGGGACCATAAATTTAGGAACCCTGAGTTTTATTCTTGGCTTGTCATCACCTACTTGATTGACAGCTTGGATCTGGTCACAAAGTTTAATCTCTTTGCTATTCTAGGTCCCCCTCTCCTTCTTCCACTGCAGTGATACCCCCTATTTTCTCCAACACAAAACCTTAATGCTATATTGGTCGTTATGAGGGACAGCTAAATTGATATGAATTCTATAGGGAAAGGATAGGTGGTCTTCTCGTCTTACTTTCCATAGTCATGAAACCCCTTCCCCTCTAAGTGACTCCATGGTACATTATCTCCTGCAACTCCTGTCCATAATTGTGACCTGCTTTCCATCAAGTATCCTACCACTTGTGGGCCTGAATGGGTTCCACTGTGTTCAGTACTGTGAGGGGAGAGGGTTGTCATCCTAGGCAGAGCTAGAAACTCAAGGCCAAAACCTATGAGGGAACTTCTGCTGACTGAGCTCAGCACCTAGGGTAATTGGAGATGTGTAGGCTGTGTGGGAGCTACAAATATCTCAGTTCTCCTGTGTCATTTTAGAAAGCTTTTTAGCCCCTGCAGTTGGATTTTCTGGCTTCCCAGTTGCAGGAAGATTAAATTTCCACTGATAATGCATGTTTTTGCCTTGATTTCAAGTGCTTGGGCCTAAGAAATTATGATTAAAAACAACGATTCTGCCATCTGGTGAATCCTATTCTGCCATATTGTGAATCATGTAACAAAAGATTGGGCTTTACATCAAATATTCTTGCTTTTAATTTTTTTTAAAATATGACTTAACTAGTATAAATTGCTGCATTTTTACAAAGATCCCCAAACTTACACGTACTTTGATGGATTTTATCATTTTCACTATTAGATATTTATCAAGTTTTCCCAAGAACCAAACTAATACAGACAAAGTAAAATATGGATTACACATATTTTCAGTTAATTATGGTGTATGAAGTGATTATGTTCATTGGTTTCCTAATGTTAAAACACCATTGCATTTCTAATGGAAACACAGCTTGGTCACAGTGAATAATCTTTTTCACTATTTTGTTAAAGCCTTTATGTTAGACTTTTGTTTAATTTTCTTTTTGCGTCAATATTCATTAGTTGTATTGCGGCAGCTAGGTTGCATAATGGACAGAGTGCAGGTCATAGAGTCAGAAAGACTCATCTTCCTAAGTTCAAATCCAGCTTCAGACACTTACTAGCTGTGTGACCCTGGGGAAAGTACTTAATCCCATTTTCCTCAGTTTTATCATCTGTAAAATGAGCTGGAGATGGAAACCACTCTAGTATCTTTGCCAAGAAAACCACAGATGGGGTCACAAAGAGTCAGAGACAACTGAAAATGATTCAAGAGTGATGGAATTCTAATAAAGCTGCTCCCAGGCCCAACATTCTAATTTCTTCATGAGCCTCATGAACAACGGACTAACTTCTTCATATATATCTCACTGATCACTAGGACAACAGGTGTGTCCATGAAGTCCTATTTCTTACCAAAACAGCAGGTGTGTCCATGCATTCAACCACAACTACAGTCATGCCTCCAACAGGACCACAAGACCCAGCCAATCAGAAAGCACAACCACCAGGAGGCCTGAGCAAGATGTGGACTCCAAAACAATAGAAGGGACTTTCCCTAAGTAAGCACCTGCACATTAATAGCAAAAGCTATCTTTTAGATTAACTTATGACATAGAGAGTCTTCTTATAATATCATTATCATACATACATACCCCCCAAGATGGCTTTTCCATATGCAATGTGGGTAATGTGCTTTTCCACTGTGGCTAGGATGCCTCCCCTATTACCTAATCCCTTATCAAACTTCTCCTGCCTTTTTAATACTCATGATTTCTGTTACGCAACTGTATCTTTGCCCTGTAAAAATCTATCTTCTCTGAAGTTGTTCTTTCATCTTGAAACTTAGCCTGCTTCATGAGAGGCGTCAATCTCAATAAATGCCTATTCTTATATTAGAAGTGTCTGACTCTGCATTCTTTGAGATTGTTCCACCACAACACATCATGAAACAACAGAGTAGGGCCTGAACAAAGTGGATAATGTGAAAATCTACTCATTCATTCCCAGAGGATTCTCTCCATTTAGTGTTATAAAGTGTCCGATATCTTGGACTGAATATCCCTATTTTCAAAAGAGAACTAACTGCCCACCTCTCTGCAATTCTTATCTGTGCCTAATTTTCCCATCATACTTGGATGTCACATGTCCCAAGCCAAGAATCTCAGTGTAACACCTGTTCAAAGCAGCATGATCACTCAAATCAGCCCATCAAAAATCCATCTCATCACCCAAATGATTTTTTAAAAGCCTGTCTGTCTTGTCAGTGAACCTTCCACTGCTCCATGTAAATGTGAAGATCTCATGATTAATCTCTCTGATTCTCTAATCTGTGTGCTTAAAGTGAACTTACCCATAACCTGCAAGGATGCCAGTGAATCCATATCACCTTAATGTTTGCACTCTGACATTTGTAGCTTTTACACAGCCCTGAGTACCTCAGCCCTGCTCTCTAGGTGATTATTTATTTGTGAACTTAAGGCAGTGAAAGAAGCAAGGTGAAAAAAGATGAGACTTTGACAGTTGAAATAGTGCAGCTTGTATGCTCCAAACAGGAGCTAGGAAAGAAGTAGTTCAATCCTGAAGCAGCTGAACCAAGGAATGACTTAGAGAAGACAGAGGGACCAGGAGATATCAGGAAGGGAGTTCCTACATTAACAGATTTAGCTGTCCAGACTGGAAAAAAATTAGGAAAACATGCAGGGGGCAGTTACTACTGAAGAAGAGGCATAGAAAGGAAACAAAAAGGTAATGGTGGGGAATCCTTAGCAGGGGTGACAATGACAGTCATAAAAGCATAAGAGTAAACCACAGTGAAAGCAATCTGCACACAGATAAATAGACTGTGACTACATCCATATTATTCCTACTAGGTATCACAATTCTCTTCAGCTGTCATATTTGTATATTTTGTTCTCTGATGAGGTCTCTGAGTCAAGACTACTGGATGTGGTCATGGAGTATCCTGAAGTTGGAACCTTCATATCAATGTTCTGAACTGGAGGAGAAGAAAGTGAATCTGTACCCAAAAGACAGCCATGAATTATGTGAAATGAATGTACAGTGTCAAGACTTGAGTGACATCTAAAAAAGTAAAAGTCATTGTCCATTTCCTCATGGAATTTATAATCCAGTAGGGGAGGAAGGATAAGACATAAACTCAAATGAGTATAATATAGAGTATGTAAAAGAACCACAGTGTAATACTAGACTTCAAAGGAGGAAGGACTCACTTTCTGTCTAGAAACAAGAAAACATTTCGTGAAGGAAAGGAGAGTTTTATGTCCTGTAGGAGACAGAAACTTTACAAATTTTTAATAAATCCCTGTCCTCAATGAGTTTACATTAGAGAATAGAAGTATCTTATTAATATGCAAATAAACACATGCAAAAAAGAATGCTTTTTTAAAAAATGTTTTAAATATAACCACTTGGGATTTATAGGTTATGGATTTTGGTTTTAACTTTTGTCAATGTATGCTTATGAGACTTTTGTGTTTTCATAAGTATTTCTTTTGTAGAAGTGGAAATAAGTTGCTGTCCTGTAGCTTATCTTTCTTGGACATTGAACACTTTTTTTCTTCCTTTGGGCTAGACCATTGACATAAGTCAAATCTAAACCTTGAGGTGATTTATCCAAGGGCTGTGGATTAGGGGACACAGAGAGCTAAAGGCAACAAGATGACCCCTGTCCTTTGAGGCCACACTTCCCTCAGCCCTGAACTTGGAACATACATGAGCCCAGAGTTGAGAGCTTCCAGAATGCCCCAGTTCTTCCAGAAAAGCAACTGGTCTGCTGCTTTACAGGAAAATGAAGATGGTTATAAGGAGAAAGAAAGAGATTGAATGGCCACAACATTTTTTTGGCCATGCAAACCTCACACAAGACTGCACTGAAGTCCAAAAAATCTCTATGTTTTTCTGGATCCCAGCTTAATTGATGACTCTGGACAACTCAAGTCCCTATCTTGCTTGTTTAGAATGACCTCCCTGGAAAGGTCCTGCTTGCACAAAAATATTTATACCAACTCTTTGTGGTGTTGAGGTATTGGAAATCAAGGGGCTTCCCATCAGCTGGGGAATGGCTGAACAAGTTGTGGTCTATGATTGTGATCTAATACTATACTACTATAAGAAATGATGAGAAGGTAGATTTCAGAAAAACCTGAAAAGACTTGCATGAACTGATGGAAATCGAAATAAGCAGAACCAGAAGAACATTTAACAGCAATGTTGTACGATGATAAACTGTGAATGAGTTAGCTATTCTCAGCAATACAAAGATCCAACACAATTCAAAGGGACTCATGATGAAAAATGCTACCCACCTCTAGAGAAAGAACTAATGGAGTCTGAATGCAGAGTGAAGCTTACTATTTTTTCATTTTGTTTCTTTCATAGGTTTATTTTTGGTCTATGTTTTCTTTCACAACATGACTAATAAGGAAATGTTTTGCATGATACCACATGTATAACCTTTATCAAATTGCTTATTGCCTCAGTGGTGGCAAGGAGGAGGGAGGGAGAGAATTTGGAAATCAATATTTTAAAATATGAATGTTAAAAATAGCTTTTATGTAGAATTCAAAAAATTTTAAAAAGTTAAATTTACCTCTCTGGTAAAAGAAAACCATCTAGTGCTCAGCTTAGATTTATATTCCTTTCATTTAGATTTAAATCAGAAACTGACACACTGGTGCACTGAGAAGACTATGAATTTGGAATCCTTGTTGTTCAGTCATTTTCACTTGTGTCAGAAGACCCCATTTGGGATTTCCTTCCAAAGATACTAGAGTAGTTTGCCATTTTCTTGTCCAGCTCATTTTACAGATGAGAAAACTTAGGCAAATAGGGTTAAGTGACTCATCCATAGTCCCACAGTTAATTAATCCTTATGCCGCCACTTCCTAGTTGGAGACTGATCATGGACAATTCACTGCTGTTCTAACCTTAGTTTTCTCATCTGTAAAACATTTGAAATAATACTGGTCTACTCACTTTGCATTGATAAGAACAATATTGTCTAGAGTATCACATAACTACATAATAATAATTTTGTATAATGCTTACTATGTGCCAGGTACTGTGCTTAGCAACTGTAATAAGGAAAGTCAGATCTTTTGCTGTTTTTGTTTTAGTATAATCAAGAAGTATAATGCCTCTATTTGAAAGTGATTGAGGAGGATCTTTCCCACCCATTGTCAGGCCTGGGAAGATTTGTAAGAAAGTCCAAGCCTTTTGTTACTGAGGCACTGGTTCTCTACGGATGTGCTGCCCTCTGACTCTAAGAAGTGTATAAAGACGCTGAGGTGCAGTTTTATTTTGCAGCTTAGTTTTGGTAAGAAGGTTTGAGTGCCAGAGGAGGATGCTGAGAAGCTGCTAAGGAGCCCTGGCTTTGAGAACTCAGATGTCGTGCTTCCCTCTCCAGAATGCTGTCAGTCTCTTGAATTAGGATCAGAGGAAACCATGTCTGTTGATTTCTTTGGGGTCCAGGATATTGACTCCCCTGAACTAGGTGAATGACATATGTACTTGACTAAAGGATTGCTGTATGTGCTTGATTAAAGTGATTGTTAATTCCTCAAAAGTTGCCTTTCATCTTATGAATGCTGATCTAAGAACCTGTGATAGTAAGTCCCCCTGTGTATGTGGGTGTGCTTACTGTTACAGCAACCATCCATGGGAGAGAGGGGCTGTTATTTTCCCCATTATTCCTATTTTACAGTTGAGGAACCTGAGGATGGACCAGCTTCCACATGGATGATAATGAATGATGGATGATGACGCCATCTAAATCTCCAAAGGCTCAATGTAGGTATCTCCACCACAGACTCTTTGAAAACAACCCCACCCTCTCCCCAACTCTTCACCCCCATGTCTATGTGAGGGCTTTTTTTCCCTACTTTGGAAAAATTGGCACTTGTTCCCAAGGCTAGTGGCTGAGAAATCTTGGATCATGCAGGAAGAGCTGAGGGTAGATTTCCCAGGACTGGCCTCGAGTTCTGCACCAGCTGTTTCTGCAGGGAACTGTTCACTTGGATGCTGTATTCCAGTTGACTTCGAAGAGCCTGACCGTCTGCCATGAGGGTGCTTAAGTCACTGCTCAGAGAACCTAGGTGATAGATCTCACAGCTGGAAGCTGAAAGATCAAGGGACAACTTGGTGGAATTGTTTGGGAATGTCCTGTGGAGTCACATCCTGCTGACACAGCTCCCCACCTTCCTCAACCCATCCAAGCTGACTCCCTTTGTTCCTACTTTACCATCTCTGCCAATATTGGCACCAGTCTCTGAAGGTTTGAAATTTTGGCATTATCTTTATATCCCATTCCTCTCCTTCCCATCTTATATGCAAACTATCATTAGGTACTATTCATTTTCTCTTTGAGATGTCTCATTTCTATCCCTTCTTTTGAACTACAAGCATTCTGAGCTCATATTGGTCTGATCAGTCATAGCCAGATATGTTGTCACTTCACTCTACCATCATGGTGTCATTTTAGTCCTCTTCAAGAATAGAAGATCAACAACCAACCAAACAATTGCTGCTTTTGTCCAGGAGATCATCATCCCATTCCCACATTACCTGCCTCCTTCAGTTTCTCTGCCCTCCCACTAATTCTACCCTTTGATGTCAGGAAGACAAGGCCTAAACCCTCTTTCAAATTCAAGGTTTGTGTGGCCATAATGCACCCTGCCCCTCAACTCTAGTCTTCTCTAGGCTAAATGTCAACACGCACCATACAAATTTTTTTTTCCATCTCTGTTGCCTATTGTCCTTCTCTCTCAATTCTTCCAAATCTTACCCTCTCCATACCTTCCACATCTCATCATCTTTGCAATTCACCTTCTTAACTTCCTGTTTTTATTTTCTCCTTATATCATAAGGCAGTGAAACTAAGTGATGTTTAAACATACTTCTTTCACTATGTTCCTTCTTTATTCCATCTTCACTTTCTTTTTAAACCCAGACCTGTGATTTCATTCATACAGGGAACTCCCAATAGGAGCATACCACCACCAATGCCAATGCTGTAACTTAGCATTTTAGAAAACTGCTCAAGGTTCCATAGTTTATAAATGTTAAGAGGATTGGAATTCAGACCTCCCTGACTTCACCACATCACAAAATAGGTAAGATTCTTTGGGGAAGAAGGCACCAGTCTCTCAGGAGGCTCTAGAAGACTTCATGTGTATAAACCAAGCCTTGAAGGAAACTTAGGATTTCAATAGGCAAAAGTGGACAGGGAACGCCCATCAGACATAAGGGACAACCATTGCAAAGGCAGAGATGGGAGATGGAGCGTGACGTGTGAGAAAGTATAAGTCCACGTACAATATTGTCTCCTATTAACATTGTTTCAACTAAACAACCTATAACTATTTTATGTGAAACACTCTCAAGGCAGGTCTTCTTCCTTCACCTTATATTTAAAGAAATAAATTTGTTTTAACCTAAATCTGAAGTTTTAACTTGTCCCCATTAAATTTTTTTAATCCAGTCCCCTATCTGCTATAGCATGCTCTCCCTTTTACCCATCTTGTTAGTGACCCTTAAGTCTTTTTTAATATTTTATTTTCCCCCAAATTACATGGTAAAAATTTTTTAAACATTTAAAGAAATAGTTTTGAGTTCCAACTTCTATCCTTCCACCCACCTCCTCCCTGAAACAGTAATCATTCAGATTCCCTGTTCAATTTTTTCTTGTTGAAAGTCATAGACATTTTATTTCCTAGTGTCAGTCAGGCTATGTTTAGAAAGCCCCCCCCCTCCACAGAAAACACATTCTGCTGTAATTTGGAAATATTACATTGTCTGTGTGATGGACAGAGAAGATTCTCCTAGCTTTTCTGGGCTCTGGACCAAACTACCAAGTAGGTGTTAACAAGAAAGATGAACTGCGGGGTTTGGGCTACTGGTTTGGATCTGTACATCATGAGTATCTGAAACCTGCTCACTGTGAACCCAGGAATCCAGAAGTATTCTTCTACTTGAAGGCAATGCAACTGGATTTCTTTAAAAATCCAGTGTATGACTTGGGCATTTCAATAATTCACACTGACCTTTGTCTTAAGTAACCTGACTGGATAAGGTTGAACTGTGCTATTGTATTACTGTAAAGGCTGCCTAGACATGACCCAAGTCTCAACATAGACATCTCATCCATGCTGTTTGTGTCTGAAAAGGTTTCTCCTCTCTTCCCTCCAAACCCAGCCCATCTTTCATGGTATCTTTCCAGGATGGAATGCTGTATCTCTATGGAAGATGGAGTTCCCAGGCAGAGAGCTGGGGCAGGAGGCAGATGGGGATGAAATCACTTACCCTTCAGCCTCTGCTTCAGCTCCAGTAGAGGGTTACATAGACCTACAGCTCAGACTGCAGGGACTAGAAGAGTTTCTGGTTCCTCTCACACTGCTGCTGTAAGAGGATCATTTTGTGCTGTAGCCTACCAGGGAAAAGAAAAGGGCTTAGAAATACCTGGTATTCCACAGGGCAACAGACCCATCAGGACAGCATCACTGTGATCAATTGTTACTCTCCAGAGGCAGGTGAATTAGATTGGGGTAGGACCCAAGGTAAACAGATACCATGAAGGCTTTCTTGTGTTAGAACAAGAAAGATGCCCTGCATATCACTGAGGGGATTAATAGGCTGTCAAAAGAATTGTATCTATTGGCACAGGGGCAGTGGATAGAGTACTGGACCTGGAATCCCAAAAGACTATAGCACTTACCTTTCCAAGTTGTTACGAGAAACAAATGAGATAATGATTATAAAGCTCTTGGCACAGTGCCTGGCATAGAGTGAGTGCTACATAAATGTTAGCAATCATCATCATCATCATTTTCATCTCATGTAATCTTCACAACCACCCTGGGAAATAGGGTACAGATGAACTTGAGATTTAGTGAAGCTAAATGACTTGCCCCAGGTCGCATGGCTAATAAACATCTGAAGTAAGATTTGAACTCAGATCTATCTGACTCAAGGTCATACTAACCCTCCTATCTACTGTACCAGTCTGTCCCCAATTTGTTGTTCAGTCGTGTCTAATTCTTTATGACCCCATTTGGGGTGTTCTTGGCAAAGATGCTGGAGTGGTTTGCCATTTCCTTCTCCAGTTCATTTTACAGATGAGGAAACTGAGGTTTAAGTGACTTGCCGTGGGAATTACAAAGGTAGTAAGTGTCTGAGGTCACATTTGAACTCAGGTCCTCCTGACTCTAGGGCCAGTGCTCTATCCACTATGCCACTAGCTGCCTCTCTCTGGTGATACATGGGAAGAAAAGGAGGTTTCTCAAGAGAGATTCTCGTGCACTTAGAGCAGGGGGTCTTGCTGATAAATGTTTAATTGCCTGGAAAAAATGGACACCACAGACTTTCAAGTTTAATATGCATTTTTAACATTTTTTTCTATCACTTTTTAAAAGCTAGACCAGTACTTCTTAAACTTTTTCCACTCACAACCCCCTTTCAACTTTCAGGAGCATTGTTGGCATTTCATGGCCCGATGGCATGCACAGTGCAAAGGGTGCATGCTTTGTGTTCACAACCAAAACTATGGTGAAGCACTGCCAGAAACACCTTGGATCCATTATGGATTTCATTTTTAATTAATATTTAGTTGTTACAGTTTCAGTTTTGCTACTGCCAAATTTTTCAAGACCCCATGTGGGGTCGAAAACCACAGTTTAAGAAGGGCTGGTCTAGAAAATGAACAAAACATTAAGTCAAGCCTGGATATGTAGGGTTTTCTGATTTCTGAAATGTAAATACTCACACTGAAAACTAACGAGCTGGCTCCCTGAGCCCATCCCGATGGCTTCTAGCACACTCCAGACTTAGGGTTGCTTATAGGGGTAGTTGGGAACAGAGGCAGAGAAAGAAGCTCCTAACAGCCTGTCTTGCCAATCTTGTAGAAGGTGTGAGGCAGAGGGCTGCCATACCCCTAGACAGGCCTGGATCACATGCTGTTTTTCTCCTGGAGGGAGAGCTGCTCTATTTGGAACTGCAGGATCTCCTGCTGCCTCTCCTTCAGGTCCTCAACCATTTGCTGTTGCTCGGCCTTCTGCCTCTCCAGTGTGGCCTCTAGCTCTTGATGTCTCCTGTGGGGGACCAGCAGAGCTTCCCTCATATGCTCCAGCTCCCTAGAATGCTCTGATGGGGCAGGGAAGATGTATTTGGGTTTCTGAGGCACTGAGGTTCCCAGACCCCTTCCAAGGAAGAAGAGAACTCCACCACAACAGCCTTGGCAAACTGAGAGAAGGGAAAGGTGGAGGGAGAGACAGTATGCCTGCAGATGGTGATCAGAAGTGGGAAAACATCAGACTCTACCACAGGGCAAATGGAACTTTCATAGTCTTAAGTCACAGTTAGTGACTTAAAAACAAAGGAGCAACTGGGCACTCAGCTTAGCCTCCTGGAATGGAAAAGCTACATCTGCTTCTCTCTGGAAAAGTTTTCTGTACAATATGCTTGAGAAGACACACTGAAAAGACTAGTAGTGAATATGGTGCTTTCTTCAGTTGTCTCAGTTATGTCTGATTCTTGGTGACCCCGTTTGGGTTTTCTTCGCAAAGATAAATGGAGTGGTTTGCCATGTCCCTCCCTAGCTCACTTGACAGATGAGGAGACTGCAGCATACAAGGATAAATGACTTGCCCAGAGTCACACAGCTAATAAATGTCTGAGGCCAGATTTGAACTCAGGTTTTCCTGATGTAATAGGCTCTAGATATAACATTCAATATAGCTCCAAAATGAAGTTAGATAATAATGATAGTACTAGCTTATATTTATATATACCCTTTAGGCACCATCACATTTGAGTCAGTTGGGTAAGCTGATGGGTAGAGTGTTGGATTGCAGAGTCAGGAAGACCTGAATTCAAATCCCACCTCACTGAACTGCTTTCAGTCTCAATTTCATATGTAAATCATAGGGTTGTCACAGTTATTAAGAGATATGATAACTTCCTATTTATGATGGGTATTGTGTTTCTTCCCTTCTCAATGGGTGGGTGAGGAGAGGAGAGAGGAAGAAAATTTGAGGTGAAAATAATTTTTTTAATTTAATTTTTAGATATGATAAAAAAGACATGATAAAGTATCTTTTAACAAACTTTAAAGTGCCCTATAAGTGGGAGCTATTATTAAATATTTGATACAACACACCCAAGTGGTAGGTAGGGCAAGTATTAATTATCTTAAAATTTTGCAGATGAAAATACAAATCTAAGGGTGAGAGAAAGAGAATTTTGTCTGGGGTCAAACAAATAGGGAATGACAAAATCAGGACTTGTGCCCAAGCCTTCTGTGGGTAAGTCTGATTGTTCTTTCTATAATGCCTCTCTTTAGGCCATGACCAACATATGGCAGCTTGACCAGGGCTGTAGCACCTACAACATTGACTTGTATGCCCTCCTAGAACCCACAGACTTTCTTTCATGAAAGAAGCTGTTCAGATCCAAAGCCACTCTGAGAATTCTGAGCATTATGGAACAATGGAAGCAGCTTCAGAATTTCCCCCACAGATGGAGGAGGCCATTGTCTGGGTTCTTGCCCCTGTTACCTTTGGAGAGGTGGCTCAGCTGAGCCTGCAGGTTTTGCTTTTCTATCAGGAGGATTCTGATCTCATTGCCCAGCTCAGACATGGACTCTGGATTCGGCATGTGAATGCTAGAGGAGAAGCCTGTTACAGGAATGAAGGACTGGACAGCTCAGGCGAGTTATGTACGTGCAGCATCTGTATTGACTTAATGATAGGCTCATTCCTGATCCCCAGTGGTTCCAACCCACCACAGCCAAAGTCCACCCAACCCCACTTTTTATTTTCAAAGGGTATTTCTCAGGTAGATCTAGGGAATTCTGGAAACAAAATATACCTAGATTTTTAGGCAGGCATTGGAGGAAGCTTCTCATACTATCCTTGAGGATGAGATGGAGAGAGGTGGGGCAGATGAGAGTACAGGTATGTGGCTTCCAAATGGATGGAATGACTGGACCAAAGCAGAGAGATATATATCAACTTGGAAGGAAGTCTCTAGGAGAGTGTTTGAGGGATCTGCTCTTGGCTCTGGGGCATTCATTAATTTTCTATATGACCTGGATTGCCATTGAAGTAATAAATAGTGTGTTTACCTCATTTGCAGAAGGCTCCAAGGTAAGAGGGATAGGGAACATGTTGAATGACAGAGTCGTGATAGAATTCAAGGGAAGAGCACCTATTTTGTGCTGGGCACAAACTTAAGAGTTTTACATATATTATCTCCTTTGTGTTGAGGTCTAGGATGGAGTCCGGTTGACAAGTTCAGAATAGACCTTCGGGAAAACTGTTCTTTGTGACTGCGCTCATTATCATCTAGAATGGCTCTCCATGCCCCCGGATATTGATGTCTCCATGAGACAAACAAGAGAACTATAGAATACAAGGGATATGTAAAATAGATGATCTTTAGGCTAACAGTCTTTAAAGACAATAAGACTGACCAAATCACTAGGACAGGAGATGAGTAGAATGTCATGTAGGTTTGCAGTTTCTGTCTATATATACCCTGACCTTCAGATTAATAAATGGAGTTGCCCTATCTTCTTCCACCTGCCTGTGTCTTTCTTCTTCGCCACATCACTAAGCCAAGTGGGGATGCAGGCCATCCATCACACCTTTGATCTTCAGTACAATCATAGGAAGCAGGTGCTGATTTTAAAAGACTGGAAGGGTAATTCAAATCTAATCCAATGAAATTTAATAAAGATGAATGAAAAGTCTTGCTTTTAGATGTAAAAAATCTATAGGAGGGAGGAGTTATGACCCAACAAGTTAATATGGAAAAGAGCTGAGGGAATTTTGGAGAGTTACAAGCTTAGTGTGAATCAATGGTATGATATGATAGCTACAATAAGCCAAAGTGATTTTTTAACTCCTCAGCTAGATTATATGACTATTCAAAAAAAGATGAGTTTAATAACACATATAGAGAAAAAAAATAGATGGAGAGGATGTCATGATCTTGCCCATATTGAAGTAGATAAGTAGATAGTTGCTTATACTATGATTTGTCATGAATAGGCAGTCCACTGAGTTGATTCTTTTCCTCCAAATGTTTTGGACAGGCACTGCAAATGGACAATAAACTGGCCTGTGATTGAATGTGAGGAAAACACAACACTGGTTCATGTTGTTTTCCTTTTTTCCTGGGGGAGACAGTCAGGGTTAAGTGACTTGCCCAGAGTTACACAAATAAAAAGTTTCTGAGGCCAGATTTGAATTCAGATTCTCCTGACTCCAGGGCCAGTGCTTTATTTACTGCACTATCTAGTTGTGCCTGGGTTCACATTTGAGAAGCTTTACAGAGCTTACAAAGATGCTCAGCTGTGTATCTCAGGAGGCACTCAAGCTCTGATTTGCTGACTTCCATGGTGCCCCAACTGTGTGTGTTAGTAGGGAGTGGGGGAGGAGGGATGAATAGAATTTATACACACTTATTGAACAAATTAGGCTGAGATTTCAGGCAGTATGGAAAGCCTATGAGTCTCCCTTATTAAGAAACAAAAGAGAGGATTCTGGCAAGATGGCAAAATTGGTTGGGAAATTCCAAGTTCTCCATATGTGTTCCACAAACAAGACAAATAGTGCCTCAGAGTGTACACAGAGTGGCCAAAATAGACACAGGTAGAACAGTGTTCCTCCTGGGACAATTGGAGAAGATGCAAAGAAAGATCCCTGGTTGTTCTGAAGAGTGAAATATAAAAACCTCCAGGCTATCTCCTATAAAACAACAAAGAACAAGCCCTGGAAGCAGTTGGGCTGGGAGTTAGCCTCAGTCTCAGACACAGGAATTTTCATCTCCTAGACAAAGTGGAGAGTTGGATTGGGGGTGAGGGCAAGGAGACATTAAGGAGGCTTCTGCTGACAAGGGATACCATATTCAGCTGTGCTGGTGAGATGCAGTCTTGGGCAAGAAGGAACCAGTATACACCAGGTGAGTACAGAAGCAGTGGGATAGTGACACTGGTGCCTGTGGATACTTACAGGAGAGCTGAGCCCTTGATATTCATTCCAGGTCAGTGTGGAGAAATGAAGGTTATAGCCACTGCAAGGTGATCAGGGAGCAAGAGCATTTCCAGAATAGTGTGCCTGGGGGTCCTACCTGTGGTTTGGATGGGGAAAGGAGTGCAGAGATTGGGCTCTGGACAAAGTTCACAAAATTACATTAAGAAGCATCTGAGGCCAGAGGCAATATCCACCAAACCCTAGTATTAGAGGAGATTATAATAACAAGCTGCTAATTTATTTTTAAATGAGTAGGCAGGGGCAGAGCCAAGATGGTGTGGTAGAAGGATGGACCTGCTTGTAGCTCTGCCCACAACACCAATAAAATATGTGTAAAAATGACTCTAAACAAATTCTAGAGCCACTGAAACCACAAAACAACACATTAAAAGAGATCTCCAGGCCAAGACAGCCTGGAAGACTGAGAAGAAAGGTCTATAACACCAGGCCCAGAGTGGCGCACAGCCCAGACTTGCAAGAGTGGTGCCAGCAGGGAGAGGACTGGAACAGGCTTCAGGGCACAGAATTCCGATGTAGCAGATGCAGTTCCCCAATTCTTCAAACCACAAATGCCAGAGACAACTTCAAAGGTCAGTGAGAGAACTCTTTCACCTGAGTAAGAAGGGAGAAGGGTCCTGCCCTATCCCCATCCCCAGGCAGCTGCAGCATCCATTTTAGGAGCCCTCAGCCTAAAGCTCCTGGGGGGATCAAGCAGCTGATCTGAATCTCAGCCCTGGGTGGCAACCCTAGGTTGAGAAGGAGCACTGGTGTGATAGAGCTGGAGGCAGTTGTGGAGAGGGAACCCTACTCGCAGATCCTGGGCCAAAAAGCTTGTGATTGTTCCCAGACCTGAGAGCAGGCCAAGAAAGGAGTAAACTCCTCTCCCTTGATTGTGCCACCTTGGAAGAACTGAGAACTTACAGGTCCCTAGAGCATACCCTCCATTTGACAAAGCCCTCAAAAGTCAAGTAACTGACTGAGGAAATTCTCACAAAAGGGAAAAAAAAAATAAGACTATAGAAGGTCACTTTCTTGGTGAACAGGTATTTTCCTCCATCCTTTTGAATGAGGAAGAATAAAGCATACCATTAAAGGAAGACATCAAAGTCAAGGCTTCTTCATCCAAAACCTCCAAAATAAAATTGCAATCGTCTCAGGACATGGAAGAGCTCAAAAGACATTTTGAAAATCAAGTAAGAGAAGTAGAGGAAAAATTGGGAAGAGAAATGAGAACAATGCAAGAAAATCATGAAAAGTGAGTCAACACCTTGCTAAAAGAAATCTAAAAAAATGTTCAAGAAAATAACAGCTTTGAAAATAGATTAACCCAAATGGCAAAAGAGGTCCAAAAAGCCAATGAGGAAAAAGCACTTTAAAAAGCAAAATTAGCCAAATGGAAAAGGAGGTACAAAAGACCACTAAAGAAAATATTTTTTTTAAAAATTAGAAGTGAACAGATGGAAGCTAATGACTTTATGAGAAATCAAGAAATTGCAAAACAAAACAAAAAGATTGAAAAAAATTGAAGACAATGCAAAATATCTCATTGCAAAAAGAACTGACCTGGAAAATTGATCCAGGAGAATTAATTTAAAATTTATGGGGCTACATGAAAGCCATGATGAAAAAAGATTCCAGACATCATCTTGCATGAAATTATCAAGGAAACCTGCCCTGGTATTCTGGAACCAGAGGGTAAAATGAATATTGAAAGCATCCATGTATCACCTCCTGAAAGACATCTGAAAAGAAAAACTTCTAGGAATATTGTAGCAAGAGTCCAGAGTTCCAAGGTCAAGGAGAAAATATTGCAAGCAGCCAGAAAGAAAAAGTTTGAATATTGTGTAAATACAATCAGGAAAACATAAGATCTAGTAGCTTCTACATTAAGGGATCAAGGGACTTGGAATATGATATTCCTGAAGTTAAAGGAACTAGGATTAAAACCAAGAATCACCTACCCAGAAAAACTTAGTATAATACTTCAAGGGAAAAAATGACTATTTAATGAAATAGTGGACTTTCAAGCATTCTAGATGAAAAGACCAGAGCTGAATAGAAAACTTGACTTTCAAATACAAGAATGAAGAGAAGAATGAAAAGGTAAACAGGAAATGGAACTTACTAAAGTTGAACTGTTTATATTCCTACATGGAAAGATAATATTTGTAACTCTTGAGATTTTTCTCAGTATTTGGGAAGTTGGAGGGATTATATCCATATAGACAGGGTAGAAGATGAGTTGAATAGAAAGGGATAATATCTAAAAAAATAAAATTAAGGGATGAAAGACAAATATATTGGGAGGATAAAGAGAGAAATGAAATGGAGCAAATAATCTCTCATAAAAGAGGAAAGAAAAAGTTTTTTTCGATGGAAGGGAAAAGGGGGGAGGTGAGAGGGAAAAAGTGAAACTCTCATCACATTTGGCTTAAGGAGGGAATAACATGCACAGTGGGCTGTGAGAGGATAATAGAAGGGAGGGCAAATGAGAGGAGGGAGTAGTTAGAAGTAGACACTTTTGGGGAAAGACTGGACAAAAGAGAGAATAGAATAAAGGGGGAGCAGGATAGGGTAGAGGGAAATAAAGTATTTCACAACATGACTATTATGGAAGTCTTTTACATATGTACACATGTAAAGCCCATATTGAATTGCTTGCCTTCACAGGGGGGATGTGTGGGGAGAGAGGAAGAGAGAGAAGCTGGAAGTCAAAAATTTAAGAATGAATGTTGAGAATTGTTATTGCATGCAACTGAGAAATAAGAAATACAGGTAATGGGGTACAAAAATCTATCTTGCCCTACAAGAAAAGAAAGAAGATGGTGATAAAGGAAGGGAGTGGTATGATAGAAGAGAGGGCAGATAGGGGAAGGGGTAATCAGAATGTATGGTATCTTGGAGAGCAGGGGGGAGAGATGAGGAGAATATTTGGAACTTATAATCTTGTGGAAATGAATGTTGAAAACTAAAAATAATAAATGAAATTTTAAAAAATGATTAGGCAAAGGAGAAAGATTCCAACCATAGACACTTACTACGGGAACAGAGAATACCATGGTTCATCCTCAGAGTAGTTTACTGAAGCAAAGACTAATGTCAAATGACTAATTACACAAAAATTGTTCAAAGAATAATTTTTAAAAGACTTCAAAAATCAAATCATAGAGGTTGGAGTAAAACTAAAAAAATTAGAACAATCCAAGAAAATTAGATTATGGACAAAGGTCAACCAACTGGAAAAGGAGATCCAGAATCTTGAGGAAGAAAACAACTACTTAAACATGAGAATTGGGCAAGGAGAAACCAGCAAAGTTACAAGAGACCAAGAAATAATAAAACAAAATATAAAGAATGAAAAAAACAAAGAGAATGTGAAACATCTCATAAAAAAAATACAACTGATCTGAAGAATAGATCAAGAAGAGAAAACATAAGAATAATCAGATTACCTTAAAGTTATGATTAAGAAAAAGATTTTTGATAAAATAATCAAAGAAATAATTAAAGAAAATTATTAGTGCTTCAGCATTAGATCAAGAAGGAAAATATAAATATAAAAAGTTCACTGGTCACCACATAAAACAAACCCAAGGAGAAAAACTTACAGAAACATCATAGTGAAATTCAGAAATCTCCAAGTTTAAGGAGAAAATATTTTGTGCAACAAGAAAAAAAAATACAATTCAAATATGATAGAGCCACAATTAGAATTATACAAGACCTAGTAGCAGCTACACTAAAAGACTTCATGTCTTGCAATACTATCTATCAAAAAGCAAAAGAATGGGGGTTGTGGCTAAAAATATCATACACAACAAAGGTAAATACAACTGAATAAATAAGTAAAAATAAATAAATTTTTAAAAAGATATTCAATGAATTGACAGACTTTCAGAATTTTGGTGCAAAAAGGCCAGAACTTGGTAGAAAATTTGATACACAAGATCTAAGAGGTATACAAGGTAAACATTAAAGAATAAATTACAAGTGACTCAATAAGGACAGACTGTTTACTTCTTACACATGGAAATATAAACGTCTGAAATTGTTATTAGTGATCGGGTAGTTCAAAAGATAGATTAGGGTAAAGCTGAGAATGATGTAATTCTAAAAAGCCCAGTGATATGAGAAAAGGTAAAAAGTAATTATCTCATACAAATGAGATGGTAGAAGAAGAATTGATACAGAGGAATTAGATGGGGGGACAGAGCTGGTAGTTCTAGAACCCTGCTCTCCTTGGGAATAGGATAAAGAGGGAACAATAAGATGTATCCAGAAGGGTATATTCAGAAAGAAATAAGAGAATAAATGTATGCTCAGTACGAAGAGCACAAGGGAGGGATTCTTAGAAAGAACCCTACTCATATCAGATCTGAGTTAAAGAGACAACAATATATACATTTGGAAGGGTTTAAAAGTCTTCTAAATACATAAAGAAATATGAGGGAGAGAGAATAGGTGGGTATAGAAAAGTGAGCAGATGAGTAGAAATGGGATAAAGAGAGAGCAATAGATATATTTGGAAGGATATAAATATCTTCCAAATTCAGACAGAAAAAGAAGGGAAGGGAATGCAGTCAGGGGAGAGAATAAGGTAGGGATTTGTGAAGGAGGGTGGATTAAGGAACAGGAGAGTAAAGTAGCAGGTAGAAGTAAAGCAGAGGAGTGAGGAGGGATAGGAATAAGGACAGTGACGAAAATAAACAAGTAACTATAGTCTAGGATGTGAATGTGGTGAATTTACTCTTAAAATGGAAACAGCAGATTAAAAATTTGAATTCAACAATATGTTGCTTTCAAGAAAGCCTATAAAAATGAGAGATTCACACATACATAAAATAAAAGTCATCCGCAGATTTTATTAAATAAAAATAGAAAGTAGAGGTAGTAATCATGATCTCAGGTAAAGTTAAAGCTAAAATAGATTTCATTAAAAGAGAAAAACACAGAAACTATACTACATGTCATCCATATTAATCAATATTGTTTTAAACTATTGAAAATAACCAGGCAGTATAAAGTTGGAATATTGTTTTGGTGTAGGAAATGATGAGCTAGTGGATTTAGAAAAGTATAGAAAACTTGGACTTATGAAAGAAGATGCTATCCACCTTTAGAGAAACAGAGGACAAGTAGAAATAAACATAGTATGTAACTTACCTATATGTGCATGAATATATATGTATATATGTGTATGATTATAGATATCTATGGATATATGTACATGTATATGTAGGTGTGTATATAAATATGTGTATGTGTGTATGTATATGTATATCTGTGTGTGTATATCTATATATATAGATATACACACACACACATATAGACACATATGTACATATAAAATCTCCACACTCAATTGTGCCTTCCAGGGGATGGGGTGAGGAAGGAGGAAAAAAAATATAGTAAAAAGTACACAGTAGACAACAAAAGAAAACCTACAAGGATGTAAAGAATATACGGATAGCTATGAAAATAATGTATCATATTTATTACATATGTTTTCTTGAAATGGAAATTTCTACTGTATAAATGGCAATGTTTTTTTGTTTTCTTATTTTGTCTTCAAATTTTAAATAAATTTTAAGCCCATTAAAAAAAATAAAAAGAAAGAAGTTAAAAACAACACAAAAAACCATACTTCTTACATTTGCTGATTCACACCTCTGATAAGGAAGAAAATTTGTCATTCAATAATTTAAGAAAAGGCTTAAAATGCTAATGCCCTTGAAAGAGAAGATAAGATTAACGTGTTCTCCTGATGGCTAATCCTTTCCCAGAGCATGCTGGAGAAGAGAGGAGTGATCAAGGGGTCAGCAGCACTGGAAGGAAGGCGGGAACTCAATCCCTTCACTTCTTCATCTCACTGCTTCTATTACTGAAATAAGAATTGTCATTCTAAATCCCCACCCAGCTCCCTGAAAATGCAAGGTAACAGAGCCCTTGACAAAGGAGAGAAAAGTGATCCCTCTTATTACCCATCCCCTTCTCCCAATTCTGAAATTTCAAAATCATGACATTTACATGAGAGTTTAGATTGTGGCTGGCACATTGCAGAGTTGGAGGACAAGCCCCCCAAAGCAGTTTGCTTCTGAATTCTAATCGTTTCCCAAAGGCCACTGTTACTGAGGGGTCCTGAGGTGACTGACCTGCAGAGTTCTGCAGATATCCACAGAGGATGGGGCTGGGAAGTATAGTGGGGGGTGTGCAGGCAGTGAGGAGAACTGACTTCAGCAGGGTTGCTAGGCAATGGGGCTGGCATGGCAGGAGTGGTAGGACTCATACCTGGACAGAAAAAGACATTTGTAAGAAAGAAATAAGATAAATAAAAGGAGGAAGATTGGGGAGGGGGTCAGTATGGCTGGATGTAATTTTGGAAACATATGGAGACTGAAGTGGCATATGTACAGGATTATGTGATCTTTGCACCAGGTGACATTCATACAAAATATCAGCCAGGTGGGGGTTCACACCCCCTTCTCCACATCCCACCTCTTCCCATAGCAGAGAATTAGAAAATGGCTTTGTCTAGGGTGCTGCTGGCAATTGCAACTTTCACCTCAGGGACAAAAGTTAGCACAGTAAGAGGTGGGGAGAAGGTGGGGAGAGGGCTCCCACCATACATGCTTAGGACAAGAGCTCTGGGACTTCATATTTCATTAACAAACCATGGAACCACAGAGCAGATCCTGGCATTGCAGCCATCTGACTAATCTTTCAAATTTCCACTTTGGTACAGTGGGAGGAGGAGAGAAAACATGATATGTCATCTGGGCAATGATGACATCGATGATCTGTGCTTTACTTATTTTGTCTTGATGAGGCACTCAACCTCTAAATATGGGATCCTTTCCCCTCAGAGGCCATGGTGAGCAGTGAGCCTGAGTTAAGTGTTTCTCATGGGGAGTACAATGGGCCACTATTTAAAGCAGACATCATCCAGCTCCTGGGAAAGAATGAGCACTGGGAAGTTCTTGGACTAGATGACACGTAAGCTTCTCTCTCATCAAACTTCTGTGCAATGTGGGCCCTTCCACTGGACCCTCTGTCATCTCTGATTAAGCTTGTGTCCCTTGGCAGAAAAGCCTGGGTGGGGAGGCTGGACCTCAGGGAAAATTCAGCTGATTCTGCTTCCTTCCAGGCAGTAAGAAAGTCAATAAATATTTATTAAGCACTTACTGTGTACTGGGCACATAACTATGGGCAAAGCTTTTGTGACTGCCTGGAAATCTGAGAGATGTTTTTGTTTCTGCCCTTCATTCAGTCAGGGTACTTAGATAGATCAATGTGTTTGGTCCTCATTGACCAGTCCATCCCACTTTTACAATCCCTTCTTTTCCCCAATTCAGACAATACCCAGTCAGTGTTCTTTAGAGTCTCTGGGATTAGGGGTGAGAAGGTCTAAGGCAAAGGAACAAACCAAAGGCAGTGAATATACTTTTCAACTACAGTCCTGGAAACATGTGTATGTTAGTAAGCAAAATTGCAATGCTCATATATCCCACACTCCCCTTTCCAGAAAGCTCAAAGCACATACAAATACACATGTTCTGTAAGGACTCATACTCATGCAGGTAACCTCTGTGCACATTGTATATCAACTTTTCAGTGACCATCAAAGCTGCCATGCAAACCACAATATAGCTTAAGCATATGATTCCTGGAGTGGAGAAAGTGCTGCACTAAGCAACAGTCATTCTGATGGAAGAATGCATCCAAAGACAAAATGGAGTTCATGTGTCTGCCTCCGAGGCTCTGGGATAATCTGGTGCTAATGTTTCAACTCAAAGAAGTTACAAAGTGGGTGGCTCAAAGAGCCCATGCCAGACCCTCTTCATTGAAGGGCTGTATCAGGGAGGCCCCCTTGTCATTTTTCCATCTTTTGCTTTGAGTCAGGGTGAAGCTAACCAGAAACAAAAAGGAAAAGAGAAAGGAAGAGAGGAGGGGAAACAAAAGGACCTGATGACTTCTATCCTCCCAGATCTCAGATTCTATGATTCTGCAGAAATTGGCAAAGTCTATGCCATTTGGGTACAGGAACAGTGGATTTTCTAGCGGCCTTGCCTCTAGAGCCTCTGCTTCTAAACTGGTATTTCGCACCTTTCTCTAATCCTTTAGAAAGAGGAGAAATTACATCTCTAGTATCTCTAGAAGGGACGTCCAGAAATTGTTTCATTCTGCCCTCCCATTCTGGGCAGAATTTTATTCGTAGGTAACTGAGGCTAGGCAAATGAACGATTCTCCTGTTTGGAAAGAGATTTCATAATCTCTGTGTCCTCTTGGAAATAGGTCTCTGCTCAGTTAAGTTTCAAACTACCAGGCTGTGCTGGCTAGCTTGGACTATTTGAGTCCTTCATGTTCCACTGAACTGAGCTCCATCTACCAATGTCCCCAAACTGACTATTGTAGAGAGTTAACTATGTAGCCTCATCCTGAGAACATATTTGAAAAACATCAGGGGAGTGAATCCAGGTGTGGTTGACTCTACACACTTCCAGTTTGGCATACTCCTCCTCTCAGGGTCAATAATTGGTAGATTCTAGGCAAAAGGAATTCTCTGACACTGACCAGATCCCTTCACTCAGTGACTAGCCCAGCATGCCCATTCAGGTTTGTTCCAGGGGGTATTTTCAAGTCCATTTAGTTTCTTCCTAGCCAGAAACATTCATCGGTCTGCTGGATTAAACAATCCACAGGGTGAAAAAGGTTTGGGTTTTTGAAAACCTTATTTTGCCTATAGCTGATCCTATGAAATTGACCTTTTAAAGAGGAGTAGTAGAGCCAACATAGGAAGCAAGGACTTCTCCTGCAAGATAGAGAGCCAGCAATCTGGGGAGGGTGTGTATGGGACAAGATGAAGTAAACAACCATCCTGGAAGATGGAATACAGAGTCCTCCTCCCATAAATCCCAGAGCATGTTCTTCTGGTCTCTGGAGATCTGACACTTACCTTGTCACTGGCAGTCCAAACCAGACAAGATATATCACCTTCTACAAAAGGGAAAGAGGAAGAATTTGCCTTCTACCTTCTTGGTCTGGTGACTGCTGTTTTGCAAGGCTGTTCTCAGGACGAGACCAAATGCTACTAAGTAGCATTTTGCAGTTAGGGAGGACAATATAGTGTATGGAAGAGACCACTTCTCCCCTGCCATTGTCTAGGGTCTCATCTAAAGATTCCACAGCACAAACCATGTCAGAGGGAAGGGAAGTCCTCCCTTGCATTAAAGACTATTACTTTAGATATTCTTGAAATTATATTTATATAGAGCTATGATAATTGGACAATGTCTAAAGCTTCAGGAATAAATGCTTTTCACACCATACACACACACATACACACACACACACACACACACACACACACACACACACACACATTCCCTCAGCCAACTGAAGTTGAATGAATGTATGTACCAAGCAAGCAGGCCTTTGCTGCCCCCAATTTACTATTGCTTCAAACGTTGCAAATATATCTTTTTTTTTTTTTAATTTTAGGCCCCACGGTTTACTGAAAGCCATGCAAGTCACATGCTACAGAGAGGGAACAAATCCACTGGAAGTCTCTCATTTTCTCCCAGTTGCTTCCGTAGCATCTGCAACTCCTGTTGAGTCTCTGCCAAGAAGAGTACCAATGTCCCACAGCAGTCAAGGAAGGAGGAGCAGCAGGGCGAGGGGGACCAAAAGGCAGAAATGTGGAGGGGGTTGAGGAAAGTGGAGGCTGGCGAATGCCACTTGACTTGGGTTGGAGTTAAAATAAAGGCCTAGAAACAAACATAAAAGATGAGGATGGGGGGGGGGAATCATTAAAGGGAGAATGTGAGAGTGAATAGACACAGACAGAAGGAGAGAGCAGGAGAGAGAGAAGCGGGAAGAGGAGACAGAAAGAGAGAGAGAGACGAATTTCAGATAGTTGTACAATGAGGCTTGGTGTTTACTGAAAAGGCAAAAATTGACTTCTTACCTCCTTGAGAGTCCATTACCTTCTTGGTATTACTCTTCTTATTCCCCAAAGAAGAGTCTTTTGAAATGTAATCTGTGTTAGATGAAATTAAGGATCTGGCTTGATAAAAGCCAGATGCCATCTCCCTACCATCTATCTGAAGCAGTGGGCTAGCTCTCCAGAGTCTGATCGTAGGAAGGTATTTGCTAAATTCCAAGATGCAGAGGCAGTGAGTGCAAAAAGGAGTGGATTTGGTGTCAGAGGAAAGGGATATGTATTCGTCTGAGAGCTGCTGTTTACTACCAATGTAATCCCAAGCAAGTCATTTGGATCTGGTTGTCAGTATCCTCAGCTATAAAATGAGGCCAGTTTAACAAGCTAGATGATCTAAGGCCTTTTCCATCTTTAAATGCTGTGATCCTAAATGTCCTGAGTCCCCTAAACTGCAGGCTGATAACCTGATGTCCTGGTATTTGTCATTTTCATGTCATCCAAAATGTCAATGTTATTCTGACCAAGGAGTCATTCAAAGGCTAAAATTGAAGTCTTTGTTGTTCTAATTTTGCTTCTGCTTTATCTTTGTATGTCCCATAGCACCAAACAGTGACTTGAACACAGTAAAGGGGGGTGGGGGATTCAATAAATGTTTGATTTAAATTATCTGATCCTAAAGAAATCACCCAGATGGCCAGAAACCTGCTTGCATCAGGGTACTGACACCCCAGAGCTGGGTTTTCTCCTAATCTCCTACAAACATAGCCACTGAAGCCCTCTTGTTTAAGGAGAACACATGGGACTTCCTTTTCCTTCAAATGAAAGCCAGACAATTCCTGAGAAAGATTAGGCTTATTTCCTCAAAAACTGTATCCAAATTCTGGGAGAACTGCAGGAATCACATCCCATTGTGGAAATAAAAAAAAAAAAAAAAACTCAAATTTGCATAGTCCTTAACATTTCTAAAGTACTTCATGCCCAACATTTATCATCGTCATTTTACATGTGGGGAAATTAAGATACCCAAAAGGTTATGTAATCTCACCAAGATCATACAACCAGTGTCAGAGCAAGGACTGGAACTCAGATCTGACTCCAAGGACATGCTTCTTTTCAGACACCACAGCTGCTTTCTAAGATGAAGAAAAGCTTCATGATGCTAATTACAAATATTGAGAAGTCCATCAAAGTTTTCTTTTTTTCCTGGTATCTGGAAGTCTTTGGTTGAACATCGGGCTTTCTCCAGGGTGAGGGTAGGAGGTAACCTGGGGTGGTGTGGCCTCCAGGATGCAGGTTCCCCACCCCTCATCCAGTGATTCAAATCCAAGTTTCAGTGATGTCTTAGTAAAATAACTATTTTCAACCCTCTGTCCTCAAGGTCCCATGAAAAAATGAAATAAGAATACTCATTTAAAGAAAACAGTTTAACAATGAGGTACATACATCACTACTACAACCCCAGAGAGAAATGGGTAAATATAAGTCAGGACCTCTTATAAAAATTAACCATTACAGAGATGTCCCTGTATAACATTAAGACCTTCAAATCTAAACCAATAGATGTCACACATATTCTGCAAAATTAACACAGTATTCTAATACAGTCACAGAATTGTGCCTATCATTTGAAGTTTTACACAAAAAACCTTTAATCCAAGTAAACCTTTAAACATTGAACTGTTTATTGAAGCCAAATGGAAGAAAGCAGATTTGAACAGGTAGAGTTCAATTGAGTTCTGAGGCAAGGGTAGATTTTTGATGTTCTGCTTTCCCCCTTCAGAAGGCTGTGGTCCAACACATGCCCATGGGCATCAACTTGGCTGGTATCCTTGGGGGGTTTCTGAGAAGATATCATGGTTGTGGGGATGCTGCCAGGTTTCTTCTTAGTCCCATGAGATGCAGTGGCAGAGGATGGTTTAGATGAAGCAGCTGCATTTTTATTTGAATGATGAGTGGAGTCCACAAACCCATGAGTGAAAGAGAAGGTTTTGTGTTATACAAATCAGTGCAATTCTGACTGTTTTTCCCAGGAATTTTCGGGGTCAGAGTGTCACCCATAGTGAACACAACAAACCAACACTATAGATCACCTTATTCATATCCACATTTCCTTGGAAAGAGAATCTATATTTGGAAATAACCCCAGGGAAATCCCTTAATCCCTGTTTGTCTCAATTTCCTCAATTATAAAATAGAGAAAATAACACCACCTATCTCACAGAGTTGTTGTGAGGGCAAAAGGGGATGACACTTGAAAAAGTGTTTAGTGCAGTGGCTGGCACACAGTAGGTGCTATATAAATGCTTATTCCCTTTCCTTGCCCCATCCTCGCGTTACCAACACCTGCAGGGTTTCCCTTCCCTGCACCTGTCCTCACTCTTCCTCTTGTCCCATGATGCTTGCAGCAGCAGTATCCAGATTGCTCAACGCACAAACACCACAGACAGCTTCAAAGGTCAGTGGGAAATCTTCACCCAAGAGAAGGGAAGGAAATCTGGACCACCAACTGCAACCACTGCAGCAACAGGGTCCATTTTTGGAGCCCTCCCCCTAAAGTCCCTGGGGGAACTCAGCTATTGATCTGAATCTCAGCTTGAGCACAGCCCTGAGGTGAGGAGGAGCACTGGAAGTGGTTGTGGAAAAGGAGTTTTGCTTGCAGATTCTGGACAGAAATGCTTTTGGTTGCTCCCAGTCCAGTGCACAGACCAGGAGAGGAATAAACTTCTCTCCACTGATTGTGCAACCTTGGAGGAACTGAAAACTTACAGGTGCCCAGAGTATACCTTCCCCTTGACAAAGGACTCAAAAGTCAAGTAATTGGCTGGGAAAATGCCCCAAAAAGGAAAAAAAACAAGACAGTAGAAGGTTACTTTTTTGGTGAAAAGGTATTTTCTTCCATGCTTTTGGATGAGGAAGAACAATGCATAATGTCAGAGGAAGTCAAGGCTTCTGCATTCAAAACCTCCAAAATAAATACGCAATGGTCTCAGGTCATGGAAGAAGTCAAAAAGAATTTTGAAAATCAAGTAAGAGAGGTGGAGGAAAAATTGGGAAGAGAAATGAGAGCAATGTAAGAAAATCATGAAAAGTGAGTCAACAGCTTGCTAAAGGAGAGATCAAAAAATGCTGCAAAAAAAACCCCTTCAAAAATAAGCTAACAATTGACAAAAGAGGGCCAAGAAGCCAATGAGGGGAAGAATGCTTTAAAAAGCAGAATGAGCCAACTGGAAAAACAGGTTCAATAACTCACTGAAGAAAATAGTTCTTTAAAAATTAGAATGGAGCAGATGGAAACTAATGACTTTATGAGAAATTAAGAAATTACAAAACAAAATCAAAAGAATGATAAATACAAGATAATGTGAAATATCTCATTGGAAAAAATAACTGACCTGGAAAATAGATCCAGGGGAGACAATTTTAAAATTATGGGACTACCTGAAAGCCATGATCAAAGAAAGAACCTAGATATGATATTTCACAAAATTTTCAAGGAAAATTGCCCTAAGATTCGAGATCCAGAGGGTAAAATAAATACTGAAAGGATCCACAGATCACCTCCTGAAAGAGATCTGAAAAGAGAAACTCCTGGGAATACTGTAGCCAAATTCCAGGGTTACCAGGTCAAGGAGAAAGTATTGCAAGCATCTAGAAAGGAAAAATTCAAGTATTGTGGAAATACAAGCAGGGTAACATAAGATCTAGGAGTTTCTACATTAAGAGATCAAAGGGTTTGAAATACGATATTCCAGAAGTCAAAGCAACTAGGATTAAAACCAAGAATCACATAACCAAAAAAACTGACTATAAAACTTCAGGGGAAAAAATGGCCATTCAATAAAATAGAGAACTTTCAAACATTCTTGATGAAAAGACCAGAATGGAATAGAAAATTTGACTTTCAAACAAAAGAATCAAGAGAAGCATGAAAAGGTCAGCATGAAAGAGAAATCATAAAGTACCTTCTAAAGTTGAATTGTTTACATTCCTACATGGAAAGATAATATTTGTAATTCTTGAGACTTTTCTCAGTATTTGGGTAGTTGGAGAGTTTATACACACACAAAGACACACACACACACGCACACATATATGTATGGACAGTGAGCACAATGTGTGATGAATAAGGAGGAATGATATCTAAAAAGTAAAACCAAGGGGTGAGAGAAGAAGGGAAGAGAAAGGGAGAAATGGAATGGGGAAAATTATCTGTCATAAAAGAGGCAAGAAAAGTTTTTAAAGGGAGGAGAAAAGAGAAGAGGTGAGAAAGGAAAAGTGAAGCTTACTTTCTTCACATTTGGCTTAAGGAGGGAATAACATGCTCATTCAATTTGGTATTAAAATCTATCTTACACTACAGGAAAGTAGGGGAGAAGGGGACAAGTAGAGTGAGACAGATGATAGAAGAGAGGGCAAATGGGCAGAGGGAGTAATAAGAAGCAAACACTTTTGGGGAGAGACAAGGTCAAAAGAGAGAATAGCATAAATGACGGGCAGGATAGGATGGAGGGAAATAGAGTTAGTCTTGCACAACATGACTATTATGGAAGTCTTTTGCAAAACTACACATATATAGCCTATATTGAATTGCTTGACATCTCAGTAGGGATGAGTGGGGACAGAGGAAGGGAGAGAAGTTGGACCTCAAAGTTTTAGGAACAAATATTGGGAATTATTTTTGCACACAACTGGGAAATAAGAAATACAGGTAATGGGGTATAGAAATCTATCTTGCCCTAGAAGAAAGAGAGAAGATGGGGACAAGGGAAGGGAGAGGTGTGATAGAAAGGAGGGCTTAGGGAGGGAAGTGGCAATCAGAATGCAAGGTGCTATGGGGTGAGAGGAGGGGAGAGATGGGGAGAAAATTTGGAACTCAAAATTTTGTGGAAATGAATGTTGAAAACTAAAAATATATAAACGTCTTTAAAAAATGAATGCAAACTAGATCGAGTAGCTTCAAATCACTGAACCATCTGTAAAATAGGGTAAAAAACATACCTACCTAATTGCCAGAAATATGAGGACAGAATTAACATAAAAGGGTTTGTAAAACACCTACAAAGTATTTTCAACTCTTCAGAAAAGCTAAGATATCTTACTAACATCTAAGGTAATGCACAATTCATCAGTCTGATGACTTTTAACTTAGGACTTACAAAATAAGGCTTGGTATTGCTCTAGCTGAGTGGCCTGGATTTTGACTGTAGCTTCAGACATGAGCAGTTTCTCCTGGAGATCTTGGCAGCCTTGTTCATACAGTTCCCCTTGGGAGCGGAGATAGTGAGTTGACTCCTGCAGACTAGCTTGTTCTAGTAACACATTGCTACTGAGCAGCCCTTGGCTGTTCACCTGAAAGAGCCAGAAAGGGAGCGTTAGTCAACTAACAGATTCGACAGAGGAATGGGTTTTTGGCCTAGAAAAAAGAAGAGACTGAGCAGATGCCTAATCACCATCTTCAAGGATTGGACCATTAATTGGTAATGAGAAAGAATGATAACACATGGCAGATGTAGTCTTAAGGTAAAGTAAAAGCTTCTAAATAATGAGATCTGTATAAAAATGGAGAAGGCTGCCTTGGATGTTAGTGTGCTCCCCGAAATGAATTTTCAAATACAGACTGGATAACTACTCATTATTGTAGCTAAGTAGTGCAGTAGACAGAGCACTACATCTGAAGTGAAAATCCACACTTACACATCTATTATCTGTGTGACTCAGGACAAGTCACTTCACTTCTCTTTGCCTCAGGTTCCTTATCTGTAAAGTGAGGATAATAATAATAGCACCTTCTTCCCAGAGTTGTTATGATGATAAAATGAGGTAGTAATTATAAAAATCTTAGCAAATCTGGACAACATACTAATAAGCAGTGATATCTCCTTGCTGACAAAGGTCCATATGGTGAAAGCTATGGTTTTTCCAGTAGTAATATATGGCTGTGAGACTCGGACTATTAAGGAAAGCTGAAAGCTACAGAATTGATACTTTTGGACTGTGGTACTGGAGAAGATTTTTGAGAGTTCCTTAGATGGGAAGGAGTTCAAATCAGTTAAAAAGTAAAGAAATTAATTCAGGCTATCACTGGAACATCAAATACTGAAGCTTTGACTACCTACTGAGAAGATGGGGCTCATTGGAAAAGACCCTGATGTTGGGAAAGATTGAAGGCAGAAGGAAAAATGAATGGCATATGATGAGATGGCTAGTGCCATGGAAACACTGACCATTAAATTGCACAGACTTTGGAGGATAAGAGGGCATAGAAATGCATCTTTTTGTGGTATGGTCCATGGCGACAGGAAAAGTCAGATATGACTGAGTGACTGAATAAACCTAGCACAGTGCCTGACCCATAGAAGGTACTATATAAATGTTGATCATCATTATTCTTATCATCCTAAAGTGAGCTTAGGAACTACTGATCCATCATTCCTACCCATTCCTACCTCACCTAACTCCACAGAGTTAAATCCTAGCATAGGGAGAGATTGTATAAACACTTATGCAAAAAAAAATTGCCAACATTTACTTTTTTCCACAAAATTAGAAAAACATCAATGAAAACACTAAACTCTAAGAGCTCCATAGTTGGAGCAAGGAACAGTCAGGAGACCTGCAAATGAGGGTAGTGGGCAGAGTGCTAATATGTAATCTGAGCTATTACCTAGACTGATTCCAGTTGGGTATTATACCTGTTACAGTTTACCTGCCTAGAGGTGCCACTCAACAACTTCTTAATGCTAAAAGGAGATGGTATGTATGTTTTAACAGGTAATTGAATTCTCCATCACTAAAAATATTTAAGTAGACAAGTGTCAGAATTGCTAATAAAGGGGAATAGAATCACAGACTTTTAGAGTTGGGAGATCAACAACCATTTTGTTCCACTCATATAGAAAATGGTTCCCCACTCTAACATACCCAACAAAGCAGTCCTCTGATTACTTCTGGAACACATCCCCACATGCACCACAAAGATCCAGGAACCCAACAACACTGTTCCACTTTTGGACAATTCTAATTAGAAACATTCCTGAGCCTAAATTTGCCTCTTTCCTAGTTCTGGCTCCTGGGTCTTTCTGTTGAGTTCAAGCAGAAAAGAACCTAATCTCCATTGCACACAATAAAGCCCTCAAAACATAAAGAAAGCTCTCACGACCTCCTTGGCTCCTCCTCTTCTCCACACTAAATAGGTTTTTTGTTTGTTCATCTTTCAATCGTGTCTGACTTTTTGTGATCTCATTTGGGATTTTCTTAGCAAATATATTGAAGAGTTTTGCACATTTGCTTCTCTAGCTCATTGCACAGATAAGCAAACTGAGGTAAACAGGGTTAAGTGACTTGCTTCATCAGGTTCACATGGCTAGTAAGTGTCTGAGGTTGGATTTGGACTCAGGAAGATGACCCCAGGGACAGTGCTCTGTCCTTTGCTACTATATGTCATATGTAAGAAAAAATCATTAAGAGTAAGTATGTATCATAGATTAGATAAGGACTGAGGTAAAAGAACTCTAAGGTCCCTTGTAACTCTGAGATTCTCTGATTAATACCCCTGGGACACCCCTATCTTGATTTGAAAGTCAGACTTAGGGCAAGCCAGAGGATTGCATCACTATTGCTTCCCAGGACAATTAGTGAGGAGTAGGAGGGTGGTTCCCAGAAAAGATTCCCAGAAAAGGAATGATGATTAACTACTACACTTCAAGGTTTGGAGGCTCTAGGAGATCCTACCTTCTACATCCCACTTTCCCTGGCTTCCCCAACAAGTTAAGGGTAGATAGAATGACTCCACATTAGGTTTCTCTCCTGGAAGCCTATACTTACCTGCTGGTCTTCCTTGCGTTTTAAGTCAAGGATAGATACAAGGTCAATGATCTGGGGTCTGGAATACAGCCCTTTGCACATTCTGTCTTGAAGTTGCTCTGCTAGAGCCGAGGGATCCCTAGGAGTCCAAATGACTTCCGTCTTCAGACGGTCAATCTCCTTGGTCAGGCTGATAATAAGCTGCGCATTCAACTTCTTGCGCCCTTCTTTGCTGTTCAGGACCAGTTGTTGTCTCAGAAGGCTGATCATGGTATTGGCATTCTGGAGCTTCCTGTGAGCGTTTTTGACCTCAGCACACTGACTATCTTCCTTCAAAACCCCTCTGGCCTCCTCCACCAGCCAGTTTTCCTCCTTCTCCTTGTCTTCCTTCATTTTTCGGGCTTCAGACATTGCTTCTGCCATCTGCTCCTTCAGCTCCACATTCTCCAAGTACACACTCAGCAAGGTGTTCCTACAGGATGCACACACAGACACAGGGCACCAGGCTCAGGACCTCAACAACATCTCTAATGTTCTCCTTAATGAACTGAATTATGTTATTACAGGCAATTAAAGATTTAAACGTTTTGTTCTAGAAGTGGTGGAAAATGACTTTCCCATTTCATGGAAGAGAAAAACAAGGCTCAAAGAGGTGCACTAACAGGGAATGGCAGAGCTAGGACTAATCTATCAAGTCTTCTGACTCTTGGTTCAGGTTTTTTTTCCCACAATCAGCAAGATTCGATCCCAGTTGTTGAGGAGCCAAGATCATCTGAGTTCTCAGAAATAAATCTCTAATTTCTTGTGTGAGACAAAAGGCAAGAATATTCTTGCTTGTGAAACATTAATTTCCATGAGTTTTAGGGCATTTTTTTACTCATATACATGTAGTGTTTTCGCAGTAGATGGTGACTGAGATGAGGGAGAACAAGTCACAATAATATTCACAGGGCATTCAAAAGTAACTAAGTTGTTTCTAATACATTATTGTTCTTTCTCTTCTACCCAATTCTTTACCAAGGTAATGATGAAGAGCAAAATGATTTGAACTTTGCATTTTCTACTATTTCTACTATCTCTCTCTCTCTCCCTCTCTCCCTCTCTCTCTCTCTCCCTCTCTCTCTCTCTCTGTCTCTCTGTCTCTCGTAGACAGACACTGGAGGAGAGGGAGACAGACAACCGCAGAGACAGAGACAGATAGACAGACAGAAAGAGAGGGAGAGACGATAGGGAGTGGACCTCTGATTTCATTGGTATAAGGAACTTCCCAGAGAGGAAATTTTCCCCAGCAATATAGGTTGTCACCTCTTCTAGATCTTATAGTCTTAGAGAGTTTCCTAAAGTCCTGAGGTTGACTCGGGTCACACACCCAGTATATGTCAGTGGCTGCTTAAACCCAGGTCATCTTGGCTTCAAGGGGAGCTCTCTATCAAATATACATTTCATTCAACCTTTTAATAGCATCAGTGTGAAAACAACCTCTCAGTTCTGATCACCCACTTTTTTGCAACTTACAGTTTTATGAGAGTGGTCTAGACCACATAGAAGCCAAGTGACTTTGCCAGAGTTATACAGTCAGGACATGTAAGAAAGAGCTGGAACTCAAATCCAGCTCTATCCAGCTCTTTCCATTACACACCATGGTATATGTATCAGTATCATATTATACAAGTAGATTTATGGCTCAATGAATAGAGCATTGGATTTGGAATCAGGAAAACCAGGGCTCAAAGACCTTTTCAGGCACTTACTACTTATATGATCCTGGGCAAGTCACTTAGCTCTTCTGTGCTTCAGTTTGCTCCTCTGTAAAATGTGAGGGCTGGACTGGAGGACCTCTGGGATCCCTTCCACCTCTAAGTTTCTGAATCTAGGACTCCAATTCCACTACTCCATTCACAATGACATCCCAATTTCTATTCCATAACTAGGATTCTATCCCAACTGTAGATAATAATACTAACCTTTGTCTGCCACTGCTTTTTCAACTATATAATGGCCCAGCATTGTTGTGAGGATCAAATGAGATAATATTCATTAAGCACTTTTCATAGTGCCTGGCTCTTAGTAGGTGCTTATGAAATGTTTGTTCCCTCCCTCCTAGAATCTAGGTCTCTCAAGTGCCAAGATCAGTGCTCTTCCTGCATGTAGCCCAGTGCCTCTCCCAACTGGGGCAGAACAAGTCTCTTGAGTATCATAGTTCTAGCCTGGAAGAATTTCTCTTTTCCAGATGCCTATTTCTGACCTGATATGGGAAACAGAGGAGAATCCTGCTTCCTCAAGCTGGGCTTTCAGATCCTTCAGTTCCCCTTCAGCTTTTCTCTTCTGTTCCAGGAGCTGATGGATCTCTGCCTTCCGGCAGATTATTTTCTCCTCAAGGCCACAGTTCTTGTCTCCTTGTGATGGGTAAGTAGGAGTTAGATTAGAATGCTGGGTATTCTGACTCCCCATGCTTTTCTCTAAAGCTTCTTTGACATACTGAAAAGAAACCAAGGTTTAAACTAGTTAGATCACCCAGGATGAGAGTATCCACAAACTAAGAGGTTAACAATGAAAACCCCCTAGCAGAAAGAAGTCAGACCCCGTGAATTTTTCTTTCTTTCCAAAGTGCTTTGCTGGCCCATAGAAATGACAGCACATAAGGTCAGTGAATGGACCTTGCAGGGCAGGGGATGTACATACCAGAGAAGAAAGAAGAGACACCGCCATTGGACAGGCCACTTTAGGATGACTGCTGACAGGACAGGTCACTTTAGGACATCTGCTGACAGAGTTGATTTGGTTTTTGTTTTAAAGGGGAGAGACTGGTTCTCTCTCCTTTATACCTTAAATAGGTTGAGGTATAAGGATACTCTTGATATGATTCTCTTGTTCCTACTGCTTGAAAGTCCACCTGCAGTAGCTGCCAGAGAAGACAAGGAAGAGCAACAGTACTGCTAGTAAATCATCAGTACACAAGGTAACCCATGAGCTGTCCTAGCAGAAATGACAACAAGCTCCTTGGCGATAGAATAAAAGGCAGAGGAATGAACTGAAGTCACAGAGTCGTAGAATCAGAATGTGTAACTGAACGGAACCACAGCAACCCCCTTAACTTCTGCCTGGTGACTGGAGTTAAACTGTCTATGGCAGACAGGAGTCCTCATCTTAAAATATCTGGGACAGACACGTGGTTGTGCCCCAGGCCTAGAATTCACTCTTTTCTCATCTCCATACCTTAGAGTCTCCAATTTTATTCCAATTTATTCAAAGTTCAGCTCATGGGCTGTTTACCAAAGGAATTCCTCCCTTATTTCCCCAGCTGCTAGGGCCTCCCCTACTCCAAACATCTTGTAGTTATTTTATGCATTTCTGTCCATATGTGTGTGTGTACATATACACACACATACATATATGTGTATATGTGTGTGTATCTATATTATAGATATCTGTATAAGGACATGTATGTATATATATGGATATCTATATCACACTCATATACATATACATACATACATATGTATGTATAAATACGTGTGTGTGTGTGTGTGTGTGTGTGTGTGTGTACACATACCGAGATATCCTTGAAATAAAGTAAGTCCTTTGAGGAGACCCTCCTCTTAGGATTTCCTGGGCCTGTTACAATATGAGGCACATTCATTCATTGATTTCAACTCTACTTTTTGTTGCTCAGTCATTTTCAGGCGTGTCCACCTCTTCATGACTCCATTTAGGGTTTTTTTTGATAATGATACTGGATTGTTTTTCCATTTTCTTCTCAAGCTCATTTTTCAGATGAGGAAACTGAAGCAAACAGGATTTAGTGACTTTCCCAAGGTCACACAGCTAGTAAACTCATTTTAAAGATGAGAAAATGAGGAAAACCCAAGTTAAGCTACTTGTCTGGGGTCACACCTCTTCTCAGTGTCTGAGGCCAGGTTGAACTAAGGAAAGGAGTCTTCTTGACTGGGGGCCCAGCACTCCAAGAACTTTTGCATCACCTGGCATCATTCCCCTCTATGAGCTGCTCTTCATTTCTTCACCCATAAATTGATGTGTTGAATTTTAAGGTCCCTTGTGGCTGTAGATCTGGGAACATCTTCCTTTGGTTTTTCCAATCTGAAAAACCCCAATCCCTTGTCTTTTCTTCCAAGGACCTTGGATTATTCTTAATGACTGAGCAATCAAATAACAAATCAAGTTGGGTGTAGTGTTTGCTATTTTCTGAGGGGTAAATGATCACACAGAAAATTTGCCAATCATTATGGGTCCAAGCTGGCTCTAAGATACTCCTGGCAGACTGCCCACATTTGTACTCATCCTGGAGATGCAGCCTGTGATGTCGCACAAAGTATTGAGCATGAAATCAGGAGCAATAGACTAAATCCCAGCTGCCTATGCTTAGTTGGCCTTGGTGGTGTCCAGCTGTGCCTGACTCTTCTTTTGACCCCATTTGCAGTTTTCTTGGCAAAAGTATTAGAGTGTTTTTCCATTTTCTTCTCCAGCTCGCTTTATAGAAGAGGAACTGAGGCAAACTTAGGGGGAAGTGATTTGCCCACGGTGATAACATTTAATATAATTTTCAGACTGCAATCAGGACCAAAGCTTAAATTAATCAATCAGAAGAAAAGCCTGGACGTAACAATCTTTTTGTTCTCTGAAGTAAGCTCAGAGAATGCCTCTTCTTCTGTCCACAAGGTTAGATGGGGCTGACTTAGCATACTTTATAAGACCCTTAACCCTAGATACTATCTGGAGTAATAGGACTTTTTCCATATCTTAATATTTTGTGGACATATATTACGTTATGACATATTAATGACAGAGAAAACACAGATTTTCTGAGTTGTAATTTCAATCAACACCTTGTCAGTTCTCTTGTCTTATTGTGTTTACAATCTATCCAATTAAGAAATTCCTTTTTCATGGGATAGTTATTCATTCATGGAGACCATAAATCCAAAGGACACAGACAACCTTGGATTGTCCTAAAACAGATTTAAATCTGATCATTCTTATATTAGTCAGACAGAAGTTTTTTGGCTCCATGATAAAGTAACTGCCAGCTTTAAGGGAATGAACAACCTACATTTAACCTATTGGCCCTTTTTAACCAAACGTTTAGGTCCACAACAGTCAACTATCTAGTAAGTATCTGAGGCTGAATTTGAACTCAGGAAGATGATCTTCCCGACTCTAGTTCTGGTGCTTTTTCCACTGCCCCACCTAGCTGCCCTGGGCATCTTAGACAAATCATATAACAATCTGAGCCTGCTTCTTTATATATAAAAGAGAGAAACTACTTGAGTAGAAAGGACGTTAGAAACCATTCCCTCCAGAAACCATCCCATTCTATAGATGAGGAAACAGAGGTCCAGTAGTGTTTATGTGACTTGTCAAAGAGAGCAGGCTGCAGAGGCAAGCTTTGAACCCAGGTTCTCTGCTTTCCCTTAACCTGTATACTATACTGTATGTCCTTTTTGAATCAATTAGATTGAAGTATATGTTACAAAGGGTTTTAAGGTCTACCAAGTAAAATGGACTTGATCCTGCCAACCTCTCAAGATCTCATTCGATATCTCTTCAGATCACAACAGATCACACACAAAATATATTCTGTATTCATTGTCTCTACTTCACTCATTTTGATACCTCTCACTGTTTGGCTCTTGACTGTACCATTTGAATGAAAATAGTCTCTACCATGTTACCAGGTATCTGTTAGGTTATTTTGTTTGATTTTAAAAAAGCATTTATCCTTTAAAAACGCTGGACAGGATCTGATACTGAAGAATAGTGTGTCCTCCCTCATACTTTTCCTCTTCAACCAGGACCCTGCTCTTTTGGTACTCCTGTCTGATGACTCCTCCTCAGTTCTTTTGTGTAATTGTCATCCATCTTCTATTCACTAAGTTTGTGTTTAGAGAACAGTGCTCTGAACTGAACTTTCTCTTTCTTTCTCTACACCTTCTGTCACTGATCAGCTCTCCTGAGTTCTATTTTCACCTCTGTTTAGATGATTCCTACTTCTATATATCCTCTCTTCACCTCTCTCCTGAGTTCCATTATCTTATGTCTAACAGCCTTCTGGACATCATGGCTCCCATGATGTTCCAAAGGCATCTGATATTCAGCATGTCCTAAAATGGAACCTATTATCATCCATCCTGTCCTCAAAGCATGCCTACATTTTGGTTGTCCAGAATGGGTAAGGCAATAGTTTTTTGGGTGCTTGTTCTAGTTGAATGAAAACATTTTGAATATTGGGCTCAGTTCTAGGGTTTACATTTGAGAAAGAAAATTGACAAGATAGAGTAACTCCAAAGGATGAAGACCAGGATAGTGAGGGTATCTGTCTTTGAATCCACATGCTGAAGAATGGTTATGAGAGCTGAGTCTGCTTAGTCTGGAAAAGAGAAAAGTTGAAAACATTGAATGATGGAGTAGGGGTGGAAAAAACATTGTATCTTCAAAAATTTGAAGAGCTATATAGTTTGACAGAAAGATTAGACCTTATGGTCCCCCTTATGAGAGCTAGAATCAATGGTTAGAAGTTACAGGAAGGTGCATTTGGGCTCAATGTAAGGAATAAATCCATCACATTAGAGCAAAATGGCAGGAATAGCCTTAGGAGGTATTGATTTGTCTATGATTAGCGGATCCTCCCGTGAAGGGTAAGTGACCACTTTGGTTGGATATTTTAGAGAAAATTCATACTCCAGCTCAACCCTGGACCAGATGATCTCTAACATCCATTTAGTTCTCAAATTCTATGATTTTATTAGTGAGTATTCTCATGCAGGATTTTGTTTTGAAACAAGCAAAGTAAATGTGCTAAAAATTGTGACTCTCATCTGGGGGAGGTGTGAGGGAAGAATATCTCATTCCCCTCTTTTTTCTGCAATATTTTTTATTATCTTATTTGTTTTCAGTGTTCTACAATCACTTCCATATACCTAGATTTTTTCCCCCTCCTTACCCCCTTCCTCCCCCGCCTTGAATGAGTCAGTGTACAACTTTTTATAGGTTCTACATATAAATTTCTATTAAATACATTTTCACCTTAGTCATGTTGCATAGAAATTGAAAGGAATGGGAGAAATCATAAAACAAACCAAAATGTAATACAGAAGAAAATGTTCTGCTACATTCTGTGATCAAATTCCATCGTTCTTTCTCTGAATATACAAGGCATTTTGCTTTAATAGGTCATTGGGAATTTTTTAAGTCCTTGAATTGCAATGAAGTTCTAAGTCTACCAGAAAAAATCCTGGCACACCGTCATTGCTGTGCATAAAATTCTCCTGCTTCTGCTCGTTTCGCGCAGCATCATTTCATATTAGACTTTCCAGGCCTCTCTGAAATCTTCCTGTTCATCATTTCTTACAGCACAATGGTATTCCATTACATTCATATACCAAAGTTTATTCAGCCATTCCCCAATTGAGGGGCGTCTTCTTGATTTTCAGTTTTTGGCCACTACAAAGGGTGCTGCTATGAATATTTTTGTACATGTGGGAGACTTTCTCATTTTTATGATCTCTTGGGGATACAGTCCTAGAAACGGTAGTGCTGGGTCAAAAGGTATACACATTTTTGTAGCCCTTTTGGCATAGTTCCAAATTGCTCTCCAGAATGGCTGGATCACCTCACAGCTCCCTCAACAATGAATTAGTGTTCCAACTCTCCCACATCTTCTCCAACATTTCCTGTCACCCTGTTTTGTCATGTTAGCCAATCTGATAGGTGTGACATGGTACCTCAGAATTGTTTTGATTTGCATCTATCTAATCAATAGCGATTTAGAGCATTTTTTTCATATGACAATAAATAGCTTTGATTTCTTCCTCTTAAAACTACCTGTTCATATCCTGTGACCATGTATCAATTGGGGAATGACTTGTATTCTTGTACATTTGACTCAGTTCTCTATATATTTTAGAAAGAGACCTTTATCACAGACACAACTTGCAAAAACTCTTTCTCAGTTTTCTGCTTCCCTCCTAATCTTGGTTGCATTGGGTTTGTTTGTGCAAAAATTTTTCAATTTAACATAATCAAATTATCTATTTTTCATTTCATGTTTTAGTTCTCTTGTTTTGTCAAAAATTCTTCCCTTCTCAATAAATCTGATAAATACACTTTTCCTTACTCCACTAATTTATTTAGAGTGTCAGTCTCTGTACCTAGATAATGTACCCATTTGGACTTTATACTTGTGTATGGTATCTGGCATTGGTCTCTGACTCGTTTGCTAGTCTGCCTATTCTGCTCCAACCTTTCACCTTTACCCTGTGTATCCCCCCATTTCAAATGTGTGTTTTGTAAACAATATATTGTTGGATTATGACTTTTAATCCATTCTACTATCCACCTCCATTTTATGGGAGAATTCATTCCATTCACAGTTATGATTACTATATGTGTCTTTCCCTCCATCCTCTTTCCCACCATTTGTGCTTTTAGTTTTTCCTTCTCCCTTCCCCTCACAAATAGAGGTTTAATTTTTCACCACCACCTCCTATAGTCTTCCCTCCCTTCTTTCAGCCCCCCTTCCTTTTACTCTCCTTTACCCTTACTACTTCTTCCCTCCCTTTTAGCCTCCTCTCCCCTTTCTTCTCCCCTCCCCTCCTACTGCCTATAGAGTTAGTTAGATTTATGTACTTAATTAAGTTTGTTGCTCCCTCCTTGAACCAAATCAAATGAGAGTACCTCTGAAATAATGCTCATCTCCCTCCCCTCTTTCCCTTTACTGTAATATAATTTTGTACTTCTTCCTGTTATGTAATTTACTATTTTCTGCTTCCTCCTTTTCACATCTCCTGTTATAATCCCTTCATATGCTTAAATCACATTTTTATCATCATATCATGTACTTTATACCTGTTCCCTCTATCTATGTATACGGCTTTTATATTTCATAATAGCTATATAATTCTCAAGATGAACAAGTATCATCTTCCCTTATAGGGAGGTAAACTGTTTTCCCATATTGAGTAACAAGTTTTCTTTTCCCCTGTTTACCTTTTTATGCCTCTCTTGAGACCTGCATTTGAAGACTGAGTTTTCTATTGAGTTCTGACCTGTTCTTCAGGAAGGTCTGGAAATCTTTTATTTCATTGAATGTTCATCTCCTTACCTGAAATGTTATGTTGAATTTTGCAGGGTAATTGATCCTTGGCTGTAGTCCCTGCTTTGCTTTGTGGAATATCACATTCCAATTCTTCAACCTTTTAATATAGACACTGCAAGGTCCTCTGTGATTCTGACTGTAGCTCCTCTATATTTGAACAATTTCTTTCTAGCTGCCTGTGGTGTTTTCTCCTTCCCTTGATAGCTCTAGAATTTGGCAACAATATTTCTGAGTGTTTTTAGTTCGGGATCCCTTTCAGGAGGTGAACAGTGAATTCTTTCGATGAATATTTTGCCCTCTGAATCTAAAACTTCTGGGCAGTTTTCCTTGATGATTTCTTGGAATATATTGTTGAGACTCAGTTTTTTCATGATGGCTTTCTGGTAGACCAATAATTCTGAAATTTTCTCTCCTGGATCTATTTTCCAGCTCAGCTGTTTTTCCAATTAGATATTTTATATTTTCTTCGATCTTTTCATTCTGTAGATTTTGTTTGATTGATTTTTGATGTCTCATAGAGTCATTAGCTTCTACTTGTTCAATTCTAATTTTTTCAAATTGTTTCTTCAGGTTACTTTTGGATCTCCTTTTCCATCTGTCCAATTACTCCTTTTAAGGAATTATTTTCTCCAGTTAGTTTTTGTACTTTCTTTTCCATTTGTCCAATTTTCCCAGTTAGATTTTGTATTTCTTTTTCCATTTATTCAATTTTCCTGTTTAAAGAGTTGTTCTCTTCAGTGAATTCTTTTTTTCATATTTTTAAAATCACTGGCCATTTTTTCTTCTATTTCCTTCCTCAGCTCTTTCAAGAGTGATCTTCTTGTATGCAAGCAGTTCATTGTCCCTTCTGAAGTTTCCAATGGGGGTACAGTCTCAATAATGACCTCTTTGGTATTCATGTTTTGGTCCTTCTTCCTATAGAAAGATTCTATGGTCTTTTCCTTCCTCCTTTGTTTCTTAATCATGATGGTGAGGCTTTGTGTGTGGTGGCCCTTGGTTCTTTCAGCTAGAAGCTAAAGAACCTGATACCGAGCTGGCTGGTGTGAGAAAGCAAAGGTCAGATGAAATCTGTTTGTGTTTCCCAAGATTAGCCCTGGAACTAGCTAGTTAAGTGTGGGGGAGGGGTGGTCTTATCATGGGAGATCTCCTCAACAGAGATAGAGCAAAGGCAACCTCAGTGCTTGGTGATCCCTGTTGCAGTAGTGTTTTTCCATTTCCCCTGGAGCACTGAGGCACCTGGGTCTTAGTGTTGGTGGTTGCAGGCTCCACCCACATGGACTTCAGATCTGCTGTCCATTGGGTCACTGAGGTGGGGCTGTCTGGGACAACTTCGATCCTCTACCACAGTAAGAGGAATCTTCCTTAGTGATTTTTCTAGCCTCAGGTGCTATGAGAGTGTTTGTCCCTTCTGCTGATCCCACTGATACAGGATTATTCAGGGGAAATATTTTATGGTTCTTTCAAGGTCAACAAGGCTAAGGGGAGAGAGCATTTACTGATCACTCCACCATTTTGGTTCCAAGAAGTTCAAGTAGGTGACTTACAGATATTCAATCTGTGGGGTGAAAGTCTTAGGCACAGTTGCTACAGAGGTTCTTGGGTCTCCATCCATGACTCTTACTAACTCGGGTCTGCTGGACTTCTGCCCTGACCTGCAATCCCATCTTGCTGCCACTTCTTCAGACCACTCCAAGGCTTTCCTGATCAGGCCTGCTGTGACAGGATGCTGTGTGCTGTGTGCTGTGTGCTGTACGCTCCTCCACCACCATGGAACAGATTCTTCCCATCGATTGTCCAGTCCTGTGTTGTTTAACTGCCACAGTCTGTCTCCTATTGTATTCCACACCTCCAAAATTTGCTCAGATTCTCTTTTTAGAGGTATCTGAGGGAGTTTGTTTAAGAGCTTGGGTGAGTAGTTACACTGACTCTGCCATCTTGGCTCTGTCCCTCAGTAAAAGAAAACTTTCTCATATTTTAAAAGGATTCTGTAGGAAAACAACTGCAAGCCCAAGGTATAGGGAATGAAAGCCCATTCTGCTCACCAAATCTGGCATGAAAACATAGCATGTGTAGGGTATTAATGTATGCATATATAACACATACATATATATATATATACATATACACATATGTGTGTATTGTATATGAATGAATGAAAAAGAAGAATGGTGTAAAAAAGAGTGGAAATAGGGGACTGATGGAAGCCTCTTGGAGAGAGAGCATGGAGGAAGGATTTTCAGAGAGATTTAGTAGAGGGAAGAAAGAGCAATTTGCTGGCATTGAAATAGAATAAAGCCCAGTCTCCTACAAAGATGATGTTTTCCTCAAGTATTCTCAACCTTAGAAAGAAAAATCCCATAAAAAAAAGATTTTTAAAAAATCCTTCTAGAAAGTAAAAGTTGGCCAAGTAATTATAACTCTCTACATAGTTGGTAGCAACACTTATTAGTCTAGAGGTAAAAATGATTAGGTCTAATATGAAAACACACATTGCAGCTTGGCCTATCAATTCAGGGTTCCCTAATCTCAGAATAAGATGCCATAATTTCTGTGAATCAAAGTAGAAAATAGGTCAAAGTCTCTTCACTGTTACCAAATGAAGACATCACAAACTGGTTATGCCACAATTCATTGAGAATTGGTGGCAGGTCCATCTCTGACAATCTACTGGACATCTCAAATTGGATGTTCTCTAGATACCTTAAACTCAGCCTGTCACACACTGAACTCGTTACTTTCTCTGCAAACTGTTCCCACTTTAAAATTCTCTATTACTAACACCACCATCATCCCTGTTCCCCCAGTAGCTCACAACCCAGGAGTCATCCTCAATTCCTCACTATCTCACATCGCCTGCCCCCCCCCACATCCTGTCAATTTTACCTTTATAACATCTCTCTTAAATATTCCTTTCCTTCCTTTCACACAGTCACCCTGCCAGAGAAGGCCCCCATCACCTATGCCTGAACTATTGTGATAGTCTGAGCGTGGGTGCCTCAAGTCTGTCCCCACTCCATTCCATTCATCATTCAGGCACTATAGTGATTTTTTTTTTTAAGCAAAAATTACCTCTCTCTTCACTAAGTTCCAGGGGCTCCCTATGGCCTGCAGGATCAACTATAAATCCTGTGGTGTTCAAAGCCTTTCATAACCCACTGCTCTCCTCTTCTAGTCTTCTTACCCCTTATGTGCTCCCATGTGCTCTTTGTTCCAGTAAAGCTGGTCTTCTGACTGTTGTCTGAGTAAAATACTCCATTTCTCAGCCTCAGGAATCTTCATTGCCTGGAATGCTCTCCCTCCTCATCTCCACCTCCTGGCTTCCCCTACTTCCTTTATGTCCCAGCTACAATTCCCCTTCCTACAGGAAGCCTTTTCCAATTCCTCCTAATTTGAGTGCCTTGCCTCAGTCAATCATTTCCCATTGCTCCTGGATATAGTTTGTGTATACTTGTTTGCATGTTGTCTGCCCCATTAGGTGGTGAGCTCCTTGAGGACAGGGAATGAATGTCTTTTGTTTCTGTACCCCTAGCACTTAGCACAAAGCCTGGCACATAGCAGGTATTTAACAAACACCACCACCAATAATAGAGTTCCTCCTATTTGCCAAGCATTATGTTTGTTTGCTTGTTTTTGTTTGTTGCTAAGCCCTTTACAAACATGGTCTCATTTGATCCTCACAAGAACTCTGGGAGGTAGGTGCTGCTATTATTCCCATTTTGCAGATGAGGAAACAGATAAATGAAAATTGAGCTATTTCTCCTGAGTCCCACAGATTGTGTCTCAGGCCAAATTTGAACTAAGGTCTTCCTGATTCTAGGCTCCGTATGACTCCTAGCTGCCTCAGTGCTTACTGACTGATTGATATGAATGAGGAAACACCAGTAACTAATATGAGATAGACTATGAATAAAGGAGCAGTAAGATACAGACAGATGCAATGGTAGTTCAGAGCAGAGAAATCGTGTCACTCAGGGACAAATCAAGACAAGCTTAATAGGAGAGAATTTAAGCTGAGACTTGAAAGATATCCAAGAATTAGGCAGAGAGAAGTGAAAATGCAGGGTGGGTATTCTGGGCTTAAGTCACAGCAAGAAATCCTGAGACATAGCTGAAGCCTTTCCCAACAACTTAAGCAAACCCTTAGCCATCTCCCCTTTCTCAAAATTACTATAGTACCATTAGGTATTCAATTATCAGCTGTCTGGGTACTGTTTTCTGTTTCCCGTGTCTCAGTTTTATCTCCCCAGCAAGGATGTAAGCTCCCAGAGGGTGAGGTTATTACTGTTTCTCCCACAATTCCAGGAGCAGGGTTGAGTTCACAGTAGGTACCTGCTGACTGAGTGGTTGGACTGATGAAGATCCACTGCTTCTGTCTTCCTTCCTATAGATACGTGGAGATCCCCTGCCACACCACTGAGATGAAATACATGGAATGTATGGAGGATCTTGCTGAATTGCTGCCCCTGGTCTTCACTAATCTCAAACTGGCATTTCATTTGTTCTTCAGACCATGTATCCTGATCCAGTACGTTCTGTAAGGTTGGGGAAGTGGGATGGAGCACGAGAGGCCACCCTTACAGTGACTGACCATATGAAGAAGCCAATGGCAACAATGGCCATGGGAAAAAATAGCCAGAGCTCCTTGATGATGATGGTGGTTGACAAATGGATGCTGGCGGCAGTCTTCCTTTCCATTATTTTAGTGAATTTTTAGCACGGAGTTAGTTCATTGCTGCAACTTTAGTGGGGTAGCTAGATGCAACAGTGCCTTCAGAATGCCAAAAGAAAAATTTGGGGAGCTCCTCTCCTCTCTTCCCCTCAGGGCTTATCCTTACAATGACTCCCACAACATCCCCCCCCCCATTGTTGCCCTTTCCCCCATTTTTGTTAGTTCAGTTTCCTTTCTCCTTTTTGCTTGCCCCATCGTGAGTTTGACTCAAAGCTCTGGGGCACAGCCCCTACTCCCACTTTGATTGAGACAACCTGGCAGGGTGTTAGTGGAGCTCAACTAAAATGATTTGTCCACAATACAGCCAGTAATTGTGTGAGAGGACAGTGACACAGCACGGTGGATAGAGTACCAGGCCTAGAGTCAGGAAGACTCATCTTCATGAATTCAAAGCCAACCTCAGATACTTACTAGCAGTGTGACCCTGGGCAAGTCACTTCACCCTGTTTGCCTCAGTTTCCTAATCTGTAAAAGGAGCTGAGAAGGAAATGGATTCCTCCAGTATCTTTGCCAACTCCAGGAAGGGATCACAAAGAAGTGGATACAATTGAAAATGACTGAACTGGAAAGACTGAACTGAACTGATAACTGGAAAGAGTAGTTTCAGTTGAATGATAACTACAGAAAGTTATAAAAAGATTGAGAAGAAAGGAGGTGTTGGTATCAATTGTAGACAGTCTTCTCAAGAAGTTAAGCCATGAAAAGGAGAGATTTGGAACAATAATAAGAGGGTATGAACAAATCCAATGAGGAGTTTTTGAGGATGGAGAAGGCATAAGCATGGTTATATGCAGTTAGGAACAAGCCATTAGAAAAGGAGACACTGAAAATAAATAAGAGTGAAGATGACAGAAACAGCAACGGTCTGCTAGACAACATGGGATGGGATGAGACAGGATCATGTGTGTGCTTTAGCAGAGTGTGCCTTGGAAAGAAGGGCTACCTTCTCATGTAAGACACAGTGGTAGAAGGCATCTGAATATTGTGAGATGAAGGGGGAACTCAGCAAATGGTTTCAGTTTTTCTGTGAAATATAAGGCAGGATTCTCAGCTGAGACTCACATGAGAAGTGGAGGGAGCCAGGGAGGAAGGTGCTCTCAGTGACAGATAGGGAGTCTAGGAATGGAGGTTTGTTCAAGATTGGAGTCATGGTACAAGAGCCAGGAGGTCTTCTAGGGAATATATCCAAAAGGTACCCAAGCATATGGGTCCTTCCCAGGAAGAGCAGGAGGGTGACAGAGGTCCAGGAGAGTCAATGGAAGTCAGTGGGCTTACTAGCCCCTCAGTGAGAATGCAGAAAACAAAGTGAGTTTGTTAGGTTGGGGGCATGTGTCATTCCCCTCCCCCTTGCTCCCCCACCCTGCCCATGCCTGAAACTTTCCAGGAGTTACATACCCACATCTTCAGTTCTGCTGTGAGGAAGAGACAAAATCAGAGACACATACATATGCCAGGAGTAGCATGGTGAGAGGCTGCAAGGTTTGGCTCTGGTTTTTTGGGGAGACCTGAGTTCAAATCTAAGCTCTGCTTCTTACTACCTATAAAACCTTGTGAAAACCTCTCCCCTTCTCTAGGCTTCAGTTTCCTCATACCTTCTAATGCCCCATGATCCTGAGAAGCAGAGAATATGAAGACACCTAGTCATCCATCTAGGAGTATGCTGGAGTCAGGCTTCTAGTTAGGTGATTGTTAAACCATCACTGAGAGCATTTGTACTTCAGAAATCCGAAGTTGCTACAAGTTGATTTGTTGTTTCCTTGGTTGTCTAAACTTATGATAGGGATACAGGAAATGTTTAAAATGCTGATGGAACTTAAAAATAAATTGAGTACATTGGAGGTGCGGGAAAGCCAGTCGTTAAGTATTGTTAAACACATTTCTGTTCCTATCTGAACCTAAAATTTATGATAGAACTGAAATTCTCCAGAAGCTGGAAAACAAAGGGCACACCCTGGCCCTGGTCAAGAAGGCCGGGTCCAAAACTGTTCCTGGTCTGGCCCTGCATATTTAGAACTGTAAGGAAGATTTCCTGATGGACAAGGAACTTGGGAGTTTCTAGACCCAATGACAATGAGAATTTTGAACTCTTCAGAAAGAAGTTTTTGAGCTTCTAGGTCAACAGACAACTGGGGGGCCCCTGAACAAGAGCCTTACCCATGGGAGCAAAACTTAACTGCAAAATGAACCTCATCAATAAGAAAAATTAGAAGGAGCACCAGGTGGACAGGAGGGGGCTGCAGAGAGTCACACCTATGTGGGATGGCTCAGATCCCTACTTAAATTAATTACTCAGAGGCCTCTCAAAGTGATGACAGAAAGTTTATTTATTCAATTCTCCAGAAGCAGGACAATCCTATACCAGTTCACCTCGAGTAGGAAAGCCTAAGACAAAGGAGAAGCAGTGATATTTATAGACCCTAATGCAAGACCCACCTCTCTCCACTGACCATTATCCTCATTGAGTGAGAATATGATCTTACACTCTAGACGTGAAATCTAACCAATCCCTTTTGAAATGAAGACATCGAAGAATTCTGTAAGTTTCATCCAATCACTGAGACCCTAATATATTACACAGTTTTATATCCTTATATGGAATCATTCCACTCTAAAAATATTGTAACCTTGAACCTCTCGGTCTCACCTCACCCCTGGGAGAAGAATTACAATCTGAGAAGTCTTCATTAAACCTATTCCACTCAATCCCTCCTCTTATTTATTAACCTGAAGACTTCTCACGGATATTTCAACCCAAGTTCTGTAACATGATCTCACACTATCTATTGCTTTCTTCATTCCCATCAGGGTCACTCCTGTGTTTTTGTCTCCACAGGTGCCCATCCTTCCTTCTTTAGTAGCATCAACCAAATGGCTCCTTCGGTTCTCTCTCCTACTCTAGCAAGCCTTAGTAGAGAATTTCTAACTATTCTAGTAATAAGTGAAATCAAACAAGGTAAACAAATAGGAAGTAATATAATACCACTAATTGCTATGAGGCCAAACCACAGTAGTCTCTTCCACCAGCTCCCTTCAAACCAAGACCACCAGGACGTATTGAAAAGGGAGTTCCAAGTTTGTACAGGAACGTGGGAAAATTTCCTGATATTCCTGGTGATCTCTTTCACTATCCTTTCATTATCATGAATTTTCAAACAACATGTGGACAGATTGAGTTTTCCACAAACTTCCTTTTCTTCTGCAATTAAATAATCTGAGACCAGTCTGTGTTGTAGTACTGCTCTGTTAGGAACAAACAATAATAATCCTAGTATAGTTCCCCAAACAACAAAACATACGATGAATTTATATACAGGCCTCCTTGGCTATCCCTTTCCAAATTTTGTGTGTTCTTACACACTCTTTAAATGGAGCTTTTAATACTGACAAAGTATGTCTTCCAAGCGTGAGGCTTGGGAGTTTAATAACTAATAGTAATAATTATAAATGACAGTAAACAACTTTAAATTTTTTTAAAAAAATGCAATAACCTTCCATAACTTTCTCTACTGGTTTCCCAATCATGCTAAACATTTTCTGAATTGGGATGGGGGAATAGATAGTTCAAGGTTCAAGCACATCCCACCCATATTCCTCCCCTCCTCTTATTTTATTCCTGTTTGCACACCTAAATGCAATCAATAAATACCTCTTCACATTCTTTCCCTTATGAATCCTTCCCTTCATACAGAGATTCAAAGGGAAAGGTAAATTAATGAACTGTCCATTTAGAGGTTCCATCTCATACAGCAGTCTGGGGAGAAGTATCATCTTATGCAGTTTTCTGGTCTGGATGTTCCTTCAAACAATCTTCAGCACAGCATCTCAGCATCTTCTTCTCTTTATCTTCTTGTAGAAATCCAGATGTCCACTGTCCTACAAAACTGAACTTAATACCATCTTAGGTTACCATTCCTATCACTCTTACAAAAATGAAAATTGAAACTTGGACAAATTGTCATTTTTTTTAAAAAAAAAGGAAATTCACATTAAAATGCAGCTTCTACATTTCACAGTAATTCATTATTCATTCCCTCATTAGGAAGATGAGATTTCACTAAGGAGTCAATACCAGGCTCCAGTACTGACATAAATACAATAAATAATCATTTTTAACACAGTGCATATCACATCATAAAACAATTCCAACTCCCGATCATGTGATGCTTCTTTAAAAGCATTTACAACATAGACCACAAACCATTTTTCATTTAACATTAACCAACTGAGACAAAATAATAACTATGTATGCTAGTCTCACAAGCCCTTGACCTAATTATCTCCACACTATTATTAAGAATTAAAGGACCCTAACTTATTGTTGTTGGTCTAAAGTCCTAAACCTATTAGCTTAATTTTAGACTTAACCTCAGATGTTCCCCTACCAACAATCTATTATTCGATAGATCTGGTATTATTACTTAGAAAACTTTTGATTTTAGGAATTTGCCATTAAGAGTAGGGACATTGCAGGGAAACAACATCTCCCTTACTTCATGTCAGTTCCAGGCAGGAGCAGATTGTCAACTGGCATTCAGCCAGGCTTAAAGTCTACCAGGGTGTCAGTGGGGAAACTGAGTCAGGAGAATCCTACCTCAGCCCAGGCTGAACAGCCGCTCTCCCGACCTTCCCATGAGATCACCTTTTAGCAGTTCATACCAGCATCTCACAGGCTTACTGGCATCATGGATCAGCGGCTCAGACCGCCTCTCTTGCTATCCACACCTGGAGTTAGACTCAGAAGAATAGTCAGTTAATAGTCCCACAAAAATCTTAAAATAGCAAGTTCCAATAATCAGTTTCAGACATGACTAATTTCACATTGGCCAAGGAACATCTTTTGAAGCAAGTCTTAAGTAGCTTACATGACTTTCTATACATGTTCTAGTTCCTGATTGAATAGCAATCATAAGTCATTGCTCTAACAGATTTATATCTGTTTCCCAAACTACTTTATCCCTTTCTAACCCTGCTCAGTCTAAAAGAATGAGCTACACATGTGATAAGTTCAAACACTAACTTGAATTTTTATGTTCATGTAATGAATTCAAATCAAAACAATCATTTAACTTTCAATGCCAAATATTACCAGAGGCTACCTACCTCTTAAGAAAATTAGACTGAAATTCTTTTCCCCAAACTGAAGATGTCTCTGATTTAGTCTCAGTAATTAATTCAGTCAATTGTTTTAATTCTAATTGCTTTTACATCATTTTGTAACACATAGAGATCTCATTCCAAGTTGGGACCTTTGTCCATTACCCCAAAAGAGTTTTAGTCCCATTTGTCTAAAGGCCCTGGAAAACCTCACCTTGAAAACTCCTTGTTTTTCCCACGTGAACTGGTTCTCTTAAGGCCCACTCTATCTATGCCCAAGTCTATTCTACTTCCCACTCTTAATTCTATCAGTCCAAATCTCCAGTTTACTGGCCACTCCCATCAAGACCATTCCTGGAGCTCCTAGACCACCTGGGACCACCCTTTTTTTTTTGTAAGGGACTCCTTTCCCTGAATCCCTCTGTAAATAAAATACAATTACAGTTAACTTTAAATCCCAATCTTGTTCTATGGAACAATGATACAACATCTATTTATTCCCATTAAATTTTAGAAAGAATGTTCCCAGGGATTTTATTTACATCTTAGATCTTAAATTTGCCCTAAAAAGCCAATCACTGAAGATCATTTCTTATACATTTTCAAATTCTCACCAAAGCAAGTTCTATATACAATCTCCTCAGCTACTGGGGCTGTACTTGTTACTAGCCTGAGGACTGCTTCTTTCCCCCACATATACACACAGTGTACCAGCTTTAGGTTTTAGCATTAGAATTACCAATGGCAAACATAACTTTCATAAGTGATAACAAATTGTTTTAGCTATGAACCCAAACAATAAATTTCAGATGACATCAATTGCATTTTCATATCCTATTAGAGAAACTAAATTCTTCCCACTTTTGTAACTTACAAATACAAATTGGATAGGTAGGCCTTCCAAAAACCATAGAAAGGGGTTTACAAAATATTTCTTAATACAACAAATATTTCCTCTCTTATGAACAGTTTACAATTTATCACAATCCCCTTGAAACTAAGTGACAGAAATCACAAGAAAAGACCTAAACCCAAAGCCTTTTCACATTTCCCCATAAACTTTCTTTTACAAACATAACTTTAGAGTAAATGCTTGATTCATGGCAAAAACAATTTTAGCTAAAATTTCCTTTTCAACAGCAGAAATAAACTTTTAACATAATACATCCTCAGATGGAACAGGCTTGAAAAATCACACATATATATATATATATATATATATATATATATATATATATATATATATATATATACATGTACATTTTTAAAGTGTTCTCATTTTCTCAATAAGAATGCTACAACAAGGAAACTTACAAAAAAGTTCATAACAGCTCTTTTTAACCAATTCATTAGTTAACTTAACAATGTAATTCCTAATACAATATTTCCATGGATTACCTAAAAATTTAAACTTATTTAAGTTTACTTAAAATTTAAAAGAAGCCATTAACCTATTCAGCTCCTTTTTTATAACCAAATATAAGTTTCAAATTATCAAATTTCTATCACATCCTTTTAAAACCCCAATTTATAAGTAATAAATTACAAATTTAAAATCGTGTAACAATTACATTAGATTAATATTGCATCTAACAAATACCTATCCCTTTGTTAGTGGATCTAACATTTTTGGCAGAAATGCCACTGGGTGTCTCTGCCCTCCTCTTATTCATGCCAGTTCCAAGGCCACCCACTTCTGGCTCTCCCACTCTGCAAAGAAAAAGAAAAACCTAAACTTATTTTTTTTTTACTTTAAATACATTGTCTGGCATCAAATATATTGACCTAATTAAACCTAAATTCAAAACTCTCAGCTCTAAGTTGCTTACTTGAGATTTTTTTTTTTACTTTCTAATCTTCTGCTTACTTCCACCAAATTTTAATAAATTCTAACCTATCTTAAACATTAAATTGAGAATGACACATTTCACCCATTCACAATTCCAAATATGACCAGAATGAATTCAATTAACCATCTCTTATTTCCCATTACACTAAAATTTCTTCTTTTGGGTGAGACAGGAAATGGTTAAATGCTTGCTAGCATGCCTCTTTGGTCTGAGGGAAAAAGATAAATTCCCTCCCTCCCATTTGTACTTCTTTCAAGCCTTCTGATTACACAGTACCCCTGCTCCTCTCATCATCTCTACCTGCTTAAATTCTCTTGCTTTTCCCTCAAGCCCCTTTGAAACTGCACATAACATTTCTTTCTACTCCTAACCTGACACTTCTACATTCTTTTACTTGCTGTTACCAACCATCTAAACTGAACAGTAAAATAATTTTTCTCTCCCTTTCTCTCCCTACTTGTCCCTCCACTCCTCTGAAACTGATCTGGAGGGGCTGAAGAAGAGGAGTAACAGGAATTTCAAGGACAGTTCAGCTCAGCCTTTCTGCTCCTGCTGGCTGGCTGGCTAAATTTACAACCTTCTCAGATAAAACAGAGACACAGACTTTCATTCACACAGAAATACCAACACAACATATGCACACAAAACATTTAACAGAATAGAATAGTACATGTAGGTTTAAATTTTTGGCAAACCCAGTCCTCAGAGGAACCATATTTGGGCCAAATTGTGCCTCCTCCTCCGATGTCTTTTCATCCCATATGAAACAACAATATTTAATCATCTTCTTCTTGTCCTTTCCTCTATAATTTGGTAATTTGTGCCAATTCTGTAATTGATTTCCCAAAGGATTATTTACTGGTATCCCTTCCTGACTCCACTCTGAAGCTTGGTTCTTGGACTGCCTTTTTTTTTTTTTTTTTTTTTTACCATTTTTTTGCACGAGGGTTGTCACCAACACCTCCGAGTCTAAGACTCAACAAATTATGCTAGCTCCCTTGCTAGCTCTCTTGCCAGCTCTCAGTGGGGGTCGCCTACCCACTAGCAGTCACCCAGCAAACGTTTTTTGGGGGGGCCCTTCACCCTGGGGTCCTGCAGTCTACTAATTTGGTTGGGAGTTGTCACCTTCTCCCTAAGTCTATTGAAGACTCAACAAAGTGACCCCCAGACCCCCCCCCCCCCCGCAGACCCCCTCCCCGCGCTTACCGCTGGGTCATAGGCGTACAAGTTGCCTGACTGCAACCTTCCACACCAACTGGTTGGCATTTTCACACACTTTGCAGCTTCGGAGTCTTTGGAGTCGTTATCTCTTTTCTTTCTGCTCTCACTGAGTTCCTATGCTTCGGATCGTTACTTTGTAGAGAGGGAGGCCTGGTGCCCTGTTTCAAGGACCATGGCGGGGGCGGGAAATCTCCCCACAGGCACGCCTGTCCTTGAACTGAGTTGCCAGCCGTCTCTCTGAAAAGCCACAGATCCCGGTACGTGCCCCCAAACTGTGTGGGATGGCTCAGATCCCTACTTAAATTAATTACTCAGAGGTCTCTCAAAGTGATGACAGAAAGATTATTTATTTGATTCTGGAGAAGCAGGACAATCCTATACCAGTTCACCTGGAGTAGGAAAGCTGAAGACAAAGGAGAAGCAGTGATATTCATAGACCCTAATGCAAGACCCACCTCCCTCCACTGACCATTATCCTCATTGGCTGAGAATAAGATCTTACATTCTAGATGCGAAATCTAACCAATCCCTTTTGAAATGAAGACATCGAAGAATTATGTAAGTTTCATCCAATCACTGAGACACTAATGTACTACTCAGTTTTATATCCTTATATGGAATTATTCCACTCTAAAAATATTGTAAGCTTGAGCCTCTCGGTCTTACCTCACCCCTGGGAGAAGAATTACAATCTGAGAAGTCTTCACTAAATCTATTCCACTCACACCCAAAACCGTCCAGTGGAGGAATCATCCTCTACAGGATAATAAGGGAGTGTGGATTTATATAACTCCTTGGAATCAATAGTTACTCAATCACAGGTTTTCTTCTCATCCCCTTTTTTCTTTTTGATATGAAGAAAATCAGGTTAAGTGAAGATCCCTCAGGCATGAATTCCCCAAAACCCCACCCTTCCTGCCAAAGCTAAAATAACTAAGTATCCCCCTTAGGAAAATAAAATGCTCCAGGATGGAGTCCCCTCCAGTCACATAACCTGGTGTACCTCCCCTTCACCACCCCCTTAATGCCACATCAGCATTCTTCTCTTAAGTTCCACATTTGGTAACAAAAACCTCATTGCTGAGCAACAATCCTTTCCGTGTTATTTGTCTCTGGGGTAGATTCCTGCACTGAGACTGTACACCTGGATTCCCAGTCAATGGGAAGAGAGGTTAGTGGGCTTCCACATTAGGGACTATATAATATTGTACTCTGCTCCTCTCAGGTGCACTCCCTTGCTGATACCACCCATGGTCTCCCAGTTGTAATAAACTCCTTTTTGGCTTCTTCCTTGAGAAACCTCTGAATTTAATTTGAGTAAGGGTTACTGTATCCCACAAAGTTTTGCGGGCTCGACCGGGAGTATTCCCCTTCATGAGGGGTCTCCCAGACCATTAACACGGGAAAAAGGTTTTTCTTGGAGCTCCTTGGAATTGTTTTGTGAGATCCAACTCTGATCAGGTAACCACCTGAGGAGAGGAAGAAGGAAGAGGCAAAAACGAAAATAAAGAGCAAAATAAGGAGACTCTGGGAGCAAAGACAGGGCTGATTAATTCAGCTGGGAAGACCAGCTAGAATTTCAGTCACGTGGGTTGTGTGCACAACCCAGGCAAGCAAGATCTTGTGAGCTTGAGCAGATAACTCAGGCAAGATCAAGTGAGGACCCCTTGGTGACTGTCGGAGAAGGGGTTGGTTGTAAATTCCACCACTACCTCCAGACTTCTCATAGCAAGATTGAGTGAGCCTTCTTTTCTTTGGAGGCAAGATCTTGTTAGCCATGGGAAGGGAACAACTAAAGGTGGCTGGTCACAAAAATTCATTTCCAGACATTCTGGAGGATGGTCCCTGGGGGAACAGACTTAGCAACTGAGATGAAAAACCAAAATATAGAGGGAAATATTAAGTATTGTTGTTTTGTTTAGGCAGGGATCCTGCTGGGAGGAAATGTAAATTGGTCAAGGTAAGGGTCCTCCAAGAACAGGGTGTGCCAGCAGTTAAATCTGATGGTGATAGCCAAGAAGCCTCTTAACTAGGAAGATGCAGCCCTATGGCTGCTGGAGGCAGGCCAATTTGTAGGAAACTGTTTTGCTTGTTCTATCCCATGAATGGTGTTAATAGAGAACTTGAAAACTTTTTGAAAGTTGTTAAAAAAAAATCTTTCTTTCTGCATTCTTAACACCAGGCCACGTTTTCAAATGTGAAAAGAAAGAGAAGGGAAAATGAACCTCAGGCAGTCTGCAGGGCAAAGTTGAGTTTTGATCTGATGAGATTTCAAAGCTAAAATCTGTACTTTAGGTTTGAATTGGGTCAATGTATCTGATCCCAAACAGTGTGTTTAAAATTGCAAGTTCACTTTGGAATTTTGGTGACTTCATTGGGAGGCACTGACTCTCTCCAGATTCTGGATGAACACAAGGAGGGTGAGTATGGAGATTCCTCAGGTATCTGTCTGGATTTTATGCTAACCTAAGGAGAGCTGGTGGAATTTCAACTCTTTCTAGAGCCTGAAACTCCCAAGGCAAAAGAATATGGATGAGACTGCAGTATGGATGTGCCTATACCATGTGCTCAGGAGAGGTTACCCCCGCCCCCTCCCAATCTGAGTCAATTGGGAAAGCTCCTGGTCTGGTCGACCTTGGAGGGGGGAGGGGAGCTGGAAGATGGGGTTTCACCTCTTGAAGGAATTAGAGTAAAAAGAGATGGTGAGAAGTTATAAATAACATCTTCTTTCAGTAGCAAGAATATTTGAAAAACAAAGAGGACAGCTAAAACGTTTATCATTAATGATTGCAAATCCGGGTTTGATATATCAAATTAAAATCTGTCCTGAAGGAATAACAAGCAGCCTCTGAGAATGCTCTTCCTATCAGGATTAAAGAGAAAAGATATTGTTATTTGGCATTTCTGATTCTGAAGTGCTTAACTTAAGGATGGGTATATGTTAGATGCAAACATTGGTATGTTATAGGATTTCTCCCATTCATTTTCATTCTTCTATACAACATGACTATGGTGAAAATATATTTAACAGGAATGTAAGTGTAGAACCTATACAAAATTGTATGCCGTCTCAGGAAGGGAGGGGAGAGGTGTGGGGGGAGAGAGCAGGAGGGAGTGAAAGAAAACATCTAGGCTGTATGGTAGTGATTGTGGAACACTGAAAATAAATAAACAAACATAAATAAAAATAAATAAAAACAGAAAGCAAATGATTCTATCAATAGATACAGCAAAAGCCTTTGAAAAAAATAAAGCATCTGCTTGTGCAAAAATCTTAAAAACATAGTATAGGTCCTTCCAAAATATGACTAAAGTATATATCTAATATCAAAAGCTAACATTGTTACAGTGGAGAAACATTAGCTTCCCTAATATATGCAGGGATAAAAGCACAGGCTATATTATTTGACACAGTTTTACAAATTCTAATACTTAGCAATAAGACATTAGAAATAAAGGCATATATATTTATCAAGAAGAGACGCAAGTATTCTTATTTACAGAGTGTACAGTAGCTAATGTAAAGACTGGGGCAAATCAGCAAATTAACTGAAGTGATCAGTAGCTTCAGTAAGGCAGCAGAATACAAAATCCACTCCTCTCCAATACTTCTATGTAGAACAATAATAAATACCAGAAAGAATTGATAGAGAAATCTTACTAAAAATAATGACAAAACGAATAAAATATTCTGGAGTCAACCTACCAAGACACATACACATTTATATATAGATACCTATCTATATCTATACACACAATTACCAGCTACTCTTTCTAATAAAAAAAAAAATTAAACATTTGGAGAGAGATTCATTGCTCCACAGTAGGGCTCCATCAACCTAATATAAAATATGGTACTATCTGAATTCAGTTACAGACTTAATACCATGGCAATCAATCTACAAAGGTGTGACTTTTACAGAACTAGAGAAAATAATAAAATTTACATTCAGAGACACATTCAGAATCTCAAGAGAAATAGTAGTAATAATTAGGTACATAAGGGGAGTGGTACTTCCAGTGAAATAATCATCAAAACTATTTGGTGCTAGTTAAAAAATGGAAAAATAGCTCAGCAGGACTGATTAAGATAAGCAAGAATCTGAAAGAAACTTGATAGTACCGTGTTCAATAACTCCAGGAACACAAATTTTAGAGGCAAGGATTCCATAACTGAAAAGAACTACCATGAAAACTGGAAAAGCAGTTCAGTTTAGGTTTAGACTAGCATCTTATACCACATAGTACAGTAAGTTACAAACCAATACTTAACTTAAATGTAAAAGATCCTGTCATTAAAAAATTGGAGGAAAATGGAAAGAGGGAGGGGACTCTTAAACAATGGAGAGCAGTGACCATAAAAGAGAAAACGGGCCTATTTGATTACGTAAAATTTAAAAAGTTTTTGCATAAATAAAGGCAATGCAGTTAGGATAAACAAAAAAACTGTTAATTGGGGGGGGGGAAAGAATCTCTGCAGCACATATATCAGAGAAAAGTCTGACATATAAAGAAATAACAGGCATTTATGAGCAAAGGTTCATAAAAGAAGCTGTGAAAAGATGTAATCAGCTTTCAAAATAAGAACTTAAAACTAATAATAACCATCAAATGACTAAAAATAAGAGAAATACACATTAAAACAAATCTAGGGTTTCACCATACAGCTATCAAATTATAAATTTTGACAAGTGGAGATAGCATTGGAAGGGATTTAGGAAGACAGACACAAAAATACATTGTTCATATTGGACCAATCATTATGGAAATCAATTTAGTGTATTGTGAGAAAAATGGCTAAACTGCTTATCCCTTTTTATGCCCAAATTCCCACCTATGGGCATGTAACCCCAAGGAGACTAACGCGCCAAATACACTATTATTCTATTTGTTATAGCAATTTTTATCTTACCAAAAATCTGGAAGGTGTCCATTAATTGAGAATAGTTTACCTGACATATGAAGACAATGGAGTATTTTTTAAGTAAAAAAAGGATGACCGTAAGATATTAAGAGAAAAATGGAAAGAACTGTTTGCACTGATGCAGAGAGAAGTAAGTAGAAACAGGAAACCAACACAAAGACTATAGTAAATGCAAACTTAAAAATTAAAATGAAACCTCAAATACAGTAGTTATGATGGACAGTATTGTCTCTGGGGAAAATAGAGTTGAAGAGGTGGGGGATTATGATTGTGGAATGTTGCATACTCTTTCAGGGACAGTTGCAGTACAGGTGTTTCTGTTTAATTCTCTTTCTTTTCCACTTCAAAGGCTGAGAGTTCACAGGGATACTGGTGAGTATGATGGCATCCAGAAGTCAACATGTTGTAAAAGACAAAGGTCGTTAATAACAACAAGAGAGACAGAGAAACAAAGAGAGACATGGAGACAGAGAGACAGAGACTGAAAGGTCTTCCTGTGAAATACTCAATATTAATTAGAAGTAGTTGATGGAGAAGGGTAGCAGGAAATAATCCTGGGCTGGGAACTGCTACAACGGCAAGTGAGGTCTATGGTATGAGTCTATTATGAGTGCTATTATCACCCCATTTTGCAGAGGAGGAAACTGAGGCAGTTTGCCTCATGCCTTGAAGTGAATTGACCATAGAGGTCAGAGGTAGATATTTTGTAGAGGATTAACATAACTCACAAAATACCAATGAGGATGTATCAAAGAAAGCAGGAAGGGAGGAGAAGAGGAGGAAAAAGGAAGGAAGGAAAAGGGGAGATGGAGGAAGGCAGGAAAGGAGAATGGAGGAAATGTTATTTAGCAATCATTGACTGTGGTATGAGAGCTTGAGGTGGGGAATACTTGCCTAATATCTATTTTACGGACCTAGAATGACAAAGAGATTCAACTTTATGATCAAATCCAAGTTGTCAATGAAGTAGGTGATGACAAGCCAAGAATAAAACTCAGGGTTCCTAAATTTGTAGTCCCTGTAAACCCTGAAATGCACATAACTCATCCTCACTGACCAGAGGGGTGATTATGTCCTGAGGCAATGGAGCCCCAATAACCAGTTACAATATGGAAGTAGGAGGGGAGAGGAGACACAAGGACAGATGAAGGAGACATAACTGGACAAGAACAGAAGAAAGCAAGTGTTTATATAGCGCTTAAGATATGCCACGTACCGTTAGACACTTTTACAATTTATTTTTACAAACATCTCCTTTGATCTATACAACAAAACAATCAGGTAGGTGCTAGATTGCTCTCATTTGACAGATGAGGAAACTGAGGCAACAGAGGTTGACTAGCCCAGGGTAGCACAGCTAGTAAGTGCCTTGAGGCTGGATTTGAATTTGGGTCTTCCTGACTCCAATCTCAGCACTCTCCCCCCTGAAATCTCTGTCAGGGTTAGAGAGCTAGAAGCAGTTCAACACTCTCCCATAAGGGAAGTCATTACTCAAGGTTGCATATTCTGGGTTATCCAATCAGAAAAGGATTTAGGGGTCCAAGATCCTTTTCTCTCAGCCACAACCCTCCCATGGAGAACATATTGAGACCTTAGAAGCATGTTTACTTTCTCTCTTTTGCTAGGTTCTGACCTCTGGAAGCAGCTAACAACTCTGAGGTAACACCAAAACCCTGCACCAGATCTGGAAGGAGTCTGACTCTCCATCACCATGATCTGGAGAGAAGCCCTGCCCAGTACCAACAGTCCTACACACCAGAAGAAAGTGGTAAGAGGTGGGAGGGATGTGTAGCGCATGTTTTAGGACAGACTGAAGTGTTCCCACAAGAAAAGCTGGGATTGAGTAACAGGGAAAGGGAACTTCCAGGAGGTAGGCTTTGGAGACAGGGAGTATGAATGTGAAGAATTAATGCAAGACAGGGCTTTCTAGCTTGTGTTCCCCATATGTAACTCCATATAGATTTCCTCTTCCCCTGGGATGAGCTACTCAACCAGAGAAACAGAAAGGATTTGAGAAATATTGAAAGGACACACCCCCTGGAAGTATTACAAATGGGCTACTATTTTTTTCCATTGGAGATTTCTAGAGTGAAAGAGCCAAATATTCACCATTCATTTTTCTCCTTTAATGATAACAACAGCCATCATTTCTCTACAGCACTTACAAATATTACATCATTTGATCCTCACAATAGCCCTGGGAGGTAAGTGCTATTATCCCTGCCTTTAGCAGAAGACAAAACTGAGGCAGACAGTTTAATTGACTTGACTAAGCACAGCTAGTAAGTTATCTGAACTCAGGTCTGCCTGACTACAGATCTGACATCATCTCGGCTACACCACTTGGCTTCAATTAAATTCTTCTATTATAGCCATCAGTACTACACAAGCAGTCTGACATGATCACAAACTGGTCCCATTAAGTCATAAGGCTTTCCAGGCACAGACACCAAAAGCCTGGGATGGCTTTAGAATCTTAGGATTCTGGGGGAGGAGGTAGGAAAGGTCTAAGAAATTGAGTCATTCCAAGGACTTGTCTCTGAGCTCAAGCCTGGCTTTCAGGGGACAACAGAGTTAGTGGACATATTTCAAGGCATGCATGAAATGGATGGAAGTATAATTTACTCCTTTATTTCCACTAACTTCTAACTGAAATTTATCATGCCTTTCAATTATGAATGTAGGTGACATGTAATTTGAGAAAAGGGTTCATCAGCTTCACCAGATTGCCAGAGGGGTTCATGCCCCCCAAAAGTTTAAGGGTTCCTGAGCTAGAAAATCTCTAGATTGAGTGCAGTACCTCTTTCTCCTGCTAGTAGGGGTTAGATATTGGATTAATGTCCTAGATCCAGCTACAGATAATTGCATCATGCTCAATGCCTGTTTGCTGTTTTTAAGGAATGTGACCAATTGATATCAGCCAATTAGCAAATTTTCCCCAGTCCATTCATTGTCCCATTGCTGAATAAATTACCACACATTTAATGAATGCCTACCCTTCATATAATGGCACAGTAACTTTGCAAAGGATGCCAAAAAATCCTGGTAATAGTAAAGAAGGAAAAGATAATAGGTGGTTTTTCTTAATTAAAATTCTGATATTTCCTATTTCATTCAGGCTCCCAGTTTAGCTGTATGTCTGCTACAGATATTTTAAAAGCCCATTCCTGTGAAGTTCTATCTGCCTGACCAGACTACTTGGGTTAGCAGAATGCAGGGAGATCATCCCAGAATTACAGCTGAGAAGGGTGTGGAATCCTGCTTTGGGCTTTATTAGGCATTCTAACCAAGAACCTGATCTTTGATTTAGCAGGAGTCAATAGAAGGAGAAATTCTCATCTTGAAAGAAAAATTATTCGAACAAGAGAATCTCCTGAAGAACACCAAGGAAAGGCTAAACAGCACCAAGCTTGAGAAGAAGAACTTGGAGAGGTTCATATTCCACCAATCTAGGTGTTTCCAGCAAGCAGTGCAGGAGATCAGAGGGGTTGGGGAAGTAAGGTGGAAAAAAGAAGGTGTTTCTACGTGTCCCTGTCCTTCTGATAGATGTCCAGTGAGCAAGGAGACCAAAAGGTTCCATCACATGAATGTGTCCATGATGTCCCCATGCCTGCTATGCATTATGGCTTATCAAGCAATATGCATTTACCATGTGTCATGCAATATGCTAAATACTGGGGATATAAAGTGATGAAGAAATGTTCCTGCCATCAGGGAGCTTCGATTCAATCACAGAAAACATAATGTGCCCATAGATTAGATATATAATATATAAAAAGTAAATAGAATAGCATTGGAGAGGAAGGTACTAGCAGCTGGGGGAGGAAGTTCAGGATAAGCGCCACAGAGGAAGTGGTGCTTGAGCTGAGGTTTAAAATAACATGTGGATTCTGCTTCTTTGCCACCTTTGTGCCCTCTCCTATGTAGTTAACCTCACTCATGCTCTTCTCTATTCATTTCCATCACCCTCTTTTTACTTTAAGCTTGATATCTGAAGAAATGCCATTCAGTTCCAACCTGGAAGAACAGGGAAAGTAAGCCATCATGGCTGTGTGGCTACCACAGGGAGAAGAGAGGGAGGGACTTAAAGAAACACCAGGACCTTCCTGACTCTTTTCTTTCGGAAGAGTGGCTGATGTTTGTCAAGCCTGGTGGCTAGGAACCTCTGGGGTGGCATGGGTAGAGACTAGGTCATCTAGCCATAGAGAATGCAACTCAGGAAAAGGGAAATACAGAGGAGCTGAGATATCTGACAGGTCTATACTATACCAGCTGGATTGGCAAATAGCTTTCATACCAGGAGTTTTCCATTTCTTCTAACTTGATTTCTGAATAGTAAAAGCTTGAGATGACTACAACAAAAAAAAGCAACAGGCACAAGATAACATTACCTGGGTCCCATATACTTCTAACCTTTTCCTTTAAGGAGTAACAGAGAGATTTTCTCTAAATTTCCTCATGACAATGTCTGAATGGGATCTCTTCAGTCTTATTCTGAAGAGACTGAGATAGTACATGAAACCTAAAATAGGGAGTGGCTTAGGGAAAAGAATTCTAAACACATACATACTGTTTGAAGCAAAAGGCATGAAGGTATGAGAATTACCTGGGAGAAGCCCCTTCTCCAATGAGCCATTTGAAGCCTCTAAAAGAAGGAAAGGGAATAACTTTAAAACCATGGCCAAAGAAACCATGGCTAAAGAAAAGATCTTCTCTAAGTGAAACAGAACCTTGTCAGAAAACAATATATCTAGGGGGTGGAGTAGAAAAACAGACCTACTCTAGCTCTCCCCCCAAAGCCCATAAAATACCTTTAAAATATGAATCTAAATAAATTCTAGAGCAGCAGATGTCACAAAATAACAGCATGAAAGACATTTCCAGCCCAAGACAGCGTGGAAGGCCGACAGGAAAGGTATATCGCACCAGCCTCAGAACAGAGCATAGCACAGCCTTGGCAGAGTGACACCGCCAGGGACAGGACTGGAGTAGGCTTTAGGGTGTGGAATCCTGGACAGCAGCTGCAGCTCCCAGATTTCTCAACCCACAAATGCCAAGGACAGCTTCAAAAGTCAGTGAGAAAGCTTTCACCTGGGTTAGAAGGGAACAAGGTTTGGCCCTGGGCCCAGGGTAGGAGCCATTGCTGAGGCAGCAGCATCCATTTTAGAAGCCCTTTGCCTAAAGCTCCAGGGGGAATCAAGTAGCAGCTCTGGGGTGAGGAAGAGCTCTGGCTTGGTGGAGGTGGAAGCAGTTATGGAGAGGGAACTCTACTCACAGATGCTGGGCAGAAAAGCTTCTGGCTGCTCCCAGACCAGACTGCAGGCCAGGAGAGGAGCAAAATCCTCTCCGTTGATGGTGCCACCTTGGAGGAAAGGAGAACTTACAAGTCCCTAGAGGAGACCTTCCACTTGAGAAGGAAATCAATAGACAAGTAACATGCTAGGACAATGCCCAAAAAAGGGGAAAAAATAAGACTACAGAAGGCTACTTTCTGGGTGAACAGGTATTTTCCTCCATCCTTTCAGATGAGGAAGAACAAAGGATACCATCAGAGGAAGACATCAAAGTCAAGGCATCTGCATCCAAAATCTCCAAAATAAATATGCAATGGTCTCATGCCATGGAAGAGCTCAAAGAAGATTTTGAAAATCAAGTAAGAGAGGTGGAGGAAAACAACTGACCTGGAAAATAGATCCAGACAACACTATTTAAAAATTATGGGGCTACCTGAAAGTCATGAAGAATAAAAGAGTCTAGACATCATCTTGCATGAAATTATCAAGGAAAATTGCCCTAATATTCTAGAACAAGGGGGTAAAACAAATCTTAAAAGAACCCACAGATCACCTCCTGAAAGATATACGAAAAGAAAAACTCCTAGGAATATTGTAACCAAATTTCAGAGTTCCCAGGTCAAGGAGAAAATATTGCAAGCAGCTAGAAAGAAATAATTCGAATATTGTGGAAATACAATCAGCATAACATAAGATCTAGCAGCTTCTACATTAAGGGATGGAAGGGCTTAGAATATTATATTCCAGAAGTCAAAGGAATTAGGATTAAAACCAAAAGTCACCCACCCAGCTAAACTGAGTAATACTATAGGCAAAAATATGGTCATTCAATGAAATAGAGGACTTTCAAGCATTCTTGATGAAAAGACCAGAGCTGAATACAAAATCTGATTTTCAAACACAAGAATCAAGAGAAGCAGGAAAAGGTAAACAGCAAAGAGAAATCATAAGGGACTTACTAAAGTTGAACTGTTTACATTCCTACATGGAAAGATAATATTTGTAACTCTTCAGATTTTCTCAGTATTTAGGTAGTTGGAGGGATTACATACATATACACACACCCCCTCCCCATAAGTATAGACAAAGGGCACAGGGTGAGTTGAATAGAAAGCGATGATATCTAAAAGAAAAATTAAGAGGTGAGAGAGGAATATATTGGGAGGAGAAAGGAAGAAATGGAAGGGGGCAAATTATCGCTCATAAAAGAGGCAAGAAAAGCTTTTCCAAAGGAGGGGAAAAGGGGAGCAGTAAGAGAAAAACTGAAGCTTACTCGCATCATATTTGGCTTAAGGAGGAAATAACATGCACACTCAATTTGGTATGAAAAATTATTTTACACTACAGGAAAGTAGGGGAGAAAGGGGATAAGTGGGGTGAGGGGGGAGATGACAGAAGGGAGGGCAAATGGGAGGAAGGAGTAATTAAAAGTAAACACTTTTGGGGAGGGACAAGGTCAAAAGAGAGAACAGCATAAATGGGGGGCAGGATAGGATAGAGGGAGACATCGTTAGTTTTTCACATGACTATTATGGAAGTCCTTTGCACAACTACACATTTAGAGCCTATATTGAATTACTTGCCTTCTCAGTGGGGATGGGTGGGGTGGGAGGAAGAGAGAGAATAGGAACAAATGTCAAAAATTGTTTTTGCATGCAAGTAGGAAATACGAAATACAAGATAATAGGGTATAGAAATCTATCTTGCCCTACAAGAAAAGAGAGAAGATGGGGATAATGGAAAAGATATGTGTGATAGAAGGGAGGGCAGATTGGGGGAAGGGACAGTCAGAATGCATGGTGTCTTGGAGTGGGGGGAAAGGAGAGATGGGGTGAAAATTTGCAACTCAAAATCTTGTGGAAATGAATGTTGAAAACTAAAAATTTGTTAATTAAAAAAAAAAACAAAAACAAAAACAAAACCCAACTCTTCCTTCCCCTACTGTAGCACACTAGCACAGCAACTAAATTCAGTCCAATGTATCAAAGATTTCTAAGGACCTACTCAGGACTGAAAGTCCCAAATCCAAGTCCCAGAAAGTCTCTTTCAATGTTAACTTAGGTCCTCATGCTCCAAAAGGTGTCTTTTTCTTACAGAGGGCCCATACCCTCCTGCCTTGAATTATGCAACTGTCCACTCTGAAGCAAATGCCCTGACCCATCACATACCACTTTGATACTGTGAATAGCTACTTAGCAGCAGCTGATAAACAATTGCAGGCATTTAGCTCTTAAGTTATAACTAAGAATAAACTCATGACCTACTCAGGCTCGTATCCTTGTTGGTTTGTACTATCCAAGCCACTGAGGATTCAGATTTAGAGAAGGTGCTAGAATATTGAATGGTTCATAAACACCTGTGTCCAGCATCAGTTTCCCCCAAGGAAAAGATGACTGAAAGAGGCTTCCTAAACCAATGCATTCATTTCATTCCCTTGATTTGACTCTTTCTAAATGTCAATCTTAACTCAGCAGCAGCAGATTCTCTCATGCAGGAAGCAAGAAATGGTTTACAGAGGTTATAACTTAGTCTCCTAGACACCAGTCTGCTAAGAAGGGAGAAATTTGGGAATGTTGAGAGTAGGAAAGAGACTAAAGAACCTCCTAAGAAACATGCTTCCTTCCTAAGTTTCCATCTGGAAACGTCTAAATTCTTTGAAATGGGGATGGAGAGCTAATGCCTAGCTAGGTCTATGTTAATGAAGGCAGATGGTCAAACACATTTCACCAAATTCCAAGGAGCCATCTTCTAAGTGATATTTGAATTTGAGTGACCCTGTCTCTAGGAAATGGGTATCTATAGGAAACCCTAAAAGTGAGGTCACTGCACACACAATGGAAGAGAATGCCTTCTCCTGGGTATCCCTAAGATCTGGCCTTGGTTTGGCAAACCCACGGCTGAGGCAAGGTTTCTAAGATTGGCTAAAGCTCCACCCGCCCTCGAGCCTCTCTCATGACCTTAGGTTGTACACAAGAGGAACACCAAACTTTTCTGCTCTCCCTTTCCCCCACTGTTCCCATACCATGTTCTGGCATTTTCACAGTCCTTACTCCTTGAGACAACCCATTCTATTAATGTGCCAGTTTTCCCTCAGAAATTCTGTGGAAACGACTAACAAAAAAGCTTAAAAGAACCATTCCTTGCCTTTGCCGCTCATTTCCAAACCTTTATCAGAATCTCTAAGGCAGAAGATAAAGGCATCTTTTAAAAATCAGAAGAGGTCATGCTCTAGACCCTTCCTCTCAGACAGCCAAAACCATTTTTGTGCATACTTCTCAGATTCAGGTAAAGTGTTCTAACCATGGAGAAGAGAGTAAAGATGTGTAAAGATAATGACCATGCCCCTCCTTACCAATTCCATTCTGACTAGATGGCTGGCTTCCATCTTCCTTGTTGCTGAACATAGATTTATTTCCTCCAAGCTTGGCAAAGTGGTAGCACACACATCAGCCAGAGTAGAGAATTCTGAACAGAGGATACCACCACAACCCACTATTACTGAGCCTCAGGCCTCTGACCTGAGAGAGAACATGAATATCCCCTTCCCTTCCTCATTTCAGTGCTCTTAAGACTTGTTAGGAATGAAAAATGTAAAACATGAATACGGAGATCATTAGATAGGACAACAACTTTGTTCAATCCTATCGCAGCAAATAACCTGGCAACAGACATCACTGTGTAATAGAAAAAAAAAATCCGAGTTTTGTTTTTCTGACCTGTGAAATACTCAATTTATGTCATATATCATCAAACAAAATTCCAAAATTTCATCTATTTAAACAATATCACTCTAGGCAAAGGGCATCTGGGCCCAAACTAGGGTGTCCATACAAGATTTTTGGTGCAAAGGTGGAAATGTTTTCAAGTGCCAAACACAGCACAAATTAAGCTCAATAATTAGCCAAGTCCCTAGTGAGTTTCACTCACTCCCCCCATTACCAGGCCACACCTGCCCTCCCCACCAAGCTCAGATTCACCCTGGCCAGCATGCTGGGAATGAATAAGGCTACACTCCCAAGACAACAGGTCTTTTCCAAGCTCAGCTCAGGATAAGTAGGAGGTAGCCAAAGTGACCTGATGGGTGCCCTATTAGTGTGAAAGGGTCCATCCTGGGCAGTCTGGGAGCCTCTCAGTCAGCAACAGCTTTGGTCTCCTTCAATGTTAGATAGATGACCTGCATGTCTCTGTAAAAAGGAAAGGACCACTAATACTTGGCAAAATTTCAAGCCTCAACAATCTCCTGTGAAATTGGCTCCACGATTTATGCTAAGCCAAAGTCAAGTTACTTTTGCAATGAGGATTAAAAAAAAAAAATCTTATAAAGACTTCAGTGCACTGTTCTTAAGGAACCAACAGTGCCATCTTGTGTCTTAGCTTCAGGGCAAGAGACTTGGGGATAAAGAAATTCCCTTCTCTACCCAAGGAAGACAGAGTGAACTTACATCCAGAGCTGCCTGGCACAATGGTCAGAGGACTGGACTTAAGGGTTAGGAAGACCTGGGTTCAAATCCTACCTTTGACACTTATTAGCTTTGTAACCATGGGTAAGTCACTTTAACTGCTCTCAGACTTGTTTTTCCTCATCTGTACAACGAGGTAAATATATACAATACATGCTTCATCAACTTATAAGAGTCAAATAAGATGAGGTATGTAAAATGTTCTATAAATTCTGAAGCACTACAGAAATGTCAATTATATAATGACATTATATATATTAAACCCACCCATCCACCCCCACACACATACATATATTATAACGGTAAGCCAGGGAACGCTTTCCAAATATAAGTACTGAGGAAGCTAGGCTCAACAACAAGATCTCCCTTTGAGAGCTTTCTCTTGTCTGCCACAGGGAGCTGAGAGAGAACCTCCAATGAGACAGAACACACTTTAGAAACCCTGACATTTTCAGGACCTTCTGAATGTGTTTCTTCACTCAGAACTAAGGCAAGCCAAGAGAGCATCTTGGCACATGGTCTAAAGAGAAAGGGTATCTCTGGATAATCCTATGCCTAAGGCAGGAAACAAGGTCTCCACACCCACTGCCCTTCACAGGGACCCTCACCTGTGTCCCTAACTTTTGTCCTGAAATGAAATGAGTGAGGAATGGGAGCTGGGGAAGGGATCAGCAAGAATGAAGAGTGTGGTACTGGGGGAAAATCATAGCTTTGGGAACTTGAGAAAAGACAGATCCCCTTAAAGGATTAAATGGTGAAAAGAATTTGTTCTGTAAAGTTTGGATTCAGTCAAAGATCCACACTTGAGGGTCTAGAGGGCCATATGTGTCCTTGAGGCCACAGATTCCCCACCCCTGTTGAGGCTATGTAACACTGTTCTCATACTGAGTTTGTGATCCAATAAAACCCTCAGGTCTTTTTCAAATAAAAAAGTCAATGTTTCCCCCAAAGCTTCTACTTGGCAAGTCAGTCACTGTAGAAGGATCTCAAGAGTAACCTTTATATCTGACCTTTGGGGAGACCCTAGCCCTTCCCCCTCTACCCCCCGGATTTCAGAAAATCAATAAACTTGTTAGAGGGGAAGGGAACAGAATCACTTTTGACTTTTCACTAACCTTCAACTGAAATTCAGCATTTCCTTCAATTATTTAATAACACTATTTTCAGGCAAGAGGTCCATAGTCTTGCTTGTCAAAGAGGTTCATGACACACAAAAACTAGAATTCCTGATTTAGACGGGCAGTTCTAATCAATGCAAAGTTTTCCCTTGCAATGCTCCCAGTCACCCAGGCTTCCAAGTCATCCTTAGCTCCTCACTTCCACTCAGCCCACACATCCATCCAATATGGAGCTAAGCCTGCTTGTTTCTACCTTAGAATCAACTCTCCTATATGTGCCCTTCTCTCCTCCAACGGTCACCACCTGGCTCATCAACTCATGCCTGGACTACTTCAACAACCTGCTGTTTGCTCTCCCCACTATTTTCCCCTAAATCTGCAGCCAAAGCAACCTTTCTAAAGCCCTCCCCTACTTAGTACTCTTCTTCTAACTGTAAGAAAAGACTATGCAACAAGTATATCAATTAAAAAAAAAATTAATGTTCCCTATTACTTCCAGGATATATGTGTATAATATATATGTGTGTATATATATGTATATATAAATATACATATATATACATATATACACACACACGTGTGCTCCTGTTGGCTTTTAAACCCCTCCATACCCTGCCCCTCCCTACATCTGCAGTCTTCCTACACTTCACTCCCTTCCACCCATTCTCTGATCTAGTGACACTGACCTGCTTGCTGGTCCTCCAACAGGATACTCCCATCTTCTGACCTGGCTGTCCCTACTCCTTTCCACCTCCTTTCAGATTCAGATCAAAACCTAACATTTGCAAAAAGCCTTCAACCCCTCCCCCACTCCTCTGACAAGACAACTCCTTCACTTTTCATTTCTGGTCCCTACAAACCTTGGCCACATCCTCTTCCACTAGAATGGATGCTCCTAGAGCCCAAGGCCTGCTTTGGCCTTCCAGGATGGCCCCTCCGCGCTGGCTTAAGCCGACCTCATCTGCCCCGCTGCACTAGCCTGCCAGGTCTCGCTCTAACCCATTTTCCACCCATGACAGCTCTTCAGACCCTAAAAGGCGGCTCCCACGGAAGCCTGGTCAGACACCCAGGTCTAGCACAGCGCGGGAGGGCAGCGCGCCCAGGCGTTCTGCTGCAACTGACCAGGCTAGAAACTGACCAGCAGACGGCCGGGGCAGCGGAGGGGGCGAGGGCACCCTAACCCCCGACGCGCGCGCCCACACCGCAGAGTCGGACACGCTGAACACGCTCGGGTCCTCCGTGCTGCCCACGACCATACTGTGCGGGTGCTCTTGGCGTGCGCCTGGCCAACGGCGCCATCGGCGCGGTGGGACTTGGAGCCGTGGCGTTCCCCTGGCACCCGCTGGCTCGTGGTGTGCCCATGACGGCTCGGGGGGCCCTGGGGTGGTGTGTGGGGGGGGTTTGTCCTCCTCCGCCGCCGCCCCTCCGGGAAGACGGCGAGCAGGAGCCCGGGATCCCCTGCCTTACTCCCACTGCTCTTCGAGAAACCCCCGGGACTGCCGGCCCCCCGGCAAGAAGCCGCCCCATTCTCCTGGGCAGCGCAGCGTCCTGAAATAGAAGGGTTGGGGGTTCGCGTCTCCTCCTAAAACGGCGGCCCCGCCGGGGTCCCTGCCCAGCTCGTGACCCTCCAGGCTGAAGGGCTTCTTCTCCATGATCCTGGAGGCGGCTCGGTGGGCGTGGTCCTGGGGGCGGAGCCCGCGGAAGGGTGGGGCGACCTCCCTGCTCCCGAGCCTCACCTTCTGAGTATGGAGCCAGGTGAGGTCTTAGGGTCTAGCCTTCCCCTTGGACAGAGGGAGAAGGTGAGGACCTGGGGAGGGGAAAGTCGGTGGCAGCTGTGTTATCTGTGTCCCAGTTTGTGTTTTCTGATCTTGCTTAAATAATTCAAGCTATATCTTATGAACTACTGCTACTTTTCTTTCCTTAACTACTTCCCAATTACATTTTAAAAATATTTTTACCATTCATTTTTTTAAAACAACTGACTTCCAAGATCTCTCCTTCCCATTACTTTAAGAAAGCAAGCAATGTGGTACTGATTTGCATTTTACATTTGCATATTAGTCACGGAGCAAAAAATAAAAACAACACCTGCGATGTATACGGGGTCCTGCTATTACAAAGTGTAACCAGAAGAGGTTGAACATGAAGACTAGATGCCTGCCAATTCAGCATCCATTTCAGCATTGCTGGCCTGCAAGGCATGCTGGCTGCTGAGAATGTAGAGAGACAAGAATTTTTTAAAAGTCCCTCTTCTGGAGAGGTTTCTATATTCTTAGGGCACACAATGTGTAAACAGAGAAAGATTTTTTGGGGGAAGGGAGAGCAGTGGAGGGAGAGAAGACATGAGGAAATCCATAAGGGCTTCATGGAAGAGGTGACCACTAACTGAGCTGAGCCTTGGATTTTAAGACCTGAAGGAAAGGAGGTAATGCTAGGGGGTGAGAATAGCCCCAGTAGCACATAATGGGAGATGGGAGGTTGAGGTTACAGAACGGCTAATGGGCCACTTTGGACTACAATGCAGCATTTAGGAAGAAGAGTCATATGGAATGATAAAGCCAGACTAGGAAGTGCTTTAAATGGGAATCTGAGGAGTTTGCATTTTATCTCAGAGGCAACAGATTTAGGAGCCTGGATTTGGAGTTGGGAGGACCTGGGTTATAATTCCAACTTGTCCACTTACTACCTATATGACCCAGTGCATATCAATGAATCTTTCTGGGGCTCATTTTCTTATTAGGTAAAAAATGAGGAGGGCGAGGTTCATGGTTACAAAAATATTCAGAACACCATTTTTATTGAACAGAAACAAAGGGGGTGACCATTAACTAGGGAATGGAAGAACAAATATGGCCTATGAATGCAACAGAATACTGAAAGAAATGCTGAAAAGGGAGATTCCCTTTAAGGCAGGTAGGTGGTGCTGCTGTGGATGGAGCTCTGGACCTAGAGTGAGGGAGACCTGAGTTCAAATTCAGCCTCAGACACTATATGACCTTGGGCAAATGCTTGTTTGTCTCAGTTCCCTCATCTGTAAAATGGGGATAAAAATATGGTTGTTGTGAGAATCAAATGAGATAATACTAGGAAAGTACTCAGCATGACTTCAAAAATAACATTAGTAACTTCATTTTGCCTTTATCCACCACTTGGTGAAACTAAGTTTTACCTGATTTTCCAGAAGTTACAAGATTACTCCCTCTCCCAAATGTTACCAGCTTAAGGAATGTCACAAAACTACCCCTTGCCTTCTCACCTGATCCACTCCATCAGTAGAAACCCAGGTGTCTCAATCCCTATAATTCTGTTTTTCTTGTTTGTGATTCCCTCTAAATTGTATTTTAACTGTGTATAAACCAAAGTTCTGCATCCTTGACTACTGAGAACTTTGATGCCAGTTTATTTCTGCAACTGGAAGCACTGCTAAATAAATTGTTGATTGGATGTAAAAAAAAAGATAATAATAACAACAAAAAGCAAAAACCGAAGAAATTTAAAAAGTCTCCTTTTATCTGCACTCAGTTCATCAGTTCTGTCTCTGGAGATGGAGAGCATTTTTCACAATCAGTCTTTGGCATTATCTTAGATCATTGAATTGCCATTCTGAGCTAAGTCCTTCATGGCTGCTCCTCATACAGTCTTCTTGTTATTTTATACAATGCTTTCCTGGTTCTGCTGACTTCTCTTTTAGGCAATATCTCTCATGAATTTTCTTGTATATTATAAATTCTGATCAGACTGTGAAGAATTCACAGTCTGTGCACAGACAGCTAACTGGGGAATAGCTCCCACTTCAATAATAAGCTTTCTTGCCTAATGAAATGTAGAGTTTCCTTCTTTATTATATTTATGGGGCTCACCATATCCTCCACCCAACAATTCTGAAGAAAGAGTTCATGATACAGAAGCTTATGGCTTCTATAAAATCTACAAGTCTTTGAACTTTCTCAGTTCTTTCTTCTGAACCAAAATTGACTATATCCATCTCTCTTTTTTCACCTTTTTTTCCAGCTTTGCATTCATCAAGTGCCAGAGTGAATGTTGATTTTAATTCAAATTTGGGACAAAATGAGAAAGGAGAGATATATGGGGTCAAGTATGGTTTTAAAGAAAGAACTGAGGAAATCCAGAGAATTGTGGTTTGTCTTTCATTCTCAAAAAGCACCAAGACATCAGGTAGATCATGATATGACTTGCAATTGACTTTGATTTGAGTGAGAAAAGGCTGAGAAAAGTCATCAGACTCACTTTCTTCTCCAGAACCATCTGGGTATAGGAGCAGACAACTTGAGACAATCAAGACAACTAGAGATGGCCCAGCCCACGGACTTGTAGACTTTACAGAAGCCATAAGCTTCTCTCTCATGAACTCTTTCCTCAGAATTCGTGGGAGCAGCATATGATGAGCACCAAATAACATAGTAAAAAATGAAAGTGTCTACATTTCAAAAGGCAAGACAACTTAGAAAAGGGTATTATAACCTCTTCATGGAAAAAAATGAGTGACATTGACGTAATTTCATCCAGAAGTTCATTCAATTCATTCATCCAATGTGAATTAATTTCCACACAGAGAATGAAGGACTCCATAAAAATGCCTTGCTCATTGAATGCTCATTTGATTTGCCAGAGAAATATCTGTCAAAGATAATACCAGGCTAGAATATGAACTCCATAAAAATGTTATAAAGAAGAATTATAAGTGATTACGAAGAATGCCTTCTCATAAAGCAGTGAAAAGCAAGAGAGGCTCAAAGGAGTTAAAAGAAAACTTGGCAAGATAGCCAACTAAACAAAGTCATCCCGATCGCATTCAAGGATGAAAAGGAAAAGAAGATTACAAATAAAAGAGAAATGGAAATGATTTACCAAAAAGTCATTTCAACAGACCTCTAAACCTAGTACTGTATTTCAACCCTAAAATCATAGTCCCTGAGGTAAAAATGGCACTAAAGAAAAAAAACATAGGAAAAGCAGCAGGATTTAACCCCATAAATATAGAAATCTGTTGTGGAGATTATACAATTGTGAAGACATTAAGGGATTGATTTACAAAGTATCTGCAGGAGGAAAAGATACCAAAAGTGCAGAAAGAAATATTGATTCTCTCTTATCTCTCTATAAAATTTTATGAAGATCATTAGCATGAATTGAGGTTATCCTTGATGGTGATACTAATAGGGGCAGCTAGATGGTGCAGTGAATAGAGCAGCAGTGCAGGAGTCAGGAGGACGTGAGTTCAAATCTCACCTTAGACACTTGACACTCACTAGCTGTGTGACCTTGAGCAAGTCACTTAACCTCAAGTGCCTCATCCTGGGTCATCTCCAGTCATCCTGATGAACATCAGGTCACTGGATTCAGATGGCTCTGGAGGAGAAGTGAGGCTGGTGACCTGCACAGCCCTCTCTCACTCCAAACAAAGTCAAGTGCAAGTCATGTCATCACTTCTCTGATGGCATGGTCTTCTTCAGCAACGAAGAACGAACACACACACACACACACACAATAGGGAATAAGCAGACTTTCTATAGCAATGTTCAACAATGTGCACAATTGACATCAATATCAAAATTGAGTGAAAGATGTAGAATATAAAACAGCAGATAGAGCACTGAACCTGGAGTCAGGAAAACTTGAATTCAAATCCAGCTTCAGATACAAACTATGTGACCCTGAGCAAGTCACCTAACATTTGTCTGCCTCAGCTTCCTCATCTATAAAGTGGGGATAATAATAGCACCTACATCCCATTTGTAAAGCACTTTGCAAACCTTGAAACACTATATAAATGCAAAGTACAATTATTATTGCTGATTATGAAAAGCATTTGGTTCAATAGAACCAGCTCTTTTTACAAGGAGTTTCCCATCCATCCATCAAGATCTTTCAGAATCCCTTGGAAGAGGTCACAACAGAAATTATGATTTGGTGACCCTTTGAAAATACGCATCAGATGAGGCATCAGAGATGCTTACTCTCCAAAAGTATGAGGGGGGTAAAATCCTCCAGAAATATTTGTCTGCAGATGATATTTTATTGATTTATCAATCTCCAAAACATTGCAGAGCCTCCTGAAAAATTTTAAATCACTCAAAGGAATTTAACGTGTCTATCCACATAGGGAAGACCAAATGGCTGAAAATGTCTATTGCCTAGAGTTTCAACATGCATCTGAATGAACGTCCTATAGATTTTTTGAACAACAACAACACACACACACACACACACACACACACACACGCACACACACGCACGCACACTTCAGATGGTACAAATGGGACATTAATTTGGGCCCCGAGTTGAAAAGGAAGAGAGCAGGCTGGATTATTTCCAGAAACCTTAAAACTTTTACTGAGCCCCAACTTCCCATGAGCGTTTTCCCCTCCTTACCCTAACATGGGGGCTAGCCAACAAAGTCCCAGTTCTTTGAGCACGTGCACTTTGCTCTTCTCATGCCAATCCACATGGGTATTTGGTGAGCCCATTTCTAGAAATAGATGAGGATAGTGCCCTTTCCCAGGTCATGTACATGCTTGTTTGGGGGTTTTTTTTAAGACTTAAATGAACAAAACCCTCTCTCTTCCTGGCAGCATTGTGAAAAGGAAGAATTGTTCTGATCCTTTAAGGAAACGTGGCACATGGAGAGGTGCCCTACCTCCACGCCCAGTCACCACATGGTCATGAATTCATTGCACAGTAGATTGAGGTTTATGGGGTTTTTGTTCTCTTTTTGTGTCTATTTCCTTATCTTAGGTAAATAAACATCAGAGACAGAACAGAACAGGTTATGACCTAAGGAGCTTTAAGTGGTTGGAAGAACACCAGAAATATGACAGCTGATTTACATATGTAGTATAGGACAACACAACTCCTCAGGATTACTGATACAATCCTGAAGGAAGAAGTAGTCATTGCTTTCTAAGGACCCAACCTGTCTATTGGAGTGGGAGTTAGGAGAGTGAATCCAGAGGGATGCTGCATATACTTAAGCCACATTTGTTCTTTTACTGGAGGAAACCCTTTCAATAACTACAAAAAAAACTTTAAATCTGAAGAGAAATGAACACCCATTATTAAATTTTTGTGCTCATTACCTTGGATAAAGGACATTAAAAGCCCTTAGTCCAGAGTTGTAAATTGTTGCAGGTCCAGGCATTCCTAGGGAGGAGATGCACCTCCCTGCTGTCTTTCTGTAAGTTTGTGTCTACTTACCTCCCTCTGTGGATACTTGTACATTGAGCTTAGAATGTGCCCTCTGTTTAGTAAAAGTTTCTGAGTTAATTGAGCTCATTTTGGCTGATATGTTAAGTGGGAAGTATATCAGTGTGGGCTTGGGATCCCCAGTTATGAGCAGTATAAGACTAGCTCCTGCATTGTAGAGTGTCCCCTAAAACCCTCAGAGAGTGAGTTATAGCAGTGCGCACATTCACTCTGGAACTCCTGACCTGCCAGGATGAGGGTAGCTTGTAGGATTGAGACAACCCAAAGAGAAAAAAGAAGGGAACAGGAAAGGGGAATGGGGAGAGGTCAGACACCAAATCCACTGTACTACAAAAGGACTGGAAAAATATCGGGAAGATATAATAATCTAGAACAGAGCTATTAAAAAAGTCTGAGTTGCTGTGAAGAAAACAGGTGTCATACAACCTGTATCGAGGTGAAGCTAACATCAGGCTTTTGATGAAACAATATACATAAAGTTAGGCTGTCAAAGGGAAGCAAGAGACCCAGTTACAGCAAGAAGGAGTTATAGACTGAAGGAAGGAAGAAACAAAATTAGAAACACACACAACTAGAAACCCATGGCCACCTAGGGCACTGGCCTCCAAAGTGGAGTGTGCAAGCCCTTCTGGGTACAAAAGAGAATCCACCAATGTGCTGGAAGAAAACAGAACTGCTGTTTCTATTTTGTATTATCTAAAGAAAGAAATTCAGCTTGACTAATAAGAATGTGTAGATTGAAACCAATGCCCTCATTAATCCCATATGTTGGACAATTGTGGGCCATATGCCATGGATCATCCAGAGGAAAGAAAGCGCCTCAATGTGGAGACATTAACATTGTAACAACCCTCACTAATCACTTGCTTTCAGAGGAATATTATGCATAGAAGTTTACATGCCGGGTCAAGTGGATTTATGGAATATGTTATCTAAATTTAATTAAATGAATCTTCTCAACAATGAATTTTCTCAACAACGTCCAATGACTTGAAAAGATTCCTATCAAGAAATACTAAATGAAAGACAATACTAATAATGTGAATGGTAGAACTCCTACTCCAAATTTCAGCCCTTTAGCTATATAGAAAGCAAAAGAAAAACCAAAACAGAACTGCAACGATGACGATATAATTAGACTTTGCTTTTTGGGGATTGGGGCGAGGCAGTCAAGGATAAGTGACTTGCCTAGGGTCACACAGCTAAGAAGTGTCTGAAGATGGATTTGAACTCAGGTCTTCCTTTGTTGCTTAAGACAAAACTGTATCATTCATTAAAACTCTTATATGGTCATACTTACAAAACTAGGAAACGGAATTTTCTAATGTGTTTAAAAATCTTCCAACTAAAATATTTTGATGGATTTTAAACTGTTGTTTCCTATAAAAAAATAAAAATACAACACCTTGTGATTACTTTACAAGGATAACTGATTATTCTCCGAAGGAGGAAATTCTTTTAACAGTATTTAAGCAAAAGCTTTTGCATCGTTGGTGAATGGGATCAAGAAACACATATCACTAGTAAACACAGCCAATGATGTACCTCTTCTACCTGAATCTATTTGTTTTTACTGGACACTTTTTTTTCAGTGAGTATTGCAATAAACTAAACTTAGAAACAAATCTTTGAAGTACTATGTCAGAAACTGATAAAAACGTTCAAACATAATAAAACATATCCATTCGTATTGCTTTCATTATAACATAATATTTTATGTTAAAAGTTAAAAGGGAAATTGTATTGGTAATAGGTAAAATAAAAATTATTTTTAAGTAGTGTTTTTAACATCTTTATCTCATACTTTAAAAATTCTATTTGGATGTATGTTCTATAATTAGTACATAATACGTTATTACAGTAGTGCAGGCAAAGAATTTATTTTTTTCCTTAAGAGTATTATTTTTCCAATTACATGTAAACTAGTTTTCAGCATTCACCTTTGTAAAATAATGAATTCGAAATTTTTCTCCCTCCCCCTCTCCAATACCGGAAGCAGTATGTTATAGATTATACATATACAATGATATTTAAATATATTTCCACATTAGTCAAGGTGTGAAGGAAGAAATAGAACAAAATGGAAAAACCATGAGAAAGAAAAAACAACCAAAAAGTGAAAATAGTACGTCTGATCTGCATTCAGACTCCATAGCTCTTTCTTTGGATGTAGGTAGCATTTTCCATCACTGCTCTTTTGGAATTGTCTTGCACTACTGTATTATTGAGAAGAGGGAAGTCTATCCTAGTTCATCATTGCACAATGTTGTAATTGCTGTGTACAGTCTTCTCTTAGTTCTGCTCACTTCACTCAGCATTCGTTCATATAAGTCTTTTCAGGCTTTTCTGAAATCTGGCTGCTCATCATTTCTTACAGCACAGTAGTATTCCATTACATTCATATACCACAACTTGTTCAGTCATTCCCCAATTGATGGTTCTCTTCTCAATTTCCAATTCTTTGCTACCACAAAAAGAGCTGCTGTGGATATTTTTGTACATATGAGTCCTTTTTCCTTTTCATGATTTCTTTAGGATACAGTCCTGGCAGTGATTTTGCTGAATCAAAGAATATGCATAGTTTTACATCCTTTTGGACACAGTTCCAAATTGCTCTGCAGAATGGTTGGATCAGTTCCCAACTCCACCAACAATGCATTAGGGTTCCTGTTTTCCCATATGTTCTCCAACATTATCACTTCTCCACTTCTTCTTTCCTGTCCTATTAGTCAGGTCTGAGAAGTATGAGGTAATGCCTTAGAGTTGTTTGGGCAGGCATAGAATTTAAAAATAAATATACATATATTGTGATTGCACGCTAAACTTTGTTTTAGTGATGGGATGTGTGCTACTCGAAAAAACTGGAGAAACTGTCCTTGATACTTTATCGGGACAACTAGTCCCCAAACATCTGAAGAAAACTGGAGGACATCATTGAATTGTAACAGCAAGCTAACAGTCCTGATGAAGGCTCCAAGTCATTAAGAAAGGTGGAAATAATATTTAAAAGTCAGCAAATGAGTTTGCATTTTAATAAAATATTTCTTTAATACCTGTTGTATACAGATCCTGTTTTGGGAGTGGTAAAGAATGAAGAAAAGCCTTGGTTCCTGCCTTCACAGAGTTTACAATCTGTTAAGATTTTCTTTAGGAAGACATAAAATAAATTATTTTTAAAGATTGGTGCATTGCAAGATTATAGATCCCTAGCTGAAAGTACAGTATCAGGCACATGGTAGATATTTTAAAATTTCTTGATGATTGGTGACAGGAGGAAAACTCAGAAGTCATTTAGTCCAAACCTCTCGACCCAACCCCATTTTTCAGATAAGGAAACTGAAGCCCTGAAGGGAAAATTTAAGGACTTGCTTAAGCTAGTAAATTTATAAAGTCCATGCGTGCAACAAGGACATGTACTTATCACCAACCAGTATGTGAGAGGTTCTCCTCTGGTCTCAGTCCCTTAGCTCCTCAATTAAAAAACAATGATTCACAACATTATAGAAGGAAATTTTATTGACAAAACAAATGGGGGAAGATGAACAAGTCTAAAAACTATGAATTCATATCAATTAGTTCCAAAGATTTAAATCACTCTCCATCATTTTAAAAAGTTTTATAATTTTCCAGAGCCAGAGTTGCAAATAGGATGGTTCCTCTCATGTTGTGGTACCCAGGCGATGGTCTGTTCTGAGCAGGGGTCCACAGCTCCTTGCTGCCTTCCAACATAGCTTTCTAACATAGCTCTAGTCAGGTGGTTCTTCTTCAGTTCCACAGGCTCCTCCAGGTAAGCCCTTTTTCTCATTTCGTTGTTCTTTAGTTCAAAAGGTTTAACAAAAACTTCTCTATGGAGCAGAGCTTTTTAATTACTTAGGCATGGTCTTATCTACCAAGGGTATAAAACAAAAAAAAGAGTTTTTACAGGAAATACCATGTTTCTATACCTCTAGTCAGCCTCTGATTATGTACCAGTATCCCCCCAAAAAACAGGACTTGTTTTCCAGCTTTGAGAGAGTCCTCGTCAGTTATCGGTTCTACATTCTGATATGATAACCCCAAATCTTGATGTCTTTTCATCTCCTGACATCTGGGAGGAGCATCTTCCACCCAAGGGAACATTCCTGGATTATTTAGCAATCAATAAAGGTAGCTCATTTTCTTTTTAGTCATCTCTCTGAAGGACCTGGGTGAGATTATTCTGATCATTCTTAGCTACTTGTGATCATTCTTGGCCAGTTGCCAGTCCTGCCTAAGGTGAGGTCTAGGTTTCTAGCAGTCCTCAGGAATGCCTGCCATCTGGTTCTCACCTTTCATTTTTCCAAGAAATTCAATAGGAAAGGGGGAAGTGGAGGAGAGCCCAGCACCAGAAATACTTGGAAACTAGCTAACAAATTAATTAATTGACAAATTGATTAAATTGATAATCTCTGCAAATTATACCAGACACACAGAGAGGCAGCTGTGGTATCAAGCTCAAACAAAAATGGGGGACCACTTAGCCCTAAAGATCCCTGAGAGCTGCATATAGACTTGGTTTTAAAATGTAACATTATCTATGCTTTATTGGATTTGAATCTATTTTGTTAAATCTTTCCCAATTACATTTGAATCTAGTTCAGACTGCACTTGGATGTGTTGTGAGCCTGCTGAGGTCTCTGCCTTCTGCTCTGAGCAACCTTCTGAAATCAGAAGGTATCATTCTATATTGGTAGAGGGCAAAATAGTCATCAGAAGAATCCACTGTTCACTTCCTGAAAGGGATCCACAATTAAAAACCCCAGGGAATGTCACTGCCAAATTTCAGAACTATCAAGTGAAAGAGAAATACTGCAGGCAATCAATAAGAAACAATTTAAATATCAAGGAGCTACAGTCAGGATCACACAGGACTTTGCAGCTTCCACGTTAAAAGATTGCAGGGATTGGAATATGATATTCCATAAGGCAAAGGAGCTTGGACTACAACCAAGAATCAATTCCCCAGCAAAAGTAAGCATAGCCTTTCAGACAAGGAGATGGACATTCGATGATATAAGGGACTTCCAGACCTTCCTGATGAAAAGGCCAGAGCATAATACAAAACTTGGTCTTCAAACACAAGTCTCAAGACAGGCATGAAAAGAGAAACAGGAGGAAAAATGTGTTATTCAATATGGGCAAACTCTTTACATCCCTATAAGGAAGATAATATTTGTAAATCTTGAGAATTATATATTTTTTATGATATTTAAAAGGGAAATACAAAGATAAATGGAGTGGGTATAAATTACTTGATGTGATGATTAAAAATGTGATTTAAGGATGGAAAAGGATTGTAACAGGAGATGTAAAAAGGAGGAGGCAGAAAAAGGTAAATTACATCCCAGGAAGAGACATAACAATATATTACAGTAGAGGGAAAGAGAGTGTATGAGATTTACTCTCATCTGGTTTGGTTCAAGGATGGAACAACAAACTCAGTTAAGTATAGAAATCTAACTAGGTCTATATGCAGTAGGAGGGGAAAGGGGAAAGAAAGTGGAGGAGAGGATAAAAGGGAGGGAACCATTAGTAAGGGAAAAGGGAAGCAAAATGGAGGGGGCCTAAAAGAAGGGAGGGAAGACTGAGGGAAGTGGTGGTCAAAAATTAAAACTGGAAGACTGAGGGAAGTGGTGGTCAAAAATTAAAACTGTCTCATGAAGGGGAAGGAAGAAGGGAGAACTAAAAGCATAAATGGGGGGAAAGGATAGAGGGAAAGACACAGATAGTAATCATAACTGTGCATGTGAATAGGAAGAACTCCCTCATAAAACAGAGACAGAAAGCAGAATGGAATAAAAAGCATAATCCAACAATATATTGCTTACAAGAAACACATTTGAATGTGGGGGCTACACACAGGGTAAAGGTAAAAGGGTGAAACAGAATCCTAATCTCAGACAAAGAAAAAACAGAAAGAGATCTAATCCAAAGAGATAAGGAAGGAAACTATATCCTGCTCAAAGATGCCATAGACAACAAAGCAATATCATTGCTAGACATCTAGGCTCCAAGGGGTATAGCATCCAAATTCTTAGAGGAGATGTTAAGGGAGTTACAGGAAGAAATACACAGCAAAACTATACTAGTGAGGGACCTCAAACTCCCCTTCTCTGACCTTGATAAATCTGACTTCCAAACAAATAAGAAAGAAGTTAAGGAGGTGAGTAGAACTCTGCATAAGGGATGTGATATATTCCTGGAGATATACATGGCACATATACAAACACTGATCATGTACTAGGGAATAAAAACTCACAATGCAGTGCAGAAAGGCAGAGATAACTCAATGCATCCTTCTCAGATCATAATGCAATAAAAATTACATGCAAAATAAAAGACCATGGAAAGATAAACCAAAAATTAATTGCAAACTAAATAATCTAATCCTTAAGGATGAGTGGGTTAAACAACAAATCATGGAAACAAGCAACAATTTTATTGAAGAGAATGACAATAATGAGATGACCTAACAAAACTTACAGGATATACAAAAGTAGTTCTTAAGGGAAGTTGTATGTCTTTGAATGCCTACATGCATAAAACAGAGAAAGAGGAGATCAATGAATTGGACATGCAGGTGAAAAAGCTAGAAAAAGAACAAATGGAAAATCCCCAACTAAATACCAAAGTAGAAATAATGAAGAACAAAGGAGAGATTAATGAAATTCATATGAAGAAAACTATAGAACTAGTAAATAAAACAAAGTTGGTTTTATGAAAAAAATCAATAAAGTTGATAAACTTTTGGTCAACTTGATTAAAAAAAAGAAAGAAGAAAACCAAATTAAAAATATCAAAAGTGAAAAGGGTGGGCCCACCTCCAATAGGGAGGAAACTAAAAACTGTACAACTCTATGCCCATTAAGTTCACAATCCAAATGAGATGGATGAATATTTTAAAAAATATAAATTGTCCAGATTAACAGAACAGGAAGCTAAACACAACCCCATTTCAGAAAAAGAAATTGAACAAGTCGTCAATTACCTACCTAAGAAAAAATGTCCAGGGCCAGATGGATTTCCAAGTGAATTCTATCAAACCTTTAAAGGACAGTTAATTACAATACTATATAGATCATTTGTGAAAACTGGTGAAGTAGAAGTCCCACAAAATTCTTTTTATGAGAAAAATATGGTTCTGATGCCTACACCAGAAAGAGCCAAAACAGAGCAAGAAAATTATAGACCAATTACTCTAAGCAATGTAGGTGCAAAAATTTTAAATAAGATATTAGGACAACGAATACTGCAATTTATCATGAGAATAATACATTAAGATCAGGTAGGATATATACCAGGAATGCAGGGTTGGTTCCATATTAGGAAAACTATCAGCATTAATGAGCATATCAACAACAAATCTAACAGAAACCACACGATTTTGTCAATAGATGTAGAATTCTTTTTATAAAAAATCCAACACCCATTCCTATTGAAAACCCTGGAGAGCATAGGAATTAAGGGAACTTTCAATAAAAGAATAAGCAGTATCTATCTAAAACCTTCACCAACATTATATAAAATAGGGATAAGCTAGATGCATTTCCAATAAGACCAGGGGAGAAACAAGTATGTCCATTATTGCCACTATTATTCAATATGGTATGAGAAATGCTAGCTGCAGCAATAAGAAAAGAAAAAGAAATGAAAGGAATTAGAATAGGCAAAGAAGAAACTAAGTTATCACTCTTTGCAGATGATATGATGACATACTTAGAGAATCCCGGAGAATCAAGCAAAAAACAACATGAAATTATAAACTTGGTAAAGATGCAGGTTAAGAATTCATCCAGATAAATCATTTGCATTTCTATATAATACTAACAAAGCCCAACAGCAAGAGATGGAAGGAGAAATTCCATTTAAAGCTATAGTAGACACTATGGGAATCTATCTGCCAAAAGAAACCCAGGAATGATATGAACAAAATTACAAAACACTTTTCACACAAATAAAGTGAGATCCAAGTAAGTGGGAAAACATCAGCTGCTAATATAACAAAAAGGACAATTCTACCTAAATTAATTTACTTATTCAGTACCATATCGATCAAACTAATAGAAAATTATTTTGTTGAAGTAGAAAAAATAATATCAAAATTAATTCGGAAGAACAAAAGGTCCACATTATTAAGGGAACTAATGAAAAGAAATGATAGGGAAGGTACCTATCAGACCTCAAATTTCGGTATAAAGTAGCAATCATCAATACCACTTGGTACAGGCAAAGAACTAGAGGGATAGACCAGTGGAGTAAGTTAGGTACTCAAGACACAGTAGTCAATTAATATAGCAAGCTATTGTTTGATAAACACAAGGACCCTAGCTTCTGGGATAAGAAGTCACTATCTGACAAAAATTTCTGGGAAAACTGGATAACAGTGTGGCCAAAACTGGGCATAACTCAAAGCCCGACACCTTATGCAAGAATAATTCCAAATGGACACATGATCTAGGTAGAAATACTGATACTATAAACAAAACAGGGGAGCAAGGAATAGTGTATTTATGGAGAATAATTTTTATCCAAACAAGAGATAAAGAACATTATGAAGTGTAATATGGATAATTTTGATTACATTGAATTGAGAAGTTTTTGCACAAACAAACCAAATGCAACCAAGATTAGGAGGGAGGCAGAAAAACAACTAGTGTCTGTGATAAAGGGGTCATTTCTAATATATATAAAGAACTGAGTCAAATGTACAAGAATACAAGTCATTCCCCAATTAATAAATGATCAAAGGATATAAACAGAGAGTTTTCAGAAGAAGAAATTAAAGCTATCTATAGTCAAAGAAAAAAATGCTCTATAATCACTATGGCTTAGAGAGATGCAAATCAAAAGAACTCTGAGGTACCACATCACACCTATCAGACTAGGTAACATGACAAAAGAGGAAGATGATAAATGTTGTAGAAGATGTAGGAGAGTTGAAACACCAATACGTTGTTTTTGGAGCTGTGAAGTGATCCAACCATTCTGGAGAACATTTTGGAACTATGCCCAGAGGGCCACAAAAATGCTCATACTCTTTGACCCAGCAATATCACACCTAGGAGCGTATGCCAAAGAGGTCATGAAAATGGGAAAGGGTTCCACAAGTACAAAAATATTTACAGCAGGTCTCTTTGTGATAGTGAAGAGCTGCAAATCAAGTGGTTGCCCATCAATTGGGAAGTGGCTGAACATTTTATGGTATATGAATGTAATGAAATAGTATTGTTCTATAAACAATGATGAACAGGAAGAGTTCACAGAAGTCTGGAAGGACTTATATGAACTGATGTTGAATGAAAGGAGCAGAACCAGAAGAATTTAGTATGTAGCAACAACCACAGTGTTTTAAGAAATTTTTCTGCTAGACTTAGTCCTTCATAGCAATGCAAGGATCTAAAAAATTCCCAATGGACTCTTGAGGCAAGATGCCTTTGATCTTCAGAAAAAGAACTGTGGAATGGAATCACAGAATGAAGCTGACCATCTTCTCTTGTGTTATGTTATATTTTGTTTTATGGTTTCTCCCATTCATTTTATTTCTTCTACTCAAAATGACCAAGGTGAAAATGTATTTAATAGGAATGTAAATGTGGAACAAATATAAGATTGCACAACGTCTTAGGGAGGGAGGAGGGAGGGAGGAAGGAAGAATGTGAGTAAGGGAAAAAAATCTAAGATATATGAAGTGATTGGAGAAAGCAGAAAACAAATAAAATAATTAAAAATAGAAATTGGAAAAAATACACATAGATCAGTCATTAGGAAAGATCCAATGAAAAGAACTGAGTTATAAACGTTCCAAAAAAAAGGGTCCTGAAGTTTCCTGTGAAAATCCAGTACACATTACTAGGAAGTGTCATGAGAAACCCTAACTCCACATAAACCAAAAAGCCATTGGGAAAGTAACAAAAAGTGAGGTCAAGGAGAAAAAAGAAATGAACATAAAGAAACTGCATGATCCTAAAACAAGAAGATTAGAATGCCTTAAATTAGGATGGAGGGATAATTAGCAAGACACAAGAAAAGAGCTTCCTAAATACATATACACATTTAAAAAAGAGGGGAATAAGATATTCTTCCCTCCCACCTCCCCCAGATAAGAATCACAATTTTTAGCTTATTCACTTTTGTTATTTCAAAAAAAAAAATCCTGAATCAGGAACACTGGCTAGTAAAATCATAGAATCAGAGAACTAAAGGAAAGTTAGAGATTATCTGGTTAACAATTTAGCTGGAGTATAAATTCTCTAAATATCCTACCAGAGTGGTCACTTAGCCATCATGGGACGATCCCATAGTGATAGGAAAATCAATACCTCCAAAGACTATTTCTGTCATTTTGCTCTAGTTCTGATGGATTTGTTCCTTAATTTGAGGCAAAACGGATCATCCTGTAACTGCTACCCATTGATACTAGCTCTCCCATATTGGGGTGTCAAGAAGTTCTCATCTTTCTGTCAAATAGCAACTCTTCAAATATTTGAAGACAGCATGTTTTTTCCACTTCTACCCCATCATTCCCTGCTTTCCATTTTTCTCTTTTCCAGACTAACTAGACCCAGCTCTCTTAACCATTCTTCAGCATTTGGCTCCAAAGATACATACCCTCACAATCCTAGTCTTCCTCCTTTTCACTTTCTCTATCTTGTCAATTTTCTTTCTCAAAAATAAACCCTAGAACTGAACCCAGTATTCCAAATGCCTTCATTTGACCAGAACATGCACCACAAAGACTATTGCCTCACCCATTCTGGACAACAGAAATAGAAACATGTTTTGAGGACAGGCTGGAAAATAATGGGTCCCATGTTAGGACAAGCTGAATATCAGATGCCTTTGGAACATTCTGACAGACATGATGTCCAGGAGGCAGTTAGACGTAAGACAGTGGAAACTATGAGAGAGGTGAAGACAGGATATAAAAGAAGTAGGAATCATCTAGACAGAAGTGAATATTGAACTCAGGAGAGCTGATCACTGACAGAAAGTGTAGAGAAAGGATGAGAAAGCCCAATTCAGAGAACTGGTGCCTAAACCCCAACTTAGAGCATAGGAGATGGATGATGATCATACAAAAGGACTGTGGAGGAGTCATCAGGCACGAAAAGGAGAGAGCAGGTTCCTGGTTGAACTGAAAAGTATGAGGGAGCACACACTATTCTTCAGTGTCAGATCCTGTCCAGCATTTTTAAAAGACAAATACTTTTTTAAGACCAAACAAAACAACCTCACAGATACCTGGTAACATGGAAGAGACCATTTTCCTTCCAATGGTAGAGTCGAGAGTCAAACAAGGAGGGGTTTCCAAATGAGTGAAGTCGATGCAAAGAGTACAGAATATTTTATAAGGAATTTGACTGTGATCAGGAGAAGAAATATAGAATGAGATCTTGAGAGGCTGACAGGATGAAGCTCATTTCCCTTGACAGACCCTAAAACCCTCTGTAACAAATACTTGAATATAATTGCTTCAAAAAGCACATATAGTATAGTATGAAGGTTAAGGGAAGTCAGAGAACTTGGGTTCAAATTTTACCTCTGCAGCTTACTCTCTTTGACAAGTAACATAAACCCCCTGGGCCTCTGTTTCCTCATCTGAGGAATGGGATGGTTTCTAGAGGGAATGGTTTCCGACATCTTTTCCGCTCAAGTAGTTTCTCTCTTTTATATATAAAGAATCAGGCTCAGACTGTTATGTGATTCTCCTAAGATGCCCAGGGCAGTTAGGTGGTGCAGTGGAAAGATCACCAGGACTGGAGACAGGAAGACACACCTTCCTCAGATCAGTTCAGCCTCAGATACTTACTAGCTGGGTGACCAAGAGTAAATCATTTCCCTCTAAGTTCCTCTCAGTTCCTAATCAGTAAAATGAGCTGGAGAAGGAAATGGAAAACCATTCTAATACCTTTGACAAGAAAACTGCAAATGGGGTCAGGAAGAGGCAGACAGAACTGGAAAATGGCTGAACACCATGAAGACCAAGAAAGCACAGGCAGCTAGGATTTAGTCCATCGTTCTTGACTTCATGACCAACACTTTCTGTGACATCACAGGCAGCATCTGCAGGAGGTGTAGAAAGGTAGGCAGTCTGTCAGGGGTACACTCGAGCCAGCTTGGACCCATACTGAATGTCACACTTTTTGTGTGAGCGTTTACAGCTCGGAAATTAGCAAACACTACACCCCAGGGCTTGATTTGTTGTTTGATTGTCTCAGTGATTAAGAATAATTCAAGGTCCTTGGAAGAAAAGACAAGGGATTGGGGTTTTTCAGATAGGAAAGCCTGAAGGAAGATGTTCACAGATCTAGAGTTACAAGGGACCTTAAAGTTCAACACATCATTTTATGGACAAAGAAATGAAGAGCAGCTCATGGAGGTGAATGATGCTATATGTTGCCATAGTGCATGGAGTGCTGGGCCCCCAATCAAGAAACCTCCCTTTGCTGAGTTCAAACCTGGCCTCAGACACTGAGTAGAAGTATGACTCTGGGCAAGTAGCTCAGCCTGGGTTTCCTCAGTCCCTCATCTGTAAAATGAACTTACTAGCTGTGTGAACTTGGGAAAGTCACTTAATCCTGTTTGCCTCAGTTTCCTCATCTGAGAAATAAGCTAGAGAAGGTAAAGGAAAAACAATCCATTATCATTAGCAAAAAAATCCTAAATGGATTTATGATAGGTGTACACGACTGAAAAGGACTGAACAACACAAACATAGAGCTGAAAGCAATGAATGAGTCAATAAAGCTCTGCTCCATGTACCTCATGCTGCCATAGGCACAGAACATAGTAAGAGGAGACTTTCCTCAAAGGACTAATTTGTTTTAAGGATCTCTGTGTGTGTATACACACATACATATATGTATATGTATGTATACACACATATGTTTGTATGTATATGGGTATGATATCGGTATCCTTATATAGAGATGTCCATGTTCAGATATAAATAGTATATATAGATATGCACATATATGCACACATATATGTATGTGCACGTGTATATATATATACATATATATATATGTACACACACACAAACACACATATACAGATACAAACGTACAAAATGAATACAAGATGTTTGGAAGGGGAAAGACCTAGCAGCTGAGGAAATATTTGGTGGGAATTCCTGTGGTAAACAGCCCATGAGATGAACTTTGAAAAAATTGGAATACAGTTGGAGACTCTAAGGTGAGAAGGTGAGGAGAGAGTGAATTCTAGGCCTGGGGCACAGTCATGTACCCCAGATGTTTTAAGAAGAAGACACCTAACTGTTTACCCCAGGCAGTATCTGACTGAAGTCCAGTCACCTGCCTGAAGTTAAGGGGGTTGCTATGTTTCCGTTCAGTTTAGCATTCTGATTCTATGACTCTGTGACTTCAGTTCATTCCTCTGCCTTATATTCTATCGCCAAGGAGTTTGTTGTCATTTCTGCTTGGACAGCCCATAGGTTACCTTGTGTACCGATGCTGTACTAGCAGTACTGCAGTCCTTCACTGTCTTTTCTGGAAGCTACTCTAGGGGAACTTTCAAGCAGTAGGAACAAGAGAATCACAGTATCTTTATACCTCAACCTAGCTGAGGTATAAAGGAGAGGGACCCATTCCCTCTCCTTTAAAACCAAAAACAAATTGTTTTAGGTTTTATCGACTCTGTCAGCAGTAGTCCTAAAGTGACCTGTCCTGTCAGCAGTCATCCTAAAGTGACCTGTCCAATGGCGGTGTCTCTTCTTTCTTCTCTGGTATGTACATCCCATGCCCCACAAAGTCCATTCACTGCCATTATGTCCTGTCATTTCTATGGGCCAGCAAGGCAGTTTGGAAAGAAAGAAAAGGTCATGGGGTCTGACTACTTCTTTCTGTTTGGTGGTCTTCATTGTTGACCCCTTGGTTTGTGAATACTCTCTCGTTGGGTGACCTAACCAGTTTAAACCTTGATTTCTTTTCAGTATGTCAAAGAGGCTTTAGAGAAAAGCGTGGGGTCCCAGGATACCCAATATTCTAATCTAACTCCTCCTTACCCATCACGAGGAGACAAAAGCCATGACTTTGAGGAGGAAATAATCTGCCCAAAGGCAGAGATCCATCAGCTCCTGGAACAGAAGAGAAAAGCAGAAGGGGAACTGAAGGATCTGAAAGCCCAGCTTGAGGAAGCAGGATTCTCCTCTGTTTCCCATATCAGGTCAGAAATAGACACATGGCAAAGAGAAATTCTTCCAGGCCAGAACTATGATAGTCAAGAGGCTCGTTCTGCCCCAGCTGAGTGAGGCACTGGGCTACATGCAGGAGGAGCACTGGTCTTGGCACTTGGGAGACCTGGATTCTAGGAGGGAGGGAACAAACATTTGATAAGCACCTACTATGTGCCAGGCACTATGCCAAGCACTTAATATTATCTCATTTGATCCTCACAACAATGCTGGGCCATCATAGAGTTGAGAAAACAGTGCCAGAGAAAGGTGAATATATTATTATTATCTATGGTTGTAATAGAATCCTAGTTATTGACGAGAGATTGGCATGTCATAGTGAATGGAGTAATGGACTTGGAGTTCTAGGCTCAGAAACTTAGAGGTGGAAGGGATCTCAGAGGTCTTTCAGTCCACCACTCTCATTTTACAGATGAGGAAACTGAGGCACAGAAGTGCTAAGTGACTTGCCCAGGGTCATATAAATAGTAAGTGACTGAGAAGGGCTTTGAGCCCTGGTCTTCCTGATTCCAATTCCAATGCCTTATTCATTGAGCCATAAACCTACTTTTATCATATGATACTGATACATACACCATGGTGTGTAATGGAGAGAGAGCTGGCTAGACCAGGATTTGAATTCCAAGTCTTACATGTCCTGACTGTATGACTCTGGGAAAGTCACTTGGTTTCTAAGTGGTCTAGACCACTCTCATAAGACTATAAGTTGCAAACAAGTTGGTGATCAGAATTAAGAGAGGTTGTTTCCACACTGATGCAATCAAAGGGCTGAATCAAAGGTATATTTGATGGAGAGTTCTCCTTGAAGACAAGATGACCTGGGTTTAAGCAGCAAATACGGGCTGAGTAATCCTGGTCAACCTCAGGAGTCTAGGAAACTCTCTAAGGACTGTAAGATCTAGAAGCAGTGACAACATATATTGCAGGAGAAAATTTCCACTCTGGACAGTTCCCTATACCAGGGAAATCAGAGTTCCTCTCCCTGTCGTCTCTCCCACTCTGTCTCTGTGTCTGTGTCTTTCTGTCTGTCTCTCTGTCTCTCTCTGTCTATCTGTCTCTCTCTGTCTCTCTTTCTCTGTCTCTGTCTCTGTCTCTCTCTCTCTCTGTCTCTCTGTCTCTCTGTCTCTCTCTCTCTGTCTCTCTCTCTCTGTCTCTCTCTCTCTGTCTCTCTCTCTCTCTCTCTCTCTCTCTCTCTCTCTCTCTCTCTCTCTCTCTCTCTTTCTTCCTGTAGCTGTCTAGCTAATCTGTGTACCTATCAGACAGAGAGAGAGTATAAATAATACAGAATGCAAAGTTCAAATCATTTTGCTCTTCATCATTGCCTTGGTAAAGAATTGGGTAGAAGAGAAAGAGCCCTAATGTATTAGAAAAAACTTAGTTTCTTTGGAGTGCCCTGTGAATGTTATTGTGACTTCCCTCATCACAGTCATCAACTCCTGAGAAAACACTGCATGTGTATGAATAAAAAATCCCCTAAAACTCATGGGAATTGATATGTCCCAAGCAAGAATATTCTTGCTTTTTGTCTCACACAAGAAATTACAGATTTCTTTTTGAGAATTCAGAGGTTGTTGGCTCCTCAGCAACTGGGATCCAATCTTGCCCATTGTGGGAAAAAGCCTGAACCAAGAATCAGAAAACTTGATGGACTAGTCCTGGCTCTGCCATTTACTGTTAGTGGAACTCTCTGAGCCTTGTTTTTCTCATCCATGAAATGGGAAAATCTTTTTCACCCCTTCCACAACAAAATTTCTAGTTCTTTAACAGACTGTAATCACATAATTCAGTTTGTTAAGAAGAACATCAGAATTGTTGTTGAGGTCCTGAGCCTGGTGTCCTGTGTTTGTGTGTGCATCCTGTAGGAACACCTTGCTGAGTGTGTACTTGGAGAATGTGGAGCTGAAGGAACAGATGGGAGAAGCAATGTCTGAAGGCTGGGAGATGGAGGAAGACAAGAAGAAGGAGGAAGAGTGGTGGGTGCAGAATGCCAGAGGGCCTTTCAAAGAAGGCAGCCAGTGTGCTGAGGTCAGAAAGGTGCAGGGGAAGCTCCAGAATGCCAATACCATGATCAGCCTCCTGAGAGACCAGCTGACCCTGAATAGCAAAGGAGGGGGCAAGAAGCTGAAGGCACAACTTATTATCAGACTGACCAAGGAGATTGACCGACTGAAGATGGAAGTCATTTGGACTCCCAGGGATCCCTCTGCTCTAGCAGAGCAGCTTCAAGACAGGGTGTCCAAAGGGTTGTATTCTGGACCCCAGATCATTGACCTTGTGTCTATCCTGGACTTAAAACGCAAGGATGACAACCAGGTAAGTACAGGCTTCCAGGAAAGAAACTTGAATGTGGAGTCCTTCCAACTGCCCTTAACTTGGTGGGGAAGCCAGGGAAAGGGGGATGTAGGAGGTAGGGGTAGGGTCCCTTAGAGCCTCCAAAGTTTGAAGTGTAGTAGTTAATCATCATTCCATTCTCTTCTGGGAACCACCCTCCCACTCCCCACCAATTGTTCTGGGAAATAATAGTGATGCTTCCCTCTGGCTTGCTCCAAGTCTGACTTTCAAATCAAGATAGGGGTGTCCTAGGGGTGTCAATCAGAGAATCTCAGAGTTACAAGGGACCTTAGAGTTCTTTTAGCTCGGTCCTTATTTAATCCATGATATATACTGAGTCTTAATGTTTTTTTTTTCTTACATGTGGCCTATAGCAGCAAAGGAGAGAAACCTGGCCCTGGAGACATCTTCCTGAGTTCAGTTCCAGGCTCAGACACTTACTAGCTGTGTGGCCCTGATCAAGCAAGCCACTTAACCCTGTTTGCTTCAGTTTCCTCATCTGCCCAATGAGCTAAAGAAGGAAATGTGCAAAGCACACCAATATCTTTGCTAAGAAAATCCCAAATCGGGATAGCCTGAATTAATTTCTTTACATATTGAGGGATTATAACTCCTTGCTGTCTAAAGGACTCTCAAAAGTCTAGTCTAGCACCACGGAGCAAAAGCATCACTTCTTCAGTTTTCAGCTTTCTTTAACAGTCCCACTCCCACAGGTGTATGTTAGAAAATGGAAAAACCATAGTTTTCCCCATATGGACCTTTGTCAGCAGGTGATAACACTGCTCATTAGCATGTTGTCCAGATGTGCTAAGTGTTTTATAATTACTATCTCATTGGATTCTCATACCAAATCTGGGAGGTAGGTGCTATCATTATTATCTCCACTTTACAGATAAGGAAACTGAGGCAAGCGGAAGTGAAGTGGCTTGTCCTGAGTCACACAGAAAATAAATGTCTAAGTCTGGATTTGAACTCAGATCTTTTTGACTTCAGACACAGTGCTCTATCTATTGCACTACTTAGCTACTTTACTGAATAGCTATCCAGTCTATTTTTGAAAACCAGTTTTGGGGAGCACACTAACACCCAAGGAAGCTTACTCCATTTTTGTCCAGATCTAAATATTTAGAAGCTTTGACTTTACCTTAAGACTACATCTGCCATGTGTTATCACTCTTCCACATTACCAAACACCATTCCAATCCTCCAAGATGTTGATTGGGCATCTGCTCAGTCTCTTCTGTTTTGGAGGTCTAATACCCATTCTTCTACTGAGCCTCTTTATTGACTAACTCTCCCTTTCTGGCTCTCTCAGGTGAACAGCCAAGGGCTGCTCAGTAGCAACATGTCACTAGAACAATCTAGTCTGCAGGAGTCAACTCACCATCTCCACTCCCAACTGGAGCAATATGAACAAGGCTACCAAGATCTCCAGGAGAAATTACTAGTGTCTGAAGCTACAGTCCAAACCCAGGCCAGCCAGCTAGAGCAATACCAAGCCTTGTTTCGTAAGTTCTGGGTTAAAAGTCATCAGACTGATGAATTGTGCATTACCTTAGAGGTTACTAAGTTATCTCGGATTTTTCTGAAAAGCTCAAAATACTTTATTGGTGTTTTCAAAAGTCTTTTACACTAATCCTGTCCTTGCCATATTTCTGGCAAGGAGGAAGGGGTATTTTTGACCCCATTTTACAGATGGGAAACCTCAGGCTCAGGGATATGAAGCACCTTGATCTGGGTTTCATCCTTAAGCAGAAATGGAGCTAAATCCGTACTATGGGGTTTCTGAGAAAATCCCTAGGCCATTCTGTTTCTCTAAGAGGAGGCTAACCAGTTCCTCTTCATCCATATATCACATTCTGTTGTCCTTTGCAAACTACTGTTATGACCTCTGGTTCAGATTGGTTAAGATTTTCAGTTAGTTCCTCAAATTCTCCTCACCCATCCTCAGAGCTGAAGCTTAAAACAAGTGCCTAAATAATACATGGATGTAAGCAGAAGGAAGCCTTAAGACAGATCTCACTGATGTCACACCTTCCATGGTTCCAACATGTTTTATGTATTTACCAGCCTTTTTAAGCTTGGCGGCTACTTTATGTGGTAGATCGTGTGGTGGGGGAATACCCATTTTTCAGATGAGAAAAACAGACTCAGAGCAGCAAAATGACTTCCCTGCTGTGACACACAGCTGGTAGATGGCACAGGCAGCCCGCCCCTCTTCCAACTTCAAGCCTGGTACTACTTGCAAGTGTCCTGTGAGAGGCCTCCCCCTCATCAGTGACAGAGCAGGGACCACTTTCTTATGTAAGAATCCACATAAACCGGCTCCAGTCCTCCCTTCCCCTGCTTCTCTCTCTATACCCACTTCTCCTCACTCTCCCCCCTCCCACAGGAGGCCCCCCGGGCCCGGCCTAGCCCCGCCCCTCCCCCCAGCCTGCGGGGCAGGCACGAGGACCAGCTGGAGCTCCCTGAGGCCTGGGATGGAATGGGGGGTTGGGGGAGGTCGAGGTAAGAGGTCAGTGCAAGGAAGGGCCACGATGTGGACGACAACAGCCCAGGAGGAAGAAGAGGAGGAGAAGGAAAAAGAAGAGGAACAAGGGGCTCTCGCCATGGACGAGGACAAGGGGAGGAGCTGCGGGCCAGGCTTCCTGCTGCCTGTCCAGGGCAGGATGCGGCCTCGGGCTTGCCTGTCCTGCAGGCCCAGGAGGACACCCCGCAGGCTGCTCTGCTGGTCCTGCTGTACCTTCGTGCTAGAGTTCGGCCTCCTTCCCATTGCTGCCCAAGGAGAAGCAGGAAAGGCAGCTGTCTACCTTGGGCTTTTCCATCTGTCGTTTCACGTGTGTATGTGGTCCTCTTGGAAGAGTTTTTACACCTCATGTTTGCCCCTCCAGAGAGTTCTTTTTATCTCAGTCTGATGAGGAGCCTTATGGAAAGAAGAAAGACCTGAAGTACAGCAAGAAATGCTGAAAAGAGTAGCAAAAGAGTTACCTGTCTATACTTTGACTGCAACATGAATAATCAGATACTGTGACACATATCAGCTGATTAAGCCTGATCGAGGTCACCACTGCTCTGTATGGAACAGATGTGTTCTTGAGATGGGTCATCATTGTCCTTGGGTGAATAAGTCTGTGGGATTTGCTAACTACAAATACTTCCTACTGTTTTTATTTTATTCCCTTTTTATATTGTATTCTGGGCACCCCGACTCTTTCAGAATATTTTATAAATTTCTGGACGACCAACCTAAGAATGACCCGTGTACCCTTCCACGTCCTTTTTCTTTTCTTTGTGACTACAATGTTTTACATTGGCATCCTGTCACTTTTCTGTTACCACCTCTAGCTAGTTGGAAAAAATAGAACAACAATACAGGCATTCCATGCACCTGTATAAAGGACCTTGACAAAAATTGATTCTCTCTTGGATGGAGTAAAAATTGGAGACAGGTGTTTGGAGATGAAAAAAATTTAGTTATTTCCTATCTTTACAAGTTTAGGTGATGGTTTTAATTTCCCAACTTGCGTCATGATGGAAACAGACCAGGTTGCTGGCACAAACCACCATGAACACACCAGGGGTTCTGGTTCAACTTAAAACTTTCTTGTGGGGCTTCGTAGTGAATCAAAACCTTTCTTGTTGGCCACTGCATCAAAACAAGATAATCGGATCAGAGATCAGGAACCATGTTACAGTCTGATAGAAAGTTCATGATCTGCTAACCTTTGAATGAGAGTGAGGTTTATGCAACACATTCTGCTTGAATTCTTTCTTGTTTTATTGAAGAAGGGATCAGTGGCAGGAAACGAGGCAAATATTCCATGAGATGTATGAAAGTGAAGTCTCTGTACAGATAAGTTGTTGCTCATAAACGTTACTGCTGAGCAGGAAGTAAGAGAGATGCCTCAAGAACCTTAAAGGTGTGTTATGCAAGATTGACTTATCCTGCTCCAAAAGGGACTTGGCTTTTTTTTAAATAGTGACTTCATAAAAAGCAATAATATGTTTTATCACACTGGATGTTTAACTTGGTGTATACGTTTTTTAAAGCATGAATAACATTACAGTTATCTCAGCATATATAAAAATTCATACTCCAGAAAAACAAGCAAATAGAATAATAGGAAGTAGATACAGGTACAAGCAGCTCTCTACATGGCTGAAATTCATTAATAAGAATAACATTCAGCATTGTACTGCATAAGGAATCAAACTGCAGAAAATTCTTGCTTTATACACTGAACATTTGCAAATTTTTAGATGATTTTATACTGTCATCATTTTTAATAAAGGCCTTCTTTTAGTGGTGGTTGTGAAGTACCACTCAGAAAGAATTCAAATACCTGACTCCAATCTTTAAATAAGCCAACCTTCATAGGTCCTAGTCCTTTGCCATGCAGAGAAGCATGTGACTGGAACTTAATACAAACCTGGCACTGTGGAGCTAAAAGGCTATGTTAGCCTCATTCTGCTTCCTGGAGATATTCAGGGGCTTTTGTAGAAGCAGGGAGACTCTGAAGTACATTTGCAGCATGAAGATTGTTACCTCCTGTTAGTGATATGGACAACACTTAGTAGATAGAGGAGCAAGGCATAAGTCACCTTGGGCAGGGCAGGGCAGTGACATTTTCCCTACATTTTTCTAGAGTGTAATTGAAAGTGTGTTTTAGTTGCATTTAAATTCCATTTAAAGGAGAACTTTATTAGGGGAAAGTATTCTGTTCCATTAATGAAGTGGAAACTGACTAAGCTACACTGTGTGGTCCATTACCACTTTAATCCAATATTCCCCCCTTCCTAAGACAGGAAATCTAGCTTTGAATGTTGGTTGGATAAAAACTTTTTAGGGGGAGGAAGGGTTTTGTTTAAACTCTAAGGAACGCACAGGTTGTGGATGCATCTTCATTGATATAAAACTTGTATTTGTTCATTGCAAATCAGTTCAGAATAGTTTCTGCTATTTTTCAAACTTTAGAATCTGATATAGTTCCCTCATCCCTGAGTCAAAACTACTCATTGTTTCTGGTAGTGAGTTTTTCAAAGATTAAGGGTATTAATTTATCTAAACAGAGGTGTCAGAAAGTTACCTCACACACCACCTCCCTCTCCAAAAAAACAAAACAAAAAAAGAGCCTATACATGCTGCCTGGTAAATACTTCCAAAAAGACCTAACCCCTTCAAGCATTATTATTTAATTCCATATTTTAGCACTAATTAGCACTGAATATTCTGGTCTCACTTTTCAGGTGATTTACCTAGTTTTTGAGTTATTCAACTAATATCAGCTTTCAAAATTATCTGCTTCCTTGAGAACAAGAGGAATAAATAAGCTTGAAAAATCCAGTTTGTTAACTGCAGAGTTTTAATTTCTGTCCTGTTTTATTCTTCAGTCTTATTAGCTTTGCTCAGATTTGGATGAGTCTTAAATAAGAGGTTAAAGGAATTGCATTACCAATCAAATGTACCAACTAATTTAATCTGACAGCATTCAGTTTAGGTCTTTATAGATAAATGTTGAAATGATTTGATTGTAATCAGAAATATTCTACTGGTACTTCTGTCCATTGTTCAGCCTTTCTTATTTAGGAAAACACATCTTTGTTCTGCATGTTTTTCATCATCACGTTTGTGCAGGTACTTCTATGGTGCTTGGGATCTCTTTCAGATTCTTTGACTTCAGTTACTTTAATTCTTTGCAAAACTAGCACATTAAGTTCCAACTCCATCCCCTATTGTAAGCCTGTGTAGTTTGCATTTGACTTAGTAGCATGTGTGATCTGATCTTAGTGTATATCAATTCCATTAGCACCATTCTGGGGTAATATTTGACTAAATAAATGCCTGTTTCCTAATGACCTAGTACTGAAGAAATCAGGGCCAGTGAGTAGACTGGTTTGGGGAAGGCTGCTCCATCTCTCTTTATTCTGGCATTAACTAATACTGGTGATCAATTTCAAGAAGACAGATTTTGTAAAATGAATATCTGCTTACAAATCAAAAGTACAACTGTTTTTGCTTTGAACACTTGAACAAATTAGGATAATTGAAGAAAGTAAGATTGAATTCTAAGTGATGTAGTTATTTTTTTAGCTAACAAATGAGAAGATCCTTGTTTCTCCAGAATATCTTAAATTTCGCTAGACATTCAGCACCTACAGCATTCCTATCAATATCACTACATGAAACCAAAGAGCAGCTGAACATGTTTGCAGAAGTTCAGGTGCAGCTTTCTGTAGGGGTCTGCTTTTAATATATTTTTACATATGTAGTAAAATAGTAAGAGAAATGATCCTTGCCATTTTAAATCCAGTTTGTAATGGTTACTTGGATTTGGTTTCCATAAGGTAGCTGATTTTGACTGTTTACACTATCACCTATTAGATCATCAAACATTTGGGATTTCTACACATTAATCTCTAAAGGCAACATGTGAAGGCCTTAGTGTTGGGATTTCTGAATTGCTAGGACCTAAGAATTGACAATGTCCTAGGGATTTCTCCTGTTTACATTTTTGCCTAGGTCACAGAATCCCATTCTGCACATCAAAATACATGCAGAGCATATATTATTTCACTCTAAGGTGGTATGAAATTCATGACATTTTTGCATTTTAGCCAGAATAAGAACCATATCAAATACTTCATTGTGATTTTTAAAAACATGTAAAAATAAAACGTGTTCCATAATATCTAGATTTTGTAGTTTTCAAACTGAATTCTAAAAAAGTTTTTAAAAGTTCATATTTTTCTCATGAATTCATTTTACATTACTATACTGTTTGGCATACAGAGGCAAAGAACTGTATTTAAGTCTGTATGGATCATAAAGAGCCATGAAATATGTCAAGTTTATTATATTTGTATATGCTTACAGATGAGACTGTTCCTATGTAAAGGAAAACATGGCCACTTCTAATATTTTGAAATGATTTTTTGCAGAATGTTTTATATTATATATTTTATGTTTTATAAGAGATTTTAAAATAAAAAAGAATCCAAATAAACCATATTTCATGTTCCAGAAGTGAAATGTCCATGCAGTATGGGAAGATGCTGATGACGCTACAAGTCTCACAAGGAGTAGAGGCTGTGACAGATATAATCATTCTCTCTTCTTGGTCAGGTGAACGAGGGATGAGAAAGGAGAGCAAGGAGGTCCAGGTGGATCTCCAGGACTTGGGATATGAGACATGTGGCCGAAGTGAGAACGAGGCTGAGAGAAAAGCAATCACTAGCCCTGGTAAAAAAAAAAAAATAGAGAGAAGATGGAGGAAGAGATTGAAAGTGAGATTGAAAGATTGAAAGAGAGAGAGAGAGAGAGAGAGAGACAGAGAAAGACAGAGAGAGAGAGAGAAAGACAGAGAGAGAGAGAAAGACAGAGAGAGAGAGAGAGAGAGAGAGACAGAGAGAGAGAGAGAGAGAGAGAGAGAGAGAATGTGTATGGTTGTGGGTATTTCCTTCCCTTCTTCCATGAAAACCAGCTTTACTGCTTGAATCCTTGGCAAAGCAGCCTTCTCCCTTCACCAATCAAGTCAATAATGTGAAATGATTGTGGACAGAGGGTATTTATGGAGGTCATTGTAAGGAGAGGAAGACGGTGTGCTTCTCCTACTCTTTGTAGTTGTGGAGGTTTATGAATGTGAAATACTGCACACATACATACATATATACAGACAGAATTTTTATTTCATATGTTGCTTAGTTTTGCCAAAAGGTTTTTTCCCCTCTCAGTTATTTTTGTCAAAAGTAATGATAAAGAAGGAGGTAAGGGGGAAAATATACATTGGGAAATGTGTAAATGTATAAAAAGAGAACATCACCATATCATTTATCTCACTAAAAGAGTGTGTACCAGTTTCATATAGTCCTATCATCATGTTTTTTAACGCTGCCAACAAAGACATAAAATACTGAATCCCTTTATATTTTGAGAATGAGAATAAAATAGCAGATAAAATAGTAAAACAAACATGATTGTCAGTGACTGAAATGGAAAAACCTTTTAGTCTTTGAAATATTGTAGAACTAAGCATAGGGTTTTGAACTCTTCAAGAGTGCTAATCTGGTCTCAGACACTTCTGATCTGTGTGACACTGGGAAAGTCAGTTAACCCTCTTTGTCTTAGTTCTCCATCTCTCAAATGAGCTGCAAAAGGAAATGGAAAGGACTCGAATATCTTTGTCAAGAATGCTCCCAAAAAGGTCACAAAAAATTCAGTCACAACAGAAACAACTGAACCATTTTCCCATGAGATATGAGGATGGTCAAAAATATAAATCCAATGTAGGTTATGGTCGGGGAGGATGTAAGAGAGTGAGAAAGATGACATATATGAAGCATATATACTTCTTTCTGTGTCCTCAAGTGCAAATGCTTGAATGATCTTGACCTGTCCCAGTTCCTTCTTGGCTCTGGGCTTTCCTTGGGATTTTGAGTAGCCTGAGATCCTTGGAGATGGAATCTTGAAGAGCAGCTTTCACTAGGTGTCTTTGGACTGTCATTTATTCAAATGTCTGCATTCCCAAGCAAGTGGTAAAGATAGGAGAAGTTGGGTAGGTAGGTCTATATTGGAGAAATTGACATTAGCAGGCATCAAAAAGCAGTGAGTCTTCTTAGGGTCTAGTGGGTGGAAGCAGATAGGTAGGGTGTGGTCCCATTTGATTGATGGGGAAAATGAAGTTAGAGATGGAGACAATGACTGAGGTGGGAAGAAAACCCATACTTTTGTGGCTCCTGGTCAGCATCTGTGTTGACTTGCTTGCTGTAATGGTGAGTGTGTGATCATTGGAGTCCATTCAGACAAGTCGTGTTCCAAGGACAGGTCTGCTCTTTTCATGGCTTAGTAGCCCCACACCTGATATCTTGCAAGACTACCACCGACCAAACAAATCTCAAAGTTTTAGTAGAAAGGTGTGGCTTTTCATTTCCCTCAAGGATGTTAGTGCTGGGTGGGGCTGAGTGTTGGTGGTGGTTGGGGAAGACAGGAGACAAGAGATTGGCAACAAAAGGAATTTAGGGATCTTAACTGCTGTGTAGAGAAACACCATGTGGGGAGTTACTTTTCTAGTTTCCTTTCTTCCAGGCACAGCTGTGGATGAGAACACCAAAGATGCTAGCACTGAGTCCACTGATAGTGTTGAAGAAGCAGTGTCACACAGCAATAACCAGGAGCAAGTAAGTCAGAACCAGGTCCTAGGGAACCCTGGGGGGAGCTACACTACACTTTGGGGGTCTGATAGTCCCCTGTGGCTGCTGGCAAAACAGCATTGGACCTATGGATTGGAACATTTCGCCAGTATTTTCCCTCTCCTTTTATCCTGTTTAAAAAATTTATTCTCCCCCACTTACCTCTCCCTTCTCCACCCCTCCTCTCTGCACCAGTTGCTTCAAGAATTCTCTTGCTTTTCACAGGGCTTCTCTCTCTTCTTATCTCTCTTCCCTCCCTTTGGCCTCCTCTCCCAGAAGGGCATCTTCAAGGGGACTCAAGCAGAACGCTGACTGCTTCCTCAAGAGGTGCTCTCTAGGCAGCTCTGGGAGGCTACCTATTCAGTGGAATCTGACAGAATGATTACTGACCAACCAGCATCACCTGGCCAGTAGATACTAAGGCAGTAGCATGCCTGGAGGGCTAGAACTTGCTTCCTATCTTGTGGCAAATGCAGACTCATCTCTGTCCACAGGAGTGCCCTATTTGCAAACATGTGCCTTAGGTCTATATTTCATGGGATTGAGAATAAATGCCACATGCCAACCAAGGATCTAGGCCAAAGACAGTCTGACCACCAGAGGAAGGGCACTTTCTTTCTTCCCCAATTCCACACACATTGGTATTATCCAAGGTAATTGATGCAGGTTTTTAGAGTCAGAGCATATGTATTGAAGTCTGTTGCATCCCCCAGACAGTGACTGAATTCCTCATACCCTGGAAATTCAGGAGAAAAGGTTTCTGTAATGGGGAGAAGAGGGTGGCTTCCTGGAGTAGCTTCATTTCATGGATGTAATCTACCCTCTTTCTAAGTCTGACCCCTTAAGAGGCTAATTTCATGTATGTTGCGTTTGGAGGTGGCCTCCTAGTAGATGAGTAGAAGACTCCCAGTGAGTCTTCTTCACCTTACCCCATGATCCTCTTTCTGTTGCTTGCTTATATCAATCTTGATTCTCGTTGAACTCATAGGTGAAATTCCCTCCTCCTGGAACATGAAATGCCTCTGTTGAACCCTCCATATACTAACCCAGGTTTCTGTCTTCCACTATGCCTACTGAGACTGGTCCTCCTACTTATTTCTAGTTGTCTCTTTCAGTCCTGGGCTAGGGGGCCCTACCAAATAAGTGAGAATGACTGTGAAGTGCATCATGGCAAGGACTGTGGCTATTATCAGTCTTAGAATTTATAGGAAATGAGGTTGGAAGGGGAGAGACACTGATGATCTAAATCAACCCCTGGTAGGGGAGCTGGCCCAAGGTTTAGCAGACCTTAGAATCCTTCATTGGAGCTTCATCCTTGGGGAGCCAATATGTAGATCATTTCCTCTAGTGTTCCTCCCTCTAATATAGATAGTGCTCTGACCCACTTTGAGAAAGTTACTCTAAGCTCACAGGAAACTGCTCTTCCCTTCTTCTTTAGAATGTGTATTTTCCTCCTCTTCACCACTTCCCCACCCACCCAAGAATCTACCACACTCCTGGGTAGATTAGGAAGTATTTATTAAATGATTGCTTAGGTCAGAGTCAGATGAATTAGATTGAAAAGTGATCTAAGGAAGGACCAGGTGGGCTTCTTAATGAAGATCCTCATAAACTGCTGTTATCCCATCATGTTGCTGACTTCACATGAAACTCAGTGTGTATAGCAAGAACCCAGCGATTATGAACCTTTGTAAACTCTCTTTGAGACCCTGTGGTCTGCAAGGTGTGATTTTGCTTGCTGGCAATGCAATGAAAGCTTGTTTTGACTTAAGCTGAAGGTGTCATAATGCTCCAACATGTGTTCATTTGCCTCTAGGGAAATAAGCATTGGACCCTGGGCATACAACATGCTTTTTTTTTTTTTTTGATTGATTGCAGCCCTGGATGATGGACTGGATACATGCTTCCATAACCTCTTAAGTTCTCTCTAACATTCCATTAAGACACTTGACTTTTTGGTGCCCTATCAAGCTACCCACTTCTCACAGCTTCCGGGATGCTGCATCTGTGGAGGTTCATTTGTTCCTATTTTGTCAGAGTGCTTCCTCTTCACTCATGGGTTCAAGACCTATTAGGTAGTTGAATAGTTTTACACTGGTGTCTGAGTACTACCTCCATAGATCACCTCATCAAATAGAACTTGGGAGTACAACAAAGACAATTTCCTTGGCCTGAAGAAGTGATCTATTGATATGATACTGTATTCAAGATTCAAAGAGAAGGGAAAGTCAAAAGTTCCTAAGAAAAAGAGAAAATAATTGATGAACGCAAACTTATTAATACAAATAGATCTTTCATTAAGAAACATCCAAATTGAAAGCCCTGAGTAACAAAGTCCTGAAAGTTCATATGAAAATAAAATATACTCTGCTAGGCAATGGAAGAAGAAACTAGAACTCCATGGATATCAAAAGGCATTGGGAAAGTTACAAAACCTGAGTTAAAGGAGAAAAAATAATTGAGTATAAAGACATTGCTTGATCCTAGGACAATGATTAAAAATAGGAAGGAGGTATAATTAGCAAGACACAAAAAGAGAGCTTCCTAAATACATACATGCATTTTAAAAAGAGGGGAATAAGATAGTCCTCCCTCCTATCTTGCCCAGATGATAGTCACAATTGTTAGCATATTCACATTGATTATGTCAAAAACATATCCCATATGGGAATCCTGACTAATAAAAGGGCAGATAAAGATCATCTTGTCCACTATTTAGCTGAAGTATGAATTCTCTCTAATATATCCTACCAAAGTGGTCACTTAGCCTTCCCGGGAGGATCCCCTAGTCATTGGAAAATCAATACCTCCTAAAGCTACTCCTGTCATTTTGCCCTAATTCTGATGGATTTGTTCCTTACTTTGAGGCCAAATGTATCTTCCTGTGCCTTCTGCCCATTGATTCTAGCTCTCCCATATGGGGTGACGAGAAGGTGTAATCTTTCTCTCAAACTCCACCTGTTCAAATAGTTGAAGACAGCATGTTTTCTTCCACCTGTACCCCATTATTCACTGCTTTCAAGTTTTCTCTTTTCCAGACTAAATAGACCTAGCTCTCTTATCCATTCTTCAGTGTGTGGCTCCACAGACAGATACTCTCACTACCCTAGTCGTCCTCCTCTGGAATTACTCTGTCTTGTCAATTTCTTTCTCAAATATAAACCCTAGAACTGAGCCCAGCATTGTAACTGTCTATATGGGAAAAGAACAAGCACACAAAAGACTATTGCCTCCCCCAGTCTGGATGATGGAAATATCAGAATGCTTGGAGGACAGGCTGGAAGTGTTATAGTTCCATGTTAGGACATGTTGAATGTCAGATGCCTTTGGAATACTCTAGCAGCCATATGTCCAGGAGGCAGTTAGACATGAGATAGTGGAACTCAGGACACAGGTGAAGACAGGATCAAGAGAAGTTGGAATCATTTAGACGAAGACGAAAATTGAACTTCGTAGAGCTGATTAGGAAAGTGTAGAGAAAGGAAGAGAAAGTCCAGTTCAGAGCACTGGGGCCTAAGTCCAAACTTAGTGCACATAGAATGGATGATGATTGCACAAAAGAACTAAGAGGAGTCATCATCAGGCAGGAGTAACAAGAGAGCAGGGTGCTGGTTGAACTGGAAAAGTAGGGAGGAGGACACGCTATTCTTCAGTGTCAGATCCCGTCCAGCATTTTTCAAGGATAAATCCTTTTTTCAAACCAAAAGAACAACCTCACAGATACCCAGTATCTTGGAAGAGATCCTTTTCATTCACATGGTAAAGTCAGGAGACAAAGAGCATGGGATTTCAAAGAGAGTGAAGTAGAGACAATGAGTAGTGAGTATTTTTTGAAGGAAGAAGGCTGTGAACAGGAGAAGAGATATAGAATGAGATCTTGAGTGTTTGGCAGATCCCGCCTATTTTACTTGATCAACCCCAAAACACTCTGTAACTTATGCTTTCACATAATTGATTCCAAAAGCACATACAGTGTAGGGTGCAGGTTAAAGGAAGACAGAGGATTTAGTCTATTGCTCCTGATTTCATGCCCAGCACTTTCCATGACATCACAGGTCACATCTCCAGGAGGAGTAGAAATGTTGTCAATCTGCCAAGGGTAACCAAGAGCCAGCCTGGGCCCATAAGGATTGTTAAATTTTCTGGATGAGCATCTACACCTTGGAAATTAGCAAACGGTATACCCCAGGCCTTGATATGTTATTTGATTGTCTCAGTCATTAAGAGTAATTCAAGGTCCTTGGAAGAAAAGACCAGGGGATTAGGGTTTTTCAGACTGGAAAGCCTGAAGGCAGATGTTCACAGATCTACAACTACAAGGGACCTTGAAGTTGAACACATCATTTTTTTATAGAGTTGACTGATGCTAGGTGTTGCCATAGTGCATAGAGTGCTGGGCCTCTAGTCAAGCACACTCCTTTTCTTGAGTTCATATCTGGCTTCAGACACTTGATAGATGTGTGACCTTGGGCAAGTGCTTAGTCTGGCTTTACCTCAGTTCCTCATCTGTAAAATGAGCTTACAATCGGTGTGACCTTGTAAAAGTCACTTAATTTGGTTTGTATCAGTTTCCTCATCAGAGAAATGAGCTCAGGAAGGAAAAGGAAAAACAATTCAGTATCATTACCAAGAAAAACCTTCAATGGGATCATTATGAGGTGGATGAGACTCAAAATGATTGAACAACAAAAACATAGAATTGAAATCAATCAACCAATAAGGCTCTAGTCCATGTACCTCATATTGTAATAGGCACAGAAAACAATAAGAGGAGAGTTTCCTCATAAGACTTACTTTATCTCAAAGTAACCTGTGTGTGTACATACAAACATGTATATAAATATATGTATCTATCCACACACATACATATGTATGTGTATGTATATGTGTGTGATATAGGAGTCCACATATATAGATGTCCATATATAGATATCCATAATATGTATAGATTTCCACATATACACACTTATATGTACACATACACACTATATATATATATATATATATATATATATATATATATATATATATATATATATATATATATATATGGAGAGAGAGAGAGAGAGAGAGAGAGAGAGAGAGAGAGAGAGAGAGAGAGTTGCACACATACAAAATAAATAGAAGATGTTTGGAGTGGGGGAGGACCTAGCAGCTGGGGACATAAGGGAGGACCTCCTGTAGTAAACAGCCCTTGAGCTGATCTTTGAATGAATTGAAATCAAATGGAAGACTCTAAGATGTGGAGATGAGGAGAAAGTGAATTCTAGGCCTGAGACACAGCCATGTGTCTTTCCCAGATACTTTAAGAAGAGGACACTAACTGTGTGCCCTAGGCAGTTTAGGGTTCAACTCCAGTCACCTGCCTGAAGTGACAGGGGTTGCTATGATTCTGTTCAATTAAACATTCTGATTCTGTGACTTGTGTGACTTTAGTTCATTCCTCTGCTTTTATTCTGTCACCAAGAGCTTGTTGTCATTTCTGCTTGAACAGTCCATGGTTTCCCTTGTGTACCAGTGATATACTAGCAGTACTGTTGCTCTTCACTGTCTTGTCTGGAAGCCACTCTAGGTGGACTTCCAAGCAGTAGGAACAAGAGAATCGTAGTGTCCTCACACCTCAGAGGTATAAAGGAGAGAGACGCAGTTTCTGGTATGCCCATCCCCTGTCCTGAAAGGTCTATTCACTGCCCTTGTGTGATGGCATTTCTATGGGCCAGCAAAGCACTTTGGAAAGAGAGAAAGGTCATGGGGTCTGACTACTTCTTTCTGCTTGGTGGTCTTCATTGTTAACCCCTTGGTTTGTGAATACTCTCTTGTTGGGTGACCTAACCAATTGAAAACTTGGTTTTTTTTCAGTACATCAAAGAGGCTTTAGAGAGCAGCATGGCAACCCAGGATACCCAACATTCCAATCTAACTCCTCCTCCCCCAACACGAGGAGACAAAATCCATGACCCTGAGGAGGAACTCTTTTGCCCTGAGGCAGAGATCCATCAGCTCCTGGAACAGAAGAGAAAAGTTGAAGGGGAACTGAAGGATCTGAAAGCCCAACTTGAGGAAGCAGGATTCTCCTCTGTTTCCCATATCAGGTCAGAAATAGGCACCTGGCAAAGAGGAATTCTTCCAGGTGAGAGCTATGATACCCAAGAGGCTTGCTCTGACCCAGCTGGGAGAGGCACTGGGCTACATGCAGGGGGGGGCATTGGTCTTGGCTCTTGGGAAACCTAGATTCAAGGAGGGAGGGAACAAATATTTGATAAGCACCTACTCTGTGCCAGTCACTATGCAAAGTGCTTAACAAATTTTAAATTTTATCTCATTTGATCCTCACAACAATGCTGGGCCATTTAATAGTTGAGAAAACAGTGGCAGACAAAGGTTAATATTATTTTCTACAGTTGGGATCAAAGCCTAGTTATGGAATAAAGATAGGGATGTGATAGTCAGTAGACTACTAGACTTGGAGTCCTAGACTCAGAAACTTAGAGGTGGAAGGGATCTTAGAGGTCCTCCAGTCCAGCCCTCTCATTTTACAGATGAGAAAACTGAAGCAGGGAAAAGCTGAGTGACTTGCCCAGGGTCATATACGTACTAAGTGCCTGAGAAGGGCTTTGAATCCTGGTCTTACTGTTTTCAATCTAATGCCCTAGCCATTAAGTCATAAAACGACTTGTATATTATGATACTGATACATATACCATGGTGTGTAATGGAGAGAGAGCTGGCTACACCTGGCTTTGAGCCCCAACTCTTCCATTTCCTGATTGTATGACTCTGGGAAAGTCGCTTGGCTTCTAAGAGTTCCTGACCATTCTCTTAAGAATGTAATTTGCATACAAGTTGGTGATCCAAATGAAGAGAGATGACCTGGATTTAAGCAGCAATTCTAACATACAATGGCTGTGTGACCCAAGTCAAACTCAGGACCTTAGGAAACTCTCTAAGAGTATAAGGTCTAGAAGAGGTGACAACGCATATTGCTGGAGCAAATTTTCTCACTGTGGAGTTCCCTGTTCCAATGAAATCAGAGATCGACTCCCTGTGTTCTCCTCTTCTCTGTGTGTCTGTCTGTCACTGTCTCTGTCTTTCCTCCTGTATCAGTCTAGTAAATCTGTCTACCTGTCAGACAAACGGGGAGAGACAGACAGAGACAGAGACAGAGAGACGGAGAAAGAGACAGAGACAGAGACACAGAGACACAGAGAGAAGACTCCAAATAGTAGAGAATGTAAAGTCCAAATCCTTTTGCTCTTCATCACTGCCTTGGTAAAGTGTTGGTTAGAAGAGAACAACAATAACTTAGTAAAAATGTGGTTTCTTTGGAATGCCCTGTGAATATGATTGTGACTTATCCTCCCTCATCTCAATCATCATCTTCTGAGAGTTTCCACATGTGTCTGAATAAAAAATCTCCTAAAACGCATGGGAACTAATTTATCCCACGCAAAAATATTCTTGGTTTTTGTCCCACAAAAGAAATTAGAGATTTATTTGCAAGAGTTCAGATGTTCCTCACCCCTCAGAACTGAGATCCATTCTTTCCCATAGTGGGAAAAAGCCTGAATCAAGAGTCAGAAGTCTTGATAGTCTAGTCCTGGCTCTGCCATTCACTGTTAGTGGACCTCTCTCTGCCTTGTTTTTCTCTTCCATGCAATAGGAAAGTCATTTTCCACCCTTTCCAAAATAAAACTTCTAATTCATTGAAAGCCTATAGTCACATAATGAAGTTCATCAAGGAGGCCATCAGGAATGTTGTTGTGGTACTGAGCCTGGTGCCCTGTGTCTGTTTGTGCATCCTGTAGGAACACCTTGCTGAGTCTGTACATGGAGAATGCAGAGCTGAAGGAGCAGATGGGAGAAGCAATGTCTGAAGGCTGGGAAATGGAAGAAGACAAGGAGAAGGAGGAAGAATGGTGGGTGGAGGATGCCAGAGGGGCTTTGAAAGAAGACGGCCAATGTGCTGAGGTCAGAAAGGTGCAGAGGAAGCTCCAGAATGCCAATAGCATGATCAGCCTCCTCAGGGAGCAGCTGGCCCTGAACAGCCAAGAAGGGGGCAAGGAGCTGAATGCACAGCTTATTATTGGCCTGGCCAAAGAGATTGACCGTCTGAAGACTGAAGTCCTTTGGAGTCCTAGGGATCCCTCGGCTCTAGGACAGCAGCTTCAAGACAGGGGGTCCAAAGGGCTGTATTCTGGACACCAGATCACTGATGTTGTGTCTGTCGTTGATGTCAAATGCAAGGATGACCAGCATGTGAGTCTAGGTTTCCAGGAGAGAAACCTGAATGTGGAGACATTCTATCTGTCTTTAACTTGGTGGGGAAGCCAGGGGAAGTGGGATGTAGGAGGTAGGAGGTAGGGCTCCCTAGAGCCTCCAAAGCTTAAAGTTTAGTACTTCATCATCATTCCATTCTCTTCTGGGAACCACCCTCCCACTCCCCACTATTTGTCCAGGGAAACAGTGGGGATGCTTCCCTCTGGTTTGCCCCAAGTCTGACTTTCAGATCAAAATAGGGGTGTCTCCATGTTGTTAATCAGAGAATCTCAGAGTTAGAAGGGACCTTAGAGTTCATTTAGCTCAAGCCCTTATCTAATCCATGATACATACTTAGTCTTAATGTTTTTTTCTCACGTGACCTAAAACAACAAAGGATAGAATAGGGGCCCTGGAGTTGTCTTGTTGAGTTCCAATCCAGCCCCAGACACTTACTAGCAGTGTGACCTTGATCAAGCAAGCCACTTCAACCTGTTTGCCTCACTTTCCTCATCTTTCCAATGAGCTAGAAAAGGAATTGTGCAAACCACATCAATATCTTTGCTAAGAAAATCCCAAAGGGGATAACAGAGTCAGACATGACTGAAAGATGACCCAAGAACAAAAACCTATTTAGTCTGGAGAAGAGGAAGAGCCAAAGAAGACATGAGAGCTCTCCTTCACTTTTGAAGGCATTGTTGTATGGAAGTGAGATGAGGTTTGTTCTCTTTGAACTCAGAGGGAAAATCCAGGAGCCGGTTAGAAGTAGGGAAGTGGCAAATTTAGGCTCAGTAATAAAGAAAATCTTTCTAATTAGAGCTGTCCAAAGGTTGAACAAGGTGGATGGGTTCCCAGACCTTTGTGGTGGGCCTAGGGCTGTCTTCAAGAAGTGGTCAGATGACTACTTTGTTTGGTATGTTAGAGTGGGGAACCTTGGTGTGTATGATTTGGACAAAATGGATAGTGATATCCCTTCTAAATTGCAAAGTTTGTGATTCTGTTCTCTTTTCTTCACAACTCTGACATTTGTCCACTTAACCATTTTGGTAATGGGGAATTTGGCTACCTTCTAAGGTATGCATACCATCTCCTTTTAGTATTAAGAAGTAGGTGAGTGGCTCCTCTAGGCAGGCAGACTGTAGCAAGTATAATACACAATTGCCATGAGTCTAGATAATACTTCTGATTATATGTTAGCACTCTGCCCACTACCCACATTTGCAGGTCTCCTGACTGTTCCTTGCTCACTGATTTTGTGGAAAATATAAATATTGTCTACTTTTTTGCATAACTATTTATACAATCTCTCCCTACTGTAGCATTTCACTCTGAGGGGTGGGGTGGGGTGGAAATGAGTAGGAATGATGGAGTAGTAGTTCCTAGGCTCATTATAGGATGATAATAATAATGACAGCCAACATTTATATAGTACCTTCTATGGGTCAGGCACTGTGCTAAGTTTGTCAGTCACCAGTCATGTCTGATTTTTCATGTCCCCGTGCACCACACCACCAAAGATGCATTTCTATCCCCTACTCTCTTCCAAAGTCTGTCCATTTTCATGGTCAGTGTTTCCATGGCACTATCCATCTCATCATCTGCCATGCAGTTTTCCTTTTGCCTTCCATCTTCCCCAAACTCAGGGTCTTTTCCAGTGAGTCCCACCCTCTCATTATGTGGCCAAATTTTTAAGCTTCACTGTTGGACTTTCCAGTGATGGCCTGAATTAATTAATTTAATTATTGACTGATTTGATCTCCTTGCTGTCTAAAGGACTCTGAAAAGTTTTCTCCAGCACCACAGTTGAAAAGCATCAATTCTGCAGATTTCAGCTTTCCATAGTAGTTCAACTGTAACAGCTGTTTGTTACTACCGGAAAAAACACAGCTTTGTGTTTTCTCCACAGCATATGGACCTCAGTCACCAAGTTGATATCATTGCTTATTAGTTTGTTGTCCAGATTTTCTAAGTGTTTTACATTTACTATCTCATTTGCCCCTCATAACAACTCTGGGAGGTAGGTAATATTATTATTATCCCCACTTTACAGATAAGGAAAGTGAGGCAAGCAGAAGTGAAGTGACTTGTCCTGACTCACACAGACAATAAATGTGTAAGTCTGCATTTGAACTCAGGTCTTTTTGACTTCAAACCCAATGATCTATCTACTTGGCTACAATAATGAATAGCTATCCAGTCTGTATTTGAAAACCAGTTTTAGGGAGCACACTACTACCCCAGGCACTCTACTCCATTTTTGTACAGATATACTTATTTATAAGCTTTTACTGTACCTTAAATCTAAATTTGCCATGTATTATCACTCTTCCACATCACCAAATACCATTCCAGTCCTTGAAGATGCTGATTAGACACCTGCCCAGTCTCTTCTGTTTCCCAGGCCTAATCACCATTCTTCTGTTGAATCTCTTTATTGACTAACTCTCCCTTTCTGACTCTCTCAGGTGAACAGCCAAGGGCTGCTCAGTAGCAACATGTCACTAGAACAGTCTCCTCTGCAGGGGTCAACTCACCATCTCCGCTCCCACTTGGAACGCTGTAAACAAGGCTACCAAGATCTCCAGGAGAAATTGCTAGTGTCTGAAGCTACAGTCCTAATGCAGGCCAGCCAGCTAGAGCAATACCAAGCCTTGTTTCGTAAGTCCTGGCTTCAAAGCTGTCAGACTGATGAAGTGGGCATTACTTTAGGTGTTAGTAAGATTGCTTAGCTTTTCTGAAGAGCTCAGGATACATTATAGTTGTTTTTGAATTGAATTATTTTGTTGTCAGTGTTTGACAATCACTTCCACATATCTTACATTGTTTTCCACTGCCTCCCTGAGACAGCATACAGTCTTCTATAGAGTCTCCACATACATTCCTATTAAATGCATGATGTATAGAAGAATTGAAATGAATGCGGGCAACCATAAAGCAGAACAAAATGAAACATAATCAAAAGAAATGATCTCTTTCTATCTGCCATGAAATTCCATTGGTTTTTTCCTCTGGATGTGGAAGGTGTTTTGCCTCAAGGGTCCATTGAAAATTTTTGTTTCCTTTTCATTTTGTGATTTTTTATTATTTAATTTGTTTTCAGTGTTCTACAATCACTTCCTTTTATCTTAGATTTTTCCCATCCCTTCCCCCTTTCCCCACTACCCTCCACTCCTTCCCTGAGATGGCATCAAGTTTAATATAGGTTCTACTCAGACATTCCTGTTGAATACATTTTCACCTTAGTTATGTTGCATAGATGAATTAAAATGAATGGGAGAAATCCTAAAACAAAAATTAAAGCATAATAGAAAAGAAAATGATCTGCTTGATTCTGTGATCGATTTCCATAGTTCCTTCCCTGGATTTGAAAGGTATTTTGCCTTAAGAGATCATTGGGAATTATTTAAGTCCTTGCAGTGCAATGAAGAACTAAGTCTACCAGAAAAATTCCTTGAGCATTGTGGTTGATGCAATGTACAAAGTTCTCCTGGTTCTCCTCTTTTTACTCAGCATCAATTCATAGAAGTCTGTCCAGGCTTTTCTGAAATCTTACTATTCATCTTTTCTCATACCACAATAGTATTCCATTATATTCTTATACCACTCCTTGCTCAGTCATTCCCCAATTTCCTTGATTTCCAGTTTTTTGCCACCACAAAGAGAGCTGCTAGAAATATATTTCTACATGTAGGACCCCTTCCCATTTCTAGGATTTCTTTGGGACAGACTCCCAAAAGCGATATTGGTGGGTCAAGGGACAGGCACATTTTGTAGCCCTCTGGGCATAGTTTCAAATTACTCTCTAGAATCATTGGATCAGCTCACAGCTCCAAAAACAATGAATTAGTGGTCCAACTCTCCCACATCTACTCCAATATTTGTCATCTTTCTACTTTGTCATGTTAGTCAAGCTGATAGGTTTGATGTGGTACCTCAGAACGGTTTTGATTTCATCTCTCAAAGCAATAGTGATTAGGGAGCATTTTTTCATGTGATTAAAGACAGCTTAAATTTCTTCCCATGAAAATTCCCTCTTTAAAACCTTTGACCATTTATCAATTGGGGAATGCCTTGTATTCTTATACATTTGACTCACTTCTCTATATGTTTTAGAAATGAGGCCCTTATCACAGACTTTTGTTGCAAAAAGCCTTTCCCAGTTTTCTGCTTTCCTCCTAATCTTTGTTGCATTGCGTTTGTTTTTACAAAAACTTTTCCATTTAACATAATCAAAATTGTCCACTTTGGACTTCCTAATGTCATTTATCTCTTGTTGGGTCATAAATTTCTCCAGAAGTATGACAAATACACTGTTCCTTGCTCCTGTAATGTGTTTTTAGTATCAGTCTTTATACCTAGATCAGGTATCCATTTGGACTTTATTCTTGTGGACAGTTTCAGGCATTGGTCTATACCCACTTTCCTCCACACTGTTATCTAGTTTTACCATCAATTTTTGTCAAACAGTGTGTTCTTATCTTTGGTGTGTCAAACAGTAGATTGCTATATTCGTTACCTTCTCTGTCCTGAGTACCCAACTTATTCCACTGGTCTACCCCTCTATTTGTTAGCCAGTACCAAGTGGTTTTGATGATTGCTGCTTTATAATACAGTTGGAGATCTATTAGGGCTAGGCTACATTCTCTAACATTTTTTTCACGAGTTCCCTTGATATTCTGAACCTTTTGTTCTTCCAGAAAAATTTTGATATTATTATTTTTTCTAGCTCTCTTTGTTGTGGCCCAAAACTGGAAATCAAGGGGATGCCCATCAGTTGGGGAATGGCTTCATCCATGCAAAATGACTATGGTGAAAATGCATTTCATAGGAATGTATGTGTAGAGCCTATATAAAATTGCATGCCGTTTTAGGGATAGAGTGGGGAGGTAGGGGAGAAGAAGGGAGGGGGAGGGGCAAAAATCTAAGATAGAAGTGATTGTAGATCACTGAAAACAAACAAAATAAGAAAGTAAGAAAAAAGAAGATATTCAAATCTGCAATAACAAAAAGAAAATAATTCTCTGATACTTTGATTGGTATGGCACTGAATAAGTAAATTAATTTAGGTAGATTTCTCATTTATATTGTATGAGCTCGGCCCACCCATGAGCAGCTGATATTTTTGCACTTACTTGGTGAAGTGTTTTGTAATTGTGGTTATCTAGTCCTTCATCTTGTTTTGGCAGCTAGACTCCCAGATACTTTCTAGTGTCTACCATAGTTTTAAACGAGATTTCTTTATCTATCTCTAGCTGTTGTGCTTTTGCTGGAGGATGTCTCCTTATTGTCACTCTCTTGAATGAAATTATTGATTGTTTCTGTAATTTGGAGTTTAACCCACTAGGAGTAGAGTGTTTAGTTTCCAGTGAGTTTCGGGTTTATATTTCCATGGCCATTGATTACATCTAATTTTTATCGCATTATGATCTGAGAAGGATGCATTGATTATCTCTACCTTTCTACACTGGATTTTGAAGTTTCTCTTCCCTAGTACCTTGTCCCTTTTTGTATATGTGCCATGTCCTGCTGAGAAAAAGGTATATTCTTTTCTATCTCCATTCAATGTTCTCCAGAGATCTATCATATCTACCTTATTCAGAGTTTTATTCACTTCCTTAGCTTCTTTCTTATTTATTTTGAAGTTTGATTGACCAAGTGGAGAGAGTGGGAGGTTGAGGTCCCCCACTATAGTTTTGCTGTTCATTTCTTCCTGTAAGTCACCTAACTTTTCCTCTAAGAATTTGGAGGCTATACCACTTGAAGCATATATGTATAGTAATGAAATTCTTTCATTGTCTATGGTGCCTTTCCCCAGGATATACTTACCTTCCTTATGTCTTTTGTCTAGATCTATTTCTGCTCTTGCTTATTCTGAGATTAGCATTGCTACCCCTGCTTTTTTCTTCATCAGCTGAAGCACAAAATATTCTGTTCCATCCTTTTACAATTACCCTATGTGTATGTCCCCTTTTCAAATATATTTCTTGTAAACAACATATTGTTGGATCATGGTTTTTAATCCATTCTGCTATCTCTTTCCATGTCATGGGAGAGATCGCCCCATTCACATTCACAGTTATGATTACTATGTGTGTTTCCCTGCAATCCCTTTCCCCTTGTTTATGCTTTTATTTCTCCCTTCTCCGTTCCCCTGCATGAAACAGTTTTAATTTTTGACCACTGCATCCCTCAGTCTTCCCTCCTTTCTTTCAGCCTCCCTCTCTTTTAATCCCCTTTTCCCTTACTACTTCTTCCCTCTCTTTTTGCCTCCCCTCCTTTTTCTTTCCAGCTTCACCTCTTGCTTCCTCTGGAGCTAACTGCATTTCTTTACCTAACTGAGTTTGTTGTACCCTACTTGAATCCATTCAGATGAGAATACCTCTCAAACAATGCTTATCTCCCTCCCCTCTTTCCCTCTACTGTAATATATTTTTGTGCCTCTTCCTGTGATGGAATTTATTTTTTTCTGCCTCCTCCTTTTCACATCTCCCATTAGAATCCCTTTGCACCCTTGAATCACATTTGTTATCATCAGATCTTTTCATTTATACCCACCCCCTCTATCTATGTATATCTCTTTTATATTTCATAATAAATGTACAATTCTCAAGATTAACAAGTATCATTTTCCCTTATATGGATGTAAACAGATTGCCCATTTTGAGTAACAAGATTTTTTTTCCCCATTTACCTCTTTAGGCCTCCTTTGAGACCTGCTTTTGAAGACTGAATTTTCTGTTGAGTTCTAGCCTTTTCATCAGGAAGGTCTGGAAATCCCCTATTTCATGGAATGTCTATCTCCTTGCCTGAAATGTTATGCCCAAGTTTGGTGGGTCATTAATCCTTGGTTGTAGTCCCAGCTCCTTTGCCTTATGGAATATCATAAACCAGTTCTTTCGATCTTCTATTGCAGTACCTTCAAAGTCTTGTGTGATCCTGACTGTACTTCCTCAATATTGGAATTCTTCCTTTCTAGCTGTCTAGAGTATTTTCTCTTTCACTTGATACTTTGGAATTTGGCAACGATATTCCTTTTTTTATGTTTGGGGTCACTTTTAGGAGGGGAATGGTGGATTCATTTGATATCTCTTTTGTCCTCTGGATCTAGGACTTCTGAGCACTTTTCCTTGATGATTTCTTGAATGATATTGTCCAGGCTCTTTTCTTCCTCATGACTTTCTGGTAGGCGAATAATCCTTAGATTTTTCTCTGCTGGATCTATTTTCCAGGTCAGCTGTTATTTCTATTAGACATTTTACATTTTCTTCTATGTTTTCTTTCTTTAGATTCTGTTTGACTGATTCTCTATGCCTCTTATTGTCATCAGCTTCCACTTGCCCAATTGCAATTTTTATCAAATCATTTTCTTCAGTTAATTTTTCCATGTCCTTTTCCATCTGTCCAATTATTCCTTTGAAGCAGTTGTTTTCTCCAGGTAGATCTTATACTTCCATTTCCATGTGTCCAGTTGTCCTTTTAATTTTTTCTGTGATTTCTTTTTTCATATTTTTATAGTCATTGTTCAGGTTCTCTTCTGTTTGTCTAAACTGACTTTTCAAATCCTTGCTGGGCTCTTCCAAAAAGGATGTTTGTGCTATACACCAGTTCATATTTCCTTCTGAAGTGTCAGATGGGAGTACAGTCTCAGTGATGACCTCACTGGTATTTGTGTTTTGGTCCTTGTCCCCATAGAAAGATTCTATGGTCTTTTTGCTTTGTTTCATGCTCATGATAATCACCCTTTTCCTGGCTTTTAAAGTAGATCACTGCATCTTGGGCACAGGGGACTCTATCCCACAGTTCCTGTGCCTAGAATGTGAGGTTTTGTTTGTTGTGGCCTCTAGTTCTTTCAACTGGAAGCTAAAATACTCCAGGTTAGCTGGTGCTGAGCTGGCTGGGCTTGGAAAGCAGACACCAGAAGAGGTCTTTTTGGTCTTCTCCACAGTTACCATGGAGCTAGCTGGTTGAGTGTTGAGCAGGGGTGGCCTGGCCACAGGAGATCTCCTCTGCTGAGCTAGAGCATAGGCAATGTCCATGGTTGGTGATGCTGACTGTGCTAGTGTCTTCCTGTTTACCCTAGGGTGCTGTGGCATGCCTTGGGTCCTGGGGTAGACAGTTGTTGGGCTCACACCACTGGGGCTCAGGATCTTCTCCAGATTTGCTGAGGTGGGGCTGTCTGGGACATCTCTGCTCCTCCACTGGTCCCCATCAGCACGGTAAAAGGGACTCTCCTTTGCAATCTTCCTTGACTCATGGGCTATGAGTATGTTTACACATTCTGCTGCTCCCACTCTACCAGGGTTTTTCAGAGGCAGATTTTTTCTGGGATTGTCAAGGTCAACAAGGGGAGGGAGATAGCAATTACTGATCACTCTGCCATCTTGGGTCTTGGAACTGGAAATCCTTTATAGGTATTTTAAAAATTCTTTTTGATGAATTCTGTCTGTCCCACATTTCTGGCAAAGAGGATAGGGTATTTTTGACCTCCATGTACAGATGGGAAACTTGAGGCTCATGGATGTGAAGCAACTCGATCTAGTTTGCATTCTTAAAGGGAACTGGAGCTTAATCCAGATTTTGAGATTTCTGATAAAATCCTTAGGTCATTCTGCCTCTGTAATGGCCGGCTAACCAACTCCTCTTTATCCACACACAACAATCTATTGTCTTTTGCAAACTAATGTCATGACTGCTGGTCCAGATTGTTTACAATTTTCAGTTAGTTCCTCAATTAAGTTCTACTCACCCATCCTCACAGCTAAAACTTAAAACAAGTGTCTTAATGATATATGGATGTAAGCAGAATTAGCCATTAACACAGGGCTCATTAATGTCACAACTTCCATGGTTACAGCATGTTTTTTAATATATTTACCATCTTCTTTTAATCTGATGGCAACTTCATGTGGTACAGAGTGTAAGGTGGGAGGAAGACCCATTTTTCAGATGGGGAAACTCAGAGCAGCAAAGTGACTTCCCTGCTGTTATACACAAGTAGTAAATGGCACAGATGTCCCTCAGCTCTTCCAAGTTCAAGCATAGCATTACTTCCCCTTGTCCTGTGAGGGAGGAGTCTCCCTAATCAGTGATTGAGCAGGAACAAATTTCTTCTCTTAGAATCCAAATAAAGCATATGTGGTGTTCCAGAAGTGAAATGCCCACTCTGTATGTGATAATGTAGATGACACTACAAGACTCACAGAGAGTAGAGGCTCTGACAGACACAATCATTCTCTCTTCTTCTCCAGGTGAGCCAGGAGTGAAAAAGGAGAGCAAGCAGGTCCAGGTGGATCTCCAGGACTTGGGATATGAGACATATGGTGGAAGAGAGAATGAGAACAAGGAAGAAGAAACTACCAGTACTGGTAAAAAAAAAATTTCAGAGAGGAGAGAGAGAGAGGGAGAGAGAGAGAGAGAGGCGGAGAGACAGAGACAGAGAGAGATGAGTATGGGTGTGGGCACTTCCTTCCCTTTTTCCATGCAAACCAATTTTCCTGCTTGAACCCTTAGAAAAGCTGCCTTCTTCCTTCAATGAGGTGTTGCAATCGGATACCATGGGGGTCTTCTCCTCTCCTGAGAGGCAGGCAAGAAAAGTACAAGAGAACCTCATCGAGAGAGTGTCCCTTGTGGAGGCTGAACTTCCAAAATCCCAGGTGGAAGGGAAGGTTGCAGTTGAGCTAAAATCAGCCACCTGGCCAAGGTAAGAAGGAAACCAATTTCAGGAGGGCAGAACCCAAGAGAGGCTGAGTTTCAGTGAGGAATATAATTACAAATTGAGACATGGAAAGGATCTTAGAGGTCTTTTCATCCACCACCCTCACTTAACAGCGCCACAATACGTCCCAGGTCAAGCTCTTTTGGTCATTTTTTCCACCATGATTGTTTCAGAATGAATATAAATAAAAGTTGTCTCTGGTTTAGCCAGAAACACTAAGGTTCTTTCCCTCTTAGATTCATTTGTTTTAAAGTTTTCATTTATCTGTCTCTCTCTCTCTCTCTCTCTCTCTCTCTCTCTCTCTCTCCATCCATCCATCCATCCATCCATCTATGTAATCTATCCTTGAAAGAGAGGCAGGGGCAATAGGCAAGAGGTAATAGGGAATGCTGTTGTTTATTGAGGAGCATAGCTACCTGGTGAAAACTACATTTTTTAAATTAAAAAATTGGGGGATTAACAACAATCTATTTTCTCTCTTCCCCACATTCCCACTCCATGAGGAGGGGGTGTACAGAACAATGAAAATAAGCCCTTGTAATAAATGTCCATCATCAAGAAAAACACATTGCCTCTTTGGCCATGTCCACAAAAATATCTGCTTCTTTCTGCACCCTGAGTCAAAGACACATTTACAGTTTAGCAATTTGGGGACATAGTTCTGAATTGCTTTCCAGAATAGCTGTGGCAATTGCAAGTTTCACTAAGCCACATTGATGTGTGTAGTTACCCACAGCCTTTCCAGCACTTGTCATTCTTTCTTTTTATTAGCTTTACTGATCAGATGAATGTGAGGTAGAACCTCAGAGTTGCATTCATTTTCATTTCTCTATTGGTTATTTGGAGCATTTTGTTGTCATATGGCAGACCCACACTTTAGGGAAATGTCATTGGTAGCTGCATATGGAATAGATTGGAAAGGGAAAAATGAATGGGAAGATCAGCTAGGGGGTGCTCCCATTTTTCAGGGACAGGTTTGAACAGTACAGTTGAATCTCTTGAGAGATGGATAACTCAAAAACTGCCTTGCCTTAGAAAGAGATTTTGATTTAGAACGATTATACTTATCCAGGCAAAGGAAAGAACAATTTTTTTTTGACCAGCTATTGCAGGGTTTTGGGTCTGCTAGTTAACACACATCCATCTCTCCAGTGCCTTGTGAACTCCTTGTATTTGCTTCATTGGCAGGTGTTCTGAGTCACTGCTTTCATCCTCTTCCCCTGCTCCCACCCAAGCCAAAAAGGTGTGATGGGGTGGGTTTTTTGGCTCTCCTGAAGGAATCCATCCTTCCTTCTGTCTCTGGGGTCCTTGTCATGAGCTTTCTAGTGGGGACAGCTTTGGCAGTGGTCACTTGTAGGCGACTATACCTTCATCCTCTGACCTTTCCTGACTGACAGGCTCAGCCAAGATCTCGAAGAAGAGGAAGAAGTGATTGAGGTCTTGCAGTCCCAACACATTGCTCGATCCCTGACTCCCTCCAGCAGCCACACCCTCACTGAAGCCCATCGCCCTCCAAGCAGAGTCTCTTTGCTCTCTTTTGAGATGGAAACCAGCTCAGACGAGGATTTGCCCAGTGAGTGTGCCCAGTATGAAGAAGAGTGTGCAGACAAAGCTCCCCCCAACCTCCAGGGTTAAGGCTCAGAGTCCACGATGATTTTGAGAGGGAATTAGAGATCACTCTGAACTGCTTAAAGCACAGTGTTGTTAAGTTGGAGGATCATGTCCTGTTGGACCAGTTAGATGAAGAAGTGAAGGGACTGAGTTCCACACTTCCTTCCTGTACCACTGACCCCTAGGTTAATCCCATCTTCTCCAGCATGCTCTGGGAAAGGATCAGCCATCAGGAGAGAATGTTAATGTTATCTTCTCTTTCAAGAGCATTAATATTTCAAGACTTCTCTTAAATTATTGAATGACAAGCTTTCTTGTTAGAGGTGTGAGTCAGTAGATGTGAGAAGTAAGGTTTTTTGTTTGGCTTTGTTTGGGTAACTTCGTTCTTTTTATTTTTTAAATGTTTTTAAAATTTCTTTTGAATTTAAAGATAAATTAAGAAAAGAAAATTTACCATTTCTACAGTAGAACTTATAAAAAGATTCAATATAAAGCAATAAATTTCCATTTCAAGAAAACATGTGTAGTAAATCCTACACATTGCTTTCAGAGCTATCCATATATTCTTTTTTCTTCCTACTAGGTGTTCTTTTGTTATCTCCTGTACACTTTTTAATTTATTTTTTTCCTCTTTCCAATCCCCCACTCCCCAGACAGCACAATTGAGTGTGGATATTTCATGTAGAGGTATATGTCTATATGTGTGTATATGTATACATACACATATACACATTTATATACACACATATATACATACACATATACATAAATGCATAAGTATCTGTAATCATACACACACATATACATGTACATATATATATATACATATATATATATATATAAACATATAGGTAAATTACATACTATGCTTATTTCCACTTGTGCTCTGTTTCTCTGAACGTGGATAGCATTTTTTTCATAAGTCCAAGTCTTTCCACACTTCTATGAATCCACCTGCTCATCATTTCCTATACAACAGAAATATTACAACTTTAAACTGCCTGTTTCATTTCAATAGTTTAAGATAACATTTAAAATAGTTTAAAAATCAATTGAAAATGATTAATGTGGCTGATACATAGTATAGTTTCTCCTTTTTGTTCTTTTGATTAATTCTGTTTTAGCTTTAATTTTGCTGAGATCATGACTACTACCTCTGCATTTTGTTTTTACATAATTATGTGTATTCCTGACTTACATGTTATGAATTTGTGAATAGCTCATTTTTATAGCCTTTCTTCAAAGTAACATTTTTGAATTCCAATTTTTAATCTCTTGTTTCCATTTTATAGGTGAATTCACTCCATTCACATTCTAGATTAGAATTACTTGTTTATTTTCCTCACTCTCCTTCCTCTTCTCCCTCCTGACTCTTCTGCTTTATTCTTCTACCTGCTCTTTTCCTTTCTGTTCCTTACCCTACCCGCCTTCACGAATCCCTCCCTTATCCTCTCCCCAGACCCTATCCCCTTCCCCTCTTGTTTCTTTCTGAATTTCCAGGATTTTTATATCTTTGCACATATATCTGTTGTTCCTTCTTTATTCCATTCCTGTTCATCTACACACTTCTCTATACCCACCTATTCTCTCCCCCTTTTATTTCTATGTCCATTAAGAAGACTTTTATACTCTTCCAAATGGATATATGGTTCTCTCTTTTACCCAGATGTGATATGAGTAGGGTTCCCTCTAAGAATCCCTCCCTTGTGCTCTCCCTACTCTGTATACCTTTATCCTCTTATTTCTTTCTGAATATACCCTTCTAAATATATATGTATTGTTCCCTCTTTCACCCATTCCCAAGGAGAGCAGGGTTCTAGAACTACCAGCCCTGTTCCCACATCTCATTCCTCTGTATCAATTCTTCTTTTTCATAGCATTTGTATGAGATAATTAGTCTTTTTGTCTTTTCTTATACCATTTTACTTTTTCAAATCACATCATACTCACGTTTATCATCATCTTTCTGTTGAACTACTCAATTCCTAATAAAAATTTCAGACATATAGCTTACATTTCCATGTATAAGAAGTGAACAATCTGTCCTGATTGAGTCCCTTGTAATTTATTCTTCAATGTTTACCTTGGATTTTGTGTGTCAAATTTTTATTAAGTTCTGTTCTTTTTGCCAAAAAATCCTGAAAGTTTGTCAATTCATTGAATATCATTTTATTTATTCAGCATTATATTATCCCTTGCAGGTTTTGATATTTTCAGCTACAACCCCAGTTCTTTTGCTCTTTGATATATAGTGTTCCAAAACTTGCAGTCCTTTAGTGTTGCTGATATTAGGTCTTGTGTAATTCTAAATGTGGCTCTGTCATATTTGCAATTTTTGTTTTTTTCTTGCTGCTTGTCATATTTGCTCCTTAACTTGGGGATTCCTGTATATGACTATGATATTTCTGTAGGTTTTCCTCCTTGGATGTGTTTCATGTGGTGATCAGTGAATTTTTTCCATTTAAATTTTCATTCTGAAACTGATCCTGAAGCATTAGTGATTTTCTTCATTTTTTTAGTGTATCAAGGTTCATTTTTTTAAATCATAGCTTTAAGTTAATCTCATTATTCTTATATTTTATCTTCTTGATTTATTCTCCAGTTCAGTTGCATTATTTTATGAGATGCTTCACTTTCTCTTATGTTTCTTTTTTCATTCCTAATATTTTGTTTGAATATTTTTTGGTCTCTTATAACTTTGCTGACTACTCCATGCCCAATTCTAATTTTTAAGGAGTTGTTTTCTTCCTTAAGATTCTGGATCTCCTCTTCCAGTTGGTTGACCTTCTTTTCATAATATTGTATTAACTGGATTGTTATAATTTTTTTCCTCCAACTTCCGTTTTTGATTTTTGAAGTCTTTTTGAGTTCTTCTAGGAATGTTTTTTGGGCAGTTATTCACTTGATGTTACTCTTTGCTTCAGTATCCTACTCTGAACATTAACCCTGGTCTTTTCTGTTCCCATAATAACTGTCTATGGTTGGATTCTTTCTCCTTTCACTCCTCATTTTTTTAAAAAAAATTAGCACCTTGTATTATAATTACCTGTAATAGTGGGGTTTGGTAAATGTTGCCTGTGGCCTCAGATCCTTCTTATTGTAATTTCTTGAGCTTTGCCCAGAGCCCAACCTCCCTATTCCTTTCCCCCTCCAAATCACAAGTAGGATCCCCAGGCTCACTATGCTGGAAATGTTCTTGCTCCCTGATGACCTTGCAGTGGTATAACCTTCAGTTCTTCCCCATGTCCTGGAATGAAGATCAAGGACTCAGCTCTCCTGTAAGTGTCCACAGGCACCAGCATCCCTGCTCCACTGCTTCTGCACTCACCTGGTGTATACTGGTTCTTTCTTGCCCAAGATTGCATCTCATCCACACAGCTGGACCTAGTATTCCTTGTCAACAGCAACCTCCTTAATCTCTCCTTCCTCCCCACCCCCAGTGCAACTCTCCACTTTATCCAGGAGGTGAATATTCCCGTGGCTGAAGGTGAAGCTACCTCCCAGCCCAGCAGCTCTCAGGACTTTTTGTTGAGGTGTTTATACTTCCCTCCTCAGAACCTGCAGGGATCTTTCTTTGGATCTTGTCCAATTGTCCCAGGACAAACACTGTTCTACCTATGTCTCTTTTGGCTGCTCTGTGTTCACTCTGAGCTACCATTTGTCTGGTTTGTGGAACAAATATGGAGAACTTGGAATTTTCTAAACTCTTCTGTCATCTTACAGAATCTTCTCTCTCTCTCTCTTTTTTTTTAAATAAGTGGGACCACTAGGCTTTCCCTATTGGGTGATTTCTCAGCATAAGTTGTTCAACAGATAAGTATAAATTCTATTCATACCTCCTCTGCCCAGTACCCCCAAACGCACATGGAATTGGGACAGCTAGGTGGCACTATGCAAAAAAACACTGGGCTGGCAGTCAAGAAGACTCATCTTCCTGAGTTCAAATCTGGCCTCAGACTCTTACTTACTGAGTGATCCTGGGTAAGTCACTTCACCTTGCTTGCCTCAGTTCATTTTTCTTTTAAATGAACTGAAGAAGGAAATGGCAAACCACTCTAATATCTCTGCCATAAAACCACAAATAGGGATCACAAGAAGTGAGAAAGCAATGAAATGACTCACCAGCAAAAAATTCCATCCACAAATCTTAGAACGTCATAGTGAAACTTCCCTTCAGAGTATCAATTTTCTTTATACAATTCCAGCTGGTGATCATCTAGCCTGTGAACAAAGGTCTCCAGTGAGGAGGGATAACTCACTACCAAAATCAGCAATTCTGCTTCAAATCAACTATCAAGCAGTCTAGTCCCTATACATGGAGGCCAAATATGTCTCCTTGGAAGTCCCATTTCATTCTGCCCTCCAGGCTCCAACAGATGAAGTCTAATCCATTTTCTGTAGGAGACTACTTTCAATATTTGAAGACAGTGGCCATCCTTTAGTAATCCTCCCCAACTCCATCTTCACTCCTTCAGGCTACTCAGTCTCAGTCCCTTCAGCTGATGCTCCTAAAGCACACTTTTAAATCCTCTCACCATTCTGATTGCCTTGCTCTGGAAAAAATTGTTGAACACCAAACTCTAGATTTGCTCTGATCAGGGTAACTCATAATCAAACCACCACCTTCCTCTTTCTCAACACTAAACAGCCTAAGTCACACATATTCCCTCCTTGGGAGCTTGCAATACATTCACAGTCTTCACCCCTCCCCACCCTTGACTTTTTCACTCACACCATTTGCTAGTCAGAATAACTCCCTCTTCTTTATGTGTGCTCTGAAGGTTTTGTATATTTGTCTTGGCTAAGATGGCTTTTGTTGAAATTAGTCCCTTGTGTCAACCTCTGGAGACTTTTGGATTCCAATTCTCTTAGCTGGAGTTGTGAGCCCTTCCCATCCTTTAGCAGAACCCATCTCTACTCTTATTAGATTTTCAGTGTGAATTTTTCACCTTTCACCCAATGCAAGCATTTTCACCATGGAACTTGGTAAAGGCCATACTTCATCTGGGAAATATGCACTTATCTGCAAATTTTGGTAATCATGATATCTATCCTCTCATTGAAATAACTAGAAAAATTCAATTTATTCAATGGATATTTATCATATACATGTTAGGGGATATTTGGTCCCACTGTTGTTCTCAAACAGGAAACCTTCCTTCTGATCAGGAAATGGACTACAAGTTTTCAGCAGGTTTCTTGACAAGCACCCAGGACCCCTTTTAAATTGTTCCCTCCATTCTTGCCTGTGTCTAATGGCTTCTTCTGTACCTCTCTATCCCTAGAGACAATTCAGCTGGGTGGTCTTATGCTCTGTGGGAGGGGGAGCACCATGACAGGAGGAAGGTGATGGCTATTGAAAATTGCCTGAAAACCAAGACTTACTGTGGACAGGTTCTTGCCCTTCAGTCAGTACTGAATCCATCTTGAATGACTGACTGACTGACAGGCACCCAGACTCTCCTTCACTTTCCTGTCAAGTTCCCTCCCAATTCCTATTTCTGTATCCTGATGGGACAAACACAGGGGCTAATTTGCTAGAGAAACATCTCAGTGAGACCTGGAAGCTCCACGAAAACCTGGAGGAATCTGTCTGCATTAATGACCTCCTTAGCGAACAGCTGGAGGACCAGCTCTCCTCTACCACAACGGTTGTGGGAAAGAAAAATTCAAATCAGCTCAGGCCCATTTTAATTCTGGGTCTTTCTTATAGTTCAAGGGTTACAGTGCTTGATCTGTGGCAAGTAAGGCACAGGGCCTGTCTTTTTAGGATTTTTTCCTGATGAAGGTGTTCATTGACATCTGTATAAATCTTTATATTCCTCACAGCTCTTCCTTAACATAGAACCATAGAGGTGGAAGGGACCAGAAAATCATCTTTTTCAGACTCCTCCTTATTTGGTAGATGAAGAGGCTTCGAGCTCTAAAAGGCTAGGTGAACTTTATAAGGTCATATTCCCAATGAGTGAAAGACCCAAGACTAAAAGCCAGGGCTCCTGACTTGTAATTGATTATCTCACATCCATCATCTTCACAACAACCTCATGAAATTGGAAGTATCATGGATCTTGTTGTTCTCATTTTACAAGGCAGGGAACTGAGATTTAGAGAATCAGCAACCAAGTTCAGGTCTTTGGACCTCCAAGGTGGGTTTTTGGTTTGTTTCCTTTCTATTATTATTATTATTACCCTTACTCTTCTTTGTCATTCGATTCTCTCCACTTTGTTAAAGGTCTCTTGGTTGGGCAGTAGAGGTGTGTTCTAAGATGACCTCCCTCCCATCATTACCCATCTCCCTGCCCCTCAGCTTTCTAATGACTCATCCCCTGCTATTTCCCTGCTGTAATCTTTCTTTCTATAACATCTCTGTATTGTCCCAATCCCTGCCATGTAGCAGTGAGCTGGAGTGAGATTCTATAAGCTTCAGGGAGTCAAATGTGAAATCTTCAATGTGAGCCTTTACATCATGGAAATCAGCAAATCAGAGCTTCAGTGCCTCCTGAGGTCTACAGCTGAGGATCATGGAAAGCTCTGTACAGCTTCTCCAATGTGAACCAAGGCCTGGCTAGAAAGTGCAGTAAAGAGAATACTGACCCTGCAAGTCAGGAGAACTGAAACTCAAATCTGGCCTCAGAAATTTTTTATCTGTGTGACTCTGGGCAAGTCACTTCACCTTGATTTCCATCCCCCAAGAACAAGGAAAAAAAACAAGTGAACCAGAGTTGTCTTTTCCTCACATTTAATAACGGGCCAGGTTATTATTCATTTAGAGTGCTTATCCAAAATATTTGGATGAGAAGAATCAACTCAGTGGGCTTCCCATTCATGACAAATCATAGTATGAGCAATTATCTACTTGTCTACTTCAATATGCGCAAGATCATGACATCCACTCCATCTCTTTTTTTCTCTGTGTATGTTATTAGACTCACCTTCTTTGAATGGTCATATAATCTCACTGAGGAATGAAAAAATCACATTAGCTTTTTTTTAGCTGTTACATCATATCATTGATTCACACTAAGGTTGTAGCTCTCCAAAATTCCCCAGCTCTTTTCTCTATTTACTTGTCTCTTCATAGCTCCTCCATCCTATTGATTTTTTTTTACGTCTACAAATAAGATTCTACATTCATCACTAAAAATTTGATTGGATTAGATTTTGAATTATCATTCTAGTCTTTCATAATCAGCACCTACTTCCTAGGATTGTGGTGAAGATCAAAGGAGACAGTATATATACTCTTAGTCTGTGCCCAGCATGTATTAGGTACTCAAGTAATGGTTGTTCTCTTCCCTTCCCTTGAACCTGACCTGACTCTGTCATTCAACATGTTCCTTATCCCTCTTACCTTGGAACTACCTGCAAATGAATTAAACATACCATTTCTTACTCCAAGGGCAATCCAGGTCATATGGAAAAATAGCGAATGCCCCAAAGCCAACGGCAGGCCCCTCAAGCACTCTCCCAGAGACTTCTTTACAAGTTCATGTTTATCTCTCTGCTTTAGTCCAGTCATTGAATCCATTTGAAATCCACCTACCTGTACTTTCAACTACCCCACCCCTCTCCATCCCATCCTCAAGGACAGTATGAGAAACTTCCTCCAATGCCTCCCTACAATTCTAAGTATATTTGGTTTACAGAATTCCCTAGAACTACCAGATAAATACCCTGTAAAGAGAAAAAGTGGGGTTGGGTGGACTTTGGCTTTGGTGGGTTGCAAGCACTGGGGATCAAGAAGGAGCCAGTCATTAAGTCAATACAGATGTTGTGTGTGCATAACTCAACTAAGTTGTCCAATGCTTCATTCCTGCAACAGGCTGCTCCTCTAGCATTCCCATTCCAAGCCTGGAGTCTGTGTCCCAGCTGGGCAAGGAAATCAGAATTCTCATGGCACAAAAGGGAAACCTACAAACTCAGCTGAAACACCTGTCCCAAGGTAAGAGGGACAAGACCCCAGACAATGTCTTCCTCCATCTGTGGGGGAAATCCTGAAGCTGCTTCCATTGCTCCATGATACTCAGAATTCTCACAGTGACATTGAATGTGGACTGCTTCTTCCATGAGAGAACATCCCTGGGTTCAGGGAGGGCATAGATGTGAACATTGTAGATGCCATAGCCCTGGTCAAGCTGCCTTAAGTGAGTCATGAGCTAGGGAGACGTATGATGTAAAGAACAAGCAGCCTTAGCAACACAAGGCTTGGGTTTGAGTCCTGATGTTGTCATTCCCTACTTGTATAACACAGAGAATTTTCTCTCTCTTGCACCCTTAGACTTTGATTTTCATCTGCCAAAGTAAGATAATTATGATTTGCTCTACCTAAGCCTTAGTGTTGTTTTATCCAATATTTAATAATAGCTCCCTATTATATAGTACTTCAAGGTCTTTTCAAAGATCCTTTATTATTTCTCTTTTAGCATTTTGAAAAATTCAAATTAAAAAAATGATTTTCAGTTCCAAATTTTCTTCCTCTCTCCACTCCTCACCCACCCACTGAAAAGGCAAGAAATACAATACCCATCATAAACGAGAAGTTATCATGTTCTTAGTAGTTATGACTAGCCTCTGAATTCCAGATGAAATTGAGACTGACAGCAGTTCAGGGAGGAGGGATTTGAATTCAGGTCCTCATGACTCTGCAGTCCAACTCTCTACCCATCAGGTTACCCAGCTCCCTCCAATGTGATGGTGCCTAAAGGGTATCTATTAATATAAGCTAGCAGTATCCTTATGATCTGGCTTCATGTACGAGCTGCATTGAATGTTGCATCCAGAGTCCTTACATTAGGAAGTCCTGAGTTCCAATCTGGCCTCAGATATTTATTCACTGTGTGACTCCAGGCAAGTCACTTAAACCCTGTCTGCCTCAGTGTCCACATCTGTCACATGAGTTGGAGAAGGAAAGGACAAACCACTCCATTCATCTTTGCTAAGAAACTTATCTTTTCTAGGGAAACCAAATGGGGTCACCAAGAGTCAGACATAGCTGAGACCACTGCACCAAGCACCATAATCACTACAAGCGTTTTCAGCATGTCTTCTCAAGCACATTGTATAGAAAATTTTGCCAGAGACAAGCAGGTGGAGCTTTTCCATTCCAGGAGGCTAAGCTGAGTGCCCAGTTGCTCCTTTGTTTTGAAGTCACTACCTGTGACTTAAGACTATGAAAGTACTGTCCATTTGCCCTTTGGTAGAGTCTGATGTTTTCCTACTCCTGATAGTCATCTGCAGGCATAGGGTCTCTCCCTCCCCTTTCCCCTTCTCTCAGTTTGCCAAGTCTCTTGTGGTAAAGCTCTCATCTTCTGTGGTGGGGCTTGGGAGATTCTGAGGGGTCTAGGTACCTCGGTGCCTCAGAAACCCACATCTGTCTTCTCTGCCCCATCAGAGCATTGTAGGGAGCTGCAGCATCTGAGGGAGGATGTGCTGGCATCACACTCCAGGCTTCAAGATGTAGAGGCCACGCTGGAGGTACAGAAGGCTGAGTGGTGGCTGCTGACTGAGGACCTGAAGGAGAGGCAGCAGGTGATCATGCAGTTGAGAGAGGAGCAGCACTCCCTCCAGGAGGAAAACAGCAGGTGAGCCAGGCCTGTCTAGGGGCACAGCAGCCCTCTGTCTCATACCGTCTGCCAGACTGCTGAGGCAGGCTGTTAGGAGATAGAGTTTCTTTCTCTGCCTCTGATCCCAACTACCCTTGTAACAAGTCCTGAGTCAGGAGTGTGCTGGACGCCATCGGGACGTGCTCCGGGACACAGATGGTCAGTTTTCACGGTGAGTATTTACACCTCAGAAATCAGCAAGCACTACATGTCAAGGCTTGATATAGTATTTTCTTCATGGTCTAGAGCAGTGCTTCTTCAACTGTGGTTTGCGACCTCACATGGGGTCTTGAAAAATTTGGCAATGACAAAAGATTTCTGAGCCTGCAACAACCAAAAATTACTTAAAAATCAAACCCATAATGGATCTGGAGTGTGTCTGGCAACGCTTCACTGTAGCCTTGGTTCTGAAGATAAAGCATGCACCCTATGCACTATGCATGCCAATGGGCCACAAAATGCCAACAATGATGCTAAAAGTTGAACAGGGTTCCTGGGTGGAAATACTTTAAAAAGTCCTGGTCTCAATTGAAGAAAGTGATAGAAAAAATGTTAGGAATGCATACGAAACTTGAAAGTCTGTGGTGTACAATTCTTTCAGGCAATTAAACTTTTACCAGTCCACCCCTGCCCTAAATGCATGAGAATCCCTCTTGACAAACATCCAGTTCTTTCCACGTATGACTAGTGAGAGGCAGCTATATGCACAGTGGGGAGAGCACTGGTCCTAGAGTCAGGAGGACCTGAGTTGAAATCTGACCTCGGATACTTGCTGGCTTTGTGACCCCCAGGACAAGTCACTTCAACCTCAGTTTTCCTCATCTGTAAAATGAGCTGGAGAAGGAAATGGCAAACCATTCCAGTATCTTTGCCAAGAACACCCCAAATGGGGTCAGAAAGTGTTAGACACGACTGAACAACAAATTGGGAGCAGGGTGGCACAGTACGTAGGAGGCTTAGAGTGAACTAGAATCAGATAGATCTGAGTTCCCATTTTACCTCAGATATTTATCAGCCATGTAACCCTGGCCAAGCCATTTAACTTCAGTAAATCTCACTTTCCTTCATATCCTATTTCCCAGGGTGGTTGAAGATTCAACTAGATAAAAAAGATGATGATCATGATGATGACGATCATGATGGTTGCTAACATTTGTATAGCACTTACCATGGGCCAGGCACTGTGCCATGATCTTTACCATTTTTTTCTCATTGGTTTCTCATAACAACTCTGAGAGGTAAGTGCTATTATTGTCCCCCTTTTATGAGTGAGGAAACTGAGGCAGAGAGAGGTTCTGTGACTTTTCCAGGGTCACACAGAACGTATCTGAGACAGGATTTGAAGTCAAGTCTTTTGGGATTCCAGGTCCAGTACTTCATCCAATGCCCCTGTGTCAATACCTAGAATTCTATTGAGGGCCTCTTAATCCCCTCAGTGATATGCAGTGCATCTTTCTTGCTCTAACACTGAAAGACTTCATGGTAGCTGTTCTCTTTGTGTCCTACTCCAATTTAAGGCACCTACTTCTAGAGAGTATCACTAGCTCACAGTGATGCTGTGCTAATGGGTCTGTTTCCCTGTGGAATCCCAGGTGTTCCTAAGCCCTGCTCTTTTTCCTGGTAGGCTCCAACACAAAATCATCCTCTTCCAGCAACAGGGTGAGGAGAACCAGAGAGTCCTCCAGTCCCTGCAGTCAGAGCTGCAGATCTACCTAACCCTGTACCAGAATTCCAAGGAGATGCTGAAGGGTAAGTGATTTAGTCTCCGTCTGCTTCCTACCCCAGCTCTCTGCCTGGGAACTCCATCTTGCACAGAGATACAGCGTTCCTAACTGGAAAGATACCATGAAAGGGGCGTTGGGGTTGGGGGGAAAAGAGGAGAGACATTTTCCAACACAAAGCACAGGAATGAGCTGTCTAGGTTGTGATTAGGCTCATGTCTAGGCAGCCCTGACAGCAAGACAACACAATTCAACCTTATCCAGCCACGTTACTTAAGACAAATTCAGGGTGAATTCTTGAAATGCCCAAGTTATAGGCTGGATTTTAAAGAAATCTACTTGCATTGCCTTCAAGTAGAAGAATACTTCTGGATTCTTAGTTTCACAGTGAGCAGATTTCAGGTACTCATGATGCAGACATCCAACCTATAGCCCAAACCCTGCAGCTCATCTTTCTTGTTAATACCTACTTGGTAGTTTGATCCAGAGCCCAGAAAAGCTGGGGGAGTCTTCTCCATCCACCATATGGGCAATATAATATTTCGAAATTGCAGTAGAATGTGTTTTCTGTAGAGGCAGTGGGGTTTCTAAACCTAGACTGACTGACACTTGGCAAATACAATGTCCGTGACTTTCACCAAGACAAAATTGAATCAGGAATCTCATTGCTTACTGTCCCAGGAAGGGGGCTAGTAGTGGAATCAAATTTGGAACTCAAAACTGTCTCTTGAAATGTTTAAAATTTGTTTTATCATGTAATTGGGGGGAAAATAAAATATTGAAAAAGACTTAAGGGTCACTAACAAGGTGCTTAAGAGGGACAGTATGCCATAGCAAATAGGGGGCTGGATTAAAAATTATTTAGTGGGGATAAGTTAAAACTTCGGATTTAGGTTACAAAATTTATTTGCTTAAATATAAAGTGAAGGAAGACTTGCCTTGAGGGTATTTCACATAAAAATGGTACAGGGGCTTTAGCTGAAACAATATTAATATGAGACAGCATTTTATGTGGCTTTTTTCTCCTTCCTCACACATCACCCTCCATCTCCCCTCTCTTGCTCTGCAATGATATGTCCCTGCACGTGATGTGCATTCCCTGCCCACCTATGTCTATTGAAATCCTAAGTTTCCTTTAAGGCTCAATTTATACACCTGATTCTCCCCTAATAATCTTATGTATTTTGTGATGTGGTGAAGTCAGGGAGGTCTGAGTCCCAATCCTCTTAACATTTACAGACTGTGGGACCTTGAGCACTTGTGTGAAATGCTAAGTTACAGATTGGCATTGGTGGTGGTATGCTCCTATCGGGAGTTTCCTGAATAAAGGAAATCACGAGTTTGGGTTTAAAAAAAGTGAAGATGGATTAAAGAAGGAACTTAATGAAAGAAGTGTGTTTAACCATCACTTAATTTCCCTCCCTTTGAATAGAAGGAGAAAATAAAAACAGGAAGTTAGAGAAGGTGTATTGCACAAAAATGAGATGAGCTTGGTATGGAGAGGGTAAGATTTGGAGAAGTTGATAGAGAAGGAACAGCAACAGAGATGGAAATTTGTATGGTGCGTGTTGAAATGTAGCCTAGAGAAGACTGGAGTTGAGGGGCAGGGTGCATTATGGCTACACAAAGCTGTAATTTGAAAGAGGGTTTAGATGTTGTCTTCCGGATGTCAGAGGGTAAAATTAGTGGCAGGGCAGAGCAACTGCAGGAAGCAGGTAATGTGGGAATGGGATGATGATCTCTTGGAGAGAAGCAGCAATTGTTTGGTTGCTTGTTTTTCTTCTGTCCTTGAACAGGACCAAAATGATACGATGATGTTAGAGTGAAGTGACAATGAATCCGGCTATGACTGATCAGATGAATATGAGTTCAGAATGCTTGTAGTTCAAAAGGGATAGAAATGAGACATGTCAAAGAGAATATGAGTAGTACTTAATGATAGCTTGCATATAAGATGGGAAGGAGAGGAATGATGGATCTTAAGATCATGCCAAAATTTCAAGCCTTCAGAGACTGGTGCCAATATTGGGAGATGTGGTAAAGTAGGAAAAAAGGGAGTCAGCTGGGAAGGGTAGGAGGAGTTCTGTGAGGAGGATGTGACTCCACAGGATGTGACTCCCAAACAATTCCACCAAATTGTCCCTTGATCTTTCAGCTTGCAGAAGGGACATGTATCAGCAAGGGACTCTGAGGAGGGACTTGAACACCCTTGTGGCCGAGGTCCAGGCTCTTCGAGGTCAATTGCAATACAGCCTCCAAGCAAACAATTCCCTGCGGAAAGAACTAGAGCAGAAGCTGGAGAGCAGTCCTGGGAAACCTATCCTCAGTTCTTCCCTCATGATCCAAGATTGCCAAGCAACTAGCCCTAAGAATGAGTGGAAATTTTTCCAAGGTAGGAAAACAAACCCTCACACAAATGTGGGGTTGATGAGTTGGGGATAAGGTGAGGTTGTTTTCAAAGAGTCTGTGGTGGAAACTCCTACACTGAACCCTTAAGGGCTATAGATGACCTCATCATCCATCATTCATGATCATCCCTGGGGAAGGTGGTCCATCCTCTGTTTCCTTAACTGCAAAGTGGGATTAATAGGGAAAATACTAGTCCCTCTCAAATGAGATTATAATTGTAAAGTGCTCAGCACAGTGCCTGGCACATAGAAAACACTATCTAATATTATTATTGTGTAATTACATGATACTCCAGATAATATTCTTATCATTGCAAAGTAGGTAGACCAGTATTATTTCAGATGCTTTACAGATGAGGAAACTAAGGTTAGAACAGCAGTGAGTTTTCCAAAATCAGTCTCCAACTAGTAAGTGGTAGAGGAAGGATTATGTTTGGTTGGTTGTTGTCCTTCCTCTTCAAAGAAGACCAAAATGACATCACCATAGTAAAGTGAAATTTCAGTGTGTCAGAATGTGGCTGATCAAACCAATAGGGGTTCTGAATGGTCTACCACAGGTTGGGCACACATAGTCCTTATGAAAATTTGGGGTGCGTATCCTAAATTTGGACATCCTGTGTTTATTTTGTGCTGTCTCAATTCTACTTTGCTCAAAGAGCACATCACCTTTTCTTATGTGGGCATGGCATTCTGAGCTGTCCTGTGCCAGTGTCTCCCAGGTTGAACAGTCAAATCCAAAGTTTCTGAGAGAGACCTTGAGAGTGTCCTTGTATTGTCTCTTCTGGCCACCATGTGATTGCCTACCCCATGCAGCTTCTCCATAAAATAGTCTTTTTGGCAGGCAGACATTTTTGCATCTGAACAACATGTCCAGCCCATCGGAGTTGCCCTCTCTGAAGCATAGTTTGAATACTTGGTAGTTAAGCTGGAGCAAAGATGTCAGTATCTGTTACCTGATCCTGCCTGGTGATCCTCAGAATCTTCTGAGGACAGTTCAAGTGGAAGTGATTCAGTTGCCTAGCATGGTGCTGGTAGACTGTCCATGCTTCACAAGCAAATGACAAGGAGGTCAGCACAACGGCTGTGTAGACCTTCAGTATGGTACTCAGTTAATATCTCTTCTCTCTCAAACCTTTCTTTTTTTTTATTTTTTCATGTTCTACAGTCACTACCATAAAACTTAGATTGTTTCCCACTACCTACCCCCAAAACCCCCTTCCCTCCCTAAGACGGCATACAATTCTATACAGGATCTACACATACATTCCTATTGAATGCATTTTCACTGTAGTCATGCTGTGTAGAAAAAGTAAAAGAAGTGGGAGAAATCACATAACAAATCAAAACATAATACACATACATACACAAAAATGATCTGCTACATTCTGTGATTGAATTCCATAGTTCTTCCTCTGAATGAGGAAGTCATTTTGCCTTAGAAGACTGTTGGGATTTGTGTGTGTGTGTGTGTCCTTGCATTTCTATCAAGATCCAAGTCTACCAGAAAAAATTCTCTCACACTGTGCTCATGGCTGTGCACAACGTTCTCCTGGTTCTGCTCCTTTTGCTCAGCATCAGATCATAAAAGTCTTTCCAGGCCTCTGTGAAGTCTTTTTGTTCATCATTCCCCTTGATTTCCACATTTTTGGCAACTACAAAGAGTGCTGCTATAAATATTTTTGTACATGTGGGCCCCTTTCCCATTTTTATGATCTCTTGGGGATACAGTCCTAGAAACAATATTGCTGGATGAAAGGTTATGCACGTTTTTGTAGCCCTTTGGGCAGAGTTCCAAACCACTCTCCAGAATGTTTGGATGAGCTCACAGCTCCACCAACAATGAATTAATGTTCAAACTCTCCCACATCCTCTCCAACATTGATCATTTACCTGTTCTGTCATGTTTGCCAGTCTGATAGGTGTGATGGAGTACCTCAGAGTTGTTTTGATTTGCATCTCTCTAATCAAAAGTGATTTAGAGCTTTTTTTCATATGATTAGAGATATCTTTAATTTCTTCCTCTGGCAATTGCCTATTCATATCCTTTGATGATTTATTAATTGGGGAATGACTTGTATTGTTGTACATTTGAGTCACTTCTCTATATATTCTAGAAATGAGGTCTTTGTCCCCAAGATTAGCTGTAAAACTTCTTTCCCAGTTGACTATATCCCTCCAAATTTTGGTTGCATTGGCTTTGGTTGTGCAAAAACTTTTCAGTTTAATGTAGTCAAAATTATCCATCTTGCACTTCATAATGCTTTCTATCTCCTCTTTAGTCAAAAATTCTTCCCTTCTTCATAAATCTCATAGCTACATTATTCCTTGCTCCTCCAGTTTGTCCATGGTATCAGTCTTCATACCTAGATCGTGTACCCATTTGGACTTTATTATTGTGTCCAGTGACAGGCATGGGTCTATGCCTAGTTTCCACCACACTGTTATCCAGTTTTCCCAGCAATTTTTGTCATACAGTGAGTTCTTATCCCAGAAGCTGGGGTCCTTGGGTTTATCAAACAGGAGGTTGCTATATTCCTTGCCTACTGTGTCTTGAGTTCCTAGCATATTCTGCTTGTCTACCCTTCTGTTTCTTAGCCAGTAACAAGTGCTTTTAATAATTGCTACTTCATAATACAATTTGAGATCTGCTAGAGCTAAGCCACCTTCCCTAGCTTTTCTTTTCATTAGTCCCTTTGATATTCTGGATATTTTATTCCTCCAGATGAATTTTGATATTATTTTATCCAGCTCTAGAAATAATTATCTGATAGTTTAATTGGTATTGCACTAAATAAATTAATTAATTTAGGTAGAATTGTCACTTTTATTGTATTGGCTTGGCCTACCCGTGAGCAACCGATATTTTTCCACTTGCTTAGATCTGATTTACATGTGTAAAAAGTTCTGGTAATTGTGTTCTTATAGTCCCTGGGTTTGTTTTGGCAGGTAAACTCCCCAAGTTTTTGTAGTGTCCACTCTAGCTTTAAATGGGATTTCTCTTTCTTTCTCTTGCTGTTGGACTTTGTTACTAATATATAGGAATCTAGAAGATTTGTGTGGGTTTATTTTGTAACCTGCAACTTTGCCAAGATTGTTTATCATTTCAAGTAGGTTTTGACTTGAATCTCTGGGATTCACTAAGTATATCATCATCTCATCTGCAAAGAGTGCTAACCTAGTTTCTTCTTTGCCTATTCTTATTCCTTCAGTTACTTTATCTTGTCTAATTGTTACAGCTCACATTTCTAGTATCATATTGAATAAAAGTGGTGAGGATGGGCATCTTTCTTTCACCTCTGATCTTATTGGAAATGCATCTAGCTTTTCTCCGTTGCCTATAATGCTTGCTGGACGTTTTAGGTAGCTACTGCTTATCATTTGATGGAAAGTTCCCTTTATTCCTATGTTCTCCAGCATTTTTAAGAGGAATTGGTGTTGTATTTTGTCGAAAGGTTTTTCTGCATCTATTGAGATAATCATGAGGTTTCTGTTAGCTTTGTTGTTGATGTGATGGATAATGCTAATCGTTTTCCTAATATTGAAGCAGCCCTGCATTCCTGGTCTGAATTCTACCTGATTATAATGTATTATTCTAGTGATAAGATGCTACAATCATTTTGCTAAAATCTTATTTAAAATTTTTGTATCTATATTCAGTAGAGAAATTGGTCTATAATTTTCTTTCTCTGTTTGCTCTCTTCCTGGTTTAGGTATCAAAACCATATTTGTATCATCAAAAGAATTTGGGAGGACACCTTCTTCCCCAATTTGCAAAAATAGTCTATATAGTATTGGAATTAACTGTTCTTGACATATTTGATAGAATTCACTTGTAAATCCATCTGGCCCTCGAGATGTTTTCCTAGGGAGTTGATTGATGGCTTGTTCAATTTCTTTTCTGAGAAGATTTGTTTCTTTAAGTATTCAACTTCTTCTTCTGTTGATCTGGGCAATTTGTATTTTTGAAAATACTCATCCATCTCCGTTTGATTGTTGATTTTGTGGGCACATACTTGGGCAAAGTAATTTCCAATTATGGTTTTAATTTCTTCCTCATTGGTGGTGAGTTTACCCCTGTCTTTTTTGATATTAGTAATTTGATTTTCTTCTTTCTTTTTTGAATAAAATTCAACGAAAATTTTATCAATTTTATTAGTTTTTTCATAAAACCAGCTATTGGTTTTATTTATTAATAAAATAGTTTTCTTAACTTCAATTTTATTAGTCTGTCCTGTGGTTTTCAGTATTTCTAATTTGGTATTTACTTGGGGATTTTCAATTTGTTCTTTTCATAACTTTTTCATCTGCATGCCCAAGTCATTGATTTCCTCTTTCTCTATTTTATTTATGTGGGCATTCAAAGATATACAACTTCCCCTAAGAAGTGCTTTTGCATTATCTCGTAAGATTTGATACGTTGTCTCATTGTTGTCATTCTCTTGAATGAAGTTGTTAATAGTTTCTATGATTTGTTGTTTAACCCACTCCTTCTTCAGGATCAGAATATTTAGTTTCCAATTGATTTTTGGTTTATCTTTCCATGGCCTTTTATTCCATATAATGTTTATTGCGTTTAGATCTGTGAGGAATGCATTGATTATCTCTGCCTTTCTGCACTGGATTGTGAAGTTTTTGTGTCCTAGAACATGGTCAGTTTTTGTATATGTGCCATGTACTGCTAAGAGAAAGGTCGATTTCTTTCTATTCCCATTCAGTTTTCCCCACAGAGCTATCATATCTACCTTAACCAGAGGTTTATTTACCTTGTGGACCTCTTTCTTGTTTATTTTGAGGTTACATTTATCAGGTTCAGAGAGGGGAAGGCAGAGGTCCCCCACTAGTATAGTTTTGCTGTCAATTTCTTCCTGCAAGTCCCTCAACCTCTCCTGTAAGAATGTGGATGCTATACCAATTGGAGCATACATGTTTGGTAATGATATTGCTTCATTGTCCATGGTGACTTTTAGCAGGATATAGTTTCCTTCCTTATCTCTTTTGATTAGGTCTCTTTCTGCTTTTGCTTTGACTGTGATTAGGATTGCTAATCTGGCTTCTCTTACATCAGCTGAAGCATAATATATTCTACTACAACCTTTGATCTTTACTCCGTGTGTATTACCCCATTTCAAATGTGTTTCTTATAAACAACATATAGTTGGATTATGGCTTTTAATCCATTCTGCTAGATGTCTTTTTGAATCAGGGACCTTGAGAGGGATCCTTCCTCTCCACTACTAGAACCATCATGAACCATGTATTCCTAGGGTGCCCTATGCAATTCTTTATTTAGCCTCGTTGACTAGCTATTGTATCTTTACCCTGACACTGCACTCTCCAAACAATTCCCACAAAGTTCACATCTATTGTCTAAATAGGACATAGCTTGGTTCACTCTTCTGGCAGTAGGCATCTTTGCTGAGAAGAGTATAAATGTAGAAATTCCTTTTGCTAGTAGTTAGTTTCAACCAAGGGGTCCATGAAGTCCTAGATTCTTTTGTCATAAGGTTGCTTCTAAAACGAAAAACGACCATCTCATGATTACTGTTCAATCACCCAGGATCAGAAAAGAAACCCAAAGAAATGTCAGCCAGAGGACTGGTGTGCAGGCTCAAGTTTGCCATATCTGAGCAGTTATCATAGCCACTTTCTCTCCCTCAAATAATCCAAAGGAGAAGGAGCTTCCATAGAGTTCCCACAAGTTTAAGAAATAGGGAGAAAGTAAGTACCAGAGCATGGAATTACTTCTTTTAAGGTCTACTCTCCAGGATTTCCTCCTGATGCCTTCATGCAGGTCAGAAGATTGCTTTGAATTCTTCAGCACTGAGCACATATGTCCTTGAAAGTGTCTGGACAGCCCTGCTCAGCTCCATATAAGCTTCAGCAGCATCTGCTCCAGTCAGAATGGAATATTATGGGGCCTGACCACCCTCATTATACTCAAGTCCACTGCCTTTAAAGGGAAGTGCTGGCTAAGAAACTCTAGAGCTGCCCATGGAGGCCATGAGCCCAACCTTTTCATTATAAAGGAAATGCTCCTCTCAGAATTCTCTGCTGCTGACTTTAAAATATTTCATTCCAACTTTTCCTAGGTAACCTTCTTCATTTGGTACTATTTTCCATGCCTGTCCATGTTTTTCCAGGACAGTGAAGATCTCCTCTCTCAGAAGATCTGTTCCCTGATTTCCCCCAAATGTTGCGTGCTTTTCTCCAGGCAAGACAAGGCAATTGTCACGTTAGATTCTCCCTTCCCATCTGCTGTGCACTCATTCCCCCTTTCCTTGACTGCCAGGAAATAGCAAGACATTCTCTCTCCTTTCTTGATTATTTCTGCTTCAGCTCACATATCACAAAGAGCCTTTGGTGGAGACTGGGCTTCAATGTATTACAAAGCCAGCAAATTGCTCTTTGATCACTCTATTATATCTCTCTGAACATCCTTCTTCCATGCTCTCTCTCCAACAGGCCACCCTCAGTCTCCTATTTCCACTCTCTTTTCAGCAATTTGTCTGTAATTCCTGGAGAGTTTTTTCAGGCAGGAAGAGATTACAATACTTGTCTAGCGTTACATTGCTATTATGTATCAGAAGCAGGATTTCACCAGGTCTTCTGGATTCCAGTATTAGCTTTCTAATAAGCATTCAACATGGTCCCTCTATTGTAGGAAAACATAAACTAATCTAGATTCATTTTTCTGTCCCCAAAATGTTCGTAACAATTCTTTTTCTTTCTTTGCTTTTATTTTCCAATGATTAATATATCTGCCTATCTGATATCACTATATGAAATGAGAAAAGAGGATGTCACCAAGACTGGAAGAAATCACTTCAACTCACTTCGCCCAGGCCTGGACATTTCCCAAAGTTTATCTTTCCAGATGCCATTCCCTTTCCCTCTTAGTCTTTTGTTCTCTCAAATTAAATCATCAAGAGATTACACAAGGATGATCTTCAACTTGAGCTTTATTGTGTTTTTCAGAGTTGGGTTTCGATGTGTCCCCTAGAAAGGAGACCCATTCCATGCTGAAGGGGGATGCTCCCGACCATTCATTGGACAACCATGGGCATCACATGATTGGCAATATGGAAGACTTCAGTGCCCTGAAGCTACAGATTTCAGAAGGAAAGGAACTGGCTCATAAAATGCTTTCTCTCCTGCCCGGTATTCTAAACTCACCTGCCCTGCAAGACACTGAGGTAATCAGATCACTCATTCTTTTCTCTTCCCTTTCTTCTCACATCTGGGTGGTCCTCCTCTCTCATTCCCCAACATTTCTTCTTTTCCTGCAGGCATCTTGCTATATGCTGATCCCTCTGTCTTCTCATAGTTATTCCTTGGTTCAGCTGTCTCAGTATCAGACCGTCTCTTTGCTAGCTCGTGTTAGGAGGATACAACTGTATTGTTTCAACTGTCCAACACTCATCTTTTTCACCTTGCTTCTTTCACTGTCTTAAGGTCCCAAATTAGGAATCATCCTAAAGAGCAGGGCTGAGGTACTCAGGACTGTGTAAAAGCCACAAATGTCAGAGTACAAACATTAAGGTGATATGGATTCCTTGGCATCCTTGCAGGTTATGGGTAAGTTCATTCTAATGCTACAGAGTAGAGGATCAGAGAGATTAATCATGGGATCTTCATATTCACATGGAGCAGTGGAAGGTTCAAGGATAAGATCAACTTTTACAAAATCATTTGAGTGATGAGAGAGATTTTGAATGGGCTGAGTTGACTATTGGTGCTGCTTTGAACAGGTCTTATACTGGCTTGGAACATCTGATGTCCAAATATGAAGGGAAAATTAGGCACAGATAAGAATCACATAGAGTTGGGCAGGTAGTCCTCTTTTGACAATAAGGATATTCAGTGCAACAAATCTGACACTTTAGAAGACTAAATGGAGAGAATTGTCAGGGAATGAATGAGTAGATTTTTTCATTATCCACTTTGTGCAGGTCCTACTGTGTTGTTTCATGATGTGTTGTGGTGGAATGATCTCAAAGAATTCAGAGTCAGACCACTTTTCATGCAAGAATAGTCATTTATTGAGATTGATACCTCTCATGAAGCAGGCTAAATTCCAAGAGGAAAGAAAAACTTCAGAGAAGATAGATTTTGATACGGCAAAGATATAATTGCTTAATAGAAATTACGTTTATTACAAAGACAGGAGAGGTTTATTAAGGAATTAAGTACTAGGGGAGGAGTCCTAGCCACAGTGAAATTGCACATTATCCACATTTCATAAGGAAAAACCCATTGGGTTGGTATGTATGTATGATAATGATATTGGAAGAAGGCTCTCTATGTCATCAGTTAGCCCAAAGGACAGCTTTTGCTATTACTGTTCAGGTATTTACTTAAGGAAAGGCCCTTCTGTTGTTTTGTCGTCCACATCCAGATCTGGCCTCCTGGTAGTACTGGTTTCTGATTGGCTGAATATTGTGGTCCTGTTGCAGACGTGGCTATGGTTGTGGTTGAATGCATGGACACAGCTGCTGTTGCTGTGGGAAATAGGAGTTCATGGACACACCTGTTATCCCAGTGATCAGTGAGACATATATGAAGACGTTAGGCCATTGTTCATAGGGGCTATGAAGCAGTTAGTATACTGGGGCCAGGGGCAGTGTTAGTAGGACTTCATCACTCTTGAAGCATTTCCAGTTGTCTGTGACTCTTTGTGACCCCATCTGGGGTTTTCGTGGCAAAGATACTAGAGTGGTTTCCATCTCCAGCTCATTTTGCAGATGAGAAGACTGAGGAAAACAGGATTAGATGGGTTTCCCCTGAGTTACAGAGCTAGTCAGTGTCTGAAGCTGGATTGGAACTTAGGAGGATGAGTCTTTCTGACTCCATGACCTGCACCTTATCCATTATGCAACCTAGCTGCTCCAGTATAATTAGTGAATATTGATGAAAAAATGTAAACAAAAGTCTATCAAAAAGACTGTAGCAAAATATTGAAAAAGGTTATGAACTGTGAACAAGTTGTGTTTCCAGTAGAAATCCAAGGGTGGTTTAACATTAGGAAATCAATGAACATAATCACTTTATACATCACAATTAACTGAAAATATGGCTAATCCATGTTTGACTTCATATGTATTTGTTAGGTTCTTGGGAAAACTTGATAAATGACTAACAGTGATAATGATAAAATCCATCAAAGTATGTGTAAGATTGGGAATTTTTGCAAAAATGTAGCGATTTGTAGTTGTTAAGTCATATTTTAAAAAAAAGTAAAAGCAAGAATGAATGATATAAAGCACCATCTTTGGTTACATGATTCACAATATGGCATAACAGGATTCAGAATTTGGGAGAAGAGTTGTTTTTACCATAATTCCTTAGGCCCAACCACTTGAAATCAAGGAAAAACATGCATTATCAGAAGAAATTTAATCTTCTTCCAGCAGTTGGGAAGACAGAAAAACCATCTGCATGAGCTAAAAAGATTTCTGAAATGACATGGAAGACCTGAGATATTTGAACCTCCCACACATATTGGAAGATGCCTATGCATCTCTAGTCTACCCTAGCTGCTGACCTCAGTCAGCACAAACCACCTCATCATTGTTGCTTTTGAGTTTCTAGCCCTGCCTAGCACGACAACCCTTTCCCCTCGTTGTACAGACCACAGTGGGACTCACTCAGGACCATAAGAGGTAGGATATTTGATGAAAAACAGGTCACAACGATGAACAGGAGTTGCAAGAGAAAGTGTACCATGGAGCCACTTAGAGGAGAAAGGATTCCATGACTGTGGGAAGGAAGACTAGATGACCAAGTACCTTTTCGCTACAGAATTTGCATAAATGTCACTGTCCCTCATAATGCCCAATACAGCCTTGGGGTTTTGTGTTGGAGAAAATGGGGGATGTCACTGCAGTGGAAGAGGGGGAGGGATCAAGCAGGAAGGAAGCAAGTGTGAAATAAGCAATTATGAATTAGAAAAACAAAGGGCAAAAGTCCACCCAAGAAAGTCTGTGTATAAACTGAGCACACAATCATAAAAATGATCTAATAATGGGACTCATCAAGGCCGAAGAAAGAAGAGGTAAGAGTTGGTTAAAATGCCTTCAGAATGATCAAGTAGTATACTGGAAACAATAAAAAAATGACAAGAAAGATAAAAATTCATGGCACTGAATAGAGGAAGAAGTCTTTTCCTCACACCCAGATGTTGTAACCGAAGTTAAAATGGGGTAAAGGAACAAGAGAGAAGATGGATCAATTTAAATAATGAATATTGCTGCAAAAACCTTAAATAAAAATCGATCAAAATGACTGTAGCAAAATACTCAAACCAGTTATTTCCTCTGCAGAAGTTGTTTCCAGCAGAAATGCAAGGCTGGTTTAACATTAGAAAACCACTTAATATCATCACATTAAAACAGAAAGCATGTGATTCTAGCAACAGGTACAGAAAAAGCCTTTGAAAAACATTAAGCATCTGCTTGTGCAAAAATCTTAAAAAGCATAGTAAATGTCCCTTCAAATCATGATTAACGTATATATCTAATATCCAAAGCTTACATTGTTGTAGCAGAGAAACATTAACTTCCCTTATAAAGGCAGGGATAAAAGCATTGGCTTCATAATTTGAGAGAGTTTTATAAATTCTAATAATTAGCCATAAGACAACAGAGAGAGAGGCACAAATATTTACCAATAAGAGATGCCAGTGTTCTTATTTATAGAGGGTATGGTAGCTAGTGTGAAGACTTGGGCAAATCAGTAAACTAACGGAGGGGATCAGTAGCTTCAGGAAGGTAGCAGGGTACAAATTCCACTCGTCTTCAACATTTCTATGTAGAACAATAAAAAATACCAGAAAGAATTAATGGAGAAATCCTACTCAAAACAGGTACAAAATGAATAAAACATGATGGAGGCAGTCTTCCGAGACACATTCACATTGATATATGTACACCTATTTATATCTTTCCATACAATTATTCACCACTCCTCATAAAAATAAGGAAAAATTTAACCGATTGGAGAGAGACTCATTGCTCCATGTTTGGGTTCCATTAACCTTACAAAAATATGCTATTCTTTAAATTCAGTAATAAAGTTCACATGCAGAGACACATTCAGAATCTGAAGAAAAATAGTAGGAAACATCAGGTACGTAAGGGGAGGAGTGCTTCTTGAGATTTCTTGAAATAGTTATCAAAACCATTTGGTGCTGGTTAAAAAAATGGAAAAGTATCCCAGTAGAAATGATGAAGATAAGCAAAAATCAGAAACAAACTTAACCATTCCATGTTCAATAACCCCAGGAACACAAATTTTAGAGGCAAGGACTCCACAATTCATAAGAGCTACCATGCAAACTGGAAAAGAAGTTCAGTAAAATTTAGGTTTATTCTAGCATCTCATACCACGTAGGACAGTAACTTACAAACTGGTACCTAACTTAAATAGAAAAGATCATATCATTACAGAATTGGAGGAAAATGGAAACAGCTTTCATAACTATGTCTATGGAGTGGATTCTTGAACAATGGGGTGAAGTGAGCATAATTTGGATTGATGTCAGAAAAGTGGCTAAACTGCTTGTCCCTTTTTCTGCCCAAATTCCCACTTCTGGACATGTAACCACAGGGAAATTCAAGCACCAAATACATTATTGTTCTATTTTCATAGCACTTGTTATCTTCTCAAAGACCTGGAATGAATGCCCAATAAATGAGAATAGTTCACTTGACATATGAAGACAATGGAATATTTTTTATGTATACCAAGGATGACCATAAGATATTCAGAGAAACATGGAAAGACCTGTTTGAACTGATGCAGAGACAATTAAATAGAACCAGGAAACCAACACAAAGACTACAGTAATACAAATTTAAAAATCAAAATGAAACCTCAAACACTGTAGTTAGGAAGAACATTATTGTCTCTGGGGAAAATTGAGTTGAAGGGGTGGGAGACTGTGATTGTGCAGTGTTGCATCCTCTTTCAGGGACAGTTGTAGTACAGGTGTTTCTGTTTAATGATCGTTCTTTGTCCCTTCGATGGCTGAGGATTCACAAGGATTCTGGTGAACATGAGGGCATCCAGAAATCACCATGTGGTAAAAGATAGAGTTCATTAGTAAAAATAATAGAGACGGAGAAACCAAGGGAGATGTGGAGATAGGAGACAGAGAGGTGTTCCTGTGAAATAGTCAATATTAATTAGAAGCAGGTGATGGGGAAGGGTAACAGTCAATAATCCTGGGTTGAGAATTCCTATAATGGCAAGTGAAGTCTAGGGTATGAGGCTATTATGAGTCTTATTATCACCCTATTTTTCAGATGAGGAAACTGAGACAGATTACCTTATGCCTTGAAGTGAATTTGCCAAAGAGGGCAGAAGCAGATATTTTGTAGAGGGTTCACATAACCCACAAAATATCAATGAGAATGCAGGAAAGAAAGGAGGAAGTGAGGGGAGGAGGAGGGGGAAGAGGGCAGGAAGTAAGGGAGAATGGAGGAAGGAAGGAAAGAAGGAAGGAACAAAGGAAGGAAGGAAGGAAGGAAGGAAGGAAGGAAGGAAGGAAGGAAGGAAGGAAGGAAGGAAGGAAGGAAGGAACAAAGGATGGAAGGAAGGAAGGAAGGAAGAAAAGGGCGAGATGGAGGAAGGCAGGAAAGGAGGATGGAGGAAATGAAGTAAGAAAACATCTTTGTCATTTCAAATGTTATTTAGCACTCTATGACTGGGGTATTAAGGCTTGAGGTGGCCTACCATCTATTTTAGTGACCCTAGAATGGCAAAGAGATTCAAGTTTGTGACCCAGTCCCAGGTGTCAATCAATTAGGTGATGACAAGCAAAGAAAAAAACTCAGAGTTCCTAAATTTATGGTCCCTATAAACCTTGAAATGCACATAACACATCTTCACTGACTAGAGAGCTGATTCTGTCCTGAGGCAGTTGATCCCCAACAACCAGTGAGGATATGGAAGTAGGAGGGGAGAGGTGACACAAGGACAAATGAAGGAGACATAAGTGGAAAACAGCGGAAGAGAATTTGCTTACATAGTGCCTTACGATATGCCAGGTACTGTGTTAAGCAGTTGAAAATTTATTTTTACACACATCTTCTTTGATCTTTACAACAAGACTATCAGGTAGATGCTAGATTGCTCTCATTTTATAGATGAGGAAAATGAGGGAAACAGAGGTTAAGTGACTAGCCCAGGGTCACACTGCTACTAAGAATCTTGATGCTGGATTTGAATTTGGGTCTTCCTGACTCCAGTCTCGCCACTCTCCCTCCTGCTCCACCAGCTGCCTTTACAAATAGAGGAAAATTTCCATCAGAGATAGAGAGCTAGAAGCAGATCAGTAGTCTCCCATGAGGGAAGTCATTACTCAAGGTGGCATATTCTGAGTTATGCAAGCAGAAACGGCTTTAGGGGTCCAAGATAGTCTCTTCTCTCAGCCAGAACCCTGCCATGGAGAACATGTTCAGAACGTAGAAGCAGGTTTCCCTTCTCTCCTTTACTAGGTTCTGACCTCGGGAAACATCCAGCAACTCCAGGATAATGCCAAAATCCTGGACCAGATCTTAGAGGAGTCTCATGCTCATCTCACTATGTTCTGGAAAGCAGCCCTGCCCAGCACTAACGGGCCTACATGTCAAATGAAAACGGTAAGAGTTGGGAGGAATGTGGTGTGCATGTTTCAGGACAGATTGAAGTGTTCCCACAAGAGAAGCTGGGACTGAAGAACAGACAAAGGAAATTGTCAGGAGATAGCCTTTGGAGAGAAGGAGGATGAATGTGAAAGATGAATGCAAGACAGGGTTTTCTGGCTTGTGTTCCCATATGCCAGTCCATATGGATTTCCTCTTCCCCTGGGATGAACTACTCAACCAGAGGAACAGAAAGGGTTTGAGGAATATTGAAATGACAAGCCCCCTGGAAAGATGAAGAAAGTGCCACTAATTTTTTTCCATTGGAGATTTCTAGAATGAAAGAGCCAAATATTCACCATTCTTCTTTCTCCTTTAATGATATCAGTAGCCAACATTTATCTATAGCGCTTTAAAATTTTGAAAGGGTTTTACAAAGATTATCTCAATTGATCCTCACAATAGCCCTAGGAGGGAAGTGTTATTATCACCCCTATTTTGCAGGTGAGGAAACTGAGGCAGACAGTTAAAGTGACTTGACTAAGCGTAGCTAATAAGAAATTGAACTCAGGTCTGCCTGACTAGAGATCTACCATCATCTCTGCTACACCACCTGGTTTCCATTACTCTTCCATGGCAGTTATCAGACTGCACAAGTAGTCTGACAAAATCACAAACTGGTTCCCTTAAATCTTAGGACTTCCCAGTCACAGACATCTTGAGCATTCTGGGGGAGGAGGTAGGGAAGGTGTGAGAAATTGAGTCATTCCAAGGACTCGTGTCTGAGCTCAAGCCTGGCTTTCAGGTGAGAACAGAATTGGTGGACGTATTTCAAGGCATGCATGAAACGGATGGAAAAATATTTATTCCTTTATTTCCACCAACTTCTATCTGATATTGATCATGCCCTTCAGTTATGAATGTAGGTGCCATGCAAGCTCAGAGAGGGGTTCATCAGCTTCACCAGATTGCCAGAGGGGTTCATGCCCCCAAAGTGTAAGGATCTTTGAGTTAGAAAATCCCTAGATTGAGTCCAGGACCTCTTTCTCCTCCTAGTAGGGGTTAGATATTGGATTAATGTCCTAGATCCAGCTACAGACGGTTGCATCACACTCAATGACTGTTTGCTGTTTTTAAGGGATTTGACCAATTTATATCAGCCTAAAAAGGCCAATTTTCCCCAGTCCATCCATTTTCCCATTGCTGAGTAAATTCACACACATTTAACGAATGCCTCACCTTCATTTAATGGCACAGTAAGTGTGTCAATGATGCCAAAACACCATGGTAATTGCCAAAAAGGAAAAGATTATAGGCGTTTTTTTAAATTAAAATTCTGACATTTCCAATTTCATTCAGGCTCCCAGTTTATCTGTATGCCTGCTATAGGTGTTTCAAAACCCCATTCCTGTGAAGTCCTATGTGCAGGACCAGACTTTCTTGGGTTAGCAGAATGGAGGGAGGTCATCCCAGAATTACAGCTGAGAAGGCTATGGAATCTTGCTTTCAGCTTCATTAGGCATTTTAACCAAGAACCTGAACTTTTATTTAGCAGGAGTCAATAGAAGGAGATATTCTCCTCTTGAAACGAAAATTATTGCAACAACACAATGTCCTGAGGACCACCCGTGAAAGATTGAACAGAACGAAGCTTGAAAAGGAGAATTTGGAGAAGTTCATTTTCCATCAATGTAGGTGTTTCCAGGAAGCAGTGCAGGAGATCAGAGGGGGTTGGGGAAGTAAGGTGGAAAAAAGAAGCTGTTTCTACATGTCCTTGTCCTTCTGATAGATGTCCAGTGAGCAAGGAGACCAAAAAGGTTCCATCGCATGAATGTGTCCGTGATGTCCCCATGCCTCCTATGCATTATGGCTTATCAAGCATTTACTATGTGTCATGCAATATGCTAAATACTGGGGATATAAAGTGATGAAGAAATGTTCCTGCCATCAGGGAGCTTCGATTCAATCACAGAAAACATAATGTGTCCATAGAATAGATACATAATATATAAAAAGTAATTAGAAGACCATAGGAGGGGAGGGTACTAGCAGCTGGGGGAAGAAGGTCAGGATGAGCACCACAGAGGAAGTGGTGCTTGAGCTGAGGTCTGAAGTAAGATGTGGATTCTAAGAGATGTAGGTGAAGAGAATGAGTCCAGGTATGAGGAAAACTACAGAAAGGCACACACACACACACACACACACACACACACACACATACACACACACACTCATAACTCATAACAGTGTGTGAAGAGGAAAAATGTGTAGTAGGGCTGGAAAGTAGAGGTTTGTGTCAGGTGGAGAAGAGCTTCAAGTGCTAGGAGAATTTGGATTCTATCATATAAGCAATACGGAGTGATGGGAGCTTCTTGAGCAGGTCAGGGACATAGACCTGTGTTTTAGGACTATTACTTTGGGAGCTGTGTGTTGATATAGATTGAAAAAGGAAGAAACTGGAGGTAGGAAGAACCAAAGAGGAGGCTATTCTAACTTGTCCCATAAAGAGTTAATGGCGTTTGAAACTCATAGGGTGGTCACGTAAATGGAGAGAAGAGGTAGACTTGACATTGATGATAGGGAATGAGGAAGATGGAAGAGATAAGGATGGCATTGAGATTGTGAACCTGGATGACTGGAAAGATGTGGTCTAGTATCCTCAACAGAAAAAGGGAAGTGAGACAGAGAGGGGTGGGTTGTTATAGAAACAGAATGTGTTCTCTTTTGGACATGTTGAGTTTGAGATGCCTCTACTTTATCCAATTTAAAATGTCTAGGAGGTAGTTGGTGATGGAACTCAGGAACTCTATATATTAGGGTTGTATAGATAGAAATGGAAATTGAAGTTACACAAGTTAGTGCCCTCGTCCTTGAGAGTAACGAGAGGGAAGGGAGAGGATTGAGGACTGGTCTTTTCAGTTTATCCATGATAAGGGGATGGAACATAGCTGAAGATCCATCAAAAGAGACTAGGAAAAAGTAAAATAAGAAGAAAGGAGAGATCGTTATCTACAAAAAGAAAAAAAGCTCCACAAACCAAAGAGGAGGGAGTAGCCAGCAAAAGACAAATATCAAATGCTATGGAAATGTCAGGATAGATGAGAATTGAAAAACGATCATTGGATATAGCAGTGAAGAGACCATTGTGAACTTTGAAGGGTGTGTTCTCCGCTGAAAATAAGTTAAGAATCTAGTTTTTAAAGGATGAGGAATGAGAGAAGGGAGGTGGAAGCAAAGTGTAAAGATAGTGAGGACTTTCCCTCTCAAAGTTGGCTGTGAAAAGGAGAGAACATAGAGTGATAGACTGAAAGGGATGTTAGGTGAGTTTTTGTAAATAAGGTCAAGGGGGATGGATTGCCGATTAGAAAGAAGGAACGATTGCTAGGAGATAGGAGTGGATGGAGTGGATGGGATGAAGGTCCACTTTCTTTAGGAGAAGAGTCATGTGTCACCAAAGACTTGAATGAAGGAAGAAATGAAAGAAAAAGTCCAGGGCGATTTTGATGTGGAGAGTAATGGTGAATGGTCTCTTTTTTTGTTAAGGTGAGGCGAGCAGGAACATTCCTGTGAGAGGCTGAGGTAGAGAAGTATGAAAGAGTCTCTGTGGAGAGTCTCTCTTCTAATGGAGATCTGATTGGGGAAGAATGAAAAGATTTCCTTGCAGTAGCAAGGGTTCATTGAGATTCCACAGAATCAATGTGGCCCAGAGTCTGCATGGTTTCCTGCATTCCTAAACCACCATTCTGTCATAGAATTGGATGTAATGGTCAATGTGAATACTCTGAGGTTGGGGACAGTCAGGCAAGAACAGTGATAGGATAAGGAGGCAAGGAAGTGGGATGAAGAAAAATCATGAATGAGAGAAATGGGGTTGACCAAGCAAGGTAAGCCAGAGGAGCAAGCTTACAAAGCATCTCTCCTCTGTATGCTAAGCCAAGTGAGTCATTAGCAGGCTTGTGATTTTTGCCTTCTTATTGTTGCAGTAACCAGAACAAAAGAGGTTTTGAAGAAGGCAAGAAGAAATCTTGAGGTAAGAGAGTTGGCAGTGACCAGCTCGATCCGCTAATCCTGGGACCCACTACCACCTCATCCCCCAATCTTTACACCTGTGATCAAGTGGCCACTAAAGCTGCAGTGTAGCTTTGAAGCAAACCATGATCTTTCCACCACTTGCACTCATCATAGTGGGGCCACTCTTCTGCTTCCCATTTCTTTGTCACCTCTGTGCCCTCTCCTATGTTGTTAACCTCACTCATGCTCTTCTCTGTTCATTTCCATGACCTCCGTTTTACTTTAAGCTTGATATCCAAAGAAATGCCATTCATGTCTAACCTGGAGGAAGAGGGAAAGTAAGCAATCATGACTGAGTGGCTACCACAGGGAGGAAAGAGGGAGGGATCTACAGAAACACCAGGACCCTGCAGTCTCTTTTCTTTCAGAAGAATGGCTGATGTTTGTCTAGCTTGGTGGGTGGGAATTGGGGATGGCACGGGTAGAGGTTAGGTCGGCTAGCCATAGTGAATACATCTCAAGAAAAGGGAGATGCTGAGGGGCTGAGATCTCTGACAGGTCTCTATTATACCAGCTGGATTGGCAAATAGCTTTCATATCAGCAGTTTTCCATTTCTTCTAACTTGATTTCTGAATAGCAAAAGCTTAAGATGACTACAACAAAGAAAAGCAGCAGGGAAAATACAACATTACCTGCCTCCCATACACTTCTATTACTTTAAGGAGTAACAGAGAGTTGCTGTAAATTCCTCATGACAAATTTTGAATGAGATCTCTTAAATCTTATTCTGAAGAGCCTGAGATAGTACATGAAACCTAAAATAAGGAGTGGCTTAAGGAAAAGAATTTTAAACACACACACATATTGTTTGAAGCAAAAGGCATGAAGGGATGAGAGTTAATTGGGAGAAGTCCCTTCTCAAAGAAGTATTTGAAGACACTAAAAGAAATAGAAGGAAGAACTTTAAAACCATGGGCAAATTATTCTCAACACAACTCCTGAGAACCTTACTCTTAGAAACCTGCAAGTGGTAACCTTGTGTAAAGACCACCTTCAGAGGAGATAGGGAATGACTTTGTTCTTCTCTTTGCTGACATCCCTTCTTTCTTCCTTGGACAATTCATTTCTCTCCTGAGCCCCTTCAGAACAGTACTTCCAAGATTAATTATGTAAAGCTTCATCCCTCTCCTAGTCAAGGTAACAATAGCAGGATCTCATATCTGGTTTTTTGACTGGGCTGAATAATTGGCACCTAAGCATAATGCTTGTTGCTCTCCTCTCCCCACCATGGGGCTACTCTGTCATCACCACCATGACTACTTGGTGACAGGTAGAGAGATGGGTGTCACCTTCCTGGTGACACAGGTACAGTGAATATGCGATTCTCTACAAAAGGCACACTTGAGAGCCCTTGGGTATCCAGGAGATCCACAGCTTATCTATTGGTCATTACCTTCCCAAACAAGACAATTGATTTCTTAGCTCTGGGAATTTGGATGGGCTGTCCCCCATTCCCAGAATGCTCTGCCTCTGGGCTTCCCCAGCTTCCTTTCAATTCCAACTCAAATCCTACTTTCTACTGGAAGCCTTTCCCACACCCTCTTCTTTCTAGCCAATGATTTTCTATTTAACCTGCACAGAGCTTGTTTGTCCATAGCTGTTAGCATGTTGCCTCCCCATTAGAACGTGAGCTCCTGAACAACTCCTTTCTTTGTATCCCAAGTTTCATACAGTGTCTGGCATATAATAAGGCTTAAACTATTGTTATTGACTGACTGACTGTGGTCAAAACTCTTCTCCCCTACAGATTGAAAAGCATGGCATAGTGGCAGCCAGTTAGTGCCTGGATTCTCTGGGTAGCCTATGATGCTCTGCCCGATGAATGAAGATGTCACAGACGTAGCAAGTAGGGGATGCCTGCTCCTCAGAGCACACTGCTTGCTGTGGAGAATGGCAGGCCACTAAGAGAGTTTGCATAAATTTACTAGATGTGGCTGTACTAGGCATGAACATCATATATTCTTTTTTCCCCATATTTATTAATTTTTATTTTGTGGAATAAAAAAAGAATTTCTGTAAGGCAGTATCATAAAAAGATGATTTCACATAAAATTAAAATTCACTATGTACAACTTGCTATTCCTTTTAAATACATAATAAAGTTATCATGTGGTTTTTTTCCTTTCTATTTATTTGCTTTCTTCCTGCCCCTCCACCCTAGAGATGGTTGGCATTAGCCACAAGTGGGTTCATATACGTAAACTTTTTCTATATATGCTTCTTTTTTTTTAATCAGTTCTTTATCTGGATACAGATAGCGTCTTTCTTCATATGTCCTTTATACTTAATTCACATATTTATAATCATCAAAATGACTTATTCTTTCAGTTATTGTTAAAACAACATTGCTGTTTCATACATTCTTTCTGTCCTCTGTGTTACAGCCCATAATGTATACTTGTAAATAAATGTGTTTTGCATGAAAACAATGAAATAAATTAACATTTGTAAAAATTCTTTGGAATTCTTCAAGGGTTATGCAAACTCTCACTATTACGATTTTTATGCTGAACAGTAGAACATAGAGAAGGAAGGTAACCATGGTTTTCTTAGTATGAAGTTAGCATGGATAGTTTCCACAGTCAATAAGCGTTTATGAAATCCTCCTATGTGCCAGGCACTGTTCTAAGCAGGGGATAGAAGGAAAGGTAAGCTCCATATGAGAAAACTTCTACCAATATAGAATGGCACCTTCTGATCTTAGAAGGTTGCTTAGAGCAGATGACAGAGACCTCAGTAGGCTCACAACACATCCAAGTGCAGTCTGAACTAGATTCAAATGTAATTGAGAAAAGTTTAGCAAAATAGATTCAAATTCAATAAAACATAGATAATGTTACATTTTCAAACCATGAATATATGTGGCTCTCAGGGCTGTTTGTGCCTAAGTGGTCCCCCATTTTTATTTAGTGTGATACCACAGCTGCTGCTCTGTAGAAACCATATCTGGTATAATTTGGAGAGATTCTCATTGTTTTACTCACTTTAGCAAATATTGCAGGTGCTGTGCTCTCCTGCCCTTTCTACTGAGCTGCTTGGGAAAATCAAGGGTGAGAACCAGATTGTAGGCCTGTCTGAGGACTGCTAGAAACACAGACCTCACCCCAGGCAGGACTGGCAACTGGCCAACATTTCTGATAGCTATGGGGGATCAGAATAATCACCCTCAGGTCCTTAAGAGAGATGACTGGAGAGAAAATGGGCTACATTTGTTGACTCCTAAATAATCTAGGAATGTTTCCTTGGGTGAAAGATGCTCCTCCCAGACGTCAGAGGTGGAAAAGACAACAAGATTGGTGGTTATGATATCAGAATGTAGAACTGATAAAACATGAGGACTCTCTCAAAACTGGAGAACAAGTTCAATCCTGCTTTTTGGGGATACTGGTATATAACCAGAGGCTGACTATATGGATACACTATATTTCTGGTAGAGAAAAAACTCTTTTTTTTTTTTTTCCCACTTGGTAGCTAAGACCATGCCTGAGAATAAAAAAAACTCTACTCCATAGAGAAGTTGTTTCTTAAACGTTTTGAGCTAACGAACAACTAAATGAAAAAGAGGGCTTACATGGAGGAGCCTGTGGAACTGAAGAAGAACCACCTGACTAGAGCTCTGTTAGAACAGATGGAAGGCAGCAAAGAGATATGGGCCCCTGCCCACACCAAACTATCTCTTGCCTACCACGACATGAGAGGAACCATCCTATTGGCAACTCTGGTTCTGGGCATTTATAAAACATTTTCCAATAATAGACAGTGTTTTAAATCTTTGAGACTAATCAGTCTGAATTCATAGTTTTCAGGTTTGTTCATCTTCCCCTATTTTATGTGTCAATAAAATGTCGTCCTACAGTGTTTTGAATAGGTGGTTTTTAATTGAGGAGGTAAGAGAGAGAGTTCAGAGGAGAACCTCTGACACACTGGTTGGTGATAGGGATATGTCCTTGTTACAGAGATGGACTTTATAAAGCAAGTCCTTAAATTTTCCCTTTTGGGCCTCAGTTTTCTTACATGAAAATGGGCATGGGGATGTTTGTGTTTGGACCAAATGCCTTTCGATGTCTCCTGCCATCAATCGTCAAGAATTTTTAAAATATTTACTATGTGCCTGATACTGTACTTTTAGCTATGGATCTATGATCTTGTAATGCACCAATCTTTAAAAAACATTTTTTTAAGTTTTTACTTAATGTAAAATGTGAAACATTTTTTACAATCTTAACAGATTGTAAACTCTGTGAAGGCAGTAATCCAGACTTTTCTTACTTCTTTACCACTCCCAACACAGATCTGCATGCAACAGGTAGTAAATAAATATTTTTATTAAAATGCACACTCATTTCCTGACTTTCAAATATTATTTTCACCTTTCTTTATGACTTGAAGCCGTAATTTGGGTGTTTTGTTAGCCTACTGTTACAATTCAGTGGTGTCCTCCAGGCTTCTTCAGGTGTTTTGGGACTGGTTGTCATTATCTGAAAGAATCAAGGACAGTTTTCCAGTTTATTCGACTAGAACAAATCCCATCACTAAAACGAAGTTAAGCATGCAATCACAATGCATGTATGTTTCTTTTTAAATTCTCTGCCTGCTCAAACTACTCTGAGGCATTGCCTCACAAGTCTAAGACCTGGCTAATAAGACAGAGAAGAAGAAGTGATAATGTTGGAGAAGATGTGGGAAAAAAGGAACCCTAATGCATTGTTGGTGGAGTTGGGAACTGATCCAACCATTCTGGAGAGCAATTTGAAATCATGTCCAACAGGCTATAAAACTATACATACTCTTTTATCCAGCAATATCACTGCCAGGATTGTATCCTAAGGAAACCATAGAAAGGAAAAAAGACCCACATGCACACAAATATCTCTAGCAGCTCTTTTCGTGGTAGCAAGGAATTAGAAATTGAGAGGAGGACCATCAATTGAGGAAGGACTGAACAAGTTGTGGTATGTGAATGTAATGGAATCCTACTGTGCTGTAAGAAATGATGAGCAGCCAGATTTCAGAAAACCCTGGAAAGACTTATAGGAAGTAAAGCTGACTTAAGTGAGCACAAGTAAGAGAAGACTGTACACAGCAATAGCAACATTAGTGCAATACAATAGTGCAAGACAATTCCAAGGAGTAGTGATGGAAAATGCTACCTACATCCAGAGAAAGAACTACGGAGTCTGAATGCCAATGGAAGCATATATTTTCACCTTTTGTCTTGCTTTTTCTTTGTCATGGATTTTCCATTTTTTACTAGTTCTTCCTTCACAACTTGGTGAATGGAGAAATATACTTAAATATGATTTTACTTGCATAATCTGTATCATCTTGCTTGCTGTCTTGGAGAGGGGGAGGGAGACAAAATTGGAATTCGTAATTTTACAAAACTGGATGTTGAAAACTATCTTTACATGTAGTTGGAAAAAAATGCTCTTAGGAAAAAACATAAATTCTATACCTGCACTAATGTAATAATATATTATGTACAAATTATCAAAAATACATCCAAATAGAATTTTTCAAGTATGACATACTTCAAATACTTTTAGATACTTCAGATACTTTTATAAACAGTATTTTCAAATAATTTTTATTTTGCCTGTTACCAATACAAAACCTCTTTGTACTTTTCTCTTAAAATGTCAGGTGTAGTGAAAGCAACATAATCGGATGTTTTATTATTTTTTAACTCTTTCAACACTTTATGACATAGCAACTCAAAGTTTTGTTCTAAGTTTAGTTTAATGAAATACTTGCTGAAAGTAGGTGTCCAATGAAAAGAAAGAGATTCAAGTAGAAAAAGTGCATGATTGGCTGTCTTTACTAATGATGTGCATTTCTCGATCCCATTCACCAATGATGCTAAAGCTTTTGTTCAAATCGCACTTCAAAAATTTCCTCCTTCTGATACCAATTGGTTGTTCTTATAAACTATTCAAAAATGTGGTATTCTTATGTTTTTACAACAACCATCACTTTAAAAACCATTAACATATCTTAGTTGGAAGATTTTTAAAATCATTAGGAAATTCTATTTTCTAATTTTGTAAGTATGCCCATATAAGAGTTTTAAGAAATGATACAGTTTTCTTTTCAGCAAGAAAGGAGGACCTGAGGTCAAATCAGTCCTTAGACACTTATTAGCTATGGGACCCTAGGCAAGTCACTTATCCCTGATTGCTTCCAAAATAAAGAGAAAGAAAATTCTAGTTATATCATCATCGTTGGGGTTGTTTTGTTTTCTTGCCTTCTATAAAGCTATAGGGCTGAAGTCTGGAGTAGGAGCTCTGCTGCTCACTTTTAGTATTACCTATCATTTAGTATTTCTTGGTAGAAGCCTTTTCAAGTCATCAGACCTTGTTGGTTAGATTCATTTACTTAAAACTCGATAATATATTCCATCAATCCACTTAAGCAGGCATATAAACTTCTATGCATAACAATCCACTGAAAGTAAACAATGAGTGAGGGTTCTTATAGTGTCTGTTAATCTCTCTTTATTGTGGTGCTCTCTTTCCTCAGGATGATCCATGACCTATGGCACACAAGTGTCCAACATGTGGGATTAAGGAGGGCATTGGCAGAAATCTACACATTCTTCTTAGTAAAGCTGAATTTCTTTCTTTAGATAAAACAAAATAGAAACAGCAGTTCTGTTGTCTTCCAGCACATTGGTGGATTCTCTTTGGTACCCTGAAGGGTGTACCCACTCCACTTTAGAGACCAGTGCCCTAGGTGGCCATGGTTTTCTAGTTCAGTGTGTTTGCAGTTTTGTTTCTTCCCTCCGTCTGTAACTCCTTCCTGCGGTAACTGGGTCTCTTGTTTCCCTTTGATAGCCTAACTTTATGTACATTGTTTCACCACAAGCCTGATGTCAGCTTCACCTGGATATGGGTTCTATGACAGGTGTTTTCTTTATAGCAACTCAAACTTTTTAATAGCTCTGCTCTGGATTATTATATCTTCGTGATATTTTTCCAATCCAATATTTTTCCAGTATAGTGCAGTGGATGTGGTGTCTGATCCCTCCCCATTACCCTTTCCTGTTCCCTTCTTTTTCTCTTTTGGCTGACTCAATAATACAAGCTGCCCTCATACTGGCAGGTCAGGACTTCCAGAATGAGTGTGCACACTGCTGTAACTTACTCTCTGAGGGTCTCAGGGGACACCCTACAGTACAGAAGCAAGATTTATTCTACTCATAATAGCGGCTCCTGAGCCCACCCTGATATATTTCCCACTTAACAAATCCGCCAAAATGAGCTCAATTAACTTAGAAACTTTTACTAAACAGAAGGTAAACTGAGGGCACATTTCTATGTTCAAAGTATAAGTATCCATAGTGGGAGGAGTGTAGATACAAACTTGCAGAAAGAGAACAGGCTGGTGCATCTCCTCCCTGGGAACTCCTGGGCCTGCAGCAATTGACAGCTCTGGACTAAGGTCTTTTAATGTCCTTTCTCAAAGCTTATCTGCCCAAAACTTTACTCCTGGTTAGGCCATTTTCTCTTCAGATTTAAAGTTTGGTTGTAGTTATAGAAAGGGTTTCCTCACTGGGGTTTTCCCATACCAGTAAAATAACAAGTGTGACTTAAATATACACAGCATCCCCTCTGGATTTATTCTCCTAACTCCCACTCTAATAGGCAGGTAGCTTCCCTAGAAAGCAATGACCATTTCTCCCTTCCGGATTGTCCAAGTAAGCCTGAGAGGTTGTGTCTTCTTACACTGCATGTGGAAACCAGCTGTTAGATCTCTGGTGTTCTTCAAACCATTTAGAACTCTCTGTGTCATAGTCTGTTGTATCCTTTCTCTGATACTTATTCACTTAACATAAGGAAATCGACCCCAAAAATCCCCAAAACCCCAATCCACTGTGCAATGAATTCATTGTCCTATGGTGGCTGAGTGGGGAGGTAGCACATATGTCCCCGAGCAACTTCCTCTGAAAGACGCAGCATTTCTTCCTTTTCACTGAATGCTGCCAGCAAGAGAGAGTTTTGTTCATTTGAGTCTTCAAAAAATGCTTGATCTGTGAAAGGCACTATCCTCATAAATTTCTAGAAACAGGTTCACCAAGTATCCATATGAATCAACATCTGGCAGAGCATATTGACAGTTCTCAAAGAACTGGGGTTTTGTTTGCTAGCCCCCAATGTTGAGGACTTTGTTGGCTATTCCCACATGTTGGGGTGAAGAGAGGAAAACTCTCATGGAAAGTCTGGGCTCAGTAAAAGTTTGGCAGTTTCCGGAAAGTAATCCAGTCTGCTCTCTCTCTCTCTCTGTCTCTGTCTCTGTCTCTGTCTCTGTCTCTGTCTCTGTCTCTCTCTCTCTCTCTCTCTCTCTCTCTCTCTCTCTCTCTCTCTCTCTCTCTCTCTCTCTCTCTGTGTGTGTGTGTGTGTGTGTGTGTGTGTACTGCTGGAATAATCTAAAGGATGTTCATTCAGATGCCTGTTGAAACTCTAGGCAATATACATTTTCATCCATTTGCTCTTCCCTGTGTGGATAGACAGGTTTAATTCCTTGGAGTGAATAAAAATCTTCCAGCAGGCTCTGCAATGTTTTGGGGTTTCATGAAAGCAATAAAATATCATCTGCAAACACGAGCTTCTGGAGTGTGGGAGATGGCCTATAATGTAGTTTTCTCAGTTGAAGACTAGAAGGACTTTCCCCCTTTCGTTGTTTCTACAAGTCATCTGAAATCTTAGTAGCCCTTGGTAAGTTTCCATGAAATCCCCAGTACTCAGCAAATGAGGAAATGTATAAGGAGGGGGAATAGGGGACTTGCTTAGGGCTATAAAAATCGGCTTCTCCTGGCCAGGGAGTGCACTCCCTGGCTACAGCTAATTGAGCTTCAAGTGCTGTGGCCTTTCTCATGAGAAAGAATGAAGACCTTTTCTGATCTCTGAGTCAGACTCCAACATTTTTTTGAGTTAGTGATCTCTGTCCCACACAGTTTTGGAGCCCATGTGGGATCCCCCGAAAGAGGAGGGGGTCCTTCTAAACCAGACTGACTAGCAGGACATCCCTGCTAAGTTTTCTAGGCAGCCCTTGGTCAGGTTTGGAATTGAGTCTCCTCTGGAGGTCAAGGACCTGAAGGGAGACTAAAGCAGAGAGTACAAAATGATCAAAAGGGGACATGAAACACTTTCAGGATCTGTTGCTCATATAAGTCTGTGCACAGACCCAGGGGAACCTTTGTGATTTTGAAACCCTAGGTGACCTGATAGGGCAACACAGGAAGGACTGATCCTATTGAGTCTGTGAGATTGAGGGGTCCAAGAAACTTTGGGCAAGAAATAGGGAGCCTATTGTGGGTTAGTTCTGTTGAGTCTGCAGGGTTGAGGAGTCTAAGAAATCTGGGACAAGAAATAAGGAGTGTGTTGCTGGGTGAGAGCCCTTGAAAGAGCCATGGAAAATTCTCTGTCAGAGTCGAGTGCTGGGAGTCCCCTCCAAAAGGGACCTCTGAGAAGGTTTCTTTAAAATTGCCTGAAAATCAGTCTGAGTACACAGCAGTAAATTTTGACTGGTAATTCTGAATTTGAAATTGATGTGCACTCTACAATGTTTTGTCAAATATGTTGTCTTAATGTTTCTGTGTGAATGAAATTCTGTGTCTCTGTTTTATCTGACACTTTGTAAGGTTGCAAATTTAGCCAGCCAGTCAGTCATCCAGAGCAGAAAAGCTGAGCTGGACTGTCCTTGAAATGCCGAGTTACCTCCTTTTCTTCAAGCCTCTAAGATCAGTTTCAGAGGAGGGAGGAATTTTCTCTTTTTCCCTCAGACTAAAGAAAGGCAGGCTAAGCAGCATTTAACCCTTTTCTGCCTGAGTCAAAGGAGAAACTTTGTGTAATGGGATACAATCAAAAGTTAACTGAATTTATTCTAGTCATGTTTGGAATTGTGAAAAGGTGAAATGTGTCACTCTTAACTTAATGTTTAAGATGAATGAGAATTTATTAAGCTCTTGTGGAAGCAAGTGGAAGATAAGCATGTAAAAAAGCATCTTTCTGCATTCTTAAACCTGGCTACAGTCTTTGAATATGAAAATAAAGAAAAGGGAAAACAAGCCTCGGGCAGTCTGCAGAGAAATGGTGAGCTCGGATTTGGTGAGATCTCAAAGCTAAAATCTGTCCTTGAAGTTGGAATTGGGTCAACGTATCTCATACTGGACAATGTGTTTAAAATTGCAAGTTCACTTTGGAATTTCAGTGATTTCTTCTTGGAGGCATTTAAGAAAAGGAGTGTCCCTATTTGGGCAAGTCAGTTACTTACTGTTTTAAAATATGAAAGCTTCTGCCTTGAGTGACTGGCATATTTTAAATTAACCTGAGGAGAACAGGTGAGATTTCAAACTCTGTAGAGCCTGAAATTGTCAGGGCAGAACAGCAGTGCCCATGTGCTCAGGAGAGATTACCCCCTGCCCCTCTCAGTCTGAGTTAACTGGGAAAGCTGTATGTCTGGGGAGCCTTTGGAGGGAAGATGGAGCCACAAGGTGGAGTTTCAGCTGTTTAAGGAAGTAGAGTAAAAAAGTAAGGGAAAAGCCTTTTCAGTGCTGAGAATGACCTCAATGGAAGTTTGCTTTTAAGTAGCAAGTGTGTGTTCATCCTTTACTGCTGAAGAAGGCCATGCCATCAGAGAAATGATGACATGACTTGCCCTTGACTTTGTTTTGAGTGAGGGAGGGCTGTGCAGGTCACCAGCCTCACTTCTCCTCCAGAGTCATCTGTATCCAGTGACCACATATTCATCAGGATGAATGGAAATGACCCTGGATGAGGCAGTTGGGGTTAAGTGACTTGCCCAAGGTCACACAGATAGTGTGTTAAGAGTCTGAGGTGAGATTTGAACTCAGTTCCTCCTGACTCCTGCACCGGTGTTCTTATCCACTGGACCAACTAGCTGGACCAAGTAGCAATAGTATTTGTTTTAAGAAAGAAATAAAGAGGTGGTGGTGGTGGTAAAGTGTTTGATTATAAATCCAGATTTGATGTGAATCAAGTTAAAATCTACCCTACAAGAATAGAGAGCAGCATCTGAGAATGCTCTCCCTATTAATCTAATGTAATTGTTGCACTGTTTTCAAATTGGAATGTTGTTATATGGATTGGAATTTTTTTAAAGCACTTTGGAAATTTAAATTTTTTCCCAATTTATTTAGTTATTTATTCATTTTTAGCTCTCAACATTCTTTTCCACAAAATTTTGAGTTCCAGAATTTCTTCCCATCTCTCCCTTCCTCTTACCCCATAAGGCTTTGCATTCTGGTTATCCCTTCCCTCAATCTACCCTCCCTTCTCTCCCACCCCTCCCTTCCCTTATCCTTATCTTCTCTCTTTTCCTGTAGGGCAAGATAAATTTTTCTACCTCATTACCTGTATTTCTTATTTCCCAGTTACACGCAAAAACGATTCTCAACATTCATTCCTAAAATTTGGAATTCCAATTTCTCTCCCTTTCTCCTTCCCCACCTCACCAAGCAATTCCATATCGGCTATCTATTTGTAGTTTTGCTAAAGACTTCCATAATAGCCATGTTGTGAAAGACTAGCTATATTTTCCTCCATCCTATCCTATCCTACCCCATTTTTCTATTCTCTCTCTTGACCTTATCTCTCCCCAAAACTATTTACTTTTAATTACTCCCCCATCTCTTTTGCCTTGCCTTCTATCATCCCCCTCACTCCCCATTTATTCCTTTCTCCCCTGCTTTCCTATAGAGCAAGATAGATTTTCATACCAAATTGAGTGTGTGTATTATTCCCTTCTTAAGGCAATTGTGATGAACGTGGGCTTCACTTTTTCCCTTCACCCTTCTTCTTTTCCCCTCCATTGAAAAAGCTTTTTCTTACTTTTTTCTATGAGAGATAATCTGTCCTGTTTCATTTCTCCCATTCTTCTCCCAATATATTCCTCTCTCACCACTTAGTTTTATTTATTTATTTATTCACTCATTCATCCATCCATCCATCCATTCATTTATTAATTTATCTCTTGGTTTGTTTGTTTATTTATTTCTCATCCCTTCTTCTTCAAATCACCCTGTGCCCTATGTTTCTCTTGTTATATATACATATATGTATGTGTGTTTGTGTATGTGTGTGTATGTATGTATGTATGCATTTATATGTGTTTGTATAATCCCTCCAACTACCCAAATACTGAGAAAAGTTTCAAGAGCTACAAATATTACCTTTCCATGTAGGAATGTAAAGAGTTCAGCTTTAGTAACTCCCTTATGATTTGTCTTTCCTGTTTACCTTTTCATGCTTCTCTTGATTCTTGTGTTTGCAAGTCAGATTTTCTATTCATTTCTCATCTTTTTATCAAGAATGCTTAAAGGCCCATATTTCATTCAGTAGTCATGTTTTCCCCTGAAGTATTATAGTCAGTTTTTCTGGGTAGATGATTCTTGGTTTTGATCCTAGTTTCTTTGACTTTTGCAGTGTCATATTCCAAGCCTTTCAATCACTTCATGTAGAAAACTGTTAGATCTTGTGGTATCCTGTTTGTACTTCCACAATACTCAAAGTATTTCTTTCTAGCTACTTGCAATATTTTATCCTTGACCTGGGTACTCTGGAATTTGGCTACAGTATTCCTGGTTTGTGTTTTCAGATCTCTTCCAGGAGCTGACTGGTGAATTCTGTCAGTATTTATTTTTCCTTCTGGTTCCAGAATGTCAGGGCAGTTTTCCTTGATAATTTCATGAAAGATATCTAGGCCCTTTTTTTGATCATGAGTTTGGGGTAGTTCCTTAATGTTTAAATTGTCTCTCCTTCATCTATTTTCTAGGTCAGTTATTTTTCCAATGTGATATTTCACATTGTCTCCTTTTTTTTCATTCTTTTGGTTTTGTTTTGTAATTTCTTGGTTTCTCATAAAGTCATTAGCTTCCATCTGCTCCATTCTCATTTTTAAAGAGCTATTTTCTTTGGTGAGCTTTTGAACCTCCTTTTCCATTTGGCTAATTCTGCTCTTTCAAGCATTCTTCCCCTCATCGGTTTTTGAGCCTCTTTTGCCATTTGAGTTAGTCTATTTCTAAAGGTGTTAATTTTGTCAGCATTTTTTGAGTCACCTTTAGCAAGCTGTTGACTTGTTTTCCATGATTTTCTTGCATAGCTCTCATTTCTCTTCCCAATTATTCCTCCACCTCTCTTTCTAGATTTTGAAAATCCTTTGTGAGCTCTGTCATGACCTGAGATTATTGCACATTTATTTTGGGGGTTTTTCCTGCAGAAGCCTTGAATTTTAGGTCTTCCTCTGAAGACCTAAATTGTTCCTCCTCATCCCTAAGGATGGAATAAAATAGCTGCTCAACAGGAAAGTAACCTTGTATTGTCTTATTCTTTTTCCTTTTATGGGGAATTTTCCCAGACAGTGGTTTGAATTTTGAGTTCTTTGTCAAGGGAAGAGTATACTCTGGGGACCTATAAGTTCTCAGTTCCTCCAAGGTGGCACAATTAAGTGAGAGGAGTTTATTTCTCCCCTTGCCTGAGCTATGTTCTCTGAGCAGGATTCCCTCTAGAGAGCCTCCACCAGCTCCACCATGCTAACAAGCACTCCTCCTCAACCAGGGCACCTACTCAGAACTGAGGTCCAGATCAGCTGCTCAACTCCCTCAGGGGTTTTAGGCCAGGGCTCCAACAATGGAAGCTGCTGCTGCCTGGATCCAGGTCCAGACCACTGCTTTCCCTTCTCACTCAAGTGAAAGAGCTTTCTCACTGACCCTTGAAGCTGTCTTTGCCATTATTGGGTTGAGGAATGTGGGACCCACAACTGCTGCCAGTGACTTGGCATCTTGAGGCCTGCTCCAGTCCTCTCCTTGCCATGGTGAGGACCAAGCTGGACTACACTCTACTCTCTGCCTGTTCTGGGCTATAGATTAGAAGTTTTAAAGAACGGGATAGAAATTTGATAATTTGGAATTGATATTTGGTTACACATTCAGCTGAATGGGTGATGGCATGTCAAAATTTTACAAAAACTTAAATAGTTTAAATATTTTTTTCACTTTTATATGTTTAATGGAAAACCATTAAACATTGTTAAACATAATCCATTTGATAAATTAAATTATTTCTTACTTTAAACTATGTATATTTCTGGGTGCTGATTTGGCTTTGATATTGTTAAGGATTTTTTGGTCAATCCTATTGGAGAAGTCCTTCAAAATCTTTCTTTTTTAAATTTTTAAAAAATTTATTTATTTAACTTTTAACATTCATTTTCACAAAATTTTTGGTTTCCAAATTTTCTCCCCATTTCTCCCCTCCCCTCACCCCAAAATGCCAAGCATTCTAATTGCCCCTATCACCAATCTGCTTTCTCTTCTAACATCCCTCCCTTCCCTTATTCCCATCTTCTCTTTTGTCCTGTATGACAAGATGACTTTCTATACCCCATTACCTCTATTTCTTATTCCTAGTTGCAAGAACAATATTCAACAGTTGTTCCTAAAACTTTGACTTTCAACTTCTCTTCATCCCTCCCTCCCCACCCATCCCCTTTGGTAAGGCAAGCAATTCAATATAGGTCATATCTGTGTAGTTTTTCAAATGACTTCCATAATAGTCATGTTGTGTAAGATTAACTATATTTCCCTCCATCCTATCCTGCCCCCCGTTGCTTCCATTCTCTCTTTTGATCCTGTCCCTCCCCAAGAAGGTTGATTACTAATTGCGCCCTCCTCCCCCTGACCTCTCTTCCATCATCCCCCCCACCCTGCTTATCCCATTTTCTCCCATTTTCCTGTATTGTAAGATAGGTTTTCATACCAAAATGAGTGTTCCTTTTATTCCTTCCTTTAGTCAAATGTGATGAGAGAAAGCTTCATGTTTTTTCTCTAACCTCCTCTCTTTTTCCTTCCACTGAAAAGTCTTTTACTTGTCTCTTTTCTGAGAGATAATTTGCCCCATTCCATTTCTCCCATTCTCCTCCTAATATTTCTCTCTCACCACTTGATTTCATGTTTTTAAGATATGATCCCATACTATTCAGTTCACCTTCTACTCTCTGTCTCTCTGTCTCTCTGTCTCACTGTGTGTGTGTGTGTGTGTGTGTGTGTGTGTGTGTGTGTAATCCCAGTAACTACCTAGATACTGAAAAGAATTTTAAGAGTCACAAAAATTGTCTTTCCATGTAGGAATGTAAATAGCTCAACTTCTGTAAGTCCCTTATGACTTCTCTTTACTGTTTACCTTTTCATGCATCTCTTTTTTCTTGTGTTTGAAAATCAAATTTTCTTTTCAGGTCTGGTCTTTTCATCAAAAATGTTTGAAAGTCCTCTATTTCATTGAAAGACAATTTTTCCCCTGAAGGATTATACTCATTTTTGCTGCGTAGGTGATTCTTGGTTTTAGTCCCAGTTCCTTTGACTTCTGGAATGTCATATCCCATGCCTTCTGCTCCCTTAATGTAGAAGGTGCTAGATCTTGTGTTATCCTGATTGTATTTCCACAACACTTGAATTGTTTCTTTCTAGCTGCTTTCAATATTTTCTCCTTGACCAGGGAACTCTGGAATTTGGCCACAATGTTCCTAGGACTTTCTCTTTCTGGATCTCTTTCAGATGGTGATCAGTGGATTCCTTGAATATTTATTTTGCCCTCTGGTTCTAGAATATCAGGGCCGTTTTCCTTGATAATTTCATGAAAGATGATGTCTCGGCTCTTTTTTTGATCATGGCTTTCAGGTAGTCCCATAATTTTTAAATTGTCTCTCCTGGATCTATTTTCCAGGTCAGTTGTTTTTCCAATGAGATATTTCAGATTATCTTCCATTTTTTCATTCTTTTGGTTTTGTTTTGTCATTTCTTGGTTTCTCATAAAGTCATTAGCCTCCATCTGTTCCATTCTAATTTTGAAAGAACTATTTTATTCAGTGAGCTTTTGAAGCTCCTTTTCCATTTGGTTAATTCTGCTTTTGAAAGCATTCTTCTCCTCATTGACTTTTTGAACCTCTTTTGTCAATTGAGTTAGCCTATTTTTCAAGGTGTTATTTTCTTCAGCATTTTTTGGGGTCTCCTTTAGCAAAGTGTTGACCTGCTTTTCATGCTTTTCTTGCAACCCTCTCATTTCTCTTCCCATTTTTTCCTCCACATCTCTTACTTGATTTTCAAAATACTTTTTGAGGTCTTCCATGGCCTGAGACCATTGAATATTTATTTCAGATGTTTGGGATAAAGAAGCCTTGACTTTTATTTCTTTCCCTCATGGTAAGCATTATTCTTCCTCATCTGAAAAGGTGGGAGGAGATATCTGTTCACCATGAAAGTAATCTTCTATGGTCTTTTTTTCACCCTTTTTTGGGCATTTTCCCAACCAGTTATTTGACTTTGGGGTCCTATGTCAAGAGTAGGGTATACTTGCCGAATCTTTTAAATCTCAGTTCCTACAAGGTGGCACAATCAACCATGTACTGGTTTGGGTGCAAGGATGGATTTTTGTGCCCAGAATCTTAGCAGAGTTTCCTCTCCATAGCCACCTGGCCTCCAGTTGTGCCAAGCCAGCACTGGGGACTGGGATCCAGTCAAACTGTGAGGGGCAGGGCCATCCATCTCCCTCAGGGCCTCTACACAGAGCAGAGGCAAGAATCAGCTCCTCAGTGCCCCCAGGGGTTTTTGCAATCCAACAATGGTCTTGGGCTGCTGTAAAAACTCCTGCTGCCTGCCCAATGTGGCCTCTGTAGCCTCTGCCTGAAACCAGAGCTATGGGAAGGCCCTTCTCCTTTCCTGGCCAGCTGAAAAAACCCCTTCACTAACCTTTGGTACCTGTGGGTTGAGGAATCTGAGGACCTGGTGCTGCTGCTGTGACTGGGGATCCCGAGACTGGAGATCTCCCCCGTGAAGGCTGTTCCCAAGCCATGCAGCATCGGGACAAGGCTGGGCTCAGCTCTGTGCTCTGCTCCACATCCCATGCAGCTGATGTGTCCCATGGGCCTTTCAGTTCACCCTGGGCTGGAAATCTCCTCTACTCTGTTGATCTCTATTTCTGCTGCTCCAGAATTTTTTAAGAGTCCCTGTCTACAGGTATTTTATGGGCTGTGTGGGGAGACTCTACATATGTGTGTCTTTCTAGTCTGCCATCTTCGCTCCGCTCCCCCCCCCCAGGTTAAATTTTTAGATAGTTGATTTAATTTTGTTACATTAGTAATTGCATTGTTAAATTAATGATGAATTGGTAAAGAAGCTGTTATGAATTGTGTAAGAAAGGAAAATGGATTGATGTATCCTACACAATGGCCTTTGTTGTACTCCCTCTCACAACCCCTTCTCAGGAAAGATTGTGAGATGCTTGTAGCAAGAACTGCTCTCTTAAGGCAAACATGAGGAGAGGCCATCCTGGAAGCCTAAAGCAGGCCTTGACCTCAAGGATCACTCATTGTAGTGGAGGAGAACAATCCTACAGCTATGTAGTGACAAGATGTGAAAAGTGAAGCAGATTTCTTGTCAGAAGTAGGAGTGAGTCTTTTTGCAAAAGGTAGATTTTGATCTGAATATTAAAGGAAGCCAGATGGTGAAAACAAGTAAGAGCAGGCAGGTCAGAAAATGGGAGTATCCTCTTCCAGGAACAGCAAGCAAGTAGGGCAATGTCACCAGATCAGAGAATGGGTGGAAGGAAATAAAGTGTAAGAAGACTAGAAAGGTAAGGAGGGCCAGGCTGTGGAGGAGTTTAAAAGCCAACAGAAACACACATGTGTATGTATACAAGTATATGTGTGTGTACATACATAGATGCAAACATAATACATATCTATGATACACATTTCTATCCTGGAAGTAATAGGGAGAATTAATTTAAATAAAAATGGTATTGGTTACACTTGTCTTACAGTGAGAAGAAGAGGACTTTACTAAGTAGGGGAAGGTTTTAGAAAGGTCACTTTGACTGTAGACTTAGAGAGAAATAGTGGGGAGAGTAGATGGCAGGTTGTTGAAATAGTCCAGGCATGAGTTCATACACCAGGTAGTGACTGTTGCAGGAGAGAAGTGCACTTATAGGAGAATTGATGTTAAGGTAGAAAGTAGCAGGCTTAACTACAGATTAAATGGATGCATTGGCTGAGTGGAAGTGAGGAGCTAAGGATGACTTGGAAGCCTGGGTGACTGGGAGGATTGCAAGGGAAAACTATTTATCAATTAGAATTGTCTGTCTAAATCAGAGATTCTTGTTTTTGTCTGTGTCAAGAACTTCTTTGCCAAGCAAGCCTATGGATATCTTGCCTGAAAATAATGTTTTTAAAGAACTGAAGGAAACATTGAATTTCATTTAGAGGTTAGTGAAAAGTAGAATGTAATTCTGCTCCATTTCCCCTCATACACATTTCTTGATCTTCTGAAAACCAGGGGGTGGAGGGAGAGGTCTAGGGTCTCCTAAAAGGCCAGATATAAGGGCTACTCTTGGGATCCTTCTACAGTGACTGACTTGAGGAGAAGGAGCTTTGGGGGAAATATTGACTTTTTGATTTCAAAAGGATCTGAGGGTTTTATTGGACCACAAATTCAATGTGAGAACAGTGTTACATAGCCTAAACAGGGTTGGGGAACCTGGGGCCTGGAGGACACATGTGGCCCTCTAGATCCTCAAGTGTGGGACTTTGACTGAATCCAAACTTCACAGAACACATTCTTTTAATCATTTAATCCTTTAAGGGGATTGGTTCTGGGAAGCTTGGATTCAATCAAATGTCTGCACTTGAGGACCTAGAGAGCCACATGTATGGTCTTGAGGCTGCAGTTGAGCCACCCCTGGCCTACGAAAATAATTCAGTCATTGTTTGTGTCTGGGTGGGGAATTGTGTAGGCGTTTTGGAGTATTGTATTCAGATCAAATTTACAGTTGAGGAAGACCATTGATGAGACACTGTGTTGTAGCGGAAAGAGCTCTGGACTTAGACCCATGGAGACCTGATTGAAATCTCACCTCCTTAAGTTTGACCCTGGCCAAATAATTCACTTGTTTTATCTTGTGCCTTAGTTTTCTCATCTGTAAAATCAGGGGGTTGGACTTGATAACGTCTAAGATCCCTCCTAGTCCTAAATTTATGATCTTCCCAAGCTGGAGAATGTCCAGAAGTACTCTAGGCAGGCCCTGCAGGTCATGCAACATGGCAATTGGATGAGGACCAGGACGATTGTTAGAAGTGAGCCCATCTAACAAGCCTCCAACAGGGAAAAAAATGTTCACCTTAAACAAAGAACAATACCTGTTCTGAAATCAGAAAAGTTTTTACCAATCTTTACATCCGTTCCCCCTGAATGAATTTGCTGAAAGAGAGAATTGAGTTCAGGGAAATGAACGAGTATGAGGTAAACCAAGCAGTTAATAAACAAAACCAAATATTTGAAAAAATAGAAGCTAATGTGAAACATCTCATTGGAAAAACAACTGACCTGGAAAGTAGATCCAGGAGAAACAATTTAAACATTATAGGCCTACCTGAAAGCCATGATCAAAAAAAAAAAAAAGCATAGACATTATCTTCCATGAAATTATCAAGGAAAACTGCCCTGATGTAACAGAATCAGAGGGCAAAATAGATATTGAAAGAATCCACTCATAACCTCCTGAAAGAGACCCGAACAGAGAAAGTACTTGGAATATTGTGGCCAAATTTCAGAGTTCCTAGATCAAGAAGAACATACTGCAAGCAGCTAGAAAGAAACAAATTGAGTATTGTGGAAATACAATCAGGATAACACAGGATCTGGCAGCTTCAATATTAAGGAATTGCAGGGCCTGGAATGGAATATTTCAGAGATCAAAGGAACTGGGACTGAACCCAAGAGTCACCTACCCAGCAAATCTGAGTATACTATTTCAAGGGAATAAATGGTCATTCAATGATATGGAGGACTTTCAATCATTCATACTGAGGAAAAGTCCAGATCTGTATAGAAAATTTGACTTCCCATGAGAAGAATCAAGAGAAGCATGACAAGGTAAACAGGAAAGAAAAGTCATAAAACACTCTCTAAAGCTGAACTGTTTACATTACTACATGGAAAGAAAATATTTATAACTCTTGAATCTTTTCTCAGTATTTGGGTAGATGGAGAGACTGTATACACACACACACACACACACACACACAGATAGACAGTACAGGGTGTGTTGAAACAAAAAAGATGATAACCACATAAAACAATAAAATAAAATAAAATTTAACCCGGGAAGAGAAAGGGAGAAATGTATCAGGGCAAGCTTTAACTCATAAAAGAGATAAGAAAAATCTTGTTCAATGGAGGAGAAGAGGGAGAAGAGGAGAGAGGAAAAAAATGAAGCTACTCTCTCCAATGTGGCTGAAGGAGGGAATAACATGCTCACTAAATTTGATATGAAAATTTACAGGACACCAAAGGAAAGTAGGAAAGCAGGTGACAAGTGGGTTGCGGGGAATGTTAGAAGGGAGGGCAAATGGGAGAAGGGAGTCAAAAGATATAAAGACTTTTGAGAAGGAGCAAGGTCAATTGTGGGGGAAACAAAGGGAGTGATAGAGTAGGACAGTGAGCAATATAATTAGTATTATACAACATGATTATTGTGGAAGTTTTTTGCAAGACAACACATATTTAGTCTGTATTGAATTGCCTGTCTTCTCAGTGGGGCTGGGCAGGGATGGGGAGAGGGAGAGAAGTTAGAATTCAAAGTATTAGTAATGAAGGTTGAGATTTTTTATTGCATATAGTTGGGAAATAAGAAATACAGGCAATGGGGTATGGAAATTTATCTTGCCCTACAAGAAAAGAGAGAAGATGTGGATAAGGGAAGGGTAGGGTGTGATAGAAGGAAGGGTACACTGAAGGAAGGAGTAATCAGAATGCAAGGTATTAGGAAGTGAGAATGGGGAGTGATGAGGAGAAAAATTGGACATGTTATAAAGTGAGGTAAAAGCAATTAGTATTAAAACAGTTGACTGAATTAAATACTGAGAATAAATCAATGACATCTTTAGTTTGGGGAAAAGAATTTTAGTCTAAATTACCTAGAGGAAGGAAACTTTGGGTAAAATTTGGCATTGATGGGAAAGTTAAGGTTTTAATGATAAATTTGATTTTATGATTGCTATTTAATCAGGAAATAGAACATGTATAGAAAGGCATGTAAGCCACTTACCATTTGCCTCAAAAGATGTTCCTTAGCCAAAGTGAAATTATAATCATATTTGAAACCTAGTTATTGGAACTTGCCAGTTTTAGATGCTATGGGACTATAAAGTGACTGTTCTTCTGAGTCTAATCCCAGGTATGGATAGCAAGAAAGGTGGTCTGAGCCTCCAATCCTTGGTGCCAGTAAGTCTGTGTGATGCTGGTATGAACTGCAAAAGTTGATCTCATGGAAAGGATGGGAGAGCAACTGTTCAGCCTGGGCTGAGGTAGGATCCTCCTGACTCAATGTCCTCAGTGATACCTGGCAGACTTTAAGCCTGAGTGAATACAAGTGGACAATGTAATCCTGCCTGGAACTGACATGAAGTTGGGGAGATATTGTATCCCTGCGATGTCCCTAATCTTGGTGGCAATTTCCTATAGTCAAAGGTTTGTAAGCTTAATACCAGATCTATTAAATTATAGATTATTGGTAGGGGAACATCCGAGGTTAAGTCCAAAATTAAGGTATTAGGCGTAGGACTTTAGATCAACAACGATAAGTTAGGGTCCTTAATTCTTAGTAGTACTATGGAGATAATTAGGTCAAGAGTTTGTAAAGTTAGCAATATAAATATTACTTGTGTCTCAACTGGTTAATGTTTAAAAAAGTAAAATTCCTTTGTGGTCCATATTGTAAATGTTTTAAAAAAGAAGTATCCCCTGACCAAAAGTTTGAATTGTTTTATCTGTTACAAAATGTGTTAAAAATGAAAAATAAAATTAAAAAAAAAAAAACCAAGAACCTTGGAAGAAGCCAACAGCAATTAAATAAATAAATGAAATAAAAACAAAACCCAATCTACATATATGTAACAAACTCTAAATTTAAAAATTGTGTAACAATTGCATTAAATTAGTGTTGCATCTGCACTTTACCATCATAAATGCTGAATAACAGTATCTTTTTCTGCTTTATCCTGATAGGAAGAACATTGTCAGATGCTGCTTGTTATTCTTTCAGGACCAATTTTAACCTGTAATCTTATCAATCCTGGATTTATAATCACTAATGATTAATATTTCACCCTTCCTTTTTTCTCTTCAAATATCCTTGCTACTTAAAAGAAAACTTCATTCATAACTTCCCATAATCTCTTTTTACTCTACTGCCTTAAAGAGCTGAAAGGCCCTTTTCCAGCTCCCCTCCCCTCTCCAGGGACCACCAGACCAGGAGCTTTCTCAATTAACTTAGCATGGGAGGGGTTAACTTCCCCCTTGTCCAAGTGGTCTGAATACATCCACAGAGTTAATGATTCTAAAAGAAATCACTGAGATTCTAAAGTGAATTTGCAGTTTCAAATACATTGTCTTCTGGCATCAGATGTACTTACCTAATTTAAACACAAAGGACAAATTTTAGCTTTGAATCTCATTAAATCAAAACTCAACTTTTCACACCCCACTGCCAGTAATTTACTCTGCTAATTTCCATTACAAAAGAGATCATCCTTTAGGTGAGTTAGGGAATGGCCTAGCACTCTCCAGAGGGGGAAAGACCTTCTGAGTTTCAAAAGAAGGTTTTGAAACAAATCAATTAAAGAACCTCCTTGCCCAGGCAAAGGGGTCTAAGTTATTTAACACGGAAAAAGTGTGACTTCCAACCAGGAACCTTGGGAAATTAATAGCTAATAGCAGTAATTGCAAATCACAATAAACAATTTTAAATTTTTTAAATTCAACAAACTTCCATAACTTGTTTATTGGTTTCCCTATCAGGCTAAACATTTTCATAAGTGGGAATGGGAGGAAGGGAGAACATGGTCTGAGCCCATGAACACTCCACCATCCTACTGAAATGCCCCCTCCTTTTTAAATTTGACACGAATCACTCACCAACTCTTCCAGCTTCCTTTTTCTATACAAAGTAATCTTAGAAGTGAAGATTCGAACAATTTAACTTATGCATAGAACCAGGCTTCTTTTTACGTTAAATATTCTGCAAAGAGCAAAAATCTTTTTCGTCTTCATGAACCTAGCCAGGGTTTAGAATGCAGAAAGAAACATGTTTTTTAAGCAACTTCTTAAAAGCTTTCCAGCTTTCTATTAACACTAACATCAAGCCAAACAGTTAAACATCTTTTTTTTTTCTCTGTCTCTAGCTCACTCACTCCTCTGAGGCTGCTGTATTCCGGGAAGGAAGGAGTGGGGAGATTAAGACATAGCAGAATTCTAAGGGAAGTCCAGCTACTCCCTTAGCTACTCTGCTTGGCTGCATGGCTGCATTTACAAATTAGCAAAACACTTGACAACTACACAGACAAACAGAGGACAAAGAGAGCATTACAGTTCCTCTCTTTTTAGAAAACAAACTAATTTTAGATTAGACTTGTCAAAATTCAACCATTACTGTCAATTTAATTTGACTGATTTCAAGCCAATTTCAAAAGGATCCTTCCCAGAATCTAGAATTTCCTTCCCACCTCTTTCTCTGTGCTCTCTATCAAGAGTAGCCAGGACAAGGAATATGCCAATATTCCTTCAAATGGGCTTCTGAAGGAAAAGCCAGAGGATTACTCATCCCCTCCCAGGTAGCATGATCTTAAGAGCTCTCACTTCCCATCTTAGGACTTATGTTCTCAAGGTCCCCAAGGACTGGTTGTGCCAAAAATTCCAAGGCAGACAAGGGAGTGCTTAGCCACTGATTTTGCTGTCAGTACTCAGGCACCTGACTTATGCTGCCCCCTCCAGCTATTCAATCCATTGTTTTACCTGCATTCCTGAGTTCACAACAATTCCAAACAGTCCCAGAGAAGTTAGAAGTCAGAAGAGGGGGTCTAGGACACTGACAAATCAACGAGTGTGCTCCCATTCCCCACAAGCATGATTCCTTTACAATCTTTCAGATGCTAAAGATCCTGGATGAGCCCCCAAGATTTGTTAGAAATGAGTCTGTCCGAGGGAGCCAAGATGGCGGAGTAGAAAGACGCACATACACATAGCTCCGAAGCCACAACACATAGAACGGCTACAGGGAAGTAACTCACAGCGAATTCTGCACCCAGAGGCCACAGAATATTGGAGCGAGGGAGATTTCTGTTCCGGAGAGACCTGCAAACCTCTGGCGGGGGGTCCTTCGCGCTGCGGACTGGGTGCCGGGACTGAGAACTGAGTGCAGCCCTGCCACGGCCGCGGCACTGAGAGGAAAAGATCCGAGGTGGCTTCAGGGACGGGATCTCCAGGGGCCACGCGGGTCCCTCCACCCACAGAGGAACCTGCAAACCTCTCACAAAAGGTACGTCGCGCTGCAGATGCGGAGTCCAGCCCAGACCTGCCGCGGCCGCGGCACCGAGAGATACAGATCCAAGCAGGCTTCAGGGATGGGATCTCCAGAGGCCGCAGAAGTCCCTCCACCCACAGGTGACGGGGGTCGGTGAGAAAGTCTCTTTGGTGGGTTGAGAGGGGAGTGGGGTGCCCCCATAACTCAGGCCCACCCAGGAGGTAGAAGCTGAGAGGCGGCTACAGACCGGGGCTCCCCAAGGGGGCAGGAGCCTGGATCCATTGTGGAAGGTCTGTGCATAAACCCCCTGAGGGAACTAAGCCTGAGAGGCGGCCCTGCCCCACCTGAGCACCTGAACTTAATCTCACACTGAATAGCAGCCCTGCCCCCTCCAAAAGCCCTGAGGCTGGAAGCAGCATTTGAATCTCAGACCCCAAATGCTGGCTGGGAGGATCAGGAGGCGAGGTGGGTGTGAGGAGAATATTCAGAGATCAAGTCACTGGCTGGAAAATGCCCAGAAAAGGGAAAAGAAATAAGACTGTAGAAGGCTACTTTCTTGGTGAACAGGCATTTCCTCCCTTCCTTTCTGATGAGGAGGAACAATGCTTACCATCAGGCAAAGACACAGAAATCAAGGCTCCTGTGTCCCAGCCCACCCAAGGGGTTCAGGCCATGGAAGAGCTCTAAAAGAATTTTGAAAATCAAGTTAGAGAGGTAGAGGAAAAGCTGGGAAGAGAAATGAGAGACATGAAGTCAAAGCATGAACAGCAGATCAGCTCCCTGCTAAAGGAGACCCAAAAAAATGTTGAAGAAATTAACACCTTGAAAACGAGCCTAACTCAATTGGCAAAAGAGGTTCAAAAAGCCAATGAGGAGAAGAATGCTTTCAAAAGTAGAATTAGCCAGATGGAAAAGGAGATTCAAAAGCTCACTGAAGAAAATAGTTCTTTCAAAATTAGAATGGCACAGATGGAGGCTAATGACTTTATGCAAAACCAAGAAATCACAGAACAAAGAGAGAAGAATGGAAAAATGGATGATAATGTGAAATATCTCATTGGAAAAACAACAGACCTGGAAAATAGATCCAGGAGAGACAATTTAAAAATAATGGGACTACCTGAAAGCCATGATCAAAAGAAGAGCCTAGACATCATCTTTCATGAAATTATCAAGGAAAACTGCCCTGAGATTCTAGAACCAGAGGGCAAAATAAATATTCAAGAAATCCACAGAACACCGCCTGAAAGAGATCCAAAAAGAGAAACTCCTAGGAACATTGTGGCCAAATTCCAGAGTTCCCAGGTCAAGGAGAAAATATTGCAAGCAGGTAGAAAGAAACAATTCAAGTATTGTGGAAATATAATCAGGACAACACAAGATCTAGCAGCCTCTACATTAAGGGATCGAAGGGCATGGAATAGGATATTCCAGAAGTCAAAGGAACTAGGACTAAAACCAAGAATCACCTACCCAGCAAAACTGAGTATAATACTTCAGGGGAAAAATTGGTCTTTCAATGAAATAGAGGATTTTCAAGTATTCTTGATGAAAAGACCAGAGCTGAAAAGAAAATTTGACTTTCAAACACAAGAATGAAGAGAACCATGAAAAGGTGAACAGCAAAGAGAAGTCATAAGGGACTTACTAAAGCTGAACTGTTTACATTCCTACATGGAAAGACAATATCTGTAACTCTTGAAACATTTCAGTATCTGGGTACTGGGTGGGATCACACACACACACATGCACACACACACACATACACAGAGATAGAGTGCACAGAGTGAATTGAAGAGGATGGGATCATATCTTAAAAAAAAAATGAAATCAAGCAGTGAGAAATATATTGGGAGGAGAAAGGGAGAAATTGAATGGGGCAAATTATCTCTCATAAAAGAGGCAAGCAAAAGACTCATTAGTGGAGGAATAAAGAGGGGAGGTGAAAGAAAAACATGAAGTCTACTCTCATCACATTCCACTAAAGGAAAGAATAAAATGTACACTCATTTTGGTATGAAAACCTATCTCACAGTACAGGAAAGTGGGGGATAAGGGGACAAGCAGGGTGGGGGGGATGATAGAAGGGAGGGCATGGGGAGGAGAGTGCAATTCGAGGTCGACACTCATGGGGAGGGATAGGATCAAAAGAGAATAGAAGTAATGGGGGACAGGATGGGATGGAGCGAAATATAGTTAGTCCTATACAACACAACTATTATGGAAGTCATTTGCAAAACTACACAGATCTGGCCTATATTGAATTGCTTGCCTTCCAAAGGGAAGGGGTGGAGAGGGAGGGAGGTAAAGAAGTTGGAACTCAAAAGTGTTAGGATCAACTGTCGAGTAATGTTCTTGCCACTAGGAAATAAGAAATACAGGTAAAGGGGTATAGAAAGCTATCTGGCCCTACAGGACAAAAGAGAAGATGGAGACAAGGGCAGAGAGGGATGACAGAAGAGAGAGCAGATTGGTCATGGGGGCAGTTAGAATGCTTGGTGTTTGGGGGGGAGGGGATAAAAGGGGAGAAAATTTGTAACCCAAAATTTTGTGAAAATGAATGTTAAAAGTTAAACAAATAAATTTAATTAAAAATAAAAAAAATAATAAAAAAAATAAAAATAAAAATAAAAAAAGAAATGAGTCTGTCCAACATTAGTTTTACCACTGCACCAAGTATGTCAGGCTCTGATTTAAATCTAGGGGAAGGAGTATAAATCTATGTTGAGTCATAAGTAGTTTTCTTTTGGAAGGAAGGCCATTTTATTTTTAAAATTTTTTTCCAATTCCACATAAAAACATATTTTAATACTCATATTTAAAATTTTTGAATTCCAATTTCTTCCCTCCCTCCTCCTTGCACTCCCTGAGGCAATAAGCAATTTGATATAGGTTATATGTATGCTATCATGCAAAACTTTTCCTTATTAATCATGTTGTGAAAAAAAAACACAGACCAAAAAGTAACCTACGAAAAAAAATGAAAAATAGTATGCTTCACTGCATTCAGATTCTATCACTTTTTTCTCTAGAGGTGGATAGCATTTTTCATCATGAGTCCCTTGGAATTGTCATGGATCTTTGTACTGCTGAGAAGAGCTAAGTCTTTGACAGTTGATAATTGTACAATACTGCTGTTACAGCATACAATGTACTTCTGGTTCTGCTTATTTCAACTTGCATCACTTCATGTAACTCTCTCCAGGTCTTTCTGATATTCACCTACTCATCATTTTTATAGCATAATAGTATTGGTTCACAATCAGTCCACAACTTGTTCAGCCACCCCCAATTGATGGGCATCCCCTTGACTTCCTCTTCATCAACACCACAAAGTGATGCTATAAATATTTTGTACAAGTGGTTCCTTTTCAGGGAGGTTCTTTTAAACAAGGAAGAGATGGGCATGTAGTTGTCCAGAATCATCAAATAATCTGGGACCTGGAAAACCATAAAGATTCTTTAAACGTCAGGGGACTCTTATGTTATGCTTCCTTGACATTTTAAAAGTCTGCTTTAGTCTGCACTCAGTTCATCAGTTCTCTCTCTTGAGATGGAGAGGATTTTTCATAATTTGGAATTGTCTTAGGTCATTGTATTACTGTTCTCAGCTAAGTCCTTCATGGCAGCTCCTCATACATTCTTCCTATTATTTTATACAATGCTCTCCTGATTCTGCTGACTTCTCTTTTAGGCAGTATCTCTCATGAATTTTCTTGTATATTATAAATTTTGATCAGACTGTGAAGAGTTAACACTCTGTGCACAGACAGCTAACTGGGGAGTAGCTCCCACTTCAAAAATGAGCTTTCTTGCTTACTGAAATGGACAGTTTCATTCTTTAGTATGTTTATGGAGCTCACCATATGATTTGAGGAGAGAGGGCTGAGAAAAGTTACCAGCCTCACTTTCTTCTCCAGAGCCATCTGGATATAGGGGCCAGATAACAACCAGGATAACTAGAGATGGCCAAGCCCAAGGACTTGTAGACTTTACAAAAGCCACAAGCTTCTCTGTCATGAACTCTTTCCTTAGAATTCATGGGTGCAGCATATGATGAGCATCAAATATAATAAAAAATGAAAGTGTCTACATTTCAAAAGGCAAGACAACTTAGAAAAGGGTCCTGTAAGCTCTTCATGGAAAAAAGAAATGACTTCGACATTGACATGGACATAATTTCATCTAGAAGTTCATTCAATTCATTCATCCAGTGTGAATTAATTCCCACACAGAGAATGAAGGACTCCAGAAAAATGCCTTGCTCAATGAATGCTCAATTGATTTGCAGAGAAATATCTGTCAAACATAATACTAGGCTAGAATATGAACTCTATAAAAATGTTATAAAGAAGAATTAGAAATGATTATGGAGAATACCTTCTCATAAAGCAGTGAAAAGCAAGAGAGGCTCAAAGGAGTTAAAAGAAAACTTGGCAACTAAAGAAAGTCATCCCGATGGCATTCAAGGTGGAAAAGGAAAAGAAGATTACAAATAAAAGAAAAATGGAACCGATTTACCAAAAAATTATTTCAACAGACCTCTAAATCTAGTGGAATCACTGTATTGCAACCCTAAAATCAGAGTCCCTGAGTTAGAAATGGCATGAAAGAAAGCAAAACATACCAAAAGCATTTTTGCTTTGACCAAGTAAATATAGATTTGACCAAGTAAATATAGAAATCGGTTCTGGAGATTACACAATTCTGAAGACAATAAGGGATTGATGGACACAGTATTTACATGAGGAAAAGTTAGAAAAGTGCGGAAAGAAATGTTGATGGAGAAAGTATCAGGGACCACTAACTAACTCATGTAGCTTCCCTCCTATCTATATATTAAACTTTAGGATGATCAATAGCATAAATTGAGGTTGTCCTTGAGGGTGATACTAATAGGGAATAAGCAGACTTTCTATAGCAATATTCAACTATGTGCACAACTGACAACAATATCAAAATGGACTGAAAGATGTAGAATGTAAGATCCCAATGTGCTCATTGTTTAAGATGAGGTGGCTCAGCAGATAGAGCACTGGACCTGGAGCCACGAACACCTGAATTCCAATCCAGCTTCAGATATGAACTATGTGACCCTGAGCAAGCCACCTCACATCGGTCTGCTTCATCTTCCTCATCTGTAAAATGGGGTAATAATAACATGTACATCCCATTTGTAAAGCACTTTGCAAACCTTAAAATGCTATATAAATGTGAACTTTACTTATTATTGCTGATTATGAAAAGCATTTGGTTCAATAGAACAAGCTCTTTTAACAAGGTGTTTCCCATCTATCCCTCAAGATATTTCAGGATCCCTTGGAAGCGGTTACAAGAGAAATTACTGTTTAGTGAAGCTTTGAAAATAATCATCAGATGAGGCATCAAAGATGTTTGCTGTCCAAAAATATTTGTGTTGTAATAGAGATCTAGCATAGAGTCCAAGCTAAGGAGGGTAAAAGTTCCTGTTTGCAGATTTAGGAATTTAACCTGTCTATCCACATAGGGAAGAACAAATGGATGAAAATGTCTATTGCTTAGAGTTTCAACATGCATCTGAGTGAACATTCTATAGATTTTTCCAAGAACACACACACACACACACACACACACACACACACACACACACACACTTCAAATGGTACAAATGGGACAATAACTTGGGCCCAGAGTTGAAAAGGAAGAGAGCAGGCTGGATGACTTTCCAGAAGCTGTAAAACTTTTACTGAACCCAAAATTCCCATGAGAGGTTTCCCCTCTTTACCTAAACATGGGGGGCTAGCCAACAAAGCTCCAGTTCTTTGAGCACATACAATATGCTCTGCCTGATGCCAATCCATGAGGATATTCGATGACCCTGTTTCTAGAAATATATTAGGATAGTGCCTTTTCCCAGGTCATATGCAGGATTTTTTTTTCTGTTTTAAAAGACTCAAATGAACAAAACTCTCTCTTCCTGGCAGCATTGTGAAAAGGAGGAAAAGCTCTGAGTCTTTAAGGAAAAGTGGCACAGGGACAGGTTCACTATCTCCACACCTAGTCATGAATTCAGTGCACTGCGGATTGGGATTTGGGGGTTTTTCTTTTGTCTTTTTGTGTCTATTTCCTTATCTTAGGTGAATAAGTATCAGAGGCAGAACAGAACAGATTATGATCTAGGGAGCTTTAAGTGATTGGAAGAACACCGGAAATCTGAGTGCTGGTTTCTATATATAGGATAAGAAGACACAAGCCCTCAGGGTTACAGCTATAATCCTGAAGGCAGAAATAGTCATTGCTTTCTAGGGACCCAACTTGTCTATTGGAGTGGGAGTTAGGAGAGTAAATCCAGAGGGATGCTGCATATATTTAAGCCACACTTGTTATTTTATTGGAGGAAACCCTTTCTATAACTACAATAAAACTTTGAATCTGAAGAGAAAATGGCCTAACCATTAGTAAATTTTTGTGTAGATTATCTTTGATAAAGGACATTAAAAGCCCTTAGTCCAGAGTTGTAAATTGTTGCAGGTCCAGGCATTCCTAGGGAGGAGATGTGCCTCCCTGCTATCTTTCTGTAACTTTATGTCTACTCCCCTTCCTCTGTGGATACTTGTACATTGAGCTTAGAATGTGCCTTCACTTTGCCTTCTGTTTAGTAAGTTTCTGAGTTAATTGAGCTCATTTTGGTTGATTTCTTAAGTGGAAAGTATATTAGTGTGGGCTTGGGAGCCCCAGTTATGAGTAGTATAAGACTAGCTCCTGCATTGTAGGGTATCCCTGAAGACCCTCAGAGAGTGACTTGTAGCAGTGTGCACACACTCACTCTGGAACTCCTGACCTGCCAGTATAAGGGCAGCTTGTATGATTGAGCCAACCCAAAGAGAAAAAAGAAGGGAACAGGAAAGGTGATTGGGGATGGATCAGATAACATATCCACTGTACTACAAAAGGATTCGAAAAATATCAGGAAGATATAATAATTCAAAACAGAGCTATTAAAAAAAGTCTGTTTCTGTGAAAAAAACACCTGTAATGGAACCCATATCCAGTTTAAGCTATCATCAGGCTTTTGCTAAAGCAATATACATAAAGTTAGGCTGTCAAATGGAAGCAAGAGACCCAATTACAGCAGGAAGGAATGATAGCCTGAGAGAAGAAACAAAACTACAAACACACAGAACTAGGAAACCATGGCCACCTAGGGCACTGGTCTCCAAAGTGGAGTGTGCACACCCTTCCGGGTACAAAAGAGAATCTGCCATTGTGCTGGAAGAAAACAGAACTGCCATTTCTATTTTGTTTTATCGAAACAGAGAAATTAAGCTTTACTAATAAGGATGTGTAGATTGAAACTGATGCCCTCATTAATCCCATATGTTGGACAGTTGTGGGCCATATGCCATGGGTCATCCAGAGGAAAGAGAGCACTTCAGTACAGAGACATGAACACTGTAACAACCCTTGCTCATTATTTGCTTTCAGAGGAATGTTATACATAGATGTTTATGTGCCTCGTTATGTGGATTTATGAAATATGTTATCTAGCTTTAACTAAATTAATCTTCCCAACAATGTCCTATGACTTGAAAAGATTTCTACCAAGAAATACTAAATGAAAGATAATAAGTGAATGGCAGAGCTTCTGCTCCTAACTTCAGCCCTTTAGCTATATAGAAAACAAAAGGAAAACCAAAACAAAACAACTGCAATGATGATGATATAATTAGACTTTTCTTTTTTCCAGGAGTGGGGGGAGGCAGTCAAGGATAAGTGACTTGCCTACGGTCATGCAGCTAATAAATGTCCGAGGATGGATTTGAACTCAGGTCTTCCTTTGTTGATTAAAACAAAACTGTATCATTCATTAAAACTCTCATATGGGCATACTTACAAAACTAGGAAACAGAACTTTCCAATGTGTTTAAACATTTTCCAACTAAAATATTTTAATGGCTTTTAAACTGTTGTTTGGTGTAAAAAAATAACAATGCAACACATTCTGATTAGTTGACAAGAATAACTGATTGGTATCAGGAGGAAATTTTTTAAGTGGGATTTGAACAAAAGCTTATGCATCATTGGTGAATGGGGTCAAGAAATGTATATCATAGAATGCATGTCATTAGTAAATACAGTCAGAGATACACTTCTTCCACTTAAATCTACTTCTTTTCATTGGACATCTTTTTTTCCAATGAGTATTGTAATAAAATAAACTTAGAAAGAAATCTTTGAATTACTGTGTCACAAAGTGTTAAAAAAAAAAACTTCAAAAATAATAAAACATCCAATTATATTGCTATCATTATAACATGATATTTTATGGTAAAAGTCAAAAGAGGTTTGGTATTAGTAATAGCAAAATAAAAATTATTTTAAAGTACTGTTCTAACATCTTTATCTCATATTTTAAAAATTCTATTTGGATGTATGTTTTATAATTTGTACATAATGCATTATTACAGTAGTGCAGACATAGAATTTATTTTTTTCTTAAGAATATTATTTTTCCAGTTACATGTAAAGATAATTTTCAACATTCACTTCTCTAAAATTATGATTTCCAAATTTTTCTCCCTCCTCCTCTTCAAGACTGCAACCAATATGATGTAGATTACACATGTACAATGATATTTAAATATATTTCCCCATTAGTCAAGTTGTGAAAGAACTACAACAAAGTGGAAAAACCAGAAGAAAGAAAAAACAACAAAAACAACCAAAAAGTGAAAATAGTATGTTTGATCTGCATTCAGACTCCATAGCTCTTTCTCTGGAGGTAGGTAGCATTTTCCATCACTGCTCTTTTGGACTTGTCTTGCACTATTGTGTTATTGAGAAGAGGGAAGTCTGTCCTAGTTCATCATTGCACAATGTTGCTTTTGCTGTGTACAACGTTCTCTTAGTTCTGCTCACTTCACTCAGCATTAGTTCTTATAAGTCTTTCCAGGGGTTTCTGAAATCTGACTGCTCATCATTTCTTATAGCACAATAGTATTCCATTACATTCATATACCACAACTTGTTCAGTCATTCCTCAATTGACGGACATCCTCTCAATTTCTAATTCTTTGCCACCATAAAAAGGGCTGCTTCTTCTTTGGGATTAGATTGTTTTATTTCCAATTAGTTTTTGGTTTATATTTCCATGGCCTTTGATTACATATAATTTTTATTGCATTATGATCTGAGAGGGATGCATTGCCTATCTTTGCCTTTCTATACTGAATTGTGAGGTATTTATTCCCTAGCACATTTTCAATTTTTGTATATGTGCCATGTACCACTGAGAAAAAGATATATTCGTTTTTATTCCCATTCAATTTTCTCCAAAGATATATCATATCTACCTTATCCAGAGTTTTATTTACCTCCTTAACTTCTTTCTTGTTTATTTTGAGGTTAGATTTATGAAGTTCAGAGAGAGGAGTTTGAGGTCCCCCACTAGTATGGTTTAGCTATCTATTTCTTCCTGTAACTCTCTTAACTTCTCTTCTAAGAATTTGGATGCTATACCACTTGGAACATATATGTTTAGTAATGAAATTGTTTCGTTGTGTATGGTGCTTCTCAGTAGGATATAATTACCTTCCTTATCTCTTTTGTTTAGATCTATTTCTTCTTTTTCTTTGTCTGAGATTAGGATTTCTACCCCTACTTTTTTGCATCAGCTGAAGCACAAAATATTCTGCTCCAACCTTTTGCCTTTGCTCTGTGTGTATGTCCTCATTTCAAAAGTATTTCTTGTAAACAACATTTTGTTAGATCATGGTTTTTAATCCATTCTGCTATCCATCTCCATTTTATGGGAGAGTTCATCCCATTCACATTCACAGTTATGGTTACTATCTGTGTGTTTCCCTCCATCCCCTTTCCCCTTGTTTATGATTTTAATTCTCCCTTCTCCTCCACAATAGAGTTTTAATTTTTGACCACTGCCTCCCTCAGTATTCCCTCCCTTCTTTCAGCCCCCCTCTCTTTTAATCCCCTTTTCTCTTACTACTTCTTCCCTCCCTTTTTGCCTCCCCTCCCTTTTCTTCCCCCCTTCCCCTCCTACTGTCTATAGAGCTACTTAGATTTATATACTTAATTAAGTTTGTTGCCCCCTCCTTGAATCCAATCAGATGACAGTACATCTCAAACAATGCTCATCTCCCTCCCCTCTTTCCCTTTGCTGTAGTATAATTTTGTACTTCTTCCTGGGATGTAATTTACCATTTTCTGCTTCCTCCTTTTCACATCTCCTGTTACAATCCCTTCATGTGCTTAAATCACATTTTTATCATCACCTCATTTACTTTATACCCATTCCCTTTATGTATACCCTTTTATATTTCATAATAGATATTCAGTTCTCAAGATTAACAATTATCATCTTCTCTTACAGGGAATTAAACAGTTTGCCCAAATTCAGGAACAAATTTTCTTTCTTCCTGTTTGCCTTTTTATGTCTCTCTTGAGACCTGCATTTGAAGATCGAATTTTCTATTGAGGTCTGGCCTGTTTTACATGAAGGTCTGGAAATCCATTATTTCATTGAATGTCCATATCCTTGCCTGAAATGTTATACTGAACTTTTCTGCGTAATTGATCCTTGGTTGTAGTCCCAGATCCTTTGCCTTGTGGAACATCATATTCCTATTCCTTCAATCTTTTAATGTAGAAGCTGCATGGTCCTGTGTGACCTTGACTGTAGCTCCTCTATATTTACATGTTCTCTTTATAGCTACCTGTAGTATTTTCTCCTTCACTTGATAGTTCTGGAATTTGGAAACAATATTTCTTGGTGTTTTTACTTTGGGATCCTTTTTGGGAGGGAATGATGGATTCTTTTGATGACTATTTTGCCCTTTGGATCTTTTGCTTCTGGGTAGTATTCCTTGAAGATTTCTTGGAAGATACTGTCCAGACTTTTTTTAATCATGGCTTTCTGGCAGGGCAATAGTCCTTATATTTTCTCTCTTGGATCTATTTTCCATGTCAGTTGTTTTTCCAATTAGATATTTTACATTTTCTTTTATCTTCTCATTCTTTAGATTTTGTTTGACTGATGCTTGATGTCTCATAGAGGCATTAACTTCTCCTTGTCCTATTCAAATTTTTATCAAACTATTTTCTTCACTTAACTTTTGCATCTCCTTTTCCATCTGTCCAATTATTCCTTTTAAGGAATTATTTTCTCCAGTTATTTTTTTGTACTTCTTCTTCCATTTGTCCAATTGTCCCAGTGAAGTTTTGTGCTTCCTTTTTCATTTGTCCAATTTTCCCAGTTAGGTTTTGTGCTTCCTTTTCTATTTGTTCAATTTTCCTTTTTAAATACCTGTTCTCTTCAGTGAATTTTTTTCATACTTTTAAAATCATTGACCATTTTTCTTCTGTTTCCTTCCTCAGCTCTTCCAAGAGTGCTCTTAGTTCATGCGAGTAATTCATAGTTCCTTCTGAAGTTTCAGATGGGAGCATAGTCTCCATACTGACCTCTTGGGTATTTTTGTTTTGGCCCTAGTCCCCATAGAAAGATTCCATTGTCTTGTTCTTCCTGCTTTGCTTCTTTCTCACGATGGTGAAGCTTTGTGTGTTGTGGTCTCTGGTTCTTTCAGGTAGACACTAAAGAACCTGGTGCTGAGCTGCCTGGTGTGAGAAAGCAAAGGCTGGGTGAATTCTGTTTGTGTTTCTCTGGATTAAACCTGGAGCTAGCTTGTTAAGTGTGGAAGAGGGGTGGTCTGGTCACAAGAAATCTCCTCAGCTGAGATAGAGCAAAGGTAAGCTCAGTTTTTGGTGATCTCTGTCATCCCATTTCCCCTGGAGGACTGAGGCACACCTGTTGTCCTGGTGCAAGGCTCCATGACCCTGGTGCTCCAGATTTCCTCTCAGTTCATTCACTGAGGTGGGGCTATCTCAGACAGCTCAGGTCCTCTGCCACCGTAAGAGGAATCTTCTGTAGCGATTTTCCTGGCCTCAGGTGCTACAAGACTCTTTGCCCCTTTTGCTGATCCCACTGATCCAGGATTTTCTGGGGAAATATTTTATGGTTCTTTCAAAGTCAACAAGGGAAGGGGGAGAGAGCATTTACCCATCACTCCTCCATTTTGGTTCCTGGAAGTTCAAATAGGTGATGTTTAATCTGAAAGTCTCAGGAGCGGCTGCAGCTGATAGCTATGGCTCAGTGTCTGTCACTCACTTAGCCCTCTCCCACCCTGGGCTGCCATTCCACGTTCAGCTGTGCTGCTGCTTCCTCAGGCCTCTTTGGAGCTATCCTGCTTGGCCATGCCATGGCTGGATGTGCTGTGCAGTATGCCGTGGGCTCTTCTACATTTGCAGAACAGATCCTTCCTGTCGACCTTCCAACATGTCCTGGTTTGTAAGTCTGCCACAGTGTATCTCCTTTTGGATTCTGTACCTCCAAAATTTGGTCAGATTCTCTTTTTGGAGGTATATGAAGGAGTTTGTCTAAGAGTTTAGGCGAGTAGTTGCTCTCACTCTGCCATCTTGGCTCCTCCTCCCTCAGCAAATAGTTTTGATGATTATTTTAAGAAGTCTGGAAGTACTCCTCCCCTTATGTACCTAAGTTTTCCTACTATTTCTCTTGAGATTCTGAATGTGTCTCTGTGAATATTATTATTTTCTCTAGTTCTGTAAAAATGACACCTTGGTAGATTGATTGCCAAGGCACTGAGTCTGTAACTGAATTTAAATAGTACCATATTTTTTATTAGATTGATGAAGATCAACTATGGAGCAATGAGTCTCTCTCCAATTGTTTAAATTTCTCTTTATTTTTATGAAGAGTGGTTTGTAAGTGTATGCAAAAATATAAGTAATTATACATATATAAATGTGTATGTGTCTTGGTAGATTGACTCCAAAATATTTTATTTATTTTGTAATTATTTTGCATAGGATTTCTTTATCAGTTTTTCTGGTTTTTATTATTGTTCTACATAGAAATGTTGGAGGGGAGTGGATTTTGTATTCTCCTACTTCATTGAAGCTACTAGTCACCTTGGTTAATTTGCTGCTTTACCCAAGTCTTTACATTAGCTATCATATACTCTATAAATAAGAATACTTCCATCTCTTCTTGATTAAGGGTTTTTATGCAGTCCTGAGTCCCTCATTTGTGAACATAAGGCAGTGAAAAACAAAAAGTGAAAAAGATGAGAATTCAACAGTTGAAACAATGCTGCTTGTATGCCTCCAAACAGGATCTAGAAAAGGAATAGTCCAATCCTGAGGCAGCTGAACCAAGGAAAGACTTAGAGAAGACAGAGGGACCAGCAGATACAGGAAACCTAGAGGAAAAGAAGGAATGTTGGGGAATGAGAAAGGAGGACCACCCAGAGGTGAGAATAAAGGGATGAGAGGAGAATCTATGATCTGATTACCTCATTGGCTTGCAGGACAGGTTGGTGAGAGTAACCTGCATGACAGAGACCATTTTATGCACCAGGAATTTTCCTTCCAGGATCTGCTGCTTCAGGGCACTAAAGTCATCAGTATGGTCAATCAGGTGAATGATCACACTTATTGGTAAATGAACCATCAGGAGCATCCCCCTCCAGCATGGGAGTGGTCCCCTTTCCAGGGGACACATTCAAAGGCAACTCTGAAAAGCTCAATAAAGCTCAAGTCAAAGATTATCCCTCTGTAATCACTGGATGCTTTAGTTTAAGAGACCAAAAGATTAACAGGTAAAGGGGATGGCATCTGGAAAGTTAATTTCTGAGAAATGTCCAGGACTGGGGGAAATAAGTTGAAGCAATTTATTCTAATCTTGGTGACATCTTCTTTTACAATTCCGCATAGTGATACCAGATATAATAGTAAGTGGTGAATAAAAGCAATGAAAGAAAAATAATTGTAATAAATATTTTGGGGACAGAAAAGGGAACCTTGATACTTTATGCTCTCATACAATGGAGGGACAGTTTGGAAGAGTGATTAGAAAGCTAATATTGGAATCCAGAAGACCTGGTGAAATCCTGCTTCTGGCACATAATAGCTATATAACCCTAGACAAGTAATATAACCTCTTGGTGCCTATCCAGGGAATTACAGACAAATTGCTGATCTGCATTGATGGAGGGAGTTTCTACATTAACAGATTTAATGGTCCAAACTGAAAAAATATTAGGAAAACAGGAAGGGAGCAGAGGACTTTTGTTAGTTCTAAAGAGGAGGCATAGAAAGAAAACAAAACTGTAATGGTGGGAAATGCTTACCAGAGGTAACAATGACAGTCATAAAAGTATAAGAATAATCCACTGCAGAAGCAATCTGAATACTGATAATCAGGCTGTGATTATAACATTCATATTATTCCTACTAGTTATCACAGTTCATTTCAGCTGTCATATTTGTACCTTTTGTTCTCTGGAAGGGCGATGTCTGTAGGTCAAGAGCACTGGATGTGGCTGTCAAGTATCCTGAAGATGGAACATTCATACGAATGTTCCAAACTGAAGGATAAGAAAGTGAATCTACACCAAAAAGACAACCATAGCCATCAGCATTTCCAGAAAGTACTTTACCAGGCATCTGCAAATCTAGTCTTTGCCTACTAAACCAGTATTATTCAATAATCACACATTCTACAGACACATGTGTGCATTTGTGCATGTTGGCAGGATGGGGCGCAGGGGAGGCAGAGATAGAAAGAGACAAAGATAAAAAAGACAGAGGTAGAGAGAGAGACATCTAGACATGAAGACACAGAGAAGCATTCAGAGCAAATCAGTCCTATTAAAAGTGAGCCTTCTGTGTCTTGGAGTAACCTTAAAACTTAGAAAAGATTTTTGGATCAGCACACACACACACATACTCTCTCTCTCTCTCTCTCTCTCTCTCTCTCTCTCTCTCTCTCTCTCTCTCTCTCTCTCAATATAAATACATAGACATATGTATGTGCATGGGTGTGTACGTTTATATGCATCTTGAAAGGCCCCTTATTCCATTTTAATAAAAAAATTGCTTTATGAATTATGAGCCTGTCAGACACTTGTGAAATATCTTATAAAGGAATCCTGAGACTAGTGGAAGAGACTGGAATTTAATTGTTCTTTTCTTTAAAAATAAAGCTTTCTCATATTTTAAAAGCATTCTGTAGAAAAACAACCTCAAGACCAAGATATACGGAATGAAAGCTCATTCCACTCACTCACTCTGGGATAAAAACATACCATGTGAAGGGTATTAATACACACACACATACATATATACATACATACCTACATACATACATACATACATGTGTATTGTATATGAATGACTGAAAAAAAGAAGAAGGGGGAAAAAGAGTGTAGAAATGGGAGACTGATGGAGGCCTGTTGGAGAGAGAGCATGGAAAAAGGAACTTCAGAGAGATATAATAGAGGGATCAAAGAACAATTTGCTGGCTATGAAACACATTGAAGCCCAGTGTCCTACAAAGGCTCTTTGTGATATGTGAGCTGAAGCAGAAATAAGCAAGATTTCCTGGCAGTCAAGGAAAGGGGGAATGAGTGCACAGGAGATGAGAAGGGAGAACCTGACGTGACAATTGCCTTTTCCTGCCTGGAGAAAAAAACAACATTTAGGGGAAATCAGAGAACAGATCTTCTGGGATGAGAGATCCTCACTGTCCTGGAAAGACAGGCACAGGCATGGAAAATAGTAGCGAATGAAGAATGTTACCTAGGAAAAGTTGGAATGAAATATTATAAAGTCAGCAGTAGAGAATTCTGAGTGGAGCGTTTTCTTTATAATTAAAAGATTGGGCTCATGGCCTCCATGGGCAACTCTAGGGTTTATTAGCCAGCTCTTCCCTTTAAAGTCAGTGGACTTGAGTATAATGAGGGTGGTCAGGCCCCATAATACTCCATTCTGACTGGAGCAGATGCTGCTGAAGCTTATATGGAGCTGAGCTGGGCTCTCCAGACACTTTCAAGGACATATGTGCTCAGTGCTGAAGAATTTCAAAGCAATCTTCTGACCTGCATGAAGGCATCAGAAGGAGAGGAGCTGCATCAAAGCTGAGATACTGGAGAGTAGACCTTAAAAAAAGTAACTCCATGCTCTGGTACTTACTTTCTCCCTATTTATTAAACTTGTAGGAACTCTATGGAAGCTCACTCTTTCTTGGAGTTCTTGGGTGGGAGGAGAAAGTGGCTATGATAGTTGCTCAGATATGGCAAACCTGAGCCTGCACCCCAGTCCTCTGGCTGACATTTCATTTTGTTTCTTTCCTGAGCCTGGGTCATTGAACAGTAATCATGAAATGGTCATTTTTCATTTTAGAAGCAACATCATGGCATAAGAATCTAAGATTTCATGGACCCTCAGTTGGAATTAACTAGTAGCAAAAGGAATTTCTACATTTACACTCTTCTCAGCAAAGATGCCTACCAACAGAAGAGAGAACCAAGCTATGTCCTATTTGAACAAAAGATATGGATGAACTTTGTGGAAATTGTTTGGAGAGTGCAGTGTCAGGGTGAAGATACAATAGCTAGTCCACAACTCTAAATAGAAAATTGCATAGGGCTAACTAGGCACACATGGTTCATGATGGATCAAGTGGGAGAGAGGAAGGATCCCTCCCAAGGTCCCTACTTCAGAAATTTTCACTCCATGAGGCAACCTTAAGGATCAAGAATTCCAAGCAGTTTTTTTGTTGGCCCCTTGTTGGCAAAAGCAGACTGTGAAATCTACATATCTGAAGTTCAATTAAATAATCAAATTCAAGTAGCTTATCTGGAGCATGAATTCTGTGAAATGAATGTACAGTGTCAAGATATGAAGGATATCTAGAGCAGTAAAAGTCACTGTCCATTTCATTATGGAATTTATAATCCAGTAGGGGATGAAGGATAAGACATAAACTCAAATGAATATAAAATAGAGTATAAAAAAGAACCACAATCTAATACCAGACTTCAAAGGACAGAGGACTCTCTTTCTGTTTGGTAACCAGAAAACATTTCATGAAGGAAAAGAGAGTTTTACATCCTATAGGAGACAGAAACTTCACAAAATTTTTAATAAATCCCTGTCCTGAACGAGTTTGCATTACAGAAGTGTCATTACTATGCAAATAAACAAACAAAAAACAAGGAATACGTTGCTTTTTTTAAAAAAATGTTTTAAATATAAACTCTTGGGTTTTATAGGTTATGGATTCTAGTTTTGACTTTTGTCAATGTATGCTTATGAGTTTTTGTGTTTTAAAGAGCATTTCTTTTGTAGAAATGGAAATAAATTGTTGTCCTGTTATCTACCATGAACGTTGAACATCTTTCTCCTTCCTTTGGGCTAGACCCTTGATATAAGTCAAATCTTAACCTTAAGGTGCTTTATCCAAAGGGCTCTGGTTTAGGGGACACAGAGAGTCAAAGGAAAAAAGAATGTGACTCCCCCTCTTTAGAGGCCAGATTTTCCTTAGGACTGACTGACCTTGGAATATACATGAGCCCAGAGTTGAGGAACTCCTTATAGAATGGGGCCAATCTCTCCAGAAATGCAAGTGGTCTGATGTTTTATAGGAAAATGAAGATAATTATATGGAGAAACCAGGAGGTTGAGTGGTCACACCATTTCTTTGGCCATGCAAACCTCACATAAGCTTGCACTAGAGTCCAAAGAATCTCCATGTTTTTTCTGGATCCCAGATTAGTTGATGACTCTGGGCAACCAGAAGTCCCTCTCTTGCTTGTTTAAAATGACCTCCCTGGAAAGGTCCCACTTGTACAAAAATATTTCTACCATCTCTTTCTGGTGTTGGAGAATTGGAAATCAAGGGTATGCCCATCAACTGGGAAATGGCTGAACAAGTTGTGGTCTATGATTGTGATCTAATGCTATCATGCTATAAGAAATGATGAATAGGTAGATATCAGAAAAACCTAGAGGGACTTACATGAAATGATGGAAATTGAAATAAGCAGACCAGAAGAATATTTTACACTGTAACATCAGTGTTGTACGATGATTGATTATGAATGACTTAGCTATTCTCAGTAATATGAAGATCCAAGACAATTCCAAGGCACTCATGATGAAAAATGCTATCCCTCTCTAGAGAAAGAAGTGATAGAGTCTCAATGTAGAGCAAAACTTACTATTTTATCATTTTGATTTTTTCATACTTTTATTTTTGGTCTGTTTTCTGGCACAGAATGGTTAATAAAGAAATGTTTTGCATGACAGCACATATATAACCTACATCAAATTGCTTATTGCCTCAGGGTGGGGGAAGGAGAAGGGAGGGAGAGAACTGGGAAATCAAAATTTTAAAACATGAATGTTAAAATTTGTTTTCATGTGGAAATCAGAAAAATTTGAAAGATTTAAATTACCTCCCTGGCAAAAGAAAATCATTTAGCACTCAGCATAGATTTATCCTTCTCCCATCTACATTTAAATCAGAACCTGAAACCCTGGTGCAGTGAGAAAGACTATGAATTTCAAATCATTGTTGTTCAGTCAGTTGCACTTGTGTCTGATGACCCTATCTGGGATGTTCTTGCAAAGATACTAGAGTAGTTTGCCATTTTCTTCTCCAGCTCTTTTTGCAGATGACAAAATTTAGCTAAACAGGGTTAAGTGACCCACCCACATTCCCACAACTGTTCATTGACCCTTTCTGAAGCCACGCTGGCTTTCAGGTATATGCCCATCTTCCAGGTGAAAGATCAGCCTATTAAGAATGACTCTAGCAATAATTTTCCCAGCAATGACTCAGAAGGAGATTCCCTTGTGATTGTAGCAGGACAATCTGTTTCTTTTACCCTGAGAGACATGGACAATGGAGGCATCCTTGAACTACTGAGGCATAATCTTCTCTTGCCATATAACCTGGAAAATTTCAGACAGCTTTTGTATGAGCAATGGTCCCCCTACCTTGTAAATCTCAGCTGGAACAGAATCAGCACCAGGTGCTTTGCCACATGAAAGGAGCCCAATGGCCCTCAAAACCTCTTGTTCACTTGGAAGATCAGCTAAGGAGGGATTGACTTCAACCTGAGGTAAATAGTCAATGGCCTCAGCATTGATTGATGATAGTGTGTTGAGAACACTATGGAAGTGGTCAGTCCATCTCTCTAGGATCATGTCCTTATCACTAATCAATGTGGCTCCATCAGCACTGAGTAGTTGTGATGCACCATAAGTTTCTAGTCCATAGATATTTTTCAGGGAATCATAAAAGTGCTTTGGATTGTTACTACAAGCAAAAAACTGAATTTCATCTGCCTTCTTACTGAGCCAGGAATCCTGCATCTCTCTAAGCTTTGCTTATACTTTGCTTTTGATGGAATTAAATGCTGTCTTCTTAGAGGTAGATGAACTATCCTGCTGGTAAATCCTGTGGAGTTCACATTTTTCATTTAGCAGCTTTTGAATTTCCTCATCATTTTCATCAAACCACTCTTGGTGTTTTTAAGTGTTCTGACCCAGATGAGCAAATGCAGTGTTGTACACCAAATCTCTGAGAGCTGCCCACTCCTTTTCTACTCCACTGTTGCCAGCTATATGTTGGCTCAACTATCCTTCCAAGTGAGCAGCAAACTGTTCATGCTCAAGAGAAGAGCTCTAATTTGTTGACATTAATTGTTCTGGCAGTCATTTTGCCTTGGGGGAGGGGGGTAGCTCTTTTGATGAATGTGAATATTTAGCTTGGAAAGGATAAGTCTATAATCAGTCCAGCACTCTGCACCACACATTGCCTTTTTCACTGTCACATCTTGTCCATCTCTTCTTCTTACAATCATACAATCTATTAGATGCCCGTGTTTGCTGTGAGGGTGCATGCATGAAGTTTTATCGTGTTTCAGTAAATGAAGACAGTGTTGGTGATGAGAAGGTCATGTGATGCACAAGTATTCAGCAGTAAATGTCCATTGCCATTTACAAAAATTAACTGGAGAAAATAACTCCTTAAAAGGAACAACTGGACAGACGGAAAAAGAGATGCAAAAGTTAACTGAAAAAAACAATTTCATAAAAATTAGAATTGGGCAAGTAGAAACTCATGACTCAATGAGACAGCAAGAATCAGTCAAGCAAAATCTAAAGAATGAAAAGATAGAAGAAAATGTAAAATATTTAATTGGAAAAACAACTGACCTGGAAAATAGATCTGGGAGAGAAAATTTAAGAATTATTGGCCTGCCAGAAACCCGTGATGAAGAAGAGAGTCTGGACAATATCTTCCAGGAAATCATCAAGGAAAACTGCCCAGAAGTGCTAGATTCAGAGGGCAAAATAGTCATCAAAAGAATCCACCTTTCCCCTCCCAAAAGGGATCCCAAACTCAAACCCCAAGAAATACAGTTGCCAAATTCCAGAGCTGTCAAGTGAAGGAGAAAATAGTACAAGCAGCCAGAAAGAAACAATTCAAATATCAAGGAGATACAGTCAGGATCACACAGGACCTTGCAGCCTCTACGTTAAAAGACCAAAAGAATTGGAACCCAATATTTCGTAAGGCAAAAGAGTTTGGACTACAACCAAGGATCAACTACCCAGCAAAGTTCAGCATAACATTTCAGGCAAGGAGAAAGTCATTCAATGAAATAAGGGATTTCCCGAGCTTTCTGTCCAAAATGCCACAACTCAATAGACAAATCGATCTTCAAATGCAGGTCTCAAGAGAATCATAAAAAGGTAAACAGGGGGGGAAAACTTAAACAAAAACAAAACAAAATTGTTACTCAATTAGGGCAAACTGTTTACCTCCCTATAAGGGAAGATGATAACTGTTAATCTTGAGAATTGTGCAGCTATTATGATAAAAGGGATATACATAGAGGGAATGGGTATAAAGGAAATGATGTCATGTCAAAAATATGATTTAAGGATGAGAAGGGATTGTAATAGGATGTGTGAAAAGGAGAAAGCAGAAAATGGCAAATTACACCACAGGAAGAAGTACAAAATTATAGTAGAGGGAAAAAGAGGAGGGAGATGAGCATTGCTTGAGAAGTACTCTCATCTGATTTGTTTAAAGGAGGGAACAATAAACTTAAGTAGATAATCCTTACTAGCTCTATAGGCAGTAGGAGGGGAAGGGGAAAGAAAGGGGAGGGAGGCTAAAAGGGAGGGAAGAAGCAACAAGAGTAAAGGGGAGCAAAAGGGAAGGGAGCTAAAAGAGGGAGGGGAAGACTGCAGGAGGAAGTGGTGAAAAGTGAATACTATTGAGGAGGGGAAGGGAGATGGGAGAGCTAAAAGGACAAATGGTGGGAAAGAGGATAGAGGGAAATACACGGATTGTAATCATAACTGTGAATGTGAATGGAATGAATTCTCCCATAAAACGGAGATGGATAGCAGAATGGATTAAAAGTTATAATCCAATAATATGCTGCTTACAAGAAACACATTTGAAACAGGGAGATACACATAGGATAAAGGTCAAAGGATGGAGCAGAATATATTGTGCTTCAGCTGATGTAAGAAAGGCAGGAGTAGCAATCCTAATCTCAGACAAAGCAAAAGCAGAAATAGATCTAATCAAAAGGGATAAGGAAGGAAATTATATCCTTCTAAAAGGCACCATAGACAGTGAAGCAATATCATTACTAAACATGTATGCTCCAAGTGGTATAGCATCCAGAACCTTAGAGGAGAGGTTGGGGGAGATGAAGAAAGAAATTGACAGCAAAACTATACTAGTGGGGGACCTCAACCTCCCCCTCTCTGAACTCGATAAATCTAACCTGAAAATAAACAAGAAAGAGGTTAAGGAGGTAAATAAACCTCTGGACAAGGTAGATATGATAGATCTTTGGAGAAAATTGAATGGGAATAGAAAGGAATATACCTTTTTCTCAGCGGTACATGGAACATTTACAAAAACTGACCATGTACTAGGACATAAAAAACTCACAGTCCAGTGCAGAAAGGCAGAGATAATCAATGCATCCTTCTCAGATCATAATGCAATAAAAATGACATGTAATAAAAGGCCATGGAAAGATAAAACCAAAAATCAATTGGAAACTAAATAATCTAATCTTAAGAAGGTATGGGTTAAAGAAGAAATCATAGAGACAATCAACAATTTCATTCAAGAGAATGACAATAATGAGACAACCTACCAAACCTTATGGGATACTGCAAAAGCAGTTATTAGGGGAACTTTTATATCTTTGAATGCCTACATAAATAAAATAGAGAAAGAGGAGATCAATGACTTGGGCATGCAGCTGAAAAAGCTGGAAAAAAAACAAATTGAAAATCCCCAAGTAAACACCAAATTAGAAATACTGAAAACCAAAGGAGAGATTAATAAATTTGAAATTACGAAAACTATTAAATTAATAAATAAAACCAATAGTTGGTTTTATGAAAAAACTAATAAAATTGATAAACCTTTGGTCAATTTGATTAAAAAAAGAAAGAAGAAAATCAAATTACTAATATTAAAAATGAAAGAGGTGAACTCACTTCCAATGAGGAGGAAATTAAAACAACAATTAGAAACTACTTTGCCCAACTTTATGCCCACAAATTCGATAATCTAAACGAGATGGATGAATATTTTAAAAAATACAAATTGCCCAGATTAACAGAAGAGGAAGTTGAATACTTAAACAACCCCATCTCAGAAAAAGAAATTGAACAAGTCATTAATGAACTCCCTAGGAAAAAATCTCCAGGGCCAGATGGATTCACAAGTGAATTCTATCAAACATTTAAAGAACAGTTAATTCCAATACTATATAGATTATTTTTGAAAATTGGGGAAGAAGGAAGTCCTCCCAAATTCTTTCTATGATACAAATATGGTTTTGATACCCAAACCAGGAAGAGACAAAACAGAGATAGAAAATTATAGACCAATTTTCCTAATGAATATAGACCCAAAAATTTTAAATAAGATTTTAGCAAAACAAATCCAGAATCTGACCACGAGATTAATACATTATGATCAGGTAGGATTCATACCAGGAATGCAGGGCTGGTTCAATATTAGGAAAACTATTAGCATTATTGATCATATCAACAACAAAGCTAACAAAAACCACATGATTATCTCAATAGATGCAGAAAAGCTTTTGACAAAATCCTACCCCCATTCCTATTAAAAACACTGGAGAACATAGGAATAAAGGGAACTTTCCATAAAATAATAAGCAGTATCTATTTAAAACCTTCAGCAAGCATTATATGCAATGGGGATAAGCTAGATGCATTCCCAATAAGATCAGGGGTGAAACAAGGATGTCCATTATCACCATTATTATTCAATATGGTACTAGAAATGTTAGCTGTAGCAATTAGACAAGATAAAGATATTGAAGGAATAAGAATAGCCAAAGAAGAAACTAAGTTATCACTCTTTGCAGATGAGATGATGATATACTTAATGAATCCCAGAGATTCAAGTCAAAACCTACTTGAAATGATAAACAATCTTGGCAAAGTTGCAGGTTACAAAATAAACCCACACAAATCTTCTAGATTCCTATATATTAGCAACGAAGTCCAACAGCAAGAGATAGAAAGAGAAATCCCATTTAAAGCTAGAGTGGACACTATAAAATACTTAGGAGTTTACCTGCCAAAACAAACCCAGGGATTATATGAACACAATTACAAGACATTTTTGCACAAATAAAGTCAGATTTAAGTAAGTGGAAAAACATCAGTTGCTCATGGGTAGGCCGTGCTAATATAATAAAAATGACAATTCTACCTAAATTAATTTACTTATTTAGTGCCATACCAATTAAACTATCAGATAATTATTTTCTAGAGCTGGATAAAATAATATCAAAATTCATTTGGAAGAACAAAAGATCCAGAATATCAAAGGGACTAATGAAAAGAAATGCTTGGGAAGGTGGCCTAGCACTACCAGACCTCAAATTGTACTATAAAGCAGCAATTATCAAAACTACTTGGTATTGGCTAAGAAACAGAGAGGTAGAGAAGTGGAATAGACTTGGCACTCAAGACACAGTAGGCAAGGAATATAGCAACCTCCTGTTTGATAAACCCAAGGACCCCAGCTTCTGGGACATGAACTCACTGTTCAACAAAAATTGCTGGGAAAACTGGATAACAGTGTGGCAGAAATTAGGCATAGACCCATGTCTGACACCATACACAAGAATAAAGTCCAAATGGGTACATGATTTAGGTATAAAGATTGATACCATGAATAAACTGGAGAAGCAAGGAATAGTGTATTTATCAGATTTATGGAGAAGGGAAGAATTTTTTACTAAAGAAGAGATAGAAAGCATTATGAAATGCAAGATGGATAATTTTGATTACATTAAACTGAGAAGTTTTTGCACAACCAAAGCCAATGTAACCAAAATTTGGAGGGATGTAGTAAATTGGGAAAGAATTTTTACAGCTAAGCTCGGGGATAAAGGCCTCATTTCTAGAATATATAGAGAACTGACTCAAATGTATAACCATACAAGTCATTTCCCAATTGATAAATGGTCAAAGGATATCAACAGGCAATTTTCAGAGGAAGAAATTAAAGATATCTATAATCATATGAAAAAATGCTCTAAACCACTATTGATTAGAGAGATGCAAATCAAAACAACTCTGAGATACCACATCACACCTATAAGATTGGCAAACATGACAGAACAAGAAAATGATAAATGCTGGAGAGGATGTGGGAGAGTTGGAACACTAATTCATTGTTGGTGGAGCTGTGAGCTCATCCAATCATTCTGGAGAGCAATTTGGAACTATGCCCAAAGGGCGACAAAAATGTGCATACCCTTTGACCCAGCAATATCACTACTAGGACTGTATCCCCAAGAGATCATAAAAATGGGAAAGGGTCCCACATATACAAAAATATTTATAGCAGCACTCTTTGTAGTTGCCAAAAACTGGAAGTCAAGGGGATACCCATCAATTGGGGAATGGCTGAATAAATTATGGTATATGAATGTAATGAAGTACTATTGTGCCATAAGAAATGATGAACAAGAAGACTTCAGAGAGGCCTGTAAGGACTTATATGATCGGATGCTGAGTGAAAGGAGCAGAACCAGGAGAACTTTGTGCACAGCAACAACCACAGTGTGCGAGAGTTTTTTCTGGTAGACTTGGAATTTCACAATAACACAAGAACTTATTTAAAAAAAAAAAATCCCAATGGTGGTTTTCTAAGGCAAAATGCCTTCCACACTCAGAGAAAGAAATATGGAAGTCATTTGCAGAATGTAGTAGATCATGTTTGTGTGTGTATGTGTTTTTGTGTATCAAGTTTTGATTTGTTATATGATTTCTTCCATTTATTTTAGTTCACCTACATAGCATGACTATAGTGAAAACATACTCAATAGGAAAATATATGTAGAATCTATACAGAATTGTATGCTGTGGTGGGGAGGGAGGGGGTTAGTTGGGGGTAGGTGTGGGGGGGAATAAAATCTTCATTTTATGGCAGTGATTGTAAAACATTAAAAAATAATAATAAAATTAAATTTTAAAAAAAGAAAAGCATGAAAAGGTAAACAGGAAAGAGAAATCATAAGGGATTTACTAAAGCTGAACTGTTTACATTCGTACATGGAAAGATAATATTTGTGATTCTTGAACCTTTTTATTTAGGCATTTGGAGGGATTACACACACACACACACACACACACACAGAGAGAGAGAGAGAGAGAGAGAGAGAGGGCATAGGGTGAGATGAATAAGAAGGGATGATATCTAAATAAATAAATAAAATTAAGAGGTGAGAGAGGAATATATTGGGAGGAGAAAGGGAGAAATGGAACAGGGCAAATTATCTCTCATGAAAATAAAGCAGCAAAAAGCTTTTTCAGTGGAGGGGAAAAGGAAAAAGGAGAGGGAAAAAGTGAAGTCTACCCTCATCACAATTGGCTTAAGGAGGGAATAACAGGCACACTCAATTTGGTATGAAAAATCTATCTTATTCTGCAGGAAAGCAGGGGAGAAAGGGATAAGTGGGGAGTGGAGGGGATGATAGAAGGGAGGGCAAATAAGATGAGGGGGGTAATTAGTAGTAAACAGTTTTGAGAAGGGATGAGGTAAAGAGAGAATAGAAAAATGGGGGAGGAGAGGATAGGATGAAGGGAAATATAGGTAGTTGCTCACAACATGGCTATTATGGAAGTCTTTAGCAAAACTACACATATAGAGCCTAGACTGAATTGCTTGCCTTCTCAAAGGGGATGGGTGGGGAGGGAGTAAGGGAGAGAAGTTGGAACTTCAAATTTTAGGAATGAATGTTGAGAATTGTTTTTGCATATAACTGAGAAATAAGAAATACAGGAAATGGGGTATACAAATCTATCTTGCCCTACAGGAAAAGAGAGAAGATAGGGATAAGGGAAGGGAGGGGTGAGAGAGAAAGGAGGGTAGATTGGGGTAAGGGGTAATAAGACTGCAAGGCATTATGGGGTAGGGGGAGGGGAGAGATGGGGAGAAAATTTGCAACTCAAATTTTTGTGGAAATGAGTGTTGAAAGCTAAAAATAAATAAATAAATTGGGGGGGGGGGAGAAAATTTCCAAAGTACTTTAAAAAAAAATTCCAACCTACATAACAAAATCCAAATTTGAAAGTACTATAACAATTACATTAGATCAATAAGAAGAGCATTCTCAGATGCTGCTCTGTATTCTTTTAGGGCAGATTTTAATTTGATTCACATCAAACCTGGATTTCTAATCATTAATGGCAAACATTTTACCCCTCCCCCCTTTTATTTGCTTTCTTAAATCAAATACTCTTGCTACTTAAAAGAAAACTTCCATTTAAAGAATACATGGCTGGCCATTCTCAGCACTGAATGGCCTTTTCCCTTATCTATTTTACCCTTCTTCCTTAAATAGTTGAAACTCCATCTTGTGACTCCATCCCCCCTCCAAGGGCTCCCCAGACATACAGCTTTCCCAGTTAACTCAGACTGAGAGGTGTAGGGGGTAATCTCCCCTGAGCACATGGGTGCTGCTGTTCTACCCTGGAAATTTCAGGCTCTACAGAGTTTGAAATCCCACCTGTTATCCTCAGGGTAATTTTAAATATGCCAGTCTCTCCAGGCAGAAGTTTTCATAGTTTAAAAGATTAAGTAATTGACTTGCCCAAATACACACCTCCCTTGTCTTAATTGCCTCCAAAAGAAATCACTGAAATTCCAAAGTGAACTTGCAATTTTAAACACACCGTCCAGTATCAGATATGTTGACCCAATTCAAACTTCAAGTATAGATTTTAGCTTTGAGATCTCACCAAATCAGAACTCAGCTTTTCTCTGCAGATTGCCCAAAGTTCATTTTCCCTTTTCTTTATTTTCACATTCAAAGAATGTGGACAGGGTTAAGAATGCCAAAGATGTTTTGTTTTTTATTTGCATGCTTGTCTTCCACTTTCTTCCACCAGAGTTTAATAAATTCTAATCCATCTTAAACATTAAATTAAGAGTGACATATTTCACCTTTTCACAATTCCAAACATGAGTAGAATAAATTCAGTTAACTTTTGATTGTATCCCCTTACACAAAAGCTTCTCATTTGTCTGAGGCAGGAAAGGGTTAAATGCTGGTTAGCCTGCCTTTCTTTGGTCTGTGGGGGAAAAAGAGAAATTCCTTTCCTCCTCTGAAACTGATCTTGGAGGGTTGAAGAAAAGGAGGTAACTTGGCATTTCAAGCACAGTCCAGCTCAATTTTTCTGATCTTGCTGACTGGCTGGCTGGCTAAATTTACAACCTTATAAAGAGTCAGATAAAACAGAGACACAGAATTTCATTCACCCAGAAACATCAACACAATGTATTTGACAAAACCTTACAGAGTGCACATCAATTTTGAATTCAGAAAAACCAGTTAAAACTTGCTGTTATTTATCTGATTGATTTCTAGATAATTTTAAAGAATCCTTCCCAGAGGTCCCTTTTGGAGGGGACTCCCACCCCTTCGAGTCTGACTGAGACTTTCCCATGGCTCTTTCCATTTCTGTCGCCAGGCATCAGACTCCTCATTTCTTGTCCAAGATCGCTTAGACTCCTCAACCCTGCAGACTCAACAGAACTAACCCACAAAATGCTCCCTATTTCTTGCCCAAAGTTTCTCGGGCCTCTCGATATCAGCAGACTCAGTAAGACTAGTCCTTCCTATGTTGCCCTATCTGCTCACCCAGGGTTTCAAAATCAAGAAAGGTTCACCTGGGTCTGTGCACAGATTTACATGACCAACAGATTCCACAAGTGTTCCTTGTTCCCTTTCGATCATTTTCTGCTCTAGATTTCAGTCTCCCTTCAGGTCCTTTCCTGCCAGAGGACTCTCACTTTCAAACCTGACCAAGGGCTGCCTGGAAAACTTAGGGGGGATGTCCTGTTGGCCAGTCTGTTTTAGAAGGATCACCTCCTTTTTTAGGAGGATCCAATATGGACCCCAAAACTGTGTGGGACAGAGATCACCACCTCAAAAAATGTTGGAGTCTGAATCAGAGATTAGAAAAGGTCTTTATTCTTTCTCATGAGAAAGGCCACAGCCCTTGAAGCTCAATCAGCTAAAGCCAGGGAATGCACTCCCTGGCCATGAGAAGCAGATTTTTATAGCCCTAAGCAAGTTCCCTACTCCCCCTCCTTATCCCTTTCCTCATTGTCTGAGTTAATGGAAACTTGCTAGGTGCTACAGAGATTTCAGATGACTTGTAGAATCTTAACAAAAGGGGGAAAAGTCCTTCTAGTCTTCAACTGAGGAAACTACACTATAGGCCATCTCCCACACTCTAGAAGTCCCTATTGCACATGATATTTTATTGATTTATTGATTTCAATATTTGGGATCAAGCCCCAAAACAATGCAAAGCCTCCTGGAAGATTTTTAATCACTCAAAGGAATTTAACCAGTCTATACACATAGGGAAGATCAAATGGATGAAAATGTCTATTGCCTAGAGTTTCAACATGCATCTGAATGAATATCCTTTAGATTATTCCAACAGTACACACACACACACACACACACACACACACACACACACACACACACACACTCCAAATGGTCCAAATCAGACACTGATTGGGGCCCAGAGTTGAAAAGGAAGAGAACATGAAGATGGCAGAGTAGAAAGACACACGTACACAGGGTCTCCCGACACAGCCCATAAAATACCTGTAGAAAGGGACCCTCAACAAATTTTGGAGTAGCAGAAGTGGAGAACAAAAGAGTGGAGATTTCCAGCCCAGGGTGACCTGAAAGGCCCATGGGAAACATCGGTTGCACTGCACGCGGAGCAGAGCATGGAGCCCAGCCCAGCCTTGGCCACATGGGGCAGTGAGATACGACTCTGGGAGGAGGACACTTCAGGGGTGGAATCTCCAGTCACAGCAGCAGGTCCTCAGATCCCTCAACCCACAGATGCCAAAGGTCAGTGACGGGGTTTTTTCAGTTGGCCAGGAAGGGAGAAGGGCCTTCCCATACCTCCAGCCTCAGGCAGTGGCCCACAGAGGCCACATCAAGCAGGCAGCAGCCCCTATATCAGCCTGTGTACATTGTTGGATCTTAAAACAGCTGGGGGCACTGAGGAGCTTAGTCTTGCCTTGGCCCTGTGTGGAGGCCCTGGGGGAAATGGTCTTTGTCTCACACTGAATGGCAGCCCTGCCCATCCACCTTATCTGAAAATCAGCCCCCAGCACTGACTTGGCAGAACTGGAGGCCAGCTGTCTGTGGAGGGGTAACTGATAAGATTCTGAAAACAAAAATCTCTCCCTGCTTCCAGATCAGTGTACATGCTGGACTGTACCACCTTGAAGGAACTGAGATATTACCGATTCCCAGAGTATACCCTACTTTTGACAAAGGACCAAAAAGTCAAGTAACTGGTTGGGAAAATGCCCCAAAAAGGAAAAAAAAGAAGACTATAGAAGGTTACTTTCTTGGTGAACAGATATCTTCTTCCATCTTTTCGGATGAGGAAGAATAATGCATACTATCAGGGAAAGACATAAAAGTCAAGGTTTCTGTATCCCAAACATCCAAAATAAATATTCAATGGTCTCAGGCCATTAAAGAGCTAAAAAAGGATTTTGAAAATCAAATAAGAGATGTGGAGGAAAAAATGGGAAGAGAAATGAGAGAGATGCAAGAAAAGCATGAAAAGCAGGTCAACATCTTGCTAAAGGAGACCCAAAAACATGCTGAAGAAAATAACACCTTGAAAAATAGGCTAACTCAATCGACAAAAGAGGTCCAAAAAGCCAATGAAGAGAAGAATGCTTTAAAAAGCAGAATTAGCCAAATGGAAAAGGAGGTTCAAAAGTTCACTGAAGAAAATAGTTCTTTAAAAATCAGAATGGGACAGATGGATGCTAATGACTTTTGAGAAACCAAGAAATCACAAAGCAAAACCAAAAGAATGAAAAAATGGAAGGTAATGTGAAACATCTCATTGCAAAAACAACTGACCTGGAAAATAGATCCAGGAGAGACAATTTAAAAATTATGGGACTACCTGAAAGCCATGATCAAAAAAAAAGAGCCTAGACATCATCTTTCATGAAATTATCAAGGCAAACTGCCCTGATATTCTAGAACAAGGGGACAAAATAAATATTGAAAGAATCCACCAATCACTTCCTGAAAGAGATTCAAAAGAGAAACTCTTAGGAACATTGTGGCCAAATTCCAGAGTTCCCAGGTCAAGGAGAAAATATTGCAAGCAGCCAGAAAGAAACAATTCAAGTATTGTGGAAATACAATCAGGATAACATAAGATCTAGCAACTTCTACATTAAGGGATCAAAGGGTGTGGAATATGATATTCCAGAAGTCACATGAACTGGGACTAAAACCAAGAATCACCTACCCAGAAAAACTGAGTATAATACTTCAGGAGAAAAAATGGTCTTTCAATGAAATAGAGGACTTTCAAGCATTCTTGATAAAAAGACCAGAGCTGAAAAGAAAATTTGACTTTCAAACACAAGAATCAAGAGAAGCATGAAAAGGTAAACAGCAAAGAGAAATCATAAGGGACTTACAAAAGTTGAACTATTTACATTCCTACTTGGAAAGACAATATTTGTAATTCTTGAAAACTTTTTTCAGTATCTGGGTAGTTGATGGGATTACACACACACACACACACACACACACACACGTAGAGAGAGAGACAGAGAGCACAGGGTGAACAGAATAGGATGGGATCATATCTAAAAAAATTGAAATTAAGTGGTGAGAGAGAAATATATTGGGAGGAGAAAGGAGAAATGGAAGGGGGCAAATTAACTCTCATAAAAGAGGCAAGTAAATGACTTTTCAGAGGAGGGACAAAATAGGGAGATGAGAGAAAAAACATGAAGCTTACTTCACATTCAACTAAAGGAAGGAATAAAATGCACACTCATTTTGTTATGAAAACCTATCTTACAATACAGGAAAGTAGGGGAGAAGGGGATAAGCAGGGTGGGGGGGATGATGGAAGGGAGGGCAATGGGAGGAGGGAGCAATTTGAAGTCAACATTCTTGGGGAGAGATAGGATCAAAAGAGAGAATAGAATAAATTATGGACAGGACAGGATGGAGGGAAATAAAGTTAGTCTTACACAACATGACTATTATGGAAGTCATTTGCAAAACTTCACAGATATGGCCTGTACTGAATTGCTTCCCTTCCCAAAGGGAATGGATGAGGAGGGAGGGATGAAGAGAAGTTGGAACCCAAAGTTTTAGGAACAACTGTTGAGTATTCTTCTTGCAACTAAGAAATAAGAAATACAGGTAATGGGGTATAGAAATTTATCTTACCCTACAGGACAAAAGAGAAGAAAGGGATAAGGGAAGGGAGGGATGTTAGAAGGGAGGGCAGATTGGTGATAAGGGTAATTAGAATGCTTGGCGTTTTGGTGGTGGTGGTAGGGGAAAAATGGGGAGAAAATTTGGAACCCAAAAATATTTTGGAAATGAATGTTGAAAAGTTAAATAAATAAATTTTTAAAAAAACGAAAAGAAGAGAACATGTTCGATTATTTTCCAGAAACAGCAAAATTTTTACTGAATCCAAACTTCCCATGAGAGTTTTCCCCTCCTCACCTCAACATGGGGGGCTAGCCAACAGAGCCCAAGTTTTTTGAGCATGAACAATATGCTTTGCCTGATGCCAATCCATGTGGATACTTGGTGAGCCTGTTTCTAGATATTTATGATAATGCCTTTTCCCAGATCTTGTGCAAGGTTTTTGGTGGAGTTTTTTTTTAAGACTCAAATGAACAAAGCTCTCTCTTCCTGGCACCATTCAGTGAAAAGGAGGAAATACTGTGAGCCTTTAAGGGAAAGTTGCACAGGGACAGATGTCTCACCTCTCCCCGAAGCCACCACAAGATCATGAATTCATTGCAAAATGGATTGGGATTTTCAGGGTTTTTTTGTCTTTTTTGTGTCTATTTCCATATCTAAAGTGAGTAAGTATCAGAGACAGAACAGAACAGATTATAACTTAGGGAGTTTTAAATGGTTTGAAGAACACCAGAGATCTAACAGCTGGTTTCCATACATAGTATAAGAAGACACAGTCCCTCAGGCTTACTTATACAATCCCGAATGGAGAAATAGTTATTGCTTTCTAGGGACCCAACCTGCCTATTACAGTGGGAGTTAGTAGAGTGAATCCAGAGGGGATGCTATATATATTTAAGCCACACTTATTATTTTATTAGTATTGGGAAACCCCAGTGAGGAAACTCTGTCTATAACTACAACAAAAATTTTAAATCTGAAGAGAAAATCGCCTAACCAGGAGTAAATTTTTGGGCAGATTACCTTTGATAAAGGACATTAAAAACCCTTAGTCCAGAGTTGTAAATTGCTGCAGGCCCAGGCATTCCTAAGGAGGAGATGCACCTGCCTGCTCTCTTTCTGTAAGTTTGTGTCTACACTCCTTCCTCTATGGGTACTTGCACTTTGAACATAGAATGTGCTCTCAGTTTGCCTTCTGTATAGATAAAGTTTCTGAGTTCATTGAGCTCATTTTGGCTGATTTGTTAAGTGGAAAGTATATCAGTGGGGCCTTGGGAGCCCCAGTAATGAGTAGTATAAATCTAGCTCCTGTAATGTAGGGTGTCTCCAAAGACCCTCAGAGAGTGAGTTATAGCAGTATGCATACTCATTCTGGAAGCCTGACCTGCCAGTATGAGGGCAGCTTGCTGATTGAGCCAACACAAAGACAAAAAAGAAGGGAACAGGAAAGGGGAATGGGGAGGGGGTCAGACACCACATCCACTGCACTGCAAAAGGATTGTAAAAATATCAGGAAGATATAATAATCCAGAAGAGAGCTATTAAAAAGTCTGAGTTACTGTGAAGAAAACACCTGTCATAAAACCCATATCCAGGTGAAGCTAACATTAGGTTTTTGGTGAAACAATATACATTAAATTCGGCTGTCACAGGGAAGCAAGAGACCCAGTTACAACAGGAAGGAGTTATAGCCTGAGGGAAGAAGCAAAGCTACAAACACACAGAACTAGAAAACCATGGCCACCTAGGGCACTGGTCTCCAAAATGGAGTGTGCACATCCTTCGGGATACCAAAGAGATGTGCTAGAAGACAACAGAACTGCTGTCTCTATTTTGTTTTATCTAAAGAAAGAAATTCAGCTTTACTAATAAGAATGTGTAGATTGCAGCCAATACCCTCATTAATCTCACAGGTTGGACACTTGTGTGCCATAGGTCATGGATCATCCAGAGGAAAGACAGCACCACAATAAAGAGAGATTAACAGACACTGTAACAACCCTCACTCATTATTTGCTTTCAGAGGATTGTTATGCATAAAAGTTTATGTGCCTGCTTAAGTGGATTTATGGAATATATTATCTAGCTTTAACTAAATGAATCTAACCAACAACATCTGATGACTTGAAAAAGCTCCTACCAAGAAATATTAAATGAAAGATAATACTAAAATTGAGTGACAGAGCTCCTGCTCCAAATTTCAGCCCTTTAACTTTGTAGCTAAACAAGATAAGCAATAAAAAAAAAAAAACACAAACAACCCCAATGTTGATGATATAACTAGACTTTTCATTCTTTATCTTTTCTTTGGAAGCAATCAGGACTAAGTCACTTGCCTAGGGTCACACAACTAATATGTGTCTAAGGGCTGATTGGACCTCAGCTCCTCCCTTCTTGCTTAAAAGAAAACTGTACCATTTCTTAAAACTCTCATATGGGCATACTTATAAAACTAGGAAACATAATTTTCTAATGAGTTTAAAAATCTTCCAACTAAAATATTTTAATGCATGTTAAACTGTTGGTTGTCATAAAAACATAAGAATACCACTCCTTTTGAAGAGTTTATAAGAACAACTGATTGATACCAGAAGGAGGAAATGTTTTTAAGTGGGATTTGAACAAAAGCTTTTGCATCATTGGTTAATGGGATCAAAAACGGCATGTCATTAGCAAAGACACCCAATGATGCACTTTTTCTACTTGAATCTATTTCTTTTCACTGGACACCTTTTTGTAGCAAGTATTGCAATAAACTAAACTTAGAAACAAAACTTTGAATTACTATGTCACAAAGTGTTAAAAAGTTAAAAAATAATAAAACATCCAATTATATTGCTTTCACTACAACATGTCATTTTAAGAGAAAAGTAAAAAGAGGTTTTGTATTGGTAATAGGTAAAATAAAAATTATTTTAAAATACTGTTTATAACATCTGTATCTCATACTTCAAAAACTATTTGGATGCATTTTTTTATAATTTATACATAATATATTATTACATTTGTGCAGGTAAAGAATTTGTTTTTTCCTAAGAGTATTATTTTTCCAACTACATATAAAGATAGTTTTCAACATCCAGTTTTGTAAAATTATGAATTTCAATTTTGTCTCCCTCCCCTTCTCCAAGACAGCAAGCAAGTACAATCATATTTAAGGATATTTCTCCATTCGTCAAGTCGTGAAGGAAGAACTAGTAGAAAATGGAAAATCATGAGAAAGAAAAAGCAACAAAAGAAGTGAAAATAGTATGCTTTTATCAGCATTCAGACTCTATAGTTCTTTCTCTGGATCTAAGTAGCATTTTCCATTACTACTCTTTTGGAATTGTCTTGCACTATTGTACTACTGAGAATAGGGAAGTCTATCCTAGATCATCACTGCACAATGTTGCTATTGCTATGTACAATGTTCTCTTAGTTTTGCTCACTTCACTCAGCATTAGTTCATATAAGTCTTTCCAGGTTTTTCTGAAATCTGGCTGCTCATCATTTCTTGTAGCACAGTAGTATTCCATTACATTCATATACCACAACTTGTTCAGTCATTCCCCAGTTGATGGTCCTCCTCTCAATTTCCCAATTCTTTGCTACCACAAAAAGGGCTGCTATAGATATTTTTGTACATGTGGGTCCTTTTTCCTTCTTAAGATTTCTTTAGGATACAGTCCTGGAAGTGATATTGCTGGATCAAAGAATATGCATAGTTTTACAGCCCTTTGGACATGGTTTCAAATTGCTCTCCAAAATGGTTGGATCAGTTCCCAACTCCATCAATAATGCATTAGGATTCCTATTTTCCCACATCTTCTCCAACATTATCGCTTCTTCTTATCTGTCCTATTAGCCACATCTGAGACGTGAGGTAATGCCTTAGCGTTGTTTGAGCAGGCAGAGAATGTAAAAATAAATATACATATATTGTGATTGCATGTCAGACTTCGTTTTAGTGATGGGATGTGTGCTAGTTGAAAAAATTGGAGAAACTGTCCTTGATAGTTCCAGGTAAGGACAACTAGTCCTGAAACACCTGAAAAAGCCTGGAGGACACCATTGAATTGTAACAGTAAGTTAACAAAAAAATCCTAATGATGGCTTCAAGTCATAAAGAAAGATGTAAATAATATTTAAAAGTCAGAAAATGAGTTTGCATTTTAATAAAAATATTTATTTCATACCTGTTGTATATAGATCCTGTGATGGAAGTGATAAAGAAGTAAGAAAAGTCTTGGTTCCTGACTTCACAGAGTTAAATCTGTTAAGATTTTCCTTAGGAAGACTTAAGATAATTTTTTTTAAAATACTCATACATTACAAGATCATAGATCCATAGCTAAAAGCACAGTATAAGGCACATAGTAAATATCTTAAAAATTCTTGATGATTGATGACAGGAGACATCAAAAGTCATTTAGTCCAAATACTTCCACCCTCACCCCCATTTTCATATAAGGAATCTGAGGCCCTGAAGGGAAAATTTAAGGACTTGCTTTATACAGTCCTTCTCGGTAACAAGGACATATCCCTATCACCAACCAGTGTGTCAGAGGTTCTCCTGTGAACTCACTTTCTTACCTCCTCCATTGAAAACCAGCAATTCAAAACACTGTAGAAGGACAGATTTTATTGAAACATAAAATAGGGGAAGATGAACAAACCTGAAAACTATGAATTCAAATTGATTAGTCCCAAATATTTAAAACACTCTCTATCATTTAAAAAAGTTTTATAAATTCCCAGAGCCAGAGTTGCCAATAGGATGGTTCCTCTCATGTTGTGGTAGGCAAGAGATAGTTTGGTGTGGGCAGGGGCCTATAGATCTTTGCTGCCTTCCACCTGTTCTAACATAGCTCTAGTCAGGTGGTTCTTCTTCAGTTCCACAGGCTCCTCCACGTAAGCCCTCTTTCTCATTTAGTTGTTCTTTAGCTCAAAACGTTTAAGAAACAACTTCTCTATGGAGTAGAGCTTTGTTTATTCTCAGCCATGGTCTTAGCTACCAAGTGGGTAAAAAAAAAAAAAAAGAGTTTGTTTTTTTTAACAGAAATATAGTGTATCCATATAGTCAGCCTCTCGTTATATACCAGTACCCCCAGAAAGCAGGATTGAACTTGTTCTCCAGTTTCGAGAGTCCTCATGTGTTATCAGTTCTACATTCTGATATGATAACCACCAATCTTGTTATCTTTTCCACCTCTGACATCTGGGAGGAGCATCTTCCACCCAAGGGAACATTCCTGGATTATTTAGGAGCCAACAAATGTAGTCCATTTTCTCCCTAGTCATCTAACTTAAGGACCTGAATGAGATTATTCTGATCATCCACAGCTATCAGAAATCTTGGCCAGTTGCCAGTCCTGCCTGGGGTGAGGTCTGTGTTTCTAGCAGTTCTCAGACAGGCCTACGATCTAGTTTTCACCCTTGATTTTCCCAAGCAGCTCAGTAGAAAGGGCAGGAGAGCACAGCACCTGCAATATTTGCTAAAGTAAGTAACACATTGAGAATCTCTGTAATTATACCAGATATGGTTTCTACAGAGCAGCAGCTATGGTATCAAACTGAAATACAAATGGGGGCTCACTTAGTCACAAACATCCCTGCGAGTCACATATATTCGTGGTTTGAAAATGTCACATTATCTGTGTTTTATTGAACTTAAATCTATTTTGTTAAATCTTTCTCAATCACATTTTAATCTAGTTCAGACTGCACTTGGATGTGTTGTGAGCCTGCTGAGGTCTCTGTCATCTGCTCTGAGCAACCTTCTAAGATCAGAAGGTATCATTCTATATTGGTAGAAGTTTTCTCATATGGGAGTTTACCTTTCCTTCTATCCCCTGCTTAGCACAGTGCCTGGCACATAGGAGGATTTCATAAACGCTTATTGACTGTGGAAACTATCCATACTAACGTCATACTAAGAAAACCACGGTTACCTTCCTTCTCTATGTCCTACTGTTCATCATAAAAATCATAATAGTGAGAGTTTAATTTTTGCAAATGTTATCTCATTTCATTGTGTTCATACGAAACACACTTATTTACATGTATATATTATAGTCTGTAATACATATGATATAAAAAATGTATGAAACAGCAATATTGTTTAAGAATAACTGAATGACTAGGTCATTTTGACTATTATAAATATGTGAATTAACTTTAAAGATGCCATCTGCGCCTAGATAAAGAATTGATTAAAAAGAGAAGTATATATAGAAAAATTTTACATATATGTACCCATTTGTGTCTAATGGTAACCGTCTCTAGGGTGGAGAGGCAGGAAGAAAGAAAAAGCATGGAAAGAAAAAAAATCACATGATAACTTTATTACATATTTAAAAGGAATAGCAAGGTGTACATACTGAATTTTTAGTTTCATGTGAAATCATCTTTTTTATTCTACTGTATTATAGAAATACTTGTTTTATTCCATAAATTAAAAATAAGTAAATATGGGGAAAAATAATTTATGATGTTCGTGCCTAGTGCAGCCACATCTAGTAAATTTATACACACTCTCTTAGTGGCCTGCCATTCTCCCCAGGATGCAGTGTGCTCTGAGGAGCAGGCATCCCCTACTTGCTACGTCTGTGACATCTTCATTCATCAGGCAGAGCATCATAGGCTACCCATAAAATCCAGGCACTAACTGGCTGCCACTGTGCCATGTTTTTCAATCTGTTGGGGAGAAGAGTTGTGACCACAGTCAGTCAGTCAATAACAATTTATTAAGTCCTATTTATTAAGCCAGGCACTGTACTAAACTTGGGATACAAAGAAAGTTGTTGAGGAGCTCACATACTAATGGGGAGGCAACATGCTAATAGCTGTGTACAAAAAAGCTCTGTGCAGATTAAATAGAAAATAACTGACTAAAAGGAAGAGGGTATGGGAAAGGCTTCCAGAAGAAGGTAGGATTTGAGTTGGAATTGAAAGGAAGCTGGGGAAGCCAGGAGGCAGAGCATTCTGGGAATGGGGGACAGCCCATCCAAATTCCCAGAGCTAAGAAATCAGTTGTCTTCTTTGGGGAAGGTAATGACCAGTAGACAAGCTGTGGATCCCCTGGATACCCGAGGGCTCTCAGGTCTGCCTTTTGTAGAGAATCACATATTCACTGTACCTGTGTCACCAGGCAAGTGACATCCATCTCTCTGCCTGTCAGTAAGCAATCGTGGTGGGGAGAGGAGAGCAACAAGTATTATGCTTAGGTGCCAATTATTCAGCTCAGTCAAAAAAACAGATGTGAGAACCTACTATTGTTACCTTGACTAGGAGAGGGATGAAGCTTTACATAATTAATCTTGGAAGTACTGTTCTGAAGGGGCTCAGGAGAAAAAATGCATTGTCCAAGGAAGAAAGAAGGGATGTGAGAAAGGAGAAGAACAGAAATTCCCTATCTCCTCTGAAGGTGGTCTTTACACAAGGTTACCACTTCCAGGTTTCTAAGAGTAAGGTTCTCAGGAATAGTGCTGAGAATTTGCCAATGGTCTTAAAGTCATTCCTTCTATTTCTTTTAGAGGCTTCAAATAGCTCCCTGGAGAAGGGGCTTCTCCCAATTAATCCTCACACCTTCATGCCTTTTGCTTCAAACAATATGTGTGTGTGTTTAGAATTCTTTTCCTTAAGCCACTCCCTATTTTAGATTTCATGTACTATCTCAATCTCTTCAGAATAAGATTTAAGAGATCCCATTCCAAATTTGCCATGAAGAAATTTATAGAAAATCTCTCTGTTATTCTTTAAAGGAAAAGGTTAGAAGTGTATGGGACCCAGGGAATGTTATAATTTGCCTGCTGCTTTTCTTTGTTGTAGTCATCTCAACATTTTACTATTCAGAAATCAAGTTGGAAGAAATGGAAAACTCCTGATGTCAAAGCTATTTGCCAGTCCAGCTAGTTTAGTACAAACCTTTCAGAAATCTCAGCCCCTCTGCATTTCCTTTTTCTTGAGTTGTATTCACTATGGCTAGCCCACCTAATCTCTACCCATGCTACCTCCAATTCCTACCCAGCAAGCTTGACAAACATCAGTCATTCTTCAAAAAGAAAATAGACAGGGGGGTCCTGGTGTTTCTGTAGATCCCTCCCTCTCTTCTCCCTGTGGTAACCACACAGCCATGATGGCTCACTTTCCCTGTTCCTCCAGTTTGGAAATGAATGGCATTTCTTTGGATATCAAGCTTAAAGTAAAAAGGAGGTGATGGAAATGAATAGAGAAGAGCATGAGTGAAGTTGACAACATAGGAGAGGTGACAAAGAAATGGGAAGCAGAACAGTGGCTCCACTATAATGATTCCAAGTGTGGAAAAATCATAATTTCCTTCAAAGCTACACTGCAGCTTTGGTGGCCACTTGATCACATGTATAAAGACTGGGGGATGAGGTGGTAGTGGGCCCCATGATTAGCTGGTCGAGCTGGTCACTGCCAACTCTCTTACCTCAAGACTTCTTCTTGTCTTCTTCAAAACCTCATGTGTTCTGGTTACTGGAACAATAAGAAGGCAAAAATCACCAGTCTGCTAACGAACAACTTGTCTTAGAATACAGAGGAGAGATGCTTTGTAAACTTGCTCCTTTTTTTTACCTTCCTTGGTCAACCCCATTTCTCTCATTCATGATTTCTCTCCACCCAAATCCCTTGCCCCCTTATCCTATCACTGTTCTTGCCTAACTGTGACCATTACATCCAATTTTATGACAGAATGGTGCTTTAGGAATGCAGGAAACCATGTGGACTCTGGGCTGCATTGATTCTGTCTAATCTCAATGAATCCTTGCTACTGCAAGGAAATCTTTTCATTCTTCCCTAAACAGATCTCCATTATAAGAGAGACTCTCCATAGAGACTCTTTGATACTTCTCTACCTCAACCTCTCACAGGAACATTCCTGCTCACCTCACCTTACCAATAAAAGAGACCATTCACCATTACTCTCCATATCAAAATCCCCCTGGATTTCTTTCTCACATATCCTCCTTTATTCAAGTCTTTGATGAGACATGACCCTTCTCCTAAAGAACCCATACCTTCATAGACCTACTCCATCCACTCCTATCTCCTAGCAGTCATTCCATTTTTTAATCTGCTATCAATCCCCCTTGACCTTATTTACAAAATCTCACCTAACATCCCTTTCAATCTATCACTCTATGTTCTCTCCTCCTTTTCACAGCCACCTTTGAGGGGGAAAACCCCAACTATCTTTACACTTTGCTTCCACCTCTCTTCTCTCACTCTGCATCCTTTGAAACCTAGATTCTGATCTTATGTTCAGCTAAGAACACATTCTCCAAAGTTCACAATGATATCTTCACTGCTATATCCAATTATCTTTTTTCAGTTCTCATCTATCCTGACCTTTCCATAGTATTTGATATTTGTCTTTTGCTGACTACTCTCTCTTCTTTGGGTTTTGGGGGTATTTTTGGTTTTGGAGATAAGGATCTCTCATTTCTCCTTATTTAACTTTTCTTAGTCTCTTTTGATGGATCATCAGCTATATTTCATCCCCTTATCATGGATAAACTGAAAAGATCAGTCCCGCATCCTCTCCCTTCCCTCTCTTCACTCTCTAGGGCGAATGCACTAACTCCTCTAAGTTAAATTTCCATCTTTATCTATACAACTCTAATATATACAGTTCCTGAGTTCCATCACCAACTACCTCCCAGGCATTTTAAATTGGATAAACTAGAAGCATCTCAAACTCAACATGTCCAAAAGAGAACACATTATGTTTCCATAACAACCCACCCCTCTATGCTTCACTTCCCTTTTTCTGTTGAGGATACTAGACTACATCTTTGCAGTCATCCAGATTCACAGTCTCAATGCCATCCTTATCTCTTCCATCACCCTCATTCCCTATCACCAATGTCAAGTCTACCTCTTCTCTGCATTTACATGATGACCTTGTGAGTTTCAAACTTCATTACCCCCCAACCCAGGATTATTGATTGCTACCCTTCCCCATCAACTGCTTCTAATTAATGTTGACTATTTCACAGGAAGACCTCTCTGTCTATCTCCATATCTCCCTTTGTTTCTCTGTCTCTATTATTTTTAGTAATGAACTCTATCTTTTACCACATGATGATTTCTGGATGCCCTCATATTCACCAGAATCCTTGTGAATCCTCAGTCATCAAAGGGACAAAGAACGATAATTAAACAGAAACACCTATACTACAACTGTTCTTGAAAGAGTATGCACACTTCACAATCACAATCTCCCACCCCTTCAACTCAGTATATTCCCCAGAGACAATAATGTTCATCATAACTACAATGTTTGGGGTTTCATTTTGATTTTTAAATTTATTATTACTGTAATCTTTGTGTTGGTTTCTGGGTTCTATTTAATTCTGCCTGTATCAGTTCAAACAGATCTTTCCATGTTTCTCTGAATATCTTATGGTCATAATTGTATACTTAAAAAATATTCCATTGTCTTCATATGTCAAGTGAACTATTCTCAATTAATGGACACTCATTCCAGGTCTTTGACAAGATAAAAAGTTCTATGACAAATAGAACAGGAGTGTATTTGGTGTTTTAATTTCCCTGGGGTTACATGTCCAGAAGTGGGAATTTGGGCAGAAAAAGGGATAAGCAGTTTAGCTACTTTTCTTCCATCAATTTAAATTATGCTCACTTCACCCCATTGTTCAAGAATGCTCTCCATAGATATAGTTATGAAAACTATTTCCATTTTCCTCGAGTTTTTTAATGATATGATGATCTTTTCTATTTAACTTAGGTGTCAGTTTGTAAGTTACTGTCCTATATGGTATGAGATGCTAGTCTAAACCTAAATTTTACTGAACAGCTTTTCAAGTTTTCTTGGTAGTTCTTTTCAATTATGGAGTCCTTGTCTCTACAATTTGTGTTTCTGGGGTTATTGAACACGGAACGGTTAAGTCTGTTTCAGATTTTTGCTTATCTTCCTCATTTCTACTGGGCTACTTTTTTATTTTTTTTAACCAGCACAAAATAGTTTTGATGATTATTTCAAGAAGTCTGGAAGTACTCCTCCCCTATTTACCTATTTTTTCCTACTATTTCTTTTGAGATTCTGAATGTGTCTCTGAATGTGAATTCTATTATTTTCTCTAGTTCTGTAAAAAGAACACCTTGGTAGATTGATTGCCACGGTACTAAGTCCGTAAGTGAATTTAAATAATAGCATATTTTTTATTAGGTTGATGGAGCCCGAATACAGAGCAATGAATCTCTCTCCAATGGTTTGAATTTTTCTGTGTTTTTATGAGGAGTGGTTAATAATTCTACGTAAAGATATAAATAGGTGTACATATATCAATGTGAATGTGTCTCGGTAGATTGCCTCCATCATATTTTATTCATTTTGTACCTGTTTCGAGTAGGATTTCTCCATTAATTCTTTCTGGTATTTTTTATTGTTCTACATAGAAATGTTGAAGAGGAGTGGATTTTGTACCCTGCTACCTTCCTGAAGCTACTGATCCCCTCCATTAATATCCTGATTTACCCAAGCCTTTACACTAGCTGCCATACCCTCTTTAAATAAGAACACTTGCCTCTCTCTCTGTTGTCTTATGGCTAATCATTAGAATTTGTAAAACTCTCTCCAATTATGAAGCCAGTGCTTTTATCCCTGCCTTTATAAGGGAAGTTAATGTTTCTCTGCTACAACAGGGTAAGCTTTGCATATTAGATATACACGTTAATCATGATTTGAATGGACCTTTACTATGCTTTTTAAGATTTTTAGCACAAGCAGGTGCTTTATTTTTTTCAAAGTCTTTTTCTGTACCTGTTGACAGAATCATATGCTTTCTGTTTTAATGTGATTATGTTAAGTGGTTTCCTAATGTTAAACCAATGTTGCATTTCTAGTGGAAACATAACTTGTTCATAGGAAATAACTTTTTTAATATTTTGCTATAGTCTTTTTGATTGATTTTTATGTAAAGTTTTTGCAGCAATATTCATTATTTATATTGATCCATCTTCTCTCTTGTTCCTTTACCCCATTTTAACTTCGGTTACAACAACATTTGGGTGTGAGGAAGAGATTTCTTCTTTTATTCAGTGGCATGAATTTTTTTCTTTCTTGTCACTTTTTATTGTTTCCAGTATAATACTTGATCATTCTTCAGGCATTTTAAAAAATTCTTACCTATTCTTCCTTCTGCCTTGATGAGTCCCATTATTAGATCATCTTTATGCTTGGGAACTCAGTTTATACACAGGCTTTCTTGGGTAGAATTTTGCCCTTTGTTTTTATGTTTTTTATTCATAATTGTTTATTTCACAGTTCCTTCCTTCCTGCTTGATCCCTCCACCTCTTCCACTGCAGTGACATCCCCCATTTTCTCCAACACAAAACATCAAAGCTGTATTGGGCAGTAAGAGGGACAGTTAAATTTATGCAAATTCTATAGCAAAAAGGTACTTGATCACCTAGTTTTCCTTCCCACAGTCATGGAACCCCTTCTCCTCTAAGCAGCTCCATGGTACATTGTCTCTTGCAACTCCTGTTCATAGTTGTGACCTGCTTTTCATCAAGTATCCTACCTCTTATGGTCCTGAGTGGGTTCCACTGTGGTCTGTACAATGAAGGAAGAGAGTTGTCATCCTAGGCAGGGCTAGAAACTCAAGGCCAACACCTATGAGGTGGTTTGTGCTGACTGTGGTCTGCAGCTTGGGTAGACTAGAGATGCATAGACTGTGTGGGACCTTCAAATATCTCAACTTTCCTATGTCATTTCAGAAAGAGTTTTAGCTTATGCAGTTGGTTTTTCTGTCTTCCCAGCTACTGGAAGAAGATCTGATAATGCATGTTTTTGCCTTGATTTCAAGTGGTTGGGCCTAGGAAATTATGATAAAAACAACTATTCTGCCCTCTTGTGAATCGTATTCTGCCATATTGTGAATCATATAACAAAAGATGAGGCTTTATATCATTCATTCTTTCTTTACTTTTTTTTAAATATGACTGAACTAGTATAAATTGCTACAGTTTTACAAAAATTCCTCATCTTACGTGTACTTTGATAGATTTGATCACTATCACTATTAGACATTTATCAAGTTTTCCCAAGAACTGAACAAATACATACAAAGTAAAATATGGATTACACACATTTTCAGTTAATTGTGATGTATGAAGTGATTATGTTCATTGATTTCCTAATGTTAAACCACCTTTCCATTTCTAGTGGAAACACAACTTGTTCACAGTGAATAAGCTTTCGCAATATTTTGCTGCAGTCTTTTTGTTAGACTTTTGTTTACAATTCTTTCATCAATATTCACTAGTTATACTGGAGCAGCTAGGTTGCATAATGGATAGGGTGGAGGTCATGAAGTCAGAAAGACTCATTTCTTAAGTTCAAATCCACCTTCAGACACTTACTAGCTCTGTGACCAGGGGAAAGCCACCTAATCCTGTTTTCCTCAGTTTTCTCATCTACGAAATGAGCTGGAAATGGAAACCACTGTAGTATCTTTGCCATGAAAACCCCAGATGAGGTCACAAAGAGTCACAGACAACTGAAAATTATTCAGAATGATGGAATCCTAATAAAGCTGCCCCCAGCCCCAATATACTAATTTCTTCATAGCCCCAAAGAACAATTGCCTAACTTCTTCATATATGTCTCACTGATCACTAGGATAACAGGTATGTCCATGAACTCCTATTTCCCACAGAAACAGCAGCTGTGTCCATGCATTCAACCACAACCACAGCCATGTCTCCAACTGGACCACAAGACTCAGCCAATCAGAAAGCAGCACCACCAGAGGGCCAGAGCAGGATGTGGACCGCAAAACAATAGAGGAGACTTTCCTTAAGTAAGTACTTGTACACTAATAGCAAAAGCTGTCCTTTAGGTTAACTGATGACATAGAGAGCCTTCTTCTAATGCATTATCATACATACATACCAACCCAAAAGGTTTTTCCTTATGAAATGTGGATAATGTGCAATTCTACTGTGGCTAGGACTCCTCCCCTATTACTTAATCCCTTAACAAACCTCTCCTGCCTTTGTAATATACATAATTTCTATTAAGCAATTATATCTTTGCCCTATAAAAATCTATCTTCTCTGAAGTTTTTCTTTCCTCTTGGAATTTAGCCTGCTTCATGAGAGGCATCAGTCTCAATAAATGACTATTCTTGCAGGAGAAGTGGTCTGACTCTGAATTCTTTGAGATCATTCCACCACAACACATCATGAAACAACACAGTAGGACCTGAACAAAGTGGATAATGAAAAAATCTACACATGCATTCCCCGATGATTCTCTCCATTTATTCTTATAAAGTGTCAGATTTGTTGGACTGGATATCCCTATTGTCAAGAGGACTACCTGCCCAACTCTATGTGATTCTTATCTGTGCCTAATTTTTCCATCATATTTGGATATCAGATGTTCCAAGCCAGTATAAGACCTGTTCAAAGGAGCATGAGTAGTCAACTCAGATCATTAAAAATCTCTCTCATCACTCAGATGATTTTGTAAAAGCCTATCTTGTCATTGAAATTTCCACTGCTCCATGTAAATGTGAAGATCTCATGATTAATCTCTCTGATTCTCTACTCTGTATGATTAGAATGAACTTATCTATAACCTGCATGGATGCCAAGGAATCCATATCACCTTAATGTTTGTACTCTGACATTTGTAGCTTTACACAGTCCAGAGTACCTCAGCCCTGCTCTTTAGGATGATTCCTGATTTGGGAACTTAAGACAGTGAAAGAAGCAAGGTGAAAAAGATGAGTGTTGGACAGTTGAAACAATACAGCTTGTATCCTCCAAACAGGAGCTAGCAAAGAAATGGTCTGATACTGAGACAGCTGAACCAAGGAATAACTATGAGAAGACAGAGGGATCAGCAAATATCAGGATGCCTAGAGGAAAAGAAGAAATGCTGGGGAATGAGAGAGGAGGACCACCCAGATGTGAGAAGAAAGGGATGAGATAAGAATCTGTGATCTGATTACCTCAGTGCCTTGCAGGGCAGGTGAGTTGAGAGTAACCTGCAGGAGAGAGACTGTTTTATGCCCCAGGACCTTTCCTTCCAAGATCTGCAGCTTCAAGGCACTGAAGTCATCCATACGTCCAATCATGTGATGCCCATGCTTGTTGGCAAATGAACCATCAGGAGCATCCCCCTCCAGTATGGAATCAGTCTCCTTTCCATGGGATCCATTGAAACCCAACTCTGAAAAACACAACAGAGCGCAAGTCAAAGATCATCTCTCTGTAATCACTTGATGATTTAGTTTAAGAGACCAAAAGACTAAGAGGGAAAGGGAATGGTATCTGGAAAGATAATCTCTGGGAAATGTCCAGGCCTGGGAGAAGTGAGTTGAAGCAATTTATTCCAGTCTTGGTGACATCTTCTTTTCCCATTTCATATAGTGATATCAGATAGTCAGATATATTAATAATTGGTGCATAAAAGCAATGAAAGAAAAATAATTATAATAAACATTTTGGGGACAGAAAAAAAAACCTTGATTAATTTATGTTTTCGTACAATAGAGGAACCATGTTGAATGCTTATTAGAAAGCTAATATTGGAATCCAAAAGACCAGGTAAAATCCTGCTTCTGATACATAATAGGGTTGTAACCCTAGACAAGTATTGTAAATTCTTCTTGCCTGAAACAACTCTCCAGGAATTACAGACAAATTGCTGATCTGCACTGATGAAGGAAGTTTCTACATTAATGGATTTAGTGGTCCAGACTGGAAAAAAATTAGAAAAATGTGCAGGGGTAGAGTACTTCTGTTGCTACTGAAGAGGAGGCATAGAAAGGAAACCAAACTGTAATGGTGGAAAATCCTTAACAGGGGTACCAATGACAGACATCAAAGCATAAGAATAAACCACAGTGGAAGCAATCTGCACACAGATAATCACCCTGAGACTACATTCATACCATTCCCAACAGTTATCACAATTCTCTTCAGCTGTCATATTTATACCTTTTGTCCTCTGGAAGGGTGAGGATCCTAGGTCAAGAGGACTGGATGTGGCTGTGGAGTATCCTGAAGATGGAACATCCATACCAATATTCAGAACCAGAGGAGAGGAGAGTGAATCTGCACCAGAAAGGCAACCATAGTCTTCAGCATTTACAGAAAGTGCTTGACCAAGCATCTGAAAATGTAGTCTTTGCCTCCTAAACCAGTAGAATTCAACAATTACACATTCCATAGACACATGTGTGCATCTGTGTGTGTTGGCAGGGTGGAGGGAAGAGGAGGCAGAGATAGAGAGACAGAGAAAAAAAACAGAAAGACAGAGAGAGAGAGAGATATCTAGACATGGAGACACAGAGAAGCATTCAGAGCAAATACATCCTATTGAAAGTGAGCCTTAATTGTCTTTGGGTAGGCCTAGAACCTAGAAAAGATTTTGGGATCAGCACACACACACACATACACACACACACACACACACATTCTCTCTCTCTCTCTCCTTCTCTCTCTCTCTCTCTCTCATATGTATATATATACATATAGACATGAGTATGTGCAGGTGTGTGTACGTTTATCTCCCTACTCGATTTTAATAAAAAACTGCTTTATGAATTATGGGCCTGTCAGACTCTTGTGAAATATCTTCTAGAGGAATCCTGAGACTAGTGGAAGAGACTGGAATCTAATTATGCTTTTCTTTAAAAATAAAGTTTTCTCATTTTAAAAGCATTCTGTAGAAAAACAATCTCAAGACCAAGATGTAGGGAATGAAAGCCCATTCCACTCACGCAAACTGGGATAAAAACATAGCATGTGAAGGGTATTAATATATACATACATACATATGTGTGTATTGTATAGGAATGACTGAAAAAGAAGAATGGGGGAAAAGTGATTGGAAATGGGAGACTGATGGAGGCCTTTTGGAGGCAGAGCATGGAAGAAGGATCTTCAGAGAGATATAATAGAATGATCAAACAGCAATTTGCTGGCTTTGAAATACATTGAAGCCTAGTCTCCTACAAAGGCTCTTTGTGATATGTGAGCTGAAGCAGAGATAAGAAAGATTTCCTGGCAGTCAAGGAAAGGGGGAATGAGTGCACAGGAGATGAGAAGGGAGAATCTAACGTGACAATTACCTTGTCTTGCCTGGAGAAAAACACACAACATTCAGGGGAAATCAGGGAACAGATTGTCTGAGAGGTGAGATCCTGACTGTCCTGGAAAGACAGGGACAGGCATGGAAAAGTGTAGCAAATGAAGAACGTTACCTAGGAAAAGTTGGAATGAAATATTATGGTCAGCAGTAGAGAATTTTGAGAGGAGTGTTTTCTTTATAATAAAAAGGCTGGGCTCCTGGCCTCCATGAGCAGCTCTAGGGTTTATTAAACAGCACTTCCCTTTAAAGGCAGTGGACTTGAGTATAATGAGGGTGGTCAGGCCCCATCCTATTCCATTCTGACTGGAGCAGATCCTGCTGAAGCTTACATGGGGCAGAGCTGGGCTCTCCAGACACTTTCAAGGACATATGTGCTCAGTGCTGAAGAATTTCAAAGCAATCTGCATGAAGCCATCAGGAGGGGAGGAGCTGTGTCAAAGCTGAGATACTGGAGAGTAGACCTTAAAAGAATTAACTCCATGGTCTGGAATTTACTTTCTCCCTACTTATTGAACTTGTGGAAACTCTATGGAAGCTCACTCCCCCTTGGACTATTTGGTGGGGAGAAAGTGGCTATGATAGTTGCTTAGATATGGCAAACCTGAGCCTGTGCCCCAGTCTTCTGGCTGATATTTCTTTTTCTTTCTTTCCTGAGCCTGGGTGATTGAACAGTAACCATGAGGTGGTCATTTTTCGTTTTAGAAACAACCTCATGACATAGGAATCTAGGGCTTCATGGACCCCTCAGATGGAACTAACTCCTAGCAAAGGAATTTCTATATTTACACTCTTCTCAGCAAAGATGCCTACTGCCAGAAGAGAGAACCAAGCTATGTCCTATTTGGACAAAAGATATGGACTTTGAGGGAATTGTTTGGAGAGTGCAGTGTCAGAGTGAAGATACAATAGCTAATCGACAACTCTAAATAAAGAATTGTGCAGGGCTCACTAGGCACACATGGCTCACAATGGTTCAAGTGAGAGAGAAAGGAAGGATTCCTCCCAAGGTCTTTACTTCAAAAATTTTCACTCCAAGAGGCAACCTTAAGGATCAAGATTTCCAAACGGTTTTTTTTGGTGGACCTTTATGGTCAAAAGCAAACAGTGAAATCTAGATATCTGAAGTTTAATTAAATAATTAAATTCAAGTAGCTTTTCTGGAGCATGAATTCTGTGAAATGAATGTACAGTGTCAAGATATGAAGGATATCTAGAGCAGTTAAAGTCATTGCCCATTTCATCATGGAATTTATTATCCAGTAGGGGAGGAAGGATAAGGCATAAACTCAAATGAATATAAAATAGAGTATAAAAAAGAACCAGAGTAGAATACCAGACTTCAAAGGAGGGAGAACTTACTTTCTATTTGGTAACCAGAAAATATTTCATGAAAGAAAGGAGAGCTTTATATCCTGTAGGAGACAGAAACTTTACAAACTTTTTAATAAATCCCTGTCCTCAAAGAGTCTGCATTACAGAAAAAAGTGTCTTATTAATATGCAAATAAACAAACAAAAAATAAAGAATACAGTGCTTTTTAAAAAAATGTTTAAATATAAACTCTTGGGATTTATAGGTTATGGATTCTGATTTTGACTTTTGTCAATGTATGCTTATGAGTTTTTTGTGTTTTAGAAAGCATTTCTTTTGTAGAAATGGAAATAAATTGCTGTCCTGTACCTTATCTACCTTGGACATTGAATATCTTTCTCCCTCCTTTGGCCTATACCCTTGATATAAGTAAAATATTAACCTTAAGGTGATTTACCCAAAGGGCTCTGGTTTAGGGGACACAGAGAGTCAAAGGAAAAAAGAACATGACTCCCCCTCTTTAGAGGCCAGATTTCCCTCAGGACAGACCTTGGAATATGCATAAGCCCAGAGTTGAGGAACTCCTTATAGAATGGGCCCAATTCCTCCAGAAAAGCAAATGCTCTGCTGTTTTATAGGAAAATGAAGATGGTTATGAAGAGAAACCAAGAGGTTGAACAGTCACACCATTTCTTTGGCCATGCAAATCTCACGTAAGCCTGCACTGAAGTCCAAAGAATCTCCATGTTTTTTCTGGATCCCAGCTTAGTTGATGACTCTGGGCAACCAGAAGGCCCTCTCTTGTTTGTTTAAAATAACCTCCCTGGAAAGGTCCCATTTGTGCAAAAATATTTCTACCATCTCTTTGTGGTGTTGGAGAATTGGAAATCAAGGGTATGCCCATCAACTGGGAAATGGCTGAACAAGTTGTGGTCTATGATTGTGATCTAATGCTATCATGCTATAAGAAATGATGAATAGGTAGATATCAGAAAAACCTAGAGGGACTTACATGAACTGATGCAAATTGAAATAAGCAGACCAGAAGAATATTTTACAATGAAACAGCAATGTTGTATGATGATTGATTGTGAATGACTTAGCTATTATCAGTAATGTGAAGATCCAAGACAATTCCAAGGCACTCATGATGAAAAATGCTACCTCCCTCTGGAGAAAGAACTGATGGAGTCTCAATGCAGAGAAAAACTTACATTTTATCATTTTACAACTTTATCATTTTGATTTTTTCATACTTTTATTTTTGGTCTGTTTTCTGTCACAGAATGGTTAATAAAGAAATGTTTTGCATGACAGCACATATATAACCTACATCAAATTGCTTATTGCCTCAGGGTGGGGGAAGGAGAAGGGAGGGAGAGAACTGGGAAATCAAAATTTTAAAACATGAATGTTAAAATTTGTTTTCATGTGGAAATCAGAAAAATTTGAAAGATTTAAATTACCTCCCTGGCAAAAGAAAACCATTTAGCACTCAGCATAGATTTATCCTTCTCCCATCTACATTTAAATCAGAACCTGAAACCCTGGTGCAGTGAGAAAGACTATGAATTTCAAATCATTGTTGTTCAGTCAGTTGCACTTGTGTCTGATGACCCTATTTGGGATGTTCTTGCAAAGATACTAGAGTAGTTTGCCATTTTCTTCTCCAGCTCTTTTTGCACATGACAAAATTTAGCTAAACAGGGTTAAGTGACTCACCCACAGTCTCACAACTGTTCCTTGACCCTTTCTGAAGCCACACTGGCTCTCAGGTATATGCCCATCTTCCAGGTGAAGGATCAGCCTATTAAGAATGACTCTAGCAATAATTTTGTCAGCAATGACTAAGAGGAAGATACCCCTGTGATTGTAGCAGGACAATCTATTCCTTTTACCCTTAGAGACATGGACAGTGGAGGCATCCTTGAACTCCTGAGGCATAATCTTCTCTTGTCATATAACCTGGAAAATTTCAGACAGCTTTTGTATGAGCAACGGTCCCCCTACCTTGTAAATCTCAGCTGGAACAGATCAGCTAAGGAGGGACTGACTTCAACCTGAGGTAAATATTTAGCTTGGAAAGTATAAGTCTATAATCAGTCCAGCACTCTGCACCACACATTGCCTTTGTCACTCTCACACCTTGTCTGTCTCTTCTCCTTACAATCACATAATCTATTAGATGCCAGTGTTTGCTGTGAGGGTGCATACATGAAGTTTTATTGTGTTTAGGTAAATTTCAACATGTACCATACAAATTCCATCTCTTTTGCTTGTTGTTCTTATCTATCAGTTACTCCAAATCTTACCCTCTCCATACCAAGCTCATCTCTTCATCCCTTCAATACACCTTCTCTAACTTCTTGTTTTTATTTTCTCCTTCTATTAAAAGGGAGTAAAATTAAGTGATGCCTAAACACATTTCTTTCATTAAGTTCCTTCTTCAATCCATCTTCACTTTTTTTAAATGCAAACTCGTTATTTCTTTCATACAGGGAACTCCCAATAGGAATATACCACCACCAATGCCAATCTGTAACTTACATTTCACACAAGCGCTCAAGGTCCCATAGTTTGTAAATGTTAACAGGATTGGAACTCAGACCTCCCTGACTTCACCACATCACAAAATAGATAGGATTATTTAGGGGAGAATCATGTGTATAAATTGAGCCTCAAAGGAAACTTAGAATTTCAATAGGCAGAGGTGGGCAGGGAATGCCCATCAGGCACAGGGACATTCCATTACAAAGGCAGAGATGGGAGATGGAGTGTCATGTGTGAGGAAGTATAAGAATACACATACAATACTGTATCATATTAATATTGTTTCAACTAAAGCTCATATATCATTATAACGTGAAATACTGTCAAGTCTTCCTTAACCTTATATTTAAGAAATTAAATTTTTTAACCCAAATCTGAAGTTTTAACTTATCCTCATTAAAGAACTTTTAATCCAGCCCCCATCTGCTATGGCATACTGTCCCTTTTAAACATCTTGTTAGTGACCCTTAAGTCTTTTTAATATTTTATTTTCCCCACAATTACACGGTAAAACAATTTTTAAAATTTAAAGAGACAGTTTGGAGTTCCAAATTCGATCCCTGTACTCAGTCCCTCCCTGAGACAGTAAACAATCAGATTCCATATTCAATTTTGTCTTGTTGAAAGTCATGGACATTTTATTTGCCCAATGAAAGTTAGTCTTGGTTTAGAAACCCCACCACCTCTACAGAAAACACATTCTACTGTAATTTGGAAATATTATATTGTCCATATGATGGATGGAGAAGACTCCCCCAGCTTTTCTGGGCTCTGGACAAAAGTACAAAGCAGGTGTTAACAAGAAAGATGAGCTGTAGGATTTGGGCTACAGGGTTGGATGTCTGCAACATGAGTATCTGAAATCTCCTCATTGTGAAACTAAGAATCCAGAAGTATTCTTCTACTTGAAGGCAATGCAAGTGGATTTCTTCAAAATCCAATCTATAACTTGGGCATTTCAATAATTCACCCTGAATTTGTCTTAAGTAACATGGCTGGATAAGGTTGAACTGTGTTGTCTTGCTGTCAAGGCTGACTAGACATGAGCCCAATCACAACCTAGACAGTTCATTTCGGCGATTTGTGTCTGAAAATATCTTTCCTCTTTTCCCCCCAACCCCAACTCCCCTTTCATGGTATTTTCCAGGAAGGAATGCTGTATCTCTGTGCAAGATGGAGTTCTCAGGAATAGAGCTGGGGCAGGAGACAGATGGAGACTAAATAACTTACCCTTCAGCATCTCCTTGGAATTCTGGTACAGGGTTAGGTAGACCTGCAGCTCTGACTGCAGGGACTGGAGGACTCTCTGGTTCTCCTCACCCTGTTGCTGGAAGAGGATGAGTTTGTGCTGGAGCCTACCAGGAAAAAGAGCAGGGCTTAGTCATAATTGGGATTCCACAGGGCAACAGAACCATTAGGACAACATCACTGTGAGCTAGTGATACTCTCTAGAGCAGGTGCCTTAGATTAGGGTAGGACAAAAAGAGAATAGCTACCATGAAGTCTGTCAGTGTTAGAACAAGAAACATGCACTACATATCACTGAGGGGATTAATAGGCCCTCAGTAGAATTCTAGGTATTGGCACAAGAGCACTGGATGGAGTACTGGACCTAGAATCCCAAAAGACTTGAGTTCAAATCCTGCCTCAGATACCTCATAACTGCGTGACCCTGAAAAAGTCACAGAACCTCTGTTTGCTTCAGTTTCCTCACTCATAAAATGGGGAGAATAATAGCACTTACCTCTCACAGTTGTTATGAGAAACCGAGAAAAAAAATGGTAAAGCTCTTGGCACAGCGCCTGGCCCACGGTAAGTGCTATATAAATGTTAGCAATCGTCATGATCATCATCATCATGATCATCATCATTTTTATCTAGTTGAATCTTCACAACCATCCTGGGAAACAGGATATGAAGGAAAGTGAGATTTACTGAAGTTAAATGGCTTGGCCAGGGTCACATCGCTAATAAACATCTGAGGTAAAATTTGAACTCAGATCTATCTGACTCTAGGTCACTCTAAGCCTCCTATCTACAGTGCCACCCTGTTCCCGATTTGTTGTTCAGTCATGTCTAATACTTTCTGACCCCATTTGGAGTGTTCTTGGCAAAGATACTGGAGGGGTTTGCCATTTCCTTCTCCAGTTCATTTTACAGATGAGGAAACTGAGGTTTAAGTGACTTGCCCTGGGGGTCACAAAGCTAGCAAGTGTCTGAGGTCAGATTTCAACTCAGGTCCTCCTGACTCCAGGACCAGTGTTCTATCCACTGTGCCACTAACCAGCTGTCACTAGTCATACATGGAAAGAAAAGGAATTCTCTAGGGAGGGATTCTCTTGCATTTAAGGCAGGGATCTACTGGTAAATGTTTAATTGCCTGAAAAAAATGTACACCACAGACTTTCAAGTTTCATATGCATCATTAACATTTTTTCTGTAACGTCCTTAAATCTACACTGGGATTTTTTAAAGTTTTCCACCCATGAACCCAAGTTTTAGCAGTATTGTTGGCATTTTGTGGCCTGATGGTACGTATAGTGCAAAGGGCGCATGCTTTATGTTCAGAACCAAGGCTATACTGAAGCATTGCCAGAAACACCCCAGATCCATTATGAATTTGATTTTTAAGTAATTTTTGGTTGCTGCAGGTTCAGAAACCTTGTGCTGTTCGAAATTTTTCAAGACTCTATGTGGGGTTGAAAACCATAGTTGAAGAAGTGCTGCTCTAGACCATGAAGAAAATACTATATCAAGCCTTGATATGTAGTGTCTGCTGATTTCTGAGGGGTAAATACTCACCCTGAAGATTGACCATCTGGCTCCCTGACATCCTGATGGCTTCCAGCACTCTACTGACTTAGGGCTTGTTACAAGGGTAGTTGAGATCAGAGGCAGAGAAAGAAACTCTGTCTCCTAATGGGCCGTCTCACCAGTCTTGCAGAAGGTATGAGACAGAGGGCTGCCCTGCTCCAAGACAGCCTGGTTCACCTGTTGTTTTACTCCTGGAGGGAGAGCTGCTCCTCTCAGAACTGCAGAATCACCTGCTGCCTGTCCTTCAGGTTCTCAGCCATCTGCCACTGCTCAGCCTTCTGTATCTCCAGTGTGGCCTTCAGCTCTTGGAGTCTGGTTTGGGAGGCCAGCAGAGCCTCCATCACATGCTCCAGCTCCCTAGAATGCTCTGATGGGGCAGAGAAGACAGATATATTTGGGTTTCTGAGGCACCAAGGTGCCTAGACCCCTTGGAGACTCGCAAAACCCACCAAAGAAGATTACAGTTCCACCACAAGAGACTTGCCAAACTGAGAGAAGGGGAAGGTCGAAGGAGAGACCCTAAGTCTGCAGATGACTATCAGGAGTGGGAAAATAGTGGACTCTACCACAGGGCCAATGGACACTATTTTCGTAATCTTAAGTCACAGTTTGTGACTTAAAAACAAAGGAGCAACTGGGCACTCAACAGCCTCCTGAAATGGAAAAGCTACACCTGCTTCTCGCTGGCAAAATTTTCTATACAACATGCTTGAGAACACACACTGAAAACGCTTATAGTGAATATGATGCTTTGTTCAGTTGTCTCAGTTATGTCTGACTCTTGGTGACCCCATTTGGGTTTTCTTAGTAAAGATAAGTTATGTCTGACTCTTGGTGACACCATTTGGGTTTTCTTAGTAAAGATAAGTTTCTTAGCAAAGATGAATGGAGTGGTTTGTCATTTCCTTCTCCAACTCATTTGACAGATGAGGTAACTGAGTCAAACAGGGATTAAGTGACTTGCCTGGAGTCACACAGTGAATAAATATCTGAGGTCAAATTTGAACTCAGGGCTTCCTAATGTAATAGACTCTCAATATAACATTCAATGCAGCTGCTACATGAAGCCAGATAATAATGATACGACTAATTTATATTAATAAACATACTTAGGCATCATCACATTTGAGGGAGCTGGGTAACCTGATGGGTAGAGAGTTGGATTTCAGGGTCATGAAGATCTGAATTCAAATCCCACCTCACTGAACTGCTTTCAGTCTCAATTTCATCTGTAAATCAAAGGGTAGTCATGAGTACTAAGAGATATGATAACTTCCCATTTATGATGGGTATTGTATTTCTAGCCTTCTCAATGGGTGCATGAGGAGTAGAGAGAGGAAGAAAATTTAGAACTGAAAGTCATTTTTTAATTTGAATTTCTAAAAATGGTAAAAGAGCAATAATAAAGGATCTTTTAACAGACCTTTAAGTGCTACATAAATGTGAGCTATTATTAAATACTGGATAAAACCACACTAAGGGTTAGGTAGAGCAAGTCATAATTATCTTACTTTGGCAGATGAAAATAAAAATCTAAGGGTGATAGAGAAAATTCTCTGTGTCATATAAGTAGGGAATGACAAAATAAGGACTCAAACTCAAGTATTCTATTGCTGTCTCTTTGTTCTTTCCATCATGCCTTTCCCTAAGGCAGCTTGACCAGGGCTATGGCACCTAGAACATTCACTTCTATGCCCTCCCTGAACCCATGGATGCTCTCTCATGGAAGAAGCAGTCCACATCCAATGCCACTCTGAGAATTCTGAGTATCATAAAGCAATAGAAGCAGCTTCAAAGATTCCCCCACAGACAGAAGAGACCATTATCTGGGGTATTCCCCTCTTACCTTGGGAGAGGTGCTTCAGCTCAGTCTGCAGGTTTTCCTTTTGTGCCAGGAGGATTCTGATCTCGTTGCCCAGCTGGGACACAGACTCCAGACTTAGCATGTGAATGCTAGAGGAGGAGCCTGTTACAGGAATGAGGCATTGGACACCTCAGTTGAGTTATGTACACACAGCATCTGTATTGATTTACTGACGGGCTTATTCCTGATCCCCAGTGGTTCCAACCCATCACAGCCAAAGTCCACCCCAATTCCACTTTCTATTTTTACAGGGTATTGGTCTGGTAGATTTAGGGAATTCTGTAAACCAAATATACCTAGAATTTTAGGGAGGCATTGCAGGAAGCTTCTCATACTATCCCTGAGGATGGGATGGAGAGGGGTGGGATAGATGAAAGTACAGGTAGATGGATTTCAAATGGATTGAATGACTGGACCAAAACAGAGAGATACATATTAACCTGAAAGGAATTCTCTGGGAGAGTGCTTGATGGGCCTGCCCTTGGCTTTGGGGCATTCACTACTTTTCCATATGACCTGGATTGCCATTGGAGTAATAAATGGTGTCTTTACCTCATTTGCAGAAAGTTCCAAGATAAGAGAGACTGGGAACATTTTGGATGATATAGTCAGGTCAGGATTCAAGGGAAGGGAAGAGAACCACCATTTGTGATCATATACTGTGTGCTTGGCACACACCAAGAGTTTACATCTACTGTCTCCTTTGATCTTCACCACAATCCTAGGAAATAGGTGCTGATTATGAAAGACTAGAATGATAATTCAAAATCTAATCCAATCAAATTTTTAGAGATGAATGTAAGGTCTTACTTTTAGTCATAAAAAAAAAATCAATAGGATAGAGGAGTTATGACCAGACAAGTAAATACAGCAAACAGCTGGGGAATTTTGGAGAGCTACAAGCTTAGTATGAATCAGTGATATGATATGACAGCTAAAAAAAGCTAATGTGATTTTTTTCATTCCTCAGTGAGATTATATGACCATTCAAAGAAGCTGGATCTAATAACATATGTAGAGAAAAAAAGAGATGGAGTGGGTGTCATGAACTTGCCCATATTGAAGTGGATAAGTAGATAATTGCTCATACTATGATTTGTCATGAATGGGAAGCCCATTGAGTTGACTTTCATCCAAATGTTTTGCACAGGCACTGGAAATGAACAATAAACTGGCCTATTATTGAATGTGAGGCAAAGACAACACTGGTTCACCTTTTTTTTTTTTTTCCTTCTTTTTGGGGGGAGGAAATCAGAGTTAAGTGATTTGCCCAGAGTCACACAGTTAAAAAGTTTCTGAGGCCAGATTTGAATTTTGGTTCCCCTGACTCCAGGACCAGTGTTCTATTTACTGCACTACCTAGCTGGACCGTGGTTCACTGTTTGAGAAGCTGCAGCGAGCTTTCCATGATCCTTAGCTGTGGATCTCAGGAGGCACTGAAGCTCTGATTTCCCGATTTCCATGATGTAAAGGCTCACACTGTAGATTGAACAATTGGCTCTCTTATACAAGCTGATTCCAGCTCACTCTGACATAGAAGGGATTGGGACAATACAGAGATGTAATATAAAGAAAGATTACAGCAGGGAAATAGCAGGTGATGAGTCATGAGAAAGATGAAGGTCAGGGAGATGGCTGATGGTGGGAGGGAGGTCATCTTACAACACACCTCTACTGCCCCACCAAGAGACCTTTAGTAAAGTGGAAAGAATAGAATGAAGAAGAGTAATAATGATAATAATGATAATAAAAATAATACAAAGGAAACAAACCAAAAACACTCCTTGGAGGTTCAAAGACCTGAACTTGGTTGCTGACTCTCTAAATAAAATAATTAATAACAAGTCAGGAGTCTTGGGTTTTATTCTGGGGTCTTTCACTTATTGGGAATATGACTTTATAAAGTTCGCCTAGCCTTTTAGAGCTCCAAGCTTCTTCACCTATCAAATAAGGAGGGGTCTGAAAAAGATGATTTCTGGTCCTTTCCACCTTTATGATTCTGTCAAGGAAGAGCTGTAAGGAATGTAAAGATTTGTGCAGATATCACTGAACATCTTCATCAGGAAAAAATCCTAAAAAGACAAATTCTGTACCTTACTCCCTACAAATCAAGCATTGTACTGCTTCAACTATAAGAAAGACCCAGAATTTGAATGGGACTGAGCTGATTTGAATTTTTCTTTCCAACAGCCCTCGTGGTAAAGGAGAGTCTGTCCTCCAGCTATTTGCTAAGGAGGTAATTAATACAGATAGGTTCCTCAAGATTTTCATGGAGCTTACAGGTCTCACTGAGATGTTCCTCTAACAAATCAGCCTCCCTGGTTGTCCCATCAGGATACAGAAATAGAAATTGGGAGGGAACTTGAGAGGGAAATGAAGGACAGTCTGGGTGCCTGTCAGTCAGTCAGTCAGTCAAGATGGATTTATTAAGTACTGACTGTATGCCAAGAACCTGTCCATAGTAAGTCTTGGGTTTCAGGCAATTTTCAATACCCATCACCCTCCTTCTGTCATGGTGCTACCACTCCCACAAAGCATAAGACAACCAAGTTGAATTATCTCTAGGGATTGAGGTGCATGGAAGAAGCAATTAGACACAGGCAAGAATGGAGGAAACAATTAAAAAAGGGTCCTGGGTGCTTGTCAAGAAACCTGCAGAAAACTTTTAGTCCATTTCCTGATCTGAAGGCAAGGTTTCCTGTTTGAGAACAACAAAGGGACCACATATCCCCTAACATTGATAAATGATAAATATCTATTGAATAAATTGAATTTTTCTAGTTATTTCAATGAGAGTATAGATGTCATGATTATCAAATTTGCAGATAGGTACAAATTTCCCAGATAAATTGTGGCCTTTACCAGTTTCCAAGGTGTAAATACTTGCATTAGGTGAAAAGTGAAATGCTCACATTGAAAATCTAATAAGTGATAGAGATGGCTTCTGCTAAAGAATGGGAAGGGCTGACAATTCCAGCTAAGAGAAGTGGAATCCAAAATTCTCCAGAGGTTGAGACAAGGACTAAATCCAAAAAAAAGCCAACTTAGCCAAGACAAATGTAAAGTGTGGCACTTGTGTTACAAAAACTTAGAGCACACATAAGGCAGAGGGAATTATTCTGGCTAGCAAATGGTGTGAGTGGAAAAGTCGAGGGGGGGAGGGGTGAAGACTGTGAATGTATTGCAAGATCACAAGGAGGGAATATGTGTAACTTAGGCTGTTTAGTATTGAGAAAGAGGAAGATGGTGGTTTGATTATGAGTTACCCTGATCAGAGCAAATCTAGAGTTTTGTGTTCAGCAATTTCCTCCAGAGGAAGACAATCAGTATGGTGACAGTATTTAAAAGTGTGCCTTAGGAGTATCAGCAGAAGGGACTGAGGCTAAGTAGCCCAGAGGTGAGAAGATGGAGTTGGGGAGGATTACTAAAGGATGGCCACTGTCTTCAAATATTGAAAGTACTCTCCTACAGAAAATGGATTAGACTTAATCTGTTGGAACCTGGATGGCAGAATTACATGGGAGTTACAAGGAGACATATTTGGCCTCCATGTATAGGAATTAAACTGCTTAGTAGTTGATCTGAAGTAGAATTGCTGATTTTGGAAGTAGTGACTTACCCCTCACTGGAGGCCTTTGGCCAGAGGCTAGATGATCACCTCCTGGAATTTTATAATTTATACTCTTAGGGGAAGTTTCACTATGAGGTTCTAAGATTTGTGAATGAAATATTTTGCTGCTGGTGATTCATTTCATTGTTTTCTAACTCTTTGTGATCCCCATTTGTGGTTTTACGGCAGAGATATTAGAGTAGTTTGCCATTTCCTTCTTTAGTTCATTCAAAACAAAAAGGAGCTGAGGCAAACAGGGTGAAGTGACTTACCCAGGGTCACTCAGTAAGTAAATGTCTGAGGCCAGATTTGAACTCAGGAAGGTGAGTCTTCTTGACTGCAAGCCCAGTGTTTTTTGCACAGTGCCACCTAGCTGCCCCAACTGTGTGCATCTTTGGGAGTATTGGGCAGAGGAGGTATGAATAGAATTTATACTTACCTACTGAACAACTTAAGCCGAGATTTCACCCAATAAGGAAAGCCTAGTACTCCCACTTATGAAGAAAAAAGAGAGGATTATGGAAAGATGGCAGAAGAGTTTAGAAAATTCCAAGACTGCCATATTTGTTGCACAAACAAGACAAATGGTGTCTCTGAATGAACACAGAGCAGCCAAAAGAGACATAGGTAGTATGGTGTTTGTCTTGAAACAATTGGAGAAGATCCAAAGAAAGATCCCTGGAGGTTCTGAGGAGTGAAGTATAAACACCTCCAGGCTACCTCCTCTGAACAAACAACAAGTCCTGGGAGCAGCTGGGCTGGGAGGTACCCTCACTTTCAGTAACAGGAATTTTCACCTCCTGGACAAAGTCGAGAGTTGGATTGGGGCTTGGGAGGAAGGAGAAATTAAGGAGGTCCCTGCTGACAAGAAATGCCAGGTCCAGCTGTGTGGATGAGATGAAATCTTGGGCAAGAAGGAAACAGTACACACCAAGTGAGTACAGAAGCAGTGAGGCAGGGATGCTGGTGCCTGTGGACACTTACAGGAGATCTGAGTCCTTGATCTTCATTCCATGACATAGGGGAGAACTGAGGGTTATAGCCACTGCAAGGTAATCAGGGAGCAAGAGCATTTCCAGCATAGTGTGCTTGGGGATCCTACTTGTGGCTTGGAGGGGGAAAGGAATAGGGAGGTTGGGTTCTGGGCAAAACTCAAAAAATTACAGTCAGAAGGATCTGAAGGCTACAGGTAACATTCACCAAACCTCAGTATTACAGGTGATTCTAATACAAGGTGCTAATTTTTTTTAAAAAATGAGGAGTGAAAGGAGAAAGAATCCAACCATAGACAGTTACTATGGAAACAGAAAAGACCAGGGTTAATGTTCAGAGTAGGATACTGAAGCAAAGAGTAACATCAAATGAATAATTGCCCAAAAATCCTTCATAGAAGAACTCAAAAAGACTTCAAAAATCAAAAAGAGAAATTGGAATAAAACTAAAAAAAGAAATTAGAACAATCCAATAAAAACAAGATTATGAAAAGAGGGTCAACCAACTGGAAAAAGGAGATCCAGAATCTTAAGAAATTAGAATTGGAAATTAGAATTAGAATTAAATTAAATTAGAATTAAAAATTAGAATTGGGCAAAGGGAAGCCAACGAAGTTATAACACACCAAAAAAATATTAAAACAAAATATTAGGAAGGAAAAAAAACAGAAGAGAATGTGAAACATCTCATTAAACAATGCAACTGATCTGGAGAATAGATCAAGAAGATAAAACAAGAATAATCAGATTATCTTAAAGGTATGATTTAAAAAAAAAAGAATCTTGATACAATAAAAAAAAAATAAAGAAAATTATTAATGCTTCAAGGATTAGTTCCAGAAGGAAAACTTAAGTAGAAAAAATTCATCGATCACCACATGAAACAGATCAAAGCAGGAAAACCTACAGAAATATCATAGCCAAATACAGAAATCCCCAAGTTAAGGAGAAAATACTATGAACAACAAGGAAAAAAAACCTTCCAAATGTGGTAGAGCCACAATTAGAATAGCACAAGACTTAGTATCAGCTACACTAAAAGACTGCATGTCTTGGAACACTATATATCAAAGAGCAAAAGAACTGAGGTTGTGGCTGAAAATATCATACCCAGCAAGGGTTAATATAATTGTGAGTAAATAAAATGATATTCAATAAATTGACAAACTTTCAGGATTTTGTTGCAAAAAGAACAGTACTTAATAAAAAAAACTGACACACAAAATCCAAGGTAAACATTGAAGAATAAATTACGAGAGACTCAATAAGGACAGATTCTTCACTTCTAACACAAGGAAAAGTAAGCTATATGTCTGAAATTTTTGTTAGTAATTGGGTAGTTCAACAGAAAGATCATGATAAACGTGAGTAGGATGTGATTTGAAAAAGCAAAATGGTATGTGGTAAAAAAGACTAATTATCTTATATAAATGAGATGGAAGAAGAAGAATTGATACAGAGGACTGAGATGTGGGAGCAGGGCTGGTAGTTCTAGAACCTTGCTCTCCTTAGGAACGGGTTAAAGAGGGAACAAACATATATATCTAGAAGGCTATATTCAGAAAGAAATAAGAGGATAAAGGTATACAGAGTAGGGAGAGCACAAGGGAGGGATTCTTAGAGGGAACCCTACTCATATCACATCTGGGTAAAAGAGAGAACAATATATCCATTTGGAAGGGTATAACACTCTTCTAAATTTATAAAGAAAATAGGTGGGTATGGAAAGGTATGTAGATGAACAGGAATGGGATAAGGAGGGAATGACAGAAACATTTTCAAGGATATAAAAGTCTTCCAAATTCAGACAGAAACAAGAGGGGAAGGGGATAGGGTCTGGGGAGAGGATAAGGGAGGGATTCGTGAAGGGCGGTAGGGTGAGGAACAGAAGGGCAAAAGAGCAGGTAGTAGGAAAGCAGAAGAGTGAGGAGGGATAAAAGTAAGGATAGTGAGGAAAATAAACAAGTAATTATATTCTAGAATGTGAATGGGGTGAATTCACCCATAAAATGGAAACACCAGATTAAAAATTTTAATTCAAAAATATGTCACTTTCAAGAAAGGCTATAAAAATGAGAGATTTACACATACATAACATATAAGTCAGGAGTAGACATTATTATGTAAAAGCAGAAAGCAGAGGTTGTAGTCATGATCTTAGACAAACTTAAAGCTAAAACAAAATTAATTAAAAGACCAAAAAGTAGAAACTATACTATGTGTCAGAAATATTAATCAAAATTGTTTCAAACTATTGAAAATAAACAGGCAGTATAAAGTTGGAATACTGCTGTGGTACAGGAAATGATGAGCTAGTGTATTTAGAAAAGTGTGGAAAGACTTGGACTTATAAAAAAGATGCTATCCACCTTCAGAGAAACAGAACACAAGTGGAAATAAGCATAGTGTGTAGTTTACCTATATGTCTATGAATATAAATATATGTGTATATATATATATATATATATATATATATATATATATATATATATATATATATATATATATATATGATTACAGATACCTGTGCATATATACGTGTGTGTATGTATATATGTGTGTACATAAATGTGTATTTGTGTGTGTGTATACACATATACACACAAATATAGACATATACATCTATATGAAATGTCCACACTCAATTGTGCCATCTGGGGAGTGGGGGTTTGGAAGGAGGAAAAAAATAAATTAAAAAGTATACAGTAGAAAACAAAAGAACACCTAGTAGGAAGCAAAGAACATATGGATAGCTCTGAAAATAATGTGTAGGATTTACTACACATGTTTTCTTGAAATGGACATTTATTGCTTTATATTGAATGTTTTTATAAGTTCTACTGTATAAATGGCAAATTTTCTTTTCTTATTTTATCTTTAAATTTAAAAGAAAATCGGGGAGGAGCCAAGATGGTGGAGTAGAAAGATACACATATGCTAGCTCCTAACCCACAGCCCATAAAATACCTGTAAAGAAGAACTCCCAACAAAGTCTGGAGCAGCAGAAGCCACAGAACAACAGAGTGGAGGAGATTTCTGTTCCAGAGAGACCTGAAAAACCATCACGAAAGGTTTGTCGTGCACCGGACATGGAGCGGAGCCCAGCCTTGCCTTGCCTGCGCAGCACCGAGGGGAGCAGATCCAAACAGGCTTCAGGGACAGAATCTCCAGTGGCAGCGCAGGTCCCTCCACCCACAGGCGCCAAAGGTCAGTGAGAGGGTCTTTTCATCTCTCTAAGAGGGGTGCAGGGTGTCCCCATGACTCAGGCCCCCTCAGGAGACAGCAGCGGAGGCAGCAGTGGACAGGGGCTCCAAAGCAGGCAGGAGCCCAGATCCATTGTTGAAGGTCTCCTCCTAAACCCCCTGAGGGAACTGAGCCCTGTGTGGTGGCCCTGCCCCCACCTGAGCACCTGAACTTAATCTCACACTGAATAGCAGCCCCACCCCAAAACCCTGAGGCTGAGAAGCAGCATTTGAATCTCAGCCTCCAAGTGCTATCTGGACAGAACTGCAGGCGAGGTGGGTGTGGAGAGGAAACTGAGAGGTCAAGTAACTGGCTGGGAAAATGCCCAGAAAAGGGGGAAAAAAATAAGACCAAAGGAGATTACTTTCTTGGGGAACAGGTGTTTCCCCCAATCCCTTCAAATGAGGAAGAACAAGGCATACTGTCAGAGGAAGTCAAGGGCCCTCCCTCCAAAGGGGACTTAAACTTGGCTCAGGCAATAGAAGACCTTAAAAAACAAGTTAGCAGCTTACTAAAGGAGAACCAAAAAAATGCTGAGGAAAATAGCAGCTTTAAAAAGAGGCTAACTCAATTGGAAAAGGAGGTCCAAAAAGCCAATGAGGAGAAGGAGGTTTTAAAAAGCAGAATTAGCCAAATGGAGGGGAAGGTTCAAAAGCTTACTGAACAAAATAATTCATTGAAAGAGAGAAATGAGTCCAGAGAAAAGAATGACTATGAGTTAAACCAAGAAGTTAGTAAACAAAACCAAAAATTTAAAAAAATAAAAGATGAGGTGAAAGAACTCATTGGAGAAACAGCTGACCTGGAGAATAGATCCAGGAGAAATAATGGAAAAATTATTGGACTACTTGAAAGCCATGATCAAAAAAAGAGCCTAGACACTATCTTCCATGAAATTATCAAGGAAAACTGCCCTGATGTTATAGAATCAGAGGGAAAAATGGATATTGAAAAAATTCATCGCTCACCCCCTGAAAGAAACCCGAACAGAGAAACTTCTAGGAATTTTGTGGCCAAATTTCAGAGTTTCCCAATCAAGGAGAAAATACTACAAGCAGCTAGAAAGAAACAATATGAGTACTGTGGAAATACAATCAGAATAACACAGGATCTGGCAGTTTCAACATTAAATGATCGAAGGACTTGGAGTAGGATATTTCAGAAGTCAAGGGAACTGGGATTGAAGCCAAGAATCACCTACCCAGCAAATCTGAATATAATACTTCAAGGGAAAAAATGGACATTCAGTAATATAGACAAATTTGAAGATTTCATGTTGAGGAAAAGACCAGATCTGTATTTAAAAATTTGACTTCCCAAGACAAGAATCAAGAGAAACATGAAAAGGTAAACAGGGGGGAAAAAAAGAAAAATCATAAAAGACTCTCTAAAGTTGAACTGTTTACCTTACTACATGGAAAGAAAATATTTTTAACTCTTGAATCTTTTCTCAGTATTTGGGTAGTTGGAGAGATTGTACACACACACTCACACACATACACATAGATAGATACAGAGTACAGGGTGTGTTACATCAGAAGAGATGATATCCACATACACACACACACAGAAATAAAAATAAAATAAAATAAAATAAAAATTAAGGGGTGAAGGAGGAAAATTCTGGGAAGAGAAAGGGAGTAATGAAACAGAGCAGGCTATAACTCATAAAAGAGATAAGAAAAATCTTATTCAATAAAGGAGATAAGGGAGAAGGTGGGGGGGAATAAAGCTACTCTCCCCACATGTGGCTGAAGGAAGGAATAACATGCTCACTAAATTTGATATGAAAATTTATATCACACCACAGGAAAATAGGAGAGGAGGTGACAAGTGGGGTGAGGGGAATGTTAGAAGGGAGGGCAAATGGCAGAAGGGAGTCACTAGAAATAAACACTTTCAAGAAGGGACAAGGTCAATTGTAGGGGGGGAAAATAAGGGAGATAGGGTAGGTCAAAGGGCAATATAATTAGTATTACATAACATGATTATTATGGAAGTCTTTTGCAAAACAACACATGTTTAGTCTATATTGAATTGCTTCCCTTCTTAGTGGAGCTGGGGAGGGAGAGAAGTTGGAATTCAAAGTAGTAGAATGAATGTTGAGAATTTTTATTGCATATAATCAGGAAACAAGAATTACAGGGATAGGGGTATGGAAATTCATCTTGCCCTGCAAGAAAAGAGAAAAGATGTGGATAGGACAGGGGTGAGGTGTGATAGAGGGGAGAGTGCATTAAGAGAAAGAGTAATCAGAATGCAAGCTATTAGGAAGTGGGGCAAGGGGGATGATGGGGAGAAAAATTGGTCATGTTCAAAGTGAGGTAAAAGCAATTAGTATTAAAACGACAGACTGAATTAATTACTGAGAATAAATCAATGACATCTTTAGTTTGGAGAAAGAATTTCAGTCTAACTTTCCAGGAGGAAGGTAATCTCTGATAAAATTTGGCATTGATGGAAAAGTCAAGGTTTTAATGGTAAATTTGATTTTATGATTGCCATTTAATCAAGAACTAGAACATGTATAGAAAGACATGTAAGCCACTTAAGAGTTGCTTAAAAGATGTTCCTTAGCCAAAGTGAAAGTACAATCATACTTTAAGCCTGGTTATAAGAACTTGCCATTTTTAGATGCAATGGGACTACTAAGTGACTCTTCTTCTGAGTCTAACTCCAGGTATGGGAAGCAAGAAAGGCGATCCGAGCCTCCATTACATGATGCCAGTATGCTCATGAGATGCTGGTATGAACTGCATAGGTGATCTCAAGGGAAGAGTGGGCGAGCAGCTGTTCAGCATGGGCTGAGGTGGGATTCTCCAGACTCAATTTCCCCACTGACACCTGGCAGACTTTAAGACTGACTGAATGCAAGTGAATCTACTACTGCCTGGAATTGACATGAAGTTGGGGAGATATTGTTTCCCTGCTATGTTCCTATTCTTGGTGGCAATTTCCTATAGTCAAAAGGTTTGTAAGCTTAATAACAGATCTATTTAATTATAGATTATGGGTAGAGGAATATCTGAGGCTGTCTAAAATTAAGCTATTAGGCATAGGACTTTGGACCAAAAACATTAAGTTAGGGTCCTTTTATTCTTAGTAATACTGTGGAGACAATTAGATCAAGAGCTTGTGAAGTTAGCAACATAAATATTATCTGTGTCTCAGTTGGCTTATGTTTAAAAAAAATAATTTTTTTGTGGTCCATGTTGTAGATGCTTAAAAAAGATGTATCACCTGACCAAAAGTTTGAATTGCTTTATCTGTTATAAACTGTGTTAAAAATAAGTATAAAAAATGTATCATATCAATTTCCAACTATACCAGCAATGTAATAATGTACTGCTTTTGAGAAAATAAATAAATAAAGGAATTTAAAAGAAATTTTAAACCCATTTTAAAAAATAAAAAGAAAGAAGTTACCAAAACAAAACCAAACAAAACACCTTACTTCTCACATCTACTGATTCACACCTCTAACAAGGAAGAAAACTTGTCAATAATTTAAGAGAAGGCTTAAAATGTTAATGACCGTGAAAGAAAAGATAGCATTAACATTCTCTTCCGATGGCTGATCCTTTCCCAGAGCATGCTGGAGAAGATGGGATTTACCTAGGGGTCAGTGACACTGGAAGGAAGTGGGGAACGCAGTCCCTTCACTTCTTCATCTAACTGGTCCAATGGGACATGATCAACAAACTCAATAGCACTGTGCTTTAAGCAGCTCAGTGATCTCTAATTCCCTCTCCAACACATCATAGGTTCTGAGCATTAACCTGGGTGGTTGGGTGGAGCTTCGTCTGCACACTCTTCTTCATACCGGGTACACTCACTGGCCACATCCTCATCTGAGCTGCCTTCCATCTCATCAGAGAGCAAAGAGACACTGCTTAGAGGGTGATGGGCTTCAGCGAGGCTGTGGCTGCTGGAGGGAGTCAGGGATCAAGCAAACTGTTGGGACTGCAAGACCTCAATCACCTTTTCCTCTTCTGCTAGATCTTTGTTGAGCCTAGAAGTCAGGAAAGGTCAGAGGATGAAGGTATAGTCATCTGCAAGTAACCACTGCCACAGCTGTCCCTGCTAGACAGCTCATAACAAGGAACCCAGAGACAGAAGGAAGGAAGGATTCCTTCAGAAGAGCCAAAAAACCCACCTCATTACACCTCTTCATGTTGGTTGTGGGGAGGGGAAGAGAATGAAGAGCAGAAACTCAGAACACCTGCCAATGAAGCAAGAGCAAGGAGTTAACAAGGCATTGGAGAGACGGATGTGTGTCAAAGAGCAGACCCAAAACCTTGCAATAGCTGTTGAGAAAAATTTGTTTTTTTCTTTGCCTGGACAAGTATAATGATGGCCCATTCTAAATCAAAATTTTTTCTAAGGCAAGGCAGTTTTTGAGTTATCCATCTCTCAAGAGATTCAACTCTACTGTTCAAACCTGTCCCCGAGAAAAGTAAGCATCCCCTAGTTGATCTTCCTATTCATTTTTCCCCTTTCCAATCTATTCCACACGTAGCTACCAAAGACATTTCCCTAAAGTGTACATCTGCCATATGAAAACAAAATGGAGAAGCCTAAAAACACCTCATCTGGCCTCTGCTTTCCAACACCAATCAGCTCAGCACCAGCTAACCTGAAGCATTTTAGCTTCCACCTGAAAGAATCAGAGGCCACAGCACACAAAACCTCAAATTCTAGGCTAGATAGAGTCCCCTGTGCCCAAGATGCAGTGATCTACTTTAAAAGCCAGGCAAAGGGTGATTATCATGAGCAAAGCAGAAAAGAAAAGACCATAGAAACTTTCTATGGGGACAAGGACCAAAAGACAAATACCAAAGAGGTCAGCATTGAGACTGTGCTCCCATCTGAAACTTCAGAAGGAAATATGAACCTGTCTATAACGCAAACAGCCTTTTTGCAAGAGCCCTGGAAGGATTTTAAAGCCAAATTAGAGAAACAGAAGAAAAACTTACCAATGACTTTGAAAATATGAAAAAAGGAAATCACAGAAGAATTTAAAAAGACAACTGGACAAATGGAAAAGGAAGGAGAATAACTAACTGGACAAAATAATTGCTTCAAAGGAATAATTGGACAGGTGGAAAAGGAGATGTAAAAATTAACTGAAGAAAACCAATTGATAAAAATTATAATTGGGCAAGTGGAAGCTAATGACACTAAGAGGCATAGAGAATCACTCAAACAGAATCTAAAGAATGAAAAGATACAAGAAAATGTAAAATATCTAATAGGAAAAACAACTGACCTGGAAAATAGATCCAGCAGAGAAAAATCTATGGGTTATTCACCTACCAGAAAGACATGACAAAAAAAAGAGTCTGGACAATATCATCCAAGAAATCATCAAAGAAAACTGCCCAGAAGTCCTAGACACAGAGGACAAAGTAGTCATCAAAAGAATCCACCATTCCCATCCTGAAAGTGACCCCAAATGAAAAACAACAAGGAATATCATTGCCAAATTCCAAAGTATCAAGGGAAGGAAAAAAATACTCTAGACAGTCAGAAAGGAACAACTAAAATATCAAGGAACTATAGTCAGGATCACACAAGAGCTTGAAGGTACTACAATAAAAGATCAAAGGAATTGGACTATGATATTCTATGAAGTTAAGGAGCTGGGACTACAACCAAGGATTAATGACCCAGCTGACTTGGGCATAATATTTCAGGTAAGGAGATGGACATTCAGTGAAATAAGGGATTTCCAAACCTTCTTGATGAAAAGGCTAGAACTCAACAGAAAATTTGATCTTCAAAAGCAGGTCTCAAGAGAGGCCTAAAAAGGTAAATAGGCGAAAACTTGTTACTTAGTATGTGCAATCTGTTTACATCCCTATAAAGAAAGATGATATTTGTTAATCTTGAGAATCATATATTTATTATGAAATATAAAAGAGATAAATTATAAATTAAATGATCTGATGATAACAAATGTGATTTAAGGGTGCAAAGGAATTCCAATGGGAGATATGAAAAGGAGGCAGAAAAAAATAAATTTCATCGCAGGAAGAAGCACAAAAATATATTACAGTAGAGGGAAAGAAGGGAGGGAGATAAGCATTGTTTGAGAAGTATTCTCATGTGATTGGATTCAAGGAGGGTACAAAAACTTCAGTTAAGTATAGAAATACAGCTAGCTGTATAGGCAGTAAAAGGCGAAGTTGGAAAGAAGGGAGGGAAGGCAGAAAGAGAGAGAAGAAGTAGTAAGGGGAAAGGGGATTAAAAGAGAGGGAGGCTAAAAGAAAGGAGGGAAGACTGATGGATGCAGTGGTCAAAAATTAAAACTGTATCATACAGGGGAAGGGTGAAGGAAGCACTAAAAGCATAAACAAGGGGAAAGAGGATCGAGGGAAAGACACATAAAGTAATCATAACTGTGAATGTGAATGGGATGATCTCTCCCATAAAATGGAAACAGATAGCAGAATGCATTAAAAACCATGATCCAACAATATATTGTTTACAAGAAATACATTTGAAAAGGGGACATACACACAGGGTAAAGGAAAAAGGGTGGAACAGAACATTTTGTGCTTCAGTTGATGTAAAAAACTGCAGGGGTAGCAATGCTAATCTCAGAATAAGCAAAAGCAGAAATAGATCTAAACAAAAGAGATAAGGAAGGTAAGTATATCCTCCTGAAAGGCAACATAGACAATGAAATAATTTCATTACTATACATATATGCTGCAAGTGGTATAGCATCCAAATTCCTAGAGGAGAAGTTAAGGGAGTTACAGGAAGAAATGAACAGCAAAAGTATACTAGTGGGGGACCTCAACCTCCCCCTCTCTGAACTTGGTAAATCTCACCTCAAAATAAACAAGAAAGAAGATAAAGAGGTGAATAAAACTCTGGATAAGGTAGATACGATAGATCTCTGGAGAACAGTGAATGGGGATAGAAAGAAATACGCCTTTTTCTCAGCAGTACATGGCACATATACAAAAAGGTACAAGGTACTAGGGAAGAGAAACCTCACAATCCAGTGCAGAAAGGCAGAGATAGTCAATGCATGCTTCTCAGATCATAATGCAATAAAAATTAGATGTAATCAAAGGCCATAGAAATATAAACCAAAAACTCATTGGAAACTAACCACTATAATCCTAGTGGGTTAAATTACAAATTATAGAAACAATCAATAACTTCATTCAAGAGAATGACAATAAGGAGACAACCTACAACAAAAGCCCAACAGCAAGAGATAGAAAAAGAAATCCTGTTTAAAACTACGTTAGACACTATAAAGTATCTGGGAGTCTACCTGGCAAAACAAATGGTGGGACTAGATGAACACAATTACAAAACACTTCACACACATAGAGTCTGATTTAAGTAAGTGCAAAAATATCAGTTGCTCATGGGTAGGCCGAGCTCATATAATATAAATGAGAAATCTACCTAAACTAATTTACTTATTCAGTGCCATACCAATCAAACTATCAGTAAGTATTTTCTCTTTGTTGTTGTAGATTTGCACATCTTGTAAGATATGTTGTATGTCTTATTTTTTACTGTTTTTGTTATTTTATTTGCTTTCAGGGTTCTACAGTCACTTCTCTCTGTCCTAGATTTTTCCCCCTCGCCCTCCCTTCTTCTCCCCTACCTCCCCAATCTCTCCCTAAAACGGCATACAATTTTATACAGCCTCTACACATACATTCCTATGAAATGCATTTTCACCTTAGTCATGTTGCATGGATTCAACCATTCCCCAATTGATGCGCATTCCCTTGATTTCCAGTTTTTGGCCACAACAAAGAGAGCTAGAAAAAATAATAACATCAAAATTCTTCTGGAAGAACAAAAGGTCCAGAATATCAAGAGAACTAATGAAAAGAAATGCTAGAGAATGTAACCTAGCCCTACCAGATCTCAAATTGTATTATAAAGCAGGAATCATCAAAACCACTTGGTAGTGGATAACAAACAGAGGGGTAGGCCAGTGGAATAAATTGAGGACTCAAGACACAGTAGTTAATGAATATAGCGATCTATTGTTTAACAAATCCAAGGACCCTGGCTTCTAGGATAAGAACACACTGTTTGACAACAATTGCTGAGAAAACTACATAACAGTGTAGCATAAACTGGACATAGACCAATGCCTGAAACCATACACAAGAATAACGTCCAAATGGATACATGATCTAGGTATAAAGATTGATACTATAAACACATTACAGGAGCAAGGAATAGTGTATTTGTCGATTTATGGAGAATGGAGAAATTTATGACCCAACAAGAGATAGATAACATTATGAAGTACAAAATGAATAAATTTGATTGTTAAATTGAAAAGTTTTTGTAAAAACAAATGCAATGTAAATATGATTAGGAGGAAAGCAGATAACTAGGAAAGAATTTTTGCAACTAATGTCTGTAATAAAGGTCTCATTTCTAAAATATATAGAGAACTGAGTCAAATGTACAAGAATACAAGGCATTCCCCAATTGGTAAATGGTCAAAGGATATGAAGAGGGAATTTTCATGGGGAGAAATTAAAACTGTCTTTAGTCACATGAAAAAATGCTCTATAATCACTATTGCTTAGAGAGATGAAATCAAAACAGTTCTCAGGTTACCACATCACACCCATCAGGCTGACTAACATGACAAAGCAGGAATATGATAAATATTGGAGAAGATGTGGGAGAGTTGGAACACTAATTCATTGTGGGTGGAGCTGTGAGCTGATCCAACCATTCTGGAGAGCAATTTGGAACTATGCCCAGAGGGCTAAAAATGTGCATGCCCTTTGACCCACCAAATGGCTTTTGGTGGTCTATCCCAAAGAGATCACAGAAATGGGAAGGGGTCCTACATATAGAAAAATATCTATAGCAGCTCTCCTTGTGGTGGTGAAAAACTGGAAATCAAGAAAATGCCCATTAATTGAGGAATGACTGAACAAGTAGTGGTATAAGAATATAATGGAATACTATTGCAGTATGAGAAAAGATGAATAGTAAGACTTCAGAAAAGCATGGACAGACTTCTATGAACTGATGCTGAGTAAAAAGAGCAGAACCAGGAGAACTTTGTACACAGCAACAACCACAGTGCACAAGGAATTTTTCTGGTAGACTTAGTTCTTCAATGCACTGTAAGGACTTAAATAATTCCCAATGATCTCTTAAGGCAAAATACCTTCCACATCCAGGGAAAGAACTATGGAAATCAATCCCAGAATCAAGCAAACCACTTTATTTTGTATTATGTTTTAGTTTCTTTTTAGGATTTCTCCCTTTCATTTTAGTTCATATACGCAACACGACTAAGGTGAAAATGTATTTCACAGGAATGTATGTATAGAATCTATATAAAGCTTTATGCCATCACAGGGAAGGAGTGGGGAGTTGTGGGGAAAGGGAGAAGGGATGGGAAAACTCTAAGATATGTGGAAGTGATTGTAGAACACTGAAAACAAATTAAATAATAAAAAATCACCAAATAAAATGAAAAAAATTTTTCAATGGACTCTTCAGGCAAAACACCTTCCACATCCAGAGAAATTACTACAGAATTTCATCACAGATAGAAAGAGATTGTTTTCTTGTGGGTTACGTTTCATTTTGTTCTGTTTTATGGTTGCCCACATTCATTTTAATTCTTCTATGCACCATGCATTTAATAGGAATGTATGCGTAGAACCTATAGAAGATTTACGATGTCTCAGGGAGGGAATGTAAAAAAATCTAAGATATGTGGAAGTGATTGTCAAACACAGAAAAGAAATAACATAATTCAATTAAAAACAACTATAAGGTATCTCGAGCTCTTCAGAAAAGCTAAGCTATCTTACTAACATTTAAAGTACTGCCCAATTCATCAGTCTGACAACTTTTAACCCAGGACTTACGAAATAACACTTGGTATTACTCTAGCTGGCTGGCCTACATTTGGACTGTAGCTTCAGACACTAGCAATTCCTCCTGGAGATCTTGGTAGCCTTGTTTACAGTGTTCTAGTTGGGAGAAGAGATGATGAGTTGACCCCTTCAGACTAGATTGCTCTAGTGACACGTTGCTACAGAGCAGCCCTTGGCTGTTCACCTAAGAGAGCCAGAAAGGGAGAATTAGTCAATAAAGAGACTCTGTAGAAGAATGGGGATTAGGCGTAGAAAACAGAAGAGACAGAGCAGATGCCTAACCACCATCTTCAAGGACTGGAATGGTATTTTGTAATGTGGAAAAGCAAAAACACATGGCACACTTAGGTTTAAGGTAAAGTAAAAGCTTCAAAATAAGTATATTTGTACAAAAATGGAGTAGGCTGCATAGGGTGGTAGTGTGCTCCCCAAAACTGGATTTCAAATACATACTGGATTGCTACTCATTATTGTAGCTAAGTAGTGCAGTAGATAGAGCACTGGGTCTGAAGTCAAAAAGACCTGAGTCTATTTCTTTTAGAGGTTTCAAATAGGTCTTTGGAGAAGGGGCTTCTCCCAGTTAATCCTCACGCCTTCATGCCTTTTGCTTCAAACAATATGTATGTTTAGAATTCTTTTCCTTAAGCCACTCCCTATTTTAGGTTTCATGTACTATCTCAATCTCTTCAGAATAAAATTTAAGAGATCCCACTCCAAATTTGTCATGAAGAAATTTATAGAAAATCTCTCTGTTACTCCTTAAAGGAAAAGGTTAGAAGTGTATGGGACCCAGGGAATGTTATAATTTGCCTGCTGCTTTTCTTTGTTGTAGTCATCTCAACCTTTTACTATGCAGAAATCAAGTTAGAAGAAATGGAAAACTGCTCATATGAAAGCTATTTGCCAATCCAGCTGGTATAGTACAGACGTGTCAGAGATCTCAGCCCCTCTGCATCTCCCTTTTCTTCAGTTGTATTCACTATGGCTAGCCGACCTCACCTCTACCCATGCCACCCCCAATTCCTAGCCACCAAGCTTGACAAACATCAGCCATTCTTCCAAAAGAAAAGAGACAGGAGGGTCCTGGTGTTTCTTTAGGTCCCTCCCTCTCTTTTTCCTGTGGTAACCACACAGCCATGACAGCTTACTTTCCCTGGTCCTCCAGGTTGGAAATGAGTGGCATTTCTTCGGATATCAAGCTTACAGCAAAAAGGAAGTGATGGAAATGAATAGAGAAGAGCATGAGTGAGGTTAACAACATAGGAGAGGGGCACAGAGGTGACAAAGAAATGGGAAGAATACTGGCCCCACTATAATGATTCCAAGTGGTAGAAAGATCATGTTTTCCTTCAAAGTTACACTGCAGCTTTGGTGGCCACTTGATTACAGGTGTAAAGATTGGGGGATGAGGTGGTAGTGGGTCTCATGATTAACTGGTCAAGTTGGTCACTGCCAATTCTCTTACTTCAGGGTTTCTTCTTGCCTTCTTCAATACCTCGTGTGTTCTGGTTACTGGAACAATAAGAAGGCAAAAATCACAAGTCTGCTAATGACTCACTTGGCTTAGAATACAGAGGAGAGATGCTTTGTAAGCTTGCTCCTTTGGTTTACCTTGCTTGGTCAAGCCCATTTCTCTCCTTCATGCTTTCCCTCCATCCAAATCCCTTGCCCCCTTATCCTATCACTGTTCTTGCCTGACTGTCCCCAACCTCAGAGTATTCACATTGACCATTACATCCAATTCTATGACAGAATGGTGCTTTAGGAAGCCAGGAAACCATGCAGACTATGGGCCACATTGATTCTGTCTAATCTGAAATGGACCCTTGCTACTGCAAGGAAATCTTTTCATTCTTCCCCAATCAATTCTCCATTACAAGAGAGACTCTCCATAGAGACTATTTCATACTTCTCTACCTCAGCCTCTCACAGGAACGTTCCTGCTCACCTCACCTTTACCATTCACCATTACTCTCCACATCAACATCCCCCTGGACTTCTTTCTCTCATTTCCTCCTTCATTCAAGTCTTTGATGACACATGACCCTTCTCCTAAAGAAAGCAGACCTTTATCCCATCTACTCCATCCTCTCCTATCTCCTAGCAATCGTTCCATTTTTCTAATTGGCAATCAATCCCCCTTGACCTTATTTACAAAAACTCCCCTAACATCTCTTTCAATATATCACTCTATGTTCTCTCCTCCTTTTCACAGCCAACTTCGAGAGGGAAAACCCCCACTATCTTTACACTGCTTCCACCTCCCTGCTCTCATTCCTCATCCTTTGAAACCTAGATTCTTATCTTATGTTCAGCTGAGAACACACTCTCCAAAGTTCACAATGGTCTCTTCACTGCTGTATCCTACGATCTTTTTTCAATCCTCATCTATCTTGACCTTTTCCCAGCATTTGATATTTGTCTTTTCCTAGCTACTCTTTCCTCTTTGGGTTTTCAGGTGTTTTTTTTTCTTTTTGGAGATAACGATCTCTCATTTCTCCTTATTTGACTTTTTGTTAGTCTCTTTTGATGAATCTTCAGCTATGTTCCATCCCCTAATCATGGATAAACTGTCAAGATCAGTCCTGGATCCTCTCCTCTTCCCTCTCTTTACTCTCTAGGGTGAATGCACTAACTCCTACAAGTTCAATTTCCATCTCTATCTATATAATCCTAATATATACAGTTCTTGAGTTGCAGCACCAACTACTTTTTAGACACTTTAGTTTGGATAAACCATAGGCATCTCAAACTCAACTTGTCCAAAAAAGAACTCATTATGTTTCTATAACAGCCCACCCCTCTCTGACTCAATTCCCTCTTTCTGTTGAGGATACTAGACCACATCTTTCCAGTCATCCAGGTTCACAATCTCAGTGCCAATCTTGTCTCTTTCATTACCCTCATTCCCTATCACTAATATCAAGTCTACCTCTTCTCTACATTTATGTGACCACCCTGTTAGCTTCAAACTTCATTACCTCTTTACAGGACAATTATAATAGCCTCCTTTTTGGTTCTTCCTACCTCCGGTTTCTTCCTTTTTCAATTTATATCAACACACAGCTCCCAAAATGATATTCCTAAAGCACAGGTCTATGTCCCTGACCTGCTCAAGAAGCTCCCATCACTCCATATTGCTTATACAATAGAATCAAAATTCTCCTAGCACTTGAAGTTCTTCTCCACCTGACCCAAACCTATACTTTCCAGTCCTAGTACACATTTTTGCTCTTCACACACTATTATGAGTCAACCAGACAATTCTGCTGGTGTCATCCATTTTGTCTTTGTGTGTGTGTGTGTGTGTGTGTGTGTGTGTGTGCCTTTGTATAGTTTTCCTTATACTTGGACTCCTCTTCACCTACATCTCTTAGAATCCACATCTTACTTCAGACCTCAGCTCAAGCACCACTTCCTCTGTGGTGCTCATCCTGACCTTCCTCCCCCAGCTGCTAGTACCCTCCCCTCCAATGGTCATCTATTTACTTTTTATATATTATGTATCTATTCTATGGACACATTATGTTTTCTGTGATTGAATCTAAGCTCCCTGATGGCAGGAACATTTATTTCTCCCTTTGTATCCCCAGTATTTAGCATATTGTATGACATATAGTAAATGCATATTGCTTAATAAAACATAATGTATAGAAGGCATGGGGACATCATGGACACATTCATGTGATGGAACCTTTTTGGTCTCCTTGCTCACTGGACATCTATCAGAAGGACAGGGACATGTAGAAACAGCTTCTTTTTTCCACCTTACTTCCCCAACCTGCTCTGATCTCTTGCAGTGCCTGCTGGAAACATCTATATTGGTGGAAAATGAACTGCTCCAAGTTCTCCTTCTCCAGTCTTTAGGCTTTCCTTACTGTTCTTAAGGAGATTCTCTTGATGGAATAATTCTTTTTCAAAGTGACAATTTCTCCTTCTATTGACTCCTGCTAAATAAAAGATCAGGTTCTTGGTTAGAATGCCTAATAAAGCACAAAGCAAGATTCCATGCCCTTCTCAGCTGTAATTCCGGGATGACCTCTCTCCATTCTGCTAACCCAAGAAAGTCTGGTCCTGCACATAGGACTGGGATGGGATTTTAAAACACCTATAGCAGGCATACAGATAAACTGGGAGCCTGAATGAAATAGGAAATGTCAGAATTTTAATTAAGAAAAACTGCCTATTATCTTTTTCTTCTTTACAATTACCAGGATTTTTTGGCATCATTTGCACAGTTACTGTGAAATTATATGAAGGTGAGGCATCCATTAAATGTGTGGTAATTTATTCAGCAATGGAACAATGAATGGACTGGGGAAAATTTGCTGTTTAGGCTGATATCAATTGGTCACATACCTTAAAAACAGCAGTCATTGAGCATGATGCAACTATTTGTAGCTGGATCTAGGACATTAATCCAATATCTAACCCCTACTAGGAGGAGAAAGAGGTACTGGACTCAATCTAGAGATTTTCTACCTCAGGGACCCTTAAACTTTTGGGGAGCATGAACCCTCTGGCAATCTGGTGAAGCTGATGAACCCCTTTCTCAGATTACATGTCACCTACATTCCTAATTAAAAGGCATGATAAATTTCAGACAGAAGTTAGTGGAAATAAAGGAGTAAATTATACTTCCATCCATTTCATGAATGCCTTGAAATATGTCCACTAACTCTGTTCTCACCTGAAAGCCAGGCTTGAGCTCAGAGACAAGTCCTTGGAATGACAATTTCTCAGACCTTCCCTACCTCCTCCCCCAGAATCCTAAGATTCTAAAGCCATCCCAGGCTTTTGGTGTCTGTGCCTGGAAAGCCTTATGACTTAATGGGACCAGTTTGTGATTATGTCAGACTGCTTGTGTAGTACTGATGGCTATAATAGAAGAATTTAATCGAAGCCAAGTGGTGTAGCAGAGATGATGTCAGATCTGTAGTCAGGCAGACCTGAGTTCAGATAACTTACTAGCTGTGCTTAGTCAAGTCAATTAAACTGTCTGCCTCAGTTTTGCCTTCTGCTAAAGGCAGGGATAATAGCATTTACCTCCCAGGGCTATTGTGAGGATCAAATGATGTAATATTTGTAAGTGCTGTAGAGAAATGATGGCTATTGTTATCTTTAAAGGAGAAAGATGAATGGCCAATATTTGGCCTTTTTCACTCTAGAAATCTCCAATGGAAAAAAATAGTAGCACATTTGTAATACTTCCAGGGGGTGTGTCCTTTCAATATTTCTCAAATCCTTTCTGTTTCTCTGGTTGAGTAGCTCATCCCAGGGGAAGAGGAAATCCATATGGAGTTACATATGGGGAACACAAGCCAGAAAGCCCTGTCTTGCATTAATTCTTCACATTCATACCCCCTCTCTCCAAAGTCTACCTCCTGGAAGTTCCCTTTCCCTGTTACTCAATCCCAGCTTTTCTTGTGGGAACACTTCAATCTGTCCTAAAACATGAGCTACACATCCCTCCCACCTCTTACCATGTTCTTCTGGTGTGTAGGGCTATTGGTACTGGGCAGGGCTTCCCTCCAGATCATGATGAGGAGACAGTCAGACTCTTTCCAGATCTGGTGCAGGGTTTTGGTGTTACCTGAGAGTTGGTAGCTGCTTCCAGAGGTCAGAACCTAGCAAAAGAGAGAAAGTAAAACATGCTTCTAAGGTCTCAATATGTTCTCCATGGGAGGGTTGTGGCTGAGAAAAAAGATTCTTGGACCCCTAAATCCTTTTCTGATTGGATAATCCAGAATATGCAACCTTGAGTAATGACTTCCTTTATGGGAGAGTGTTGAACTGCTTCTAGCTCTCTAACACTGACAGAGATTTCAGGGGGCAGAGTGCTGAGACTGGAGTCAGGAAGACCCAAATTCAAATCCAGCCTCAAGGCACTTACTAGCTATGCTACCCTGGGCTAGTCAACCTCTGTTTGCCTCAGTTTCCTCATCTGTAAAACAAGAGCAATCTATCACCTATCTGATTGTTTTGTTGTATAGATCAAAGGAGATGTTTGTAAAAATAAATTGTAAAAGTGTCTAACGGTACGTGGCATATCTTAAGCGCTATATAAACACTTACTTTCTTCTGTTCTTGTCTAGTTATGTCTCCTTCATCTGTCCTTGTATCTCCTCTCCCCTCCTACTTCCATATTGTAACTTGTCATTGGGGCTCAGTTGCCTCAGGACATAATCACCCCTCTGGTCAGTGAGGATGAGTTATGTGCATTTCAGGGTTTACAGGGACTACAAATTTAGGAACCCTGAGTTTTATTCTTGGCTTGTCATCACCTACTTCATTGACAACTTGGATTTAATCATAAAGTTGAATCTCTTTGTCATTCTAGGTCTGTAAGATAGATATTAGGCAAGTATTCCCCACCTCAAGCCCTCATACCACAGTCAATGATTGCTAAATAACATTTTTAATGACAAAAATGTTTCCCTCCTTCCTTTCTTCCATTCTCCTTTCCTGTCTTCCTCCATCTCCCCTTTTCCTTCCTTCCTTTTTCCTCCCTTCCCCTCCCTTCCTCCTTTCTTTCATGCATCCTCATTGTTATTTCGTGAGTTATGTTAATCCTCTACAAAATATCTACCTCTGACCTCTATGGTCAATTCACTTCAAGGCATGAGGCAAACTACCTCAGTTTCCTCCTTTGAAAAAGGGGGTGACAATAGCACTCATAATAGACTCATACCATAGACCTCACTTGCCATTGTAGTAGTTCCCAGCCCAGGATTATTTCCTGCTAAACTTCCCCATCAACTACTTCTAATTAATGTTGACTCTTTCACAGGAAGACTCCACATCTCTCTTTGTTTCTCTGTCTCTCTTGTTTTTATTAACGACCTTTGTCTTTTACAACATGTTGACTTCTGGATGCCATCATACTCACCAGTATCCTTGTGAACCCTCAGCCTTTGAAGTGAGAAAGAAAGGGATTTAAACAGAAACACCTGTACTGCAACTGTCCCTGAAAGAGTATGCAACATTCCACAATCATAATCCCCTACCTCTTCAACTTTATTTTCACCAGAGACAATACTGTTCATCATAACGACAGTATTTGAGGTTTCATTTTAATTTTTAAGTTTGCATTTACTATAGTCTTTGTGTTGGTTTCCTGTTTCTATTTACTTTTCTCTGCATCAGTTCAAACAGTTCTTTCCATTCTTCTCTGAATATCTTATGGTCATCCTTTTTGTAGTTAAGAAATACTCAATTGTCTTCATATGTCAGGTAAACTATTCTCAATCAATGGACACCTTCCAGATCTTTGGTAAGATAAAAATTGCTATGACAAACAGAACAATAGTGTATTTGGCGCTTTAGTCTCCTTGGGGTTACATGTCCATAGGTGGGAATTTGGGCATAAAAGGGGATAAGCAGGTTAGCCACTTTTCCCACATAGTGTCAAATTGATTTTCATAATGATTGGTCCAATATGAACAATGTATTTTTGTGTCTGTCTTCCTATATCCCTTCTAATGCTATCTCCACTTGTCAAAATTTATAATTTGATAGATGTATGGTGAAACCTTAGATTTGTTTTAATGTGTATTTCTCTTATTTTTAGTCATTTGATAGTTATTATTAGTTTTAAGTTCTTCTTTTGAAAGCTGATTATACCTTTTCACAGTTTCTTTTATGAACCTTTGCTCATAAATGCCTGTTATTTCTTTATATGTCAGACTTTTCTCTGAGATATGTGCTGCAGAGATTCAAACCCCCCCCCCAATAACAGTTTTTTTTTTATCCTAACTGCATTGGCTTTATTTGTGCAAAATCTTTTTAAATTTTACGTATTCAAAAAGGCCTGTTTTCTCTTTTATGATCACTGCACTCCGTTGTTTAAGAGTCCCCTTCCTCGACAAAGTTGTGAAAGCTATTTCCATTTTCCTCCAATTTTTCAATGATATGATCTTTTATATTTAAGTTAGATATCAGTTTGTAACTTACTGTAGTATGTGGTATAAGATGCTAGTCTAAACCTAAACTGAACTGCTTTTCCAGTTTTCATGGTAGTTCTTTTCAATTATGGAATCCTTGCCTCTAAAATTTGTGTTCCTGGAGTTATTGAACATGGTACTTTCAAGTTTATTTCAGATTCTTGCTTATCATAATCAGTTCTACTGGGCTACTTTTCCATTTTTTAACCAGCACCAAATAGTTTTGATGATTATTTCACTGGAAGTACCACTCCACTTATGTACCTAATTGTACACTGCACAATCACAATTCCCCACGCCTTCAACTCAATTTTCCTCAGAGACAATAATGTTCTTCATAACTACAGTGTTTGTGGTTTCATTTTCATTTTTAAGTTCGTGTTACTTTAGTCTTTGTGTTGGTTTCCTGGTTCTATTTAATTCTCTCTGCATCCATTCAAACAGATCTTTCTATGTTTCCCTGAATATTTTATGGTCATCCTTTGTATAGTTAAAAAATATTCCATTGTCTTCATATGTCAAATGAACTATTCTCAATTAATAGTCATTCATTCTAGGTCTTTGATAAGATAAAAAGTGCTATGACAAATAGAACAATAGTGTATTTGGCATTTTAATCTCCTTGGGGTTGCATGCCAGAAATGGGAGTTTGGGAATAAAAAGGGATAAGCAGTTTAGCTACTTTTCTCACATCAAGCCAAATTATGCTCACTTCATCCCCTTGTTCAAGAATCTTCTCTGTAGACATAGTTATGAAAGCTCTTTCCATTTTCCTCCAATTTTTTAATGATATGATAATCTTTTCTATTTAAGCTAGGAATCAGTTTGTAAGTTATTGTCCTATGTGGTATAAGATGCTAATCTAAACCTAATTTTTACTGAAAAGTGCTTTTCCAGTTTTCATAATGGTTCTTTTCAATTATGGAGTTCTCGCCTCTAAAATTTGTGTTCCTGGGGTTGCTAAAAATGGAACTGTTAAGTTTGTTTCAGATTTTTGCTTATCAATCATTTCTACTGGGTTACTTTTCCATTTTTTAACCAGCACCAAATGGTTTTGATGATTATTTCAAGAAATCTGGAAGTACTCCTCCCCTTATATACCTAATTTTTCCTACTATTTCTCTTGAGATTCTGAATGTGTCTCTGAATGTGAATTTTATTTTCTCTAGTTCTGTAAAAAGAACACCTTGGTAGATTGATTGCCATGGTACTAAGTCTGTAATTGAATTTAAACAGTACCATATTTTTTATTAGGTTGATGGAGCTTAAATATGGAGCAATGAATCTCTCTCCAATTCTTTAAATTTTTCTTTATTTTTATGAAGAGTGTTTATAATTGTATGTAAAGATATAAATAGGTATACATGTATAAATGTGTACGTGTCTCAGTAGATTGACTCCAACATATGTTATTCATTTTGTAATTATTTTGAGTAAGATTTCTCCATCAATTCTTTCTGTTATTTCTTTTTGTTCTACATATTTCTAGGCTACATAGACTAGGTTTGTTCTACAAATGTTGAAGAGGAGTGGATTTTGGATTTTGCTATTTTACTGAAGCAACTGACCACCTCAGTCAATTTGCTGATTTACCCAAGTCTTTACATTAGTTACCATTTACTCCATAAATAAGAATACTTGCATCTCTTCTTGATAGATATTTATCCCTTTATTTCTAATGTCTTATTGCTAATCATTAGAACTTATAAAACTGTCTCAAATGCTGAAGACTGTGCTTTTATCCCTGCCTTTATTAGGGAAGTTAGTGTTTCTCCACTGCAACAATGTGAGCTTTGGATATTAGATATATACATGGGTCATATTGTGAAAGGAGCTTTACTATGTTTTTTAAGATTTTTAGCACAAGCAAGTGCTTTATTTTTTTCAAAGGCTTTTTCTGTACCTGTTGATAGAATCGTGTGCTTTCTGTTTTCAATGTGATTATGTTAACTGGTTTCCTAATGTTAAACCAACCTTGCATTTCTAGTGGAAACATAACTTGTTCATAGGAAATAACTTTTTTGAATATTTTGCTGTAGTCTTTTTGATAGATTGTTATTTAGATTTTTTTCACCAATATTCTTTATTTATATTGAATCCATTTTCTTTCTTGCTGTTTTACCCTAGTATAACTTTGGTTACAACAACTTCTAGGTATGAGGAAAAGATTTCTTCTTTTATTCAGTGCCATGAATTTTTATGTTGCTTGTTGATAATACTTGATCATTTTTATGGCCTTTTAAAATATTCTTACCCATTATTCCTTCTGCCTTGATGAATCCCATTATTAGAACATTTTTATTCTTGGGAGCTCAGTTTATACACAGATTTTTTCAGGTACACTTTGGCCTTTTGTTTTTTTACTATTATTCGTAATCACTTATTTTATGCTTCCTTCCTTCCTGCTGGACCCCTTCGACTCTTGCACAGCAGTGACAGCCCCCATTTTCTCCAACACAAAACCCCAAGGCTGTATTGGGTGTTATAAGGGACAGTTAAATTTATGCAAATTCTATAGCAAAAGGATAGGTGGTCATCTAGTTTTCTTTCCCACAGTCATGAAACCCCTTCTTCTCTAAGTGGCTCCATGGTATATTTTCTCTTGCAGCTCCTGTTCATAGTTGTGACCTACTTTTCATCAAGTATCCTACCTCTTATGGTCCTGAGTGGGTTCCAATGTGGTCCATACAATGAAGGGAGAGGGTTGTCATCCTAGGCAGGGCTAGAAACTCAAGGCCAACACCTACAACTTAACTAGTATAAATTGCTACATTTTTACAAAAATTCCCAATCTTACACATACTTTGATGGATTTTATCATTATGGCTATTAGACATTTATCAAATTTTCCAAAGCACTGAACAAATATAGACAAAGTAAAATATGGATTACATATATTTTCATTTAATTGTGATATATGAAATGATTATATTCATTTATTTCCTAATGTTAAACCACCCTTTCATTTCTAGTGGAAATACAATTTGTTCACAGTGAATAAGCTTTCTCAATATTTTGCTGCAGTCTTTTTGTTAGACTTCTGTTTACATTTCTTTCATCAATATTCACTAGTTATATTGGAGCAGCTAGGTTGCATAATGGATAGGGTGCAGGTCATGGGGTCAGAAAGACTCATTTTTTAAGTTCAAATCCAACTTCAGACACTTACTAGCTCTGTGACCCAGGGGAAAGTCACCTAATCCTGTTTTCCTCTGTTTTCTCATCTACGAAATGAGCTGGAGATGGAAACCACTCTAGCATCTTTGCCATGAAAACCCAGATAGGGTCACAAAGAGTCACAGACAATTGAAAATGATTCAAGAGTGATGGAATCCTAATAAAGCTGCCCCAGCCCCAATATACTAATTTCTTCATAGCCCCCCTGAACAAAGGCCTAATTTCTTCATATATGCTTCACTGATCACTAGGATAACAGGTATGTCCATGAACTCTTATTTCCCACAGAAACAGCAGGTATCTCCATGCACTCAACCACAACCACAGCCATGTCTCCAACTGGACCACAAGACTCAGCCAATCAGAAAGTAGCAACATCAGAAGGCCAGAGCAGGATGTGGACCCCAAAACAATAGAGGAGAATTTCCTTAAGTAAACACCTGCACAGTAAGCTGTCCTTCAGTTTAACTTATGACATAGAGAGCCTTCTTCTAATATCATTACCATACATACATAACCGCCATATGTTTTTCCCACATGCAATGTGGATAATATGGAATTACACTGTGGTTAGGACTCCTCCCCTATTACCTAATCCCTTAACAACACTCTACTGCCTTTGTAATATTCATAATTTCTGTTATACAATTATATCTTTGCCCGATAAAAATCTATCTTCTCTGAAGTTTTTCTTTTCTCTTGGAATTTAGCCTGCTTCATGAGAGGCATCAATCTCAATAAATGACTATTCTTGGATTAGAATTGGTCTGACTCTGAATTCTTTGAGATCATTCCACCACAACACATCATGAAACAACACAGTATGGCCTGAACAAAGAAGATAATGCAAAAATCTACTCATTCATTCCCAGACGATTCTATCCATTTAGAGTTATAAAGTGTCAGATATCTTGGACTGGATATCCCTGTTGTCAAAAGAGAACTACCTGCCTACTTCTATATGATTCTTATCTGTGCCCAATTTTCCCATCATATTTAGATATCAGATGTTCCAAGCCAAGTATCTCAGTATAAAATCTATTCAAAGCAGCACGAGTAGTTAATTCAGCCCATTAAAAATCTCTCTCATCACTGAAATGATTTTGTAAAAGCTGGTCTTATCATTGAAACTTCCACTGCTCCATGAAATGTGAAGATCTCCTGATTAATCTCTCTGATTCTCGACTCTGTAGGATTAGAATGAACTTACCCATAACCTGCAAGGATGCCAAGGAATCCATATCACCTTAATGTTTGTACTCTGACATTTGTGGCTTTTACACAGTCCAGAGTGCCTCAGCCCTGCTCTTTGGGATGATTCCTGATTTGGGAACTTAAGACAGTGAAAGAAGCAAGGTGAAAAAGATGAGTCTTAGACTGTTGAAACAATACAGCTTGTATCCTCCAAACAGGAGCTAGCAAAGAAATGGTCTGATACTGAGACAGCTGAACCAAGGAATAACTATGAGAAGACAGAGGGATCAGCATGTAGCAAGATGCCTGGAGGAAAAGAAGAAATGTTGGGGAATGAGAGAGGAGGACCACCCAGATGTGAGAAGAAAGGGAAGAGAAAAGAATGAGTGATCTGATTACCTCAGTGTCTTGTAGGGCAGGTGAGTTTAGAATACCCCTCAGGAGAGAAAGCATTTTATGAGCCAGGTCCTTTCCTTCTGAGATCTGTAGCTTCAGGGCACTGAAGACTTCCATATGGCCAATCATGTGATGCCCATGGTTGTCAAATGAATCGTCGGGAGCATCCCCCTTCAGCATGGAATGGGTCTCCTTTCCAGGGGACACATCAAAACCCAACTCTGAAAAACACAATAAAGCTCAAGTTGAAGATCATCCCTGTGTAATCACTTGATGATTGAATTTAAGAGACCAAAAGACTAAGAGGGAAAGGGAATGGCATCTGGAAAGATAATCTCTGGGAAATGTCCAGGCCTGGGGGAAGTGAGTTGAAGCAATTTATTCCAGTCTTGGTGACATCTTCTTTTTCCATTCCATATAGTGATATCAGATAGTCAGATATATTAACAATTGGAGAATAAAAGCAATGAAAGAAAAATAATTGTAATAAACATTCTGGGGACAGAAAAAGGAAACTTAATTAGTTTATGTTTTCATACAGTAGAGGGACCATGTTGAATGCTTATTAGAAAGCTAATATTGGAATCCAGAAGACCTAGTGAAATCCTGCTTCTGATACATAATAGGGATGTAATCCTAGACAAGTAATGTAATCTCTTCATGCCTGAAACAACTCTCCAGGAATTACAGACAAATTGTTGATCTGCACTGATGAAGGAAGTTTCTACACTAACAGATTTAGTGGTTCAGCCTGGAAAAAAATTAGAAAAATGTGCAGGGGTAGAGGACTTCTGTTAGTACTGAAGAGCAGGCACAGAAAGGAAACAAAACTGTAATGGTGGAAAATCCTTACCAGGGTTACCAATGACAGACATCAAAGCATAAGAATAAACCACAGTAGAAGGAATCTGCACACAGATAATCAGCGTCAGACTACATCCATATCATTCCTACCAGTTATCACAATTCTCTTCAGCTGTCATATTTATGCCTTTTGTCCTTCTGGAAGGGTGAGGACCCTAGGTCAAGAGCACTGGATGTGGCTGTTGTGTATCCTGAGGATGGAACATTCATACCAATATTCAGAACCAGAGGAGAGGAGAGTGAATCTGCACCAGAAAGGCAACCATAGTCTTCAGCATTTACAGAAAGTACTTTACCAAGCATCTGCAAATGTAGTCTTTGCCTCCTAAACCAGTAGAATTCAATAATCACACATTCCATAGACACATGTGTGCATCTGTGTGTGTTGGCAGGGTAGGGGCCAGGGGAGGTGGAGATAGAGAGACGGAGACAAAAGCAAGAAAGACAGAGATAGAGAGAGAGAGAGACAGGGAGACACAGAGAAGCATTCAGAACAAATCCATCCTATTGAAAGTGAGCCTTAAGGGTCTTGGGGAAACCCTAGAACCTAGAAAAGATTTTTGGATCAGAACACTCTCTCTCTCTCTCTCTCTCTCTCTCTCTCTCTCTCTCTCTCTCTCTCTCTCTCTCTCTCTCTCTTTCTCTCAGTGTAAATACATAGACGTATTACATGCATGTGTATGTACATTTTTAAAGGCCCCCTACTCCATGTTAATAAAAAATTGCTTTATGAGTTATGGGCCTGTCAGACTCTTGTGAAATGTCTTAGAGAGTAATCCTGAGACTAGTGGAACAGACTGGAATCTAATTGTTCTTTCTTTAAAAATAAAACTTTCTCATATTTTAAAAGCATTCTGTAGAAAAACAATCTCGAGATCAAGATATAGGGAATGAAAGCCCATTCTACTCACCCAATCTGGGATAAAAATATAGAACATAGCATGTGAAGGGTATTAATACATACATACATACATACATACATGTGTGTATTGTATATGAATGACTGAAAAAGAATGGGGGAAAAGTAATTGGAAATGGGAGACTGATGGAGGCCTTTTGGAGGGAGAGCATGGAAGAAGGATCTTCAGAGAGATATAATAGAGTGATCAAAGAGCAATTTGGTGGCTTTGAAATACGTTGAAGCCCAGTCTCCTACAAAGGCTCTTTGTGATATGCGAGCTGAAGCAGAAATAAGCACGAAACTGTACAGGAGGTCTTGCTATTTCCTGGCAGTCAAGGAAAGGGGGAATGAGTGCACAGGAGATGAGAAGGGAGAACCTCACATGACAATTGCCTTTTCTTGCCTGGAGAAAAACACACAACATTAAGGGGAAATCAAGGAACAGATCTTTTGAGAGGTGAAATCCTGACTGTCCTGGAAAGACAGGGACAGGCATGGAAAAGAATAGCAAATGAAGAATATTACCTAGGAAAAGTTGGAATGAAATATTATAAAGTAAGCAGTAGAGAATTCTGAGAGGAACATTTCCTTTATAATAAAAAGGCTGGGTTCGTAGCCTCCATGGGTGTTTCTAGGGCTTATCAGCCAGCACTTCCCTTTAAAGGCAGTGGACTTGAGTATAATGGGGGTGGTCAAGCCCCATAGTTTTCCATTCTGACTGGAGCAGATGCTGCTGAAGCTTATATGGAGCTGAGCTGGGCTCTCCAGACACTTTCAAGGACATATGTGCTCAGTGCTGAAGAATTTCAAAGCAATCTTCTGACCTGCATGAAGGCATCAGGAGGAAAGGAGCTGCATCAAAGCTGAGATACTGGAGAAAAGACCTTAAAAAAAGTAACTCCATGCTCTGGTACTTACTTTCTCCCTATTTATTAAACTTGTGGGAACTCTATGGAAGCTCACTCTTTCTTGGAGTTCTTGGGTGGGAGCAGAAAATGGCTATGATAGTTGCTCAGATATGGCAAACCTGAGCCTGCACCCCAGTCCTCTGGCTGATATTTCATTTTGTTTCTTTCCTGAGCCTGGGTGATTGAACAGTGATCATGACAGGGTCATTTTTAGTTTTAGAAAAAACCTTATGACTAAAGAATCTAGGACTTCATGGACCCCTCCGTTGAAGCTAACTAGTAGCAAAAGGAATTTCTACATTTATACTCTTCTCAGCAAAGATGCCTACTGCCAGAAGAGAGAGCCAAGCTATGTCCTATTTGGACAAAAGATATGGACTTTGAGGGAATTGTTTGGAGAGTGCAGTGTCAGGGTGAAGATACAATAGCTATTCAAGAACTCTAAATAAAGAATTGCACAGGGCTCACTAGGCACACATGTTCAGGATGCTTCAAGTGGGAGAGAGGAAGGATCCCTCCCAAGATCCCTATTTCGAAAATTTTCACTCCACAAGGCAATCTTAAGGATCGGGAATCCCAAATGCTTTTTTTGGTGGCCCCTTATTGTGAAAAGCAAACTGTAAAATCTAGATATCTGAAGTTCAATTAAATAATTAAATTCAAGTAGCTTTTCTGGAGCATGAATTATGTGTAATGAATGTACAGTGTCAAGATTTGAAGGATATCTAAAGTGGTAAAAGCCATTGTCCATTTCCTCATGGAATTTATAATCCTGTAGGGGAAGAAAGATAAGACATAAACTCAAAGGAATATAATATAGAGTATATAAAAGAACTACAATCTAATACCAGACTTCAAAGGACAGAGGACTCCTTTTCTGTTTGGTAATCAGAAAACATTTCATGAAGGAAAAGAGAGTTTTATATCCTGTAGGAGACAGAAACTTTACAAATTTTTTAATAAATACCTGTCCTCAATGAGTTTGCATTAGAGAATAGAAGTGTCTTATTAATATGCAAATAAACAAAACATAAAGATACATTGCTTTTTAAAAAAATGTTTTAAATAAAAAGTCTTGGGATTTATAGGTTATGGATTCTGGTTTTCACTTTTGTCAATGTATGCTTATCAGTCTTTTGTGTTTTAATAAGCATTTCTTTTCTAGAAGTGGAAATAAATTGCTGTCTTGTACCTTATCTACCTCGGACATTGAACACCTTTCTTCTTCCTTTGGGCTAGACCCTTGATATAAGTCAAATCTTAGGCTTAAGGTGGTTTACCAAGGGCTCTAGTTTAGGGGACACAGAGAGTCAAAGGAAAAAAGAACATGACCCCCCTATTTAGAGGCCAAATTTCCCTCAGGACTGACCTTGGAACATACATGAGCCAACCCTTGAGGGATTCCTTAAACAATGACCACTATCCCTCCAGAGAAGCAAGTGGTCTGCTGTTTTATAGGAAAATGAAGATGGGTATAAGGAGAAGTCAAGAGGTTGAGCAGTCACACCATTTCTTTGGCCATGCAAACCTTACATAAGACTGCACTGAAGTCCAAAGAATCTCTATGTTTTTCTGGATCCCAGCTTATTTGATGAGTCTGGATAAGTAGAAACCCCTCTCTTGCTTTTTTAAAATGACCTCCCTGAAAAGGTCCCACTTGTACAAAAATATTTATACCATCTCTGTTTGTTTTGAAGAATTGGAAATCAAGGGGATGCCCATGAACTTGGGAAATGGCTGAACAAGTTGTGGTCTATCATTGTGATCTAATACTATCATGCTATAAGAAATGATGAGTAGGTAGATTTCAGAAAAACCTAGAGAGACTTACATGAACTGATGCAAATTGAAATAAGCAGACCAGAAGAACATTTTACACTGAAACAGCAATGTTGTATGATGATTGATTGTGAATGACTTAGCTATTCTCAGTAATATGAAGATCCAAGACAATTCCAAGGCACTCATGATGAAAAATGCTACCCCCCTCTAGAGAAAGAACTGATGGAGTCTCAATGCAGAGCAAAGCTTACTATTTTAACATTTTGATTTTTTCATACTTGTATTTTTCATCTGTATTTTCTTTCACAGAGTGATTAATAAGGAAATGTTGTGCTTCACAGCACATATATAACCTACATCAATTTGCTTATTGCCTTGGGGTGGGGGAAGGAGGAAGGAGGGAGAGAATTTGGAAATTAAAATTTTAAAATGTGAGTGTTAAAAGTTGTTTTCATGTGGAAATTGAAAAAATCTTAAATAATTAAATTACTTCCCTGGCAAACCAATTAGCACTCAACATAGATTTATCCTCCTTCCATCTAGATTTAAATCAGAGCCTGACACCCTGGTGCAGTGAGAAGACTATGAATTTGGAATCATTGTTGTTCAGTCACTTGCAGTTGTGTCTGATGACATCATTTGGGTTTTTCTTGCAAAGATACTAGAGTAGTTTGCCATTTTCTTCTCCAGGTCATTTTACAGATGAGAAAACTTAGATAAATAGGGTTAAGTGACTCACCCACAGTCCCACAACTGTTCCTCAGCCCTTTCTGAAGCCACAGTGGCTCTCAGGTATATGCCCATCTTCCAGGTGCAGGATCAGTTTATTAAGAATGACTCTAGCAATAATTTTGTCAGCAATGACTTAGAGGGAGATAGCCCTGTGATTGTCACAGGAAAATCTATTCCATTTACCCTTATAGAGATGGAGAATGGAGGCATCCTTGAACTCCTGTGGGATAACCTCCTCTTGTTCTATAACCTAGAAACTTTCAGTCAGCTTTTGTATGAGCAATGGTCCCCCTACCATGTAAATCTCAGCTGGAATAGAATCAGCACCAGATGCTTTGCCACAGGAAAGGAGCCTAATGGCCCTCAAAACCTCTTCTTCAGTTGGAATTTCAGCTAAGGAGGGATTGACTTCAACTTGAGGTCAATGGTCAATGGCCTCAGCATTGATAGATGATGGTCTGTCGAGAACCCTATGGAAGTGTTCAGCCCATCTCTCTAGGATCATGTCTTTATCACTAATCAATGTGGCTCCATCAGCACTGAGTAGTTGTGATGTACTGTAGGTTACTGGTCCATAAATAGCTTTCAGGGAATCATAAAACAACTTTGAATTGTTCCTATCAGCATAAAACTCAATTTCATCTGCCTTCTTACTGAGCCAGGAATCCTGCATCTTTCTAAGCTTTGCTTGTACTGTGCTTTTGATGGAATTAAATGCTACCTTCTTAGAGGTGGATGAACTATCCTGCTGGTAAATCCTGTGGAGTTCTCATTTTTCATTTAGCACCTTCTGAATTTCCCCATCATTTTCATCAAACCACTCTTGGTGTTTGTGAGTGTTCTGACCCAGATGAGCAAATGCAGTGCTGTACACCAAATCTCTGAGAGCTGCCCATTTCTTTTCTGCTCCACTGTTGCCATCTGTATGTTGGCTCAACTTTCCCTCCAAGTGAGCGGCAAACTGTTCACACTCAGAGAAGAGCTCGAATTTGTTGACACTAATTCTTCTGGTAGTCATTTTGCCTTGGGGGCGACGCTTTTGATGAATGCGAATATTTAACTTGGAAAGGATGTCTACGATCAGTCCAGCACTCTGCACCACACATTGCCTTTGTCACTCTCATATCTTGTCTGTCTCTTCTTCTTACAATCACATAATCTATTTGATGCCAGTTGTTGTGAGGGTGCATCCGTGAAGTTTTATTACATTTAAGTAAATGGAAGAGTGTTGGTGATGAGGTCATGCAATGCACAAGTCTTCAGCAGTAGATGACCATTGCTGTTTTTTAGCATGATGTTTTCAGCCATGTTGACAAATGCTTTCAATGAGAATGAACACGGCATCAAAGTCAACTACCATACTGACCATAAGTTCTTCAATTTCAAAAGGTTACAAGTCAATGCTAAAGTGGAAGGGAGTGTAGGTGCATGATTTTCTGTTCACAGATGATTGTGCACTCAATGTAGCCTCTGAAGCAGAGATGCAACAAAGTATGGAACAGTTCTCTGCTGCCTGTGCTAATGTTGGTCTAATCATTAACATCAAATAAAACCACAGGTGCTCCATCAGCCACCACCACACTATTAATACTTGGAACCATCTGTTACAACAAATGGAGAAGTTTGAATGCTGTGGATAAGTTCACTTACCTTGGTAGTGTACTTTCCAGGGATACACACATTGCCAATGAGGTTGATACACGCATTGCTAGACCTAGCTCAGTGTTTGGGAGGCTCTGAAGAAAGGTTTGGGAGAGAAGAGGTATTAGACTGACTACCAAACTGAAGGTCTACAGAGTCGTTATGCTGATCCCATTGTTATATGCTTGTGAAACATGGACAGCCTACCAGTGCCATGCCAGGAAACTCAATCGCTTCCAGTTCAACTGTCTTCGGAAGATTTTGAGGATCACCAGGCATGATAAGGTACCAAACACTGAAGTTTTTGCTTCAGCTGAACTGCCAAGTATTCAACCTATGCTTCAGAGAGCTCAACTCCAACGAACTGGCCACATTGTTCAAATACAAAATTTACACTTGCCAAAAATATCATTTTATGGAGAACTTGCATGTGGCAGGTGATCACATGGTGGCCAGAAGAAACATTATAAGGACACTCTCAAGGTCTCTCTCAGGAACTTTGGATTTGACTATGCAACATGGGAGACACTGGCACAGAACCACTCAGCATGGTGTGCCCACATAAGAAAAGGTGATGTGGGGTGGGGGGGTGGAGCCAAGATGGTGGAGTAGAAAGACGCAAATACACATAGCTCCGAACCCACAACCCATACAACATCTGTATAAAGTAACTCACGGAGAATTCTGGAGCAGTGAGGCCACAGAACAGTGGAGCGAAGGAGCTTTCTGTTCCAGAGGGACCTGCAAACCTCTCGCAAAAGGTCCGTCGCTCTGCAGACGTGGAGCCCAGCCCAGACCTGCCGCGGCCGCGGCACCAAGAGGAACAGATCCGAGCAGGCTTCAGGGACGGGATCTCCAGCGGCCGCACAAATCCCTCCACCCACAGGTGACGGGGGTCGGTGAGAGAGTCTCTTTGGCGGGTCGAGAGGGGAGTGGGGTGCCCCCATAACTCAGGCCCCCTCGGGAGGCAGAAGCTGAGAGGCAGCGGCAGACCAGGGCTCCCCAAGCAGGCAGGAGCCTGGATCCATTGTTGAAGGTCTGTGCATAAACCACCTGAGGGAACTGAGCCTGAGAGGCGGGCCTGCCCAGACCTGAGCACCTGAACTTAATCTCACTCTGAATAGCAGCCCTGCCCCCTCCAAAAGCCCTGAGGCTGGAAGCAGCATTTGAATCTCAGACCCCAAACGCTGGCTGGGAGGATCAGGAGGCAAGGTGGGTGTGAGGAGAATATTCAGAGGTCAAGTCACTGGCTAGGAAAATGCCCAGAAAAGGGAAAAGAAAAAACACTATAGAAGGTTACTTTCTTGGTGAACAGGCATTTCCTCCCTTCCTTTCTGATGAGGAAGAACAATGCTTACCATCAGGCAAAGACACAGAAGTCAAGGCTTCTGTGTCCCAGCCCACCCAATGGGCTCAGGCCATGGAAGAGCTCAAAAAGAATTTTGAAAATCAAGTTAGAGAGGTGGAGGAAAAGCTGGGAAGAGAAATGAGAGACATGAAGTCAAAGCATGAAAAGCAGGTAAGCACCCTGCTAAAGGAGACCCAAAAAAATGTTGAAGAAAATAACACCTTGAAAAATAGGCTAACTCAATTGGCAAAAGAAGTTCAAGAAGCCAATGAGGAGAAGAATGCTTTCAAAAGCAGAATTAGCCAGATGGAAAAGGAGATTCAAAAGCTCACTGAAGAAAATAGTTCTTTCAAAATTAGAATGGCACAGATGGAGGCTAATGACTTTATGAGAAAGCAAGAAATCACAAAACAAAACCAAAAGAATGGAAAAATGGAAGATAATGTGAAATATCTCATTGGAAAAACAACTGACCTGGAAAATAGATCCAGGAGAGACAATGTAAAAATTATGGGACTACCTGAAAGCCATGATCAAAAAAAGAGCCTAGACATCATCTTTCATGAAATTATCAAGGAAAACTGCCCTGAGATTCTAGAACCAGAGGGCAAAATAAATATTCAAGGAATCCACAGAACACCGCCTGAAAGAGATCCAAAAAGAGAAACTCCTAGGAACATTGTGGCCAAATTCCAGAGTTCCCAGGTCAAGGAGAAAATATTGCAAGTAGCTAGAAAGAAACAATTCAAGTATTGTGGAAATACAATCAGGATAACACAAGATCTAGCAGCCTCTACATTAAGGGATCGAAGGGCATGGAATAGGATATTCCAGAAGTCAAAGGAACTAGGACTAAAACCAAGAATCACCTACCCAACAAAACTGAGTATAATACTTCAGGGGAAAAATTGGTCTTTCAATGAAATAGAGGATTTTCAAGCATTCTTGATGAAAAGACCAGAGCTGAAAAGAAAATTTGACTTTCAAACACAAGAATGAAGAGAACCATGAAAAGGTGAACAGCAAAGAGAAGTCATAAGGGACTTACTAAAGTTGAACTGTTTACATTCCTACATGGAAAGACAATATTTGTAACTCTTGAAACTTTTCAGTATCTAGGTACTGGGTGGGATTACACACACACACATGCACACACGCACACACACATAGAGACAGAGTGCACAAAGTGAATTGAAGAGGATGGGATCATATCTTTAAAAAAATGAAATCAAGCAGTGAGAGAGAAATATATTGGGAGGAGAAAGGGAGAAATTGATTGGGGCAAATTGTCTCTCATAAAAGAGGCAAGCAAGAGACTCATTAGTGGAGGGATAAAGAGGGGAGGTGAGAGAAAAACATGAAGTCTACTCTCATCACATTCCACTAAAGGAAAGAATAAAATGCGCACTCATTTTGGTATGAAAACCTATCTTACAATACAGGAAAGTGGGGGATAAGGGGATAAGCATGGTGGGGGGGGATGATAGAAGGAAGGGCATGGGGAGAAGGGTGCAATTTGAGGTCGACACTCATGGGGAGGGATAGGATCAAAAGAGAATAGAAGTAATGGGGGACAGGATAGGATGGAGGGAAATATAGTTAGTCTTATACAACACAACTATTATGGAAGTCATTTGCAAAACTACACAGATTTGGCCTATATTGAATTGCTTGCCTTCCAAAGGGAAGGGGTGGAGAGGGAGGGAGGTAAAGAAGTTGGAACTCAAAGTGTTAGGATCAGCTGTCGAGTAATGTTCTTGCCATTAGGAAATAAGAAATACAGGTAAAGGGGTATAGAAAGCTATCTGGCCCTACAGGACAAAAGAGAAGACGGAGACAAGGGCAGAGAGGGATGATAGAAGAGAGAGCAGATTGGTCGTAGGGGAAATTAGAATGCTTGGTGTTTGGGGGGGGAGGGGATAAAAGGGGAGAAAATTTGTAACCCAAAATTTTGTGAAAATGAATGTTAAAAGTTAAATAAATAAATTTAATTAAAAAAAAGAAAGAAAGAAAGAAAAGGTGATGTGCTCTCTGAGCAAAGCAGAACTGAGACAACACAAAGTGAATGCAGGACGCGCAAATTTGCAATATCCACCCCAAATATTCAAATAGACTATCTGTGCCCAATCTGTAGTAGAGCATTCTGAACCCCTATTGGTTTAATCAGTCACAGTCGGATACACTGAAATTTCGGTTTACTAGGTGATGTCATTTTGGTCCTCTTTGAAGACGAAGGACAACAACCACCCAAACATAATCCTTCCTCTACCACTTACCAGTTGGAGACTGATTTTTGAAAACTCATTGCTGTTCTAACCTTAGTTTCTTCATCTGTAAAGTATCTGAAATAATACTGGTTTACCTACTTTGCAATGATAAGAATATTATCCGGAGTATCACATAATTACACAATTATATTATATAGTGCTCATTATGTGCTGGGCACTGTGCTGAGCACTTTGCAATTATAATCTCATTTGAGCTTCACTCCAACTGTAAGGGCGAGTAAAGGAGGATCTTTTGCTGTTTTTGTTTTAGTATAATCAAGAAGTATAATGCCTCTATTTGAATGTGACTGAGGAGGATCTTTCCCACCCGTTGTCAGTCCTGGGAAGATTTGTGAGGTTTAAGCCTTTAGTTACTGAGGCACTGGTTCTTTAAGGGTGTGATGCCCTTTGACTATAAAAAGTGTATAAAGTCTCTGAGGTGCAGTTTTATTTTGGGGCTTAGTTTTGGTAAGAAAGTTTGAGTGCCAGAGAAGGACACTGGGAAGCTGCTAAGGAACCTCCTGGCTTAGAGAACTCAGATGTCATGCTTGCCTGACCAGACAGGTGTCTGTTGAATTATGGTCAGAGGAAACCATGTCTGTTGATTACTTTGGGGTCCCGGGTATTGACTCCCCTGAACCAGGTGAATGATATATGTGCTTGACTAAAGGATTGATAAAGGTGCTTGATGAAAGTCATTGTTAACCCCTCAAAAGTTGCCTTTCTTTTTATGAATGCAGATCTAAGAACCTGGGATAGAAGGTCCCATTGTGTATGTGGGGGTGCTTATTGTTACAACAACCATCCATGGGAAAGAGGGACTATTATTTTCCCCATTAACCCCACTTTACAGTTGAGGAAACAGAGGATGGACCACTTTCCCCATAGATGATCATAAATGATGGGTGATGATGTCATCTATAGCCCTTAAGGGCTCAATGTAGGACTCTCCACCACAGACTCTGAAAACAACCCCACCCTCTCCCCAACTCCTCACCCCCATGTCTATGTGAAGGTTTGTTTTCCTACCTTGGAAAAATTGTCACTTGTTCCCAGGGCTAGTGGCTAGGAAATCTTGGATCATGCAGGAAGATGAGGGTAGATTTCCCAGGACTGCACTCCAGCCTCTGCTGGGAATTGTTAACTTGGAGGCTGTATTGCAATTGACTTCGAAGAGCCCAAACCTCTGCTACCAGGGTGCTCAAGTCACTCCTCAGAAACCCTTGGTGATAGATATCCCTGCTGCAAGCTGAAAGATCAAGGGACAATTTGGTGCAATTGAATGGGAGTCACATCCTGTGGAGCTACATCCTCTTGACAGAACTCCCCACCTAACCCCACCCATCCAAGCTGACTCCCTTTTTTCCTACTTTACCATCTCTGCCAATATTGGCACTAGTCTCTGAAGGCTTGAAATTTTGGCATGATCTTAATATCCATCATTCCTCTCCTTCCCATCTTATATGCAAGCTATCATTAAGTACTACTCATATTCTCTTTGAGATGTCTCATTTCTATCCCTTCTTTTGAACTACAAGCATTCTGAGCTCATATTCATCTGATCAGTCATAGCCGGATTCATTGTCACTTCACTCTAACATCATCGTATGATTTTGGTCCTCTTCAAGGACAGAAGAAAAACAACCAACCAAACAATCGCTGCTTCTCTCCAGGATATCATCATCCCGTTCCCACATTACCTGCTTCCTGCAGTTGCTCTGCCTTGCCACTAATTTTACCCTCTGACATCTGGAAGACAACATCTAAATCCTCTTTCAAATTACAGCTTTGTGTAGCCATAATGCACCCTGCCCCTCAACTCCAGTCTTTTCTAGGCTAAATTTCAACACGCACCATACAAATTTCCATCTCTGTTGCCTGTTGTCCTTCTCTATCAATTTCTCCAAATCTTACCCTCTCCATACCAAGCTCATCTCATCATGTTTGCAATACACCTTCTCTAACTTCCTGTTTTTATTTTCTCCTTTATTAAAAGGGAGGGAAATGAAGTGATGTTTAAACAAACTTCTTTCACTAAGTTCCTTCTTTAATTGTCACTTTTTTTAAACCCAAACTCGTGATTTCCTTCATACAGGAAACTCCCAATAGGAACATACCACCACCAATGCCAATCTGTAACTTAGCATTTCACACAAGTGCTCAAGGTCCCATAGTTTGTAAATGTTAACAGGATTGGAACTCAGACTTCCCTGACTTCACCACATCACAAAATAGATAAGATAATTTGGGGGAGAATCATGTGTATAAATTGAGCCTTAAAGGAAACTTAGGATTTCAATAGGCAGAGGTGGGCAGGGAATGCACATCGGGCACAGGGACATATCATTTCAAAGGCAGAGATGGGAGATGGAGCATGATTTCTGAGGAAATATAAGAAGGCCACATACAATGCTGTCTCATATTAATATTGTTTCAGCTAAAGCCCATATACCATTTTAATGTGAAATACTGTCAAAACAAGTCTTCCTTAACCTTATATTTAAGCAAATAAATTTTTTTTAACCTAAATCTGAAGTTTTAACATATCCCCACTAAATAATTTTTAATCCAGCCCTCTATCTTCTATGGCATACTATCCCTTTTAAGCATCTTGTTAGTGACCCTTAAGTCTTTTTAATATTTTATTTTCCCCCCAATTACATGGTATAACACTTTTTAAACATTTAAAGAGATAGTTTTGAGTTCCAAATTCGATCCCTCTACTTGGCCTCTTCCTGAGACAGTAAACAATCAGATTCCCTATTCAATTTTGTCTTGTTGAAAGTCATGAACATTTTATTTGCCTAGTGTCAGTCAGTCTTGGTTTAGAAACCCCACCACCTCCATAGAAAACACATTCTACTGTAATTTGGAAAAATTATATTGTCCGTATGATGGATAGAGAAGACTCCCCCAGCTTTTCTGGGCTCTGGACAAAACTACCAAGTAGGTGTTAACAAGAAAGATGAGCTGTGGGATTTGGGCTACAGGGTTGGATGTCTGCATTATGAGTATCTGAAATCTGCTCATTGTGAAACTAAGAATCCAGAAGTATTCTTCTACTTGAAGGCAATGCAAGTGGATTTCTTTAAAATCCAGTCTATAACTTGAGCATTTCAATAATTCATCCTGAATTTGTCTTAAGTAATATATCTGGATAAGGTTGACCTGTGCTCTCTTGCTGTCAAGGCTGCCTAGACATGAGCCCAATCACAACATGGACAGTTTATTCCTGCAATTTGTGCCTGAAAATGTCTCTCCTCTTTTCCCCACAACTCCAACCCATCTTTCATGGTACCTTTCCAAGAACGAATACTGTATCTCTGTGGAAGATGGAGTTCCCAGGCAGAGAGCTGGGGCAGGAGACAGATAGGGTCGAAATCACTTACCCTTCAGCATCTGCTTGGGTAGAGGGCTACATAGAGGGTTATGTAGACCTGCAGCTCAGACTGCAGGGACTGGAGGACTCTGTGGTTCTCCTCATCCTACTGCTGGAAGAGGATGATTTTGTGCTGGAGCCTACCAGGAAAAAGTGCAGGGCTTTGGAACACCTGGGATTCCACAGGGCAACAGACCCATCAGGACAACATCACTGTGAGCTAGTGATACTCTCTAGAAGCAGGTGCCTTAGATTGGAGTAGGACACAAAGAGAACAGCTACCATAAAGTCTTTCAGTGTTAGAGCAAGAAAGGTGCACTGCATATCACTGAGGGGATTAACAGGCCCTCAATAGAATTCTATGTATTGGCACAGGGGCAGTGGATAGACTACTGGACCTGGAATCCTGAAAGACTTGAGTTCAAATCCTGCCTCAGATACATCATAACTGTGTGACCCTAGACAAGTCATATAACCTCTGTTTGTCTCAGTTTCCTCACTCATAAAATGGGGACAATAATAGCACTTACCTCTCAGAGTTGTTATGAGAAACCAATGAGAAAAAAATGGTAAAGCTCTTGGCACAGTGCCTGGCCCATAGTAACTGCTATATAAATGTTACCAATCATCATCATCATCATCATCATCATCATTCTTATCTAGTTTAATCTTCACAACCGTCCTGGCAAATAGGCTACAAATGAAATCGAGATTTAGTGAAGTTAAATGGCTTGTCCAGAGTCACATGGCTAATAAACTTCAAAGGTAAGATTTGAGCTCAGACCTTTCTGACTCTAGGTCACTCTAAGCCTCCTATCTACTGTGTCACCTTGCTCCCGATTTGTTGTTCAGTCGTGTCTAATACTTTCTGACCCCATTTGGGGTGTTCTTGGCAAAGGTACTGGAGTGGTTTGCCATTTCCTTCTCCAGCTCATTTTACAGATGGGGAAACTGAGGTTTAGGTGACTTGCCCTGGGGGTCACAAAGCTAGTAAATGTCTGAGGTCATATTTGAACTCAGGTCTTCCTGACTCTAGGAACAGTGCTCTATCCACTGTGCCACTAGCCAAATGTCACTAGTCATATATAGAAAGAAAAGGAGGTTTCTAGAAAGGAATTTTCATGAAGTTAGGGCAGGAGACTACTGGTAAATGTTTCATTGCCTAAAAATATATACAACACAGACTTTCATGTTTCATATGCATTCTTACCATTTTTACTATCACTTTCTTAAATCTAGACCAGGACTTCTTAAACTTTTTCCACTCATGAACCCTTTTCAAGTTTTAGCAGCATTGTTGGGATTTTGTGGCCCAATGGTATGTATAGTGCAAAGGGCACATGCTTTATGTTCAGAACCAAGGCTACAGTGAAGTGTTGCCAGACACACCCCACATCCATTATGGGTTTGATTTTTAATTAATTTTTTGTTGTTGCAGATTCAGAAACCTTTTCCCATTGTCAAATTTTTCAAGACCCTATGTGGGATCGAAAATCACAGTTGAAGAAGCTCTGCTCTACACCATCAACAAAATACTATATCAAGCCTTGATATATAGTGTTTCTTGATTTCTGATGTGTGAATACTCACTCTGAAAACTGACCATCTGGCTCCCTGAGCACATCCTGATGGCTTCCAGCACACTCCTGACTTAGGGCTTGTAACAAGGGTACTTGGGGTCAGAGGCAGAGAAAGAAACTCTGTCTCTTTACAGCCTGTCTCGCCTGTCTTGCAGAAGCTATGAGACAGAGGGCTGCCCTGCCCCTAGACAGGCCTGGCTCACCTGTTGTTTTTCTCCTAGAGGGAGAGCTGCTCCTCTCAGAACTGCAGGATCACCTGCTGCCTCTCCTTCAGGACCTCAACCATCTGCCACTGCTCAGCTTTCTGCCTCTCCAGCGTGGTCTCTAGCTCTTGAAGTCTGGTGTGGGAGGCCAACAAAGCCTTGCTCAGACGCTCCAGCTCCCTAGACTGCTCTGATGGGGCAGAGAAGACAGATTTGGGTTTGTGAGGCACCGAGGTATCTAGACGCCTTGGAAACTCCCAAAACCCACCAAAGAAGATGAGAGCTCCACCACAAGAGACTTGGCAAACTGAGAAAAGAGTTAGGTAGAAGGAGAGACCCTATGCCTGCAGATGACTATCAGGAGTGGGAAAATATCGGACTCTACCACAGGGCAAATGGACAGTACTTTTGTAGTCTTAAGTCACAGTTAGTGACTTAAAAACAAAGGAGCAACTGGGCACTCAGCTTAGCCTCCTGGAACAGAAAAGCTACACCTGCTTCTCTCTGGCAAAATTTTCTATACAACATGTTTGAGAACACACACTGAAAACACTTGTAGTGAATATGATGCTTTCTTCAGTTGTCTCAGTTACATCTGACTCTTGGTGACCCCATTTGGGTTTTCTTAGTAAAGATAAGTTTCTTAGCAAAGATGAATGGAGTGGTTTACCATTTCCTTCCGCAACTCATTTGACAGATGAGGACACTGAGGCAGACAGGGTTTAAGTGACTTGCCCAGAGTCACACAGTGAATAAATATCTGAGGCCAGATTGGATCTCAGGACTTCCTAATGTAAGGACTCTAGATGTAACATTCAATGCAGCTCCTACATGAAGCCAGATAATAAGGATAGTGCTAGCTTATATTAATATATATCCTTTAGGCACCATCACATTGGAGGGAGCTGGGTAACCTGATGGGTAGAGAGCTGGATTGCAGAGTCATGAAGACCTGAATTCAAATCCCTTTTCCCAGAATTGCTTTCACTCTCAATTTCATCTGGAAATCAGAGGGTAGTCATAAGTACTAAGAGACATGATAACTTCTCGTTTATGATGGGTATTGTATTTCTTGCCTTCTCAGTGGGTGGGTGAGGAGTGGAGAAAGGAAGAAAATTTGGAACTGAAAATCATTTTTTAATTTGAATTTTTAAAAATCATAAAAAAATAATATTTAATAGAACTTTAAATGCTATATAAATGTGAGCTATTATTAAATATTGGATGAAACAACACTAAGGGCTAGGTAGAACAAGTAATAATTATCTTACTTTTGCAGATGAAAAATTTAAGGGTGAGAGAGAAATTTCTCTGTGGTCATAAAGTAGGGAATGACAAAATCAGGCCTCAAACCCAAGCCTTCTGTTCCTAAGGCTCCTTGTTCTTTCTATTATGTCTCTCCTTCGGTCACAGCCTGCTAAAGGCAACTTAACCAGGGCTATGGCACCTAGAATGTTGACTTCTATGCCCCCTCTGAACCGATGGATGTTCTCCCATGGAAGAAGGAGTCCACATCCAAAGCCACTCTGAGAATTCTGAGTATCATGGAGCAATGGAAGAAGTTTCAGGAATTCCCCCACAGATAGAGGAGGCCATTGTCTGGGGTCTTGCCCCTCTTACCTTTGGAGAGGTGGTTCAGCTGAGTCTGCAGGTTTTCCTTTTGTGCCAGGAGGATTCTGATCTCATTGCCCAGCTGGGAAACAGCCTCCAGACTTAGCATGTGAATGCTAGAGGAGGAGCCTGTTACAAGAATGAAGCACTGGACAACTCAGTTGAGTTACGTACACACAGCATCTGTATTGACTTAATGACTGGCTCATTCCTGATTCCCAGTGGTTCCAACTCACCACAGTCAAAGTCCACCCAACCTCACTTTTTATTTTTACAGGGCATTTATCTGGTAGATCTAGGGAATTCTGTAGACCAAATATATCTAGAATTTTAGGGAGGCATTGCAGGAAGCTTCTCATACTATCCTTGAGGATGGGATGGAGAGGTGTGGGGAAGATGAAAGTACAGGTAGGTGGATTCCAAATGAATTGAATGACTGGACCAAAGCAGAGAGATACATATTAACCTGGAAGGAAGTCTCTAGAAGAGAGCTTGAGGGACCTGCCCTTGGCTCTGGGGCATTCACTATTTTTCCATATGACCTGGATAGCCATTGAAGTAATAAATGGTGTGTTTACCTCATTTCCAGAAGGCTCCAAGGTAAGAGGGATAAGGAACATGTTGGTTGAGAGAGTCAGGTCAGGATTCAAGGGAAAGGAAGAGAACAAACTCCAGGGTAACTGTGGAGAAACCCAAAAACATCTCATCTGGGCTTTGCTTTCCAACACCAGCCAGCTCAGCACCAGCTAAACTGAAGCATTTTAGCTTCCACCTGAAAGAACCAGAGGCCACAACACACAAAACCTCAAATTCTAGGCACAAGAACAGTGGGACAGAGCTCCTTGTGCCTAGAATACAGTGATCTGTTTTAAAAGCCAGGAAAAGGGTGATTATCACGAGCAAGAAGCAAAGTTGAAAAGAAAAGACCATAGAATGGGGACAAAGACAAAAACACAAATATCAAAGAGGTCAGCACTGAGACTGTACTCCCATCTGAAACTTCAGAAGAGAATATGAACTGGTCTATACCACAAACAGCCTTCTTGGAAGAGCTCGGGAAGGATATTAAAAGTCAAATTAGACAAACAGAAGAAAAACTGAGAAATGACTTTAAAAATGTTAAAAAAGAAATCACAGAAGAATTTAAAAGGACAACTGGACAAATGGAAAAGGAAGCACAGTAACTAACTGGACAAAATAACTACTTCAAAGGAATAATTGGACAGATGGAAAAGGAAATGTAAAAGTTAACTGAAGAAAACCGTTTGATAAAAATTATAGTCAGGCAAGTGGAAGCTAATGACACTGTGAGCCATAAAGAATCAGTCAAACAGAATCTAAAGAATGAAAAGATACAAGAAAATGTAAAATAACTAATAGGAAAAACAACTGACCTGGAAAATAGATCTAGCAGAGAAAAACCTAAGGATTATTTGCATATCAGAAAGCCATGATGAAAAAAAGAGCCTGGACTATATCATCCAAGAAATCATCCAAGAAAACTGCCCAGAAATCCTAGAGCCAGAGGGCAAAATGATCATCAAAAGCATCCACCATTCACCTCCTGAAAGGGACTCCAAACTAAAAACAACAAGGAATATCGTTGCCAAATTCCAGAAATATCAAGTGAAGGAGAAAATACTGCAGACAGCCAGGAAGAAACAATTAAAATATTGAGAAATTACAGACAGGATCACACAAGACTTTGAAGGTACGACATTAAAAGATCAAAGAAACTGGAATACAATATTCCATAAGACAAAGGAGGTAAGGAGCTGAGACTACAACCAAGGATTAATGATCCAGCAAACTTGGGCATAATATTTCAGGCAAAGAGATGAACATTCAATGAAATAAGGGATTTCCAGACCTTCCTGATGAAAAGGCTAGAACTCAATAGAAAATGTGATCTTCAAAAGTAGGTCTCAAGGAGGCCTAAAAAGGTAAACAGGGGAAAAAAACTGTTACTCAATATGGGCAATCTGTTAACATCCCTATAAGGGAAAATGATACTTGTTAATCTTGAGAATTGTATATTAATTATGAAATATAAAAGAGATATACATAGATAGAGGGGGTGGGTATAAATTAAATGATCTGATGATAATAAATGTAATTTAAGGGTGCAAAGGGATTTTAATGGAAGATGTGAAAAGGGGGAGGCAGAAAAAAATAAACTCTATCCCAGGAAGAGGCACAAAAATATATTACAGTAGAGGGAAAGAGGGGAGGGAGACAAGCATTGTTTGAGAGGTATTCACATTTGATTGGATTCAAGGAGGGTACAACAAACTCAGTTAAGTATAGAAACACAGCTAGCTCTATAGTCAGTAAGAGGCTAAGTTGGAAGGAAAAGGGAGGGGAGGCAAAACAAGAGGGAAGTAGTAAGGGGGAAAAGGGATTAAAAGAGAGGGGTCTGAAAGAGGGGAGAGAAGACTGAGGGATGCAGTGGTCAAAAATTAAAGCTGTATCATGGAGGGGAAGGGAGAAGGGAGAACTAAAAGCATAAACAAGGGGAAAGGGAATGGAAGGAAAGACACACAAAGTATTCATGACTGTGAATGTGAATGGGATAATCTCTTCCATAAAATTGAAACAGATAGCAGAACGGATTAAAAACTATGATCCAACAATATGTTGTTTACAAGAAATGCATTTGAAAAGGGGACATACACACAAAGTAAAGGTAAAAGGTTGGAGCAAAATGTTTTGTGCTTCAGCTGATGTAAAAAGAAGCAGGGGTAGCAATCTTAATCTCAGAATAAGCAAAAGCAGAAATAGATCTAAACAAAAGAGATAAGGAAGGTAAGTATATCCTGCTGAAAGGCAACATAGACAATGAAATAATTTCATTATTGTACATATATGCTCCAAGTGGTAGAGAATCCAAATTCTAAGAGGACAAGTTAAGGGAGTTACAGGAAGAAATGAAGAGCAAAAGTATACTAGTGGGGGACCTCAACCTCCCCCTCTCTGAACTTGATAAGTCTAACCTCAAAATAAACAAGAAAGAAGATAAAGAGGTGAATAAAACTCTGGATAAGGTAGATAGCATAGATTTCTGGAGAACACTGAATGGAGATAGAAAGAAATATACATTTTTCTCAGCAGTACATGGCACATATACAAAAAGGGACAAGGTACTAGGGAAGAGAAACCTCATAATTCAGTGTAGAAAGGCAGAGGTAGTCAATACATCCTTCTCAGATCATAATGCAATAAAAATTAGATGTAATCAGTGGCAATGCAAATATAAACCAAAAACTCATTGGAAACTAAACACTCTAATCCTAGTGGGTTAAACTACAAATTATAGAAACAATCAATAACTTCATTCAAGAGAATGACAATAAGGAGACAACCTACAACAAAAGCCCAACAGCAAGAGATAGAAAAAGAAATCCCATTTAAAACTATGTTAGACACTATAAAGTATCTGGGAGTCCAGCTGCCAAATCAAACTGAGGGACTAGATGAACACACTTACAAAACACTTCACACAAATAAAGTCTGATCTAAGTCAGTGCAAAAATATCACTTGCTTACGGATAGGAAAAGCTCATATAATATAAATGAGAAATCTACCTAAATTAACTTACTTATCCAGTGCCATAACAACCAAACTATCAGATAATTATTTTTGTTTTGTTGTTGTTGATTGGTATATCTTGTAAAATATGTTGTATGTCTTCTTTTTTATTATTTATTTGTTTTCAGTGTTCTACTATCACTTCTATCTTATGTTTCCCCCCTCCCCCTCCCTTCTTCTCCCCTACCTCCCCACTCTCTCCCTAAAATGGCATACAATTTTATATAGGCTCTACACATACATTTCTATTAAATGCATTTTCAACTTAGTCATGTTGCATGGATTCAGCCATTCCCCAATTAATGGGCATCCCCTTGATTTCCAGTTTTTGGCTACAACAAAGAGAGCTAGAAAAAATAACAATATCAAAATTCATCTGGAAGAACAAAAGGACCAGAATATCAAGGAAACTAATGAAAAGAAATGTTAGAGAATGTAGCCTAGCCCTATCAGATCTCAAATTGTATTATAAAGCAGCAATCATCAAAACCACTTGGTACTGGATAACAAACAGAGGGGTAGAGTAGTGAAATAGGTTGGGTACCAAAGGCATAATAGTTAATGAATATAGCAATCTACTGTTTGACAAACCCAAGGACCCCAGCTTCTGGCATAAGAACACACTGTCTGTCAAAAATTGCTGAGAAAACTAGACAACAATGCGGTGGAAACTGGGCATAGAGCAATGCCTGAAACTGTACACAAGAATAAAGTCCACATGGATACATGATCTAGGTATAAAGATTGATATTATAAACATATTACAGGAGCAAGGAATAGTGTGTTTGTCCAATTTATGGAGAATAGAAAAATTTATGACCCAAGAAGAGATAGAGAATATTATAAAGTTCAAAATTAATTAATTAATTAATAATCATAATTCTGATTATGTTAAATTGAAAAGTTTTTGCAAAAACAAAAGCATTGCAACCAAGATTAGGAGGAAAGCAGAAAACTGGGAAAGAATTTTTGCAGCTAGTGTCTGTGATAAAGGCCTCATTTCTAAAATATATAGAGGACTGAGTCAAATGTACAAGAATATAAGGCATTCCCCAACTGATAAATGGTCAAAGGATATGAAGAGGGAATTTTCATGGGAACAAATTAAAGCTGTCTTTAATCATATGAAAAAATGCTCTAAGTTACTATTGATTAGAGACATGAAAGGAAAACAGTTCTGAGGTACCACATCACACCCATCAGGCTGACTAACATGACAAAACAGGAAGATGATAAATATTGGAGAAGATGTGGGAGAGTTGGAACACTAATTCATTGTTGGTGGAGCTGTGACCTGATCTAACCATTCTGCAGAGCAATTTGGAACTATGCCCAGACAACTACAAAAATGTGCATGCCCTTTGACCCACCAATATCACTTTTGGGAGTCTATCCCAAAGAGATCATAGAAATTGGAATGGGTCCTACATGTAGAAAAATATTTATAGCAGCTCTCTTTGTGGTGGTGAAAACTGGAAATCAAGGGGATGCCCATTAACTGGGGAATGAATGAAGAAGTAGTGGTATAAGAATATAATGGAATACTATTGTGTTATGAGAAAAGATAAACAGTAAGACTTCAGAGAAGCCTGGAAAGACTTCTATGAACTGATGTTGAGTGAAAAGAGCAGAACCAGGAGAACTTTGTACACAGCAACAACCACAATACACAAGGAATTTTTCTGGTAGACTTAGTTCTTCATTGCACTGCAAGGACTTAAATAATTCCCAATAATCTCTTAAGGTAAAATGCCTTCCCCATCCAGGGAAAGAACGATGGAAATCAATCATAAAATCAAGCAGATCACTTTCTTTCGTATTATATTTTGGTTTTTTTTAGGATTTCTCCCATTCATTTTAATTCATCTATGCAACATGACTAATATGAAAATGTATTTAATAGGAATGTATGTGTTGAACCTATATAAAACCTTATGCCACCTCAGGGAAGGAGTGGGGAGTAGTGAAGAAGGGGGAAAGGGATGAAAAACATCTAACATATATGGAAGTGATTGTAGAACACTGAAAACAAATTAAATAATAAAAAATCAATAAATAAAATGAAAAAAACTTTCCAATGGACTCTTGAGACAAAACACCTTCCACATCCAGAGAAAGAACTATGGAATTTCATCACAGATAGATAGAGATCATTTTCTTTTGTATTATGTTTCCTTTTGTTCTGTTTTATAGTTGTCCACATTCATTTCAATTCTTCTATGCACCATGCATTTAATAGGAATGTACGTGTAGAACCTATAGAAGACTGTATGCTGTCCCAGGGAGGGAGTAAAAAAAATCTTAAGATACGTGGAAGTGATTGTCAAATACTGACAACAAAATAATTCAATTAAAAAACAACTATAATGTATCCTGAGCTCTTTAGAAAAGCTAAGCAATCTTACTACCATCTAAAGTAATGCTCAGTTCATCAGTCTGACAGCTTTGGACCCAGGACTTACGAAATAAGGCTTGGTATTGCTCTAGCTGGCGGGCCTGGGTTTGGACTGTAGCTTCAGACACTAGCAATTTCCCCTGGAGATCTTGGTAGCCTTGTTTCACACTGTTCCAGTTGGGACCAGAGATGGTAAGTTGACCCCTGCAGACTAGATTGTTCTAGTGACAGCCCTTGGCTGTTCACCTGAGAGAGTCAGAAAGGGAGAGTTAGTCAATAAAGAGACTCAGTAGAAGAATGGGTATTAGACCTCTAAAACAGAAGATTCTGAGCAGATGCCTAATCACCATCTTCAATGATTAGAAGGGTATTTGGTAATGTGGAAGAGTGATAATACACGGTAGATTTAGGCTTAAGGTAAAGTCAAAGCTTCTAAATAATTAGATCTGGACAAAAATAGAGTAAGCTTCCTTGGGTGTTAGTTTGTTCCCCAAAACTAGTTTTCAAATGCAGACTGGATAGCTATTCATTAATGTAGCTAAGCAGTGCAGTAGATAGAGCACTGGGTCGGAAATCAAAAAGACCTGAGTTCAAATCCAGTTTTAGATATTTATTTTCTGTGTGGCTCAGGACAGGACACTTCACTTCTGCTTGCCTGAGTTTCCTTATCTGTAAAGTGGAGATAATAATGACAGCACCTACCTCCTAGACTTGGTATGAGGGTCAAATGGGATGGCAATTATAAAACACTCAGTAAATCTGTGCAGTGTTATCACCTTGCTGACAAAGGTTCATATGGTAAAAGCTATGGTTTTTCCAGTAGTAACGTATGGCTGTGGGAGTGGGACTATTAAAGAAAGCTGAAAACTGAAGAACCGATGCTTTTGAACTGTAGTGCTGGACTGGACTTTTGAGAGTCCCTTAGACAGCAAGGAGTTCAAATCATTCAATACTAAAAGAAATTAATTCAGGTTCTCCCTATTTGAGATTTGCTTAGCAAAAATATTAGTATGCTTTGAACATTTCCTTCTCTAGCTCATTGGACAGATGAGGTAACTGAGGCAAACAGAGTTAAGTGGTGTGCTTGATCAGGGCCACGCAGCTAGTGTCTGAGCCTGGAATTGAACTCGGGAAGATGTCTCCAGGGCCAGTTTTCTCTCCTTTGTTGCTACTGTTCACATATAAAAAAAATCAGTAAGACTAAGTATATATCATGGATTAGATAAGGACTGAGCTAAAAGAACTCTAAGGTACCTTCTAATTCTGAGATTCTCTGATTAACACCCCTGGGACACCCCTATCTTGATGTTGAAGTCATACTTGGGGCAAACCAGAAGGAAGCATCACGATTGTTTCCCAGAACAATCAGAGGGAGTGGGAGGGTGGTTCCCAGAAGGGAATGGAATGATGATTAACTACTACACTTCAAACTTTGGAGGCTCTAGGGGACCCTACCTCTACCTCCTACATCCTACTTTCCCTGGCTTCCCCACCAAGTTAAGGACAGATAGAATGACTCCACATTCAGGTTTCTTTCCTGGAAGCCTATACTTACCTGGTGGTCATCCTTGCGTTTTAAGTCAAGGATAGACACAAGGTCAATGATCTGTGACCCAGAATACAGCCCTTTGAACGCCCTGTCTTGAAGCTGCTCTGCCTAGGAGTCCAAATGACTTCCATCTTCCGTCTGTCAATCTCCACGGTCAGGCTGATAATAAGCTGTGCATTCAGCTTCTTGCCCCCTCCTTTGCTATTCAGGGTCAGCTGGTCTCTCAGAAGGCTGATCATGGCATTGGCATTCTGGAGCTTCCCCTGCACCTTTCTGACCTCAGCACACTGGCTGCCTTCTTTGAAAGGCCCTCTGGCATTCTCCACCCACCATTCTTCCTCCTTCTTCTTGTCTTCCTCCATTTCCCAGCCTTCAGACATTGCTTCTCCCATCTGCTCCTTCAGCTCCACATTCTCCAATTACTGACTCAGCAAGGTGTTCCTACAGGATGCACACACAGGCACAGGGTACCAGGCTTAGGACCTCAACAACATTTCTGATGTTCTCCTTAACCAACTGAAGTATGTGATTACAGTTGATTAAAGAATTACAAGTTTTGTTGTGGAAGGGGTGGAAAATGGCTTTCCCATTTCATGGATGAGAAAAACAAGGCACAGAGAGGTCAACTAACACCGCATGACAGAGGCAGGACTAGACTATCAAGTCTTCTGACTCTTGGTTCAGGCTTTTTACCACAATGGGCAAGATTGGATCCCAGTTGCTGAAGAACCAGCAACCTCTGAATTCTCAGAAAGAAATCTGTAATTTCTTGTGTGAGACAAAAAGCAAGAATATTCTTGCTTGGGACACATCAATTCCCATGAGTTTTGGGGGATTTTTTATTCATACACATGCAGTGTTTTCTCAGTAGGTGATGATTGTGATGAGGGAAGTCCCAATAACATTCACAGGGCATTCCAAAGAAACTAAGTTTTTTCTAATACATTAGGGCTCTTTCTCTTCTACCCAATTCTTTACCAAGGCAATGATGAAGGGCAAAATGATTTGAACTTTGCATTCTCTACTATTTATACTCTCTCTCTCTCTCTCTCCTCTCTCTCTCTCTTTCTGTCTCATAGGTACACAGATTAGCTAGACAGATACAGGAAGAGAGACAGAAACAGAGACAGAGACAGACAGACAGAGCTGGAGAGACAACAGGGAGTGCACCTCTGATTTCATTGGTGTAGGAGACTTTCCAGAGAGGAAATTTTCTCCAGCAATATATGTTGTCACTGCTTCTAGATCGTAAACTCTTAGAGAGTTTCCTAGAGTCCTGAGGTTGACCAGGATTATGCAGTCAGTATACGTCAGAGTTGCTGCTTAAACCTAGGTCATCTTGTCTTCAAGGAGAGTTCTCTATCACATATACATTTTATTCAGCCCTTTGATTGCATCATTGTGGAAACAACCTCTCCATTCTGATCACCAACTTGTATGCAATTTAGTCTTAAGACAGTAGTCTGGACCACTTAGAAGCCAAGTAACTTTCCCACAGTCATAAAGTCAGGACATGTAAGACTTGGAATTCAAATCCTGGTCTAGCCAGCTCTCTCTCCATTACACACCATAGTATATGTATCAGTATCATATTATAAAAGTAGATTTATGGCTCAATGAATAGGGCATTGGAATTGGAATCAGGAAGACCAGGGCTCAAAGACCTTCTCAGGCACTTACTACTTATGTGACCCTGGGCAAGTCACTTAGCACTCTGTACCTCAGTTTCCTCATCTGTAAAATGAGAGTGGTGCTCTGGAGGACCTCTGAGATCCCTTTCACCTCTAAGTTTCTTAGCCTAGTACTCCAAGTCCACTACTCCATTCACTATGACATCCCAATCTCTACTCCATAACTAGGATTCTATCCCAACTGTACATAATAATAATATATTAACCTTTGTCTGACACTGTTTTCTCAACTGTATAATGGCCCAGCATTGTTGTGAGGATCAAATGAGATAATATTCATTAAGCACTTCACATAGTGCCTGGCATTATGAAATGATTGTTCCCTCCCCACTAGAATCTAGGTCTCCCAAGTGCCAAGACCAGTGCTCCTCCTGCATGTAGCCCAGTGCCTTACCCAACTGGGGCAGAATAAGCCTCTTGGGCATCATGGCACTTGCCTGGAAGAATTCCTCTTTGCCAGGTGCCTATTTCTGATCTGATATGGGAAACAGAGCAGAATCCAGCTTTCTCAAGCTGGGCTTTCAGATCCTTCAGTTCCCCCTTCAACTTTTCTCTTCTGTTCCAGGAGTTGATAGATCTCTGCCTTTGGGAAGATTATTTCCTCCTCAAGGTCACAGTTTTTGTCTCATCTTGACGGGTAAAGAGGAGTTAGATTAGAATATTGGGTATCCTATGTCCCCACACTTTTCTCTAAAGCCTCTTTGATGTACTGATAAGAAATCAAGGTTTAAATTGGTTAGGTCATCCAGGATGAGAGTATCCACAAACCAAGGAGTTAACAATGAAGACCACCAGGCAGAAAGAAGTAGTCAGACCCCATGACCTTTTCTATCTTTCCAAAGTGCTTTGCTGGCCCGTAGAAATGACAGTACATAAGGGCAGTAAATGGACCTTGTGGCGCAGGGAGGGGATGTACATACCAGAGAAGAAAGAAGAGACTCCGCCATCGGACAGGTCACTTTAGCATGACTGCTGACGGAGTTGATAAAGCCTAAAACAATTTGTATTTTGTTTTAAAGGAGAGAAACTGGGTCTCTCTACTTTATACCTCAACTAGGTTGAGGTATAAGGATGCTATGATTCCCTTGTTCCTACTGCTTGAAAGTTCACCTAGAGTAGCTTCCAGAAAAGACAGTGAAGGACTACAGTACTGCTAGTACATCATCGGTACACAAGGTAACCCATGGGCTGTCCAAGCAGAAATGACAACAAGCTCTTTGGCCACAGAATAAAAAGCAGAGGAATGAACTGAAGTCACAGAGTCATAGAATCAGAATGTTTAACTGAACGGAAACATAACAGTCCCCTTAACTTCAGGCAGGTGACTGGAGTTCAGTCATAAACTGCCTGGGGCAGACAGTTAGGTGTCCTCTTCTTAAAATATCTGGGGCGCATGACTGTGTCCCAGGCCTAGAATTCACTCTCTCCTCACCTTCCTTAGAGTCTCCAACTTTATTTCAATTTTTTCAAAGTTTATCTCATGGGCTGTTTATCACAGGAATTCCTCCCAAATATTTCCCCAGCTGCTAGGTCTTCCCCCACTCCAAACATCTTGTATTTATTTTGTATGTTTGTGTCTATGTATGTGTGTGTACATATATATATATATACATGCACATACATATATGTGTGAATACATGTGAATATATATTCTTGATATCTGAATATGGACATCTATATATAAGGATACCTATATCACACCCATATACATATACATACATACATATGTGTGTGTGTATACTCACACAGATATCCTTAAAATAAATTGGTCCTTTGAGGAAACTCTCCTCTTAGCATTTTCTGTGTCTATTACAGCATGAGGTACATGGAGTAGAGCCTTATTGACTCATTCATTGATTTCAGCTCTATGTTTGTGTTGTTCAGTCCTTTTCAGTCATGTACACCTATCATAAACCCATTTAGGATTTTTTTGCTAATGATAATGGATTGTTTTTCCTTTACCTTCTCTAGCTTATTTCTCAGATGAGGAAATTGAGGCAAACAGGATTGTGACTTTCCCAAGTTCATACAGCTAGTAAGTTCATTTTACGGATAAGGAACCAAGGAAAACTCAGGCTGAGCTATTTGCCCACAGTCATAACTCTACTCAGTGTCTGAGCCCAGGTTTGAACTCAGAAAAGAGAGGTTTCTTGATTGGGGGCCCAGCACTCCATGAACTATGACAACACCTAGCATCATTCACCTCCATGAGCTGCTCTTCATTTCTTTGTCCATAAAATGATGTGTTGAACTTTAAGATCCCTTGTAACTCTAGATCTGTTAATATCTTCCTTCGGGCTTTCCTATCTGAAAAATCCCAATCCCTTGTCTTTCCTTCCAAGGACTTTGAATTATTCTTAATCACTGAGACAATCAAACAACAAATCAAGCCCTGGGGTGTACTGTTTGCTAATTTCCGAGCTGTAAAGGCTCACACAGAAAATTTGACAATCAGTATGGGTCCAAGCTGGCTTTAGTGTACCCCTGGCAGACTGCCCACCTTTCTACTCATACTACAGATGCTGCCTGGGATGTCACAAAAGTGTTGGTCACGAAGTCAAGAACAATGGACTAAATCCTAGCTGCCTATGCTTTCTTGGCCTTCGTAGTGTTCAGTCATTTTCCAGTTATGTCTACCTCTTCCTGATTTCATTTGCAGTTTTCTTGACAATGGTACTAGAGTGGTTTTCCATTTCCTTCTCCAGCTCATTTTACTGATGAGCAACTGAGAGGAACTTAGGTGGAAATGATTTACTCACATGGTCACCCAGCTAGTAAGTATCTGAGGCTGAATTGAACTGAGGAAGATGTGTCTTCCTGTCTCCAGTTCTGGTGATCTTTCCACTGCACCACCTAGCTGCCCTGGGCACCTTAGGTGAATCATATAACAGTCTGAGCCTGCTTCTTTATACAAAAAAGAGAGAAACTACTTGAGTGGAAAGGACATCAGAAACCATTCCCTCCAGAAACCATCCCATTCTACACATGAGGAAACAGAGGCCCAGGGGGTTTATGCTACTTGTCAAAGAGAGTAAGCTGCAGAGGCAAAATTTGAACCGAGGTCCTCTGACTTCCCTTAACCTGCATACCATACTATATGTGTTTTTTGAATCAATTGTATTCAAGTATTTGTTATAGAGCATTTTAGGGTCTACCAAACAAAATGGGCTTCATCCTGTCAACCTCTCAAGATCGCATTCTGTGTTTCTTCTCCTGATCACAGTCTCGAAAAAATATTCTGTACTCTTTTTTTTGTAATTGTGTTCATATGGTCCCTGGGTTTCTTTTGGCAGGTAGACTCCCATAGTGTCTATCATAGCTTTAAATGGAATTTCTCTTTCTATCTCTTGCTGTTGGGCTTTGTTAGTATTATATAGAAATGCAGATGATTTATCTGGATGAATTATTAACCTGCATCTTAACCAAGTTTATAATTTCATGTAGTTTTTTACTTGATTCTCTGGGATTCTCTAAGTATGTCATCATATCATCTGCAAAGACCGATAGCTTAGTTTCTCCTTTGCCTATTCTAATTCCTTCAATTGCTTTTCCTTTTCTTACTGCTACAGCTAATATTTCTCATACCATATTGAATAATAGTGGTAATAATGGACATACTTGTTTGTCCCCTGCTCTTATTGGAAATGCATCTAGCTTATCCTCATTGCATATAATGTTTGCTGATGGTTTTAGGTAGATACTCATTATTTTATGGAAAGTTCCCCTAATTCCTATGCTCTCCAGTGTTTTCAACAGGAATGGGTGTTGGATTTTGTCAAAAAATTTTCGTGCATCTATTGATATAATCATGTGGTTTCTATTAGATTTGTTGTTAATATGATAAATAATGCTGATAGTTATCCTAGTATTGAACCAGCCCTGAATATATAAGTATATATCCTACCTGATCTTAATGTATTAGTCTCATGAAAAGTTTCTGTATTCTTTTTGCTAATATCTTATTTAAAATTTTTGCATCTATATTTGTTAGAGAAATTGGTCTATAATTTTCTTGCTCTGTTTTGGCTCTTTCTGGTTTAGGTATCAGAACCATATTTCTATCATAAAAAGAATTTTGTAAGACTCCTACTTCACCAATTTTCGCAAATAATCTCTATAGTATTGGAATTAACTGTTCTTTATAGGTTTGATAGAATGCCTTTGGAAATCCGTCTGGCCCTGGACATTTTTTCCTAGGGAGTTAATTGATGACTTGTTCAATTTCTTTTTCTGAAATGGGGTTAAGTCTTTAACTTCCTCTTCTGTAAATCTGGACAATTTTTATTTATATATTTATATTTTTTAAAATATTCATCCATCTCATTTAGATTGTGAAATTTATTGACACACAGTTGTACAGTTAGTCAAAGTTTTAATTTCCTCCCCATCGGAGATGAGCCTACCCTTTTCATTTTTGATATTTGTAATTTGGTTTTCTCCTTTCTTTTTTTTAATCAAGTTGACCAAAGTTTTATCAGTTTTATTGTTATTTTCGTAAAATCAACTTTGTTTTATTTATTAGTTCTATAGTTTTCTCAATATCAATTTTATTAATCTCTCCTTTGGTTTTCATTATTTTGTGACTTGTGTTTGCAGATCATATTTTCTATTGTGCTCTGTCCTTTTCATAAGGAAGGTCTGGAAATCCCTTATTTCATCAAATGTCCATCTCCTTGACTGAAATAGTGTGCTCAATTTTGCTGGGTATTTGATTCTTGGTTGTAGTTCAAGCTCCTTTGGCTTACAGAATACCATATTCCAATCCCTACAATCTTTTAATGTAGAAGCTGCAAGGTCCCATGTGATCCTGACTTGTAGCTCCTCAATATTTAAATTGTTTCATCCTGGCTGCCTATAGTATTTTCTCCTTCACTTGCTGGTTCTGGAATTTGGCAACAACATTCCTTGGTGTTTTCAGTTTGGGATCCCTTTCAGGAGGTGAATGGTGGATTCTTTTGATGACTATATTGCCCTCTGGACCTAGGACTTTTGGGCAGTTTTCCTTGATGATTTCTTGGAAGATATTGTCCACGATGTTTTTTTAATTTTTTTTATTATTTTTTCGTTTTATTGCACTTTCTTTTATTTCAAAAATGCTGCATTTTGCTTGCTTGATTTGACAAATTGAAACTTTGTGCTAACCATACATTGAGGAAGTCTATCACAACCATATTTCCAACAGTATGTGTTCATATTGTGTCACTACATTACATTTTTTATGTTTATTTATTTATTTTTAGTTTTCAATATTCATTTCCACAAAATTTTGAGTTCCAAATTTTCTCCCCATCTCTCCTGTCCCCCCACCCAATAAGGCCTTGCTTTCTGATTACCATGTCCTTCAATATACCCTCCCTTCTATCATACCCCTACCTTCCCTTGTCCCTATCTTCTCTCTTTTCTTGTATGGCAAGATTGATTCTAAACCCTATTACCTGCATTTCTTATTTCCCAGTTGTATGTGAAAACAATTCTCAACATTAGTTTCTAAAACTTTGAGTTCCAACTTATCTCCTTTCCTCCCTCCCAACCCATCCCCACTGAGAAGGCAAGTAATTCAATACAGGTTATGTATGTGTAGTTTTGGAAAATACTTCCATAATAATTCTGTTGTATAAGAATAACTATATTTCCCTCCATCCTATCCTGTCTCCTATTTATTCTATTCTCTCTTTTGACCTTGTCCTTCCCCAAAATGTTTACTTATAATTACTCCCTCCTCCCATTTGCCCTCCCTTCTATCATTCCCCTACTTGTCCCCTTCTCCCCTATTTTCCAGTAGTGTAAGATAGATTTTGATGCGAAATTGAGTGAGCATGTTATTCCTCAAGCCAAATGTGAAGATATTTAGTTTTGCTTTTGCCCTCTCACTTGCTCCCTTTTTTCCTCCATTGAAAAGCTTTTCTTGCCTCTTTTATGAGAGATAATTTGCCCCATTACATTTTTCTCTTTCTCCTCCCAATATATTCCTCTCTCACCTTTTAATTTTCCTTTTTTTATATACCATTCCTTCTTATTCAACTCACCCTGTGCTCCCTGTCTATATAGCTACACATATATATCGATATCGATATAGATATAGATATAGATGTGTGTGTGTGTATAATCCCTTCAACTACACAAATATTGAGAAAAGTCTCAAGAGTGGGGACATGGTGGAGAGAAGAAAGATACAAATCCTAAAACAACAAGAGAAAAACAGCTTCCTATGGGGTTAGAGTAACTTCCTCAAAGTGGGTCAGAACACTCTATATTATAGGGAGGAAGACCAGAGGAAATGACCTGTATATTGGCTCCCCTAAGATGAAGCTATAGTGAAGGATTCTAAAGCCTGCTAAACCGTGGGCCAGCTCCTCTGCAGGTGGTTGATTTAGATCATCAGTATCTCTCCCCTTCCAACATTATTTCCTTTAAATTCTAAGACTGATCCTAGCCACAGTCCTTGTCATGATACTCCTCAGGGTCATTCTCACTTATCTTGTAGGGACCCCTAGTCCAGGACTGAAAGAGAATACTAAAAATAAGTAGAAATGTCAGCCTCAAATAGGCATAGTTAAAGACAGAAACCTGGGTTAGTATACGCAGGGTTCAATAGAGATATTTCATATTCAAGAAGGAGGGAATTTCATGCATAACTTCAAGAGAAAGGTCAAGATTGATATATCCAAGCCACAGAAAGAAGATCTTGGTATAAGGTGAAGAAGACTCATGGGAAAATGAGGCACATCTAATCCCTATGTCATCTCCTAGATGGCCATCTCCAAAGTCAACACACATGAAATTAGCCTCTGAAGGGATGAGACTTATTAAGAGGAAAGGTTTTATCAATGAAATGAAACTACCTCAGGAAGCCACTATCATATCCCCATTACAGCTACCTTTTCCCCTGGATTTCCAGGGTAGGTGAAATTTAGTCACTGTCTAGGGGAAGGAAGAGACTTCAGAACATATTCTCTGACTCTAATAACCTGAGCAATTACCTTGCATAATACCAAATGTGTGGGGGATGGGGGAAGAAAGAAAGAATCCTTCCTCTGGTGATGAGACTGTCTTTGGCCTAGGTCCTTGCTTGGCATGTGGCATTTATTTTAAAACATATCAAATATAGACATAAGGCACACACTTGCAAATAGGGTAGTTCTGTGGACAGAGATGAGTCTACCTTTGCCACAACATTATAAGTAAGTTCTAACCCTTCAGGCATACTCTTGCCTCACTGTCTTCTAGCCAGGAAATGCTGGTCACTAATCAGTCTGTCAGATTCCACTCAATAGGAAGCCTTCCAGAGCTACCCAGAGAGCACCTCTTCCGGAAGCAGTCCCCCATTCCCCCTTGAAGACACCCTTCTGACTCAAAGAGGCCAAAGGGGGCTCTGCTCTATTGGAAGCAAGAGAATTCTTGAAGCAGCTGGTGCAGAGAGGAGGGGTGGAGAAGGGAGATGTAAGTGGGGGAGAATAAGTTTTTCCAAAAGGGCAAAGGAGAGGGAAAATACTGGCAGGTTATTCCAGTCCATAGGTACAATGCTGCTTTTCTAGCTGCCACAGGCCTCAGGAGACCATCAGAACCCCAAAGTTTAGCTCTGCCCCCCCGGGTACCCTGGTACCTGGCCCAGATTTACTTGCTGCTGGGAACTGTGGGGTGAGGCTTCTTCTTCAATACTATCAGTGAACTCAGTGCTAGTATCCTTGGTGTTCTCACCCACAGCTGGATGAAAGGACCCAAGAAAATAACATAGCCTTTCTCGAAACAACAGCTAAGCTCACTAAGTTCCTTTTGTTGCCAATCTGTGGTCTCCTGCCTTCCTCATCCACCACCAACACTCAGCCCCACCCAGCACTAACATCCTTGAGGGAAGAAGAAATGAAAAGCCACACTTTTCTACTAGAACTTTGGGATTTATTTGTTTTGTGATTAATAGTCTTGTAAGATATCAGGTGTGGAGCTACCAAGCCATGAAAAAACCAGACCTGTCCTTGAACTTGGACTTGTCTGAATAGACTCAAAGGATTAGACACTCACCATTACAGCAGGCAGGTGAACACAGATGCTGACCAGAATCCAGCAAGTATGGGTTTTCTTCCCAGCTCAGTCATTGTCTCCCTCAATTTATTTTCCCCATCAATAAAATGGGACCACAACCCACCTATCAACTTACACCTACCAGACCCTAAGAAGACTTACTGTTTTTTGATGGCTGCTAATGTAAATTTCTCCAATAGACCTACCTACCCAACTCCTCCTATCTTTTCCACTTGCTTAAGAATGCTGACATTTGAAGGAATGACAGTCCAAAAACTCTTCCTCCTCCACCTCCAAGGATCTCAGGCTACCCAAAATGCCAAGTACAGCCCAGACCCAAAGAGGGAACTGGGACAAGTCAAGATCATTCAAGATTTGCACTTGAGGACACAGAAAGAAGTATATATGCTTCATATATGCCATTGATCTCACCCTCTTAGATCTTCCCCAACTATAACATTCATTGGATTTAAATTTTGTAGCATCTTTATCTCTGCTAGAAAAATGATTCAGTTCTTTCAGTCACATCTAATATTTTGTGACCCTTTTTGGGGGTTTTCTTCACAAAGATACTGAAATTGTTTGCCATTTCCTTCTCCACCTCATTTGACTGATAATGAACTAAGATAAGCAGAGATAATTGACTTTCCCAGGGTCACACAGATCAGAAGTGTCTGAGGCCAGATTTGAACTCATGAACTGATTCTAAGCCCTATGCTTTATTCACTACATCACCTATCTGCTTTGGGGAAATGGAACTTCCTTGGAGTTCCCTTGTTGTGAAGGTTTTCACTTGTAAGTACTTACTTCTTCATGGTATTTATTTCCCCAAGTGAAAGTCAATCCAAACTGGAAAACCTGTCCACTTCGCAAGCCTGGTCTATTATCTCATCAGCAGGAGAACCCCCAGGCTGCTCTGTGAGACTGCTTTTGTGAAGGATGTCTCTTTTATCACCAGGCTGTCACACTGATTTCCCAAATGGGTATCAGGGTATACAGCCATTCTGAACTAGATCAGAATATGAGCAGTGATGGTAACAAACACCTCCTGGCTCTGCAGAAGGTGATGGGAATTCCAGTAACAAAGGAATATAGACTTGGAAGGAACTTTGATATCTAGCTCAATCCTCTTTATTTTACTGATGGGGAAAAGAAAACTCACAGAGTAATTTTGAAGACCAAGATAGGACAACCAGGCCCTCCGAAGAACAAATTCAGTGCTTGGCACCGTTAGATATAGGTACAAATGTACTGTGACAGTGTTCCCTATCTGTACCTACTTCACTGAAATCACCATTTCCTCTGGCATCTCATCTCATAAATACCTTCCTCTTGTCTTCTCCACCTGGAAAATGAGGACATGCCACCTTGAATCTGGACACCCTTGGAGGAAAACCTCAGTATGACTAACAAGGAAAGTGTTGACTATCAGCCAAGGAGGTTCACAAGGACATGTGGCATTACTCTGGTTACTTGTCACCTGATGCTATAGCGATTTCCAAATTCCTGGTCTCTGTGACTTCAAAAAACAGAATAGTAGTAATGTGCCATTTTTTCTAAGGATTCTTATCACATTGAGTCTCATAGCATAGCTTTTCCTGCTCCAGGTGGATTAACAGCTACTGTGAGCAGAACCTTATGTAGAGGTTTCCCCAGCCTGATGCTTTGCCATCCAAGCTACACTGTTGCAACTCTTAGCAGACCACACTGCTTTGACATGGCCAGTGAAGGAAGCTCTTTTGCTTGATTATACAGATCTGATACAAGGGCTTTCTTTCTTTTCCTTTTTTCTTTTTCCCCTCAATGGTGAGGGATTGAAGAAAATTGAGCGTCAATTTAAAAAAAATTCATTTAAAAATAAGATTACATTTGCATTACAAGGAGCAGCCAGACAGATCACCAATGCTCTTTCAGGCAAATCTGGCCTAGAGTTATTTCATTGGAATGGTCCCTGGGGAAGAATCAACTTTTCTGTTTTGGGGCCTTTGTAACCTAATTAAATGGGCTTTGCTGGTAAATGCCTGAGTACTTGTGAAATGCTTATTTTGTTCCATGTTGCAACATGACTGTACAAATTAGAACTTTACTTTTGATAATTCCCATAAAGAGAATTGATCTATGCCATTTCCAGAGGGATGACTGAAACCTATTATAATTTCTCAGCTATAGGTTTCATATGGTGCCAGGGGTAAAAGGAGGGAGCTTAGATTCATGGCTTAGCTCCAAGGTCAGAAGCTTCATCCCATGCATATCAGATGGACTTTCTATGCTGTGTGACTCTGGGCAAGTCACTTAACTTTGCCTCAGTTTCCTCACTTGTAAAATGAGCTGGAGAAGGAAATGGCAAACTACTCAGGTACCTCTGCCAAGAAACCCCCAAACACAGTCATGAAGAGTCACACACAACTGAAATGACTGAAAATAATATCTTCCTTCATCTTTCATCTTACATATGTCCTTAAGAGTATGACTCTCTTTCCTGAGAACTTCCATCATTAAACTTCTCTCAAGCAGCAAAACTGTTTCTTACAAAATGAAAATGTTCTGACTTAATGTATGGGATGGCAGGAGCCCCTACTCAAATTGACTACTCAGAGGCATCTCAAAGTGTTAACAGAAAGTTCCTTTATTCAATTCTCACGAGAAGCAGGGCAATCCCTTCACCAGGTAGTCTGGAGCAGGGAAGCTGAAGACGAAGGCAGAGCAGTGATATATAGAGACCCTAACATGAAAACCCCTCCCACCATTAACCATTATTCTCATTGGCTGGGCAATATGGTCTTACATTCTAGGCACGAAATCTAGCCAATCCCTTTTGAAATCTGTTCCAAATTTCTCTCCCCCCTGTTCGTTACAAAGCCCTCGAAAATATACGTCAGCATATGCAAAAGCACGCAAGGAGATGGTCATTCAAAGAAGTAAAGGATTTCCACCTTCCTGACAAAAACACCAGAAATTAATAGAAAATTAGATCTTCAAACGCAGGTCTCAAGAGAGAAATAAAAGGGAAAACAGAGGGAAAAAAACATGCTACTCAATTTGGGCAAACTGTTTACCTCCCTATAAGGGAAGATGACACCTGTTAATCTTGAGAATTGTACATCTATTAAGAAATACAAAAGGGATATACATAGAGAGAATGCATATAAAGTAAATCATGTGATGATAAAAATATGATTTAAGCATGTGAAGGCTTGTAACAGGAGGAAAAGGAGGAAGCAGAAAATGGTAAATTACATAACAGGAAGAAGTACAAAATTATAGTAGAGGTAAAGAGGGGAGGGAGATGAGCATTGTTTGAGAGGTACTCTCATCTGATTTGGTTCAAGGAGGGAAGAATAAACTTAAGTGTGTAATTCTAACTAGCTCTATAGGCAGTAGGAGGGGAAGTAGGAAGAAAGAGAAGGGGAAGCTAAAAGGGAGGGAAGAAGCAGTAAGGGTAAAGGGCAGTAAAGGGGATGAGGGCTAAAAGAAGGAAGGGAAGGCTACAGGAGGTAGTGGTGAATAGTGAAAACTATTGAGAAGGGGAAGAGAGAATGGAGAACTAAAACCACAAAGGGTGGGAAAGAGGATGGAGGGAAATACACAGATTGTAATCATAACTGTGAATGTGAATGGAATGAATTCTCTCATAAAACAGAGATGGATAGTAGAATGGATTAAAAGCCATAATCCAACAATATGTTGTTTACAAGAAACACATTTGAAACGGGGGGAAACATACAGGGTAAAGGTCAAAGTTTGAAGGAGAATATATTGTGCTTCAGCTGATGTAAGAAAAGCAGGGGTAGCAATCCTAATCTCATTCAAAGCAAAAGCAGAAAGAGACCTAATCAAAAGACATAAGGAAGGAAATTATATCCTGCTAAAAGGCACCATAGACAATGAAGCAATATCATTACTAAACATGTATGCTCCAAATGGTAGAGCATCCAGATTCTCAGAGGAGAGGTTGGGGGAGTTGAAGGAAGAAACAGACAGAAAAACTATACTAGTGGGGTACCTCAGATTCCCCCTCTCTGAACTTGATAAATCTAACCTCAAAATAAACAAGAAAGAGGTTAAGGAGGTAAATAAAACTCTGGATAAGGTAGATATGATAGATCTCTGGAGAAAACTGAATGGGAATAGAAAGGAATATACCTTTTTCTCAATAGTACATGGCACATATACAAAAAATGAGCATGTATTAGCACATAAAAACCTCACAATCTAGTGCAAAAAGGCAGAGACAGTCAATGCATCCTTCTCAGACCATAATGCAATAAAAAGTATATGTAATAAAAGGCCATGGAAAGATAAACCAAAAATCAATTGGAAACTAAATAAGCTAATCCCAAAGAAGGAGTGGGTTAAACAACAAATCATAGAAACAATCAACAACTTCATTCAAGAGAATGACAATAATGAGACAACCTACCAAATCTTATGGGATACTGCAAAAGCAGTTCTTAGGGGAAGTTTTATATCTTTGAATGCTTACATAAATAAAATAGAGAAAGAGGAGATCAGTGACTCGGGCATGCAACTGAAAAAGCTAGAGAAAGAACAAATGGAAAACCACAAGTAAATACCAAATGAGAAATACTGAAAACCATAGGAAAGATTAATAAAATTGAAAATAAGAAAACTATTGAATTAATGAATAAAACCAATAGTTGGTTTTATGAAAAAACTAATAAAATTGATAAACTTTTGGTCAATTGGATTAAAAAAAAGGAAGAAGAAAATCAAATTACTAATATCAAAAATGAAAGGGGTCAACTCACCTCCAATGAGGAGGAAATTAAAACAATAAGTAGAAATTACTTTGCCCAAATTTATGCCCACAAATACGACAATCTAAATGAGATGGATGAGTATTTTAAAAAATACAAATTGTTCAGATTAAGAGAAGAGGAAGTTGAATACTTAAACAACCCCATCTCAGAAAAAGAAATTGAACAAGCCATCAATGAACTCCCTAGCAAAAAATCTCCTGGGCTGCATGGATTTACAAATGAAATCTATCAAACATTTAAAGAACAGCTAATTCCAGTACTATATAGACTATTTTTGAAAATTGGAGGAGTCTTCCCAAGTTCTTTTTATGATACAAATATGGTTTTGATATCTAAACCAGAAAGAGACAAAACACAGGAAGAAAATTATAGACCAATTTCTCTAATGAATATAGATGCAAAAATTTTAAAGAAGACTTTAGCAAATAGAATACAGCATCTTATCACAAGAATAATACATTATGATCAGGTAGGATTCATACCAGGAATGCAGGACTGGTTCAATATTAAGAAAAACTTTTAGCATTATGGCTTATATCAACAATGAAAGTAACCAAAATCACATTATTATCTCAATAGATGCAGAAAAAGCTTTTGACAAAATACAACACCCATTCCTATTAAAAATGCTGGAGAACATAGGAATAAAGGAAACTTTCCATAAAATAATAATCAGTACCTACCTAAAACCTTCAGCAAGCATTATATGCAAAGGAGATAAGCTAGATGCATTTCCAATAAGATCAGGGGTGAAACAAGGATGTCCATTATCACCACTATTATTCAGTATGGTACTAGAAATGTTAGCTGTAGCAATCAAACAAGATAAAGAAATTGAAGGAATAAGAATAGGCAAAGAAGAAACTAAGTTATCACTCTTTGCAGATGATATGATGATATACTTAGGGAATCCCAGAAATTCAACTAAAAAACTACTTGAAATAATAAACAACTTTGACAAAGTTGCAGGTTACAAAATAAACCTGCACAAATCTTCTGCATTCCTATATATTAGTGACAAAGTCCAACAGCAAGAGACAGAAAGAAAAATCCCATTTAAAGCTAAGGTAGAGGGTGGAGCCAAGATGGTGAAGTAGAAAGACGCATATACACATAGCTCCGAACCCACAAACCACAGAACGGCTAGAGGGGACCAAGCCAGGGCGAATTCTGCACCCAGAGACCACGGAATATTGGAGCGAGGGAGATTTCTGCTCCGGACAGACCTGCAAACCTCTCGCCGGGGGTCCTTCGCGCTGTGGACTGGGCGCCGGGACGGGGAGTAGAGTGCAGCCCTGCCGCAGCCAAGACACCGAGAGGAAAAGATCCGAGAGGGCTACGGGGACGGGATCTCCAGTGGCCACGTGGGTCCCCCCACCCACAGAGGGACCTGCAAACCTCTCGCAAAAGGTCCGTCACGCTGCAGACGCGGAGCCCAGCCCACACCTGCGGCGGCGGCGGCGGCCACGGCTCCGAGAGGCACAGATCTGAGAAGGCTCCAGAGGCGGGATCTTCAGCGGCGGCACAAGCCCCCCCACCAACAGGTGACTGACGGGGGTAGGTGAGAGAGTCTCTTTGGTGGGTTGAGAAGGGAGCGGGGTGCCCCCATGGCTCGGGCCCCCCCAGGAGATAGAAGTTGAGAGGCGGCTACAGACAGGGGCTCCCCAAACGAGCGGGAGCCTAGATCCATTGTGGAAGGTCTGTGCATGAATCCCCTGAGGGAACTGAGCCAGAGAGGCGGCCCTGCCCCTCACCACCTGAACTTAATTCTCACACTGAATAGCAGCCCTGCCCCCGCCAAAAGCCCTAAGGCAGGAAGCAGCATTTGAATCTCAGTCCCCAAACGCTGGCTGGGAGGACCAGGAGGCGAGGTGGGTGTGAGGAGAACATTCAGAGGTCAGGTCACTGGTTGGGGAGAATGCCCAGAAAAGGCAAAAGAAATAAAACTATTGAAGGGTATTTTCTCGGAGAAAAGACACTTCCTCCCTTCCTTTCTGATGGGGAGAAACAATGCTTGCCATCAGGCAAAGACACAGAAATCGAGGATTCTGTGTCCCAGCCCACCCAATGGGCTTGGGCCATGGAAGAGCTCAAGAGGAATTTTGAAAATCAAGTTAGAGAGGTGGAGGAAAGACTGGGAAGGGAAATGAGAGGGATGAGGGAGAAGCATGAAAAGCAGATCAGCTCCCTGCTAAAGGAGAACCAAAAAAATCTTGAAGAAATTGGCACCTTGAGAACTAGCCTAACTCAGTTGGCAAGGGAGGTGCAAGGGGCCAGTGAGGAGAAGAATGCTTTCAAAAGCAGAATTAACCAAATGGAAAAGGAGATTCAAAAGCTCACTGAAGAAAATAGATCTTTCAAAACTGGAATGGTACAGATGGACGCTAAGGACTTTATGAGAAAGACAGATATCTCAGAACATACCGCGCAGATTCGAAAAATGGAAGGTAATGTGAAATATCTTATTGGAAAAACAACTGACCTGGAAAATAGAATCAGGAGAGACAATGTAAAAATTCTGGGACTACCTGAAAACCATGATCAAAAGAAGAGCTTAGACATCACCTTCCATGAAATTATCAAGGAAAACTGCCCTGAGATTCTAGAACCAGAAGGCAAAATAAATATTCAAGGAATCCACAGAACACTGCATGAAAGAGATCCAAAAAGAGAAACTCCTAGGAGCATTGTGGCCAAATTCCAGAATTCCCAGGTGAAAGAGAAAATATTGCAAGCAGCTAGAAAGAAACAATTCAAGTATTATGGAAATACAATCAGGATAGCACAAGATCTGGCACCCTCTACATTGAGGGATAGAAGGGAATGGAATAGGATATTCCAGAAGTCAAAGGAACTAGGACTGAAGCCAAGAATCACCTACCCAGCAAAACTGAGTATAATACTTCAGGAGACAAAATGGTCTTTCAATGAAATAGAGGACTTTCAAATTTTCCTGATGAAAAGACCAGAGCTGGAAAGAAAATTTGACTTTCTAACACAAGAATGAAGAGAACCATGAAAAGGTGAACAGCAAAGAGAAGTCATAAGGGACTTACTAAAGTTGAACTGTTTACATTCCTACATGGAAAGACAATATTTGTAACTCTTGAAACTTTTCAGTATCTGGGTACTGGGCAGGAGTACACACACACACACATGCACACACGCACACACACATAGAGACAGAGTGCACAGAGTGAATTGAAGAGGATGGGATCATATCTTAAAAAAAAAAATGAAATCAAGCAGTGAGAGAGAAATATTGGGAGGAGAAAGGGAGAAGTTATATGGGGCAAATTATCTCTCATAAAAGAGGCAAGCAAAAGACTTATTAGCGGTGGGATAAAGAGGGGAGGCAAGAGAAAAACATGAGGTCTACTCTCATCACATTCCACTAAAGGAAAGAACATAATGCACACTCATTTTGATAGGAAAACCTATCTCATAATACAGGAGTGTGGGGGACAGGGGCACAAGCAGGGTGGGGGGGAGGACAGAGGGGAGGGGAGGGGAGGAGAATGTAATACGAGGTCGACACTCATGGGGAGGGAAAGGACCATAAGAAAATAGAAGTAATGGGGGACAGGATAGGATGGAGGGAAATATAGTTAGTCCTATACAACACAACTAGTATGGAAATCATTTGCAAAACTAAACAGATATGGCCTATATTGAATTGCCTGTCTTCCAAGGGGAAGGGGTGGGAAGGGAGGGAGCTAAAGAAGTTGGAACTTAAAGTGTTAGGACCAAATGTAATGTTCTTACCACTGGGTAACAAGAAATACAGGTTAAAGGGTCAAGAAAGCTATCTGGCCCTACAGGACAAAAGAGAAGATGGAGAGAAGGGCAGGGAGGGAGGATAGAGGAGAGAGCAGATAGGTCACAGGGGCAATCAGAAAGCTTGGGTTTGGGGGGGGGGGATAAAAGGGGAGAAAATTTGTAACCCAAAATTGTGTGAAAATAAATGTTAAAAGTTAAATAAAAAAAAAAGAAGTACATTGAAGCTTAACGTCAAGGACAGCTTCCTAATGATGAGAGGAAATGGTTGGAGCTGGGAGGCAGAGCCGAGGAGGGAAGGAAGCCCAGGAATGGGGTATGGCCACAGTGTCACTGGATTGCATAGAACATGGAGAGGGAGAAGGGCCTCAGAAGATTGGAAAGGTTATAAAAGGCCTGATTTTTGTCATTCTGGAGAACAGAATTTCTGATCTTATTATTCAATTTCTTCAAAGGAAAGGATTAGGACTTTGACTAGGAGGAAAAGGGATTTGTATTTTTTTAGGGATTGATAGTTAAAGAGAGAGAAGGTTTCTCATGCTGATTGATCCAGAGACTCTGATCTAGGATCCCATGAAAATGCTTTCACAATATTTTTGAAAGAGAGAGGTGTGAGGCATGTCATACTTACTGCGCTTCTCAGTGTGGCATAGAAAGGTCCTCGAGCAGACATAGAGGGAGATATTTGTACCCTGAATGGATAGCCCCAGGAAGTGGTCATTCTATTTAGAGATACTATTGTCCTAGAAGGAGTGGAGAAACTTGAATTACCAATAGTTATGGAAATCATAGGTGTCAAAAGTAGAAACTAAGACAACATCTGGAGATTCTCCGAAGACCTAGATTTGATGTGTTTCATGCTTCAAATGGAAAACCACTTATTCTGGTATGGCACATGATTGCTTGAAGATCCTGAGCTGCCTCTTGGGGCCAGAGGCCAGGCTAAAGGCATCTGTGTTTAATTCTAAACTACAGGTAAGAGGTGAGTAAAAAGTCTTCCAGTTGTATGGAAAGATTAGAAAATAAATATGCTATTGATGAAAAGGGTCATGACCTTCGTAGAAATGAGCCATAGTAGGGTTAAGAACAATACCTTGTAAGGAGATGGACCAGCCACTGTGCCAAGGAGTTCTGTTTGCCTTGGCTTGCTTGTTGGGTATTCAGTGATTCTCCATATTATAATTCCAAAGAGAAAGCCTTCAGATCCCTGTGACATGAAGGCTATGTTGACCCAGTAGAGCTCTACTTATCTAAGTCAAAGGCTTTTAGCCCTTTGGCAGCATCCTAAAGCCTATGAAGCCTTTCTCAGAATATTTTGTTGCTTATATTCACAGTGGGAAAAAAAGGAAATTTCTTCAGCTAAAGGTTGGTAAAAATCAGGATGTAATTATTTTCCCATCCAAATTCATGGATCTCCTGAAATCCATCCAAAGACCCCATAGGGATTCTTGGACCCCAGTTTAAGAACCTCTGACTTAAGTGAAGGCTTCAAGTAAAAGATTTCTCAGACACCGAACAATTTTTTTGTTTTCAACAATTCACGGGGAAAAGTGATTGGCAATATGAATTTCTTAGAAGGGCTGCCCTACCTGGATGAAAAGAAGTTGTTAGAGCCAGAGGCAAGACTCCATAAGGCAGACTGGAGGTGACCAGTCTAAAGTTATCTATCCACTGAGAAGCTTCAGTTTTGTCCAACATCTTGGAATGAGTGGTATTGCATATACTGACTCAATCAGTAAGTACTGACCTTGGGGGGAAAAAAGAAGCACTGGACACCCTCAAAGAACTATCATGAGGTGAAAGAGTGACTAAGTTTTAATTGGTTACTAAAATCTTTGGAAAAATTGTATCAACATTGCAAAACTTCTCAATGATCTCAGCCTTGGATTTGTAACTGGGCTAACTGACACCCAGAAAGATAGCCATAGTTTTAGCATTGAATATTGATAGGACTCACCTGCCTTTTTATGATCAGGTTGTCAGGAATTCCAGGTAAGTGGAGGTCCTGTTAAATCATCTTAGTGTCACTAGAAAACACAAGCCAGGGGATTGCTGAGAAGCAGTGCTCTGTCAGATCTCTGAGAGGGTGGTGACTATATATTCTTTAAACTTGATATTCCCCACCCCCATCCCCATTGCTTAGCACACTGCCCTGCACATAATAAGTATTTTTAAAAGACATGGTGCTGCTGTTGTCAGGAAGTCTGTCATTCTATCAAACAACAAATGCAAGGGACAGGTTCTCCAAAGACAATGCAGTGCATTAACTTACTGCCTGGGAAAGAACATTGTTCAGTCATATCCCACTCTTTGTGACTCCTTTTGGGGTTTTCTTGGCAAAGATACTAGAATGGTTTGCCATTTCCTTCTCCAGCTCATTTTACAGATGAGAAAACTGAGGCAGACTGGGCCAAGTGACTTGCCTAAGGTCACACAGTCAGTAAGTATCTGAGGCAGGATTTGAACTCAGGTCCTCCTGACTGCAGATCCAGTGCTCTATCTAGTGCACCACCTAGATGCATCATAGGGGAATTAGGTGGAGTAAAAGGAAGGAGAGCACAAGAATTTCCTGTACTAATGAAATCATAGGGCCATTCCCCATGTGCTCTCCTACTGTATGCCAGATGCCATACTGAGTGCTGGCAGTACAGAGACAAAAGGAAAACTGCCCCTGTCCTTTTTCCTAACTCTTCCTCCTCAGCTCCCAGGCCCCAGTAGTTGCAAAATCTCTTCCTTTCTATCCAACCAATCTCTCTTCTCTCCAGTTTCATAACCTCCACCCTATTCAGTATGTCATCATCTCTCATTTGGATTCTAGCTAGAACCCGTGATTACCCTCTCTCCCCTCACCCCCAGCCTCTTTCCTATCAAATGTATTCTCCACAAAGCTTCCAAATAATCATTCTTGAAACACAGATCTAAGAATGTCTCGATCAGATCCATGTGTCCACACTCAAAAACTGTGGCTCCCTATTCTCTCAAGCACAGGGTACAGGAATACTTAGCCTCCCACCTGCACATGTCCACTGTCTGATTCCCACCTACCTTTTCACTTTAATTTCCCATCTTTCCCCTTCACACTCTCTGTTACAAGCTAACCAGTTACCTGTTCTCTGCATGTGACATTTCCCTGCCCCTCCTTAGCACAGGTGGATCGCTCCTTCCGTAACTAGCAGGATCTGGAATTTGTGCCTCACCTCTGCCTTGTAGAATGCTCAGCCTTCAGGTGACACCTCCCAGAGGTGGCCTATCCTGATCTCCCCAGGGAGTGGCTCTAGGCCCTCATCCAGCAACTTTGTGTTACTCTGTATTTGTTTTATTTTCCTGTGTATGTATCTTATCCCCTCAGTATGCTCTCACTGTCATCTCTGCATTCCTAAGATTTCTACGTAGTATGAATTTAATACATGTTTTTTAAATTGAATTGAGGAAAGATATTAAACTAAGAACAGCCTCTCTCAAGCCTCAAATGATATGTGTACATATATATACACACATATATAATATATATGTATACACATATATATACTCACATATGTGTATATGTATGTATCTATATGTGTTTGCATGTACACATGTACATTCACACATATTTCCCTAAGGCAATAGATAAAGCACTGGACCTAGGGTCAGGAAGACCTCAGTTCAAATCCAGCCTCAGACACCTACATCAGGGCAAGTCATTTAACTATTTCCTCAACCACCAGACGGGAATAATGGCAGCACCTAACTAACAGGGTTAAAATTGTTGTATGCATAAACAGAAATAACTGCAAAGCATTTAGTGCCGTGCCAGGCACACAGTAGGCACCTATTAAATCCTTGTTGCTCTCCTCCCCCTCCTCCTGAGGCTGTTCCCTCATCACCACCATGACTGCTAAGCGACAGGCAGATGGATGGATGTCACCTGCCTGGTGAGACAGATGCTGTGAATATGTGATTCTCTACAGAAGACACACCTGAGAATCCTCAAGTATCCAGAACATTCACAGCTTGTCTACTCGTCACTGCCTTCCCCACACAAGACAATTCATTTCTTAGCTCTGGGAATGTTGATGGGTTGTCCCCAATTCCCAGAATGCTCTGCTTCCTAATCTCTGCCTCCTGGCTGCCCCAGCTGCCTTTAAGTTCCAGCTAAATTCCTACCTTTTACTGGAAGCCTTTCCCATCCCCTCTTCATTCTAGTCAATTATATTCTACTTAGCCTGCACAGGGCTCCTCAAGAACTTCTTTCTTTGTATTCCTGGTGTGGTACAGGCCTGGCACATAGTAGGGCTTAATAAATACTTACTGAGTGACTGACGGTGGTCAAAACTTTTCTCCCCTAACGACTGAAAACCAGGACGTAGTGGCAGCAAGTTAGTGCCTGGATTCTATGGGTAGCCTCTGAAACTCTGCCCATTGAAGTGATGTCACAGATGTAGCAAGTAGGGGATGCCTGATCCTGAGAGCAGACTGCATCCTGTGGAGAATGGCAGATACCTAAGAGAGTGTGAATAAAGTTTACTAGGTAGGATTATACTAGGCACAAACATCATATATTCTTTTTTCCACACATTTATTTTTTTAATTCATGGAATAAAACAAGCATTTCCGTAACATAGTAGAATAAAAAAGGATGATTTTACATGAAACCAAAAATTGATTTTGTACAACTTACTATTCCTTTTCAATATATGATAAAGTTCTCATGTAATTTTTTTTCTTTTTATCCTCTTTCTTTCTTCCTGCCCCCCACCCTAGACATGGTATCCATTAGCCACAAATGGGTACATATATGTAAAACTTTTCTATATATGGTTCTTTTTTTTAATCAGTTCTTTATCTGGATGCAGATAGCATCCTTTTTCATATGTCCTTTATGGTTAATTCAGAGATTTATAATAGTCAAAATGACCCATTCATTCAAAATCATTCTTACAACAATATTGTTGTTTCATATATTCTTTATTTCATATGTATCACAGACTATAAAGTATGTGTGTTTGTCCTTCATTGCTGAAGAAGACCATGGCATCAGAGAAATAAGGACTATGACTTGCACTTGACTTTGTTTTGAGTGAGGGAAGAGTGTGCAGGTCACCAGCCTCATTTCTCCTGCAGAGTCATCTGCATCCAGTGACCAGATATCCATCGGGATGACTGGAGATGACCCAGAATGAGGCAAGTGGGGTTAAGTGACTTGCCCAAGGTTACACAGCTAGTGAATGTCAAGTGTCTGAGGTGAGATTTGAACAATTTTAACCCTGTTAAACTGGGGATTTGAACTGGTGCACTATCCACAGCACCACTTAGTTGCCTACAGACTATAATACATATACATACATATATATATATATGTACATGTAGATAAACATGTTTTGTATGAATATGATAAAATGAGATAACATTTGTAAAACGTCATTGTAAAGCTTCAAGTGCTATGCAAATTCTCATTATTATGATTTTTATGATGAACAGTAGGACATGGATAGGGACTGGACCTGTGGTCTTGTTAGTATGAATGTAATATGGATAGTTTTGACAGTCAGTTAGCATCTATTAAATCCTCTCATGTGCCAGGCACTGTGCTACACTGGGGACAAAAGGAAAGGTAAACTTCCAGATGAGAGAACTTCTACCAGTATAGAATGGCACCTTCTGATCTTAGAAGGTTGCTTAGAGCTGAAGGCAGAGACCTCAGCAGGCTCACCACACATCTAAGTGCAGTCTGAACTAGATTCAAATGTAATTGGGAAAGATTTAACAAAATAGATTCAAATCCAATAAAACATAGATAATGTTAAACTGGAAAACCAAGTCTACATGTGGCTCTCAGGGATCTTTAGGCCTAAGTGGTCCCCCATTTTTGTTTGAGCTTGATACCACAGCTGCCTCTCTGTGTGTCTGGTATAATTTGCAGAGATTATCAATGTTACCTAGTTTAACAGGTATTGCAGGTGCTGGGCTCTTCTCCCCTTTCCCTTTTCGTACCGAACTGCTTGGGAAAATCAAAAGGGCAAATCAGATGGTAGGCCTCCCTGAGGACTCTCAGAAACCCACACTTCACCCTAAGCAGCAGTGGCAACTGGCCATGACTTTGGATCACTATAGATAATCAGAATAATCTCACCCAGGTCCTTTAAGAAAGATTACTAGAGAGAAAATGAGCTACTTTCATTGGCTGCTAAATTATCCAGGAATGTTGCCTTGGGTGAAAGATGCTCCTCCCAGATGTTGGAGGTGGAAAAGACATCAAGATTTGTGGTTATCATATCAGAAGGTAGAACTGATTCCTGACCCTCTCAAAGTGATAAGGACTCTCTCAAAGCTGGAGAACAAGTTAAGTTGTGGTTCTGGGGATAGTGGCATGTAACCAGAGGCTGACTAGACTAATGGATACACTGTCTCTCCTGTAAATTTTTTTTTTGGTTTTACACCCTTGGTAGCTAAGACCATGCCTAAGAACATCAAAATCTCTGCTCCACAGAGAAATGTTTTTAAACCTTTTGAACTAAAGAACAACCAAATGAGAGAGAGGGCTTACGTGGAGGAGCCTGAGGAACTGAAGAAGAACCACTTGACTCGAGCTGTGTCAGAACAGGTGGAAGGCAACAGAGAGCTATGGGCCTCTGCCCACACCAGACCATCCCCTGGCTTCCACAACATTAGAGGACCCATCCTATTTGCAAATCTGGTTCTGGAAAACTATTAAACTTTTTTAAAAATGATAGAGAGTGATTTAAATCTTTGGAACTAATTAATATGAATTCATAGTAATCAGACTTGTTCATCTTCCCCCAATTTTTTTTTTTTGTCAGTAAAATTTCCTTCTATAATGTTGTGAATTTCTGGTTTTTAACTGACAGGCTAAGAGATTGAGTTCAGAGGAGAACTTCTGACACACTGGTTGGTGATAGGTACATGTCTATGTCACAAGATGGACTTCATAAATTTATTAGCTTAAGCAAGTCCTTAATTTTCCCTTCATGGCCTCAGTTTCCTTACCTGAAAAATGGGGGTGGGTGAAGGGCTTTGTACTAAATGACTTCTGAGTTTTCCTCCTGTCATCCATCAATCATCAAGAATTTTTAAAAATATCTACCATGTGCCTGATACTGTACTTTCAGCTGTGGGTCTATGATCTTGCAATGCTCCAAACTTTAAAAAAAAATTTATTTTAAGTCTTCCTAAAGAAAATCTTAACAGGTTGTAAACACTGTGAAGGCAGGAATCAAGGCTTTTCTTCCTACTTGACCACTCCCCAAACAGGATCTGTATGCAACAGGCAATAAATCAATATTTTATTGAAATGCAAACTCATTTCCTGACCTTTGAATATTATTCACAGCTTTCTCAATGACTTGGGGCCATCATCAGGATCTTTAGTTAGCTTCCTGTTACAATTCAGTGATATTCTCCAGGCTTCTTCATATGTTTAGGGATTGGCTGCCCTTATCTGAATGCATGGAGGACAGCTTCTCCAAATTTGTCTAATAGCACACATCCATCACTGAAACAAAATTTAGCATGCAATCGCAATATATGAATATTTATTTTTAAATTCTATGCCTGCTAAAATAACTCTGAGGTGTTACTTCACATCTCTTAGACTGGCTGATATGACTGACAGGAAGAAATGGTAAATGCTGGAGAAGATGTGGGTAAATGGGGATGCTAATGCATTGTTGGTGGAGTTGTGAACTGATCCAAACATTCTGGAGAGCAATTTGGAACCATGTCTGAAGGGCTATAAAGCTGTGCATACACTTTGATCCAGCGATATCACTACCAGGTGTTTATACTAAAGAAATCATGAAAAAGGGAAAAGGACCCACATGTACAAAAATATTTATAGCAACTTTTTACATCAATAGAGGAATGACCCAACAAGTTGTATATGAATGTAGAACATTGTTGGGAAGATTAATTTAATTAAAGCTAGATAATATATTCCATGAATCCACTTAACCAGGCACATAAACATCTATGCATAATATTCCTCTGAAAGCAAATAATGAACGAGGGTTGATACAGAGTTAACGTCTCTGCATTGAGGCACTCTCTTTCCTCTGGATGACCCATGGCATATGGCCTCACAACTCTCTAAGATATGGGATGAATGAGGGCATCAGTTTCAATCTACACAATCCTATTTGCAAACCTTAATTTCTTTGTTTAGATGAAACAAAATAGAAATGGCAGTTCTATTTTCTTCCAATACATTGGTGGATTCTCTTTTGTACCCGGAAGGGTGTGCACACTCCACTTTGGAGACCAGTGCCCTAGGTGGCCATGGTTTTCTAGTTCTGTATATTTGTAGTTTTGTTTCTTCCTTCAGGCTATCACTCTTTCTTGCTGTAACTGGGTCTCTTGCTTGCATTTGACAGCCTAACTTTACGTATATTATTTCAGCAAAAGCCTGATGTCAACTTCACCTGGAGATGGATTCTCTGACAGGTGCTTTCTTCAAAGCAACTCAGACTTTCTAAATAGCTGTGTTCAGGATTATTATATCTTCCTGATATTTTTCCAGTTCTTATGTGGCAGAGTGGATGTGGTTTCTGACCCCTCCCCATTCCCCTTTCCTGTTCCCTTCTTTATTTCTTTGGGCTGGTTAGATCATACAAGCTACCCTCATACTGGCAGGTCAGGTGTTCCAGAGTGAGAGTACACACTACTGTAACTTGCTCTCTGAGGGTATTAGGGGACTTCCCACCCTACAGTGCAGGAACTAGTCTTATGATACTCATAACTGGGGCTCCTTAGCCCACAGTAATATACTTCTCACTTAACAAATCAACCAAAATGAGCTCAATTAACTCAGAAACTTTTGCTAAAACAGAAGGCAAAGTGAGGGCACATTCTAAGCTCAATGTACAAGTATCCACAAAGGATGGGAAATAGACAAATTGAAAGAAAGATAGCAGGAGGTACATCTCCTCCCTAGGAATGCCTGGGCCTTCAACAATTTGCAACTCTGGACTATGGGCTTTTCATGTCCTTTATCAAAGACAATCTGCACAAAAATTTACTAATGGGTATGTCATTTTCTCTTCAGATTTAAAGTTTTATTGTAGTTATAGAAAGGGTTTCCTCCCATGAAGTGATAAACATTGTTTAAATTTATGCAGCATCTCTCTGGATTCACTCTTCCAACTCCCACTCCAATAGACAGGTTGGGTCCCCAGAAAGCAATGACTATTTCTCCCTTCACGATTGTAGTAGTTACCTTGAGGGATTGTGTCTTCTTATCCTACATATGGAAACCAGCCCTCAGATTTCTGGTGTTCTTCCAATCACTTCAAATTCCCTAGGTCTGTCTCCCATACTTATTCATCTCAGAGAAAGAAATAGACACAAAAAGACAAACCCCCTCCCAAAACCCCAATCCACAGTGCATTGAATTCATGGCCATGTGGTGACTGGGTGTGGAGGTAGTGAACCTGTCCCTGTGCCACTTTTCCTTAAAGGCTCAGAGCATGTCCTCCTTTTCATACTGCTGCCACGAAGAAAGAGTTTGTTTATCGGAGACTTTTAAAAAAGAAAAAAATCCTGCATATGACCTGGGAAAAGGCACTACCCTCCCATATTTCTAGAAACAGGTTCAGCAAATATCCACGCTGATTGGCATCAAGCACAGCATATTGTACATGCTCAAAGAGCTGGGGCTTGGTTGGCTAGCTAGTTCTGGTAAGGAGGGGAAAACTCTCATGGGAAGTTTGGGCTCAGGAAAAGTTTGACATCTTCTGGAAAGTCATCCAGCCTGCTCTCTTCCTTTTCAATGCAGGGCCAAAGTTATTCTTCCAGTTGTACCGTTTAAAGTGTGTGTGTGTGTGTGTGCGTGTGTGTAGTTTTTGTTGTTGTTGGAAAAATTCATAGGATGTTCATTCAGATGCATGTTGAAACACTAGGCAATAGACGGTTTCCTTCATTTGGTCTTCCCTATGTTTACAGACAGGTTAAATTCCTTGGGTGATTAAAAATCTTTCAGGAGGCTCTGCAATGTTTGGGGGATTGATTAAATCAATAAAGTAGCATCTGCAAAAGAGAACTTCTGGAGGATTTTACCCTCCTTAGCTTGGACTCTGTGCTAGATCTCTATTACAATAGCAAATACTTTTGGAGAGCAAGCATCTCTGATGCCTCAACTGATGATTATTTTCAAAGGTTTCCTAAACAGTAATTTCTTTTGTAACCTCTTCCAAGGGATCCTGAAAGATGTTGATGGATGGAAGGGAAACAACTTGTAAAAAGAGCTGGTTCTATTGAGCCAAATGCTTTTCATAATCAGCAATAATAAGTAAGGTTCACATTTATATAGTGTTTTAAGTTTTGCAAAGTACTTTACAAATGAGATGTACATGCTATTATTACCCCATTTTACAGATGAGGAAGCTGAGGCAGACAGATGTTAGGTGGCTTGTTCAGGGTCACATAGTTCATATCTGAAGCTGGATTGGAATTCAGGTGTTTGTGGCTCCAGGTCAAGTGCTCTATCTGCTGAGCCACCTCATTATCTCAAACAATGAGCACATTGGGATCTTATATTCTACATATTTCAGTCCATTTTGATATTGTTGTCAATTGTGCACACTGTTGAATATTGTTATAGAAAATCTGCTTATTCCCTATTAGTATCACCATCAAGGATACCCTCATTTCATTCTAGTGGTCTTCATAAAATTTAATATATAGATAGGAAGGAAGCTATATGAGTTAGTGGTCCCTGATGTTCTCTGCATCAACATTTCCTTCTGCACTTTTGGTATGTTTTCCTCCTGCAGATACTTTATACATCAATCCCTTAATGTCTTCACAATTGTATAATCTCCAGAACAGATTTCTATATTTACTTGGTCAAATCCTGCTGCTTTTCCTATGTTTTGTTTTTTTTAGTGCCATTTCAACCATAGGGACTATGATTTTACGGTTGAAATACAGTGATTCCACTAGGTTTAGAGGTCTGTTGAAATGTTTTTTTGGTAAATCGTTTCCATTTTTCTTTTATTTGTAATCTTCTTTTCCTTTTCATCCTTGAATGCCATTGGGATGACTTTGTTTACTTGGCTATCTTGCCACACTTGCTTTTAACACCTTTGAGCCTCTCTTGCTTTTCACTGCTTTATGAGAAGGTATTCCTCACAATCATTTATAATTCTTCTTTATAATATTTTTATAGAGTTCATATTCTAGCTTGGTATTACCTTTGACAGATATTTCTCTGGTAAATCAAATGAGCATTTGTTGGCCAACGCATTTTCTGGATTCCTTCATTCTCTGTGTGGGAATTAAGTTACATTGGTTTAACTTCTGGATGAAATTATGTCAATGTCAAAGTCATTTTTTTTTCCATGAAGAGGTTATAAAACCCTTTTCTAAGTTGTCTTGCCTTTTGAAATGTAGACACTTTCATTTTTTACTATGTTATTTGGTGCTCACCATAAATGCGCCCCTCAGCCCAGCTCCACGCCCCTCTCCTCTGCTCCCCTGTCCTTCTGCCTTGGAGGCTGCAGGTTTTCTAGGCTGGTCAGTTTCTAGGCTAGTCGGTGTCTCTAGGCTGGTCAGATTCTAGGCTGGTCAGTTTCTAGGCTAATCGGTGTCTCTAGGCTGGTCAGATTCTAAGCTGGTCAGTTGCAGCCCAATACCTGGACACGCTGTCCTCCCGCAGTGTGCTAGACCTGGGTGTCTTCCGAGGCTTCTCTGGGAGCCATCTTTTAGTGTCTGAAGAGCTGTTATGGGTGGAAAATGAATTAGAGCAAGAACTGGAAAGCTAATGCAGCCTGGCAGCTGAGGTCAGCTCAGCTGGCTCACTTAAGCCAAGCACCCAGAGGGGCCAACCTTGAAGCCCAAAGTAGGTCTTGGTCTCTAGGAGCATCCATTGTAATGGAACAGTATGTGCCCACAGTTATGTACTGACAAGATATGAAAAGCGAATAGGATATCTCATCAGAGGTGGGACGGGGCGGCGTGGGGGGAGGTAATGAGGAGGAAAGGCTTTTTGCAAAAGGTAGGTTTTGACCTGAATCTTAAAGGAGGTGGAAAGGAATAGGGACAGCCAGGTCAGAAGATGGGATTATCCTGTTCAAGGACCAGCCAGAAGGCCAGTGTCACTAGATCAGAGAATGGGTGGAAGAGAGTAAAGTGTAAGAAGCCTGGAGATGTAGGGAAGGGCAGGCTATGGAGGGGTTTAAAAGCCAAACAGGAGTACATATGTGTGTGTATATGTGTGTGTGTGTGCATATATATACACACACATAATATTTATTATATATATACACACATATATCCCAGAAGTAATAGGGAGCATTAATTTTTTTTTAAATTATTCTGCTTATTGGATAGTCTTTTCTTACAGTGAGAAGAAGAATACTTTAATAAGTAGGGGAGGGATTTAGAAAGGTTGCTTTGGCTGCAGATTTAGGGGGAAATAGGGGGAAGAGCAGACAGCAAGATGTTGAAATAGTCCAGACATGAGTTGATGAGCCAGGTTTTGACTGTTGCAGGAGAGAAGGGCACATACAGGAGGGTAGATTCTAAGGTAGATAAAAGCAGGCTTAGCTCCAGATTGGATGGATACATGTGCTGAGTGGAAGTGAGGAGCTAAGGATAACTTGGAAGCCTGGATGACTGGGAGGATTGCAAAGGAAACTATGCACCAATTAGAAATGCCTGTCTAAATCAGGGATTCTTATTTTTGTGTGTGTCATGAACCTCTTTGCCAAGCAAGCCTATGGATCTCTTGCCTGAAAATAATGTTTTCAAATAACTGAAGGAAACGCTGAATTGCAGTTAAAAGTTAGTGAAAAGTCAAAAGTGATTCTGTTATCCTACCCTCAAAAAAGTTTGTTGATCTTCTGAAATCGAGGGGATAGAGGGGGAGGGGTTAGGGTCTCCTAGAAGGCCAGATATAAAGGCTACTCTTGGGATCCTTCTACAGTGACTGACTTGACAAGTAGAAGCTTTGGGGAGAACATTGACTTTTTTATTTGAAAATGACCTGAGGGTTTTATTGGACCACAAACTCAGTAAGAGAATAGTATTACATAGCCTCAACAGGTCTGGGAAATCTGCAGCCTCAGGAGCACATGTGGTCCTCTAGATTCTCAAGTGTGGAACTTTGAATCCAAACTTCACAGAACAAATTCTTTTAATCACTTAGTCATTTAAGGTGATTTGTTTCCATTCCTCATTCTATTCACTTCAGGACAAATTTAGGGATACAGGTGAGGGTACCTGTGAAGGGCAGTGGATGTGGAGACCTTGTTTCCTGCCTTACGCATAGTATTGTCCAGAGATACACTTTTTCTTTAGACCATGTGCCAAGATGCTCTCTGGCTTGCTTTAAAGTAAAGAAGGCTTCCGAGTAAAGAACATTCAGAAAGTCCTGACAATGGAAGGGTTCCTAACTCGTGTTCTGCCTCATGGAGGCACGTTCTCAACTCCCTGTGGCAAACAGGAGAAAGCTCTTACAGGGAGATCTTGTTGTTGAGCCTAGCTGGTTGGATGGCTAGCCAGCCTAATCTCTAGCCATGCCACCCCCTAATTCTTACCCAGCAAGCTTCACAAACATCAGCCACTCTTTCCAAAGAAAAGAGTCAGGAGAGTCCTGGTGTTTCTTTAGGTCCTTCCCTCTCTTCTCCCTTTGGTAGCCACACAGCCATGACTGTTTACTTTCTCTATATCTCCAGGTTGTAACTGAATGGCATTTCTTCAGATACCAAGCCTAAAGCATAAAGGGGGTGATGGAAATGAATAAAGAAGAGCATGAGTGAGGTTAACATCATAAGAGAGGGCAAAGGGATGACAAAGAAATGGGAAGCAGAACAGCAGCCCCACTATAATGATTGCAAGTGGTGGAAAGATCATGGTTTCCTTCAAAGCTAAACTGCAGCTTTAGTGGCCACCCGGTTACAAGTGTAAAGAATGGGGGATGAGGTGGTAGTGGCTCCCATGATTAGCTGGTTGAGCTGGTCACTGCCAGTTCTCTTACCTTAATATTTATTCTTGCCTTCTTCAAAACCCCATGTGACCTAGTTACTGAAACAATAGGAAGGCAAAATTAGAAGTCTGCTAATGACTCACTTGCCTTAGCATACAAAGTATAGGTGCTTTGTAAACTTGCTCCTTTGGCTTACCTTGTTTGGTCAATTCCATTTCTCTCATTCATGATTTCTGGTTTGTTTTTTTATGGTTTATTTATTTATTTTTAGTTTTCAACATTCATTTCCACAAAATTTTGAGTTCCAAATTTACTCCCCATCCCTCCCCTCCCCCCATCCCATAATGCCTTGCATTCTGATTACCCTTTCCATCAATATGCCCTCTCTTCTATCATACCCCTTCCTTCCCTTATCCCCATCTTCCCTCTTTTTTTGTACGGCAAGATAGACTTCTATACCCCATTACCTGGATTTTTTATTTCCCAGTTGTATTCAAAAACAATACTCAACATTCATTCCTAATACTTTGAATTCCAACTTCTTTCCCTTCCTTCCTCCCCACTCATTCCCACGGAGAAGGGCTATATATGTGTAGTTTTGCAAAAGATTTCCGTAATAGTCATGTTGTATAAGACTAACTATATTTCCTCCATCTTATCCTCTCCCTCATTTATTCTGTTCTCTCTTTTGATCTTGTCCCTCCCCCAAAGTGTTTACTTCTAATTATTCCTTCCTCCCATTTGCCCTCCCTTCTATCATTCCCCCATTCCATTTGTCCTCTTTTCCCCTACCTTCTTGTAGTGTAATATAGATTTTCGTACCAAATTGAATGAGCATGTTATTCTCTGCTTAAGACAAATGTGAAGAGAATAAGCTTCACTTTTTCTCCTCTCATCTCCTCCCTTTTCTCCTCCATGGAAAACCTTTTTTCTTGCCTCTTTTATGAGAGATAATTTGCCCCATTCCATTTCTCCCTTTCTTCTCCAAATATATTCCTCCCTCACCCCTTAATTTTATTTTTTTAGATATCATTCCTTCTTATTCAACTCACCCTGTGATCTCTGTCTATATATGCGTGTGTGTATGTGTGTGTGTGTACATGCATAATCCCTCCCACAACCCAAATACTGAGATAACTCTCAAGAGTAACAGATATTATCTTTCCATGTAGAAATGTAAACAGTTCAACTTTAGTAAAGTCCCTTATGACTTCTCTTTGCTGTTCACCTTTTCATGCTTCTCTTCATTCTTGTATTTGAAAGCCAAATTTTCTATTCATTTCTGGCCTTTTCATCAAGAATGCTTGAAAGTCCTCTATTTCATTGAATGACCAATTTTTCCCCTGAAGTATTATGCTCAGTTTTGCTGGGTAGGTGATTCTTGGTTTTAGTCCTAGTTCCCTTGACTTCTGGAATATCATATTCCAAGCCCTTCAGTCCCTTAATGTAGAAGCTGCTAGATCTTGTGTTATCCTGATTGTGTTTCCACAATACTCAAATTGTTTCTTTCGAACTACTTGTAGTATTTTCTCCTTGACCTGGGAAAACTGAAATTTGGCTACAACATTTCTAGGACTTTCTCTTTCTGGATCCATTTCAGGAAGTGATCTGTGGATTCTTTCGATATTTATTTTGTCCTCTGGTTCTACAATATCAGGGCAGTTTTCCCTGTTAATTTCATGAGAGGTGATGTCCAGGCTCTTTTTTTGACCATGGCTTTCAAGTAGTCCCTTAATTTTTGAATTGTCTCTCCTGAATCTATCTTCCAGGTCAGTTGTTTTTCCAATGATATATTTCACACTGTCATCTATTTTTTCACTCTTTTATTTTTGTTTTGTAATTTCTTGGTTTCTCATAAAGTCATTAGCTTCCATCTGCTCCATTCTAATTTTTAAAGAACTATTTTCTTCAGTGAACTTTCGAACCTCCTTTTGACTAATTTGACTAATTCTGTTCTTTAAAGCATTCTTCCAGTCATTGAATTTTTGGGCATCTTTTGCTAATTTAATTAGCTTATTTGTAAAAGTGTTATTTTCTTCAGCATTTTTTGGGATCTCCGTTAGCAAGTTGTTGACTTGCTTTTCATGATTTTCTTGCATCACTCTCATTCTTTTCTCATTTTTTCCTCCACCTCTTTTACTTGATTCTCAAAATCCTTTGTGAGCTCTTCCATGACCTGAGACTACTGCATATTTATTTTGAAGGTTTTGGGTACAGAAGTCTTGATTTCCTCTGACGGCATACATTGTTCTTCCTCATTCGAAAGGATGGAAGAAAATACCTGTTCACCAAGAAAGTAACCTTCTATGGTCTTATTTTGTCCCTTTTTTGAGCATTTTCTCAGCCAGTTACTTGACTTTTGAGTTCTTTGTCAAGAGGAGGGTATACTCTGGGGACCTGTAAGTTCTCAGTTCCTTCAAGGTGGCACAATCAAGGGAGAGGAATTTACTCCTCTCCTGGCCTGAGCACTGCTCTGGGAGCAACCAATAACTATTCTGTCCAGAGTCTGAGAGTATAATTCCCTCTCACCACCACCTCCAGCTCCACCACTCAGTACTCCTCCTCACCCCAGGGCCATGCTCAGGGCTGAGATTCAGATCAGCTGCTTACTTCCCCCAGGGGATTTAGGCAGAAGGCTACAAAAATGGATGCTGCCTCTGCAGTGGCTGGTGCTGGTGGTCCAGAATGTGTTCCCTTCTCCTGGGTGAAGGAGTTTTCTCACTGGCCTTTCAAGTTGTCTGTGGCATTTCTGGGTTGAGCAATCTGGGAACTGCTGCTACTGGTGTCTCCCCAAAGCCTCTTCCAAGTCCTGTCCCCGCCTCACCATTTGGCCCATGCTGGACTGTGCTCTGCTCTGAACCCAGTGTGATATACCTTTCCTGTCAGCCTTCCAGGCTGTCTTGGGTTGGAAATCTCTTTCACTCTGTTGTCTTGTGGCTTCTGCTGCTCTATAATTTGTTTAAAGTCATTTTTTAGAGTCATTTTTCAGAGATATTTTATGGGCAATGTGGGGGAGCTTCTACAGGTCTGTCTTTCTACCCCACCATCTTGGCTCAACCTTGCCTCATTCATGATTTCTGTTTATCCAAATCCCTTGCCCCCTTATCCTATCACTGTTTTTGCCTGACTATCCCCAACCTCAGAATATTCACCTTGGTCATTTCATCCACTTCCACTGGTGAATGGTACTTTAGGAAGTCGTGAAACCATGCTGACTCTGGGCCACGCTGATTCTATCTAATCTCAATGGGGCCTTGATACTACAAGGAAGTGTTTTCATTCTTCCCCAATCAGCTTTCCATTACAAGAGAGACTCTCCATGGAGACTCTTTGAAACTTCTCTTCCTCAGCCTCTCACAGAATCCTTCCCTCTCAACTCACCTTGCTAATAAAAGAAAACATTCACCACTACTCTTCACATCAAAATCCCCATGGACTTACTTCTCTTATTTCCTCCTTTATTCAAGTCTTTGATGAGACATGACCATTCTACTAAAGAATCCATACCTTCACCCCATTCACTCCTAATTCCTAGCAGTCATCCTGTCTTTCTAATCTGCAATCAAGGGGGAGGGGCCAAGATGGCAGAGTAGAAAGAAGCACATATGCTTAGCTCTTACCCCACAGCCCATAAAATACCTGTAAAGAAGACCTCTCAACAAATTCTAGAGCAACAGAAGCCACAGAACAATGGAGTGGAGGAGACTTCCATCCCAGAGAGACCTGAAAGACTGACAGGAAAGGTCTGTCGCACATGGGAGGCAGAATAGAGCCCAGCCCTGCCTTGGCCATGTGGCACCGTAAGGAGCAGATCCCAGCAGGCTTCAGGGACAGAATCTCCAGTGGCAGCACAGATCCCTCAACCCATAGGTGCTAAAGGTCAGTGAGAGGGTCTTTTTGGCTGGCCAAGAAGGGAGTTGGGTGTCCCCATAACGCAGACTTCCTCAGGTGGCATCAGTAGAGGCAGCAGCAGAAGGGACTCCCAAAGCAGGCAGTAGCCTGAATCCATTAAAAAAAGTCACCTAACATCCCTTTCAATCTATCACTTTTATGTTCTTTCCTCCTTTTCACAGCCAACTTCAAGGGAGAAAACCTCCAGTGTCTTTACCTTTTGCTTCCACCACCTCTTGTCTCACTCCTCATCCTTTGAAACCTACATTCTGACCTTACCATTCAACTGAGAACGTACTCTCCAAAGTTCACAATGGTCTCTTAACTGCTATATCCAAAGATCTTTTCTCAGTCCTCATCTATCTTGACCTTTCAGTAGCATTTGATATTAGTCTTTTCCTGATTACTCTGTCCTCTTTGGGTTTGGGGGAGTTTTTTGAGATACCATTCTCTCATTTCTCCTTATCTGACATTTACTTAGTCTCTTTTGATGGATCGTTAGGTATGTTCCATCCCGTAATCATGGATAAACCTAAAAGATCAGTCCTGGATCCTCTCCTCTTCCTTCTGTTTACTCCCTATGTGAATTCACTAACTCCTCTAGGTTCAATTTACATGTCTCTCTATAGAACCCTAATATATACAGTTCTTGAGATTCATCACCAACTACCTACAAGAAATTTTACATTGGATAAACTAAAGGAGTCTCAAACTCAACATGTCCAAAACAGAACTCATTATGCTTCCTTAACAACCTACCTCTCTCTGCCTTACTTCTTCTGTTGAGAATACTAGACCATCTTTTCACTTATCCAGGTTCACAATCTCAATGCCATCTTTGACTCTTACATCACCCTCATTCCCTATCACCAATATCAAGTCTACCTCTTCTCTTCATTTACGTGACCACACTGTTAATTTCAAACCTTATTACCTCTTTCCAGAACAATTATAATAGCCTCCTATTTGGTTCTTCCTACCTCTGGTCTCTTCCTTTTCCAATCCATCTTAACACACAGCTCCCAAAGTGATATTCCTAAAGCACAGGTCTGACTATGTCCCTCCCCTGCTCAAAAGCTCCCATCACTCTGTATTACTTATAGAATAGAATACAAATTCTCCTAGCACTTGAAGCTCTTCTCAACCTGACCCAAACCTATACTTTCCAGTCCCATTACATATTTTTTCCTCTTCACATACTATTATGATTCAAGCAGACATTCCTGCTGGTGTCATCCATTTTGTCTTTGTGTGTGTGTGTGTGTATGTGTGTGTGTTGTATGTTTTCCTTATACTTGGACTCCTCTTCACTTACATGTTTTAGAATCCATATCTTACTTCAAACCTCAGCTCAAGTCCCACTTCCTCTATGGGGCTTTTCCTGATCTTCCTCCCTCAGCTGCCAGTATGCTCCCCTGCAATTGTTTTCTATTTCCTTTTTATATATTATGTATCTATTATATGGGTGCATTTTTCTATGATAGAATCTGAGCTCCCTTAGGGTAGGAACATTTATTTCTCTCTTTGTTCCCCCAGTATGTAGCATATTGTATGACACATAGTAAATGCATATTGATTGATTGGACATAATGTATAGGAGGTGTCAAGAAAGCTCCATTCATGGACACATTCATGTGATGGACCCTCTTTGGTCTCCATTGTAGCTGGATATCTATCAGAAGGGCAGGGATATGTATAAACACCTTCTTCATTCTACCTTATTTCCCCAACCCCCATGATCTCAAGCAATGCTGGCTGGAAACACCTACATTGCTTGACAATGAACTGCTCCAAATTCTCCTTCTCCCATTTGGTTGTCTTTAGACATTCTTTCAGAGCTCGAATTTCTCCTTTCATTCACTCTTCCTAAATAAAAAATGAGGCTCTTGGTTAGAATGCCTAATAAAGCCCAAAGCAGGATTCCACACCTTTCTCAGCTGTAATTCTGGGATGACTTCCCTCCATTACAGCCAATACCATTCTGGTAACCAAAGAAAATCTGGTTCTACAGATAGGAATTCACAGGAATGGGGGCTTAAAACATCTAAAGCAGGCATACAGATAAACTGGGAGTCTGAATGAAATGGGACATGTCAAAATTTTAATTAAAAAAAAAAACTCCTATACTCTTTTCCTTATTTGCAATTACCAGGGTCCTTTGACCTAATTGCATGGATGTGGTGCCATTGTATTAAGGGTGGACATTCATCAAATGTGTGTTAATTTATTCAGCAACTGGGAAAATGAATGGACTGGGAAAAATTTGCATATTTAGACTGAAAAAAATTTGTCAAGTCCCTGACATAAGTTGGTCAAATCCCTTAAAAACAGCAAGCAGTCATTGAGCCTGATGTGACTACCTGTAGCTGGATCTAGGATATTAATCCAATATCTAACCCCTACTAGGAGGAGAAAGAGGTACTGAACTCAATCTAGGGATTTTCTAGCTCAGGTACTCTTAAACTTTGGGGGGGCATGAATACCTCTGGCAATCTGGTGAAACTGATGGACCCCTTTCTCAGCTTACATGTCACCTACATTCATAATTGAAGGGTATGTTAGATTTCAGAAAGAAGTTAGTGGAAATAAAGGTGTAAATTTTTTTCCATCAAAGTTCATGGACCCCTTCAAATATGTCCACCAACTCTGTTCTAACCTGAAAGCCAGGCTTGAGCTCAGAGAATAGTCCTTGGAATGACTGTCAATTTCTCAGACCATCCCCACCTCTTCCCCCAGAATCCTGATTCTAAAGCCATGCCAGCATTTCGATGTCTGTGCCTGTTGGGACCAGTTTCTGAGTACGTCAGAATACTTGTACTGATGGTTGTAATAGAAGAGTTTAATGGAAACCAGATGGTATAGCAGAGATGATGTTAGATCTGTAATCAGGAAGACCTGAGTTTAGACACTTACTCTCTGGGCTTAGTCAAGTCACTTAAACTGTCTCAGTTTCCTCATCTGCAAAATGGGCTTGATAATAGCACTTACCTTCCAGGGCTATTGTGAGGATCAAATGAGATAACATTTATAAAACACTTGCTAAACTTTAAAGTGCTACAGATAAGAGTTGGCTATTGTTATCACTAAAGGAGAAAGACGAATGGTGAGTATTTGACTCTTTCACTCTAGAAATCTCCAGTGGAAAAATAATAGTACCACATTTTTTAATATCTCCAGGGGGTTTTGTCATTTCAGTATTTCTCAAACCCTTTCTGTTTTTCCGGTTGAGTAGCTCATCCCAGGGGAAGAGGAAATACGTATGGAATTGCATATGGGGAACACAAGCCAGAAAGCCCTGTCTTGCATTAATCCTTCATATTCATACTCCCTCTCTCCAAAGGCTATCTCCTGGCAGTTCCCTTTGTCTGTTACTCAGTCCCAGATTCTCTTGTGAAAACACTTCAATCTGCCCTGAAACATGTGCTACACATCCCTCCCACCATTTACTGCTTTCATTTGCCATGTAGCGCTGTTGGTACTGGGCAGGGCTTCTCTCCAGAACATGGTGAGGAGAGCATCAGACTCCTCCAAGATCTGGTGCAGGGTTTTGGTGTTACACTGGAGTTGGTGGAACCTAGTAAAGGAGAGAAGGGAAACATACTTCTAAGTTCTGAACATGTTCTCCATGGGAGAGTTCTGGCTGAGAGAGGAGACTATCTTGGACCCCTAAATCCATTTCTCATTGCATAACCCAAGCTTGAGCAATGACTTCCCTTTGGGAGGGTACTGATCTGCTTCTAACTCTGATGGAGATTTTTCTCTATTTTTAAAGGCAGCTGGTGGAGCAGGGGGGAGAGTGCTGAGACTGGGGTCAGGAAGACCCAATTTGAAATCCAGCCTCAAGACACTTAGTAGCTTGTGACCCTGGGCTTGTCACTTAACCTCTATTTGCCTCATTTTCCCCATCTATAAAATGACAGCAATCTAGCATCTACCTGATAGTCTTGTTGTAAAGATCAAAGGAGATATTTGTAAAAATAAATTTTAAAATTGCTTAACACAGTGCCTGGCATATCTTAGGCCCTATATAAACATTTATTCTCTTCCGTTCTGCTCCACTTATGTCTCCTTCATCTGTCCTTGTATCACCTTTCTCCTCCTAGTTCCTCACTGGTTATTGGGGCTCAGATGCCTCAGGACATGATCACCTCTCTGGTCAGTGAAGATGAGTTATATATATTTCAAGGTTTACAGGGACCATAAATTTAGGAACCCTGAGTTTTATTCTTGGCTTGTCATCACCTACTTGATTGACAGCTTGGATCTGGTCACAAAGTTTAATCTCTTTGCTATTCTAGGTCCCCCTCTCCTTCTTCCACTGCAGTGATACCCCCTATTTTCTCCAACACAAAACCTTAATGCTATATTGGTCGTTATGAGGGACAGCTAAATTGATATGAATTCTATAGGGAAAGGATAGGTCTTCTCGTCTTACTTTCCATAGTCATGAAACCCCTTCCCCTCTAAGTGACTCCATGGTACATTATCTCCTGCAACTCCTGTCCATAATTGTGACCTGCTTTCCATCAAGTATCCTACCACTTGTGGGCCTGAATGGGTTCCACTGTGTTCAGTACTGTGAGGGGAGAGGGTTGTCATCCTAGGCAGAGCTAGAAACTCAAGGCCAAAACCTATGAGGGAACTTCTGCTGACTGAGCTCAGCACCTAGGGTAATTGGAGATGTGTAGGCTGTGTGGGAGCTACAAATATCTCAGTTCTCCTGTGTCATTTTAGAAAGCTTTTTAGCCCCTGCAGTTGGATTTTCTGGCTTCCCAGTTGCAGGAAGATTAAATTTCCACTGATAATGCATGTTTTTGCCTTGATTTCAAGTGCTTGGGCCTAAGAAATTATGATTAAAAAGAACGATTCTACCATCTGGTGAATCCTATTCTGCCATATTGTGAATCATGTAACAAAAGATTGGGCTTTACATCAAATATTCTTGCTTTTAATTTTTTTTAAAATATGACTTAACTAGTATAAATTGCTGCATTTTTACAAAGATCCCCAAACTTACACGTACTTTGATGGATTTTATCATTTTCACTATTAGATATTTATCAAGTTTTCCCAAGAACCAAACTAATACAGACAAAGTAAAATATGGATTACACATATTTTCAGTTAATTATGGTGTATGAAGTGATTATGTTCATTGGTTTCCTAATGTTAAAACACCATTGCATTTCTAATGGAAACACAGCTTGGTCACAGTGAATAATCTTTTTCACTATTTTGTTAAAGCCTTTATGTTAGACTTTTGTTTAATTTTCTTTTTGCGTCAATATTCATTAGTTGTATTGGGGCAGCTAGGTTGCATAATGGACAGAGTGCAGGTCATAGAGTCAGAAAGACTCATCTTCCTAAGTTCAAATCCAGCTTCAGACACTTACTAGCTGTGTGACCCTGGGGAAAGTACTTAATCCCGTTTTCCTCAGTTTTATCATCTGTAAAATGAGCTGGAGATGGAAACCACTCTAGTATCTTTGCCAAGAAAACCACAGATGGGGTCACAAAGAGTCAGAGACAACTGAAAATGATTCAAGAGTGATGGAATTCTAATAAAGCTGCTCCCAGGCCCAACATTCTAATTTCTTCATGAGCCTCATGAACAACGGACTAACTTCTTCATATATATCTCACTGATCACTAGGACAACAGGTGTGTCCATGAAGTCCTATTTCTTACCAAAACAGCAGGTGTGTCCATGCATTCAACCACAACTACAGTCATGCCTCCAACAGGACCACAAGACCCAGCCAATCAGAAAGCACAACCACCAGGAGGCCTGAGCAAGATGTGGACTCCAAAACAATAGAAGGGACTTTCCCTAAGTAAGCACCTGCACATTAATAGCAAAAGCTATCTTTTAGATTAACTTATGACATAGAGAGTCTTCTTATAATATCATTATCATACATACATACCCCCCAAGATGGCTTTTCCATATGCAATGTGGGTAATGTGCAATTCCACTGTGGCTAGGATACCTCCCCTATTACCTAATCCCTTATCAAACTTCTCCTGCCTTTTTAATACTCATGATTTCTGTTACGCAACTGTATCTTTGCCCTGTAAAAATCTATCTTCTCTGAAGTTGTTCTTTCATCTTGAAACTTAGCCTGCTTCATGAGAGGCGTCAATCTCAATAAATGCCTATTCTTATATTAGAAGTGTCTGACTCTGCATTCTTTGAGATTGTTCCACCACAACACATCATGAAACAACAGAGTAGGGCCTGAACAAAGTGGATAATGTGAAAATCTACTCATTCATTCCCAGAGGATTCTCTCCATTTAGTGTTATAAAGTGTCCGATATCTTGGACTGAATATCCCTATTTTCAAAAGAGAACTAACTGCCCACCTCTCTGCAATTCTTATCTGTGCCTAATTTTCCCATCATACTTGGATGTCACATGTCCCAAGCCAAGAATCTCAGTGTAACACCTGTTCAAAGCAGCATGATCACTCAAATCAGCCCATCAAAAATCCATCTCATCACCCAAATGATTTTTTAAAAGCCTGTCTGTCTTGTCAGTGAACCTTCCACTGCTCCATGTAAATGTGAAGATCTCATGATTAATCTCTCTGATTCTCTAATCTGTGTGCTTAAAGTGAACTTACCCATAACCTGCAAGGATGCCAGTGAATCCATATCACCTTAATGTTTGCACTCTGACATTTGTAGCTTTTACACAGCCCTGAGTACCTCAGCCCTGCTCTCTAGGTGATTATTTATTTGTGAACTTAAGGCAGTGAAAGAAGCAAGGTGAAAAAAGATGAGACTTTGACAGTTGAAATAGTGCAGCTTGTATGCTCCAAACAGGAGCTAGGAAAGAAGTAGTTCAATCCTGAAGCAGCTGAACCAAGGAATGACTTAGAGAAGACAGAGGGACCAGGAGATATCAGGAAGGGAGTTCCTACATTAACATATTTAGCTGTCCAGACTGGAAAAAAATTAGGAAAACATGCAGGGGGCAGTTACTACTGAAGAAGAGGCATAGAAAGGAAACAAAAAGGTAATGGTGGGGAATCCTTAGCAGGGGTGACAATGACAGGCATAAAAGCATAAGAGTAAACCACAGTGAAAGCAATCTGCACACAGATAAATAGACTGTGACTACATCCATATTATTCCTACTAGGTATCACAATTCTCTTCAGCTGTCATATTTGTATATTTTGTTCTCTGATGAGGTCTCTGAGTCAAGACTACTGGATGTGGTCATGGAGTATCCTGAAGTTGGAACCTTCATATCAATGTTGTGAACTGGAGGAGAAGAAAGTGAATCTGTACCCAAAAGACAACCATGAATTATGTGAAATGAATGTACAGTGTCAAGACTTGAGTGACATCTAAAAAAGTAAAAGTCATTGTCCATTTCCTCATGGAATTTATAATCCAGTAAGGGAGGAAGGATAAGACATAAACTCAAATGAGTATAATATAGAGTATGTAAAAGAACCACAGTGTAATACTAGACTTCAAAGGAGGAAGGACTCACTTTCTGTCTAGAAACAAGAAAACATTTCGTGAAGGAAAGGAGAGTTTTATGTCCTGTAGGAGACAGAAACTTTACAAATTTTTAATAAATCCCTGTCCTCAATGAGTTTACATTAGAGAATAGAAGTATCTTATTAATATGCAAATAAACACATGCAAAAAAGAATGCTTTTTTAAAAAATGTTTTAAATATAACCACTTGGGATTTATAGGTTATGGATTTTGGTTTTAACTTTTGTCAATGTATGCTTATGAGACTTTTGTGTTTTCATAAGTATTTCTTTTGTAGAAGTGGAAATAAGTTTTTGTCCTGTAGCTTATCTTTCTTGGACATTGAACACTTTTTTTCTTCCTTTGGGCTAGCATTGACATAAGTCAAATCTAAACCTTGAGGTGATTTATCCAAGGGCTGTGGATTAGGGGACACAGAGAGCTAAAGGCAACAAGATGATCCCTGTCCTTTGAGGCCACACTTCCCTTAGCCCTGAACTTGGAACATACATGAGCCCAGAGTTGAGAGATTCCAGAATGCCCCAGTCCTTCCAGAAAAGCAACTGGTCTGCTGCTTTACAGGAAAATGAAGATGGTTATAAGGAGAAAGAAAGAGATTGAATGGCCACAACATTTTTTTGGCCATGCAAACCTCACACAAGACTGCACTGAAGTCCAAAAAATCTCTATGTTTTTCTGGATCCCAGCTTAATTGATGACTCTGGACAACTCAAGTCCCTATCTTGCTTGTTTAGAATGACCTCCCTGGAAAGGTCCTGCTTGCACAAAAATATTTATACCAACTCTTTGTGGTGTTGAGGTATTGGAAATCAAGGGGCTTCCCATCAGCTGGGGAATGGCTGAACAAGTTGTGGTCTATGATTGTGATCTAATACTATACTACTATAAGAAATGATGAGAAGGTAGATTTCAGAAAAACCTGAAAAGACTTGCATGAACTGATGGAAATCGAAATAAGCAGAACCAGAAGAACATTTAACAGCAATGTTGTACGATGATAAACTGTGAATGAGTTAGCTATTCTCAGCAATACAAAGATCCAACACAATTCAAAGGGACTCATGATGAAAAATGCTACCCACCTCTAGAGAAAGAACTAATGGAGTCTGAATGCAGAGTGAAGCTTACTATTTTTTCATTTTGTTTCTTTCATAGGTTTATTTTTGGTCTATGTTTTCTTTCACAACATGACTAATAAGGAAATGTTTTGCATGATACCACATATATAACCTTTATCAAATTGCTTATTGCCTCAGTGGTGGCAAGGAGGAGGGAGGGAGAGAATTTGGAAATCAATATTTTAAAATATGAATGTTAAAAATAGCTTTTATGTAGAATTCAAAAAATTTTAAAAAGTTAAATTTACCTCTCTGGTAAAAGAAAACCATCTAGTGCTCAGCTTAGATTTATATTCCTTTCGTTTAGATTTAAATCAGAAACTGACACACTGGTGCACTGAGAAGACTATGAATTTGGAATCCTTGTTGTTCAGTCATTTTCACTTGTGTCAGAAGAGCCCATTTGGGATTTCCTTCCAAAGATACTAGAGTAGTTTGCCATTTTCTTGTCCAGCTCATTTTACAGATGAGAAAACTTAGGCAAATAGGGTTAAGTGACTCATCCATAGTCCCACAGTTAATTAATCCTTATGCCACCACTTCCTAGTTGGAGACCGATCATGGACAATTCACTGCTGTTCTAACCTTAGTTTTCTCATCTGTAAAACATTTGAAATAATACTGGTCTACTCACTTTGCATTGATAAGAACAATATTGTCTAGAGTATCACATAACTACATAATAATAATTTTGTATAATGCTTACTATGTGCCAGGTACTGTGCTTAGCAACTGTAATAAGGAAAGTCAGATCTTTTGCTGTTTTTGTTTTAGTATAATCAAGAAGTATAATGCCTCTATTTGAAAGTGATTGAGGAGGATCTTTCCCACCCATTGTCAGGCCTGGGAAGATTTGTAAGAAAGTCCAAGCCTTTTGTTACTGAGGCACTGGTTCTCTACGGATGTGCTGCCCTCTGACTCTAAGAAGTGTATAAAGACGCTGAGGTGCAGTTTTATTTTGCAGCTTAGTTTTGGTAAGAAGGTTTGAGTGCCAGAGGAGGATGCTGAGAAGCTGCTAAGGAGCCCTGGCTTTGAGAACTCAGATGTCGTGCTTCCCTCTCCAGAATGCTGTCAGTCTCTTGAATTAGGATCAGAGGAAACCATGTCTGTTGATTTCTTTGGGGTCCAGGATATTGACTCCCCTGAACTAGGTGAATGACATATGTACTTGACTAAAGGATTGCTGTATGTGCTTGATTAAAGTGATTGTTAATTCCTCAAAAGTTGCCTTTCCTCTTATGAATGCTGATCTAAGAACCTGTGATAGTAAGTCCCCCTGTGTATGTGGGTGTGCTTACTGTTACAGCAACCATCCATGGGAGAGAGGGGCTGTTATTTTCCCCATTATTCCTATTTTACAGTTGAGGAACCTGAGGATGGACCAGCTTCCACATGGATGATAATGAATGATGGATGATGACGCCATCTAAATCTCCAAAGGCTCAATGTAGGTATCTCCACCACAGACTCTTTGAAAACAACCCCACCCTCTCCCCAACTCTTCACCCCCATGTCTATGTGAGGGCTTTTTTTCCCTACTTTGGAAAAATTGGCACTTGTTCCCAAGGCTAGTGGCTGAGAAATCTTGGATCATGCAGGAAGAGCTGAGGGTAGATTTCCCAGGACTGGCCTCGAGTTCTGCACCAGCTGTTTCTGCAGGGAACTGTTCACTTGGATGCTGTATTCCAGTTGACTTCGAAGAGCCTGACCGTCTGCCATGAGGGTGCTTAAGTCACTGCTCAGAGAACCTAGGTGATAGATCTCACAGCTGGAAGCTGAAAGATCAAGGGACAACTTGGTGGAATTGTTTGGGAATGTCCTGTGGAGTCACATCCTGCTGACACAGCTCCCCACCTTCCTCAACCCATCCAAGCTGACTCCCTTTGTTCCTACTTAACCATCTCTGCCAATATTGGCACCAGTCTCTGAAGGTTTGAAATTTTGGCATTATCTTTATATCCCATTCCTCTCCTTCCCATCTTATATGCAAACTATCATTAGGTACTATTCATTTTCTCTTTGAGATGTCTCATTTCTATCCCTTCTTTTGAACTACAAGCATTCTGAGCTCATATTGGTCTGATCAGTCATAGCCAGATATGTTGTCACTTCACTCTACCATCATGGTGTCATTTTAGTCCTCTTCAAGAATAGAAGATCAACAACCAACCAAACAATTGCTGCTTTTGTCCAGGAGATCATCATCCCATTCCCACATTACCTGCCTCCTTCAGTTTCTCGGCCCTCCCACTAATTCTACCCTTTGATGTCAGGAAGACAAGGCCTAAACCCTCTTTCAAATTCAAGGTTTGTGTGGCCATAATGCACCCTGCCCCTCAACTCTAGTCTTCTCTAGGCTAAATGTCAACACGCACCATACAAATTTTTTTTTCCATCTCTGTTGCCTATTGTCCTTCTCTCTCAATTCTTCCAAATCTTACCCTCTCCATACCTTCCACATCTCATCATCTTTGCAATTCACCTTCTTAACTTCCTGTTTTTATTTTCTCCTTATATCATAAGGCAGTGAAACTAAGTGATGTTTAAACATACTTCTTTCACTATGTTCCTTCTTTATTCCATCTTCACTTTCTTTTTAAACCCAGACCTGTGATTTCATTCATACAGGGAACTCCCAATAGGAGCATACCACCACCAATGCCAATGCTGTAACTTAGCATTTTAGAAAACTGCTCAAGGTTCCATAGTTTATAAATGTTAAGAGGATTGGAATTCAGACCTCCCTGACTTCACCACATTACAAAATAGGTAAGATTCTTTGGGGAAGAAGGCACCAGTCTCTCAGGAGGCTCTAGAAGACTTCATGTGTATAAACCAAGCCTTGAAGGAAACTTAGGATTTCAATAGGCAAAGGTGGACAGGGAATGCCCATCAGACATAAGGGACAACCATTGCAAAGGCAGAGATGGGAGATGGAGCGTGACGTGTGAGAAAGTATAAGTCCACGTACAATATTGTCTCCTATTAACATTGTTTCAACTAAACAACCTATAACTATTTTATGTGAAACACTCTCAAGGCAGGTCTTCTTCCTTCACCTTATATTTAAAGAAATAAATTTGTTTTAACCTAAATCTGAAGTTTTAACTTGTCCCCATTAAATTTTTTTAATCCAGTCCCCTATCTGCTATAGCATGCTCTCCCTTTTACCCATCTTGTTAGTGACCCTTAAGTCTTTTTTAATATTTTATTTTCCCCCAAATTACATGGTAAAAATTTTTTAAACATTTAAAGAAATAGTTTTGAGTTCCAACTTCTATCCTTCCACCCACCTCCTCCCTGAAACAGTAATCATTCAGATTCCCTGTTCAATTTTTTCTTGTTGAAAGTCATAGACATTTTATTTCCTAGTGTCAGTCAGGCTATGTTTAGAAAGCCCACCCCCTCCACAGAAAACACATTCTGCTGTAATTTGGAAATATTACATTGTCTGTGTGATGGACAGAGAAGATTCTCCTAGCTTTTCTGGGCTCTGGACCAAACTACCAAGTAGGTGTTAACAAGAAAGATGAACTGCGGGGTTTGGGCTACTGGTTTGGATCTGTACATCATGAGTATCTGAAACCTGCTCACTGTGAACCCAGGAATCCAGAAGTATTCTTCTACTTGAAGGCAATGCAACTGGATTTCTTTAAAAATCCAGTGTATGACTTGGGCATTTCAATAATTCACACTGACCTTTGTCTTAAGTAACCTGACTGGATAAGGTTGAACTGTGCTATTGTATTACTGTAAAGGCTGCCTAGACATGACCCAAGTCTCAACATAGACATCTCATCCATGCTGTTTGTGTCTGAAAAGGTTTCTCCTCTCTTCCCTCCAAACCCAGCCCATCTTTCATGGTATCTTTCCAGGATGGAATGCTGTATCTCTATGGAAGATGGAGTTCCCAGGCAGAGAGCTGGGGCAGGAGGCAGATGGGGATGAAATCACTTACCCTTCAGCCTCTGCTTCAGCTCCAGTAGAGGGTTACATAGACCTACAGCTCAGACTGCAGGGACTAGAAGAGTTTCTGGTTCTTCTCACACTGCTGCTGTAAGAGGATCATTTTGTGCTGTAGCCTACCAGGGAAAAGAAAAGGGCTTAGAAATACCTGGTATTCCACAGGGCAACAGACCCATCAGGACAGCATCACTGTGATCAATTGTTACTCTCCAGAGGCAGGTGAATTAGATTGGGGTAGGACCCAAGGTAAACAGATACCATGAAGGCTTTCTTGTGTTAGAACAAGAAAGATGCCCTGCATATCACTGAGGGGATTAATAGGCTGTCAAAAGAATTGTATCTATTGGCACAGGGGCAGTGGATAGAGTACTGGACCTGGAATCCCAAAAGACTATAGCACTTACCTTTCCAAGTTGTTACGAGAAACAAATGACATAATGATTATAAAGCTCTTGGCACAGTGCCTGGCATAGAGTGAGTGCTACATAAATGTTAGCAATCATCATCATCATCATTTTCATCTCATGTAATCTTCACAACCACCCTGGGAAATAGGGTACAGATGAACTTGAGATTTAGTGAAGCTAAATGACTTGCCCCAGGTCGCATGGCTAATAAACATCTGAAGTAAGATTTGAACTCAGATCTATCTGACTCAAGGTCATACTAACCCTCCTATCTACTGTACCAGTCTGTCCCCAATTTGTTGTTCAGTCGTGTCTAATTATTTATGACCCCATTTGGGGTGTTCTTAGCAAAGATGCTGGAGTGGTTTGCCATTTCCTTCTCCAGTTCATTTTACAGATGAGGAAACTGAGGTTTAAGTGACTTGCCGTGGGAATTACAAAGGTAGTAAGTGTCTGAGGTCAGATTTGAACTCAGGTCCTCCTGACTCTAGGGCCAGTGCTCTATCCACTATGCCACTAGCTGCCTCTCTCTGGTGATACATGGGAAGAAAAGGAGGTTTCTCAAGAGAGATTCTCGTGCACTTAGAGCAGGGGGTCTGCTGATAAATGTTTAATTGCCTGAAAAAAATGGACACCACAGACTTTCAAGTTTAATATGCATTTTTAACATGTTTTTCTATCACTTTTTAAAATCTAGACCAGAACTTCTTAAACTTTTTCCACTCACAACCCCCTTTCAACTTTCAGGAGCATTGTTGGCATTTCATGGCCCGATGGCATGCACAGTGCAAAGGGTGCATGCTTTGTGTTCAGAACCAAAACTATGGTGAAGCACTGCCAGAAACACCTTGGATCCATTATGGATTTCATTTTTAATTAATATTTAGTTGTTACAGTTTCAGTTTTGCTACTGCCAAATTTTTCAAGACCCCATGTGGGGTCGAAAACCACAGTTTAAGAAGGGCTGGTCTAGAAAATGAACAAAACATTAAGTCAAGCCTTGATATGTAGGGTTTTCTGATTTCTGAAATGTAAATACTCACACTGAAAACTAACGAGCTGGCTCCCTGAGCCCATCCCGATGGCTTCCAGCACACTCCAGACTTAGGGTTGCTTATAGGGGTAGTTGGGAACAGAGGCAGAGAAAGAAGCTCCTAACAGCCTGTCTTGCCAATCTTGTAGAAGGTGTGAGGCAGAGGGCTGCCATACCCCTAGACAGGCCTGGATCACATGCTGTTTTTCTCCTGGAGGGAGAGCTGCTCTATTTGGAACTGCAGGATCTCCTGCTGCCTCTCCTTCAGGTCCTCAACCATTTGCTGTTGCTCGGCCTTCTGCCTCTCCAGTGTGGCCTCTAGCTCTTGATGTCTCCTGTGGGGGACCAGCAGAGCTTCCCTCATATGCTCCAGCTCCCTAGAATGCTCTGATGGGGCAGGGAAGATGTATTTGGGTTTCTGAGGCACTAAGGTTCCCAGACCCCTTCCAAGGAAGAAGAGAACTCCACCACAACAGCCTTGGCAAACTGAGAGAAGGGAAAGGTGGAGGGAGAGACAGTATGCCTGCAGATGGTGATCAGAAGTGGGAAAACATCAGACTCTACCACAGGGCAAATGGAACTTTCATAGTCTTAAGTCACAGTTAGTGACTTAAAAACAAAGGAGCAACTGGGCACTCAGCTTAACCTCCTGGAATGGAAAAGCTACATCTGCTTCTCTCTGGAAAAGTTTTCTGTACAATATGCTTGAGAAGACACACTGAAAAGACTAGTAGTGAATATGGTGCTTTCTTCAGTTGTCTCAGTTATGTCTGATTCTTGGTGACCCCGTTTGGGTTTTCTTCGCAAAGATAAATGGAGTGGTTTGCCATGTCCCTCCCTAGCTCACTTGACAGATGAGGAGACTGCAGCATACAAGGATAAATGACTTGCCCAGAGTCACACAGCTAATAAATGTCTGAGGCCAGATTTGAACTCAGGTTTTCCTGATGTAATAGGCTCTAGATATAACATTCAATATAGCTCCAAAATGAAGTTAGATAATAATGATAGTTCTAGCTTATATTTATATATACCCTTTAGGCACCATCACATTTGAGTCAGTTGGGTAAGCTGATGGGTAGAGTGTTGGATTGCAGAGTCAGGAAGACCTGAATTCAAATCCCACCTCACTGAACTGCTTTCAGTCTCAATTTCATATGTAAATCATAGGGTTGTCACAGTTATTAAGAGATATGATAACTTCCTATTTATGATGGGTATTGTGTTTCTTCCCTTCTCAATGGGTAGGTGAGGAGAGGAGAGAGGAAGAAAATTTGAGGTGAAAATAATTTTTTTAATTTAATTTTTAGATATGATAAAAAAGACATGATAAAGTATCTTTTAACAAACTTTAAAGTGCCCTATAAGTGGGAGCTATTATTAAATATTTGATACAACACACCCAAGTGGTAGGTAGGGCAAGTATTAATTATCTTAAAATTTTGCAGATGAAAATACAAATCTAAGGGTGAGAGAAAGAGAATTTTGTCTGGGGTCAAACAAATAGGGAATGACAAAATCAGGACTTGTGCCCAAGCCTTCTGTGGGTAAGTCTGATTGTTCTTTCTATAATGCCTCTCTTTAGGCCATGACCAACATATGGCAGCTTGACCAGGGCTGTAGCACCTACAACATTGACTTGTATGCCCTCCTAGAACCCACAGACTTTCTTTCATGAAAGAAGCTGTTCAGATCCAAAGCCACTCTGAGAATTCTGAGCATTATGGAACAATGGAAGCAGCTTCAGAATTTCCCCCACAGATGGAGGAGGCCATTGTCTGGGTTCTTGCCCCTGTTACCTTTGGAGAGGTGGCTCAGCTGAGCCTGCAGGTTTTGCTTTTCTATCAGGAGGATTCTGATCTCATTGCCCAGCTCAGACATGGACTCTGGATTCGGCATGTGAATGCTAGAGGAGAAGCCTGTTACAGGAATGAAGGACTGGACAGCTCAGGCGAGTTATGTACGTGCAGCATCTGTATTGACTTAATGATAGGCTCATTCCTGATCCCCAGTGGTTCCAACCCACCACAGCCAAAGTCCACCCAACCCCACTTTTTATTTTCAAAGGGTATTTCTCAGGTAGATCTAGGGAATTCTGGAAACAAAATATACCTAGATTTTTAGGCAGGCATTGGAGGAAGCTTCTCATACTATCCTTGAGGATGAGATGGAGAGAGGTGGGGCAGATGAGAGTACAGGTATGTGGCTTCCAAATGGATGGAATGACTGGACCAAAGCAGAGAGATATATATCAACTTGGAAGGAAGTCTCTAGGAGAGTGTTTGAGGGATCTGCTCTTGGCTCTGGGGTATTCATTAATTTTCTATATGACCTGGATTGCCATTGAAGTAATAAATAGTGTGTTTACCTCATTTGCAGAAGGCTCCAAGGTAAGAGGGATAGGGAACATGTTGAATGACAGAGTCGTGATAGAATTCAAGGGAAGAGCACCTATTTTGTGCTGGGCACAAACTTAAGAGTTTTACATATATTATCTCCTTTGTGTTGAGGTCTAGGATGGAGTCCGGTTGACAAGTTCAGAATAGACCTTCGGGAAAACTGTTCTTTGTGACTGCGCTCATTATCATCTAGAATGGCTCTCCATGCCCCCGGATATTGATGTCTCCATGAGACAAACAAGAGAACTATAGAATACAAGGGATATGTAAAATAGATGATCTTTAGGCTAACAGTCTTTAAAGACAATAAGACTGACCAAATCACTAGGACAGGAGATGAGTAGAATGTCATGTAGGTTTGCAGTTTCTGTCTATATATACCCTGACCTTCAGATTAATAAATGGAGTTGCCCTATCTTCTTCCACCTGCCTGTGTCTTTCTTCTTCGCCACATCACTAAGCCAAGTGGGGATGCAGGCCATCCATCACACCTTTGATCTTCAGTACAATCATAGGAAGCAGGTGCTGATTTTAAAAGACTGGAAGGGTAATTCAAATCTAATCCAATGAAATTTAATAAAGATGAATGAAAAGTCTTGCTTTTAGATGTAAAAAATCTATAGGAGGGAGGAGTTATGACCCAACAAGTTAATATGGAAAAGAGCTGAGGGAATTTTGGAGAGTTACAAGCTTAGTGTCAATCAATGGTATGATATGATAGCTACAATAAGCCAAAGTGATTTTTTAACTCCTCAGCTAGATTATATGACTATTCAAAAAAAGATGAGTTTAATAACACATATAGAGAAAAAAAATAGATGGAGAGGATGTCATGATCTTGCCCATATTGAAGTAGATAAGTAGATAGTTGCTTATACTATGATTTGTCATGAATAGGCAGTCCACTGAGTTGATTCTTTTCCTCCAAATGTTTTGGACAGGCACTGCAAATGGACAATAAACTGGCCTGTGATTGAATGTGAGGAAAACACAACACTGGTTCATGTTGTTTTCCTTTTTTCCTGGGGGAGACAGTCAGGGTTAAGTGACTTGCCCAGAGTTACACAAATAAAAAGTTTCTGAGGCCAGATTTGAATTCAGATTCTCCTGACTCCAGGGCCAGTGCTTTATTTACTGCACTATCTAGTTGTGCCTGGGTTCACATTTGAGAAGCTTTACAGAGCTTACAAAGATGCTCAGCTGTGTATCTCAGGAGGCACTCAAGCTCTGATTTGCTGACTTCCATGGTGCCCCAACTGTGTGTGTTAGTAGGGAGTGGGGGAGGAGGGATGAATAGAATTTATACACACTTATTGAACAAATTAGGCTGAGATTTCAAGCAGTATGGAAAGCCTATGAGTCTCCCTTATTAAGAAACAAAAGAGAGGATTCTGGCAAGATGGCAAAATTGGTTGGGAAATTCCAAGTTCTCCATATGTGTTCCACAAACAAGACAAATAGTGCCTCAGAGTGTACACAGAGTGGCCAAAATAGACACAGGTAGAACAGTGTTCCTCCTGGGACAATTGGAGAAGATGCAAAGAAAGATCCCTGGTTGTTCTGAAGAGTGAAATATACAAACCTCCAGGCTATCTCCTATAAAACAACAAAGAACAAGCCCTGGAAGCAGTTGGGCTGGGAGTTAGCCTCAGTCTCAGACACAGGAATTTTCATCTCCTAGACAAAGTGGAGAGTTGGATTGGGGGTGAGGGCAAGGAGACATTAAGGAGGCTTCTGCTGACAAGGGATACCATATTCAGCTGTTCTGGTGAGATGCAGTCTTGGGCAAGAAGGAACCAGTATACACCAGGTGAGTACAGAAGCAGTGGGATAGTGACACTGGTGCCTGTGGATACTTACAGGAGAGCTGAGCCCTTGATATTCATTCCAGGTCAGTGTGGAGAAATGAAGGTTATAGCCACTGCAAGGTGATCAGGGAGCAAGAGCATTTCCAGAATAGTGTGCCTGGGGGTCCTACCTGTGGTTTGGATGGGGAAAGGAGTGCAGAGATTGGGCTCTGGACAAAGTTCACAAAATTACATTAAGAAGCATCTGAGGCCAGAGGCAATATCCACCAAACCCTAGTATTAGAGGAGATTATAATAACAAGCTGCTAATTTATTTTTAAATGAGTAGGCAGGGGCAGAGCCAAGATGGTGTGGTAGAAGGATGGACCTGCTTGTAGCTCTGCCCACAACACCAATAAAATATGTGTAAAAATGACTCTAAACAAATTCTAGAGCCACTGAAACCACAAAACAACACATTAAAAGAGATCTCCAGGCCAAGACAGCCTGGAAGACTGAGAAGAAAGGTCTATAACACCAGGCCCAGAGTGGCGCACAGCCCAGACTTGCAAGAGTGGTGCCAGCAGGGAGAGGACTGGAACAGGCTTCAGGGCACAGAATTCCGATGTAGCAGATGCAGTTCCCCAATTCTTCAAACCACAAATGCCAGAGACAACTTCAAAGGTCAGTGAGAGAACTCTTTCACCTGAGTAAGAAGGGAGAAGGGTCCTGCCCTATCCCCATCCCCAGGCAGCTGCAGCATCCATTTTAGGAGCCCTCAGCCTAAAGCTCCTGGGGGGATCAAGCAGCTGATCTGAATCTCAGCCCTAGGTGGCAACCCTAGGTTGAGAAGGAGCACTGGTGTGATAGAGCTGGAGGCAGTTGTGGAGAGGGAACCCTACTCGCAGATCCTGGGCCAAAAAGCTTGTGATTGTTCCCAGACCTGAGAGCAGGCCAAGAAAGGAGTAAACTCCTCTCCCTTGATTGTGCCACCTTGGAAGAACTGAGAACTTACAGGTCCCTAGAGCATACCCTCCATTTGACAAAGCCCTCAAAAGTCAAGTAACTGACTGAGGAAATTCTCACAAAAGGGAAAAAAAAATAAGACTATAGAAGGTCACTTTCTTGGTGAACAGGTATTTTCCTCCATCCTTTTGAATGAGGAAGAATAAAGCATACCATTAAAGGAAGACATCAAAGTCAAGGCTTCTTCATCCAAAACCTCCAAAATAAAATTGCAATCGTCTCAGGCCATGGAAGAGCTCAAAAGACATTTTGAAAATCAAGTAAGAGAAGTGGAGGAAAAATTGGGAAGAGAAATGAGAACAATGCAAGAAAATCATGAAAAGTGAGTCAACACCTTGCTAAAAGAAATCTAAAAAAATGTTCAAGAAAATAACAGCTTTGAAAATAGATTAACCCAAATGGCAAAAGAGGTCCAAAAAGCCAATGAGGAAAAAGCACTTTAAAAAGCAAAATTAGCCAAATGGAAAAGGAGGTACAAAAGACCACTAAAGAAAATATTTTTTTTAAAAATTAGAAGTGAACAGATGGAAGCTAATGACTTTATCAGAAATCAAGAAATTGCAAAACAAAACAAAAAGATTGAAAAAAATTGAAGACAATGCAAAATATCTCATTGCAAAAAGAACTGACCTGGAAAATTGATCCAGGAGAATTAATTTAAAATTTATGGGGCTACATGAAAGCCATGATGAAAAAAGATTCCAGACATCATCTTGCATGAAATTATCAAGGAAACCTGCCCTGGTATTCTGGAACCAGAGGGTAAAATGAATATTGAAAGCATCCATGTATCACCTCCTGAAAGACATCTGAAAAGAAAAACTTCTAGGAATATTGTAGCAAGAGTCCAGAGTTCCAAGGTCAAGGAGAAAATATTGCAAGCAGCCAGAAAGAAAAAGTTTGAATATTGTGTAAATACAATCAGGAAAACATAAGATCTAGTAGCTTCTACATTAAGGGATCGAGGGACTTGGAATATGATATTCCTGAAGTTAAAGGAACTAGGATTAAAACCAAGAATCACCTACCCAGAAAAACTTAGTATAATACTTCAAGGGAAACAATGACTATTTAATGAAATAGTGGACTTTCAAGCATTCTAGATGAAAAGACCAGAGCTGAATAGAAAACTTGACTTTCAAATACAAGAATGAAGAGAAGAATGAAAAGGTAAACAGGAAATGGAACTTACTAAAGTTGAACTGTTTATATTCCTACATGGAAAGATAATATTTGTAACTCTTGAGATTTTTCTCAGTATTTGGGAAGTTGGAGGGATTATATCCATATAGACAGGGTAGAAGATGAGTTGAATAGAAAGGGATAATATCTAAAAAAATAAAATTAAGGGATGAAAGACAAATATATTGGGAGGATAAAGAGAGAAATGAAATGGAGCAAATAATCTCTCATAAAAGAGGAAAGAAAAAGTTTTTGTCGATGGAAGGGAAAAGGGGGGAGGTGAGAGGGAAAAAGTGAAACTCTCATCACATTTGGCTTAAGGAGGGAATAACATGCACAGTGGGCTGTGAGAGGATAATAGAAGGGAGGGCAAATGAGAGGAGGGAGTAGTTAGAAGTAGACACTTTTGGGGAAAGACTGGACAAAAGAGAGAATAGAATAAAGGGGGAGCAGGATAGGGTAGAGGGAAATAAAGTATTTCACAACATGACTATTATGGAAGTCTTTTACATATGTACACATGTAAAGCCCATATTGAATTGCTTGCCTTCACAGGGGGGATGTGTGGGGAGAGAGGAAGAGAGAGAAGCTGGAAGTCAAAAATTTAAGAATGAATGTTGAGAATTGTTATTGCATGCAACTGAGAAATAAGAAATACAGGTAATGGGGTACAAAAATCTATCTTGCCCTACAAGAAAAGAAAGAAGATGGTGATAAAGGAAGGGAGTGGTATGATAGAAGAGAGGGCAGATAGGGGAAGGGGTAATCAGAATGTATGGTATCTTGGAGAGCAGGGGGGAGAGATGAGGAGAATATTTGGAACTTATAATCTTGTGGAAATGAATGTTGAAAACTAAAAATAATAAATGAAATTTTAAAAAATGATTAGGCAAAGGAGAAAGATTCCAACCATAGACACTTACTACGGGAACAGAGAATACCATGGTTCATCCTCAGAGTAGTTTACTGAAGCAAAGACTAATGTCAAATGACTAATTACACAAAAATTGTTCAAAGAATAATTTTTAAAAGACTTCAAAAATCAAATCATAGAGGTTGGAGTAAAACTAAAAAAATTAGAACAATCCAAGAAAATTAGATTATGGACAAAGGTCAACCAACTGGAAAAGGAGATCCAGAATCTTGAGGAAGAAAACAACTACTTAAACATGAGAATTGGGCAAGGAGAAACCAGCAAAGTTACAAGAGACCAAGAAATAATAAAACAAAATATAAAGAATGAAAAAAACAAAGAGAATGTGAAACATCTCATAAAAAAAATACAACTGATCTGAAGAATAGATCAAGAAGAGAAAACATAAGAATAATCAGATTACCTTAAAGTTATGATTAAGAAAAAGATTTTTGATAAAATAATCAAAGAAATAATTAAAGAAAATTATTAGTGCTTCAGCATTAGATCAAGAAGGAAAATATAAATATAAAAAGTTCACTGGTCACCACATAAAACAAACCCAAGGAGAAAAACTTACAGAAACATCATAGTGAAATTCAGAAATCTCCAAGTTTAAGGAGAAAATATTTTGTGCAACAAGAAAAAAAAATACAATTCAAATATGATAGAGCCACAATTAGAATTATACAAGACCTAGTAGCAGCTACACTAAAAGACTTCATGTCTTGCAATACTATCTATCAAAAAGCAAAAGAATGGGGGTTGTGGCTAAAAATATCATACACAACAAAGGTAAATATAACTGAATAAATAAGTAAAAATAAATAAATTTTTAAAAAGATATTCAATGAATTGACAGACTTTCAGAATTTTGGTGCAAAAAGGCCAGAACTTGGTAGAAAATTTGATACACAAGATCTAAGAGGTATACAAGGTAAACATTAAAGAATAAATTACAAGTGACTCAATAAGGACAGACTGTTTACTTCTTACACATGGAAATATAAACGTCTGAAATTGTTATTAGTGATTGGGTAGTTCAAAAGATAGATTAGGGTAAAGCTGAGAATGATGTAATTCTAAAAAGCCCAGTGATATGAGAAAAGGTAAAAAGTAATTATCTCATACAAATGAGATGGTAGAAGAAGAATTGATACAGAGGAATTAGATGGGGGGACAGAGCTGGTAGTTCTAGAACCCTGCTCTCCTTGGGAATAGGATAAAGAGGGAACAATAAGATGTATCCAGAAGGGTATATTCAGAAAGAAATAAGAGAATAAATGTATGCTCAGTACGAAGAGCACAAGGGAGGGATTCTTAGAAAGAACCCTACTCATATCAGATCTGAGTTAAAGAGACAACAATATATACATTTGGAAGGGTTTAAAAGTCTTCTAAATACATAAAGAAATATGAGGGAGAGAGAATAGGTGGGTATAGAAAAGTGAGCAGATGAGTAGAAATGGGATAAAGAGAGAGCAATAGATATATTTGGAAGGATATAAATATCTTCCAAATTCAGACAGAAAAAGAAGGGAAGGGAATGCAGTCAGGGGAGAGAATAAGGTAGGGATTTGTGAAGGAGGGTGGATTAAGGAACAGGAGAGTAAAGTAGCAGGTAGAAGTAAAGCAGAGGAGTGAGGAGGGATAGGAATAAGGACAGTGACGAAAATAAACAAGTAACTATAGTCTAGGATGTGAATGTGGTGAATTTACTCTTAAAATGGAAACAGCAGATTAAAAATTTGAATTCAACAATATGTTGCTTTCAAGAAAGGCTATAAAAATGAGAGATTCACACATACATAAAATAAAAGTCATCCGCAGATTTTATTAAATAAAAATAGAAAGTAGAGGTAGTAATCATGATCTCAGATAAAGTTAAAGCTAAAATAGATTTCATTAAAAGAGAAAAACACAGAAACTATACTACATGTCATCCATATTAATCAATATTGTTTTAAACTATTGAAAATAACCAGGCAGTATAAAGTTGGAATATTGTTTTGGTGTAGGAAATGATGAGCTAGTGGATTTAGAAAAGTATAGAAAACTTGGACTTATGAAAGAAGATGCTATCCACCTTTAGAGAAACAGAGGACAAGTAGAAATAAACATAGTATGTAACTTACCTATATGTGCATGAATATATATGTATATATGTGTATGATTATAGATATCTATGGATATATGTACATGTATATGTAGGTGTGTATATAAATATGTGTATGTGTGTATGTATATGTATATCTGTGTGTGTATATCTATATATATAGATATACACACACACACATATAGACACATATGTACATATAAAATCTCCACACTCAATTGTGCCTTCCAGGGGATGGGGTGAGGAAGGAGGAAAACAAATATAGTAAAAAGTACACAGTAGACAACAAAAGAAAACCTCCAAGGATGTAAAGAATATACGGACAGCTATGAAAATAATGTATAATATTTATTACATATGTTTTCTTGAAATAGAAATTTCTACTGTATAAATGGCAATGTTTTTTTGTTTTCTTATTTTGTCTTCAAATTTTAAATAAATTTTAAGCCCATTAAAAAAAATAAAAAGAAAGAAGTTAAAAACAACACAAAAAACCATACTTCTTACATTTGCTGATTCACACCTCTGATAAGGAAGAAAATTTGTCATTCAATAATTTAAGAAAAGGCTTAAAATGCTAATGCCCTTGAAAGAGAAGATAAGATTAACGTGTTCTCCTGATGGCTAATCCTTTCCCAGAGCATGCTGGAGAAGAGAGGAGTGATCAAGGGGTCAGCAGCACTGGAAGGAAGGCGGGAACTCAATCCCTTCACTTCTTCATCTCACTGCTTCTATTACTGAAATAAGAATTGTCATTCTAAATCCCCACCCAGCTCCCTGAAAATGCAAGGTAACAGAGCCCTTGACAAAGGAGAGAAAAGTGATCCCTCTTATTACCCATCCCCTTCTCCCAATTCTGAAATTTCAAAATCATGACATTTACATGAGAGTTTAGATTGTGGCTGGCACATTGCAGAGTTGGAGGACAAGCCCCCCAAAGCAGTTGGCTTCTGAATTCTAATCGTTTCCCAAAGGCCACTGTTACTGAGGGGTCCTGAGGTGACTGACCTGCAGAGTTCTGCAGATATCCACAGAGGATGGGGCTGGGAAGTATAGTGGGGGGTGTGCAGGCAGTGAGGAGAACTGACTTCAGCAGGGTTGCTAGGCAATGGGGCTGGCATGGCAGGAGTGGTAGGACTCATACCTGGACAGAAAAAGACATTTGTAAGAAAGAAATAAGATAAATAAAAGGAGGAAGATTGGGGAGGGGGTCAGTATGGCTGGATGTAATTTTGGAAACATATGGAGACTGAAGTGGCATATGTACAGGATTATGTGATCTTTGCACCAGGTGACATTCATACAAAATATCAGCCAGGTGGGGGTTCACACCCCCTTCTCCACATCCCACCTCTTCCCATAGCAGAGAATTAGAAAATGGCTTTGTCTAGGGTGCTGCTGGCAATTGCAACTTTCACCTCAGGGACAAAAGTTAGCACAGTAAGAGGTGGGGAGAAGGTGGGGAGAGGGCTCCCACCATACATGCTTAGGACAAGAGCTCTGGGACTTCATATTTCATTAACAAACCATGGAACCACAGAGCAGATCCTGGCATTGCAGCCATCTGACTAATCTTTCAAATTTCCACTTTGGTACAGTGGGAGGAGGAGAGAAAACATGATATGTCATCTGGGCAATGATGACATCGATGATCTGTGCTTTACTTATTTTGTCTTGATGAGGCACTCAACCTCTAAATATGGGATCCTTTCCCCTCAGAGGCCATGGTGAGCAGTGAGCCTGAGTTAAGTGTTTCTCATGGGGAGTACAATGGGCCACTATTTAAAGCTGACATCATCCAGCTCCTGGGAAAGAATGAGCACTGGGAAGTTCTTGGACTAGATGACACGTAAGCTTCTCTCTCATCAAACTTCTGTGCAATGTGGGCCCTTCCACTGGACCCTCTGTCATCTCTGATTAAGCTTGTGTCCCTTGGCAGAAAAGCCTGGGTGGGGAGGCTGGACCTCAGGGAAAATTCAGCTGATTCTGCTTCCTTCCAGGCAGTAAGAAAGTCAATAAATATTTATTAAGCACTTACTGTGTACTGGGCACATAACTATGGGCAAAGCTTTTGTGACTGCCTGGAAATCTGAGAGATGTTTTTGTTTCTGCCCTTCATTCAGTCAGGGTACTTAGATAGATCAATGTGTTTGGTCCTCATTGACCAGTCCATCCCACTTTTACAATCCCTTCTTTTCCCCAATTCAGACAATACCCAGTCAGTGTTCTTTAGAGTCTCTGGGATTAGGGGTGAGAAGGTCTAAGGCAAAGGAACAAACCAAAGGCAGTGAATATACTTTTCAACTACAGTCCTGGAAACATGTGTATGTTAGTAAGCAAAATTGCAATGCTCATATATCCCACACTCCCCTTTCCAGAAAGCTCAAAGCACATACAAATACACATGTTCTGTAAGGACTCATACTCATGCAGGTAACCTCTGTGCACATTGTATATCAACTTTTCAGTGACCATCAAAGCTGCCATGCAAACCACAATATAGCTTAAGCATATGATTCCTGGAGTGGAGAAAGAGCTGCACTAAGCAACAGTCATTCTGATGGAAGAATGCATCCAAAGACAAAATGGAGTTCATGTGTCTGCCTCCGAGGCTCTGGGATAATCTGGTGCTAATGTTTCAACTCAAAGAAGTTACAAAGTGGGTGGCTCAAAGAGCCCATGCCAGACCCTCTTCATTGAAGGGCTGTATCAGGGAGGCCCCCTTGTCATTTTTCCATCTTTTGCTTTGAGTCAGGGTGAAGCTAACCAGAAACAAAAAGGAAAAGAGAAAGGAAGAGAGGAGGGGAAACAAAAGGACCTGATGACTTCTATCCTCCCAGATCTCAGATTCTATGATTCTGCAGAAATTGGCAAAGTCTATGCCATTTGGGTACAGGAACAGTGGATTTTCTAGCGGCCTTGCCTCTAGAGCCTCTGCTTCTAAACTGGTATTTCGCACCTTTCTCTAATCCTTTAGAAAGAGGAGAAATTACATCTCTAGTATCTCTAGAAGGGACGTCCAGAAATTGTTTCATTCTGCCCTCCCATTCTGGGCAGAATTTTATTCGTAGGTAACTGAGGCTAGGCAAATGAACGATTCTCCTGTTTGGAAAGAGATTTCATAATCTCTGTGTCCTCTTGGAAATAGGTCTCTGCTCAGTTAAGTTTCAAACTACCAGGCTGTGCTGGCTAGCTTGGACTATTTGAGTCCTTCATGTTCCACTGAACTGAGCTCCATCTACCAATGTCCCCAAACTGACTATTGTAGAGAGTTAACTATGTAGCCTCATCCTGAGAACATATTTGAAAAACATCAGGGGAGTGAATCCAGGTGTGGTTGACTCTACACACTTCCAGTTTGGCATACTCCTCCTCTCAGGGTCAATAATTGGTAGATTCTAGGCAAAAGGAATTCTCTGACACTGACCAGATCCCTTCACTCAGTGACTAGCCCAGCATGCCCATTCAGGTTTGTTCCAGGGGTATTTTCAAGTCCATTTAGTTTCTTCCTAGCCAGAAACATTCATCGGTCTGCTGGATTAAACAATCCACAGGGTGAAAAAGGTTTGGGTTTTTGAAAACCTTATTTTGCCTATAGCTGATCCTATGAAATTGACCTTTTAAAGAGGAGTAGTAGAGCCAACATAGGAAGCAAGGACTTCTCCTGCAAGATAGAGAGCCAGCAATCTGGGGAGGGTGTGTATGGGACAAGATGAAGTAAACAACCATCCTGGAAGATGGAATACAGAGTCCTCCTCCCATAAATCCCAGAGCATGTTCTTCTGGTCTCTAGAGATCTGACACTTACCTTGTCACTGGCAGTCCAAACCAGACAAGATATATCACCTTCTACAAAAGGGAAAGAGGAAGAATTTGCCTTCTACCTTCTTGGTCTGGTGACTGCTGTTTTGCAAGGCTGTTCTCAGGACGAGACCATACTACTAAGTAGCATTTTGCAGTTAGGGAGGACAATATAGTGTATGGAAGAGACCACTTCTCCCCTGCCATTGTCTAGGGTCTCATCTAAAGATTCCACAGCACAAACCATGTCAGAGGGAAGGGAAGTCCTCCCTTGCATTAAAGACTATTACTTTAGATATTCTTGAAATTATATTTATATAGAGCTATGATAATTGGACAATGTCTAAAGCTTCAGGAATAAATGCTTTTCACACCATACACACACACATACACACACACACACACACACACACACACACACACACACACACACACACATTCCCTCAGCCAACTGAAGTTGAATGAATGTATGTACCAAGCAAGCAGGCCTTTGCTGCCCCCAATTTACTATTGCTTCAAACGTTGCAAATATATCTTTTTTTTTTTTTAATTTTAGGCCCCACGGTTTACTGAAAGCCATGCAAGTCACATGCTACAGAGAGGGAACAAATCCACTGGAAGTCTCTCATTTTCTCCCAGTTGCTTCCGTAGCATCTGCAACTCCTGTTGAGTCTCTGCCAAGAAGAGTACCAATGTCCCACAGCAGTCAAGGAAGGAGGAGCAGCAGGGCGAGGGGGACCAAAAGGCAGAAATATGGAGGGGGTTGAGGAAAGTGGAGGCTGGCGAATGCCACTTGACTTGGGTTGGAGTTAAAATAAAGGCCTAGAAACAAACATAAAAGATGAGGATGGGGGGGGGGGGGGAATCATTAAAGGGAGAGTGTGAGAGTGAATAGACACAGACAGAAGGAGAGAGCAGGAGAGAGAGAAGCGGGAAGAGGAGACAGAAAGAGAGAGAGAGACGAATTTCAGATAGTTGTACAATGAGGCTTGGTGTTTACTGAAAAGGCAAAAATTGACTTCTTACCTCCTTGAGAGTCCATTACCTTCTTGGTATTACTCTTCTTATTCCCCAAAGAAGAGTCTTTTGAAATGTAATCTGTGTTAGATGAAATTAAGGATCTGGCTTGATAAAAGCCAGATGCCATCTCCCTACCATCTATCTGAAGCAGTGGGCTAGCTCTCCAGAGTCTGATCGTAGGAAGGTATTTGCTAAATTCCAAGATGTAGAGGCAGTGAGTGCAAAAAGGAGTGGATTTGGTGTCAGAGGAAAGGGATATGTATTCGTCTGAGAGCTGCTGTTTACTACCAATGTAATCCCAAGCAAGTCATTTGGATCTGGTTGTCAGTATCCTCAGCTATAAAATGAGGCCAGTTTAACAAGCTAGATGATCTAAGGCCTTTTCCATCTTTAAATGCTGTGATCCTAAATGTCCTGAGTCCCCTAAACTGCAGGCTGATAACCTGCTGTCCTGGTATTTGTCATTTTCATGTCATCCAAAATGTCAATGTTATTCTGACCAAGGAGTCATTCAAAGGCTAAAATTGAAGTCTTTGTTGTTCTAATTTTGCTTCTGCTTTATCTTTGTATGTCCCATAGCACCAAACAGTGACTTGAACACAGTAAAGGGGGGTGGGGGATTCAATAAATGTTTGATTTAAATTATCTGATCCTAAAGAAATCACCCAGATGGCCAGAAACCTGCTTGCATCAGGGTACTGACACCCCAGAGCTGGGTTTTCTCCTAATCTCCTACAAACATAGCCACTGAAGCCCTCTTGTTTAAGGAGAACACATGGGACTTCCTTTTCCTTCAAATGAAAGCCAGACAATTCCTGAGAAAGATTAGGCTTATTTCCTCAAAAACTGTATCCAAATTCTGGGAGAACTGCAGGAATCACATCCCATTGTGGAAATAAAAAAAAAAAATAACTCAAATTTGCATAGTCCTTAACATTTCTAAAGTACTTTATGCCCAACATTTATCATCGTCATTTTACATGTGGGGAAATTAAGATACCCAAAAGGTTATGTAATCTCACCAAGATCATACAACCAGTGTCAGAGCAAGGACTGGAACTCAGATCTGACTCCAAGGACATGCTTCTTTTCAGACACCACAGCTGCTTTCTAAGATGAAGAAAAGCTTCATGATGCTAATTACAAATATTGAGAAGTCCATCAAAGTTTTCTTTTTTTCCTGGTATCTGGAAGTCTTTGGTTGAACATCGGGCTTTCTCCAGGGTGAGGGTAGGAGGTAACCTGGGGTGGTGTGGCCTCCAGGATGCAGGTTCCCCACCCCTCATCCAGTGATTCAAATCCAAGTTTCAGTGATGTCTTAGTAAAATAACTATTTTCAACCCTCTGTCCTCAAGGTCCCATGAAAAAATGAAATAAGAATACTCATTTAAAGAAAACAGTTTAACAATGAGGTACATACATCACTACTACAACCCCAGAGAGAAATGGGTAAATATAAGTCAGGACCTCTTATAAAAATTAACCATTACAGAGATGTCCCTGTATAACATTAAGACCTTCAAATCTAAACCAATAGATGTCACACATATTCTGCAAAATTAACACAGTATTCTAATACAGTCACAGAATTGTGCCTATCATTTGAAGTTTTACACAAAAAACCTTTAATCCAAGTAAACCTTTAAACATTGAACTGTTTATTGAAGCCAAATGGAAGAAAGCAGATTTGAACAGGTAGAGTTCAATTGAGTTCTGAGGCAAGGGTAGATTTTTGATGTTCTGCTTTCCCCCTTCAGAAGGCTGTGGTCCAACACATGCCCATGGGCATCAACTTGGCTGGTATCCTTGGGGGGTTTCTGAGAAGATATCATGGTTGTGGGGATGCTGCCAGGTTTCTTCTTAGTCCCATGAGATGCAGTGGCAGAGGATGGTTTAGATGAAGCAGCTGCATTTTTATTTGAATGATGAGTGGAGTCCACAAACCCATGAGTGAAAGAGAAGGTTTTGTGTTATACAAATCAGTGCAATTCTGACTGTTTTTCCCAGGAATTTTCGGGGTCAGAGTGTCACCCATAGTGAACACAACAAACCAACACTATAGATCACCTTATTCATATCCACATTTCCTTGGAAAGAGAATCTATATTTGGAAATAACCCCAGGGAAATCCCTTAATCCCTGTTTGTCTCAATTTCCTCAATTATAAAATAGAGAAAATAACACCACCTATCTCACAGAGTTGTTGTGAGGACAAAAGGGGATGACACTTGAAAAAGTGTTTAGTGCAGTGGCTGGCACACAGTAGGTGCTATATAAATGCTTATTCCCTTTCCTTGCCCCATCCTCACGTTACCAACACCTGCAGGGTTTCCCTTCCCTGCACCTGTCCTCACTCTTCCTCTTGTCCCATGATGCTTGCAGCAGCAATATCCAGATTGCTCAATGCACAAACACCACAGACAGCTTCAAAGGTCAGTGGGAAATCTTCACCCAAGAGACGGGAAGGAAATCTGGACCACCAACTGCAACCACTGCAGCAACAGGGTCCATTTTTGGAGCCCTCCCCCTAAAGTCCCTGGGGGAACTCAGCTATTGATCTGAATCTCAGCTTGAGCACAGCCCTGAGGTGAGGAGGAGCACTGGAAGTGGTTGTGGAAAAGGAGTTTTGCTTGCAGATTCTGGACAGAAATGCTTTTGGTTTCTCCCAGTCCAGTGCACAGACCAGGAGAGGAATAAACTTCTCTCCACTGATTGTGCAACCTTGGAGGAACTGAAAACTTACAGGTGCCCAGAGTATACCTTCCCCTTGACAAAGGACTCAAAAGTCAAGTAATTGGCTGGGAAAATGCCCCAAAAAGGAAAAAAAAACAAGACAGTAGAAGGTTACTTTTTTGGTGAAAAGGTATTTTCTTCCATGCTTTTGGATGAGGAAGAACAATGCATAATGTCAGAGGAAGTCAAGGCTTCTGCATTCAAAACCTCCAAAATAAATATGCAATGGTCTCAGGTCATGGAAGAAGTCAAAAAGAATTTTGAAAATCAAGTAAGAGAGGTGGAGGAAAAATTGGGAAGAGAAATGAGAGCAATGTAAGAAAATCATGAAAAGTGAGTCAACAGCTTGCTAAAGGAGAGATCAAAAAATGCTGCAAAAAAAACCCCTTCAAAAATAAGCTAACAATTGACAAAAGAGGGCCAAGAAGCCAATGAGGGGAAGAATGCTTTAAAAAGCAGAATGAGTCAACTGGAAAAACAGGTTCAATAACTCACTGAAGAAAATAGTTCTTTAAAAATTAGAATGGAGCAGATGGAAACTAATGACTTTATGAGAAATTAAGAAATTACAAAACAAAATCAAAAGAATGATAAATACAAGATAATGTGAAATATCTCATTGGAAAAAATAACTGACCTCGAAAATAGATCCAGGGGAGACAATTTTAAAATTATGGGACTACCTGAAAGCCATGATCAAAGAAAGAACCTAGATATGATATTTCACAAAATTTTCAAGGAAAATTGCCCTAAGATTCGAGATCCAGAGGGTAAAATAAATACTGAAAGGATCCACAGATCACCTCCTGAAAGAGATCTGAAAAGAGAAACTCCTGGGAATACTGTAGCCAAATTCCAGGGTTACCAGGTCAAGGAGAAAGTATTGCAAGCATCTAGAAAGGAAAAATTCAAGTATTGTGGAAATACAAGCAGGATAACATAAGATCTAGGAGTTTCTACATTAAGAGATCAAAGGGTTTGAAATACGATATTCCAGAAGTCAAAGCAACTAGGATTAAAACCAAGAATCACATAACCAAAAAAACTGACTATAAAACTTCAGGGGAAAAAATGGCCATTCAATAAAATAGAGAACTTTCAAACATTCTTGATGAAAAGACCAGAATGGAATAGAAAATTTGACTTTCAAACAAAAGAATCAAGAGAAGCATGAAAAGGTAAGCATGAAAGAGAAATCATAAAGTACCTTCTAAAGTTGAATTGTTTACATTCCTACATGGAAAGATAATATTTGTAATTCTTGAGACTTTTCTCAGTATTTGGGTAGTTGGAGAGTTTATACACACACAAAGACACACACACACACGCACACATATATGTATGGACAGTGAGCACAATGTGTGATGAATAAGGAGGAATGATATCTAAAAAGTAAAACCAAGGGGTGAGAGAAGAAGGGAAGAGAAAGGGAGAAATGGAATGGGGAAAATTATCTGTCATAAAAGAGGCAAGAAAAGTTTTTAAAGGGAGGAGAAAAGAGAAGAGGTGAGAAAGGAAAAGTGAAGCTTACTTTCTTCACATTTGGCTTAAGGAGGGAATAACATGCTCATTCAATTTGGTATTAAAATCTATCTTACACTACAAGAAAGTAGGGGAGAAGGGGACAAGTAGAGTGGGACAGATGATAGAAGAGAGGGCAAATGGGCAGAGGGAGTAATAAGAAGCAAACACTTTTGGGGAGAGACAAGGTCAAAAGAGAGAATAGCATAAATGACGGGCAGGATAGGATGGAGGGAAATAGAGTTAGTCTTGCACAACATGACTATTATGGAAGTCTTTTGCAAAACTACACATATATAGCCTATATTGAATTGCTTGACATCTCAGTAGGGATGAGTGGGGACAGAGGAAGGGAGAGAAGTTGGACCTCAAAGTTTTAGGAACAAATATTGGGAATTATTTTTGCATACAACTGGGAAATAAGAAATACAGGTAATGGGGTATAGAAATCTATCTTGCCCTAGAAGAAAGAGAGAAGATGGGGACAAGGGAAGGGAGAGGTGTGATAGAAAGGAGGGCTTAGGGAGGGAAGTGGCAATCAGAATGCAAGGTGCTATGGGGTGAGAGGAGGGGAGAGATGGGGAGAAAATTTGGAACTCAAAATTTTGTGGAAATGAATGTTGAAAACTAAAAATATATAAACGTCTTTAAAAAATGAATGCAAACTAGATCGAGTAGCTTCAAATCACTGAACCATCTGTAAAATAGGGTAAAAAACATACCTACCTAATTGCCAGAAATATGAGGACAGAATTAACATAAAAGGGTTTGTAAAACACCTACAAAGTATTTTCAACTCTTCAGAAAAGCTAAGATATCTTACTAACATCTAAGGTAATGCACAATTCATCAGTCTGATGACTTTTAACTTAGGACTTACAAAATAAGGCTTGGTATTGCTCTAGCTGAGTGGCCTGGATTTTGACTGTAGCTTCAGACATGAGCAGTTTCTCCTGGAGATCTTGGCAGCCTTGTTCATACAGTTCCCCTTGGGAGCGGAGATAGTGAGTTGACTCCTGCAGACTAGCTTGTTCTAGTAACACATTGCTACTGAGCAGCCCTTGGCTGTTCACCTGAAAGAGCCAGAAAGGGAGCGTTAGTCAACTAACAGATTCGACAGAGGAATGGGTTTTTGGCCTAGAAAAAAGAAGAGACTGAGCAGATGCCTAATCACCATCTTCAAGGATTGGACCATTAATTGGTAATGAGAAAGAATGATAACACATGGCAGATGTAGTCTTAAGGTAAAGTAAAAGCTTCTAAATAATGAGATCTGTATAAAAATGGAGAAGGCTGCCTTGGATGTTAGTGTGCTCCCCGAAATGAATTTTCAAATACAGACTGGATAACTACTCATTATTGTAGCTAAGTAGTGCAGTAGACAGAGCACTACATCTGAAGTGAAAATCCACACTTACACATCTATTCTCTGTGTCTCAGGACAAGTCACTTCACTTCTCTTTGCCTCAGGTTCCTTATCTGTAAAGTGAGGATAATAATAATAGCACCTTCTTCCCAGAGTTGTTATGATGATAAAATGAGGTAGTAATTATAAAAATCTTAGCAAATCTGGACAACATACTAATAAGCAGTGATATCTCCTTGCTGACAAAGGTCCATATGGTGAAAGCTATGGTTTTTCCAGTAGTAATATATGGCTGTGAGACTCGGACTATTAAGGAAAGCTGAAAGCTGCAGAATTGATACTTTTGGACTGTGGTACTGGAGAAGATTTTTGAGAGTCCCTTAGATGGGAAGGAGTTCAAATCAGTTAAAAAGTAAAGAAATTAATTCAGGCTATCACTGGAACATCAAATACTGAAGCTTTGACTACCTACTGAGAAGATGGGGCTCATTGGAAAAGACCCTGATGTTGGGAAAGATTGAAGGCAGAAGGAAAAATGAATGGCATATGATGAGATGGCTAGTGCCATGGAAACACTGACCATTAAATTGCACAGACTTTGGAGGATAAGAGGGCATAGAAATGCATCTTTTTGTGGTATGGTCCATGGCGACAGGAAAAGTCAGATATGACTGAGTGACTGAATAAACCTAGCACAGTGCCTGACCCATAGAAGGTACTATATAAATGTTGATCATCATTATTCTTATCATCCTAAAGTGAGCCTAGCAACTACTGATCCATCATTCCTACCCATTCCTACCTCACCTAACTCCACAGAGTTAAATCCTAGCATAGGGAGAGATTGTATAAACACTTATGCAAAAAAAAATTGCCAACATTTACTTTTTTACACAAAATTAGAAAAACATCAATGAAAACACTAAACTCTAAGAGCTCCATAGTTGGAGCAAGGAACAGTCAGGAGACCTGCAAATGAGGGTAGTGGGCAGAGTGCTAATATGTAATCTGAGCTATTACCTAGACTGATTCCAGTTGGGTATTATACCTGTTACAGTTTACCTGCCTAGAGGTGCCACTCAACAACTTCTTAATGCTAAAAGGAGATGGTATGTATGTTTTAACAGGTAATTGAATTCTCCATCACTAAAAATATTTAAGTAGACAAGTGTCAGAATTGCTAATAAAGGGGAATAGAATCACAGACTTTTAGAGTTGGGAGATCAACAACCATTTTGTTCCACTCATATAGAAAATGGTTCCCCACTCTAACATACCCAACAAAGCAGTCCTCTGATTACTTCTGGAACACATCCCCACATGCACCACAAAGATCCAGGAACCCAACAACACTGTTCCACTTTTGGACAATTCTAATTAGAAACATTCCTGAGCCTAAATTTGCCTCTTTCCTAGTTCTGGCTCCTGGGTCTTTCTGTTGAGTTCAAGCAGAAAAGAACCTAATCTCCATTGCACACAATAAAGCCCTCAAAACATAAAGAAAGCTCTCACGACCTCCTTGGCTCCTCCTCTTCTCCACACTAAATAGGTTTTTTGTTTGTTCATCTTTCAATCGTGTCTGACTTTTTGTGATCTCATTTGGGATTTTCTTAGCAAATATATTGAAGAGTTTTGCACATTTGCTTCTCTAGCTCATTGCACAGATAAGCAAACTGAGGTAAACAGGGTTAAGTGACTTGCTTCATCAGGTTCACATGGCTAGTAAGTGTCTGAGGTTGGATTTGGACTCAGGAAGATGACCCCAGGGACAGTGCTCTGTCCTTTGCTACTATATGTCATATGTAAGAAAAAATCATTAAGAGTAAGTATGTATCATAGATTAGATAAGGACTGAGGTAAAAGAACTCTAAGGTCCCTTGCAACTCTGAGATTCTCTGATTAATACCCCTGGGACACCCCTATCTTGATTTGAAAGTCAGACTTAGGGCAAGCCAGAGGATTGCATCACTATTGCTTCCCAGGACAATTAGTGGGGAGTAGGAGGGTGGTTCCCAGAAAAGATTCCCAGAAAAGGAATGATGATTAACTACTACACTTCAAGGTTTGGAGGCTCTAGGAGATCCTACCTTCTACATCCCACTTTCCCTGGCTTCCCCAACAAGTTAAGGGTAGATAGAATGACTCCACATTAGGTTTCTCTCCTGGAAGCCTATACTTACCTGCTGGTCTTCCTTGCGTTTTAAGTCAAGGATAGATACAAGGTCAATGATCTGGGGTCTGGAATACAGCCCTTTGCACATTCTGTCTTGAAGTTGCTCTGCTAGAGCCGAGGGATCCCTAGGAGTCCAAATGACTTCCGTCTTCAGACGGTCAATCTCCTTGGTCAGGCTGATAATAAGCTGCGCATTCAACTTCTTGCGCCCTTCTTTGCTGTTCAGGACCAGTTGTTGTCTCAGAAGGCTGATCATGGTATTGGCATTCTGGAGCTTCCTGTGAGCGTTTTTGACCTCAGCACACTGACTATCTTCCTTCAAAACCCCTCTGGCCTCCTCCACCAGCCAGTTTTCCTCCTTCTCCTTGTCTTCCTTCATTTTTCGGGCTTCAGACATTGCTTCTGCCATCTGCTCCTTCAGCTCCACATTCTCCAAGTACACACTCAGCAAGGTGTTCCTACAGGATGCACACACAGACACAGGGCACCAGGCTCAGGACCTCAACAACATCTCTAATGTTCTCCTTAATGAACTGAATTATGTTATTACAGGCAATTAAAGATTTAAATGTTTTGTTCTAGAAGTGGTGGAAAATGACTTTCCCATTTCATGGAAGAGAAAAACAAGGCTCAAAGAGGTGCACTAACAGGGAATGGCAGAGCTAGGACTAATCTATCAAGTCTTCTGACTCTTGGTTCAGGTTTTTTTTCCCACAATCAGCAAGATTCGATCCCAGTTGTTGAGGAGCCAAGATCATCTGAGTTCTCAGAAATAAATCTCTAATTTCTTGTGTGAGACAAAAGGCAAGAATATTCTTGCTTGTGAAACATTAATTTCCATGAGTTTTAGGGCATTTTTTTACTCATATACATGTAGTGTTTTCGCAGTAGATGGTGACTGAGATGAGGGAGAACAAGTCACAATAATATTCACAGGGCATTCAAAAGTAACTAAGTTGTTTCTAATACATTATTGTTCTTTCTCTTCTACCCAATTCTTTACCAAGGTAATGATGAAGAGCAAAATGATTTGAACTTTGCATTTTCTACTATTTCTACTATCTCTCTCTCTCTCCCTCTCTCCCTCTCTCTCTCTCTCCCTCTCTCTCTCTCTCTGTCTCTCTGTCTCTCGTAGACAGACACTGGAGGAGAGGGAGACAGACAACCGCAGAGACAGAGACAGATAGACAGACAGAAAGAGAGGGAGAGACGATAGGGAGTGGACCTCTGATTTCATTGGTATAAGGAACTTCCCAGAGAGGAAATTTTCCCCAGCAATATAGGTTGTCACCTCTTCTAGATCTTATAGTCTTAGAGAGTTTCCTAAAGTCCTGAGGTTGACTCGGGTCACACACCCAGTATATGTCAGTGGCTGCTTAAACCCAGGTCATCTTGGCTTCAAGGGGAGCTCTCTATCAAATATACATTTCATTCAACCTTTTAATAGCATCAGTGTGAAAACAACCTCTCAGTTCTGATCACCCACTTTTTTGCAACTTACAGTTTTAAGAGAGTGGTCTAGACCACATAGAAGCCAAGTGACTTTGTCAGAGTTATACAGTCAGGACATGTAAGAAAGAGCTGGAACTCAAATCCAGCTCTATCCAGCTCTTTCCATTACACACCATGGTATATGTATCAGTATCATATTATACAAGTAGATTTATGGCTCAATGAATAGAGCATTGGATTTGGAATCAGGAAAACCAGGGCTCAAAGACCTTTTCAGGCACTTACTACTTATATGATCCTGGGCAAGTCACTTAGCTCTTCTGTGCTTCAGTTTGCTCCTCTGTAAAATGTGAGGGCTGGACTGGAGGACCTCTGGGATCCCTTCCACCTCTAAGTTTCTGAATCTAGGACTCCAATTCCACTACTCCATTCACAATGACATCCCAATTTCTATTCCATAACTAGGATTCTATCCCAACTGTAGATAATAATACTAACCTTTGTCTGCCACTGCTTTTTCAACTATATAATGGCCCAGCATTGTTGTGAGGATCAAATGAGATAATATTCATTAAGCACTTTTCATAGTGCCTGGCTCTTAGTAGGTGCTTATGAAATGTTTGTTCCCTCCCTCCTAGAATCTAGGTCTCTCAAGTGCCAAGATCAGTGCTCTTCCTGCATGTAGCCCAGTGCCTCTCCCAACTGGGGCAGAACAAGTCTCTTGAGTATCATAGTTCTAGCCTGGAAGAATTTCTCTTTTCCAGATGCCTATTTCTGACCTGATATGGGAAACAGAGGAGAATCCTGCTTCCTCAAGCTGGGCTTTCAGATCCTTCAGTTCCCCTTCAGCTTTTCTCTTCTGTTCCAGGAGCTGATGGATCTCTGCCTTCCGGCAGATTATTTTCTCCTCAAGGCCACAGTTCTTGTCTCCTTGTGATGGGTAAGTAGGAGTTAGATTAGAATGCTGGGTATTCTGACTCCCCATGCTTTTCTCTAAAGCTTCTTTGACATACTGAAAAGAAACCAAGGTTTAAACTAGTTAGATCACCCAGGATGAGAGTATCCACAAACTAAGAGGTTAACAATGAAAACCCCCTAGCAGAAAGAAGTCAGACCCCGTGAATTTTTCTTTCTTTCCAAAGTGCTTTGCTGGCCCATAGAAATGACAGCACATAAGGTCAGTGAATGGACCTTGCAGGGCAGGGGATGTACATACCAGAGAAGAAAGAAGAGACACCGCCATTGGACAGGCCACTTTAGGATGACTGCTGACAGGACAGGTCACTTTAGGACATCTGCTGACAGAGTTGATTTGGTTTTTGTTTTAAAGGGGAGAGACTGGTTCTCTCTCCTTTATACCTTAAATAGGTTGAGGTATAAGGATACTCTTGATATGATTCTCTTGTTCCTACTGCTTGAAAGTCCACCTGCAGTAGCTGCCAGAGAAGACAAGGAAGAGCAACAGTACTGCTAGTAAATCATCAGTACACAAGGTAACCCATGAGCTGTCCTAGCAGAAATGACAACAAGCTCCTTGGCGATAGAATAAAAGGCAGAGGAATGAACTGAAGTCACAGAGTCGTAGAATCAGAATGTGTAACTGAACGGAACCACAGCAACCCCCTTAACTTCTGGCTGGTGACTGGAGTTAAACTGCCTATGGCAGACAGGAGTCCTCATCTTAAAATATCTGGGACAGACACGTGGTTGTGCCCCAGGCCTAGAATTCACTCTTTTCTCATCTCCATACCTTAGAGTCTCCAATTTTATTCCAATTTATTCAAAGTTCAGCTCATGGGCTGTTTACCAAAGGAATTCCTCCCTTATTTCCCCAGCTGCTAGGGCCTCCCCTACTCCAAACATCTTGTAGTTATTTTATGCATTTCTGTCCATATGTGTGTGTGTACATATACACACACATACATATATGTGTATATGTGTGTGTATCTATATTATAGATATCTGTATAAGGACATGTATGTATATATATGGATATCTATATCACACTCATATACATATACATACATACATATGTATGTATAAATACGTGTGTGTGTGTGTGTGTGTGTGTGTGTGTGTGTGTGTACACATACAGAGATATCCTTGAAATAAAGTAAGTCCTTTGAGGAGACCCTCCTCTTAGGATTTCCTGGGCCTGTTACAATATGAGGCACATTCATTCATTGATTTCAACTCTACTTTTTGTTGCTCAGTCATTTTCAGGCGTGTCCACCTCTTCATGACTCCATTTAGGGTTTTTTTTGATAATGATACTGGATTGTTTTTCCATTTTCTTCTCAAGCTCATTTTTCAGATGAGGAAACTGAAGCAAACAGGATTTAGTGACTTTCCCAAGGTCACACAGCTAGTAAACTCATTTTAAAGATGAGAAAATGAGGAAAACCCAAGTTAAGCTACTTGTCTGGGGTCACACCTCTTCTCAGTGTCTGAGGCCAGGTTGAACTAAGGAAAGGAGTCTTCTTGACTGGGGGCCCAGCACTCCAAGAACTTTTGCATCACCTGGCATCATTCCCCTCTATGAGCTGCTCTTCATTTCTTCACCCATAAATTGATGTGTTGAATTTTAAGGTCCCTTGTGGCTGTAGATCTGGGAACATCTTCCTTTGGTTTTTCCAATCTGAAAAACCCCAATCCCTTGTCTTTTCTTCCAAGGACTTGGATTATTCTTAATGACTGAGCAATCAAATAACAAATCAAGTTGGGTGTAGTGTTTGCTATTTTCTGAGGGGTAAATGATCACACAGAAAATTTGCCAATCATTATGGGTCCAAGCTGGCTCTAAGATACTCCTGGCAGACTGCCCACATTTGTACTCATCCTGGAGATGCAGCCTGTGATGTCGCACAAAGTATTGAGCATGAAATCAGGAGCAATAGACTAAATCCCAGCTGCCTATGCTTAGTTGGCCTTGGTGGTGTCCAGCTGTGCCTGACTCTTCTTTTGACCCCATTTGCAGTTTTCTTGGCAAAAGTATTAGAGTGGTTTTCCATTTTCTTCTCCAGCTCGCTTTATAGAAGAGGAACTGAGGCAAACTTAGGGGGAAGTGATTTGCCCACGGTGATAACATTTAATATAATTTTCAGACTGCAATCAGGACCAAAGCTTAAATTAATCAATCAGAAGAAAAGCCTGGACGTAACAATCTTTTTGTTCTCTGAAGTAAGCTCAGAGAATGCCTCTTCTTCTGTCCACAAGGTTAGATGGGGCTGACTTAGCATACTTTATAAGACCCTTAACCCTAGATACTATCTGGAGTAATAGGACTTTTTCCATATCTTAATATTTTGTGGACATATATTACGTTATGACATATTAATGACAGAGAAAACACAGATTTTCTGAGTTGTAATTTCAATCAACACCTTGTCAGTTCTCTTGTCTTATTGTGTTTACAATCTATCCAATTAAGAAATTCCTTTTTCATGGGATAGTTATTCATTCATGGAGACCATAAATCCAAAGGACACAGACAACCTTGGATTGTCCTAAAACAGATTTAAATCTGATCATTCTTATATTAGTCAGACAGAAGTTTTTTGGCTCCATGATAAAGTAACTGCCAGCTTTAAGGGAATGAACAACCTACATTTAACCTATTGGCCCTTTTTAACCAAACGTTTAGGTCCACAACAGTCAGCTATCTAGTAAGTATCTGAGGCTGAATTTGAACTCAGGAAGATGATCTTCCTGACTCTAGTTCTGGTGCTTTTTCCACTGCCCCACCTAGCTGCCCTGGGCATCTTAGACAAATCATATAACAATCTGAGCCTGCTTCTTTATATATAAAAGAGAGAAACTACTTGAGTAGAAAGGACGTTAGAAACCATTCCCTCCAGAAACCATCCCATTCTATAGATGAGGAAACAGAGGTCCAGTAGTGTTTATGTGACTTGTCAAAGAGAGCAGGCTGCAGAGGCAAGCTTTGAACCCAGGTTCTCTGCTTTCCCTTAACCTGTATACTATACTGTATGTCCTTTTTGAATCAATTAGATTGAAGTATATGTTACAAAGGGTTTTAAGGTCTACCAAGTAAAATGGACTTGATCCTGCCAACCTCTCAAGATCTCATTCGATATCTCTTCAGATCACAACAGATCACACACAAAATATATTCTGTATTCATTGTCTCTACTTCACTCATTTTGATACCTCTCACTGTTTGGCTCTTGACTGTACCATTTGAATGAAAATAGTCTCTACCATGTTACCAGGTATCTGTTAGGTTGTTTTGTTTGATTTTAAAAAAGCATTTATCCTTTAAAAACGCTGGACAGGATCTGACACTGAAGAATAGTGTGTCCTCCCTCATACTTTTCCTCTTCAACCAGGACCCTGCTCTTTTGGTACTCCTGCCTGATGACTCCTCCTCAGTTCTTTTGTGTAATTGTCATCCATCTTCTATTCACTAAGTTTGTGTTTAGAGAACAGTGCTCTGAACTGAACTTTCTCTTTCTTTCTCTACACCTTCTGTCACTGATCAGCTCTCCTGAGTTCTATTTTCACCTCTGTTTAGATGATTCCTACTTCTATATATCCTCTCTTCACCTCTCTCCTGAGTTCCATTATCTTATGTCTAACAGCCTTCTGGACATCATGGCTGCCATGATGTTCCAAAGGCATCTGATATTCAGCATGTCCTAAAATGGAACCTATTATCATCCATCCTGTCCTCAAAGCATGCCTACATTTTGGTTGTCCAGAATGGGTAAGGCAATAGTTTTTTGGGTGCTTGTTCTAGTTGAATGAAAACATTTTGAATATTGGGCTCAGTTCTAGGGTTTACATTTGAGAAAGAAAATTGACAAGATAGAGTAACTCCAAAGGATGAAGACCAGGATAGTGAGGGTATCTGTCTTTGAATCCACATGCTGAAGAATGGTTATGAGAGCTGAGTCTGCTTAGTCTGGAAAAGAGAAAAGTTGAAAACATTGAATGATGGAGTAGGGGTGGAAAAAACATTGTATCTTCAAAAATTTGAAGAGCTATATAGTTTGACAGAAAGATTAGACCTTATGGTCCCCCTTATGAGAGCTAGAATCAATGGTTAGAAGTTACAGGAAGGTGCATTTGGGCTCAATGTAAGGAATAAATCCATCACATTAGAGCAAAATGGCAGGAATAGCCTTAGGAGGTATTGATTTGTCTATGATTAGCAGATCCTCCCGTGAAGGGTAAGTGACCACTTTGGTTGGATATTTTAGAGAAAATTCATACTCCAGCTCAACCCTGGACCAGATGATCTCTAACATCCATTTAGTTCTCAAATTCTATGATTTTATTAGTGAGTATTCTCATGCAGGATTTTGTTTTGAAACAAGCAAAGTAAATGTGCTAAAAATTGTGACTCTCATCTGGGGGAGGTGTGAGGGAAGAATATCTCATTCCCCTCTTTTTTCTGCAATATTTTTTATTATCTTATTTGTTTTCAGTGTTCTACAATCACTTCCATATACCTAGATTTTTTCCCCCTCCTTACCCCCTTCCTCCCCTGCCTTGAATGAGTCAGTGTACAACTTTTTATAGGTTCTACATATAAATTTCTATTAAATACATTTTCACCTTAGTCATGTTGCATAGAAATTGAAAGGAATGGGAGAAATCATAAAACAAACCAAAATGTAATACAGAAGAAAATGTTCTGCTACATTCTGTGATCAAATTCCATCGTTCTTTCTCTGAATATACAAGGCATTTTGCTTTAATAGGTCATTGGGAATTTTTTAAGTCCTTGAATTCCAATGAAGTTCTAAGTCTACCAGAAAAAATCCTGGCACACCGTCATTGCTGTGCATAAAATTCTCCTGCTTCTGCTCGTTTCGCGCAGCATCATTTCATATTAGACTTTCCAGGCCTCTCTGAAATCTTCCTGTTCATCATTTCTTACAGCACAATGGTATTCCATTACATCCATATACCAAAGTTTATTCAGCCATTCCCCAATTGAGGGGCGTCTTCTTGATTTTCAGTTTTTGGCCACTACAAAGGGTGCTGCTATGAATATTTTTGTACATGTGGGAGACTTTCTCATTTTTATGATCTCTTGGGGATACAGTCCTAGAAACGGTAGTGCTGGGTCAAAAGGTATGCACATTTTTGTAGCCCTTTTGGCATAGTTCCAAATTGCTCTCCAGAATGGCTGGATCACCTCACAGCTCCCTCAACAATGAATTAGTGTTCCAACTCTCCCACATCTTCTCCAACATTTCCTGTCACCCTGTTTTGTCATGTTAGCCAATCTGATAGGTGTGACATGGTACCTCAGAATTGTTTTGATTTGCATCTATCTAATCAATAGCGATTTAGAGCATTTTTTTCATATGACAATAAATAGCTTTGATTTCTTCCTCTTAAAACTACCTATTCATATCCTGTGACCATGTATCAATTGGGGAATGACTTGTATTCTTGTACATTTGACTCAGTTCTCTATATATTTTAGAAATGAGACCTTTATCACAGACACAACTTGCAAAAACTCTTTCCCAGTTTTCTGCTTCCCTCCTAATCTTGGTTGCATTGGGTTTGTTTGTGCAAAAATTTTTCAATTTAACATAATCAAATTATCTATTTTTCATTTCATGTTTTATTTCTCTTGTTTTGTCAAAAATTCTTCCCTTCTCAATAAATCTGATAAATACACTTTTCCTTACTCCACTAATTTATTTAGAGTGTCAGTCTCTGTACCTAGATAATGTACCCATTTGGACTTTATACTTGTGTATGGTATCTGGCATTGGTCTCTGACTCGTTTGCTAGTCTGCCTATTCTGCTCCAACCTTTCACCTTTACCCTGTGTATCCCCCCATTTCAAATGTGTGTTTTGTAAACAATATATTGTTGGATTATGACTTTTAATCCATTCTACTATCCACCTCCATTTTATGGGAGAATTCATTCCATTCACAGTTATGATTACTATATGTGTCTTTCCCTCCATCCTCTTTCCCACCATTTGTGCTTTTAGTTTTTCCTTCTCCCTTCCCCTCACAAATAGAGGTTTAATTTTTCACCACCACCTCCTATAGTCTTCCCTCCCTTCTTTCAGCCCCCCTTCCTTTTACTCTCCTTTACCCTTACTACTTCTTCCCTCCCTTTTAGCCTCCTCTCCCCTTTCTTCTCCCCTCCCCTCCTACTGCCTATAGAGCTAGTTAGATTTATGTACTTAATTAAGTTTGTTGCTCCCTCCTTGAACCAAATCAAATGAGAGTACCTCTGAAATAATGCTCATCTCCCTCCCCTCTTTCCCTCTACTGTAATATAATTTTGTACTTCTTCCTGTGATGTAATTTACTATTTTCTGCTTCCTCCTTTTCACATCCCCTGTTATAATCCCTCCATATGCTTAAATCACATTTTTATCATCATATCATGTACTTTATACCTGTTCCCTCTATCTATGTATATGGCTTTTATATTTCATAATAGCTATATAATTCTCAAGATGAACAAGTATCATCTTCCCTTATAGGGAGGTAAACTGTTTTCCCATATTGAGTAACAAGTTTTCTTTTCCCCTGTTTACCTTTTTATGCCTCTCTTGAGACCTGCATTTGAAGACTGAGTTTTCTATTGAGTTCTGACCTGTTCTTCAGGAAGGTCTGGAAATCTTTTATTTCATTGAATGTTCATCTCCTTACCTGAAATGTTATGTTGAATTTTGCAGGGTAATTGATCCTTGGCTGTAGTCCCTGCTTTGCCTTGTGGAATATCACATTCCAATTCTTCAACCTTTTAATATAGACACTGCAAGGTCCTCTGTGATTCTGACTGTAGCTCCTCTATATTTGAACAATTTCTTTCTAGCTGCCTGTGGTGTTTTCTCCTTCCCTTGATAGCTCTAGAATTTGGCAACAATATTTCTGAGTGTTTTTAGTTCGGGATCCCTTTCAGGAGGTGAACAGTGAATTCTTTCGATGAATATTTTGCCCTCTGAATCTAAAACTTCTGGGCAGTTTTCCTTGATGATTTCTTGGAATATATTGTTGAGACTCAGTTTTTTCATGATGGCTTTCTGGTAGACCAATAATTCTGAAATTTTCTCTCCTGGATCTATTTTCCAGCTCAGCTGTTTTTCCAATTAGATATTTTATATTTTCTTCGATCTTTTCATTCTGTAGATTTTGTTTGATTGATTTTTGATGTCTCATAGAGTCATTAGCTTCTACTTGTTCAATTCTAATTTTTTCAAATTGTTTCTTCAGGTTACTTTTGGATCTCCTTTTCCATCTGTCCAATTACTCCTTTTAAGGAATTATTTTCTCCAGTTAGTTTTTGTACTTTCTTTTCCATTTGTCCAATTTTCCCAGTTAGATTTTGTATTTCTTTTTCCATTTATTCAATTTTCCTGTTTAAAGAGTTGTTCTCTTCAGTGAATTCTTTTTTCATATTTTTAAAATCACTGGCCATTTTTTCTTCTATTTCCTTCCTCAGCTCTTTCAAGAGTGATCTTCTTGTATGCAAGCAGTTCATTGTCCCTTCTGAAGTTTCCAGTGGGGGTACAGTCTCAATACTGACCTCTTTGGTATTCATGTTTTGGTCCTTCTTCCTATAGAAAGATTCTATGGTCTTTTCCTTCCTCCTTTGTTTCTTAATCATGATGGTGAGGCTTTGTGTGTGGTGGCCCTTGGTTCTTTCAGCTAGAAGCTAAAGAACCTGATACCGAGCTGGCTGGTGTGAGAAAGCAAAGGTCAGATGAAATCTGTTTGTGTTTCCCAAGATTAGCCCTGGAACTAGCTAGTTAAGTGTGGGGGAGGGGTGGTCTTATCATGGGAGATCTCCTCAACAGAGATAGAGCAAAGGCAACCTCAGTGCTTGGTGATCCCTGTTGCAGTAGTGTTTTTTCATTTCCCCTGGAGCACTGAGGCACCTGGGTCTTAGTGTTGGTGGTTGCAGGCTGCACCCACATGGACTTCAGATCTGCTGTCCATTGGGTCACTGAGGTGGGGCTGTCTGGGACAACTTCGATCCTCTACCACAGTAAGAGGAATCTTCCTTAGTGATTTTTCTAGCCTCAGGTGCTATGAGAGTGTTTGTCCCTTCTGCTGATCCCACTGATACAGGATTTTTCAGGGGAAATATTTTATGGTTCTTTCAAGGTCAACAAGGCTAAGGGGAGAGAGCATTTACTGATCACTCCACCATTTTGGTTCCAAGAAGTTCAAGTAGGTGACTTACAGATATTCAATCTGTGGGGTGAAAGTCTTAGGCACAGTTGCTACAGAGGTTCTTGGGTCTCCATCCATGACTCTTACTAACTCGGGTCTGCTGGACTTCTGCCCTGACCTGCAATCCCATCTTGCTGCCACTTCTTCAGACCACTCCAAGGCTTGCCTGATCAGGCCTGCTGTGACAGGATGCTGTGTGCTGTGTGCTGTGTGCTGTATGCTCCTCCACCACCATGGAACAGATTGTTCCCATCGATTGTCCAGTCCTGTGTTGTTTAACTGCCACAGTCTGTCTCCTATTGTATTCCACACCTCCAAAATTTGCTCAGATTCTCTTTTTAGAGGTATCTGAGGGAGTTTGTTTAAGAGCTTGGGTGAGTAGTTACACTGACTCTGCCATCTTGGCTCTGTCCCTCAGTAAAAGAAAACTTTCTCATATTTTAAAAGGATTCTGTAGGAAAACAACTGCAAGCCCAAGGTATAGGGAATGAAAGCCCATTCTGCTCACCAAATCTGGCATGAAAACATAGCATGTGTAGGGTATTAATGTATGCATATATAACACATACATATATATATATACATATACACATATGTGTGTATTGTATATGAATGAATGAAAAAGAAGAATGGTGTAAAAAAGAGTGGAAATAGGGGACTGATGGAAGCCTCTTGGAGAGAGAGCATGGAGGAAGGATTTTCAGAGAGATTTAGTAAAGGGAAGAAAGAGCAATTTGCTGGCATTGAAATAGAATAAAGCCCAGTCTCCTACAAAGATGATGTTTTCCTCAAGTATTCTCAACCTTAGAAAGAAAAATCCCATAAAAAAAAGATTTTTAAAAATTCCTTCTAGAAAGTAAAAGTTGGCCAAGTAATTATAACTCTCTACATAGTTGGTAGCAACACTTATTAGTCTAGAGGTAAAAATGATTAGGTCTAATATGAAAACACACATTGCAGCTTGGCCTATCAATTCAGGGTTCCCTAATCTCAGAATAAGATGCCATAATTTCTGTGAATCAAAGTAGAAAATAGGTCAAAGTCTCTTCACTGTTACCAAATGAAGACATCACAAACTGGTTATGTCACAATTCATTGAGAATTGGTGGCAGGTCCATCTCTGACAATCTACTGGACATCTCAAATTGGATGTTCTCTAGATACCTTAAACTCAGCCTGTCACACACTGAACTCGTTACTTTCTCTGCAAACTGTTCCCACTTTAAAATTCTCTATTACTAACACCACCATCGTCCCTGTTCCCCCAGTAGCTCACAACCCAGGAGTCATCCTCAATTCCTCACTATCTCACATCGCCTGCCCCCCCCACATCCTGTCAATTTTACCTTTATAACATCTCTCTTAAATATTCCTTTCCTTCCTTTCACACAGTCACCCTGCCAGAGAAGGCCCCCATCACCTATGCCTGAACTATTGTGATAGTCTGAGAGTGGGTGCCTCAAGTCTGTCCCCACTCCATTCCATTCATCATTCAGGCACTATAGTGATTTTTTTTTTTAAGCAAAAATTACCTCTCTCTTCACTAAGTTCCAGGGGCTCCCTATGGCCTGCAGGATCAACTATAAATCCTGTGGTGTTCAAAGCCTTTCATAACCCACTGCTCTCCTCTTCTAGTCTTCTTACCCCTTATGTGCTCCCATGTGCTCTTTGTTCCAGTAAAGCTGGTCTTCTGACTGTTGTCTGAGTAAAATACTCCATTTCTCAGCCTCAGGAATCTTCATTGCCTGGAATGCTCTCCCTCCTCATCTCCACCTCCTGGCTTCCCCTACTTCCTTTATGTCCCAGCTACAATTCCCCTTCCTACAGGAAGCCTTTTCCAATTCCTCCTAATCTGAGTGCCTTGCCTCAGTCAATCATTTCCCATTGCTCCTGGATATAGTTTGTATGTACTTGTTTGCATGTTGTCTGCCCCATTAGGTGGTGAGCTCCTTGAGGACAGGGAATGAATGTCTTTTGTTTCTGTACCCCTAGCACTTAGCACAAAGCCTGGCACATAGCAGGTATTTAACAAACACCACCACCAATAATAGAGTTCCTCCTATTTGCCAAGCATTATGTTTGTTTGCTTGTTTTTGTTTGTTGCTAAGCCCTTTACAAACATGGTCTCATTTGATCCTCACAAGAACACTGGGAGGTAGGTGCTGCTATTATTCCCATTTTGCAGATGAGGAAACAGATAAATGAAAATTGAGCTATTTCTCCTGAGTCCCACAGATTGTGTCTCAGGCCAAATTTGAACTAAGGTCTTCCTGATTCTAGGCTCCGTATGACTCCTAGCTGCCTCAGTGCTTACTGACTGATTGATATGAATGAGGAAACACCAGTAACTAATATGAGATAGACTATGAATAAAGGAGCAGTAAGATACAGACAGATGCAATGGTAGTTCAGAGCAGAGAAATCGCGTCACTCAGGGACAAATCAAGACAAGCTTAATAGGAGAGAATTTAAGCTGAGACTTGAAAGATATCCAAGAATTAGGCAGAGAGAAGTGAAAATGCAGGGTGGGTATTCTGGGCTTAAGTCACAGCAAGAAATCCTGAGACATAGCTGAAGCCTTTCCCAACAACTTAAGCAAACCCTTAGCCATCTCCCCTTTCTCAAAATTACTATAGTACCATTAGGTATTCAATTATCAGCTGTCTGGGTACTGTTTTCTGTTTCCCGTGTCTCAGTTTTATCTCCCCAGCAAGGATGTAAGCTCCCAGAGGGTGAGGTTATTACTGTTTCTCCCACAATTCCAGGAGCAGGGTTGAGTTCACAGTAGGTACCTGCTGACTGAGTGGTTGGACTGATGAAGATCCACTGCTTCTGTCTTCCTTCCTATAGATACGTGGAGATCCCCTGCCACACCACTGAGATGAAATACATGGAATGTATGGAGGATCTTGCTGAATTGCTGCCCCTGGTCTTCACTAATCTCAAATTGGCATTTCATTTGTTCTTCAGACCATGTATCCTGATCCAGTACGTTCTGTAAGGTTGGGGAAGTGGGATGGAGCACGAGAGGCCACCCTTACAGTGACTGACCATATGAAGAAGCCAATGACAACAATGGCCATGGGAAAAAATAGCCAGAGGTCCTTGATGATGATGGTGGTTGACAAATGGATGCTGGCGGCAGTCTTCCTTTCCATTATTTTAGTGAATTTTTAGCACGGAGTTAGTTCATTGCTGCAACTTTAGTGGGGTAGCTAGATGCAACAGTGCCTTCAGAATGCCAAAAGAAAAATTTGGGGAGCTCCTCTCCTCTCTTCCCCTCAGGGCTTATCCTTACAATGACTCCCACAACATCCCCCCCCCATTGTTGCCCTTTCCCCCATTTTTGTTAGTTCAGTTTCCTTTCTCCTTTTTGCTTGCCCCATCGTGAGTTTGACTCAAAGCTCTGGGGCACAGCTCCTACTCCCACTTTGATTGAGACAACCTGGCAGGGTGTTAGTGGAGCTCAACTAAAATGATTTGTCCACAATACAGCCAGTAATTGTGTGAGAGGACAGTGACACAGCACGGTGGATAGAGTACCAGGCCTAGAGTCAGGAAGACTCATCTTCATGAATTCAAAGCCAACCTCAGATACTTACTAGCAGTGTGACCCTGGGCAAGTCACTTCACCCTGTTTGCCTCAGTTTCCTAATCTGTAAAAGGAGCTGAGAAGGAAATGGATTCCTCCAGTATCTTTGCCAACTCCAGGAAGGGATCACAAAGAAGTGGATACAATTGAAAATGACTGAACTGGAAAGACTGAACTGAACTGATAACTGGAAAGAGTAGTTTCAGTTGAATGATAACTACAGAAAGTTATAAAAAGATTGAGAAGAAAGGAGGTGTTGGTATCAATTGTAGACAGTCTTCTCAAGAAGTTAAGCCATGAAAAGGAGAGATTTGGAACAATAATAAGAGGGTATGAACAAATCCAATGAGGAGTTTTTGAGGATGGAGAAGGCATAAGCATGGTTATATGCAGTTAGGAACAAGCCATTAGAAAAGGAGACACTGAAAATAAATAAGAGTGAAGATGACAGAAACAGCAACGGTCTGCTAGACAACATGGGATGGGATGAGACAGGATCATGTGTGTGCTTTAGCAGAGTGTGCCTTGGAAAGAAGGGCTACCTTCTCATGTAAGACACAGTGGTAGAAGGCATCTGAATATTGTGAGATGAAGGGGGAACTCAGCAAATGGTTTCAGTTTTTCTGTGAAATATAAGGCAGGATTCTCAGCTGAGACTCACATGAGAAGTGGAGGGAGCCAGGGAGGAAGGTGCTCTCAGTGACAGATAGGAAGTCTAGGAATGGAGGTTTGTTCAAGATTGGAGTCATGGTACAAGAGCCAGGAGGTCTTCTAGGGAATATATCCAAAAGGTACCCAAGCATATGGGTCCTTCCCAGGAAGAGCAGGAGGGTGACAGAGGTCCAGGAGAGTCAATGGAAGTCAGTGGGCTTACTAGCCCCTCAGTGAGAATGCAGAAAACAAAGTGAGTTTGTTAGGTTGGGGGCATGTGTCATTCCCCTCCCCCTTGCTCCCCCACCCTGCCCATGCCTGAAACTTTCCAGGAGTTACATACCCACATCTTCAGTTCTGCTGTGAGGAAGAGACAAAATCAGAGACACATACATATGCCAGGAGTAGCATGGTGAGAGGCTGCAAGGTTTGGCTCTGGTTTTTTGGGGAGACCTGAGTTCAAATCTAAGCTCTGCTTCTTACTACCTATAAAACCTTGTGAAAACCTCTCCCCTTCTCTAGGCTTCAGTTTCCTCATACCTTCTAATGCCCCATGATCCTGAGAAGCAGAGAATATGAAGACACCTAGTCATCCATCTAGGAGTATGCTGGAGTCAGGCTTCTAGTTAGGTGATTGTTAAACCATCACTGAGAGCATTTGTACTTCAGAAATCCGAAGTTGCTACAAGTTGATTTGTTGTTTCCTTGGTTGTCTAAACTTATGATAGGGATACAGGAAATGTTTAAAATGCTGATGGAACTTAAAAATAAATTGAGTACATTGGAGATGCGGGAAAGCCAGTCGTTAAGTATTGTTAAACACATTTCTGTTCCTATCTGAACCTAAAATTTATGATAGAACTGAAATTCTCCAGAAGCTGGAAGACAAGGGGCACACCCTGGCCCTGGTCAAGAAGGCCGGGTCCAAAACTGTTCCTGGTCTGGCCCTGCATATTTAGAACTGTAAGGAAGATTTCCTGATGGACAAGGAACTTGGGAGTTTCTAGACCCAATGACAATGAGAATTTTGAACTCTTCAGAAAGAAGTTTTTGAGCTTCTAGGTCAACAGACAACTGGGGGGCCCCTGAACAAGAGCCTTACCCATGGGAGCAAAACTTAACTGCAAAATGAACCTCATCAATAAGAAAAATTAGAAGGAGCACCAGGTGGACAGGAGGGGGCTGCAGAGAGTCACACCTATGTGGGATGGCTCAGATCCCTACTTAAATTAATTACTCAGAGGCCTCTCAAAGTGATGACAGAAAGTTTATTTATTCAATTCTCCAGAAGCAGGACAATCCTATACCAGTTCACCTCGAGTAGGAAAGCCTAAGACAAAGGAGAAGCAGTGATATTTATAGACCCTAATGCAAGACCCACCTCCCTCCACTGACCATTATCCTCATTGAGTGAGAATATGATCTTACACTCTAGACGTGAAATCTAACCAATCCCTTTTGAAATGAAGACATCGAAGAATTCTGTAAGTTTCATCCAATCACTGAGACCCTAATATATTACACAGTTTTATATCCTTATATGGAATCATTCCACTCTAAAAATATTGTAACCTTGAACCTCTCGGTCTCACCTCACCCCTGGGAGAAGAATTACAATCTGAGAAGTCTTCATTAAACCTATTCCACTCAATCCCTCCTCTTATTTATTAACCTGAAGACTTCTCACGGATATTTCAACCAAAGTTCTGTAACATGATCTCACACTATCTATTGCTTTCTTCATTCCCATCAGGGTCACTCCTGTGTTTTTGTCTCCACAGGTGCCCATCCTTCCTTCTTTAGTAGCATCAACCAAATGGCTCCTTCGGTTCTCTCTCCTACTCTAGCAAGCCTTAGTAGAGAATTTCTAACTATTCTAGTAATAAGTGAAATCAAACAAGGTAAACAAATAGGAAGTAATATAATACCACTAATTGCTATGAGGCCAAACCACAGTAGTCTCTTCCACCAGCTCCCTTCAAACCAAGACCACCAGGACGTATTGAAAAGGGAGTTCCAAGTTTGTACAGGAACGTGGGAAAATTTCCTGATATTCCTGGTGATCTCTTTCACTATCCTTTCATTATCATGAATTTTCAAACAACATGTGGACAGATTGAGTTTTCCACAAACTTCCTTTTCTTCTGCAATTAAATAATCTGAGACCAGTCTGTGTTGTAGTACTGCTCTGTTAGGAACAAACAATAATAATCCTAGTATAGTTCCCCAAACAACAAAACATACGATGAATTTATATACAGGCCTCCTTGGCTATCCCTTTCCAAATTTTGTGTGTTCTTACACACTCTTTAAACGGAGCTTTTAATACTGACAAAGTATGTCTTCCAAGCGTGAGGCTTGGGAGTTTAATAACTAATAGTAATAATTATAAATGACAGTAAACAACTTTAAATTTTTTTTAAAAAATGCAATAACCTTCCATAACTTTCTCTACTGGTTTCCCAATCATGCTAAACATTTTCTGAATTGGGATGGGGGAATAGATAGTTCAAGGTTCAAGCACATCCCACCCATATTCCTCCCCTCCTCTTATTTTATTCCTGTTTGCACACCTAAATGCAATCAATAAATACCTCTTCACATTCTTTCCCTTATGAATCCTTCCCTTCATACAGAGATTCAAAGGGAAAGGTAAATTAATGAACTGTCCATTTAGAGGTTCCATCTCATACAGCAGTCTGGGGAGAAGTATCATCTTATGCAGTTTTCTGGTCTGGATGTTCCTTCAAACAATCTTCAGCACAGCATCTCAGCATCTTCTTCTCTTTATCTTCTTGTAGAAATCCAGATGTCCACTGTCCTACAAAACTGAACTTAATACCATCTTAGGTTACCATTCCTATCACTCTTACAAAAATGAAAATTGAAACTTGGACAAATTGTCATTTTTTTTAAAAAAAAAGGAAATTCACATTAAAATGCAGCTTCTACATTTCACAGTAATTCATTATTCATTCCCTCATTAGGAAGATGAGATTTCACTAAGGAGTCAATACCAGGCTCCAGTACTGACATAAATACAATAAATAATCATTTTTAACACAGTGCATATCACATCATAAAACAATTCCAACTCCCGATCATGTGATGCTTCTTTAAAAGCATTTACAACATAGACCACAAACCATTTTTCATTTAACATTAACCAACTGAGACAAAATAATAACTATGTATGCTAGTCTCACAAGCCCTTGACCTAATTATCTCCACACTATTACTAAGAATTAAAGGACCCTAACTTATTGTTGTTGGTCTAAAGTCCTAAACCTATTAGCTTAATTTTAGACTTAACCTCAGATGTTCCCCTACCAACAATCTATTATTCGATAGATCTGGTATTATTACTTAGAAAACTTTTGATTTTAGGAATTTGCCATTAAGAGTAGGGACATTGCAGGGAAACAACATCTCCCTTACTTCATGTCAGTTCCAGGCAGGAGCAGATTGTCAACTGGCATTCAGCCAGGCTTAAAGTCTACCAGGGTGTCAGTGGGGAAACTGAGTCAGGAGAATCCTACCTCAGCCCAGGCTGAACAGCCGCTCTCCCGACCTTCCCATGAGATCACCTTTTAGCAGCTCATACCAGCATCTCACAGGCTTACTGGCATCATGGATCAGTGGCTCAGACCGCCTCTCTTGCTATCCACACCTGGAGTTAGACTCAGAAGAATAGTCAGTTAATAGTCCCACAAAAATCTTAAAATAGCAAGTTCCAATAATCAGTTTCAGACATGACTAATTTCACATTGGTCAAGGAACACCTTTTGAAGCAAGTCTTAAGTAGCTTACATGACTTTCTATACATGTTCTAGTTCCTGATTGAATAGCAATCATAAGTCATTGCTCTAACAGATTTATATCTGTTTCCCAAACTACTTTATCCCTTTCTAACCCTGCTCAGTCTAAAAGAATGAGCTACACATGTGATAAGTTCAAACACTAACTTGAATTTTTATGTTCATGTAATGAATTCAAATCAAAACAATCATTTAACTTTCAATGCCAAATATTACCAGAGGCTACCTACCTCTTAAGAAAATTAGACTGAAATTCTTTTCCCCAAACTGAAGATGTCTCTGATTTAGTCTCAGTAATTAATTCAGTCAATTGTTTTAATTCTAATTGCTTTTACATCATTTTGTAACACATAGAGATCTCATTCCAAGTTGGGACCTTTGTCCATTACCCCAAAAGAGTTTTAGTCCCATTTGTCTAAAGGCCCTGGAAAACCTCACCTTGAAAACTCCTTGTTTTTCCTACGTGAACTGGTTCTCTTAAGGCCCACTCTATCTATGCCCAAGTCTATTCTACTTCCCACTCTCAATTCTATCAGTCCAAATCTCCAGTTTACTGGCCACTCCCATCAAGACCATTCCTGGAGCTCCCAGACCACCTGGGGCCACCCCCCCTTTTTTTTTTGTAAGGGACTCCTTTCCCTGAATCCCTCCGTAAATAAAATACAATTACAGTTAACTTTAAATCCCAATCTTGTTCTATGGAACAATGATACAACATCTATTTATTCCCATTAAATTTTAGAAAGAATGTTCCCAGGGATTTTATTTACATCTTAGATCTTAAATTTGCCCTAAAAAGCCAATCACTGAAGATCACTTCTTATACATTTTCAAATTCTCACCAAAGCAAGTTCTATATACAATCTCCTCAGCTACTGGGGCTGTACTTGTTACTAGCCTGAGGACTGCTTCTTTCCCCCACATATTCACACAGTGTACCAGCTTTAGGTTTTAGCATTAGAATTACCAATGGCAAACATAACTTTCATAAGTGATAACAAATTGTTTTAGCTATGAACCCAAACAATAAATTTCCGATGACATCAATTGCATTTTCATATCCTATTAGAGAAACTAAATTCTTCCCACTTTTGTAACTTACAAATACAAATTGGATAGGTAGGCCTTCCAAAAACCATAGAAAAGGGTTTACAAAATATTTCTTAATACAACAAATATTTCCTCTCTTACGAACAGTTTACAATTTATCACAATCCCCTTGAAACTAAGTGACAGAAATCACAAGAAAAGACCTAAACCCAAAGCCTTTTCACATTTCCACATAAACTTTCTTTTACAAACATAACTTTAGAGTAAATGCTTGATTCATGGCAAAAACAATTTTAGCTAAAATTTCCTTTTCAACAGCAGAAATAAACTTTTAACATAATACATCCTCAGATGGAACAGGCTTGAAAATCACACCTATATATATATATATATATATATATATATATATATATATATATATATATATATATATATATATATATATATATATATATATATAATGTACATTTTTTAAGTGTTCTCATTTTCTCAATAAGAATGCTACAACAAGGAAACTCTTACAAAAAAGTTCATAACAGCTCTTTTTAACCAATTCATTAGTTAACTTAACAATGTAATTCCTAATACAATATTTACATGGATTACCTAAAAATTTAAACTTATTTAAGTTTACTTAAAATTTAAAAGAAGCCATTAACCTATTCAGCTCCTTTTTTATAACCAAATATAAGTTTCAAATTATCAAATTTCTATCACATCCTTTTAAAACCCCAATTTATAAGTAATAAATTACAAATTTAAAATCGTGTAACAATTACATTAGATTAATGTTGCATCTAACAAATACCTATCCCTTTGTTAGTGGATCTAACATTTTTGGCAGAAATGCCACTGGGTGTCTCTGCCCTGCTCTTATTCATGCCAGTCCCAAGGCCACCCCCTTCTGGCTCTCCCACTCTGCAAAGAAAAAGAAAAACCTAAACTTATTTTTTTTTTACTTTAAATACATTGTCTGGCATCAAATATATTGACCTAATTAAACCTAAATTCAAAACTCTCAGCTCTAAGTTGCTTACTTGAGATTTTTTTTTTTACTTTCTAATCTTCTGCTTACTTCCACCAAATTTTAATAAATTCTAACCTATCTTAAACATTAAATTGAGAATGACACATTTCACCCATTCACAATTCCAAATATGACCAGAATGAATTCAATTAACCATCTCTTATTTCCCATTACACTAAAATTTCTTCTTTTGGGTGAGACAGGAAATGGTTAAATGCTTGCTTGCATGCCTCTTTGGTCTGAGGGAAAAAGTTAAATTCCCTCCCTCCCGTTTGTACTTCTTTCAAGCCTTCTGATTACACAGTACCCCTGCTCCTCTCATCATCTCTACCTGCTTAAATTCTCTTGCTCTTCCCTCAAGCCCCTTTGAAACTGCACATAACATTTCTTTCTACTCCTAACCTGACACTTCTACATTCTTTTACTTGCTGTTACCAACCATCTAAACTGAACAGTAAAATAATTTTTCTCTCCCTTTCTCTCCCTACTTGTCCCTCCACTCCTCTGAAACTGATCTGGAGGGGTTGAAGAAGAGGAGTAACAGGAATTTCAAGGACAGTTCAGCTCAGCCTTTCTGCTCCTGCTGGCTGGCTGGCTAAATTTACAACCTTCTCAGATAACACAGAGACATAGACTTTCATTCACACAGAAATACCAACACAACATACGCACACAAAACATTTAACAGAATAGAATAGTCCATGTAGGTTTAAATTTTTGGCAAACCCAGTCCTCAGAGGAACCATATTTGGGCCAAATTGTGCCTCCTCCTCCGATGTCTTTTCATCCCATATGAAACAACAATATTTAATCATCTTCTTCTTGTCCTTTCCTCTATAATTTGGTAATTTGTGCCAATTCTGTAATTGATTTCCCAAAGGATTATTTACTGGTATCCCTTCCTGACTCCACTCTGAAGCTTGGTTCTTGGACTGCTTTTTTTTTTTTTTTTTACCATTTTTTTGCACGAGGGTTGTCACCAACACCTCCGAGTCTAAGACTCAACAAATTATGCTAGCTCCCTTGCTAGCTCTCTTGCCAGCTCTCAGTGGGGGTTGCCTACCCACTAGCAGTCACCCGGCAAATGTTTTTTGGGGGCCCCTTCACCCTGGGGTCCTGCAGTCTACTAATTTGGTTGGGAGTCATCACCTTCTCCCTAAGTCTATTGAAGACTCAACAAAGTGACCCCCAGACCCCCCCCCCCCCGCAGACCCCCTCTCCGCGCTTAACGCTGGGTCATACGCGTACAAGTTGCCTGACTGCAACCTTCCACACCAACTGGTTGGCATTTTCACACACTTCGCAGCTTCGGAGTCTTTGGAGTCCTTATCTCTTTTCTTTCGGTTCTCACTGAGTTCCTCTGCTTCGGGTCGTTACTTTGTAGAGAGGGAGGCCTGGTGCCCAGTTTCAAGGACCATGGTGGGGGCAGGAAATCTCCCCACGGGCACACCTGTCCTTGAACTGAGTTGCCAGCCGTCTCTCTGAAAAGCCACAGATCCCGGTACGTGCCCCCAAACTATGTGGGATGGCTCAGATCCCTACTTAAATTAATTACTCAGAGGTCTCTCAAAGTGATGACAGAAAGATTATTTATTTGATTCTGGAGAAGCAGGACAATCCTATACCAGTTCACCTGGAGTAGGAAAGCTGAAGACAAAGGAGAAGCAGTGATATTTGTAGACCCTAACGCAAGACCCACCTCCCTCCACTGACCATTATCCTCATTGGCTGAGAATAAGATCTTACATTCTAGACGCGAAATCTAACCAATCCCTTTTGAAATGAAGACATCAAAGAATTATGTAAGTTTCATCCAATCACTGAGACACTAATGTACTACACAGTTTTATATCCTTATATGGAATTATTCCACTCTAAAAATATTGTAAGCTTGAGCCTCTCGGTCTTACCTCACCCCTGGGAGAAGAATTACAATCTGAGAAGTCTTCACTAAATCTATTCCACTCACACCCAAAACCATCCAGTGGAGGAATCATCCTCTACAGGATAATAAGGGAGTGTGGATTTATATAACTCCTTGGAATCAATAGTTACTCAATCACAGGTTTTCTTCTCATCCCCTTTTTTCTTTTTGATATGAGGAAAATCAGGTTAAGTGAAGACCCCTCAGGCATGAATTCCCCAAAACCCCCACCCTTCCTGCCAAAGCTAAAATAACTAAGTATCCCCCTTAGGAAAATAAAACGCTCCAGGACGGAGTCCCCTCCAGTCACGTAACCTGGTGTAACTCCCCTTCACCACCCCCTTAATGCCACATCAGCATTCTTCTCTTAAGTTCCACATTTGGTAACAAAAACCTCATTGCTGAGCAACAATCCTTTCCGTGTTATTTGTCTCTGGGGTAGATTCCTGCACTTAGACTGTACACCTGGATTCCCAGCCAATGGGAAGAGAGGTTAATGGGCTTCCACATTAGGGACTATATAATATTGTACTCTGCTCCTCTCAGGTGCACTCCCTTGCTGATACCACCCATGGTCTCCCAGTTGTAATAAACTCCTTTTTGGCTTCTTCCTTGAGAAACCTCTGAATTTAATTTGAGTAAGGGTTACTGTATCCCACAAAGTTTTGCGGGCTGGACCAGGAGTATTCCCCTTCATGAGGGGTCTCCCAGACCATTAACACGGGAAAAAGGTGCCAACCAAGGTTTTTCTTGGAGCTCCTTGGAATTGTTTTGTGAGATCCAACTCTGATCAGGTAACCACCTGAGGAGAGGAAGAAGGAAGAGGCAAAAACGAAAATAAAGAGCAAAATAAGGAGACTCTGGGAGCAAAGACAGGGCTGATTAATTCAGCTGGGAAGACCAGCTAGAATTTCAGCACGTGGGTTGTGTGCACAACCCAGGCAAGCAAGATCTTGTGAGCTTGAGCAGATAACTCAGGCAAGATCAAGTGAGGACCTCTTGGTGACTGTCGGAGAAGGGGTTGGTTGTAAATTCCACCACTCCCTCCAGACTTCTCATAGCGAGTGAGCCTTCTTTTCTTTGGAGGCAAGATCTTGTTAGCCATGGGAAGGGAACAACTAAAGGTGGGTGGTCACAAAAATTCATTTCCAGACATTCTGGAGGATGGTCCCTGGGGGAACAGACTTAGCAACTGAGATGAAAAACCAAAATATAGAGGGAAATATTAAGTATTGTTGTTTTGTTTAGGCAGGGATCCTGCTGGGAGGAAATGTAAATTGGTCAAGGTAAGGGTCCTCTAAGAACAGGGTGTGCCAGCAGTTAAATCTGATGGTGATAGCCAAGAAGCCTCTTAACTAGGAAGAAGTCTCTTATGCAGCCCTATGGCTGCTGGAGGCAGGCCAATTTGTAGGAAACTGTTTTGCTTGTTCTATCCCATGAATGGTGTTAATAGAGAACTTGAAAACTTTTTGAAAGTTGTTAAAAAAAAAATCTTTCTTTCTGCATTCTTAACACCAGGCCACGTTTTCAAATGTGAAAAGAAAGAGAAGGGAAAATGAACCTCAGGCAGTCTGCAGGGCAAAGTTGAATTTTGATCTGATGAGATTTCAAAGCTAAAATCTGTACTTTAGATTTGAATTGGGTCAATGTATCTGATCCCAAACAGTGTGTTTAAAATTGCAAGTTCACTTTGGAATTTTGGTGACTTCATTGGGAGGCACTGACTCTCTCCAGATTCTGGATGAACACAAGGAGGGTGAGTATGGAGATTCCTCAGGTATCTGTCTGGATTTTATGCTAACCTAAGGAGAGCAGGTGGAATTTCAACTCTTTCTAGAGCCTGAAACTCCCAAGGCAAAAGAATATGGATGAGACTGCAGTATGGATGTGCCTATACCATGTGCTCAGGAGAGGTTACCCCCGCCCCCTCCCAATCTGAGTCAATTGGGAAAGCTCCTGGTCTGGTCGACCTTGGAGCGGGGAGGGGAGCTGGAAGATGGGGTTTCACCTCTTAAAGGAATTAGAGTAAAAAGAGATGGTGAGAAGTTATAAATAACATCTTCTTTCAGTAGCAAGAATATTTGAAAAACAAAGAGGACAGCTAAAAGGTTTATCATTAATGATTGCAAATCCAGGTTTGATATATCAAATTAAAATCTGTCCTGAAGCAAGCAGCCTCTGAGAATGCTCTTCCTATCAGGATTAAAGAGAAAAGATATTGTTATTTGGCATTTCTGATTCTGAAGTGCTTAACATAAGGATGGGTATATGTTAGATGCAAACACTGGTATGTTATAGGATTTCTCCCATTCATTTTCATTCTTCTATACAACATGACTATGGTGAAAATATATTTAACAGGAATGTAAGTGTAGAACCTATACAAAATTGTACGCCGTCTCAGGAAGGGAGGGGAGAGGTGTGGGGGGACAGAGCAGGAGGGAGTGAAAGAAAACATCTAGGTTGTATGGTAGTGATTGTGGAACACTGAAAATAAATAAACAAACATAAATAAAAATAAATAAAAACAGAAAGCAAATGATTCTATCAATAGATACAGCAAAAGCCTTTGAAAAAAATAAAGCATCTGCTTGTGCAAAAATCTTAAAAACATAGTATAAGTCCTTCCAAAATATGACTAAAGTATATATCTAATATCAAAAGCTAACATTGTTACAGTGGAGAAACATTAGCTTCCCTAATATATGCAGGGATAAAAGCACAGGCTATATTATTTGACACAGTTTTACAAATTCTAATAATTAGCAATAAGACGTTAGAAATAAAGGCATATATATTTATCAAGAAGAGACGCAAGTATTCTTATTTACAGAGTGTACAGTAGCTAATGTAGAGACTGGGGCAAATCAGCAAATTAACTGAAGTGATCAGTAGCTTCAGTAAGGCAGCAGAATACAAAATCCACTCCTCTCCAATACTTCTATGTAGAACAATAATAAATACCAGAAAGAATTGATAGAGAAATCTTACTAAAAATAATGACAAAATGAATAAAATATTCTGGAGTCAACCTACCAAGACACATACACATTTATATATAGATACCTATCGATATCTATACACACAATTACCAGCCACTCTTTCTAAAAATAAAAAATAAAAAAAAAATAAACATTTGGAGAGAGATTCATTGCTCCACAGTAGGGCTCCATCAACCTAATAAAAAATATGGTACTATCTGAATTCAGTTACAGACTTAATACCATGGCAATCAATCTACAAAGGTGTGGCTTTTACAGAACTAGAGAAAATAATAAAATTTACATTCAGAGACACATTCAGAATCTCAAGAGAAATAGTAGTAATAATTAGGTACATGAGGGGAGTGGTACTTCCAGCGAAATAATCATCAAAACTATTTGGTGCTAGTTAAAAAATGGAAAAATAGCTCAGCAGGACTGATTAAGATAAGCAAGAATCTGAAAGAAACTTGATAGTACCGTGTTCAATAACTCCAGGAACACAAATTTTAGAGGCAAGGATTCCATAACTGAAAAGAACTACCATGAAAACTGGAAAAGCAGTTCAGTTTAGGTTTAGACTAGCATCTTATACCACATAGTACAGTAAGTTAAAAACCAATACTTAACTTAAATGTAAAAGATCCTATCATTAAAAAATTGGAGGAAAATGGAAAGAGGGAGGGGACTCTTAAACAATGGAGAGCAGTGACCATAAAAGAGAAAACGGGCCTATTTGATTACGTAAAATTTAAAAAGTTTTTGCATAAATAAAGGCAATGCAGTTAGGATAAACAAAAAAACTGTTAATTGGGGGGGGGAAAGAATCTCTGCAGCACATATATCAGAGAAAAGTCTGACATATAAAGAAATAACAGGCATTTATGAGCAAAGGTTCATAAAAGAAGCTGTGAAAAGATGTAATCAGCTTTCAAAATAAGAACTTAAAACTAATAATAACCATCAAATGACTAAAAATAAGAGAAATACACATTAAAACAAATCTAGGGTTTCACCATACAGCTATCAAATTATAAATTTTGACAAGTGGAGATAGCATTGGAAGGGATTTAGGAAGACAGACACAAAAATACATTGTTCATATTGGACCAATCATTATGGAAATCAATTTAGTGTATTGTGAGAAAAATGGCTAAACTGCTTATCCCTTTTTATGCCCAAATTCCCACCTATGGGCATGTAACCCCAAGGAGACTAACGCGCCAAATACACTATTATTCTATTTGTTATAGAAATTTTTATCTTACCAAAAATCTGGAAGGTGTCCATTAATTGAGAATAGTTTACCTGACATATGAAGACAATGGAGTATTTTTTAACTAAAAAAAGGATGACCGTAAGATATTGAGAGAAAAATGGAAAGAACTGTTTGAACTGATGCAGAGAGAAGTAAGTAGAAACAGGAAACCAACACAAAGACTATAGTAAATGCAAACTTAAAAATTAAAATGAAACCTCAAATACAGTAGTTATGATGGACAGTATTGTCTCTGGGGAAAATAGAGTTGAAGAGGTGGGGGATTATGATTGTGGAATGTTGCATACTCTTTCAGGGACAGTTGCAGTACAGGTGTTTCTGTTTAATTCCCTTTCTTTTCCACTTCAAAGGCTGAGAGTTCACAGGGATACTGGTGAGTATGATGGCATCCAGAAGTCAACATGTTGTAAAAGACAAAGGTCGTTAATAAAAACAAGAGAGACAGAGAAACAAAGAGAGACATGGAGACAGAGAGACAGAGACTGAAAGGTCTTCCTGTGAAATACTCAATATTAATTAGAAGTAGTTGATGGAGAAGGGTAGCAGGAAATAATCCTGGGCTGGGAACTGCTACAACGGCAAGTGAGGTCTATGGTATGAGTCTATTATGAGTGCTATTATCACCCCATTTTGCAGAGGAGGAAACTGAGGCAGTTTGCCTCATGCCTTGAAGTGAATTGACCATAGAGGTCAGAGGTAGATATTTTGTAGAGGATTAACATAACTCACAAAATACCAATGAGGATGTATCAAAGAAAGCAGGAAGGGAGGAGAAGAGGAGGAAAAAGGAAGGAAGGAAAAGGGGAGATGGAGGAAGGCAGGAAAGGAGAATGGAGGAAATGTTATTTAGCAATCATTGACTGTGGTATGAGAGCTTGAGGTGGGGAATACTTGCCTAATATCTATTTTACGGACCTAGAATGACAAAGAGATTCAACTTTATGATCAAATCCAAGTTGTCAATGAAGTAGGTGATGACAAGCCAAGAATAAAACTCAGGGTTCCTAAATTTGTAGTCCCTGTAAACCCTGAAATGCACATAACTCATCCTCACTGACCAGAGGGGTGATTATGTCCTGAGGCAATGGAGCCCCAATAACCAGTTACAATATGGAAGTAGGAGGGGAGAGGAGACACAACGACAGATGAAGGAGACATAACTGGACAAGAACAGAAGAAAGCAAGTGTTTATATAGCGCTTAAGATATGCCACGTACCGTTAGACACTTTTACAATTTATTTTTACAAACATCTCCTTTGATCTATACAACAAAACAATCAGGTAGGTGCTAGATTGCTCTCATTTGACAGATGAGGAAACTGAGGCAAACAGAGGTTGACTAGCCCAGGGTAGCACAGCTAGTAAGTGCCTTGAGGCTGGATTTGAATTTGGGTCTTCCTGACTCCAATCTCAGCACTCTCCCCCCTGTGCCACTACCTGCCTTTAGACATAGAGGAAAATCTCTGTCAGGGTTAGAGAGCTAGAAGCAGTTCAACACTCTCCCATCAGGGAAGTCATTACTCAAGGTTGCATATTCTGGGTTATCCAATCAGAAAAGGATTTAGGGGTCCAAGATCCTTTTCTCTCAGCCACAACCCTCCCATGGAGAACATATTGAGACCTTAGAAGCATGTTTACTTTCTCTCTTTTGCTAGGTTCTGACCTCTGGAAGCAGCTACCAACTCTGAGGTAACACCAAAACCCTGCACCAGATCTGGAAGGAGTCTGACTCTCCATCACCATGATCTGGAGAGAAGCCCTGCCCAGTACCAACAGCCCTACACACCAGAAGAAAGTGGTAAGAGGTGGGAGGGATGTGTAGCACATGTTTTAGGACAGACTGAAGTGTTCCCACAAGAAAAGCTGGGTTTGAGTAACAGGGAAAGGGAACTTCCAGGAGGTAGGCTTTGGAGACAGGGAGTATGAATGTGAAGAATTAATGCAAGACAGGGCTTTCTAGCTTGTGTTCCCCATATGTAACTCCATATGGATTTCCTCTTCCCCTGGGATGAGCTACTCAACCAGAGAAACAGAAAGGATTTGAGAAATATTGAAAGGACACACCCCCTGGAAGTATTACAAATGTGCTACTATTTTTTTCCATTGGAGATTTCTAGAGTGAAAGAGCCAAATATTCACCATTCATCTTTCTCCTTTAATGATAACAACAGCCATCATTTCTCTACAGCACATACAAATATTACATCATTTGATCCTCACAATAGCCCTGGGAGGTAAGTGCTATTATCCCTGCCTTTAGCAGAAGACAAAACTGAGGCAGACAGTTTAATTGACTTGACTAAGCACAGCTAGTAAGTTATCTGAACTCAGGTCTGCCTGACTACAGATCTGACATCATCTCTGCTACACCACTTGGCTTCAATTAAATTCTTCTATTATAGCCATCGGTACTACACAAGCAGTCTGACATGATCACAAACTGGTCCCATTAAGTCATAAGGCTTTCCAGGCACAGACACCAAAAGCCTGGGATGGCTTTAGAATCTTAGGATTCTGGGGGAGGAGGTAGGAAAGGTCTAAGAAATTGAGTCATTCCAAGGACTTGTCTCTGAGCTCAAGCCTGGCTTTCAGGGGACAACAGAGTTAGTGGACATATTTCAAGGCATGCATGAAATGGATGGAAGTATAATTTACTCCTTTATTTCCACTAACTTCTAACTGAAATTTATCATGCCTTTCAATTATGAATGTAGGTGACATGTAATTTGAGAAAAGGGTTCATCAGCTTCACCAGATTGCCAGAGGGGTTCATGCCCCCCAAAAGTTTAAGGGTTCCTGAGCTAGAAAATCTCTAGATTGAGTTCAGTACCTCTTTCTCCTGCTAGTAGGGGTTAGATATTGGATTAATGTCCTAGATCCAGCTACAGATAGTTGCATCATGCTCAATGCCTGTTTGCTGTTTTTAAGGAATGTGACCAATTGATATCAGCCAATTAGCAAATTTTCCCCAGTCCATTCATTGTCCCATTGCTGAATAAATTACCACACATTTAATGAATGCCTACCCTTCATATAATGGCACAGTAACTTTGCAAAGGATGCCAAAAAACCCTGGTAATAGTAAAGAAGGAAAAGATAATAGGTGGTTTTTCTTAATTAAAATTCTGACATTTCCTATTTCATTCAGGCTCCCAGTTTATCTGTATGTCTGCTACAGATATTTTAAAAGCCCATTCCTGTGAAGTTCTATCTGCCTGACCAGACTACTTGGGTTAGCAGAATGCAGGGAGATCATCCCAGAATTACAGCTGAGAAGGGTGTGGAATCCTGCTTTGGGCTTTATTAGGCATTCTAACCAAGAACCTGATCTTTTATTTAGCAGGAGTCAATAGAAGGAGAAATTCTCATCTTGAAAGAAAAATTATTCGAACAAGACAATCTCCTGAAGAACACCAAGGAAAGCCTAAACAGCACCAAGCTTGAGAAGAAGAACTTGGAGAGGTTCATATTCCACCAATCTAGGTGTTTCCAGCAAGCACTGCAGGAGATCAGAGGGAGTTGGGGAAGTAAGGTGGAAAAAAGAAGCTGTTTCTATGTGTCCCTGTCCTTCTGATAGATGTCCAGTGAGCAAGGAGACCGAAAGGTTCCATCACATGAATGTGTCCATGATGTCCCCATGCCTCCTATGCATTATGGCTTATCAAGCAATATGCATTTACCATAAGTCATACAGTATGCTAAATACTGGGGATACAAAGGGAGAAAAAAATGTTCCTGCCATCAGGGAGCTTAGATTCAATCACAGAAAACATAATGTGCCCATAGATTTGATATATAATATATAAAAAGTAAATAGAATAGCATTGGAGGGGAAGGTACTAGCAGCTGGGGGAGGAAGTTCAGGATAAGCGCCACAGAGGAAGTGGTGCTTGAGCTGAGGTTTAAAATAACATGTGGATTCTGCTTCTTTGTCACCTCTGTGCCCTCTCCTATGTAGTTAACCTCACTCATGCTCTTCTCTATTCATTTCCATCACCCTCTTTTTACTTTAAGCTTGATATCTGAAGAAATGCCATTCAGTTCCAACCTGGAAGAACAGGGAAAGTAAGCCATCATGGCTGTGTGCCTACCACAGGGAGAAGAGAGGGAGGGACTTAAAGAAACACCAGGACCCTCCTGACTCTTTTCTTTCGGAAGAGTGGCTGATGTTTGTCAAGCCTGGTGGCTAGGAACCTCTGGGGTGGCATGGGTAGAGACTAGGTCATCTAGCCATAGAGAATGCAACTCAGGAAAAGGGAAATACAGAGGGGCTGAGATATCTGACAGGTCTATACTATACCAGCTGGATTGGCAAATAGCTTTCATATCAGGAGTTTTCCATTTCTTCTAACTTGATTTCTGAATAGTAAAAGCTTGAGATGACTACAACAAAAAAAAAGCAACAGGCACAAGATAACATTACCTGGGTCCCATATACTTCTAACCTTTTCCTTTAAGGAGTAACAGAGAGATTTTCTCTAAATTTCCTCATGACAATGTCTGAATGGGATCTCTTCAATCTTATTCTGAAGAGACTGAGATAGTACATGAAACCTAAAATAGGGAGTGGCTTAGGGAAAAGAATTCTAAACACATACATACTGTTTGAAGCAAAAGGCATGAAGGTATGAGAATTACCTGGGAGAAGCCCCTTCTCCAATGAGCCATTTGAAGCCTCTAAAAGAAGGAAAGGGAATAACTTTAAAACCATGGCCAAAGAAACCATGGCTAAAGAAAAGATCTTCTCTAAGTGAAACAGAACCTTGTCAGAAAACAATATATCTAGGGGGTGGAGTAGAAAAACAGACCTACTCTAGCTCTCCCCCCAAAGCCCATAAAATACCTTTAAAATATGAATCTAAATAAATTCTAGAGCAGCAGATGTCACAAAATAACAGCATGAAAGAAATTTCCAGTCCAAGACAGCGTGGAAGGCCGACAGGAAAGGTATATCGCACCAGCCTCAGAACAGAGCATAGCACAGCCTTGGCAGAGTGACACCGCCAGGGACAGGACTGGAGTAGGCTTTAGGGTGTGGAATCCTGGACAGCAGCTGCAGCTCCCAGATTTCTCAACCCACAAATGCCAAGGACAGCTTCAAAAGTCAGTGAGAAAGCTTTCACCTGGGTTAGAAGGGAACAAGGTTTGGCCCTGGGCCCAGGGTAGGAGCCATTGCTGAGGCAGCAGCATCCATTTTAGAAGCCCTTTGCCTAAAGCTCCAGGGGGAATCAAGCAGCAGCGCTGGGGTGAGGAAGAGTACTGGCTTGGTGGAGGTGGAAGCAGTTATGGAGAGGGAACTCTACTCACAGATGCTGGCCAGAAAAGCTTCTGGCTGCTCCCAGACCAGACTGCAGGCCAGGAGAGGAGCAAAATCCTCTCCGTTGATGGTGCCACCTTGGAGGAAAGGAGAACTTACAAGTCCCTAGAGGAGACCTTCCACTTGAGAAGGAAATCAATAGACAAGTAACATGCTAGGACAATGCCCAAAAAAGGGGAAAAAATAAGACTACAGAAGGCTACTTTCTGGGTGAACAGGTATTTTCCTCCATCCTTTCAGATGAGGAAGAACAAAGGATACCATCAGAAGAAGACATCAAAGTCAAGGCATCTGCATCCAAAATCTCCAAAATAAATATGCAATGGTCTCATGCCATGGAAGAGCTCAAAGAAGATTTTGAAAATCAAGTAAGAGAGGTGGAGGAAAACAACTGACCTGGAAAACAGATCCAGACGACACTATTTAAAAATTATGGGGCTACCTGAAAGTCATGAAGAATAAAAGAGTCTAGACATCATCTTGCATGAAATTATCAAGGAAAATTGCCCTAATATTCTAGAACAAGGGGGTAAAACAAATCTTAAAAGAACCCACAGATCACCTCCTGAAAGATATACGAAAAGAAAAACTCCTAGGAATATTGTAACCAAATTTCAGAGTTCCCAGGTCAAGGAGAAAATATTGCAAGCAGCTAGAAAGAAACAATTCGAATATTGTGGAAATACAATCAGCATAACATAAGATCTAGCAGCTTCTACATTAAGGGATGGAAGGGCTTAGAATATTATATTCCAGAAGTCAAAGGAATTAGGATTAAAACCAAAAGTCACCCACCCAGCTAAACTGAGTAATACTATAGGCAAAAATATGGTCATTCAATGAAATAGAGGACTTTCAAGCATTCTTGATGAAAAGACCAGAGCTGAATACAAAATCTGATTTTCAAACACAAGAATCAAGAGAAGCAGGAAAAGGTAAACAGCAAAGAGAAATCATAAGGGCCTTACTAAAGTTGAACTGTTTACATTCCTACATGGAAAGATAATATTTGTAACTCTTCAGATTTTCTCAGTATTTAGGTAGTTGGAGGGATTACATACATATACACACACTCCCTCCCCATAAGTATAGACAAAGGGCACAGGGTGAGTTGAATAGAAAGCGATGATATCTAAAAGAAAAATTAAGAGGTGAGAGAGGAATATATTGGGAGGAGAAAGGGAGAAATGAAAAGGGGCAAATTATCTCTCATAAAAGAGGCAAGAAAAGCTTTTCCAAAGGAGGGGAAAAGGGGAGAAGTAAGAGAAAAACTGAAGCTTACTCGCATCATATTTGGCTTAAGGAGGAAATAACATGCACACTCAATTTGGTATGAAAAATTATTTTACACTACAGGAAAGTAGGGGAGAAAGGGGATAAGTGGGGTGAGGGGGGAGATGACAGAAGGGAGGGCAAATGGGAGGAAGGAGTAATTAAAAGTAAACACTTCTGGGGAGGGACAAGGTCAAAAGAGAGAACAGCATAAATGGGGGGCAGGATAGGATAGAGGGAGACATCGTTAGTTTTTCACATGACTATTATGGAAGTCCTTTGCACAACTACACATTTAGAGCCTATATTGAATTACTTGCCTTCTCAGTGGGGATGGGTGGGGTGGGAGGAAGAGAGAGAATAGGAACAAATGTCAAAAATTGTTTTTGCATGCAAGTAGGAAATACGAAATACAAGATAATGGGGTATAGAAATCTATCTTGCCCTACAAGAAAAGAGAGAAGATGGGGATAATGGAAAAGATATGTGTGATAGAAGGGAGGGCAGATTGGGGGAAGGGACAATCAGAATGCATGGTGTCTTGGGGTGGGGGGAAAGGAGAGATGGGGTGAAAATTTGCAACTCAAAATCTTGTGGAAATGAATGTTGAAAACTAAAAATTTATTAATTAAAAAAAACAAAAACAAAAACAAAACCCAACTCTTCCTTCCCCTACTGTAGCACACTAGCACAGCAACTAAATTCAGTCCAATGTATCAAAGATTTCTAAGGACCTACTCAGGACTGAAAGTCCCAAATCCAAATCCCAGAAAGTCTCTTTCAATGTTAACTTAGGTCCTCATGCTCCAAAAGGTGTCTTTTTCTTACAGAGGGCCCATACCCTCCTGCCTTGAATTATGCAACTGTCCATTCTGAAGCAAATGCCCTGACCCATCACATACCACTTTGATACTGTGAATAGCTAGTTAGCAGCAGCTGATAAACAATTGCAGGCATTTAGCTCTTAAGTTATAACTAAGAATAAACTCATGACCTACTCAGGCTCGTATCCTTGTTGGTTTGTACTATCCAAGCCACTGAGGATTCAGATTTAGAGAAGGTGCCAGAATACTGAATGGTTCATAAACACCTGTGTCCAGCATCAGTTTCCCCCAAGGAAAAGATGACTGAAAGAGGCTTCCTAAACCAATGCATTCATTTCATTCCCCTGATTTGACTCTTTCTAAATGTCAATCTTAACTCAGTAGCAGCAGATTCTCTCATGCAGCAAGCAAGAAATGGTTTACAGAGGTTATAACTTAGTCTCCTAGACACCAGTCTGCTAAGAAGGGAGAAATTTGGGAATGTTGAGAGTAGGAAAGAGACTAAAGAACCTCCTAAGAAACATGCTTCCTTCCTAAGTTTCCATCTGGAAACATCTAAATTCTTTGAAATGGGGATGGAAAGCTAATGCCTAGCTAGGTCTATGTTAATGAAGGCAGATGGTCAAACACATATCACCAAATTCCAAGGAGCCATCTTCTAAGTGATATTTGAATTTGAGTGACCCTGTCTCCAGGAAATGGGTATCTATAGGAAACCCTAAAAGTGAGGTCACTGCACACACAATGGAAGAGAATGCCTTCTCCTGGGTATCCCTAAGATCTGGCCTTGGTTTGGCAAACCCACGGCTGAGGCAAGGTTTCTAAGATTGGCTAAAGCTCCACCCGCCCTCGAGCCTCTCTCATGACCTTAGGTTGTACACAAGAGGAACACCAAACTTTTCTGCTCTCCCTTTCCCCCACTGTTCCCATACCATGTTCTGGCATTTTCACAGTCCTTACTCCTTGAGACAACCCATTCTATTAATGTGCCAGTTTTCCCTCAGAAATTCTGTGGAAACGACCAACAAAAAAGCTTAAAAGAACCATTCCTTGCCTTTGCCACTCATTTCCAAACCTTTATCAGAATCTCTAAGGCAGAAGATAAAGGCATCATTTAAAAATCAGAAGAGGTCATGCTCTAGACCCTTCCTCTCAGACGGCCAAAACCATTTTTGTGCATACTTCTCAGATTCAGGTAAAGTGTTCTAACCATGGAGAAGAGAGTAAAGACGTGTAAAGATAATGACCATGCCCCTCCTTACCAATTCCATTCTGACTAGATGGCTGGCTTCCATCTTCCTTGTTGCTGAACATAGATTTATTTCCTCCAAGCTTGGCAAAGTGGTAGCACACACATCAGCCAGAGTAGAGAATTCTGAAGAGAGGATACCACCACAACCCACTATTACTGAGCCTCAGGCCTCTGACCTGAGAGAGAACATGAATATCCCCTTCCCTTCCTCATTTCAGTGCTCTTAAGACTTGTTAGGAATGAAAAATGTAAAACATGAATACGGAGATCATTAGATAGGACAACAACTTTGTTCAATCCTATCGCAACAAATAACCTGGCAACAGACATCACTGTGTAATAGAAAAAAAAAATCCGAGTTTTGTTTTTCTGACCTGTGAAATACTCAATTTATGTCATATATCATCAAACAAAATTCCAAAATTTCATCTATTTAAACAATATCACTCTAGGCAAAGGGCATCTGGGCCCAAACTAGGGTGTCCATACAAGATTTTTGGTGCAAAGGTGGAAATGTTTTTAAGTGCCCAACACAGCACAAATTAAGCTCAATAATTAGCCAAGTCCCTAGTGAGTTTCACTCACTCCCCCCATTACCAGGCCATACCTGCCCTCCCCACCAAGCTCAGATTCACCCTGGCCAGCATGCTGGGAATGAATAAGGCTACACTCCCAAGACAACAGGTCTTTTCCAAGCTCAGCTCAGGATAAGTAGGAGGTAGCCAAAGTGACCTGATGGGTGCCCTATTAGTGTGAAAGGGTTCATCCTGGGCAGTCTGGGAGCCTCTCAGTCAGCAACAGCTTTGGTCTCCTTCAATGCTAGATAGATGACCTGCATGTCTCTGTAAAAAGGAAAGGACCACTAATACCTGGCAAAATTTCAAGCCTCAACAATCTCCTGTGAAATTGGCTCCACGATTTATGCTAAGCCAAAGTCAAGTTACTTTTGCAATGAGGATTAAAAAAAAAAATCTTATAAAGAGTTTAGTGCACTGTTCTTAAGGAACCAACAGTGCCATCTTGTGTCTTAGCTTCAGGGCAAGAGACTTGGGGATAAAGAAATTCCCTTCTCTACCCAAGGAAGACAGAGTGAACTTACATCCAGAGCTGCCTGGCACAATGGTCAGAGGACTGGACTTAAGGGTTAGGAAGACCTGGGTTCAAATCCTACCTTTGACACTTATTAGCTTTGTAACCATGGGTAGGTCACTTTAACTGCTCTCAGACTTGTTTTTCCTCATCTGTACAACGAGGTAAATATATACAATACATGCTTCATCAACTTATAAGAGTCAAATAAGATGAGGTATGTAAAATGTTCTTATAAATTCTGAAGCACTACAGAAATGTCAATTATATAATGACATTATATATATTAAACCCACCCACCCACCCCTACACACATACATATATTATAATGGTAAGCCAGGGAACGCTTTCCAAATATAAGTACTGAGGAAGCTAGGCTCAACAACAAGATCTCCCTTTGAGAGCTTTCTCTTGTCTGCCACAGGGAGCTGAGAGAGAACCTCCAATGAGACAGAACACACTTTAGAAACCCTGACATTTTCAGGACCTTCTGAATGTGTTTCTTCACTCAGAACTAAGGCAAGCCAAGAGAGCATCTTGGCACATGGTCTAAAGAGAAAGGGTATCTCTGGATAATCCTATGCCTAAGGCAGGAAACAAGGTCTCCACACCCACTGCCCTTCACAGGGACCCTCACCTGTGTCCCTAACTTTTGTCCTGAAATGAAATGAGTGAGGAATGGGAGCTGGGGAAGGGATCAGCAAGAATGAAGAGTGTGGTACTGGGGGAAAATCATAGCTTTGGGAACTTGAGAAAAGACAGATCCCCTTAAAGGATTAAATGGTGAAAAGAATTTGTTCTGTAAAGTTTGGATTCAGTCAAAGATCCACACTTGAGGGTCTAGAGGGCCATATGTGTCCTTGAGGCCACAGATTCCCCACCCCTGTTGAGGCTATGTAACACTGTTCTCATACTGAGTTTGTGATCCAATAAAACCCTCAGGTCTTTTCCGCCAAAGCTTCTACTTGTCAAGTCAGTCACTGTAGAAGGATCTCAAGAGTAACCTTTATATCTGACCTTTGGGGAGACCCTAGCCCCTCCCCCTCTACTCCCTGGATTTCAGAAAATCAATAAACTTGTTAGAGGGGAAGGGAACAGAATCACTTTTGACTTTTCACTAACCTTCAACTGAAATTCAGCATTTCCTTCAATTATTTAATAACACTATTTTCAGGCAAGAGGTCCATAGTCTTGCTTGTCAAAGAGGTTCATGACACACAAAAACTAGAATTCCTGATTTAGACAGGCATTTCTAATCACTGCAAAGTTTTCCCTTGCAATGCTGCCAGTCACCCAGGCTTCCAAGTCATCCTTAGCTCCTCACTTCCACTCAGCCCACACATCCATCCAATATGGAGCTAAGCCTGCTTGTTTCTACCTTAGAATCAACTCTCCTATATGTGCCCTTCTCTCCTCCAACGGTCACCACCTGGCTCATCAACTCATGCCTGGACTACTTCAACAACCTGCTGTTTGCTCTCCCCACAATTTCCCCCTAAATCTGCAGCCAAAGCAACCTTTCTAAAGCCCTCCCCTACTTAGTGCTCTTCTTCTAACTGTAAGAAAAGACTATGCAACAAGCATATCAATTAAAAAAAAAATTAATGTTCCCTATTACTTCCAGGATATATGTGTATAATATATATGTGTGTATATATGTATATATAAATATACATATATATACATATATACACACACACACATGTGTGCTCCTGTTGGCTTTTAAACCCCTCCATACCCTGCCCCTCCCTACATCTGCAGTCTTCCTACACTTCACTCCCTTCCACCCATTCTCTGATCTAGTGACACTGACCTGCTTGCTGGTCCTCCAACAGGATACTCCCATCTTCTGACCTGGCTGTCCCTACTCCTTTCCACCTCCTTTCAGATTCAGATCAAAACCTAACATTTGCAAAAAGCCTTCAACCCCTCCCCCACTCCTCTGACAAGACAACTCCTTCACTTTTCATTTCTGGTCCCTACAAACCTTGGCCACATCCTCTTCCACTAGAATGGATGCTCCTAGAGCCCAAGGCCTGCTTTGGCCTTCCAGGATGGCCCCTCCACGCTGGCTTAAGCCGACCTCATCTGCCCCGCTGCACTAGCCTGCCAGGTCTCGCTCTAACCCATTTTCCACCCATGACAGCTCTTCAGACCCTAAAAGGCGGCTCCCACGGAAGCCTGGTCAGACACCCAGGTCTAGCACAGCGCGGGAGGGCAGCGCGCCCAGGCGTTCTGCTGCAACTGACCAGGCTAGAAACTGACCAGCAGACGGCCGGGGCAGCGGAGGGGGCGAGGGCACCCTAACCCCCGACGCGCGCGCCCACACCGCAGAGTCGGACACGCTGAACACGCTCGGGTCCTCCGTGCTGCCCACGACCATACTGTGCGGGTGCTCTTGGCGTGCGCCTGGCCAACGGCGCCATCGGCGCGGTGGGACTTGGAGCCGTGGCGTTCCCCTGGCACCCGCTGGCTCGTGGTGTGCCCATGACGGCTCGGGGGGCCCTGGGGTGGTGTGTGGGGGGGGTTGTCCTCCTCCTCCGCCGCCCCTCCGGGAAGACGGCGAGCAGGAGCCCGGGATCCCCTGCCTTACTCCCACTGCTCTTCGAGAAACCCCCGGGACTGCCGGCCCCCCGGCAAGAAGCCGCCCCATTCTCCTGGGCAGCGCAGCGTCCTGAAATGGAAGGGTTGGGGGTTCGCGTTTCCTCCTAAAACGGCGGCCCCGCCGGGGTCCCTGCCCAGCTCGTAACCCTCCAGGCTGAAGGGCTTCTTCTCCATGATCCTGGAGGCGGCTCGGTGGGCGTGGTCCTGGGGGCGGAGCCCGCGGAAGGGTGGGGCGACCTCCCTGCTCCCGAGCCTCACCTTCTGAGTATGGAGCCAGGTGAGGTCTTAGGGTCTAGCCTTCCCCTTGGACAGAGGGAGAAGGTGAGGACCTGGGGAGGGGAAAGTCGGTGGCAGCTGTGTTATCTGTGTCCCAGTTTGTGTTTTCTGATCTTGCTTAAATAATTCAAGCTATATCTTATGAACTACTGCTACTTTTCTTTCCTTAACTACTTCCCAATTACATTTTAAAAATATTTTTACCATTCATTTTTTTAAAACAACTGACTTCCAAGATCTCTCCTTCCCATTACTTTAAGAAAGCAAGCAATGTGGTACTGATTTGCATTTTACATTTGCATATTAGCCACGTAGCAAAAAATAAAAACAACACCTGCGATGTATACGGGGTCCTGCTATTACAAAGTGTAACCAGAAGAGGTTGAACATGAAGACTAGATGCCTGCCAATTCAGCATCCATTTCAGCATTGCTGGCCTGCAAGGCATGCTGGCTGCTGAGAATGTAGAGAGACAAGAATTTTTTAAAAGTCCCTCTTCTGGAGAGGTTTCTATATTCTTAGGGCACACAATGTGTAAATAGAGAAAGATTTTTTGGGGGAAGGGAGAGCAGTGGAGGGAGAGAAGACATGAGGAAATCCATAAGGGCTTCATGGAAGAGGTGACCACTAACTGAGCTGAGCCTTGGATTTTAAGACCTGAAGGAAAGGAGGTAATGCTAGGGGGTGAGAATAGCCCCAGTAGCACATAATGGGAGATGGGAGGTTGAGGTTACAGAACGGCTAATGGGCCACTTTGGACTACAATGCAGCATTTAGGAAGAAGAGTCATATGGAATGATAAAGCCAGACTAGGAAGTGCTTTAAATGGGAATCTGAGGAGTTTGCATTTTATCTCAGAGGCAACAGATTTAGGAGCCTGGATTTGGAGTTGGGAGGACCTGGGTTATAATTCCAACTTGTCCACTTACTACCTATATGACCCAGTGCATATCAATGAATCTTTCCGGGGGTCATTTTCTTATTAGGTAAAAAATGAGGAGGGGGAGGTTCATGGTTACAAAAATATTCAGAACAGCATTTTTATTGAATAGAAACAAAGGGGGTGACCATTAACTAGGGAATGGAAGAACAAAGATGGCCTATGAATGCAACAGAATACTGAAAGAAATGCTGAAAAGGGAGATTCCCTTTAAGGCAGGTAGGTGGTGCTGCTGTGGATGGAGCTCTGGACCTAGAGTGAGGGAGACCTGAGTTCAAATTCAGCCTCAGACACTATATGACCTTGGGCAAATGCTTGTTTGTCTCAGTTCCCTCATCTGTAAAATGGGCATAAAAATATGGTTGTTGTGAGAATCAAATGAGATAATACTAGGAAAGTACTCAGCATGACTTCAAAAATAACATTAGTAACTTCATTTTGCCTTTATCCACCACTTGGTGAAACTAAGTTTTACCTGATTTTCCAGAAGTTACAAGATTACTCCCTCTCCCAAAGGTTACCAGCTTAAGGAATGTCACAAAACTACCCTTTGCCTTCTCACCTGATCCACTCCATCAATAGGAACCCAGGTGTCTCAATCCCTATAATTTTGTTTTTCTTGTTTGTGATTCCCTCTAAATTGTATTTTAACTGTGTATAAACCACAGTTCTGCATCCTTGACTACTGAGAACTTTGATGCCAGTTTATTTCTGCAACTGGAAGCACTGCTAAATAAATTGTTGATTGGATGTAAAAAAAAAGATAATAATAACAACAAAAAGCAAAAACCGAAGAAATTTAAAAAGTCTCCTTTTATCTGCACTCAGTTCATCAGTTCTGTCTCTGGAGATGGAGAGCATTTTTCACAATCAGTCTTTGGCATTATCTTAGATCATTGTATTGCCATTCTGAGCTAAGTCCTTCATGGCTGCTCCTCATACAGTCTTCTTGTTATTTTATACAATGCTTTCCTGGTTCTGCTGACTTCTCTTTTAGGCAATATCTCTCATGAATTTTCTTGTATATTATAAATTCTGATCAGACTGTGAAGAATTCACAGTCTGTGCACAGACAGCTAACTGGGGAATAGCTCCCACTTCAATAATAAGCTTTCTTGCCTAATGAAATGTAGAGTTTCCTTCTTTATTATATTTATGGGGCTCACCATATCCTCCACCCAACAATTCTGAAGAAAGAGTTCATGATACAGAAGCTTATGGCTTCTATAAAATCTACAAGTCTTTGAACTTTCTCAGTTCTTTCTTCTGAACCAAAATTGACTATATCCATCTCTCTTTTTTCACCTTTTTTTCCAGCTTTGCATTCATCAAGTGCCAGAGTGAATGTTGATTTTAATTCAAATTTGGGACAAAATGAGAAAGGAGAGATATATGGGGTCAAGTATGGTTTTAAAGAAAGAACTGAGGAAATCCAGAGAATTGTGGTTTGTCTTTCATTCTCAAAAAGCACCAAGACATCAGGTAGATCATGATATGACTTGCAATTGACTTTGATTTGAGTGAGAAAAGGCTGAGAAAAGTCATCAGACTCACTTTCTTCTCCAGAACCATCTGGGTATAGGGGCAGACAACTAGAGACAATCAAGACAACTAGAGATGGCCCAGCCCACGGACTTGTAGACTTTACAGAAGCCATAAGCTTCTCTCTCATGAACTCTTTCCTCAGAATTCGTGGGAGCAGCATATGATGAGCACCAAATAACATAGTAAAAAATGAAAGTGTCTACATTTCAAAAGGCAAGACAACTTAGAAAAGGGTATTATAACCTCTTCATGGAAAAAAATGAGTGACATTGACGTAATTTCATCCAGAAGTTCATTCAATTCATTCATCCAATGTGAATTAATTTCCACACAGAGAATGAAGGACTCCATAAAAATGCCTTGCTCATTCAATGCTCATTTGATTTGCCAGAGAAGTATCTGTCAAAGATAATACCAGGCTAGAATATGAACTCCATAAAAATGTTATAAAGAAGAATTATAAGTGATTACGAAGAATACCTTCTCATAAAGCAGTGAAAAGCAAGAGAGGCTCAAAGGAGTTAAAAGAAAACTTGGCAAGATAGCCAACTAAACAAAGTCATCCCGATCGCATTCAAGGATGAAAAGGAAAAGAAGATTACAAATAAAAGAGAAATGGAAATGATTTACCAAAAAGTCATTTCAACAGACCTCTAAACCTAGTACTGTATTTCAACCCTAAAATCATAGTCCCTGAGGTAAAAATGGCACTAAAGAAAAAAACCATAGGAAAAGCAGCAGGATTTAACCCCATAAATATAGAAATCTGTTGTGGAGATTATACAATTGTGAAGACATTAAGGGATTGATGTACAAAGTATCTGCAGGAGGAAAAGATACCAAAAGTGCAGAAAGAAATGTTGATTCTCTCTTTTCTCTATATAAAATTTTATGAAGATCATTAGCATGAATTGAGGTTATCCTTGATGGTGATACTAATAGGGGCAGCTAGATGGTGCAGTGAATAGAGCAGCAGTGCAGGAGTCAGGAGGACGTGAGTTCAAATCTCACCTTAGACACTTGACACTCACTAGCTGTGTGACCTTGAGCAAGTCACTTAACCTCAAGTGCCTCATCCTGGGTCATCTCCACTCATCCTGATGAACATCAGGTCACTGGATTCAGATGGCTCTGGAGGAGAAGTGAGGCTGGTGACCTGCACAGCTCTCTCTCAGTCCAAACAAAGTCAAGTGCAAGTCATGTCATCACTTCTCTGATGGCATGGTCTTCTTCAGCAACGAAGAATGAACACACACACACACACACAATAGGGAATAAGCAGACTTTCTATAGCAATGTTCAACAATGTGCACAATTGACATCAATATCAAAATTGAGTGAAAGATGTAGAATATAAAACAGCAGATAGAGCACTGAACCTGGAGTCAGGAAAACTTGAATTCAAATCCAGCTTCAGATACAAACTATGTGACCCTGAGCAAGTCACCTAACATTTGTCTGCCTCAGCTTCCTCATCTATAAAGTGGGGATAATAATAGCACCTACATCCCATTTGTAAAGCACTTTGCAAACCCTGAAACACTATATAAATGCAAACTACAATTATTATTGCTGATTATGAAAAGCATTTGGTTCAATAGAACCAGCTCTTTTTACAAGGAGTTTCCCATCCATCCATCAAGATCTTTCAGAATCCCTTGGAAGAGGTCACAACAGAAATTATGATTTGGTGACCCTTTGAAAATACACATCAGATGAGGCAACAGAGAAGCTTACTCTCCAAAAGTATGAGGGGGGTAAAATCCTCCAGAAATATTTGTCTGCAGATGATATTTTATTGATTTATCAATCTCCAAAACATTGCAGAGCCTCCTGAAAAATTTTAAATCACTCAAAGGAATTTAACGTGTCTATCCACATAGGGAAGACCAAATGGCTGAAAATGTCTATTGCCTAGAGTTTCAACATGCATCTGAATGAACGTCCTATAGATTTTTTGAACAACAACAACAAACAACACACACGCACACACACACACACACACACACACACACACACGCACGCACACTTCAGATGGTACAAATGGGACATTAATTTGGGCCCCGAGTTGAAAAGGAAGAGAGCAGGCTGGATTATTTCCAGAAACCTTAAAACTTTTACTGAGCCCCAACTTCCCATGAGCGTTTTCCCCTCCTTACCCTAACATGGGGGCTAGCCAACAAAGTCCCAGTTCTTTGAGCACGTGCACTTTGCTCTTCTCATGCCAATCCACATGGGTATTTGGTGAGCCCATTTCTAGAAATAGATGAGGATAGTGCCCTTTCCCATGTCATGTACATGCTTGTTTTGGGGGTTTTTTTAAGACTTAAATGAACAAAACCCTCTCTCTTCCTGGCAGCATTGTGGAAAGGAAGAATTGTTCTGATCCTTTAAGGAAAGGTGGCACATGAAGAGGTGCCCTACCTCCACACCCAGTCACCACATGGTCATGAATTCATTGCACAGTAGATTGAGGTTTATGGGGTTTTTGTTCTCTTTTTGTGTCTATTTCCTTATCTTAGGTAAATAAACATCAGAGACAGAACAGAACAGGTTATGACCTAAGGAGCTTTAAGTGGTTGGAAGAACACCAGAAATATGACAGCTGATTTACATATGTAGTATAGGACAACACAACTCCTCAGGATTACTGATACAATCCTGAAGGAAGAAGTAGTCATTGCTTTCTAAGGACCCAACCTGTCTATTGGAGTGGCAGTTAAGAGAGTGAATCCAGAGGGATGCTGCATATACTTAAGCCACACTTGTTATTTTATTGGAGGAAACCCTTTCAATAACTACAAAAAAAACTTTAAATCTGAAGAGAAATGAACACCCATTATTAAATTTTTGTGCTCATTACCTTGGATAAAGGATATTAAAAGCCCTTAGTCCAGAGTTGTAAATTGTTGCAGGTCCAGGCATTCCTAGGGAGGAGATGCACCTCCCTGCTGTCTTTCTGTAAGTTTGTGTCTACTTCCCTCCCTCTATGGATACTTGTACATTGAGCTTAGAATGTGCCCTCTGTTTAGTAAAAGTTTCTGAGTTAATTGAGCTCATTTTGGCTGATATGTTAAGTGGGAAGTATATCAGTGTGGGCTTGGGATCCCCAGTTATGAGCAGTATAAGACTAGCTCCTGCATTGTAGAGTGTCCCCTAAAACCCTCAGAGAGTGAGTTATAGCAGTGCGCACATTCACTCTGGAACTCCTGACCTGCCAGGATGAGGGTAGCTTGTAGGATTGAGACAACCCAAAGAGAAAAAAAGAAGGGAACAGGAAAGGGGAATGGGGAGAGGTCAGACACCAAATCCACTGTACTACAAAAGGACTGGAAAAATATCGGGAAGATATAATAATCTAGAACAGAGCTATTAAAAAAGTCTGAGTTGCTGTGAAGAAAACAGGTATCATACAACCTGTATCGAGGTGAAGCTAACATCAGGCTTTTGATGAAACAATATACATAAAGTTAGGCTGTCAAAGGGAAGCAAGAGACCCAGTTACAGCAAGAAGGAGTTATAGACTGAAGGAAGGAAGAAACAAAATTAGAAACACACACAACTAGAAACCCATGGCCACCTAGGGCACTGGCCTCCAAAGTGGAGTGCGCACGCCCTTCTGGGTACAAAAGAGAATCCACCAATGTGCTGGAAGAAAACAGAACTGCTGTTTCTATCTTGTATTATCTAAAGAAAGAAATTCAGCTTGACTAATAAGAATGTGTAGATTGAAACCAATGCCCTCATTAATCCCATATGTTGGACAATTGTGGGCCATATGCCATGGATCATCCAGAGGAAAGAAAGCGCCTCAATGTGGAGACATTAACATTGTAACAACCCTCACTAATCACTTGCTTTCAGAGGAATATTATGCATAGAAGTTTACATGCCGGGTCAAGTGGATTTATGGAATATGTTATCTAAATTTAATTAAATGAATCTTCTCAACAATGAATTTTCTCAACAACTTCCAATGACTTGAAAAGATTCCTATCAAGAAATACTAAATGAAAGACAATACTAATAATGTGAATGGTAGAACTCCTACTCCAAATTTCAGTACTTTAGCTATATAGAAAGCAAAAGAAAAACCAAAACAGAACTGCAACGATGACGATATAATTAGACTTTGCTTTTTTGGGGATTGGGGCGAGGCAGTCAAGGCTAAGTGACTTGCCTAGGGTCACACAGCTAAGAAGTGTCTGAGGATGGATTTGAACTCAGGTCTTCCTTTGTTGCTTAAGACAAAACTGTATCATTCATTAAAACTCTTATATGGTCATACTTACAAAACTAGGAAACGGAATTTTCTAATGTGTTTAAAAATCTTCCAACTAAAATATTTTGATGGATTTTAAACTGTTGTTTCCTATAAAAAAATAAAAATACAACACCTTGTGATTACTTTACAAGGATAACTGATTATTCTCCGAAGGAGGAAATTCTTTTAACAGTATTTAAGCAAAAGCTTTTGCATCGTTGGTGAATGGGATCAAGAAACACATATCACTAGTAAACACAGCCAATGATGTACCTCTTCTACCTGAATCTATTTGTTTTTACTGGACACTTTTTTTTCAGTGAGTATTGCAATAAACTAAACTTAGAAACAAATCTTTGAAGTACTATGTCAGAAACTGATAAAAAAGTTCAAACATAATAAAACATATCCATTCATATTGCTTTCATTATAACATGATATTTTATGTTAAAAGTTAAAAGGGAAATTGTATTGGTAATAGGTAAAATAAAAATTATTTTTAAGTAGTGTTTTTAACATCTTTATCTCATACTTTAAAAATTCTATTTGGATGTATGTTCTATAATTAGTACATAATACGTTATTACAGTAGTGCAGGCAAAGAATTTATTTTTTTCCTTAAGAGTATTATTTTTCCAATTACATGTAAACTAGTTTTCAGCATTCACCTTTGTAAAATAATGAATTCGAAATTTTTCTCCCTCCCCCTCTCCAATACCGGAAGCAATATGTTATAGATTATACATATACAATAATATTTAAATATATTTCCACATTAGTCAAGGTGTGAAGGAAGAAATAGAACAAAATGGAAAAACCATGAGAAAGAAAAAACAACCAAAAAGTGAAAATAGTACTTCTGATCTGCATTCAGACTCCATAGCTCTTTCTTTGGATGTAGGTAGCATTTTCCATCACTGCTCTTTTGGAATTGTCTTGCACTACTGTATTATTGAGAAGAGGGAAGTCTATCCTAGTTCATCATTGCACAATGTTGCAATTGCTGTGTACAGTCTTCTCTTAGTTCTGCTCACTTCACTCAGCATTCGTTCATATAAGTCTTTCCAGGCTTTTCTGAAATCTGGCTGCTCATCATTTCTTACAGCACAGTAGTATTCCATTACATTCATATATCACAACTTGTTCAGTCATTCCCCAATTGATGGTTCTCTTCTCAATTTCCAATTCTTTGCTACCACAAAAAGAGCTGCTGTGGATATTTTTGTACATATGAGTCCTTTTTCCTTTTCATGATTTCTTTAGGATACAGTCCTGGCAGTGATTTTGCTGAATCAAAGAATATGCATAGTTTTACATCCTTTTGGACACAGTTCCAAATTGCTCTGCAGAATGGTTGGATCAGTTCCCAACTCCACCAACAATGCATTAGGGTTCCTGTTTTCCCATATGTTCTCCAACATTATCACTTCTCCACTTCTTCTTTCCTGTCCTATTAGTCAGGTCTGAGAAGTATGAGGTAATGCCTTAGAGTTGTTTGGGCAGGCATAGAATTTAAAAATAAATATACATATATTGTGATTGCACGCTAAACTTTGTTTTAGTGATGAGATGTGTGCTACTCGAAAAAACTGGAGAAACTGTCCTTGATACTTTATCGGGACAACTAGTCCCCAAACATCTGAAGAAAACTGGAGGACATCATTGAATTGTAACAGCAAGCTAACAGTCCTGATGAAGGCTCCAAGTCATTAAGAAAGGTGGAAATAATATTTAAAAGTCAGCAAATGAGTTTGCATTTTAATAAAATATTTCTTTAATACCTGTTGTATACAGATCCTGTTTTGGGAGTGGTAAAGAATGAAGAAAAGCCTTGGTTCCTGCCTTCACAGAGTTTACAATTTGTTAAGATTTTCTTTAGGAAGACATAAAATAAATTATTTTTAAAGATTGGTGCATTGCAAGATTATAGATCCCTAGCTGAAAGTACAGTATCAGGCACATGGTAGATATTTTAAAATTTCTTGATGATTGGTGACAGGAGGAAAACTCAGAAGTCATTTAGTCCAAACCTCTCGACCCAACCCCATTTTTCAGATAAGGAAACTGAGGCCCTGAAGGGAAAATTTAAGGACTTGCTTAAGCTAGTAAATTTATAAAGTCCATGCGTGCAACAAGGACATGTACTTATCACCAACCAGTATGTGAGAGGTTCTCCTCTGGTCTCAGTCCCTTAGCTCCTCAATTAAAAAACAATGTTTCACAACATTATAGAAGGAAATTTTATTGACAAAACAAATGGGGGAAGATGAACAAGTCTAAAAACTATGAATTCATATCAATTAGTTCCAAAGATTTAAATCACTCTCCATCATTTTAAAAAGTTTTATAATTTTCCAGAGCCAGAGTTGCAAATAGGATGGTTCCTCTCATGTTGTGGTACCCAGGCGATGGTCTGTTCTGAGCAGGGGTCCACAGCTCCTTGCTGCCTTCCAACATAGCTTTCTAACATAGCTCTAGTCAGGTGGTTCTTCTTCAGTTCCACAGGCTCCTCCAGGTAAGCCCTTTTTCTCATTTCGTTGTTCTTTAGTTCAAAAGGTTTAACAAAAACTTCTCTATGGAGCAGAGCTTTTTAATTACTTAGGCATGGTCTTATCTACCAAGGGTATAAAACAAAAAAAAAGAGTTTTTACAGGAAATACCATGTTTCTATACCTCTAGTCAGCCTCTGATTATGTACCAGTATCTCCCCAAAAAACAGGACTTAACTTGTTTTCCAGCTTTGAGAGAGTCCTCGTCAGTTATCGGTTCTACATTCTGATATGATAACCCCAAATCTTGATGTCTTTTCATCTCCTGACATCTGGGAGGAGCATCTTCCACCCAAGGGAACATTCCTGGATTATTTAGCAATCAATAAAGGTAGCTCATTTTCTTTTTAGTCATCTCTCTTAAGGACCTGGGTGAGATTATTCTGATCATTCTTCGCTACTTGTGATCATTCTTGGCCAGTTGCCAGTCCTGCCTAAGGTGAGGTCTAGGTTTCTAGCAGTCCTCAGGAATGCCTGCCATCTGGTTCTCACCTTTCATTTTTCCAAGAAATTCAATAGGAAAGGGGGAAGTGGAGGAGAGCCCAGCACCAGAAATACTTGGAAACTAGCTAACAAATTAATTAATTGACAAATTGATTAAATTGATAATCTCTGCAAATTATACCAGACACACAGAGAGGCAGCTGTGGTATCAAGCTCAAACAAAAATGGGGGACCACTTAGCCCTAAAGATCCCTGAGAGCTGCATATAGACTTGGTTTTAAAATGTAACATTATCTATGCTTTATTGGATTTGAATCTATTTTGTTAAATCTTTCCCAATTACATTTGAATCTAGTTCAGACTGCACTTGGATGTGTTGTGAGCCTGCTGAGGTCTCTGCCTTCTGCTCTGAGCAACCTTCTGAAATCAGAAGGTATCATTCTATATTGGTAGAGGGCAAAATAGTCATCAGAAGAATCCACTGTTCACTTCCTGAAAGGGATCCACAATTAAAAACCCCAGGGAATGTCACTGCCAAATTTCAGAACTATCAAGTGAAAGAGAAATACTGCAGGCAATCAATAAGAAACAATTTAAATATCAAGGAGCTACAGTCAGGATCACACAGGACTTTGCAGCTTCCACGTTAAAAGATTGCAGGGATTGGAATATGATATTCCATAAGGCAAAGGAGCTTGGACTACAACCAAGAATCAATTCCCCAGCAAAAGTAAGCATAGCCTTTCAGACAAGGAGATGGACATTCGATGATATAAGGGACTTCCAGACCTTCCTGATGAAAAGGCCAGAGCATAATACAAAACTTGGTCTTCAAACACAAGTCTCAAGACAGGCATGAAAAGAGAAACAGGAGGAAAAATGTGTTATTCAATATGGGCAAACTCTTTACATCCTTATAAGGAAGATAATATTTGTAAATCTTGAGAATTATATATTTTTTATGATCTTTAAAAGGGAAATACAGAGATAAATGGAGTGGGTATAAATTACTTGATGTGATGATTAAAAATGTGATTTAAGGATGGAAAAGGATTGTTACAGGAGATGTAAAAAGGAGGAGGCAGAAAAAGGTAAATTACATCCCAGGAAGAGACATAACAATATATTACAGTAGAGGGAAAGAGAGTGTATGAGATTTACTCTCATCTGGTTTGGTTCAAGGATGGAACAACAAACTCAGTTAAGTATAGAAATCTAACTAGGTCTATATGCAGTAGGAGGGGAAAGGGGAAAGAAAGGGGAGGAGAGGATAAAAGGGAGGGAACAAGTAGTAAGGGAAAAGGGAAGTAAAATGGAGGGGGCCTAAAAGAAGGGAGGGAAGACTGAGGGAAGTGGTGGTCAAAAATTAAAACTGTCTCATGAAGGGGAAGGAAGAAGGGAGAACTAAAAGCATAAATGGGGGGAAAGGATAGAGGGAAAGACACAGATAGTAATCATAACTGTGCATGTGAATAGGAAGAACTCCCTCATAAAACAGAGACAGAAAGCAGAATGGAATAAAAAGCATAATCCAACAATATATTGCTTACAAGAAACACATTTGAATGTGGGGGCTACACACAGGGTAAAGGTAAAAGGGTGAAACAGAATCCTAATCTCAGACAAAGAAAAAACAGAAAGAGATCTAATCCAAAGAGATAAGGAAGGAAACTATATCCTGCTCAAAGATGCCATAAACAACAAAGCAATATCATTGCTAGACATCTAGGCTCCAAGGGGTATAGCATCCAAATTCTTAGAGGAGACGTTAAGGGAGTTACAGGAAGAAATACACAGCAAAACTATACTAGTGAGGGACCTCAAACTCCCCTTCTCTGACCTTGATAAATCTGACTTCCAAACAAACAAGAAAGAAGTTAAGGAGGTGAGTAGAACTCTTCATAAGGGATGTGATATATCCCTGGAGATATACATGGCACATATACAAACACTGATCATGTACTAGGGAATAAAAACTCACAATGCAGTGCAGAAAGGCAGAGATAACTCAATGCATCCTTCTCAGATCATAATGCAATAAAAATTACATGCAAAATAAAAGACCATGGAAAGACAAACCAAAAATTAATTGCAAACTAAATAATCTAATCCTTAAGGATGAGTGGGTTAAACAACAAATCATGGAAACAAGCAACAATTTTATTGAAGAGAATGACAATAATGAGGTGAGCTAACAAAACTTACAGGATATACAAAAGTAGTTCTTAAGGGAAGTTGTATGTCTTTGAATGCCTACATGCATAAAACAGAGAAAGAGGAGATCAATGAATTGGACATGCAGGTGAAAAAGCTAGAAAAAGAACAAATGGAAAATCCCCAACTAAATACCAAAGTAGAAATAATGAAGAACAAAGGAGAGATTAATGAAATTCATATTAAGAAAACTATAGAACTAGTAAATAAAACAAAGTTGGTTTTATGAAAAAAATCAATAAAATTGATAAACTTTTGGTCAACTTGATTAAAAAAAAGAAAGAAGAAAACCAAATTAAAAATATCAAAAGTGAAAAGGGTGGGCCCACCTCCAATGGGGAGGAAACTAAAAACTGTACAACTCTATGCCCATAAAGTTCACAATCCAAATGAGATGGATGAATATTTTAAAAAATCTAAATTGTCCAGATTAACAGAACAGGAAGCTAAACACAACCCCATTTCAGAAAAAGAAATTGAACAAGTCGTCAATTAACTACCTAAGAAAAAATGTCCAGGGCCAGATGGATTTCCAAGTGAATTCTATCAAACCTTTAAAGGACAGTTAATTACAATACTATATAGATCATTTGTGAAAACTGGTGAAGTAGAAGTCCCACAAAATTCTTTTTATGAGAAAAATATGGTTCTGATGCCTACACCAGAAAGAGCCAAAACAGAGCAAGAAAATTATAGACCAATTACTCTAAGCAATATAGGTGCAAAAATTTTAAATAAGATATTAGGACAACGAATACTGCAATTTATCATGAGAATAATACATTAAGATCAGGTAGGATATATACCAGGAATGCAGGGTTGGTTCCATATTAGGAAAACTATCAGCATTAATGAGCATATCAGCAACAAATCTAACAGAAACCACACGATTTTGTCAATAGATGTAGAATTCTTTTTATAAAAAATCCAACACCCATTCCTATTGAAAACCCTGGAGAGCATAGGAATTAAGGGAACTTTCAATAAAAGAATAAGCAGTATCTATCTAAAACCTTCACCAACATTATATAAAATAGGGATAAGCTAGATGCATTTCCAATAAGACCAGGGGAGAAACAAGTATGTCCATTATTGCCACTATTATTCAATATGGTATGAGAAATGCTAGCTGCAGCAATAAGAAAAGAAAAAGAAATGAAAGGAATTAGAATAGGCAAAGAAGAAACTAAGTTATCACTCTTTGCAGATGATATGATGACATACTTAGAGAATCCCAGAGAATCAAGCAAAAAACAACATGAAATTATAAACTTGGTAAAGATGCAGGTTAAGAATTCATCCAGATAAATCATCTGCATTTCTATATAATACTAACAAAGCCCAACAGCAAGAGATGGAAAGAGAAATTCCATTTAAAGCTATAGTAGACACTATGGGAATCTATCTGCCAAAAGAAACCCAGGAATGATATGAACAAAATTACAAAACACTTTTCACACAAATAAAGTGAGATCCAAGTAAGTGGGAAAACATCAGCTGCTAATATAACAAAAAGGACAATTCTACCTAAATTAATTTACTTATTCAGTACCATATTGATCAAACTAATAGAAAATTATTTTGTTGAAGTAGAAAAATAATATCAAAATTAATTCGGAAGAACAAAAGGTCCACATTATTAAGGGAACTAATGAAAAGAAATGATAGGGAAGGTACCTATCAGACCTCAAATTTCGGTATAAAGTAGCAATCATCAATACCACTTGGTACAGGCAAAGAACTAGAGGGATAGACCAGTGGAGTAGGTTAGGTACTCAAGACACAGTAGTCAATTAATATAGCAAGCTATTGTTTGATAAACACAAGGACCCTAGCTTCTGGGATAAGAACTCACTATCTGACAAAAATTTCTGGGAAAACTGGATAACAGTGTGGCCAAAACTGGGCATAACTCAAAGCCCGACACCTTATGCAAGAATAATTCCAAATGGACACATGATCTAGGTAGAAATACTGATACTATAAACAAAACAGGGGAGCAAGGAATAGTGTATTTATGGAGAATAATTTTTATCCAAACAAGAGATAAAGAACATTATGAAGTGTAATATGGATAATTTTGATTACATTGAATTGAGAAGTTTTTGCACAAACAAACCAAATGCAACCAAGATTAGGAGGGAGGCAGAAAAACAACTAGTGTCTGTGATAAAGGGGTCATTTCTAATATATATAGAGAACTGAGTCAAATGTACAAGAATACAAGTCATTCCCCAATTAATAAATGATCAAAGGATATAAACAGAGAGTTTTCAGAAGAAGAAATTAAAGCTATCTATAGTCAAACAAAAAAATGCTCTATAATCACTATGGCTTAGAGAGATGCAAATCAAAAGAACTCTGAGGTACCACATCACACCTATCAGACTAGGTAACATGACAAAAGAGGAAGATGATAAATGTTGTAGAAGATGTAGGAGAGTTGAAACACCAATACGTTGTTTTTGGAGCTGTGAAGTGATCCAACCATTCTGGAGAACATTTTGGAACTATGCCCAAAGGGCCACAAAAATGCTCATACTCTTTGACCCAGCAATATCACACCTAGGAGCGTATGCCAAAGAGGTCATGAAAATGGGAAAGGGTTCCACAAGTACAAAAATATTTACAGCAGGTCTCTTTGTGATAGTGAAGAGCTGTAAATCAAGTGGTTGCCCATCAATTGGGAAGTGGCTGAACATTTTATGGTATATGAATGTAATGAAATAGTATTGTTCTATAAACAATGATGAACAGGAAGAGTTCACAGAAGTCTGGAAGGACTTATATGAACTGATGTTGAATGAAAGGAGCAGAACCAGAAGAATTTAGTATGTAGCAACAACCACAGTGTTTTAAGAAATTTTTCTGCTAGACTTAGTCCTTCATAGCAATGCAAGGATCTAAAAAATTCCCAATGGACTCTTGAGGCAAGATGCCTTTGATCTTCAGAAAAAGAACTGTGGAATTGAATCACAGAATGAAGCTGACCATCTTCTCTTGTGTTATGTTATATTTTGTTTTATGGTTTCTCCCATTCATTTTATTTCTTCTACTCAAAATGACCAAGGTGAAAATGTATTTAATAGGAATGTAAAAGTGGAACAAATATAAGATTGCACAACGTCTTAGGGAGGGAGGAAGGAAGAATGTGAGTAAGGGAAAAAATCTAAGATATATGAAGTGATTGGAGAAAGCAGAAAACAAATAAAATAATTAAAAATAGAAAATGGAAAAAATACACATAGATCAGTCATTAGGAAAGATCCAATGAAAAGAACTGAGTTATAAATGTTCCAAAAAAAAGGGTCCTGAAGTTTCCTGTGAAAATCCAGTACACATTACTAGGAAGTGTCATGAGAAACCCTAACTCCACATAAACCAAAAAGCCATTGAGAAAGTAACAAAAAGTGAGGTCAAGGAGAAAAAAGAAATGAACATAAAGAAACTGCATGATCCTAAAACAAGAAGATTAGAATGCCTTAAATTAGGATGGAGGGATAATTAGCAAGACACAAGAAAAGAGCTTCCTAAATACATATACACATTTAAAAAAGAGGGGAATAAGATATTCTTCCCTCCCACCTCCCCCAGATAAGAATCACAATTTTTAGCTTATTCACTTTTGTTATTTCAAAAAAAAAATCCTGAATCAGGAACACTGGCTAGTAAAATCATAGAATCAGAGAACTAAAGGAAAGTTAGAGATTATCTGGTTAACAATTTAGCTGGAATATAAATTCTCTAAATATCCTACCAGAGTGGTCACTTAGCCATCATGGGACGATCCCATAGTGATAGGAAAATCAATACCTCCAAAGACTATTTCTGTCATTTTGCTCTAGTTCTGATGGATTTGTTCCTTAATTTGAGGCAAAACGGATCATCCTGTAACTGCTACCCATTGATACTAGCTCTCCCATATTGGGGTGTCAAGAAGTTCTCATCTTTCTGTCAAATTGCAACTCTTCAAATATTTGAAGACAGCATGTTTTTTCCACTTCTACCCCATCATTCCCTGCTTTCCATTTTTCTCTTTTCCAGACTAACTAGACCCAGCTCTCTTAACAATTCTTCAGCATTTGGCTCCAAAGATACATACCCTCACAATCCTAGTCTTCCTCCTTTTCACTTTCTCTATCTTGTCAATTTTCTTTCTCAAAAATAAACCCTAGAACTGAACCCAGTATTCCAAATGCCTTCATTTGACCAGAACACGCACCACAAAGACTATTGCCTCACCCATTCTGGACAACAGAAATAGAAACATGTTTTGAGGACAGGCTGGAAAATAATGGGTCCCATGTTAGGACAAGCTGAATATCAGATGCCTTTGGAACATTCTGACAGACATGATGTCCAGGAGGCAGACGTAAGACAGTGGAAACTATGAGAGAGGTGAAGACAGGATATAAAAGAAGTAGGAATCATCTAGACAGAGGTGAATATTGAACTCAGGAGAGCTGATCACTGACAGAAAGTGTAGAGAAAGGATGAGAAAGCCCAATTCAGAGAACTGGTGCCTAAACCCCAACTTAGAGCATAGGAGATGGATGATGATCATACAAAAGGACTGTGGAGGAGTCATCAGGCAGGAAAAGGAGAGAGCAGGTTCCTGGTTGAACTGAAAAGTATGAGAGAGCACACACTATTCTTCAGTGTCAGATCCTGTCCAGCATTTTTAAAAGACAAATACTTTTTTAAGACCAAACAAAACAACCTCAGAGATACCTGGTAACATGGAAGAGACCATTTTCCTTCCAATGGTAGAGTCGAGAGTCAAACAAGGAGGGGTTTCCAAATGAGTGAAGTAGATGCAAAGAGTACAGAATATTTTATAAGGAATTTGACTGTGATCAGGAGAAGAAATATAGAATGAGATCTTGAGAGGCTGACAGGATGAAGCCCATTTCCCTTGACAGACCCTAAAGCCCTCTGTAACAAATACTTGAATATAATTGCTTCAAAAAGCACATATAGTATAGTATGAAGGTTAAGGGAAGTCAGAGAACTTGGGTTCAAATTTTACCTCTGCAGCTTACTCTCTTTGACAAGTAACATAAACCCCCTGGGCCTCTGTTTCCTCATCTGAGGAATGGGATAGTTTCTAGAGGGAATGGTTTCCGACATCTTTTCCGCTCAAGTAGTTTCTCTCTTTTATATATAAAGAATGAGGCTCAGACTGTTATGTGATTCTCCTAAGATGCCCAGGGCAGTTAGGTGGTGCAGTGGAAAGATCACCAGGACTGGAGACAGGAAGACACACCTTCCTCAGATCAGTTCAGCCTCAGATACTTACTAGCTGGGTGACCAAGAGTAAATCATTTTCCTCTAAGTTCCTCTCAGTTCCTAATCAGTAAAATGAGCTGGAGAAGGAAATGGAAAACCATTCTAATACCTTTGACAAGAAAACTGCAAATGGGGTCAGGAAGAGGCAGACAGAACTGGAAAATGGCTGAACACCATGAAGACCAAGAAAGCATAGGCAGCTAGGATTTAGTCCATCGTTCTTGACTTCATGACCAACACTTTCTGTGACATCACAGGCAGCATCTGCAGGAGGTGTAGAAAGGTAGGCAGTCTGTCAGGGGTACACTCGAGCCAGCTTGGACCCATACTGAATGTCACACTTTCTGTGTGAGCGTTTACAGCTCGGAAATTAGCAAACACTACACCCCAGGGCTTGATTTGTTGTTTGATTGTCTCAGTGATTAAGAATAATTCAAGGTCCTTGGAAGAAAAGACAAGGGATTGGGGTTTTTCAGATAGGAAAGCCTGAAGGAAGATGTTCACAGATCTAGAGTTACAAGGGACCTTAAAGTTCAACACATCATTTTATGGACAAAGAAATGAAGAGCAGCTCATGGAGGTGAATGATGCTATATGTTGCCATAGTGCATGGAGTGCTGGGCCCCCAATCAAGAAACCTCCCTTTGCTGAGTTCAAACCTGGCCTCAGACACTGAGTAGAAGTATGACTTTGGGCAAGTAGCTCAGCCTGGGTTTTCCTCAGTCCCTCATCTGTAAAATGAACTTACTAGCTGTGTGAACTTGGGAAAGTCACTTAATCCTGTTTGCCTCAGTTTCCTCATCTGAGAAATAAGCTAGAGAAGGTAAAGGAAAAACAATCCATTATCATTAGCAAAAAAATCCTAAATGGGTTTATGATAGGTGTACACGACTGAAAAGGACTGAACAACACAAACAGAGCTGAAAGCAATGAATGAGTCAATAAGGCTCTACTCCATGTACCTCATGCTGCCATAGGCACAGAACATAGTAAGAGGAGACTTTCCTCAAAGGACTAATTTGTTTTAAGGATCTCTGTGTGTGTATACACAGATACATATATATATATGTATGTATACACACATATGTTTGTATGTATATGGGTATGATATCCGTATCCTTATATAGAGATGTCCATGTTCAGATATAAATAGTATATATAGATATGCACATATATGCACACATATATGTATGTGCACGTGTGTATATATATATATATATATATATATATATATATGTACACACACACAAACACACATATACAGATGCAAACGTACAAAATGAATACAAGATGTTTGGAAGGGGAAAGACCTAGCAGCTGAGGAAATATTTGGTGGGAATTCCTGTGGTAAACAGCCCATGAGATGAACTTTGAAAAAATTGGAATAAAGCTGGAGACTCTAAGGTGAGAAGGTGAGGAGAGAGTGAATTCTAGGCCTGGGGCACAGTCATGTACCCCAGATGTTTTAAGAAGAAGACACCTAACTGTTTACCCCAGGCAGTATATGACTGAAGTCCAGTCACCTGCCTGAAGTTAAGGGGGTTGCTATGTTTCTGTTCAGTTTAACATTCTGATTCTATGACTCTGTAACTTCAGTTCATTCCTCTGCCTTATATTCTATCGCCAAGGAGTTTGTTGTCATTTCTGCTTGGACAGCCCATGGGTTACCTTGTGTACCGATGCTGTACTAGCAGTACTGCAGTCCTTCACTGTCTTTTCTGGAAGCTACTCTAGGGGAAGTTTCAAGCAGTAGGAACAAGAGAATCACAGTATCTTTATACCTCAACCTAGCTGAGGTATAAAGGAGAGGGACCCATTCCCTCTCCTTTAAAACCAAAAACAAATTGTTTTAGGTTTTATCGACTCTGTCAGCAGTAGTCCTAAAGTGACCTGTCCTGTCAGCAGTCATCCTAAAGTGACCTGTCCAATGGCGGTGTCTCTTCTTTCTTCTCTGGTATGTACATCCCCTGCCCCACAAAGTCCATTCACTGCCCTTATGTCCTGTAATTTCCATGGGCCAGCAAGGCAGTTTGGAAAGAAAGAAAAGGTCATGGGGTCTGACTACTTCTTTCTGCTTGGTGGTCTTCATTGTTAACCCCTTGGTTTGTGAATACTCTCATGTTGGGTGACCTAACCAGTTTAAACCTTGGTTTCTTTTCAGTATGTCAAAGAGGCTTTAGAGAAAAGCGTGGGGTCCCAGGATACCCAATATTCTAATCTAACTCCTCCTTACCCATCACGAGGAGACAAAAGCCATGACTTTGAGGAGGAAATAATCTGCCCAAAGGCAGAGATCCATCAGCTCCTGGAACAGAAGAGAAAAGCAGAAGGGGAACTGAAGGATCTGAAAGCCCAGCTTGAGGAAGCAGGATTCTCCTCTGTTTCCCATATCAGGTCAGAAATAGACACATGGCAAAGAGAAATTCTTCCAGGCCAGAACTATGATAGTCAAGAGGCTTGTTCTGCCCCAGCTGAGGGAGGCACTGGGCTACATGCAGGAGGAGCACTGGTCTTGGCACTTGGGAGACCTGGATTCTAGGAGGGAGGGAACAAACATTTGATAAGCACCTACTATGTGCCAGGCACTATGCCAAGCACTTAATATTATCTCATTTGATCCTCGCAACAATGCTGGGCCATCATAGAGTTGAGAAAACAGTGCCAGAGAAAGGTGAATATATTATTATTATCTATGGTTGTAATAGAATCCTAGTTATTGACGAGAGATTGGAATGTCATAGTGAATGGAGTAATGGACTTGGAGTTCTAGGCTCAGAAACTTAGAGGTGGAAGGGATCTCAGAGGTCTTTCAGTCCACCACTCTCATTTTACAGATGAGGAAACTGAGGCACAGAAGTGCTAAGTGACTTGCCCAGGGTCATATAAATAGTAAGTGACTGAGAAGGGCTTTGAGCCCTGGTCTTCCTGATTCCAATTCCAATGCCTTATTCATTGAGCCATAAACCTACTTTTATCATATGATACTGATACATACACCATGGTGTGTAATGGAGAGAGAGCTGGCTAGACCAGGATTTGAATTCCAAGTCTTACATGTCCTGACTGTATGACTCTGGGAAAGTCACTTGGTTTCTAAGTGGTCTAGACCACTCTCATAAGACTATAAGTTGCAAACAAGTTGGTGATCAGAATCAAGAGAGGTTGTTTCCACATTGATGCAATCAAAGGGCTGAATCAAAGGTATATTTGATGGAGAGTTCTCCTTGAAGACAAGATGACCTGGGTTTAAGCAGCATATACGGGCTGAGTAATCCTGGTCAACCTCAGGAGTCTAGGAAACTCTCTAAGGACTGTAAGATCTAGAAGCAGTGACAACATATATTGCAGGAGAAAATTTCCACTCTGGACAGTTCCCTATACCAGGGAAATCAGAGTTCCTCTCCCTGTCATCTCTCCCACTCTGTCTCTGTGTCTGTGTCTTTCTGTCTGTCTCTCTGTCTCTCTCTGTCTCTCTTTCTCTGTCTCTGTCTCTCTCTCTCTCTCTCTCTCTCTCTCTCTCTCTCTCTCTCTCTCTCTCTCTCTCTCTCTCTCTCTCTCTCTCTCTCTCTCTCTCTTTCTTCCTGTATCTGTCTAGCTAATCTGTGTACCTATCAGACAGAGAGAGAGAGTATAAATAATACAGAATGCAAAGTTCAAATCATTTTGCTCTTCATCATTGCCTTGGTAAAGAATTGGGTAGAAGAGAAAGAGCCCTAATGTATTAGAAAAAACTTAGTTTCTTTGGAGTGCCCTGTGAATGTTATTGTGACTTCCCTCATCACAGTCATCAACTCCTGAGAAAACACCGCATGTGTATGAATAAAAAAATCCCCTAAAACTCATGGGAATTGATATGTCCCAAGCAAGAATATTTTTGCTTTTTGTCTCACACAAGAAATTACAGATTTCTTTTTGAGAATTCAGAGGTTGTTGGCTCCTCAGCAACTGGGATCCAATCTTGCCCATTGTGGGAAAAAGCCTGAATCAAGAATCAGAAAACTTGATGGACTAGTCCTGGCTCTGCCATTTACTGTTAGTGGAACTCTCTGAGCCTTGTTTTTCTCATCCATGAAATGGGAAAATCTTTTTCACCCCTTCCACAACAAAATTTCTAGTTCTTTAACAGACTGTAATCACATAATTCAGTTTGTTAAGAAGAACATCAGAATTGTTGTTGAGGTCCTGAGCCTGGTGCCCTGTGTCTGTGTGTGCATCCTGTAGGAACACCTTGCTGAGTGTGTACTTGGAGAATGTGGAGCTGAAGGAACAGATGGGAGAAGCAATGTCTGAAGGCTGGGAGATGGAGGAAGACAAGAAGAAGGAGGAAGAATGGTGGGTGGAGAATGCCAGAGGGCCTTTCAAAGAAGGCAGCCAGTGTGCTGAGGTCAGAAAGGTGCAGGGGAAGCTCCAGAATGCCAATACCATGATCAGCCTCCTGAGAGACCAGCTGACCCTGAATAGCAAAGGAGGGGGCAAGAAGCTGAAGGCACAACTTATTATCAGCTTGACCAAGGAGATTGACCGACTGAAGATGGAAGTCATTTGGACTCCCAGGGATCCCTCTGCTCTAGCAGAGCAGCTTCAAGACAGGGTGTCCAAAGGGTTGTATTCTGGACCCCAGATCATTGACCTCGTGTCTATCCTGGACTTAAAACGCAAGGATGACAACCAGGTAAGTACAGGCTTCCAGGAAAGAAACTTGAATGTGGAGTCCTTCCAACTGCCCTTAACTTGGTGGGGAAGCCAGGGAAAGGGGGATGTAGGAGGTAGGGGTAGGGTCCCTTAGAGCCTCCAAAGTTTGAAGTGTAGTAGTTAATCATCATTCCATTCTCTTCTGGGAACCACCCTCCCACTCCCCACCAATTGTTCTGGGAAACAATAGTGATGCTTCCCTCTGGCTTGCTCCAAGTCTGACTTTCAAATCAAGATAGGGGTGTCCCAGGGGTGTCAATCAGAGAATCTCAGAGTTACAAGGGACCTTAGAGTTCTTTTAGCTCGGTCCTTATTTAATCCATGATATATACTTAGTCTTAATGTTTTTTTTTTTTTCTTATATGTGGCCTATAGCAACAAAGGAGAGAAACTTGGCCCTGGAGACATCTTCCTGAGTTCAGTTCCAGGCTCAGACACTTACTAGCTGTGTGGCCCTGATCAAGCAAGCCACTTAACCCTGTTTGCTTCAGTTTCCTCATCTGCCCAATGAGCTAAAGAAGGAAATGTGCAAAGCACACCAATATCTTTGCTAAGAAAATCCCAAATCGGGATAGCCTGAATTAATTTCTTTACATATTGAGGGATTATAACTCCTTGCTGTCTAAAGGACTCTCAAAAGTCTAGTCCAGCACCACAGAGCAAAAGCATCACTTCTTCAGTTTTCAGCTTTCTTTAACAGTCCCACTCCCACAGGTGTATGTTAGAAAATGGAAAAACCATAGTTTTCCCCATATGGACCTTTGTCAGCAGGTGATAACACTGCTCATTAGCATGTTGTCCAGATGTGCTAAGTGTTTTATAATTACTATCTCATTGGATTCTCATACCAAATCTGGGAGGTAGGTGCTATCATTATTATCTCCACTTTACAGATAAGGAAACTGAGGCAAGCGGAAGTGAAGTGGCTTGTCCTGAGTCACACAGAAAATAAATGTCTAAGTCTGGATTTGAACTTTTTGACTTCAGACACAGTGCTCTATCTACTGCACTACTTAGCTACGTTACTGAATAGCTATCCAGTCTATATTTGAAAACCAGTTTTGGGGAGCACACTAACACCCAAGGAAGCTTACTCCATTTTTGTCCAGATCTCAATATTTAGAAGCTTTGACTTTACCTTAAGACTACATCTGCCATGTGTTATCACTCTTCCACATTACCAAACACCATTCCAGTCCTCCAAGATGGTGATTGGGCATCTGCTCAGTCTCTTCTGTTTTGGAGGTCTAATACCCATTCTTCTACTGAGCCTCTTTATTGACTAACTCTCCCTTTCCGGCTCTCTCAGGTGAACAGCCAAGGGCTGATCAGTAGCAACATGAAACTAGAACAATCTAGTCTGCAGGAGTCAACTCACCATCTCCACTCCCAACTGGAGCAATATGAACAAGGCTACCAAGATCTCCAGGAGAAATTACTAGTGTCTGAAGCTACAGTCCAAACCCAGGCCAGCCAGCTAGAGCAATACCAAGCCTTGTTTCGTAAGTTCTGGGTTAAAAGTCATCAGACTGATGAATTGTGCATTACCTTAGAGGTTACTAAGTTATCTCGGATTTTTCCGAAAAGCTCAAAATACTTTATTGGTGTTTTCAAAAGTCTTTTACACTAAACCTGTCCTTGCCATATTTCTGGCAAGGAGGAAGGGGTATTTTTGATCCCATTTTACAGATGGGAAACCTCAGGCTCAGGGATATGAAGCACCTTGATCTGGGTTGCATCCTTAAGCAGAAATGGAGCTAAATCCGTACTATGGGGTTTCTGAGAAAATCCCTAGGCCATTCTGTTTCTCTAAGAGGAGGCTAACCAGTTCCTCTTCATCCATATATCACATTCTGTTGTCCTTTGCAAACTACTGTTATGACCTCTGGTTCAGATTGGTTAAGATTTTCAGTTAGTTCCTCAAGTTCTCCTCACCCATCCTCAGAGCTGAAGCTTAAAACAAGTGCCTAAATAATACATGGATGTAAGCAGAAGGAAGCCTTAACACAGATCTCACTGATGTCACACCTTCCATGGTTCCAACATGTTTTATGTATTTACCAGCCTTTTTAAGCTTGGCGGCTACTTTATGTGGTAGATCGTGTGGTGGGGGAATACCCATTTTTCAGATGAGAAAAACAGACTCAGAGCAGCAAAATGACTTCCCTGCTGTGACACACAGCTGGTAGATGGCACAGGCAGCCCGCCCCTCTTCCAACTTCAAGCCTGGTACTACTTGCAAGTGTCCTGTGAGAGGCCTCCCCCTCATCAGTGACAGAGCAGGGACCACTTTCTTATGTAAGAATCCACATAAACCGGCTCCAGTCCTCCCTTCCCCTGCTTCTCTCTCTATACCCACTTCTCCTCACTCTCCCCCCTCCCACAGGAGGCCCCCCGGGCCCGGCCTAGCCCCGCCCCTCCCCCCAGCCTGCAGGGCAGGCACGAGGACCAGCTGGAGCTCCCTGAGGCCTGGGATGGAATGGGGGGTTGGGGGAGGTCGAGGTAAGAGGTCAGTGCAAGGAAGGGCCACGATGTGGACAACAGTGAGCCCAGGAGGAAGAAGAGGAGGAGAAAGAACAGGAAGAGGAAGAAGAGGAGGAGAAGGAACAAGAAGAGGAAGAAGAGGAGGAGAAGGAAAAAGAAGAGGAACAAGGGGCTCTCCCCATGGACGAGGACGAGGGGAGGAGCTGCGGGCCAGGCTTCCTGCAGCCTGTCCAGGGCAGGATGCGGCCTCGGGCTTGCCTGTCCCGCAGGCCCAGGAGGACACCCCGCAGGCTGCTCTGCTGGTCCTGCTGCACCTTCGTGCTAGAGCTCGGCCTCCTTCCCATTGCTGCCCAAGGAGAAGCAGGAAAGGCAGCTGTCTACCTTGGGCTTTTCCATCTGTCGTTTCACATGTGTATGTGGTCCTCTTGGAAGAGTTTTTACACCTCATGTTTGCCCCTCCAGAGAGTTCTTTTTATCTCAGTCTGATGAGGAGCCTTGTGGAAAGAAGAAAGACCTGAAGTACAGCAAGAAATGCTGAAAAGAGTAGCAAAAGAGTTACCTGTCTATACTTTGACTGCAACATGAATAATCAGATACTGTGACACATGTCAGCTGATTAAGCCTGATCGAGGTCACCACTGCTCTGTATGGAACAGATGTGTTCTTGAGATGGGTCATCATTGTCCTTGGGTGAATAAGTCTGTGGGATTTGCTAACTACAAATACTTCCTACTGGTTTTATTTTATTCCCTTTTTATATTGTATTCTGGGCACCCCGACTGTTTTAGAATATTTTATAAATTTCTGGACGACCAACCTAAGAATGACCCGTGTACCCTTCCACGTCCTTTTTCTTTTCTTTGTGACTACAATGTTTTACATTGGCATCCTGTCACTTTTCTGTTACCACCTCTAGCTAGTTGGAAAAAATAGAACAACAATACAGGCATTCCATGCACCTGTATAAAGGACCTTGACAAAAATTGATTCTCTCTTGGATGGAGTAAAAATTGGAGACAGGTGTTTGGAGATGAAAAAAAATTTAGTTATTTCCTATCTTTACAAGTTTAGGTGATGGTTTTAATTTCCCAACTCGCGTCATGATGGAAACAGACCAGGTTGCTGGCACAAACCACCATGAACACACCAGGGGTTCTGGTTCAACTTAAAACTTTCTTGTGGGGCCACGTAGTGAATCAAAACCTTTCTTATTGGCCACTGCATCAAAACAAGATAATCGGATCAGAGATCAGGAACCATGTTACAGTCTGATAGAAAGTTCATGATCTGCTAACCTTTGAATGAGAGTGAGGTTTATGCAACACATTCTGCTTGAATTCTTTCTTGTTTTATTGAAGAAGGGATCAGTGGCAGGAAACGAGGCAAATATTCCATGAGATGTATGAAAGTGAAGTCTCTGTACAGATAAGTTGTTGCTCATAAACATTACTGCTGAGCAGGAAGTAAGAGAGATGCCTCAAGAACCTTAAAGGTGTGTTATGCAAGATTGACTTATCCTGCTCCAAAAGGGACTTGGCTTTTTTTTAAATAGTGACTTCATAAAAAGCAATAATATGTTTTATCACACTGGATGTTTAACTTGGTGTATACGTTTTTTAAAGCATGAATAACATTACAGTTATCTCAGCATATATAAAAATTCATACTCCAGAAAAACAAGCAAATAAAATAATAGGAAGTAGATACAGGTACAGGCAGCTCTCTACATGGCTGAAATTCATTAATAAGAATAGCATTCAGCATTGTACTGTATAAGGAATCAAACTGCAGAAAATTCTTGCTTTATATGCTGAACATTTGCAAATTTTTAGATGATTTTATACTGTCATCATTTTTAATAAAGGCCTTCTTTTAGTGGTGGTTGTGAAGTACCACTCAGAAAGAATTCAAATACCTGACTCCAATCTTTAAATAAGCCAACCTTCATAGGTCCTAGTCCTTTGCCATGCAGAGAAGCATGTGACTGGAACTTAATACAAACCTGGCACTGTGGAGCTAAAAGGCTATGTTAGCCTCATTCTGCTTCCTGGAGATATTCAGGGGCTTTTGTAGAAGCAGGGAGACTCTGAAGTACATTTGCAGCATGAAGATTGTTACCTCCTGTTAGTGATATGGACAACACTTAGTAGATAGAGGAGCAAGGCATAAGTCCCCTTGGGCAGGGCGGGGCAGTGACATTTTCCCTACATTTTTCTAGAGTGTAATTGAAAGTGTGTTTTAGCTGCATTTAAATTCCATTTAAAGGAGAACTTTATTAGGGGAAAGTATTCTGTTCCATTAATGAAGTGGAAACTGACTAAGCTACACTGTGTGGTCCATTACCACTTTAATCCAATATTCCCCCCTTCCTAAGACAGGAAATCTAGCTTTGAATGTTGGTTGGATAAAAACTTTTTAGGGGGAGGAGGGGTTTTTTTTAAACTCTAAGGAACACACAGGTTGTGGATGCATCTTCATTGATATAAAACTTCTATTTGTTCATTGCAAATCAGTTCAGAATAGTTTCTGCTATTTTTCAAACTTTAGAATCTGATATAGTTCCCTCATCCCTGAGTCAAAACTACTCATTGTTTCTGGTAGTGAGTTTTTCAAAGATTAAGGGTATTGATTTATCTAAACAGAGGTGTCAGAAAGTTACCTCACACACCACCTCCCTCTCCAAAGAAACAAAAAAAAAAAAAGAGCTTATACATGCTGCCTGGTAAATACTTCCAAAAAGACCTAACCCCTTCAAGCATTATTATTTAATTCCATATTTTAGCACTAATTAGCACTGAATATTCTGGTCTCACTTTTCAGGTGATTTACCTAGTTTTTGAGTTATTCAACTAATATCAGCTTTCAAAATTATCTGCTTCCTTGAGAACAAGAGGAATAAATAAGCTTGAAAAATCCAGTTTGTTAACTGCAGAGTTTTAATTTATGTCCTGTTATATTCTTCAGTCATATTAGCTTTGCTCAGATTTGGATGAGTCTTAAATAAGAGGTTAAAGGAATTTCATTACCAATCAAATGTACCAACTAATTTAATCTGACAGCATTCAGTTTAGGTCTTTATAGATAAATGTTGAAATGATTTGATTGTAATCAGAAATATTCTACTGGTACTTCTGTCCATTGTTCAGCCTTTCTTATTTAGGAAAACACATCTTTGTTCTGCATGTTTTTCATCATCACGTTTGTGCAGGTACTTCTATGGTGCTTGGGATCTCTTTCAGATTCTTTGACTTCAGTTACTTTAATTCTTTGCAAAACTAGCACATTAAGTTCCAACTCCATCCCCTATTGTAAGCCTGTGTAGTTTGCATTTGACTTAGCAGCATGGGTGATCTGATCTTAGTGTATATCAATTCCATTAGCACCATTCTGGGGTAATATTTGACTAAATAAATGCCTGTTTCCTAATGACCTAGTACTGAAGAAATCAGGGCCAGTGAGTAGACTGGTTTGGGGAAGGCTGCTCCATCTCTCTTTATTCTGGCATTATCTAATACTGGTGATCAATTTCAAGAAGACAGATTTTGTAAAATGAATATCTGCTTACAAATCAAAAGTACAACTGTTTTTGCTTTGAACACTTGAACAAATTAGGATAATTGAAGAAAGTAAGATTGAATTCTAAGTGATGTAGTTATTCTTTTAGCTAACAAATGAGAAGATCCTTGTTTCTCCAGAATATCTTAAATTTCGCTAGACATTCAGCACCTACAGCATCTTATCAATATCACTACATGAAACCAAAGAGCAGCTGAACATGTTTGCAGAAGTTCAGGTCCAGCTTTCTGTAGGGGTCTGCTTTTAATATATTTTTACATATGTAGTAAAATAGTAAGAGAAATGATCCTTGCCATTTTAAATCCAGTTTGTAATGGTTACTTGGATTTGGTTTCCATAAGGTAGCTGATTTTGACTGTTTACACTATCACCTATTAGATCATCAAACATTTGGGATTTCTACACATTAATCTCTAAAGGCAACATGTGAAGGCCTTAGTGTTGGGATTTCTGAATTGCTAGGACCTAAGAATTGACAATGTCCTGCGGATTTCTCCTGTTTACATTTTTGCCTAGGTCACAGAATCCCATTCTGCACATCAAAATACATGCAGAGCATATATTATTTCACTCTAAGGTGGTATGAAATTCATGACATTTTTGCATTTTAGCCAGAATAAGAACCATATCAAATACTTCGTTGTGATTTTTAAAAATATGTAAAAATAAAATGTATTCCATAATATCTAGATTATGTAGTTTTCAAACTGAATTCTAAAAAGTTTTTAAAAGTTCATATTTTTCTCATGAATTCATTTTACATGACTATATTGTTTGGCATACAGAGGCAAAGTACTGTATTTAAGTCTGTATGGATCATAAAGAGCCATGAAATATGTCAAGTTTATTATATTTGTATATGCTTACAGATGAGACTGTTCCTATATAAAGGAAAACATGGCCACTTCTAATATTTTGAAATGATTTTTTGAAGAATGTTTTATATTATATATTTTATGTTTCATAAGAGATTTTAAAATAAAAAAGAATCCAAATAAACCATATTTCATGTTCCAGAAGTGAAATGTCCATGCAGTATGGGAAGATGCTGATGATGCTACAAGTCTCACAGGGAGTAGAGGCTGTGACAGATATAATCATTCTTTCTTCTTGGTCAGGTGAACGAGGGATGAGAAAGGAGAGCAAGGAGGTCCAGGTGGATCTCCAGGACTTGGGATATGAGACATGTGGCCGAACTGAGAACGAGGCTGAGAGAAAAGCAATCACTAGCCCTGGTAAAAAAAAAATAGAGAGAGAAGATGGAGAAAGAGATTGAAAGTGAGATTGAAAGATTGAAAGAGAGAGAGAGAGAGACAGAGAGAGACAGAGAAAGACAGAGAGAGAGAGACAGAGAGAGAGAGAGAAAGACAGAGAGAGAGAGAGAGAGAGAGAGAGAGAGAGGGAGAGAGAGAGAGAAAGAGAGAGAGAGAGTGAGAGAGAGAGAGAGAGAGAGGGAGAGATGTGTATGGTTGTGGGTATTTCCTTCCCTTCTTCCATGAAAACCAGCTTTACTGCTTGAATCCTTGGCAAAGCAGCCTTCTCCCTTCACCAATCAACTCAATAATGTGAAATGATTGTGGACAGAGGGTATTTATGGAGGTCATTGTAAGGAGAGGAAGACGGTGTGCTTCTCCTACTCTTTGTAGTTGTGGAGGTTTATGAATGTGAAATACTGCACACATACATACATATATACAGACAGAATTTTTATTTCATATGTTGCTTAGTTTTGCCAAAAGGTTTTTTCCCCTCTCAGTTATTTTTGTCAAAAGTAATGATAAAGAAGGAGGTAAGGGGGAAAATATACATTGGGAAATGTGTAAATGTATAAAAAAAGAAGATCACCATACCATTTATCTCACTAAAAGAGTGTGTACCAGTTTCATATAGTCCTATCATCATGTTTTTTTAACGCTGCCAACAAAGACATAAAATACTGAATGCCTTTATTTTTTGAGAATGAGAATAAAATAGCAGATAAAATAGTAAAACAAACATGATTGTCAGTGACTGAAATGGAAAAACCTTTTAGTCTTTGAAATATTGTAGAACTAAGCATAGGGTTTTGAACTTTCAAGAGTGCTAATCTGGTGTCAGACACTTCTGATCTGTGTGACACTGGGAAAGTCAGTTAACCCTCTTTGTCTTAGTTCCCCATCTCTCAAATGAGCTGCAAAAGGAAATGGAAAGGACTCGAATATCTTTGTCAAGAATGCTCCCAAAAAGGTCACAAAAAATTCAGTCACAACAGAAACAACTGAACCATTTTCCCATGAGATATGAGGATGGTCGAAAATATAAATCCAATGTAGGTTATGGTCGGGGAGGATGTAAGAGAGTGAGAGAGATGACATATATGAAGCATATATACTTCTTTCTGTGTCCTCAAGTGCAAATGCTTGAATGATCTTGACCTGCCCCAGTTCCTTCTTGGCTCTGGGCTTTCCTTGGGATTTTGAGCAGCCTGAGATCCTTGGAGATGGAATCTTGAAGAGCAGCTTTCACTAGGTGTCTTTGGACTGTCATTTATTCAAATGTCTGCATTCCCAAGCAAGTGGTAAAGATAGGAGAAGTTGGGTAGGTAGGTCTATATTGGAGAAATTGACATTAGCAGGCATCAAAAAGCAGTGAGTCTTCTTAGGGTCTAGTGGGTGGAAGCAGATAGGTAGGGTGTGGTCCCATTTGATTGATGGGGAAAATGAAGTTAGAGATGGAGACAATGACTGAGGTGGGAAGAAAACCCATACTTTTGTGGCTCCTGGTCAGCATCTGTGTTGACTTGCTTGCTGTAATGGTGAGTGTGTAATCATTGGAGTCCATTCAGACAAGTCGTGTTCCAAGGACAGGTCTGCTCTTTTCATGGCTTAGTAGCCCCACACCTGATATCTTGCAAGACTACCACCGACCAAACAAATCTCAAAGTTTTAGTAGAAAGGTGTGGCTTTTCATTTCTTCTTCCCTCAAGGATGTTAGTGCTGGGTGGGGCTGAGTGTTGGTGGTGGTTGGGGAAGACAGGAGACAAGAGATTGGCAACAAAAGGAATTTAGGGATCTTAACTGCTGTGTAGAGAAACACCATGTGGGGAGTTACTTTTCTAGTTTCCTTTCTTCCAGGCACAGCTGTGGATGAGAACACCAAAGATGCTAGCACTGAGTCCACTGATAGTGTTGAAGAAGCGGTGTCACACAGCAATAACCAGGAGCAAGTAAGTCAGAACCAGGTCCTAGGGAACCCTGGGGGGAGCTACACTACACTTTGGGGGTCTGATAGTCCCCTGTGGCTGCTGGCAAAACAGCATTGGACCTATGGATTGGAACATTTCGCCAGTATTTTCCCTCTCCTTTTATCCTGTTTAAAAAATTTATTCTCCCCCACTTACCTCTCCCTTCTCCACCCCTCCTCTCTGCACCAGTTGCTTCAAGAATTCTCTTGCTTTTTACAGGGCTTCTCTCTCTTCTTATCTCTCTTCCCTCCCTTTGGCCTCCTCTCCCAGAAGGGCATCTTCAAGGGGACTCAAGCAGAACGCTGACTGCTTCCTCAAGAGGTGCTCTGTAGGCAGCTCTGGGAGGCTACCTATTCAGTGGAATCTGACAGAATGATTACTGACCAACCAGCATCACCTGGCCAGTAGATACTAAGGCAGTAGCATGGCTGGAGGGCTAGAACTTGCTTCCTATCTTGTGGCAAATGCAGACTCATCTCTGTCCACAGGAGTGCCCTATTTGCAAACATGTGCCTTAGGTCTATATTTCATGGGATTGAGAATAAATGCCACATGCCAACCAAGGATCTAGGCCAAAGACAGTCTGACCACCAGAGGAAGGGCACTTTCTTTCTTCCCCAATTCCACACACATTGGTATTATCCAAGGTAATTGATGCAGGTTTTTAGAGTCAGAGCATATGTATTGAAGTCTGTTGCATCCCCCAGACAGTGACTGAATTCCTCATACCCTGGAAATTCAGGAGAAAAGGTAGCTGTAATGGGGAGAAGATGGTGGCTTCCTGGAGTAGCTTCATTTCATGGATGTAATCTACCCTCTTTCTAAGTCTGACCCCTTAAGTGGCTAATTTCATGTATGTTGCGTTTGGAGGTGGCCTCCTAGTAGATGAGTAGAAGACTCCCAGTGAGTCTTCTTCACCTTACCCCATGATCCTCTTTCTGTTGCTTGCTTATATCAATCTTGATTCTCGTTGAACTCATAGGTGAAATTCCCTCCTCCTGGAACATGAAATGCCTCTGTTGAACCCTCCATATACTAACCCAGGTTTCTGTCTTCCACTATGCCTACTGAGACTGGTCCTCCTACTTATTTCTAGTTGTCTCTTTCAGTCCTGGGCTAGGGGGCCCTACCAAATAAGTGAGAATGACTGTGAAGTGCATCATGGCAAGGACTGTGGCTATTATCAGTCTTAGAATTTATAGGAAATGAGGTTGGAAGGGGAGAGACACTGATGATCTAAATCAACCCCTGGTAGGGGAGCTGGCCCAAGGTTTAGCAGACCTTAGAATCCTTCATTGGAGCTTCATCCTTGGGGAGCCAATATGTAGATCATTTCCTCTAGTGTTCCTCCCTCTAATATAGATAGTGCTCTGACACACTTTGAGAAAGTTACTCTAAGCTCACAGGAAACTGCTCTTCCCTTCTTCTTTACATTGTGTATCTTCCTCCTCTTCACCACTTCCCCACCCACCCAAGAATCTACCACACTCCTGGGTAGATTAGGAAGTATTTATTAAATGATTGCTTAGGTCAGAGTCAGATGAATTAGATTGAAAAGTGATCTAAGGAAGGACCAGGTGGGCTTCTTAATGAAGATCCTCATAAACTGCTGTTATCCCATCATGTTGCTGACTTCACATGAAACTCAGTGTGTATAGCAAGAACCCAGCGATTATGAACCTTTGTAAACTCTCTTTGAGACCCTGTGGTCTGCAAGGTGTGATTTTGCTTGCTGGCAATGCAATGAAAGCTTGTTTTGACTTAAGCTGAAGGTGTCATAATGCTCCAACATGTGTTCATTTGCCTCTAGGGAAATAAGCATTGGACCCTGGGCATACAACATGCTTTTTTTTTTTTTTTTTGATTGATTGCAGCCCTGGATGATGGACTGGATACATGCTTCCATAACCTCTTAAGTTCTCTCTAACATTCCATTAAGACACTTGACTTTTTGGTGCCCTATCAAGCTACCCACTTCTCACAGCTTCCGGGATGCTGCATCTGTGGAGGTTCATTTGTTCCTATTTTGTCAGAGTGCTTCCTCTTCACCCATGGGTTCAAGACCTATTAGGTAGTTGAATAGTTTTACACTGGTGTCTGAGTACTACCTCCATAGATCACCTCATCAAATAGAACTTGGGAGTACAACAAAGACAATTTCCTTGGCCTGAAGAAGTGATCTATTGATATGATACTGTATTCAAGATTCAAAGAGAAGGCAAAGTCAAAAGTTCCTAAGAAAAAGAGAAAATAATTGATGAACGCAAACTTATTAATACAAATAGATCTTTCATTAGGAAACATCCAAATTGAAAGCCCTGAGTAACAAAGTCCTGAAAGTTCATATGAAAATAAAATATACTCTGCTAGGCAATGGAAGAAGAAACTAGAACTCCATGGATATCAAAAGGCATTGGGAAAGTTACAAAACCTGAGTTAAAGGAGAAAAAATAATTGAGTATAAAGACATTGCCTGATCCTAGGACAATGATTAAAAATAGGAAGGAGGTATAATTAGCAAGACACAAAAAGAGAGCTTCCTAAATACATACATGCATTTTAAAAAGAGGGGAATAAGATAGTCCTCCCTCCTATCTTGCCCAGATGATAGTCACAATTGTTAGCATATTCACATTGATTATGTCAAAAACATATCCCATATGGGAATCCTGACTAATAAAAGGGCAGATAAAGATCATCTTGTCCACTATTTAGCTGAAGTATGAATTCTCTCTAATATATCCTACCAAAGTGGTCACTTAGCCTTCCCGGGAGGATCCCCTAGTCATTGGAAAATCAATACCTCCTACAGCTACTCCTGTCATTTTGCCCTAATTCTGATGGATTTGTTCCTTACTTTGAGGCCAAATGTATCTTCCTGTGCCTTCTGCCCATTGATTCTAGCTCTCCCATATGGGGTGACGAGAAGGTGTAATCTTTCTCTCAAACTCCACCTGTTCAAATAGTTGAAGACAGCATGTTTTCTTCCACCTGTACCCCATTATTCACTGCTTTCAAGTTTTCTCTTTTCCAGACTAAATAGACCTAGCTCTCTTATCCATTCTTCAGTGTGTGCCTCCACAGACAGATACTCTCACTACCCTAGTCGTCCTCCTCTGGAATTACTCTGTCTTGTCAATTTCTTTCTCAAATATAAACCCTAGAACTGAGCCCAGCATTGTAACTGTCTATATGGGAAAAGAACAAGCACACAAAAGACTATTGACTCCCCCAGTCTGGATGATGGAAATATCAGAATGCTTGGAGGACAGGCTGGAAGTGTTATAGTTCCATGTTAGGACATGTTGAATGTCAGATGCCTTTGGAATACTCTAGCAGCCATATGTCCAGGAGGCAGTTAGACATGAGATAGTGGAACTCAGGACACAGGTGAAGACAGGATCAAGAGAAGTTGGAATCATTTAGACGAAGACGAAAATTGAACTTCGTAGAGCTGATTAGGAAAGTGTAGAGAAAGGAAGAGAAAGTCCAGTTCAGAGCACTGGGGCCTAAGTCCAAACTTAGTGCACATAGAATGGATGATGATTGCACAAAAGAACTAAGAGGAGTCATCATCAGGCAGGAGTAACAAGAGAGCAGGGTGCTGGTTGAACTGGAAAAGTAGGGAGGAGGACACGCTATTCTTCAGTGTCAGATCCCGTCCAGCATTTTTCAAGGATAAATCCTTTTTTCAAACCAAAAGAACAACCTCACAGATACCCAGTATCTTGGAAGAGATCCTTTTCATTCACATGGTAAAGTCAGGAGACAAAGAGCATGGGATTTCAAAGAGAGTGAAGTAGAGACAATGAGTAGTGAGTATTTTTTGAAGGAAGAAGGCTGTGAACAGGAGAAGAGATATAGAATGAGATCTTGAGTGTTTGGCAGATCCCGCCTATTTTACTTGATCAACCCCAAAACACTCTGTAACTTATGCTTTCACATAATTGATTCCAAAAGCACATACAGTGTAGGGTGCAGGTTAAAGGAAGACAGAGGATTTAGTCTATTGCTCCTGATTTCATGCCCAGCACTTTCCATGACATCACAGGTCACATCTCCAGGAGGAGTAGAAATGTTGTCAATCTGCCAAGGGTAACCAAGAGCCAGCCTGGGCCCATAAGGATTGTTAAATTTTCTGGATGAGCATCTACACCTTGGAAATTAGCAAACGGTATACCCCAGGCCTTGATATGTTATTTGATTGTCTCAGTCATTAAGAGTAATTCAAGGTCCTTGGAAGAAAAGACCAGGGGATTAGGGTTTTTCAGACTGGAAAGCCTGAAGGCAGATGTTCACAGATCTACAACTACAAGGGACCTTGAAGTTGAACACATCATTTTTTTATAGAGTTGACTGATGCTAGGTGTTGCCATAGTGCATAGAGTGCTGGGCCTCTAGTCAAGCACACTCCTTTTCTTGAGTTCATATCTGGCTTCAGACACTTGATAGATGTGTGACCTTGGGCAAGTGCTTAGTCTGGCTTTACCTCAGTTCCTCATCTGTAAAATGAGCTTACAATCGGTGTGACCTTGTAAAAGTCACTTAATTTGGTTTGTATCAGTTTCCTCATCAGAGAAATGAGCTCAGGAAGGAAAAGGAAAAACAATTCAGTATCATTACCAAGAAAAACCTTCAATGGGATCATTATGAGGTGGATGAGACTCAAAATGATTGAACAACAAAAACATAGAATTGAAATCAATCAACCAATAAGGCTCTAGTCCATGTACCTCATATTGTAATAGGCACAGAAAACAATAAGAGGAGAGTTTCCTCATAAGACTTACTTTATCTCAAAGTAACCTGTGTGTGTACATACAAACATGTATATAACTATATGTATCTATACACACACATACATATGTATGTGTATGTATATGTGTGTGATATAGGAGTCCACATATATAGATGTCCATATATAGATATCAATAATATGTATAGATTTCCACATATACACACTTATATGTACACATACACACTATATATACATATATATATATATATATGGAGAGAGAGAGAGAGAGAGGGAGAGGGAGAGAGAGAGAGAGTTGCACACATACAAAATAAATAGAAGATGTTTGGAGTGGGGGAGGACCTAGCAGCTGGGGACATAAGGGAGGACCTCCTGTAGTAAACAGCCCTTGAGCTGATCTTTGAATGAATTGAAATCAAATGGAAGACTCTAAGATGTGGAGATGAGGAGAAAGTGAATTCTAGGCCTGGGACACAGCCATGTGTCTTTCCCAGATACTTTAAGAAGAGGACACTAACTGTGTGCCCTAGGCAGTTTAGGGTTCAACTCCAGTCACCTGCCTGAAGTGACAGGGGTTGCTATGATTCTGTTCAATTAAACATTCTGATTCTGTGACTTGTGTGACTTTAGTTCATTCCTCTGCTTTTATTCTGTCCCCAAGAGCTTGTTGTCATTTCTGCTTGAACAGTCCATGGTTTCCCTTGTGTACCAGTGATATACTAGCAGTACTGTTGCTCTTCACTGTCTTGTCTGGAAGCCACTCTAGGTGGACTTCCAAGCAGTAGGAACAAGAGAATCGTAGCGTCCTCACACCTCAGAGGTATAAATGAGAGAGACGCAGTTTCTGGTATGCCCATCCCCTGTCTTGAAAGGTCTATTCACTGCCCTTGTGTGATGGCATTTCTATGGGCCAGCAAAGCACTTTGGAAAGAGAGAAAGGTCATGGGGTCTGACTACTTCTTTCTGCTTGGTGGTCTTCATTGTTAACCCCTTGGTTTGTGAATACTCTCTTATTGGGTGACCTAACCAATTGAAAACTTGGTTTTTTTTCAGTACATCAAAGAGGCTTTAGAGAGCAGCATGGCAACCCAGGATACCCAACATTCCAATCTAACTCCTCCTCCCCCAACACGAGGAGACAAAATCCATGACCCTGAGGAGGAACTGTTTTGCCCTGAGGCAGAGATCCATCAGCTCCTGGAACAGAAGAGAAAAGTTGAAGGGGAACTGAAGGATCTGAAAGCCCAACTTGAGGAAGCAGGATTCTCCTCTGTTTCCCATATCAGGTCAGAAATAGGCACCTGGCAAAGAGGAATTCTTCCAGGTGAGAGCTATGATACCCAAGAGGCTTGCTCTGACCCAGCTGGGAGAGGCACTGGGCTACATGCAGGGGGGGGCATTGGTCTTGGCTCTTGGGAAACCTAGATTCAAGGAGGGAGGGAACAAATATTTGATAAGCACCTACTCTGTGCCAGTCACTATGCAAAGTGCTTAACAAATTTTAAATTTTATCTCATTTGATCCTCACAACAATGCTGGGCCATTTAATAGTTGAGAAAACAGTGGCAGACAAAGGTTAATATTATTTTCTACAGTTGGGATCAAAGCCTAGTTATGGAATAAAGATAGGGATGTGATAGTCAGTAGACTACTAGACTTGGAGTCCTAGACTCAGAAACTTAGAGGTGGAAGGGATCTTAGAGGTCCTCCAGTCCAGCCCTCTCATTTTACAGATGAGAAAACTGAAGCAGGGAAAAGCTGAGTGACTTGCCCAGGGTCATATACGTACTAAGTGCCTGAGAAGGGCTTTGAATCCTGGTCTTACTGTTTTCAATCTAATGCCCTAGCCATTAAGTCATAAAACGACTTGTATATTATGATACTGATACATATACCATGGTGTGTAATGGAGAGAGAGCTGGCTACACCTGGCTTTGAGCCCCAACTCTTCCATTTCCTGATTGTATGACTCTGGGAAAGTCGCTTGGCTTCTAAGAGTTCCTGACCATTCTCTTAAGAATGTAATTTGCATACAAGTTGGTGATCCAAATGAAGAGAGATGACCTGGATTTAAGCAGCAATTCTAACATACAATGGCTGTGTGACCCAAGTCAAACTCAGGACCTTAGGAAACTCTCTAAGAGTATAAGGTCTAGAAGAGGTGACAACGCATATTGCTGGAGAAAATTTTCTCACTGTGGAGTTCCCTATTCCAATGAAATCAGAGATCGACTCCCTGTGTTCTCCTCTTCTCTGTGTGTCTGTCTGTCACTGTCTCTGTCTTTCCTCCTGTATCAGTCTAGTAAATCTGTCTACCTGTCAGACAAACGGGGAGAGACAGAAAGACAGAGACAGAGACAGAGAGACGGAGAAAGAGACAGAGACAGAGACACAGAGACACAGAGAGAAGACTCCAAATAGTAGAGAATGTAAAGTCCAAATCCTTTTGCTCTTCATCACTGCCTTGGTAAAGTGTTGGTTAGAAGAGAACAACAATAACTTAGTAAAAATGTGGTTTCTTTGGAATGCCCTGTGAATATGATTGTGACTTATCCTCCCTCATCTCAATCATCATCTTCTGAGAGTTTCCACATGTGTCTGAATAAAAAATCTCCTAAAACGCATGGGAACTAATTTATCCCACGCAAAAATATTCTTGGTTTTTGTCCCACAAAAGAAATTAGAGATTTATTTGCAAGAGTTCAGATGTTCCTCACCCCTCAGAACTGAGATCCATTCTTTCCCATAGTGGGAAAAAGCCTGAATCAAGAGTCAGAAGTCTTGATAGTCTAGTCCTGGCTCTGCCATTCACTGTTAGTGGACCTCTCTCTGCCTTGTTTTTCTCTTCCATGCAATAGCAAAGTCATTTTCCACCCTTTCCAAAATAAAACTTCTAATTCATTGAAAGCCTATAGTCACATAATGAAGTTCATCAAGGAGGCCATCAGGAATGTTGTTGTGGTACTGAGCCTGGTGCCCTGTGTCTGTTTGTGCATCCTGTAGGAACACCTTGCTGAGTCTGTACATGGAGAATGCAGAGCTGAAGGAGCAGATGGGAGAAGCAATGTCTGAAGGCTGGGAAATGGAAGAAGACAAGGAGAAGGAGGAAGAATGGTGGGTGGAGGATGCCAGAGAGGCTTTGAAAGAAGACGGCCAATGTGCTGAGGTCAGAAAGGTGCAGAGGAAGCTCCAGAATGCCAATAGCATGATCAGCCTCCTCAGGGAGCAGCTGGCCCTGAACAGCCAAGAAGGGGGCAAGGAGCTGAATGCACAGCTTATTATTGGCCTGGCCAAAGAGATTGACCGTCTGAAGACTGAAGTCGTTTGGAGTCCTAGGGATCCCTCGGCTCTAGGACAGCAGCTTCAAGACAGGGGGTCCAAAGGGCTGTATTCTGGACACCAGATCACTGATGTTGTGTCTGTCGTTGATGTCAAATGCAAGGATGACCAGCATGTGAGTCTAGGTTTCCAGGAGAGAAACCTGAATGTGGAGACATTCTATCTGTCTTTAACTTGGTGGGGAAGCCAGGGGAAGTAGGATGTAGGAGGTAGGAGGTAGGGCTCCCTAGAGCCTCCAAAGCTTAAAGTTTAGTACTTCATCATCATTCCATTCTCTTCTGGGAACCACCCTCCCACTCCCCACTATTTGCCCAGGGAAACAGTGGGGATGCTTCCCTCTGGTTTGCCCCAAGTCTGACTTTCAGATCAAAATAGGGGTGTCTCCATGTTGTTAATCAGAGAATCTCAGTTAGAAGGGACCTTAGAGTTCATTTAGCTCAAGCCCTTATCTAATCCATGATACATACTTAGTCTTAATGTTTTTTTCTCACGTGACCTAAAACAACAAAGGATAGAATAGGGGCCCTGGAGTTGTCTTGTTGAGTTCCAATCCAGCCCCAGACACTTACTAGCAGTGTGACCTTGATCAAGCAAGCCACTTCAACCTGTTTGCCTCACTTTCCTCATCTTTCCAATGAGCTAGAAAAGGAATTGTGCAAACCACATCAATATCTTTGCTAAGAAAATCCCAAAGGGGATAACAGAGTCAGACATGACTGAAAGATGACCCAAGAACAAAAACCTATTTAGTCTGGAGAAGAGGAAGAGCCAAAGAAGACATGAGAGCTCTCCTTCACTTTTGAAGGCATTGTTGTATGGAAGTGAGATGAGGTTTGTTCTCTTTGAACTCAGAGGGAAAATCCAGGAGCCGGTTAGAAGTAGGGAAGTGGCAAATTTAGGCTCAGTAATAAAGAAAATCTTTCTAATTAGAGCTGTCCAAAGGTTGAACAAGGTGGATGGGTTCCCAGACCTTTGTGGTGGGCCTAGGGCTGTCTTCAAGAAGTGGTCAGATGACTACTTTGTTTGGTATGTTAGAGTGGGGAACCTTGGTGTGTATGATTTGGACAAAATGGGTAGTGATATCCCTTCTAAATTGCAAAGTTTGTGATTCTGTTCTCTTTTCTTCACAACTCTGACACTTGTCCACTTAACCATTTTGGTAATGGGGAATTTGGCTACCTTCTAAGGTATGCATACCATCTCCTTTTAGTATTAAGAAGTAGGTGAGTGGCTCCTCTAGGCAGGCAGACTGTAGCAAGTATAATACACAATTGCCATGAGTCTAGATAATACTTCTGATTATATGTTAGCACTCTGCCCACTACCCACATTTGCAGGTCTCCTGACTGTTCCTTGCTCACTGATTTTGTGGAAAATATAAATATTGTCTACTTTTTTGCATAACTATTTATACAATCTCTCCCTACTGTAGCATTTCACTCTGAGGGGTGGGGTGGGGTGGAAATGAGTAGGAATGATGGAGTAGTAGTTCCTAGGCTCATTATAGGATGATAATAATAATGACAGCCAACATTTATATGGTACCTTCTATGGGTCAGGCACTGTGCTAAGTTTGTCAGTCACCAGTCATGTCTGATTTTTCATGTCCCCGTGCACCACACCACCAAAGATGCATTTCTATCCCCTACTCTCTTCCAAAGTCTGTCCATTTTCATGGTCAGTGTTTCCATGGCACTATCCATCTCATCATCTGCCATGCAGTTTTCCTTTTGCCTTCCATCTTCCCCAAACTCAGGGTCTTTTCCAGTGAGTCCCACCCTCTCATTATGTGGCCAAATTTTTAAGCTTCACTGTTGGACTTTCCAGTGATGGCCTGAATTAATTAATTTAATTATTGACTGATTTGATCTCCTTGCTGTCTAAAGGACTCTGAAAAGTTTTCTCCAGCACCACAGTTGAAAAGCATCAATTCTGCAGATTTCAGCTTTCCATAGTAGTTCAACTGTAACAGCTGTTTGTTACTACTGGAAAAAACACAGCTTTGTGTTTTCTCCACAGCATATGGACCTCAGTCACCAAGTTGATATCATTGCTTATTAGTTTGTTGTCCAGATTTTCTAAGTGTTTTACATTTACTATCTCATTTGCCCCTCATAACAACTCTGGGAGGTAGGTAATATTATTATTATCCCCACTTTACAGATAAGGAAAGTGAGGCAAGCAGAAGTGAAGTGACTTGTCCTGACTCACACAGACAATAAATGTGTAAGTCTGCATTTGAACTCAGGTCTTTTTGACTTCAAACCCAATGATCTATCTACTTGGCTACAATAATGAATAGCTATCCAGTCTGTATTTGAAAACCAGTTTTAGGGAGCACACTACTACCCCAGGCACTCTACTCCATTTTTGTACAGATATACTTATTTATAAGCTTTTACTGTACCTTAAACCTAAATTTGCCATGTGTTATCACTCTTCCACATCACCAAATACCATTCCAGTCCTTGAAGATGCTGATTAGACACCTGCCCAGTCTCTTCTGTTTCCCAGGCCTAATCACCATTCTTCTGTTGAATCTCTTTATTGACTAACTCTCCCTTTCTGACTCTCTCAGGTGAACAGCCAAGGGCTGCTCAGTAGCAACGTGTCACTAGAACAATCTCCTCTGCAGGGGTCAACTCACCATCTCCGCTCCCACTTGGAACGCTGTAAACAAGGCTACCAAGATCTCCAGGAGAAATTGCTAGTGTCTGAAGCTACAGTCCTAATGCAGGCCAGCCAGCTAGAGCAATACCAAGCCTTGTTTCGTAAGTCCTGGCTTCAAAGCTGTCAGACTGATGAAGTGGGCATTACTTTAGGTGTTAGTAAGATTGCTTAGCTTTTCTGAAGAGCTCAGGATACATTATAGTTGTTTCTGAATTGAATTATTTTGTTGTCAGTGTTTGACAATCACTTCCACATATCTTACATTGTTTTCCACTGCCTCCCTGAGACAGCATACAGTCTTCTATAGGGTCTCCACATACATTCCTATTAAATGCATGATGTATAGAAGAATTGAAATGAATGCGGGCAACCATAAAGCAGAACAAAATGAAACATAATCAAAAGAAATGATCTCTTTCTATCTGCCATGAAATTCCATAGTTTTTTTTCTCTGGATGTGGAAGGTGTTTTGCCTCAAGGGTCCATTGAAAATTTTTGTTTCCTTTTCATTTTGTGATTTTTTATTATTTAATTTGTTTTCAGTGTTCTACAATCACTTCCTTTTATCTTAGATTTTTCCCATCCCTTCCCCCTTTCCCCACTACCCTCCACTCCTTCCCTGAGATGGCATCAAGTTTAATATAGGTTCTACTCAGACATTCCTGTTGAATACATTTTCACCTTAGTTATGTTGCATAGATGAATTAAAATGAATGGGAGAAATCCTAAAACAAAAATTAAAGCATAATGGAAAAGAAAATGATCTGCTTGATTCTGTGATCGATTTCCATAGTTCCTTCCCTGGATTTGAAAGGTATTTTGCCTTAAGAGATCATTGGGAATTATTTAAGTCCTTGCAATGCAATGAAGAACTAAGTCTACCAGAAAAATTCCTTGAGCATTGTGGTTGATGCAATGTACAAAGTTCTCCTGGTTCTCCTCTTTTTACTCTGCATCAGTTCATAGAAGTCTGTCCAGGCTTTTCTGAAGTCTTACTATTCATCTTTTCTCATACCACAATAGTATTCCATTATATTCTTATACCACTCCTTGCTCAGTCATTCCCCAATTTCCTTGATTTCCAGTTTTTTGCACCACAAAGAGAGCTGCTAGAAATATATATCTACATGTAGGACCCCTTCCCATTTCTAGGATTTCTTTGGGACAGACTCCCAAAAGCGATATTGGTGGGTCAAGGGACAGGCACATTTTGTAGCCCTCTGGGCATAGTTTCAAATTACTCTCTAGAATCATTGGATCAGCTCACAGCTCCAAAAACAATGAATTAGTGGTCCAACTCTCCCACATCTACTCCAATATTTATCATCTTTCTACTTTGTCATGTTAGTCAAGCTGATAGGTTTGATGTGGTACCTCAGAACGGTTTTGATTTCATCTCTCAAAGCAATAGTGATTAGGGAGCATTTTTTCATGTGATTAAAGACAGCTTAAATTTCTTCCCATGAAAATTCCCTCTTTAAAACCTTTGACCATTTATCAATTGGGGAATGCCTTGTATTCTTATACATTTGACTCACTTCTCTATATGTTTTAGAAATGAGGCCCTTATCACAGACTTTTGTTGCAAAAAGCCTTTCCCAGTTTTCTGCTTTCCTCCTAATCTTTGTTGCATTGTGTTTGTTTTTACAAAAACTTTTCCATTTAACATAATCAAAATTGTCCACTTTGGACTTCCTAATGTCATTTATCTCTTGTTGGGTCATAAATTTCTCCAGAAGTATGACAAATACACTGTTCCTTGCTCCTGTAATGTGTTTATAGTATCAGTCTTTATACCTAGATCAGGTATCCATTTGGACTTTATTCTTGTGGACAGTTTCAGGCATTGATCTATACCCACTTTCCTCCACACTGTTATCTAGTTTTACCATCAATTTTTGTCAAACAGTGTGTTCTTATCTTTGGTGTGTCAAACAGTAGATTGCTATATTCGTTACCTTCTCTGTCCTGAGTACCCAACTTATTCCACTGGTCTACCCCTCTATTTGTTAGCCAGTACCAAGTGGTTTTGATGATTGCTGCTTTATAATACAGTTGGAGATCTATTAGGGCTAGGCTACATTCTCTAACATTTTTTTTCATGAGTTCCCTTGATATTCTGCACCTTTTATTCTTCCAGAAAAATTTTGATATTATTATTTTTTCTAGCTCTCTTTGTTGTGTCCCAAAACTGGAAATCAAGGGGATGCCCATCAGTTGGGGAATGGCTTCATCCATGCAAAATGACTATGGTGAAAATGCATTTCATAGGAATGTATGTGTAGAGCCTATATAAAATTGCATGCCGTTTTAGGGATAGAGTGGGGAGGTAGGGGAGAAGAAGGGAGGGGGAGGGGCAAAAATCTAAGATAGAAGTGATTGTAGATCACTGAAAACAAACAAAATAAGAAAGTAATAAAAAAGAAGATATTCAAATCTGCAATAACAAAAAGAAAATAATTCTCTGATACTTTGATTGGTATGGCACTGAATAAGTAAATTAATTTAGGTAGATTTCTCATTTATATTGTATGAGCTCGGCCCACCCATGAGCAACTGATATTTTTGCACTTAGTTGGTGAAGTGTTTTGTAATTGTGGTTATCTAGTCCTTCATCTTGTTTTGGCAGCTAGACTCCCAGATACTTTCTAGTGTCTACCATAGTTTTAAACGAGATTTCTTTATCTATCTCTAGCTGTTGTGCTTTTGCTGGAGGATGTCTCCTTATTGTCACTCTCTTGAATGAAATTATTGATTGTTTCTGTAATTTGGAGTTTAACCCACTAGGAGTAGAGTATTTAGTTTCCAGTGAGTTTCGGGTTTATATTTCCATGGCCATTGATTACATCTAATTTTTATCGCATTATGATCTGAGAAGGATGCATTGATTATCTCTACCTTTCTACACTGGATTTTGAAGTTTCTCTTCCCTAGTACCTTGTCCCTTTTTGTATATGTGCCATGTCCTGCTGAGAAAAAGGTATATTCTTTTCTATCTCCATTCAGTGTTCTCCAGAGATCTATCATATCTACCTTATCCAGAGTTTTATTCACTTCCTTAGCTTCTTTCTTATTTATTTTGAAGTTTGATTGACCAAGTAGAGAGAGTGGGAGGTTGAGGTCCCCCACTATAGTTTTGCTGTTCATTTCTTCCTGTAAGTCATCTAACTTCTCCTCTAAGAATTTGGAGGCTATACCACTTGAAGCATATATGTATAGTAATGAAATTCTTTCATTGTCTATGGTGCCTTTCCCCAGGATATACTTACCTTCCTTATGTCTTTTGTCTAGATCTATTTCTGCTCTTGCTTATTCTGAGATTAGCATTGCTACCCCTGCTTTTTTCTTCATCAGCTGAAGCACAAAATATTCTGTTCCATCCTTTTACAATTACCCTATGTGTATGTCCCCTTTTCAAATATATTTCTTGTAAACAACATATTGTTGGATCATGGTTTTTAATCCATTCTATCTCTTTCCATGTCATGGGAGAGATCGTCCCATTCACATTCAGAGTTATGATTACTATGTGTGTTTCCCTGCAATTCCTTTCCCCTTGTTTATGCTTTTATTTCTCCCTTCTCCGTTCCCCTGCATGAAACAGTTTTAATTTTTGACCACTGCATCCCTCAGTCTTCCCTCCTTTCTTTCAGCCTCTCTCTCTTTTAATCCCCTTTTCCCTTCCTACTTCTTCCCTCTCTTTTTGCCTCCCCTCCTTTTTCTTTCCAGCTTCACCTCTTGCTTCCTCTGGAGCTAACTGCATTTCTTTACCTAACTGAGTTTGTTGTACCCTACTTGAATCCATTCAGATGAGAATACCTCTCAAACAATGCTTATCTCCCTCCCCTCTTTCCCTCTACTGTAATATATTTTTGTGCCTCTTCCTGTGATGGAATTTATTTTTTTCTGCCTCCTCCTTTTCACATCTCCCATTAGAATCCCTTTGCACCCTTGAATCACATTTGTTATCATCAGATCTTTTCATTTATACCCACCCCCTCTATCTATGTATATCTCTTTTATATTTCATAATAAATGTACAATTCTCAAGATTAACAAGTATCATTTTCCCTTATATGGATGTAAACAGATTGCCCATTTTGAGTAACAAGATTTTTTTTCCCCATTTACCTCTTTAGGCCTCCTTTGAGACCTGCTTTTGAAGACTGAATTTTCTGTTGAGTTCTAGCCTTTTCATCAGGAAGGTCTGGAAATCCCCTATTTCATGGAATGTCTATCTCCTTGCCTGAAATGTTATGCCCAAGTTTGGTGGGTCATTAATCCTTGGTTGTAGTGCCAGCTCCTTTGCCTTATGGAATATCATAAACCAGTTCTTTCGATCTTCTATTGTAGTACCTTCAAAGTCTTGTGTGATCCTGACTGTACTTCCTCAGTATTGGAATTCTTCCTTTCTAGCTGTCTAGAGTATTTTCTCTTTCACTTGATACTTTGGAATTTGGCAACGATATTCCTTTTTTTATGTTTGGGGTCACTTTTAGGAGGGGAATGGTGGATTCATTTGATATCTCTTTTGTCCTCTGGATCTAGGACTTCTGAGCACTTTTCCTTGATGATTTCTTGAATGATATTGTCCAGGCTCTTTTCTTCCTCATGACTTTCTCGTAGGCGAATAATCCTTAGATTTTTCTCTGCTGGATCTATTTTCCAGGTCAGCTGTTATTTCTATTAGACATTTTACATTTTCTTCTATGTTTTCTTTCTTTAGATTCTGTTTGACTGATTCTCTATGCCTCTTATTGTCATCAGCTTCCACTTGCCCAATTGCAATTTTCATCAAATCATTTTCTTCAGTTAATTTTTCCATGTCCTTTTCCATCTGTCCAATTATTCCTTTGAAGTAGTTGTTTTCTCCAAATAGATCTTATACTTCCATTTCCATGTGTCCAGTTGTCCTTTTAATTTTTTCTGTGATTTCTTTTTTCATATTTTTATAGTCATTGTTCAGGTTCTCTTCTGTTTGTCTAAACTGACTTTTCAAATCCTTGCTGGGTTCTTCCAAAAAGGATGTTTGTGCTATACACCAGTTCATATTTCCTTCTGAAGTGTCAGATGGGAGTACAGTCTCAGTGATGACCTCACTGGTATTTGTGTTTTGGTCCTTGTCCCCATAGAAAGATTCTATGGTCTTTTTACCTTGTTTCATGCTCATGATAATCACCCTTTTCCTGGCTTTTAAAGTAGATCACTGCATCTTAGGCACAAGGGACTCTATCCCACAGTTCCTGTGCCTAGAATGTGAGGTTTTGTTTGTTGTGGCCTCTAGTTCTTTCAACTGGAAGCTAAAATACTCCAGGTTAGCTGGTGCTGAGCTGGCTGGGCTTGGAAAGCAGACACCAGAAGAGGTCTTTTTGGTCTTCTCCACAGTTACCATGGAGCTAGCTGGTTGAGTGTTGAGCAGGGGTGGCCTGGCCACAGGAGATCTCTGCTGAGCTAGAGCATAGGCAATGTCCATGGTTGGTGATGCTGACTGTGCTAGTGTCTTCCTGTTTACCCTAGGGTGCTGTGGCATGCCTTGGGTCCTGGGGTAGACAGTTGTTGGGCTCACACCACTGGGGCTCAGGATCTTCTCCAGATTTGCTGAGGTGGGGCTGTCTGGGACATCTCTGCTCCTCCACTGGTCCCCATCAGCCACGGTAAAAGGGACTCTCCTTTGCAATCTTCCTTGACTCATGGGCTATGAGTATGTTTACACATTCTGCTGCTCCCACTCTACCAGGGTTTTTCAGAGGCAGATTTTTTCTGGGATTGTCAAGGTCAACAAGGGGAGGGAGATAGCAATTACTGATCACTCTGCCATCTTGGGTCTTGGAACTGGAAATCCTTTATAGGTATTTTAAAAATTCTTTTTGATGAATTCTGTCTGTCCCACATTTCTGGCAAAGAGGATAGGGTATTTTTGACCTCCATGTACAGATGGGAAACTTGAGGCTCATGGATGTGAAGCAACTCGATCTAGTTTGCATTCTTAAAGGGAACTGGAGCTTAATCCAGATTTTGAGATTTCTGATAAAATCCCTAGGTCATTCTGCCTCTGTAATGGCCGGCTAACCAACTCCTCTTTATCCACGCACAACAAATCTATTGTCTTTTGCAAACTAATGTCATGACTGCTGGTCACCCATCCTCACAGCTAAAACTTAAAACAAGTGTCTTAATGATATATGGATGTAAGCAGAATTAGCCATTAACACAGGGCTCATTAATGTCACAACTTCCATGGTTACAGCATGTTTTTTAATATATTTACCATCTTCTTTTAATCTGATGGCAACTTCATGTGGTACAGAGTGTAAGGTGGTAGGAAGACCCATTTTTCAGATGGGGAAACTCAGAGCAGCAAAGTGACTTCCCTGCTGTTATACACAAGTAGTAAATGGCACAGATGTCCCTCAGCTCTTCCAAGTTCAAGCATAGCATTACTTCCCCTTGTCCTGTGAGGGAGGAGTCTCCCTAATCAGTGATTGAGCAGGAACAAATTTCTTCTCTTAGAATCCAAATAAAGCATATGTGGTGTTCCAGAAGTGAAATGCCCACTCTGTATGTGATAATGTAGATGACACTACAAGACTCACAGAGAGTAGAGGCTCTGACATACACAATCATTCTCTCTTCTTCTCGAGGTGAGCCAGGAGTGAAAAAGGAGAGCAAGCAGGTCCAGGTGGATCTCCAGGACTTGGGATATGAGACATATGGTGGAAGAGAGAATGAGAACAAGGAAGAAGAAACCACCAGTACTGGTAAAAAAAAAAAATCAGAGAGGAGAGAGAGAGAGAGAGAGAGAGAGAGAGAGAGAGAGAGAGAGAGAGAGAGAGAGGCGGAGAGACAGAGACAGAGAGAGATGAGTATGGGTGTGGGCACTTCCTTCCCTTTTTCCATGCAAACCAATTTTCCTGCTTGAACCCTTAGAAAAGCTGCCTTCTTGCTTCAATGAGGTGTGGCAATCGGATACCATGGGGGTCTTCTCCTCTCCTGAGAGGCAGGCAAGAAAAGTACAAGAGAACCTCATCGAGAGAGTGTCCCTTTTGGAGGCTGAACTTCCAAAATCCCAGGTGGAAGGGAAGGTTGCAGTTGAGCTAAAATCAGCCACCTGGCCAAGGTAAGAAGGAAACCAATTTCAGGAGGGCAGAACCCAAGAGAAGCTGAGTTTCAGTGAGGAATATAATTACAAATTGAGACATGGAAAGGATCTTAGAGGTCTTTTCATCCACCACCCTCACTTAACAGTGCCACAATACGTCCCAGGTCAAGCTCTTTTGGTCATTTTTTCCACCATGATCGTTTCAGAATGAATATAAATAAAAGTTGTCTCTGGTTTAGCCAGAAACCCTAAGGTTCTTTCCCTCCTAGATTCATTTGTTTTAAAGTTTTCATTTATCTCTCTCTCTCTCTCTCTCTCTCTCTCTCTCTCTCTCTCTCTCTCTCTCTCTCTCTCTCTCCATCCATCCATCTATCTATGTAATCTATCCTTGAAAGAGAGGCAGGGCAATAGGGAAGAGATAATAGGGAATGCTGTTGTTTATTGAGGAGCATAGCTACCTGGTGAAAACTACATTTTTTAAATAAAAAAATTGGGGGATTAACAACAATCTATTTTCTCTCTTTCCCACATTCCCACTCCATGAGGAGGGGGTGTGCAGAAAAATGAAAATAAGCCCTTGTAATAAATGTCCATCATCAAGAAAAACACATTGCCTCTTTGGCCATGTCCACAAAAATATCTGCTTCTTTCTGCACCCTGAGTCAGACACATTTACAGTTTAGCAATTTGGGGACATAATTCTGAATTGCTTTCCAGAATAGCTGTGGCAATTGCAAGTTTCACTAAGCCACATTGATGTGTGTAGTTACCCACAGCCTTTCCAGCACTTGTCATTCTTTCTTTTTATTAGCTTTACTGATCAGATGAATGTGAGGTAGAACCTCAGAGTTGCATTCATTTTCATTTCTCTATTGGTTACTTGGAGCATTTTGTTGTCATATGGCAGACCGACACTTTAGGGAAATGTCATTGGTAGCTGCATATGGAATAGATTGGAAAGGGAAAAATGAATGGGAAGATCAGCTAGGGGGTGCTCCCATTTTTCAGGGACAGGTTTGAACAGTACAGTTGAATCTCTTGAGAGATGGATAACTCAAAAACTGCCTTGCCTTAGAAAGAGATTTTGATTTAGAACGATTATACTTATCCAGGCAATTTTTTTTGACCAGCTATTGCAGGGTTTTGGGTCTGCTAGTTAACACACATCCATCTCTCCAGTGCCTTGTGAACTCCTTGTATTTGCTTCATTGGCAGGTGTTCTGAGTCACTGCTTTCATCCTCTTCCCCTGCTCCCACCCAAGCCAAAAAGGTGTGATGGGGTGGGTTTTTTGGCTCTCCTGAAGGAATCCATCCTTCCTTCTGTCTCTGGGGTCCTTGTCATGAGCTTTCTAGTGGGGACAGCTTTGGCAGTGGTCACTTGTAGGAGACTATACCTTCATCCTCTGACCTTTCCTGACTGACAGGCTCAGCCAAGATCTCGAAGAAGAGGAAGAAGTGATTGAGGTCTTGCAGTCCCAACACATTGCTCGATCCCTGACTCCCTCCAGCAGCCACACCCTCACTGAAGCCCATCGCCCTCCAAGCAGAGTCTCTTTGCTCTCTTTTGAGATGGAAACCAGCTCAGACGAGGATTTGCCCAGTGAGTGTGCCCAGTATGAAGAAGAGTGTGCAGACAAAGCTCCCCCCAACCTCCAGGGTTAAGGCTCAGAGTCCACGATGATTTTGAGAGGGAATTAGAGATCACTCTGAACTGCTTAAAGCACAGTGTTGTTAAGTTGGAGGATCATGTCCTGTTGGACCAGTTAGATGAAGAAGTGAAGGGACTGAGTTCCACACTTCCTTCCTGTACCACTGACCCCTAGGTTAATCCCATCTTCTCCAGCATGCTCTGGGAAAGGATCAGCCATCAGGAGAGAATGTTAATGTTATCTTCTCTCTCAAGAGCATTAATATTTCAAGACTTCTCTTAAATTATTGAATGACAAGCTTTCTTGTTAGAGGTGTGAGTCAGTAGATGTGAGAAGTAAGGTTTTTTGTTTGGCTTTGTTTGGGTAACTTCGTTCTTTTTATTTTTTAAATGTTTTTAAAATTTCTTTTGAATTTAAAGATAAATTAAGAAAAGAAAATTTGCCATTTCTACAGTAGAACTTATAAAAAGATTCAATATAAAGCAATAAATTTCCATTTCAAGAAAACATGTGTAGTAAATCCTACACATTGCTTTCAGAGCTATCCATATATTCTTTTTTCTTCCTACTAGGTGTTCTTTTGTTATCTCCTGTACACTTTTTAATTTATTTTTTTCCTCTTTCCAATCCCCCACTCCCCAGACAGCACAATTGAGTGTGGATATTTCATGTAGAGGTATATGTCTATATGTGTGTATATGTATACATAGACATATACACATTTATATACACACATATATACATACACATATACATAAATGCATAAGTATCTGTAATCATACACACACATATACATGTACATATATATATATATATATATATATAAACATATAGGTAAATTACATACTATGCTTATTTCCACTTGTGCTCTGTTTCTCTGAACGTGGATAGCATTTTTTTCATAAGTCCAAGTCTTTCCACACTTTTATGAATCCACCTGCTCATCATTTCCTATACAACAGAAATATTACAACTTTAAACTGCCTGTTTCTTTTCAATAGTTTAAGATAACATTTAAAATAGTTTAAAAATCAATTGAAAATGATTAATGTGGCTGATACATAGTATAGTTTCTCCTTTTTGTTCTTTTGATTAATTCTGTTTTAGCTTTAATTTTGCTGAGATCATGACTACTACCTCTGCATTTTGTTTTTACATAATTATGTGTATTCCTGACTTACATGTTATGAATTTGTGAATAGCTCATTTTTATAGCCTTTCTTCAAAGTAACATTTTTGAATTCCAATTTTTAATCTCTTGTTTCCATTTTATAGGTGAATTCACTCCATTCACATTCTAGATTAGAATTACTTGTTTATTTTCCTCACTCTCCTTCCTCTTCTCCCTCCTGACTCTTCTGCTTTATTCTTCTACCTGCTCTTTTCCTTTCTGTTCCTTACCCTACCCGCCTTCACGAATCCCTCCCTTATCCTCTCCCCAGACCCTATCCCCTTCCCCTCTTGTTTCTTTCTGAATTTCCAGGATTTTTATATCTTTGCACATATATCTGTTGTTCCTTCTTTATTCCATTCCTGTTCATCTACACACTTCTCTATACCCACCTATTCTCTCCCCCTTTTATTTCTATGTCAATTAAGAAGACTTTTATACTCTTCCAAATGGATATATGGTTCTCTCTTTTACCCAGATGTGATATGAGTAGGGTTCCCTCTAAGAATCCCTCCCTTGTGCTCTCCCTACTCTGTATACCTTTATCCTCTTATTTCTTTCTGAATATACCCTTCTAAATATATATGTATTGTTCCCTCTTTCACCCATTCCCAAGGAGAGCAGGGTTCTAGAACTACCAGCCCTGTTCCCACATCTCATTCCTCTGTATCAATTCTTCTTTTTCATAGCATTTGTATGAGATAATTAGTCTTTTTGTCTTTTCTTATACCATTTTACTTTTTCAAATCACATCATACTCACGTTTATCATCATCTTTCTGTTGAACTACTCAATTCCTAATAAAAATTTCAGACATATAGCTTACATTTCCATGTATAAGAAGTGAACAATCTGTCCTGATTGAGTCCCTTGTAATTTATTCTTCAATGTTTACCTTGGATTTTGTGTGTCAAATTTTTATTAAGTTCTGTTCTTTTTGCCAAAAAATCCTGAAAGTTTGTCAATTCATTGAATATCATTTTATTTATTCAGCATTATATTATCCCTTGCAGGTTTTGATATTTTCAGCTACAACCCCAGTTCTTTTGCTCTTTGATATATAGTGTTCCAAAACTTGCAGTCCTTTAGTGTTGCTGATATTAGGTCTTGTGTAATTCTAAATGTGGCTCTGTCATATTTGCAATTTTTGTTTTTTTCTTGCTGCTTGTCATATTTGCTCCTTAACTTGGGGATTCCTGTATATGACTATGATATTTCTGTAGGTTTTCCTCCTTGGATGTGTTTCATGTGGTGATCAGTGAATTTTTTCCATTTAAATTTTCATTTTGAAACTGATCCTGAAGCATTAGTGATTTTCTTCATTTTTTTAGTGTATCAAGGTTCATTTTTTTAAATCATAGCTTTAAGTTAATCTCATTATTCTTATATTTTATCTTCTTGATTTATTCTCCAGTTCAGTTGCATTATTTTATGAGATGCTTCACTTTCTCTTATGTTTCTTTTTTCATTCCTAATATTTTGTTTGAATATTTTTTGGTCTCTTATAACTTTGCTGACTACTCCATGCCCAATTCTAATTTTTAAGGAGTTGTTTTCTTCCTTAAGATTCTGGATCTCCTCTTCCAGTTGGTTGACCTTCTTTTCATAATATTGTATTAATTGGATTGTTATAATTTTTTTTCCTCCAACTTCTGTTTTTGATTTTTGAAGTCTTTTTGAGTTCTTCTAGGAATGTTTTTTGGGCAATTATTCACTTGATGTTACTCTTTGCTTCAGTATCCTACTCTGAACATTAACCCTGGTCTTTTCTGTTCCCATAGTAACTGTCTATGGTTGGATTCTTTCTCCTTTCACTCCTCATTTTTTAAAAAAAAAATTAGCACCTTCTATTATAATCACCTGTAATAGTGGGGTTTGGTAAATGTTGCCTGTGGCTTCAGATCCTTCTTATTGTAATTTCTTGAGCTTTGCCCAGAGCCTAACCTCCCTATTCCTTTCCCCCTCCAAATCACAAGTAGGATCCCCAGGCTCACTATGCTGGAAATGTTCTTGCTCCCTGATGACCTTGCAGTGGTATAACCTTCAGTTCTTCCCCATGTCCTGGAATGAAGATCAAGGACTCAGCTCTCCTGTAAGTGTCCACAGGCACCAGCATCCCTGCTCCACTGCTTCTGCACTCACCTGGTGTATACTGGTTCTTTCTTGCCCAAGATTGCATCTCATCCACACAGCTGGACCTAGTATTCCTTGTCAACAGCAACCTCCTTAATCTCTCCTTCCTCCCCACCCCCAGTGCAACTCTCCACTTTATCCAGGAGGTGAATATTCCCGTGGCTGAAGGTGAAGCTACCTCCCAGCCCAGCAGCTCCCAGGACTTTTTGTTGAGGTGTTTATACTTCCTTCCTCAGGGAATCTTTCTTTGGATCTTGTCCAATTGTCCCAGGACAAACACTGTTCTACCTATGTCTCTTTTGGCTGCTCTGTGTTCACTCTGAGCTACCATTTGTCTGGTTTGTGGAACAAATATGGAGAACTTGGAATTTTCTAAACTCTTCTGTCATCTTACAGAATCTTCTCTCTCTCTCTCTTTTTTTTTAAATAAGTGGGACCACTAGGCTTTCCCTATTGGGTGATTTCTCAGCATAAGTTGTTCAACAGATAAGTATAAATTCTATTCATACCTCCTCTGCCCAGTACCCCCAAACGCACATGGAATTGGGACAGCTAGGTGGCACTATGCAAAAAAACACTGGGCTGGCAGTCAAGAAGACTCATCTTCCTGAGTTCAAATCTGGCCTCAGACTCTTACTTACTGAGTGATCCTGGGTAAGTCACTTCACCTTGCTTGCCTCAGTTCATTTTTCTTTTAAATGAACTGAAGAAGGAAATGGCAAACCACTCTAATATCTCTGCCATAAAACCACAAATAGGGATCACAAGAAGTGAGAAAGCAATGAAATGACTCACCAGCAAAAAATTCCATCCACAAATCTTAGAACGTCATAGTGAAACTTCCCTTCAGAGTATCAATTTTCTTTATACAATTCCAGCTGGTGATCATCTAGCCTGTGAACAAAGGTCTCCAGTGAGGAGGGATAACTCACTACCAAAATCAGCAATTCTGCTTCAAATCAACTATCAAGCAGTCTAGTCCCTATACATGGAGGCCAAATATGTCTCCTTGGAAGTCCCATTTCATTCTGCCCTCCAGGCTCCAACAGATGAAGTCTAATCCATTTTCTGTAGGAGACTACTTTCAATATTTGAAGACAGTGGCCATCCTTTAGTAATCCTCCCCAACTCCATCTTCACTCCTTCAGGCTACTCAGTCTCAGTCCCTTCAGCTGATGCTCCTAAAGCACACTTTTAAATCCTCTCACCATTCTGATTGCCTTGCTCTGGAAAAAATTGTTGAACACCAAACTCTAGATTTGCTCTGATCAGGGTAACTCATAATCAAACCACCACCTTCCTCTTTCTCAACACTAAACAGCCTAAGTCACACATATTCCCTCCTTGGGAGCTTGCAATACATTCACAGTCTTCACCCCTCCCCACCCTTGACTTTTTCACTCACACCATTTGCTAGTCAGAATAACTCCCTCTTCTTTATGTGTGCTCTGAAGGTTTTGTATATTTGTCTTGGCTAAGATGGCTTTTGTTGAAATTAGTCCCTTGTGTCAACCTCTGGAGACTTTTGGATTCCAATTCTCTTAGCTGGAGTTGTGAGCCCTTCCCATCCTTTAGCAGAACCCATCTCTACTCTTATTAGATTTTCAGTGTGAATTTTTCACCTTTCACCCAATGCAAGCATTTTCACCATGGAACTTGGTAAAGGCCATACTTCATCTGGGAAATATGCACTTATCTGCAAATTTTGGTAATCATGATATCTATCCTCTCATTGAAATAACTAGAAAAATTCAATTTATTCAATGGATATTTATCATATACATGTTAGGGGATATTTGGTCCCACTGTTGTTCTCAAACAGGAAACCTTCCTTCTGATCAGGAAATGGACTACAAGTTTTCAGCAGGTTTCTTGACAAGCACCCAGGACCCCTTTTAAATTGTTCCCTCCATTCTTGCCTGTGTCTAATGTCTTCTTCTGTACCTCTCTATCCCTAGAGACAATTCAGCTGGGTGGTCTTATGCTCTGTGGGAGGGGGAGCACCATGACAGGAGGAAGGTGATGGCTATTGAAAATTTCCTGAAAACCAAGACTTACTGTGGACAGGTTCTTGCCCTTCAGTCAGTACTGAATCCATCTTGAATGACTGACTGACTGACAGGCACCCAGACTCTCCTTCACTTTCCTGTCAAGTTCCCTCCCAATTCCTATTTCTGTATCCTGATGGGACAAACACAGGGGCTAATTTGCTAGAGAAACATCTCAGTGAGACCTGGAAGCTCCACAAAAACCTGGAGGAATCTGTCTGCATTAATGACCTCCTTAGCGAACAGCTGGAGGACAAGCTCTCCTCTACCACAACGGTTGTGGGAAAGAAAAATTCAAATCAGCTCAGGCCCATTTTAATTCTGGGTCTTTCTTATAGTTCAAGGGTTACAGTGCTTGATCTGTGGCAAGTAAGGCACAGGGCCTGTCTTTTTAGGATTTTTTCCTGATGAAGGTGTTCATTGACATCTGTATAAATCTTTATATTCCTCACAGCTCTTCCTTAACATAGAACCATAGAGGTGGAAGGGACCAGAAAATCATCTTTTTCAGACTCCTCCTTATTTGGTAGATGAAGAGGCTTCGAGCTCTAAAAGGCTAGGTGAACTTTATAAGGTCATATTCCCAATGAGTGAAAGACCCAAGACTAAAAGCCAGGGCTCCTGACTTGTAATTGATTATCTCACATCCATCATCTTCACAACAACCTCATGAAATTGGAAGTATCATGGATCTTGTTGTTCTCATTTTACAAGGCAGGGAACTGAGATTTAGAGAATCAGCAACCAAGTTCAGGTCTTTGGACCTCCAAGGTGGGTTTTTGGTTTGTTTCCTTTCTATTATTATTATTATTACCCTTACTCTTCTTTGTCATTCGATTCTCTCCACTTTGTTAAAGGTCTCTTGGTTGGGCAGTAGAGGTGTGTTCTAAGATGACCTCCCTCCCATCATTACCCATCTCCCTGCCCCTCAGCTTTCTAATGACTCATCCCCTGCTATTTCCCTGCTGTAATCTTTCTTTCTATAACATCTCTGTATTGTCCCAATCCCTGCCATGTAGCAGTGAGCTGGAGTCAGATTCTATAAGCTTCAGGGAGTCAAATGTGAAATCTTCAATGTGAGCCTTTACATCATGGAAATCAGCAAATCAGAGCTTCAGTGCCTCCTGAGGTCTACAGCTGAGGATCATGGAAAGCTCTGTACAGCTTCTCCAATGTGAACCAAGGCCTGGCTAGAAAGTGCAGTAAAGAGAATACTGACCCTGCAAGTCAGGAGAACTGAAACTCAAATCTGGCCTCAGAAATTTTTTATCTGTGTGACTCTGGGCAAGTCACTTCACCTTGATTTCCATCCCCCAAGAACAAGGAAAAAAAACAAGTGAACCAGAGTTGTCTTTTCCTCACATTTAATAACGGGCCAGGTTATTATTCATTTAGAGTGCTTATCCAAAATATTTGGATGAGAAGAATCAACTCAGTGGGCTTCCCATTCATGACAAATCATAGTATGAGCAATTATCTACTTGTCTACTTCAATATGCGCAAGATCATGACATCCACTCCATCTCTTTTTTTCTCTGTGTATGTTATTAGACTCACCTTCTTTGAATGGTCATATAATCTCACTGAGGAATGAAAAAATCACATTAGCTTTTTTTTAGCTGTTACATCATATCATTGATTCACACTAAGGTTGTAGCTCTCCAAAATTCCCCAGCTCTTTTCTCTATTTACTTGTCTCTTCATAGCTCCTCCATCCTATTGATTTTTTTTTACGTCTACAAATAAGATTCTACATTCATCACTAAAAATTTGATTGGATTAGATTTTGAATTATCATTCTAGTCTTTCATAATCAGCACCTACTTCCTAGGATTGTGGTGAAGATCAAAGGAGACAGTATATATACTCTTAGTCTGTGCCCAGCATGTATTAGGTACTCAAGTAATGGTTGTTCTCTTCCCTTCCCTTGAACCTGACCTGACTCTGTCATTCAACATGTTCCCTATCCCTCTTACCTTGGAACTACCTGCAAATGAATTAAACATACCATTTCTTACTCCAAGGGCAATCCAGGTCATATGGAAAAATAGCGAATGCCCCAAAGCCAACGGCAGGCCCCTCAAGCACTCTCCCAGAGACTTCCTTACAAGTTCATGTTTATCTCTCTGCTTTAGTCCAGTCATTGAATCCATTTGAAATCCACCGACCTGTACTTTCAACTACCCCACCCCTCTCCATCCCATCCTCAAGGACAGTATGAGAAACTTCCTCCAATGCCTCCCTACAATTCTAAGTATATTTGGTTTACAGAATTCCCTAGAACTACCAGATAAATACCCTGTAAAGAGAAAAAGTGGGGTTGGGTGGACTTTGGCTGTGGTGGGTTGCAAGCACTGGGGATCAAGAAGGAGCCAGTCATTAAGTCAATACAGATGTTGTGTGTGCATAACTCAACTAAGTTGTCCAATGCTTCATTCCTGCAACAGGCTGCTCCTCTAGCATTCCCATTCCAAGCCTGGAGTCTGTGTCCCAGCTGGGCAAGGAAATCAGAATTCTCATGGCACAAAAGGGAAACCTACAAACTCAGCTGAAACACCTGTCCCAAGGTAAGAGGGACAAGACCCCAGACAATGTCCTCCTCCATCTGTGGGGGAAATCCTGAAGCTGCTTCCATTGCTCCATGATACTCAGAATTCTCACAGTGACATTGAATGTGGACTGCTTCTTCCATGAGAGAACATCCCTGGGTTCAGGGAGGGCATAGATGTGAACATTGTAGATGCCATAGCCCTGGTCAAGCTGCCTTAAGTGAGTCATGAGCTAGGGAGACGTATGATGTAAAGAACAAGCAGCCTTAGCAACACAAGGCTTGGGTTTGAGTCCTGATGTTGTCATTCCCTACTTGTATAACACAGAGAATTTTCTCTCTCTTGCACCCTTAGACTTTGATTTTCATCTGCCAAAGTAAGATAATTATGATTTGCTCTACCTAAGCCTTAGTGTTGTTTTATCCAATATTTAATAATAGCTCCCTATTATATAGTACTTCAAGGTCTTTTCAAAGATCCTTTATTATTTCTCTTTTAGCATTTTGAAAAATTCAAATTAAAAAAATGATTTTCAGTTCCAAATTTTCTTCCTCTCTCCACTCCTCACCCACCCACTGAGAAGGCAAGAAATACAATACCCATCATAAACGAGAAGTTATCATGTTCTTAGTAGTTATGACTAGCCTCTGAATTCCAGATGAAATTGAGACTGACAGCAGTTCAGGGAGGAGGGATTTGAATTCAGGTCCTCATGACTCTGCAGTCCAACTCTCTACCCATCAGGTTACTCAGCTCCCTCCAATGTGATGGTGCCTAAAGGGTATCTATTAATATAAGCTAGCAGTATCCTTATTATCTGGCTTCATGTACGAGCTGCATTGAATGTTGCATCCAGAGTCCTTACATTAGGAAGTCCTGAGTTCCAATCTGGCCTCAGATATTTATTCACTGTGTGACTCCAGGCAAGTCACTTAAACCCTGTCTGCCTCAGTGTCCACATCTGTCACATGAGTTGGAGAAGGAAAGGACAAACCACTCCATTCATCTTTGCTAAGAAACTTATCTTTTCTAGGGAAACCAAATGGGGTCACCAAGAGTCAGACATAGCTGAGACCACTGCACCAAGCACCATAATCACTACAAGCGTTTTCAGCATGTCTTCTCAAGCACATTGTATAGAAAATTTTGCCAGAGACAAGCAGGTGGAGCTTTTCCATTCCAGGAGGCTAAGCTGAGTGCCCAGTTGCTCCTTTGTTTTGAAGTCACTACCTGTGACTTAAGACTATGAAAGTACTGTCCATTTGCCCTTTGGTAGAGTCTGATGTTTTCCTACTCCTGATAGTCATCTGCAGGCATAGGGTCTCTCCCTCCCCTTTCCCCTTCTCTCAGTTTGCCAAGTCTCTTGTGGTAAAGCTCTCATCTTCTATGGTGGGACTTGGGAGATTCTGAGGGGTCTAGGTACCTCGGTGCCTCAGAAACCCACATCTGTCTTCTCTGCCCCATCAGAGCATTGTAGGGAGCTGCAGCATCTGAGGGAGGATGTGCTGGCATCACACTCCAGGCTTCAAGATGTAGAGGCCACGCTGGAGGTACAGAAGGCTGAGTGGTGGCTGCTGACTGAGGACCTGAAGGAGAGGCAGCAGGTGATCATGCAGTTGAGAGAGGAGCAGCACTCCCTCCAGGAGGAAAACAGCAGGTGAGCCAGGCCTGTCTAGGGGCACGGCAGCCCTCTGTCTCATACCGTCTGCCAGACTGCTGAGGCAGGCTGTTAGGAGATAGAGTTTCTTTCTCTGCCTCTGATCCCAACTACCCTTGTAACAAGTCCTGAGTCAGGAGTGTGCTGGACGCCATCGGGACGTGCTCCGGGACACAGATGGTCAGTTTTCACGGTGAGTATTTACACCTCAGAAATCAGCAAGCACTACATGTCAAGGCTTGATATAGAATTTTCTTCATGGTCTAGAGCAGTGCTTCTTCAACTGTGGTTTGCGACCTCACATGGGGTCTTGAAAAATTTGGCAATGACAAAAGATTTCTGAGCCTGTAACAACCAAAAATTACTTAAAAATCAAACCCATAATGGATCTGGAGTGTGTCTGGCAACGCTTCACTGTAGCCTTGGTTCTGAAGATAAAGCATGCACCCTATGCACTATGCATGCCAATGGGCCACAAAATGCCAACAATGATGCTAAAAGTTGAACAGGGTTCCTGGGTGGAAATACTTTAAAAAGTCCTGGTCTCAATTGAAGAAAGTGATAGAAAAAATGTTAGGAATGCATACGAAACTTGAAAGTCTGTGGTGTACAATTCTTTCAGGCAATTAAACTTTTACCAGTCCACCCCTGCCCTAAATGCATGAGAATCCCTCTTGACAAACATCCAGTTCTTTCCACGTATGACTAGTGAGAGGCAGCTATATGCACAGTGGGGAGAGCACTGGTCCTAGAGTCAGGAGGACCTGAGTTGAAATCTGACCTCGGATACTTGCTGGCTTTGTGACCCCCAGGACAAGTCACTTCAACCTCAGTTTTCCTCATCTGTAAAATGAGCTGGAGAAGGAAATGGCAAACCATTCCAGTATCTTTGCCAAGAACACCCCAAATGGGGTCAGAAAGTGTTAGACACGACTGAACAACAAATTGGGAGCAGGGTGGCACAGTACGTAGGAGGCTTAGAGTGAACTAGAATGAGATAGATCTGAGTTCCCATTTTACCTCAGATATTTATCAGCCATGTAACCCTGGCCAAGCCATTTAACTTCAGTAAATCTCACTTTCCTTCATATCCTATTTCCCAGGGTGGTTGAAGATTCAACTAGATAAAAAAGATGATGATCATGATGATGACGATCATGATGGTTGCTAACATTTGTATAGCACTTACCATGGGCCAGGCACTGTGCCATGATCTTTACCATTTTTTTCTCATTGGTTTCTCATAACAACTCTGAGAGGTAAGTGCTATTATTGTCCCCCTTTTATGAGTGAGGAAACTGAGGCAGAGAGAGGTTCTGTGACTTTTCCAGGGTCACACAGAACGTATCTGAGACAGGATTTGAAGTCAAGTCTTTTGGGATTCCAGGTCCAGTACTTCATCCAATGCCCCTGTGTCAATACCTAGAATTCTATTGAGGGCCTCTTAATCCCCTCAGTGATATGCAGTGCATCTTTCTTGCTCTAACACTGAAAGACTTCATGGTAGCTGTTCTCTTTGTGTCCTACTCCAATTTAAGGCACCTACTTCTAGAGAGTATCACTAGCTCACAGTGATGCTGTGCTAATGGGTCTGTTGCCCTGTGGAATCCCAGGTGTTCCTAAGCCCTGCTCTTTTTCCTGGTAGGCTCCAACACAAAATCATCCTCTTCCAGCAACAGGGTGAGGAGAACCAGAGAGTCCTCCAGTCCCTGCAGTCAGAGCTGCAGATCTACCTAACCCTGTACCAGAATTCCAAGGAGATGCTGAAGGGTAAGTGATTTAGTCTCCGTCTGCTTCCTACCCCAGCTCTCTGCCTGGGAACTCCATCTTGCACAGAGATACAGCGTTCCTAACTGGAAAGATACCATGAAAGGGGCGTTGGGGTTGGGGGGAAAAGAGGAGAGACATTTTCCAACACAAAGCACAGGAATGAGCTGTCTAGGTTGTGATTAGGCTCATGTCTAGGCAGCCCTGACAGCAAGACAACACAATTCAACCTTATCCAGCCACGTTACTTAAGACAAATTCAGGGTGAATTCTTGAAATGCCCAAGTTATAGGCTGGATTTTAAAGAAATCTACTTGCATTGCCTTCAAGTAGAAGAATACTTCTGGATTCTTAGTTTCACAGTGAGCAGATTTCAGGTACTCATGATGCAGACATCCAACCTATAGCCCAAACCCTGCAGCTCATCTTTCTTGTTAATACCTACTTGGTAGTTTGATCCAGAGCCCAGAAAAGCTGGGGGAGTCTTCTCCATCCACCATATGGGCAATATAATATTTCGAAATTGCAGTAGAATATGTTTTCTGTAGAGGCAGTGGGGTTTCTAAACCTAGACTGACTGACACTTGGCAAATACAATGTCCGTGACTTTCACCAAGACAAAATTGAATCAGGAATCTCATTGCTTACTGTCCCAGGAAGGGGGCTAGTAGTGGAATCAAATTTGGAACTCAAAACTGTCTCTTGAAATGTTTAAAATTTGTTTTATCATGTAATTGGGGGGAAAATAAAATATTGAAAAAGACTTAAGGGTCACTAACAAGGTGCTTAAGAGGGACAGTATGCCATAGCAAATAGGGGGCTGGATTAAAAATTATTTAGTGGGGATAAGTTAAAACTTCGGATTTAGGTTACAAAATTTATTTGCTTAAATATAAAGTGAAGGAAGACTTGCCTTGAGGGTATTTCACATAAAAATGGTACAGGGGCTTTAGCTGAAACAATATTAATATGAGACAGCATTTTATGTGGCTTTTTTCTCCTTCCTCACACATCACCCTCCATCTCCCCTCTCTTGCTCTGCAATGATATGTCCCTGCACGTGATGTGCATTCCCTGCCCACCTATGTCTATTGAAATCCTAAGTTTCCTTTAAGGCTCAATTTATACACCTGATTCTCCCCTAATAATCTTATGTATTTTGTGATGTGGTGAAGTCAGGGAGGTCTGAGTCCCAATCCTCTTAACATTTACAGACTGTGGGACCTTGAGCACTTGTGTGAAATGCTAAGTTACAGATTGGCATTGGTGGTGGTATGCTCCTATCGGGAGTTTCCTGAATAAAGGAAATCACGAGTTTGGGTTTAAAAAAAGTGAAGATGGATTAAAGAAGGAACTTAATGAAAGAAGTGTGTTTAACCATCACTTAATTTCCCTCCCTTTGAATAGAAGGAGAAAATAAAAACAGGAAGTTAGAGAAGGTGTATTGCACAAAAATGAGATGAGCTTGGTATGGAGAGGGTAAGATTTGGAGAAGTTGATAGAGAAGGAACAGCAACAGAGATGGAAATTTGTATGGTGCGTGTTGAAATGTAGCCTAGAGAAGACTGGAGTTGAGGGGCAGGGTGCATTATGGCTACACAAAGCTGTAATTTGAAAGAGGGTTTAGATGTTGTCTTCCGGATGTCAGAGGGTAAAATTAGTGGCAGGGCAGAGCAACTGCAGGAAGCAGGTAATGTGGGAATGGGATGATGATCTCTTGGAGAGAAGCAGCAATTGTTTGGTTGCTTGTTTTTCTTCTGTCCTTGAACAGGACCAAAATGATACGATGATGTTAGAGTGAAGTGACAATGAATCCGGCTATGACTGATCAGATGAATATGAGTTCAGAATGCTTGTAGTTCAAAAGGGATAGAAATGAGACATGTCAAAGAGAATATGAGTAGTACTTAATGATAGCTTGCATATAAGATGGGAAGGAGAGGAATGATGGATCTTAAGATCATGCCAAAATTTCAAGCCTTCAGAGACTGGTGCCAATATTGGGAGATGTGGTAAAGTAGGAAAAAAGGGAGTCAGCTGGGAAGGGTAGGAGGAGTTCTGTGAGGAGGATGTGACTCCACAGGATGTGACTCCCAAACAATTCCACCAAATTGTCCCTTGATCTTTCAGCTTGCAGAAGGGACATGTATCAGCAAGGGACTCTGAGGAGGGACTTGAACACCCTTGTGGCCGAGGTCCAGGCTCTTCGAGGTCAATTGCAATACAGCCTCCAAGCAAACAATTCCCTGCGGAAAGAACTAGAGCAGAAGCTGGAGAGCAGTCCTGGGAAACCTATCCTCAGTTCTTCCCTCATGATCCAAGATTGCCAAGCAACTAGCCCTAAGAATGAGTGGAAATTTTTCCAAGGTAGGAAAACAAACCCTCACACAAATGTGGGGTTGATGAGTTGGGGATAAGGTGAGGTTGTTTTCAAAGAGTCTGTGGTGGAAACTCCTACACTGAGCCCTTAAGGGCTATAGATGACCTCATCATCCATCATTCATGATCATCCCTGGGGAAGGTGGTCCATCCTCTGTTTCCTTAACTGCAAAGTGGGATTAATAGGGAAAATACTAGTCCCTCTCAAATGAGATTATAATTGTAAAGTGCTCAGCACAGTGCCTGGCACATAGAAAACACTATCTAATATTATTATTGTGTAATTACATGATACTCCAGATAATATTCTTATCATTGCAAAGTAGGTAGACCAGTATTATTTCAGATGCTTTACAGATGAGGAAACTAAGGTTAGAACAGCAGTGAGTTTTCCAAAATCAGTCTCCAACTAGTAAGTGGTAGAGGAAGGATTATGTTTGGTTGGTTGTTGTCCTTCCTCTTCAAAGAAGACCAAAATGACATCACCATAGTAAAGTGAAATTTCAGTGTGTCAGAATGTGGCTGATCAAACCAATAGGGGTTCTGAATGGTCTACCACAGGTTGGGCACACATAGTCCTTATGAAAATTTGGGGTGCGTATCCTAAATTTGGACATCCTGTGTTTATTTTGTGCTGTCTCAATTCTACTTTGCTCAAAGAGCACATCACCTTTTCTTATGTGGGCATGGCATTCTGAGCTGTCCTGTGCCAGTGTCTCCCAGGTTGAACAGTCAAATCCAAAGTTTCTGAGAGAGACCTTGAGAGTGTCCTTGTATTGTTTCTTCTGGCCACCATGTGATTGCCTACCCCATGCAGCTTCTCCATAAAATAGTCTTTTTGGCAGGCAGACATTTTTGCATCTGAACAACATGTCCAGCCCATCGGAGTTGCCCTCTCTGAAGCATAGTTTGAATACTTGGTAGTTAAGCTGGAGCAAAGATGTCAGTATCTGTTACCTGATCCTGCCTGGTGATCCTCAGAATCTTCTGAGGACAGTTCAAGTGGAAGTGATTCAGTTGCCTAGCATGGTGCTGGTAGACTGTCCATGCTTCACAAGCAAATGACAAGGAGGTCAGCACAACGGCTGTGTAGACCTTCAGTATGGTACTCAGTTAATATCTCTTCTCTCTCAAACCTTTCTTTTTTTTTATTTTTTCATGTTCTACAGTCACTACCATAAAACTTAGATTGTTTCCCACTACCTACCCCCAAAACCCCCTTCCCTCCCTAAGACGGCATACAATTCTATACAGGATCTACACATACATTCCTATTGAATGCATTTTCACTGTAGTCATGCTGTGTAGAAAAAGTAAAATAAGTGGGAGAAATCACATAACAAATCAAAACATAATACACATACATACACAAAAATGATCTGCTACATTCTGTGATTGAATTCCATAGTTCTTCCTCTGAATGAGGAAGTCATTTTGCCTTAGAAGACTGTTGGGATTTGTGTGTGTGTGTGTCCTTGCATTTCTATCAAGATCCAAGTCTACCAGAAAAAATTCTCTCACACTGTGGTCATGGCTGTGCACAAAGTTCTCCTGGTTCTGCTCCTTTTGCTCAGCATCAGATCATAAAAGTCTTTCCAGGCCTCTGTGAAGTCTTTTTGTTCATCATTCCCCTTGATTTCCACATTTTTGGCAACTACAAAGAGTGCTGCTATAAATATTTTTGTACATGTGGGCCCCTTTCCCATTTTTATGATCTCTTGGGGATACAGTCCTAGAAACAATATTGCTGGATGAAAGGTTATGCACGTTTTTGTAGCCCTTTGGGCAGAGTTCCAAACCACTCTCCAGAATGTTTGGATGAGCTCACAGCTCCACCAACAATGAATTAATGTTCAAACTCTCCCACATCCTCTCCAACATTGATCATTTACCTGTTCTGTCATGTTTGCCAGTCTGATAGGTGTGATGGAGTACCTCAGAGTTGTTTTGATTTGCATCTCTCTAATCAAAAGTGATTTAGAGCTTTTTTTCATATGATTAGAGATATCTTTAATTTCTTCCTCTGGCAATTGCCTATTCATATCCTTTGATGATTTATTAATTGGGGAATGACTTGTATTGTTGTACATTTGAGTCACTTCTCTATATATTCTAGAAATGAGGTCTTTGTCCCCAAGATTAGCTGTAAAACTTCTTTCCCAGTTGACTATATCCCTCCAAATTTTGGTTGCATTGGCTTTGGTTGTGCAAAAACTTTTCAGTTTAATGTAGTCAAAATTATCCATCTTGCACTTCATAATGCTTTCTATCTCCTCTTTAGTCAAAAATTCTTCCCTTCTTCATAAATCTCATAGCTACATTATTCCTTGCTCCTCCAGTTTGTCCATGGTATCAGTCTTCATACCTAGATCGTGTACCCATTTGGACTTTATTCTTGTGTCCAGTGACAGGCATGGGTCTATGCCTAGTTTCCACCACACTGTTATCCAGTTTTCCCAGCAATTTTTGTCATACAGTGAGTTCTTATCCCAGAAGCTGGGGTCCTTGGGTTTATCAAACAGGAGGTTGCTATATTCCTTGCCTACTGTGTCTTGAGTTCCTAGCATATTCTGCTTGTCTACCCTTCTGTTTCTTAGCCAGTAACAAGTGCTTTTAATAATTGCTACTTCATAATACAATTTGAGATCTGCTAGAGCTAAGCCACCTTCCCTAGCTTTTCTTTTCATTAGTCCCTTTGATATTCTGGATATTTTATTCCTCCAGATGAATTTTGATATTATTTTATCCAGCTCTAGAAATAATTATCTGATAGTTTAATTGGTATTGCACTAAATAAATTAATTAATTTAGGTAGAATTGTCACTTTTATTGTATTGGCTTGGCCTACCCGTGAGCAACCGATATTTTTCCACTTGCTTAGATCTGATTTACATGTGTAAAAAGTTCTGGTAATTGTGTTCTTATAGTCCCTGGGTTTGTTTTGGCAGGTAAACTCCCCAAGTTTTTGTAGTGTCCACTCTAGCTTTAAATGGGATTTCTCTTTCTTTCTCTTGCTGTTGGACTTTGTTACTAATATATAGGAATCTAGAAGATTTGTGTGGGTTTATTTTGTAACCTGCAACTTTGCCAAGATTGTTTATCATTTCAAGTAGGTTTTGACTTGAATCTCTGGGATTCACTAAGTATATCATCATCTCATCTGCAAAGAGTGCTAACCTAGTTTCTTCTTTGCCTATTCTTATTCCTTCAGTTACTTTATCTTGTCTAATTGTTACAGCTCACATTTCTAGTATCATATTGAATAAAAGTGGTGAGGATGGGCATCTTTCTTTCACCTCTGATCTTATTGGAAATGCATCTAGCTTTTCTCCGTTGCCTATAATGCTTGCTGGACGTTTTAGGTAGCTACTGCTTATCATTTGATGGAAAGTTCCCTTTATTCCTATGTTCTCCAGCATTTTTAAGAGGAATGGGTGTTGTATTTTGTCGAAAGGTTTTTCTGCATCTATTGAGATAATCATGAGGTTTCTGTTAGCTTTGTTGTTGATGTGATGGATAATGCTAATCGTTTTCCTAATATTGAAGCAGCCCTGCATTCCTGGTCTGAATTCTACCTGATTATAATGTATTATTCTAGTGATAAGATGCTACAATCATTTTGCTAAAATCTTATTTAAAATTTTTGTATCTATATTCAGTAGAGAAATTGGTCTATAATTTTCTTTCTCTGTTTGCTCTCTTCCTGGTTTAGGTATCAAAACCATATTTGTATCATCAAAAGAATTTGGGAGGACACCTTCTTCCCCAATTTGCAAAAATAGTCTATATAGTATTGGAATTAACTGTTCTTGACATATTTGATAGAATTCACTTGTAAATCCATCTGGCCCTCGAGATGTTTTCCTAGGGAGTTGATTGATGGCTTGTTCAATTTCTTTTCTGAGAAGATTTGTTTCTTTAAGTATTCAACTTCTTCTTCTGTTGATCTGGGCAATTTGTATTTTTGAAAATACTCATCCATCTCCATTTGATTGTTGATTTTGTGGGCACATACTTGGGCAAAGTAATTTCCAATTATGGTTTTAATTTCTTCCTCATTGGTGGTGAGTTTACCCCTGTCTTTTTTGATATTAGTAATTTGATTTTCTTCTTTCTTTTTTGAATAAAATTCAACAAAAATTTTATCAATTTTATTAGTTTTTTCATAAAACCAGCTATTGGTTTTATTTATTAATAAAATAGTTTTCTTAACTTCAATTTTATTAGTCTGTCCTGTGGTTTTCAGTATTTCTAATTTGGTATTTACTTGGGGATTTTCAATTTGTTCTTTTCATAACTTTTTCATCTGCATGCCCAAGTCATTGATTTCCTCTTTCTCTATTTTATTTATGTGGGCATTCAAAGATATACAACTTCCCCTAAGAAGTGCTTTTGCATTATCTCGTAAGATTTGATACGTTGTCTCATTGTTGTCATTCTCTTGAATGAAGTTGTTAATAGTTTCTATGATTTGTTGTTTAACCCACTCCTTCTTCAGGATCAGAATATTTAGTTTCCAATTGATTTTTGGTTTATCTTTCCATGGCCTTTTATTCCATATAATGTTTATTGCGTTTAGATCTGTGAGGAATGCATTGATTATCTCTGCCTTTCTGCACTGGATTGTGAAGTTTTTGTGTCCTAGAACATGGTCAGTTTTTGTATATGTGCCATGTACTGCTAAGAGAAAGGTCGATTTCTTTCTATTCCCATTCAGTTTTCCCCACAGAGCTATCATATCTACCTTAACCAGAGGTTTATTTACCTTGTGGACCTCTTTCTTGTTTATTTTGAGGTTACATTTATCAGGTTCAGAGAGGGGAAGGCAGAGGTCCCCCACTAGTATAGTTTTGCTGTCAATTTCTTCCTGCAAGTCCCTCAACCTCTCCTGTAAGAATGTGGATGCTATACCAATTGGAGCATACATGTTTGGTAATGATATTGCTTCATTGTCCATGGTGACTTTTAGCAGGATATAGTTTCCTTCCTTATCTCTTTTGATTAGGTCTCTTTCTGCTTTTGCTTTGACTGTGATTAGGATTGCTAATCTGGCTTCTCTTACATCAGCTGAAGCATAATATATTCTACTACAACCTTTGATCTTTACTCCGTGTGTATTACCCCATTTCAAATGTGTTTCTTATAAACAACATATAGTTGGATTATGGCTTTTAATCCATTCTGCTAGATGTCTTTTTGAATCAGGGACCTTGAGAGGGATCCTTCCTCTCCACTACTAGAACCATCATGAACCATGTATTCCTAGGGTGCCCTATGCAATTCTTTATTTAGCCTCGTTGACTAGCTATTGTATCTTTACCCTGACACTGCACTCTCCAAACAATTCCCACAAAGTTCACATCTATTGTCTAAATAGGACATAGCTTGGTTCACTCTTCTGGCAGTAGGCATCTTTGCTGAGAAGAGTATAAATGTAGAAATTCCTTTTGCTAGTAGTTAGTTTCAACCAAGGGGTCCATGAAGTCCTAGATTCTTTTGTCATAAGGTTGCTTCTAAAACGAAAAACGACCATCTCATGATTACTGTTCAATCACCCAGGATCAGAAAAGAAACCCAAAGAAATGTCAGCCAGAGGACTGGTGTGCAGGCTCAAGTTTGCCATATCTGAGCAGCTATCATAGCCACTTTCTCTCCCCCAAATAATCCAAAGGAGAAGGAGCTTCCATAGAGTTCCCACAAGTTTAAGAAATAGGGAGAAAGTAAGTACCAGAGCATGGAATTACTTCTTTTAAGGTCTACTCTCCAGGATTTCCTCCTGATGCCTTCATGCAGGTCAGAAGATTGCTTTGAATTCTTCAGCACTGAGCACATATGTCCTTGAAAGTGTCTGGACAGCTTCAGCAGCATCTGCTCCAGTCAGAATGGAATATTATGGGGCCTGACCACCCTCATTATACTCAAGTCCACTGCCTTTAAAGGGAAGTGCTGGCTAAGAAACTCTAGAGCTGCCCATGGAGGCCATGAGCCCAACCTTTTCATTATAAAGGAAATGCTCCTCTCAGAATTCTCTGCTGCTGACTTTAAAATATTTCATTCCAACTTTTCCTAGGTAACCTTCTTCATTTGGTACTATTTTCCATGCCTGTCCATGTTTTTCCAGGACAGTGAAGATCTCCTCTCTCAGAAGATCTGTTCCCTGATTTCCCCCAAATGTTGCGTGCTTTTCTCCAGGCAAGACAAGGCAATTGTCACGTTAGATTCTCCCTTCCCATCTGCTGTGCACTCATTCCCCCTTTCCTTGACTGCCAGGAAATAGCAAGACATTCTCTCTCCTTTCTTGATTATTTCTGCTTCAGCTCACATATCACAAAGAGCCTTTGGTGGAGACTGGGCTTCAATGTATTACAAAGCCAGCAAATTGCTCTTTGATCACTCTATTATATCTCTCTGAACATCCTTCTTCCATGCTCTCTCTCCAACAGGCCACCCTCAGTCTCCTATTTCCACTCTCTTTTCAGCAATTTGTCTGTAATTCCTGGAGAGTTTTTTCAGGCAGGAAGAGATTACAATACTTGTCTAGCGTTACATTGCTATTATGTATCAGAAGCAGGATTTCACCAGGTCTTCTGGATTCCAGTATTAGCTTTCTAATAAGCATTCAACATGGTCCCTCTATTGTAGGAAAACATAAACTAATCTAGATTCATTTTTCTGTCCCCAAAATGTTCGTAACAATTCTTTTTCTTTCTTTGCTTTTATTTTCCAATGATTAATATATCTGCCTATCTGATATCACTATATGAAATGAGAAAAGAGGATGTCACCAAGACTGGAAGAAATCACTTCAACTCACTTCGCCCAGGCCTGGACATTTCCCAAAGTTTATCTTTCCAGATGCCATTCCCTTTCCCTCTTAGTCTTTTGTTCTCTCAAATTAAATCATCAAGAGATTACACAAGGATGATCTTCAACTTGAGCTTTATTGTGTTTTTCAGAGTTGGGTTTCGATGTGTCCCCTAGAAAGGAGACCCATTCCATGCTGAAGGGGGATGCTCCCGACCATTCATTGGACAACCATGGGCATCACATGATTGGCAATATGGAAGACTTCAGTGCCCTGAAGCTACAGATTTCAGAAGGAAAGGAACTGGCTCATAAAATGCTTTCTCTCCTGCCCGGTATTCTAAACTCACCTGCCCTGCAAGACACTGAGGTAATCAGATCACTCATTCTTTTCTCTTCCCTTTCTTCTCACATCTGGGTGGTCCTCCTCTCTCATTCCCCAACATTTCTTCTTTTCCTGCAGGCATCTTGCTATATGCTGATCCCTCTGTCTTCTCATAGTTATTCCTTGGTTCAGCTGTCTCAGTATCAGACCGTCTCTTTGCTAGCTCGTGTTAGGAGGATACAACTGTATTGTTTCAACTGTCCAACACTCATCTTTTTCACCTTGCTTCTTTCACTGTCTTAAGGTCCCAAATTAGGAATCATCCTAAAGAGCAGGGCTGAGGTACTCAGGACTGTGTAAAAGCCACAAATGTCAGAGTACAAACATTAAGGTGATATGGATTCCTTGGCATCCTTGCAGGTTATGGGTAAGTTCATTCTAATGCTACAGAGTAGAGGATCAGAGAGATTAATCATGGGATCTTCATATTCACATGGAGCAGTGGAAGGTTCAAGGATAAGATCAACTTTTACAAAATCATTTGAGTGATGAGAGAGATTTTGAATGGGCTGAGTTGACTATTGGTGCTGCTTTGAACAGGTCTTATACTGGCTTGGAACATCTGATGTCCAAATATGAAGGGAAAATTAGGCACAGATAAGAATCACATAGAGTTGGGCAGGTAGTCCTCTTTTGACAATAAGGATATTCAGTGCAACAAATCTGACACTTTAGAAGACTAAATGGAGAGAATTGTCAGGGAATGAATGAGTAGATTTTTTCATTATCCACTTTGTGCAGGTCCTACTGTGTTGTTTCATGATGTGTTGTGGTGGAATGATCTCAAAGAATTCAGAGTCAGACCACTTTTCATGCAAGAATAGTCATTTATTGAGATTGATACCTCTCATGAAGCAGGCTAAATTCCAAGAGGAAAGAAAAACTTCAGAGAAGATAGATTTTTATACGGCAAAGATATAATTGCTTAATAGAAATTACGTTTATTACAAAGACAGGAGAGGTTTATTAAGGAATTAAGTACTAGGGGAGGAGTCCTAGCCACAGTGAAATTGCACATTATCCACATTTCATAAGGAAAAACCCATTGGGTTGGTATGTATGTATGATAATGATATTGGAAGAAGGCTCTCTATGTCATCAGTTAGCCCAAAGGACAGCTTTTGCTATTACTGTTCAGGTATTTACTTAAGGAAAGGCCCTTCTGTTGTTTTGTCGTCCACATCCAGATCTGGCCTCCTGGTAGTACTGGTTTCTGATTGGCTGAATATTGTGGTCCTGTTGCAGACGTGGCTATGGTTGTGGTTGAATGCATGGACACAGCTGCTGTTGCTGTGGGAAATAGGAGTTCATGGACACACCTGTTATCCCAGTGATCAGTGAGACATATATGAAGACGTTAGGCCATTGTTCATAGGGGCTATGAAGCAGTTAGTATACTGGGGCCAGGGGCAGTGTTAGTAGGACTTCATCACTCTTGAAGCATTTCCAGTTGTCTGTGACTCTTTGTGACCCCATCTGGGGTTTTCGTGGCAAAGATACTAGAGTGGTTTCCATCTCCAGCTCATTTTGCAGATGAGAAGACTGAGGAAAACAGGATTAGATGGGTTTCCCCTGAGTTACAGAGCTAGTCAGTGTCTGAAGCTGGATTGGAACTTAGGAGGATGAGTCTTTCTGACTCCATGACCTGCACCTTATCCATTATGCAACCTAGCTGCTCCAGTATAATTAGTGAATATTGATGAAAAAATGTAAACAAAAGTCTATCAAAAAGACTGTAGCAAAATATTGAAAAAGGTTATGAACTGTGAACAAGTTGTGTTTCCAGTAGAAATCCAAGGGTGGTTTAACATTAGGAAATCAATGAACATAATCACTTTATACATCACAATTAACTGAAAATATGGCTAATCCATGTTTGACTTCATATGTATTTGTTAGGTTCTTGGGAAAACTTGATAAATGACTAACAGTGATAATGATAAAATCCATCAAAGTATGTGTAAGATTGGGAATTTTTGCAAAAATGTAGCGATTTGTAGTTGTTAAGTCATATTTTTAAAAAAAGTAAAAGCAAGAATGAATGATATAAAGCACCATCTTTGGTTACATGATTCACAATATGGCATAACAGGATTCAGAATTTGGGAGAAGAGTTGTTTTTACCATAATTCCTTAGGCCCAACCACTTGAAATCAAGGAAAAACATGCATTATCAGAAGAAATTTAATCTTCTTCCAGCAGTTGGGAAGACAGAAAAACCATCTGCATGAGCTAAAAAGATTTCTGAAATGACATGGAAGACCTGAGATATTTGAACCTCCCACACATATTGGAAGATGCCTATGCATCTCTAGTCTACCCTAGCTGCTGACCTCAGTCAGCACAAACCACCTCATCATTGTTGCTTTTGAGTTTCTAGCCCTGCCTAGCACGACAACCCTTTCCCCTCGTTGTACAGACCACAGTGGGACTCACTCAGGACCATAAGAGGTAGGATATTTGATGAAAAACAGGTCACAACTATGAACAGGAGTTGCAAGAGAAAGTGTACCATGGAGCCACTTAGAGGAGAAAGGATTCCATGACTGTGGGAAGGAAGACTAGATGACCAAGTACCTTTTCGCTACAGAATTTGCATAAATGTCACTGTCCCTCATAATGCCCAATACAGCCTTGGGGTTTTGTGTTGGAGAAAATGGGGGATGTCACTGCAGTGGAAGAGGGGGAGGGATCAAGCAGGAAGGAAGCAAGTGTGAAATAAGCAATTATGAATTAGAAAAACAAAGGGCAAAAGTCCACCCAAGAAAGTCTGTGTATAAACTGAGCACACAATCATAAAAATGATCTAATAATGGGACTCATCAAGGCCGAAGAAAGAAGAGGTAAGAGTTGGTTAAAATGCCTTCAGAATGATCAAGTAGTATACTGGAAACAATAAAAAAATGACAAGAAAGATAAAAATTCATGGCACTGAATAGAGGAAGAAGTCTTTTCCTCACACCCAGATGTTGTAACCGAAGTTAAAATGGGGTAAAGGAACAAGAGAGAAGATGGATCAATTTAAATAATGAATATTGCTGCAAAAACTTTAAATAAAAATCGATCAAAATGACTGTAGCAAAATACTCAAACCAGTTATTTCCTCTGCAGAAGTTGTTTCCAGCAGAAATGCAAGGCTGGTTTAACATTAGAAAACCACTTAATATCATCACATTAAAACAGAAAGCATGTGATTCTAGCAACAGGTACAGAAAAAGCCTTTGAAAAACATTAAGCATCTGCTTGTGCAAAAATCTTAAAAAGCATAGTAAATGTCCCTTCAAATCATGATTAACGTATATATCTAATATCCAAAGCTTACATTGTTGTAGCAGAGAAACATTAACTTCCCTTATAAAGGCAGGGATAAAAGCATTGGCTTCATAATTTGAGAGAGTTTTATAAATTCTAATAATTAGCCATAAGACAACAGAGAGAGAGGCACAAATATTTACCAATAAGAGATGCCAGTGTTCTTATTTATAGAGGGTATGGTAGCTAGTGTGAAGACTTGGGCAAATCAGTAAACTAACGGAGGGGATCAGTAGCTTCAGGAAGGTAGCAGGGTACAAAATCCACTCGTCTTCAACATTTCTATGTAGAACAATAAAAAATACCAGAAAGAATTAATGGAGAAATCCTACTCAAAACAGGTACAAAATGAATAAAACATGATGGAGGCAGTCTTCCGAGACACATTCACATTGATATATGTACACCTATTTATATCTTTCCATACAATTATTCACCACTCCTCATAAAAATAAGGAAAAATTTAACCGATTGGAGAGAGACTCATTGCTCCATGTTTGGGTTCCATTAACCTTACAAAAATATGCTATTCTTTAAATTCAGTAATAAAGTTCACATGCAGAGACACATTCAGAATCTGAAGAAAAATAGTAGGAAACATCAGGTACGTAAGGGGAGGAGTGCTTCTTGAGATTTCTTGAAATAGTTATCAAAACCATTTGGTGCTGGTTAAAAAAATGGAAAAGTATCCCAGTAGAAATGATGAAGATAAGCAAAAATCAGAAACAAACTTAACCATTCCATGTTCAATAACCCCAGGAACACAAATTTTAGAGGCAAGGACTCCACAATTCATAAGAGCTACCATGCAAACTGGAAAAGAAGTTCAGTAAAATTTAGGTTTATTCTAGCATCTCATACCACGTAGGACAGTAACTTACAAACTGGTACCTAACTTAAATAGAAAAGATCATATCATTACAGAATTGGAGGAAAATGGAAACAGCTTTCATAACTATGTCTATGGAGTGGATTCTTGAACAATGGGGTGAAGTGAGCATAATTTGGATTGATGTCAGAAAAGTGGCTAAACTGCTTGTCCCTTTTTCTGCCCAAATTCCCACTTCTGGACATGTAACCACAGGGAAATTCAAGCACCAAATACATTATTGTTCTATTTTCATAGCACTTGTTATCTTCTCAAAGACCTGGAATGAATGCCCAATAAATGAGAATAGTTCACTTGACATATGAAGACAATGGAATATTTTTTATGTATACCAAGGATGACCATAAGATATTCAGAGAAACATGGAAAGACCTGTTTGAACTGATGCAGAGACAATTAAATAGAACCAGGAAACCAACACAAAGACTACAGTAATACAAATTTAAAAATCAAAATGAAACCTCAAACACTGTAGTTAGGAAGAACATTATTGTCTCTGGGGAAAATTGAGTTGAAGGGGTGGGAGACTGTGATTGTGCAGTGTTGCATCCTCTTTCAGGGACAGTTGTAGTACAGGTGTTTCTGTTTAATGATCGTTCTTTGTCCCTTCGATGGCTGAGGATTCACAAGGATTCTGGTGAACATGAGGGCATCCAGAAATCACCATGTGGTAAAAGATAGAGTTCATTAGTAAAAATAATAGAGACGGAGAAACCAAGGGAGATGTGGAGACAGGAGACAGAGAGGTGTTCCTGTGAAATAGTCAATATTAATTAGAAGCAGGTGATGGGGAAGGGTAACAGTCAATAATCCTGGGTTGAGAATTCCTATAATGGCAAGTGAAGTCTAGGGTATGAGGCTATTATGAGTCTTATTATCACCCTATTTTTCAGATGAGGAAACTGAGACAGATTACCTTATGTCTTGAAGTGAATTTGCCAAAGAGGGCAGAAGCAGATATTTTGTAGAGGGTTCACATAACCCACAAAATATCAATGAGAATGCAGGAAAGAAAGGAGGAAGTGAGGGGAGGAGGAGGGGGAAGAGGGCAGGAAGTAAGGGAGAATGGAGGAAGGAAGGAAAGAAGGAAGGAACAAAGGAAGGAAGGAAGGAAGGAAGGAAGGAAGGAAGGAAGGAAGGAAGGAAGGAAGGAAGGAAGGAAGGAAGGAAGGAAGGAAGGAAGGAAGGAAGAAAAGGGGGAGATGGAGGAAGGCAGGAAAGGAGGATGGAGGAAATGAAGTAAGAAAACATCTTTGTCATTTCAAATGTTATTTAGCACTCTATGACTGGGGTATTAAGGCTTGAGGTGGCCTACCATCTATTTTAGTGACCCTAGAATGGCAAAGAGATTCAAGTTTGTGACCCAGTCCCAGGTGTCAATCAATTAGGTGATGACAAGCAAAGAAAAAAACTCAGAGTTCCTAAATTTATGGTCCCTATAAACCTTGAAATGCACATAACACATCTTCACTGACTAGAGAGCTGATTCTGTCCTGAGGCAGTTGATCCCCAACAACCAGTGAGGATATGGAAGTAGGAGGGGAGAGGTGACACAAGGACAAATGAAGGAGACATAAGTGGAAAACAGCGGAAGAGAATAATTGCTTACATAGTGCCTTACGATATGCCAGGTACTGTGTTAAGCAGTTGAAAATTTATTTTTACACACATCTTCTTTGATCTTTACAACAAGACTATCAGGTAGATGCTAGATTGTTCTCATTTTATAGATGAGGAAAATGAGGGAAACAGAGGTTAAGTGACTAGCCCAGGGTCACACTGCTACTAAGAATCTTGATGCTGGATTTGAATTTGGGTCTTCCTGACTCCAGTCTCGCCACTCTCCCTCCTGCTCCACCAGCTGCCTTTACAAATAGAGGAAAATTTCCATCAGAGATAGAGAGCTAGAAGCAGATCAGTAGTCTCCCATGAGGGAAGTCATTACTCAAGGTGGCATATTCTGAGTTATGCAAGCAGAAACGGCTTTAGGGGTCCAAGATAGTCTCTTCTCTCAGCCAGAACCCTGCCATGGAGAACATGTTCAGAACTTAGAAGCAGGTTTCCCTTCTCTCCTTTACTAGGTTCTGACCTCGGGAAACATCCAGCAACTCCAGGATAATGCCAAAATCTTGGACCAGATCTTAGAGGAGTCTCATGCTCATCTCACTATGTTCTGGAAAGCAGCCCTGCCCAGCACTAACGGGCCTACATGTCAAATGAAAACGGTAAGAGTTGGGAGGAATGTGGTGTGCATGTTTCAGGACAGATTGAAGTGTTCCCACAAGAGAAGCTGGGACTGAAGAACAGACAAAGGAAATTGTCAGGAGATAGCCTTTGGAGAGAAGGAGGATGAATGTGAAAGATGAATGCAAGACAGGGTTTTCTGGCTTGTGTTCCCATATGCCAGTCCATATGGATTTCCTCTTCCCCTGGGATGAACTACTCAACCAGAGGAACAGAAAGGGTTTGAGGAATATTGAAATGACAAGCCCCCTGGAAAGATGAAGAAAGTGCCACTAATTTTTTTCCATTGGAGATTTCTAGAATGAAAGAGCCAAATATTCACCATTCTTCTTTCTCCTTTAATGATATCAGTAGCCAACATTTATCTATAGCGCTTTAAAATTTTGAAAGGGTTTTACAAAGATTATCTCAATTGATCCTCACTAGAGCCCTAGGAGGGAAGTGCTATTATCACCCCTATTTTGCAGGTGAGGAAACTGAGGCAGACAGTTAAAGTGACTTGACTAAGCGTAGCTAATAAGGAATTGAACTCAGGTCTGCCTGACTAGAGATCTACCATCATCTCTGCTACACCACCTGGTTTCCATTACTCTTCCATGGCAGTTATCAGACTGCACAAGTAGTCTGACAAAATCACAAACTGGTTCCCTTAAATCTTAGGACTTCCCAGTCACAGACATCTTGAGCATTCTGGGGGAGGAGGTAGGGAAGGTGTGAGAAATTGAGTCATTCCAAGGACTCGTGTCTGAGCTCAAGCCTGGCTTTCAGGTGAGAACAGAATTGGTGGACGTATTTCAAGGCATGCATGAAATGGATGGAAAAATATTTATTCCTTTATTTCCACCAACTTCTATCTGATATTGATCATGCCCTTCAGTTATGAATGTAGGTGCCATGCAAACTCAGAAAGGGGTTCATCAGCTTCACCAGATTGCCAGAGGGGTTCATGCCCCCAAAGTGTAAGGATCTTTGAGTTAGAAAATCCCTAGATTGAGTCCAGGACCTCTTTCTCCTCCTAGTAGGCGTTAGATATTGGATTAATGTCCTAGATCCAGCTACAGACGGTTGCATCACACTCAATGACTGTTTGCTGTTTTTAAGGGATTTGACCAATTTATATCAGCCTAAAAAGGCCAATTTTCCCCAGTCCATCCATTTTCCCATTGCTGAGTAAATTCACACACATTTAACGAATGCCTCACCTTCATTTAATGGCACAGTAAGTGTGTCAATGATGCCAAAACACCATGGTAATTGCCAAAAAGGAAAAGATTATAGGCGTTTTTTTAAATTAAAATTCTGACATTTCCAGTTTCATTCAGGCTCCCAGTTTATCTGTATGCCTGCTATAGGTGTTTCAAAACCCCATTCCTGTGAAGTCCTTTGTGCAGGACCAGACTTTCTTGGGTTAGCAGAATGGAGGGAGGTCATCCCAGAATTACAGCTGAGAAGGCTATGGAATCTTGCTTTCAGCTTCATTAGGCATTTTAACCAAGTACCTGAACTTTTATTTAGCAGGAGTCAATAGAAGGAGATATTCTCCTCTTGAAACGAAAATTATTGCAACAACACAATGTCCTGAGGACCACCAGTGAACGATTGAACAGAACCGAGCTTGAAAAGGAGAATTTGGAGAAGTTCATTTTCCATCAATGTAGGTGTTTCCAGGAAGCAGTGCAGGAGATCAGAGGGGGTTGGGGAAGTAAGGTGGAAAAAAGAAGCTGTTTCTACATGTCCTTGTCCTTCTGATAGATGTCCAGTGAGCAAGGAGACCAAAAAGGTTCCATCACATGAATGTGTCCGTGATGTCCCCATGCCTCCTATGCATTATGGCTTATCAAGCAATATGCATTTACTATGTGTCATGCAATATGCTAAATACTGGGGATATAAAGTGATGAAGAAATGTTCCTGCCATCAGGGAGCTTCGATTCAATCACAGAAAACATAATGTGTCCATAGAATAGATACATAATATATAAAAAGTAATTAGAAGACCATAGGAGGGGAGGGTACTAGCAGCTGGGGGAGGAAGGTCAGGATGAGCACCACAGAGGAAGTGGTGCTTGAGCTAAGGTCTGAAGTAAGATGTGGATTCTAGGAGATGTAGGTGAAGAGAAGGAGTCCAGGTATAAGGAAAACTACAGAAAGGCACACACACACACACACACACACACACACACATACACACACACACTCATAACTCATAACAGTGTGTGAAGAGGAAAAATGTGTAGTAGGGCTGGAAAGTAGAGGTTTGTGTCAGGTGGGGAAGAGCTTCAAGTGCTAGGAGAATTTGGATTCTATCATATAAGCAATACGGAGTGATGTGAGCTTCTTGAGCAGGTCAGGGACATAGACCTGTGTTTTAGGACTATTACTTTGGGAGCTGTGTTGATATAGATTGAAAAAGGAAGAAACTGGAGGTAGGAAGAACCAAAGAGGAGGCTATTCTAACTTGTCCCATAAAGAGTTAATGGCGTTTGAAACTCATAGGGTGGTCACGTAAATGGAGAGAAGAGGTAGACTTGACATTGATGATAGGGAATGAGGGAGATGGAAGAGATAAGGATGGCATTGAGATTGTGAACCTGGATGACTGGAAAGATGTGGTCTAGTATCCTCAACAGAAAAAGGGAAGTGAGACAGAGAGGGGTGGGTTGTTATAGAAACAGAATGTGTTCTCTTTTGGACATGTTGAGTTTGAGATGCCTCTACTTTATCCAATTTAAAATGTCTAGGAGGTAGTTGGTGATGGAACTCAGGAACTCTATATATTAGGGTTGTATAGATAGAAATGGAAATTGAAGTTACACAAGTTAGTGCCCTCGTCCTTGAGAGTAACGAGAGGGAAGGGAGAGGATTGAGGACTGGTCTTTTCAGTTTATCCATGATAAGGGGATGGAACATAGCTGAAGATCCATCAAAAGAGACTAGGAAAAAGTAAAATAAGAAGAAAGGAGAGATCGTTATCTACAAAAAGAAAAAAAAACTCCACAAACCAAAGAGGAGGGAGTAGCCAGCAAGACAAATATCAAATGCTATGGAAATGTCAGGATAGATGAGAATTGAAAAACGATCATTGGATATAGCAGTGAAGAGACCATTGTGAACTTTGAAGGGTGTGTTCTCCGCTGAAAATAAGTTAAGAATCTAGTTTTTAAAGGATGAGGAATGAGAGAAGGGAGGTGGAAGCAAAGTGTAAAGATAGTGAGGACTTTCCCTCTCAAAGTTGGCTGTGAAAAGGAGAGAACATAGAGTGATAGACTGAAAGGGATGTTAGGTGAGTTTTTGTAAATAAGGTCAAGGGGTATGGATTGCCGATTAGAAAGAAGGAACGATTGCTAGGAGATAGGAGTGGATGGAGTGGATGGGATGAAGGTCCACTTTCTTTAGGAGAAGAGTCATGTGTCACCAAAGACTTGAATGAAGGAAGAAATGAAAGAAAAAGTCCAGGGGGATTTTGATGTGGAGAGTAATGGTGAATGGTCTCTTTTTTTGTTAAGGTGAGGCGAGCAGGAACATTCCTGTGAGAGGCTGAGGTAGAGAAGTATGAAAGAGTCTCTGTGGAGAGTCTCTCTTCTAATGGAGATCTGATTGGGGAAGAATGAAAAGATTTCCTTGCAGTAGCAAGGGTTCATTGAGATTCCACAGAATCAATGTGGCCCAGAGTCTGCATGGTTTCCTGCATTCCTAAACCACCATTCTGTCATAGAATTGGATGTAATGGTCAATGTGAATACTCTGAGGTTGGGGACAGTCAGGCAAGAACAGTGATAGGATAAGGAGGCAAGGAAGTGGGATGAAGAAAAATCATGAATGAGAGAAATGGGGTTGACCAAGCAAGGTAAGCCAGAGGAGCAAGCTTACAAAGCATCTCTCCTCTGTATGCTAAGCCAAGTGAGTCATTAGCAGGCTTGTGATTTTTGCCTTCTTATTGTTGCAGTAACCAGAACAAAAGAGGTTTTGAAGAAGGCAAGAAGAAATCTTGAGGTAAGAGAGTTGGCAGTGACCAGCTCGATCCGCTAATCCTGGGACCCACTATCACCTCATCCCCCAATCTTTACACCTGTGATCAAGTGGCCACTAAAGCTGCAGTGTAGCTTTGAAGCAAACCATGAACTTTCCACCACTTGCACTCATCATAGTGGGGCCACTCTTCTGCTTCCCATTTCTTTGTCACCTCTGTGCCCTCTCCTATGTTGTTAACCTCACTCATGCTCTTCTCTGTTCATTTCCATGACCTCCGTTTTACTTTAAGCTTGATATCCAAAGAAATGCCATTCATGTCTAACCTGGAGGAAGAGGGAAAGTAAGCAATCATGACTGAGTGGCTACCACAGGGAGGAAAGAGGGAGGGATCTACAGAAACACCAGGACCCTGCAGTCTCTTTTCTTTCAGAAGAATGGCTGATGTTTGTCTAGCTTGGTGGGTGGGAATTGGGGATGGCACGGGTAGAGGTTAGGTCGGCTAGCCATAGTGAATACATCTCAAGAAAAGGGAGATGCTGAGGGGCTGAGATCTCTGACAGGTCTCTATTATACCAGCTGGATTGGAAAATAGCTTTCATATCAGCAGTTTTCCATTTCTTCTAACTTGATTTCTGAATAGCAAAAGCTTAAGATGACTACAACAAAGAAAAGCAGCAGGGAAAATACAACATTACCTGCCTCCCATACACTTCTATTACTTTAAGGAGTAACAGAGAGTTGCTGTAAATTCCTCATGACAAATTTTGAATGAGATCTCTTAAATCTTATTCTGAAGAGCCTGAGATAGTACATGAAACCTAAAATAAGGAGTGGCTTAAGGAAAAGAATTTTAAACACACACACATATTGTTTGAAGCAAAAGGCATGAAGGGATGAGAGTTAATTGGGAGAAGTCCCTTCTCAAAGAAGTATTTGAAGACACTAAAAGAAATAGAAGGAAGAACTTTAAAACCATGGGCAAATTATTCTCAACACAACTCCTGAGAACCTTACTCTTAGAAACCTGCAAGTGGTAACCTTGTGTAAAGACCACCTTCAGAGGAGATAGGGAATGACTTTGTTCTTCTCTTTGCTGACATCCCTTCTTTCTTCCTTGGACAATTCATTTCTCTCCTGAGCCCCTTCAGAACAGTACTTCCAAGATTAATTATGTAAAGCTTCATCCCTCTCCTAGTCAAGGTAACAATAGCAGGATCTCATATCTGGTTTTTTGACTGGGCTGAATAATTGGCACCTAAGCATAATGCTTGTTGCTCTCCTCTCCCCACCATGGGGCTACTCTGTCATCACCACCATGACTACTTGGTGACAGGTAGAGAGATGGGTGTCACCTTCCTGGTGACAGGTACAGTGAATATGCGATTCTCTACAAAAGGCACACTTGAGAGCCCTTGGGTATCCAGGAGATCCACAGCTTATCTATTGGTCATTACCTTCCCAAACAAGACAATTGATTTCTTAGCTCTGGGAATTTGGATGGGCTGTCCCCCATTCCCAGAATGCTCTGCCTCTGGGCTTCCCCAGCTTCCTTTCAATTCCAACTCAAATCCTACTTTCTACTGGAAGCCTTTCCCACACCCTCTTCCTTCTAGCCAATGATTTTCTATTTAACCTGCACAGAGCTTGTTTGTCCATAGCTGTTAGCATGTTGCCTCCCCATTAGAACGTGAGCTCCTGAACAACTCCTTTCTTTGTATTCCAAGTTTCATACAGTGTCTGGCATATAATAAGGCTTAAACTATTGTTATTGACTGACTGACTGTGGTCAAAACTCTTCTCCCCTACAGATTGAAAAGCATGGCATAGTGGCAGCCAGTTAGTGCCTGGATTCTCTGGGTAGCCTATGATGCTCTGCCCGATGAATGAAGATGTCACAGACGTAGCAAGTAGGGGATGCCTGCTCCTCAGAGCACACTGCTTCCTGTGGAGAATGGCAGGCCACTAAGAGAGTTTGCATAAATTTACTAGATGTGGCTGTACTAGGCATGAACATCATATATTCTTTTTTCCCCATATTTATTAATTTTTATTTTGTGGAATAAAAAAAGAATTTCTGTAAGGCAGTATCATAAAAAGATGATTTCACATAAAATTAAAATTCACTATGTACAACTTGCTATTCCTTTTAAATGCATAATAAAGTTATCATGTGGTTTTTTTCCTTTCTATTTATTTGCTTTCTTCCTGCCCCTCCACCCTAGAGATGGTTGGCATTAGCCACAAGTGGGTTCATATACGTAAACTTTTTCTATATGTGCTTCTTTTTTTTTAATCAGTTCTTTATCTGGATACAGATAGCGTCTTTCTTCATATGTCCTTTATACTTAATTCACATATTTATAATCATCAAAATGACTTATTCTTTCAGTTATTGTTAAAACAACATTGCTGTTTCATACATTCTTTCTGTCCTCTGTGTTACAGCCCATAATGTATACATGTAAATAAATGTGTTTTGCATGAAAACAATGAAATAAATTAACATTTGTAAAAATTCTTTGGAATTCTTCAAGGGTTATGCAAACTCTCACTATTACGATTTTTATGCTGAACAGTAGAACATAGAGAAGGAAGGTAACCATGGTTTTCTTAGTATGAAGTTAGCATGAATAGTTTCCACAGTCAATAAGCGTTTATGAAATCCTCCTATGTGCCAGGCACTGTTCTAAGCAGGGGATAGAAGGAAAGGTAAGCTCCATATGAGAAAACTTCTACCAATATAGAATGGCACCTTCTGATCTTAGAAGGTTGCTTAGAGCAGATGACAGAGACCTCAGTAGGCTCACAACACATCCAAGTGCAGTCTGAACTAGATTCAAATGTAATTGAGAAAAGTTTAGCAAAATAGATTCAAATTCAATAAAACATAGATAATGTTACATTTTCAAACCATGAATATATGTGGCTCTCAGGGCTGTTTGTGCCTAAGTGGTCCCCCATTTTTATTTAGTGTGATACCACAGCTGCTGCTCTGTAGAAACCATATCTGGTATAATTTGGAGAGATTCTCATTGTGTTACTCACTTTAGCAAATATTGCAGGTGCTGTGCTCTCCTGCCCTTTCTACTGAGCTGCTTGGGAAAATCAAGGGTGAGAACCAGATTGTAGGCCTGTCTGAGGACTGCTAGAAACACAGACCTCACCCCAGGCAGGACTGGCAACTGGCCAAGATTTCTGATAGCTATGGGGGATCAGAATAATCACCCTCAGGTCCTTAAGAGAGATGACTGGAGAGAAAATGGGCTACATTTGTTGACTCCTAAATAATCTAGGAATGTTTCCTTGGGTGAAAGATGCTCCTCCCAGATGTCAGAGGTGGAAAAGACAACAAGATTGGTGGTTATGATATCAGAATGTAGAACTGATAAAACATGAGGACTCTCTCAAAACTGGAGAACAAGTTCAATCCTGCTTTTTGGGGATACTGGTATATAACCAGAGGCTGACTATATGGATACACTATATTTCTGGTAGAGAAAAAACTCTTTTTTTTTTTCCCACTTGGTAGCTAAGACCATGCCTGAGAATAAAAAAAATTCTACTCCATAGAGAAGTTGTTTCTTAAACGTTTTGAGCTAACGAACAACTAAATGAAAAAGAGGGATTACATGGAGGAGCCTGTGGAACTGAAGAAGAACCACCTGACTAGAGCTCTGTTAGAACAGATGGAAGGCAGCAAAGAGCTATGGGCCCCTGCCCACACCAAACTATCTCTTGCCTACCACGACATGAGAGGAACCATCCTATTGGCAACTCTGGTTCTGGGCATTTATAAAATATTTTACAATAATAGACAGTGTTTTAAATCTTTGAGACTAATCAGTCTGAATTCATAGTTTTCAGGTTTGTTCATCTTCCCCTATTTTATGTGTCAATAAAATGTCGTCCTACAGTGTTTTGAATAGGTGGTTTTTAATTGAGGAGGTAAGAGAGAGAGTTCAGAGGAGAACCTCTGACACACTGGTTGGTGATAGGGATATGTCCTTGTTACAGAGATGGACTTTATAAAGCAAGTCCTTAAATTTTCCCTTTTGGGCCTCAGTTTTCTTACATGAAAATGGGCATGGGGATGTTTGTGTTTGGACCAAATGCCTTTTGATGTCTCCTGCCATCAATCGTCAAGAATTTTTAAAATATTTACTATGTGCCTGATACTGTACTTTTAGCTATGGATCTATGATCTTGTAATGCACCAATCTTTAAAAAACATTTTTTTAAGTTTTTACTTAATGTAAAATGTGAAACATTTTTTACAATCTTAACAGATTGTAAACTCTGTGAAGGCAATAATCCAGACTTTTCTTACTTCTTTACCACGCCCAACACAGATCTGCATGCAACAGGTAGTAAATAAATATTTTTATTAAAATGCACACTCATTTCCTGACTTTCAAATATTATTTTCACCTTTCTTTATGACTTGAAGCCGTAATTTGGGTGTTTTGTTAGCCTACTGTTTCAATTCAGTGGTGTCCTCCAGGCTTCTTCAGGTGTTTTGGGACTGGTTGTCATTATCTGAGAGAATCAAGGACAGTTTTCCAGTTTATTCGACTAGAACAAATCCCATCACTAAAACGAAGTTAAGCATGCAATCACAATGCATGTATGTTTCTTTTTAAATTCTCTGCCTGCTCAAACTACTCTGAGGCATTGCCTCACAAATCTAAGACCAGGCTAATAAGACAGAGAAGAAGAAGTGATAATGTCGGAGAAGATGTGGGAAAAAAGGAACCCTAATGCATTGTTGGTGGAGTTGGGAACTGATCCAACCATTCTGGAGAGCAATTTGAAATCATGTCCAACAGGATATAAAACTATACATGCTCTTTTATCCAGCAATATCACTGCCAGGATTGTATCCTAAGGAAACCATAGAAAGGAAAAAAGACCCACATGCACACAAATATCTCTAGCAGCTCTTTTCGTGGTAGCAAGGAATTAGAAATTGAGAGGAGGACCATCAATTGGGGAAGGACTGAACAAGTTGTGGTATGTGAATGTAATGGAATCCTACTGTGCTGTAAGAAATGATGAGCAGCCAGATTTCAGAAAACCCTGGAAAGACTTACAGGAAGTAAAACTGACTTAAGTGAGCACAAGTAAGAGAAGACTGTACACAGCAATAGCATCATTAGTGCAATACAATAGTGCAAGACAATTCCAAGGAGTAGTGATGGAAAATGCTACCTACATCCAGAGAAAGAACTACGGAGTCTGAATGCCAATGGAAGCATATATTTTCACCTTTTGTCTTGCTTTTTCTTTGTCATGGATTTTCCATTTTTTACTAGTTCTTCCTTCACAACTTGGTGAATGGAGAAATATACTTAAATATGATTTTACTTGTATAATCTGTATCATCTTGCTTGCTATGTTGGAGCGGGGAGGGAGACAAAATTGGAATTCGTAATTTTACAAAACTGGATGTTGAAAACTATCTTTACATGTAGTTGGAAAAAAATGCTCTTAGGAAAAAACATAAATTCTATACCTGCACTAATGTAATAATATATTATGTACAAATTATCAAAAATACATCCAAATAGAATTTTTGAAGTATGACATACTTCAAATACTTTTAGATACTTCAGATACTTTTATAAACAATATTTTCAAATAATTTTTATTTTGCCTGTTACCAATACAAAATCTCTTTGTACTTTTCTCTTAAAATGTCAGGTGTAGTGAAAGCAACATAATTGGATGTTTTATTATTTTTTAATTCTTTCAACACTTTATGACATAGCAACTCAAAAGTTTTGTTCTAAGTTTAGTTTAATGAAATACTTGCTGCAAGCAGGTGTCCAATGAAAAGAAAGAGATTCAAGTAGAAAAAGTGCATGATTGGCTGTCTTTACTAATGATGTGCATTTCTCAATCCCATTCACCAATGATGCTAAAGCTTTTGTTCAAATCGCACTTCAAAAATTTCCTCCTTCTGATACCAATTGGTTATTCTTATAAACTATTCAAAAATGTGGTATTCTTATGTTTTTACAATAACCATCACTTTAAAAACCATTAACATATCTTAGTTGGAAGATTTTTAAATTCATTAGGAAATTCTATTTTCTAATTTTGTAAGTATGCCCGTATAAGAGTTTTAAGAAATGATACAGTTTTCTTTTCAGCAAGAAAGGAGGACCTGAGGTCAAATCAGTCCTTAGACACTTATTAGCTATAGGACCCTAGGCAAGTCACTTATCCCTGATTGCTTCCAAAATAAAGAGAAAGAAAATTCTAGTTACATCATCATCGTTGGGGTTGTTTTGTTTTCTTGCCTTCTATAAAGCTATAGGGCTGAAGTTTGGAGTAGGAGCTCTGCTGCTCACTTTTAGTAATACCTATCATTTAGTATTTCTTGGTAGAAGCCTTTTCAAGCCATCAGACCTTGTTGGTTAGATTCATTTACTTAAAACTCGATAATATATTCCATCAATCCACTTAAGCAGGCATATAAACTTCTATGCATAAAAATCCACTGAAAGTAAACAATGAGTGAGGGTTCTTATAGTGTCTGTTAATCTCTCTTTATTGTGGTGCTCTCTTTCCTCAGGATGATCCATGACCTACGGCACACAAGTGTCCAACATGTGGGATTAAGGAGGGCATTGGCAGAAATCTACACATTCTTCTTAGTAAAGCTGAATTTCTTTCTTTAGATAAAACAAAACAGAAACAGCAGTTCTGTTGTCTTCCACCACATTGGTGGATTCTCTTTGGTACCCTGAAGGGTGTGCCCACTCCACTTTGGAGACCAGTGCCCTAGGTGGCCATGGTTTTCTAGTTCAGTGTGTTTGTAGCTTTGTTTCTTCCCTCAGTCTGTAACTCCTTCCTGCGGTAACTGGGTCTCTTGCTTCCCTTTGACAGCCTAACTTTATGTACATTGATTCACCAGAAGTCTGATGTCAGCTTCACCTGGATATGGGTTCTATGACAGGTGTTTTCTTCACAGCAACTCAAACTTTTTAATAGCTCTGTTCTGGATTATTATATCTTCCTGATATTTTTCCAATCCAGTATTTTTCCAGTATAGTGCAGTGGATGTGGTGTCTGATCCCTCCCCATTACCCTTTCCTGTTCCCTTCTTTTTCTCTTTGGGCTGGCTCAATAATACAAGCTGCCCTCATACTGGCAGGTCAGGGCTTCCAGAATGAGTGTGCACACTGCTGTAACTTACTCTCTGAGGGGCTTAGGGGACACCCTACAGTACAGAAGCAAGATTTATTCTATTCATAATAGCGGCTCCTGAGCCCACACTGATACACTTCCCACTTAACAAATCAACCAAAATGAGCTCAATTAACTTAGAAACTTTTACTAAACAGAAGGTAAACTCAGGGTACATTCTATGTTCAAAGTATAAGTATCCATAGTGGGAGGAGTGTAGATACAAACTTGCAGGAAGAGAACAGGCTGGTGCATCTCCTCCCTGGGAACACCTGGGCCTGCAGCAATTGACAGCTCTGGATTAAGGTCTTTTAATGTCCTTTCTCAAAGCTTATCTGCCCAAAATTTTACTCCTGGTTAGGCCATTTTCTCTTCAGATTTCAAGTGTGGTTGTAGTTATAGAAAGGGTTTCCTCACTGGGGTTTTCCCATACCAGTAAAATAACAAGTGTGACTTAAATATACACAGCATCCCCTCTGGATTCATTCTCCTAACTCCCACTCTAATAGGCAGGTAGCTTCCCTAGAAAGCAATGACCATTTCTCCCTTCGGGATTGTCCAAGTAAGCCTGAGAGGTTGTGTCTTCTTACACTACATGTGGAAACCAGCTGTTAGATCTCTGGTGTTCTTGAAACTGTTTAAAACTCTCTGTGTCATGGTCTGTTGTATCCATTTTCTGATACTTATTCACTTAACATAAGGAAATCAATCCAAAAAATCCCCAAAACCCCAATCCACTTTGCAATGAATTCATTGTCATATGGTGGCTGAGTGGGGAGGTAGCACATATGTCCCGGGCAACTTTCTCTGAAAGACTCAGCATTTCCTTCTTTTCCCTGAATGCTGCCAGCAAGAGAGAGTTTTGTTCACTTGAGTCTTCAAAAAATGCTTGATCTGTGAAAGGCACTATCCTCACAAATTTCTAGAAACAGGTTCACCAAGTATCCACATGAATCGACAACTGGCAGAGCTTATTGACAGTTCTCAAAGAACTGGGGTTTTGTTTGCTATCCCCCAATGTTGAGGATTTTGTTGGCTATCCCGGCATGTTGGGGTGAAGAGGGGAAAACTCTCATGGAAAGTCTGAGCTCAGTAAAAGTTTGGCAGTTTCCGGAAAGTAATCCAGCCTGCTCTCTTCCTTTTCGACTCTGGGCCCAAGTCACTGTCTGATTTGGAGCATTTGAAGTGTGTGTGTGTGTGTGTGTGTGTGTGTGTGTGTGTGTGTGTGTGTGTGTGTGTGTACTGTTGGAATAATCTAAAGGATGTTCATTTAGATGCCTGTTGAAACTCTAAGCAATATACATTTCCATCCATTTGCTCTTCCCTGTGTGGATAGACAGGTTTAATTCCTTGGAGTGAATAAAAATCTTCCAGCAGGCTCTGCAATGTTTTGGGGCTTCATGAAAGCAATAAAATATCATCTGCAAACACAAGCTTCTGGTGTGTGGGAGATGGCCTATAATGTAGTTTTCTCAGTTGAAGCCTAGAAGGACTTTCTCCCTTTCGTTGTTTCTACAAGTCATCTGAAATCTTAGTAGCCCTTGGTAAGTTTCCATGAAATCCCCAGCACTCAGCAAATGAGGAAATGTGTAAGGAGGGGGAATAGGGGACTTGCTTAGGTCTATAAAAATCTGCTTCTCCTGGCCAGGGAGTGCGCTCCCTGGCTATAGCTAATTGAGCTTCAAGTGCTGTGGCCTTTCTCATGAGAAAGAATGAAGACCTTTTCTGATCTCTGAGTCAGACTCCAACATTTTTTTGAGTTAGTGATCTCTGTCCCACACAGTTTTGGAGCCCATGTGGGATCCCCCGAAAGAGGAGGAGGTCCTTCTAAACCAGACTGACTAGCAGGTCATCCCTGCTAAGTTTTCTAGGCAGCCCTTGGTCAGGTTTGGAATTTAGCCTCCTCTGGAGGTCAAGGACCTGAAGGGAGATTAAAGCAGAGAGTACAAAATGATCAAAAGGGGACATGAAACACTTTCAGGATCTGTTGCTCATATAAGTCTGTGCACAGACCCAGGGGAACCTTTGTGATTTTGAAACCCTGGGTGACCTGATAGGGCAACACAGGAAGGACTAGTCCTATAGAGTATGAGAGATTGAGGGGTCCAAGAAACTTTGGGCAAGAAATAGGGAGCCTATTGTGGGTTAGTTCTGTTGAGTCTGCAGTGTTGAGGAGTCTAAGAAATCTGGGACAAGAAAGAAGGAGTGTGTTGCCGGGTGACAGTCATTGAAAGAGCCATGGAAAATTCTCTATCAGAGTCGAGTGCTGGGAGTCCCCTCCAAAAGGGACCTCTGAGAAGGTTTCTTTAAAATTGCCTGAAAATCAGTCTGAGTACACAGCAGTAAATTTTGACTGGTAATTCTGAATTTGAAATTGATGTGCACTCTACAATGTTTTGTCAAATATGTTGTCTTAATGTTTCTGTGTGAATGAAATTCTGTGTCTCTGTTTTATCTGATACTTTGTAAGGTTGCAAATTTAGCCAGCCAGTCAGTCATCCAGAGCAGAAAAGCTGAGCTGGACTGTCCTTGAAATGCCGAGTTACCTCCTTTTCTTCAAGCCTCTAAGATCAGTTTCAGAGGAGGGAGGGATTTTCTCTTTTTCCCTCAGACTAAAGAAAGGCAGGCTAAACAGCATTTAACCCTTTCCTGCCTGAGTCAAAGGAGAAACTTTGTGTAATGGGATACAATCAAAAGTTAACTGGATTTATTCTAGTCATGTTTGGAATTGTGAAAAGGTGAAATGTATCACTCTTAATTTAATGTTTAAGATGAATGAGAATTTATTAAGCTCTTGTGGAAGCAAGTGGAAGATAAGCATGTAAAAAAGCATCTTTCTACATTCTTAAACCTGGCCACATTCTTTGAATATGAAAATAAAGAAAAGGGAAAATAAACCTCGGGCAGTCTGCAGAGAAAAGGTAAGCTCTGATTTGGTGAGATCTCAAAGCTAAAATCTGTCCTTGAAGTTAGAATTGGGTCAACGTATCTCATACTGGACAATGTGTTTAAAATTGCAAGTTCACGTTGGAATTTCAGTGATTTCTTCTTGGAGGCATTGAAGACAAGGAGTGTCCCTATTTGGGCAAGTCAGTTACTTACTCTTTGAAAATATGAAAGCTTCTGCCTTGAGTGACTGGCATATTTTAAATTAACCTGAGGAGAACAGGTGGGATTTCAAACTCTGTAGAGCCTGAAATTGTCAGGGCAGAACAGCAGTGCCCATGTGCTCAGGAGAGATTACCCCCTGCCCCTCTCAGTCTGAGTTAACTGGGAAAGCTGTATGTCTGGGGAGCCTTTGGAGGAGATGGAGCCACAAGGTGGAGTTTCAGCTGTTTAAGGAAGTAGAGTAAAAAAGTAAGGGAAAAGCCTTTTCAGTGCTGAGAATGACCTCAATGGAAGTTTGCTTTTAAGTAGCAAGTGTGTGTGTTCATCCTTTACTGCTGAAGAAGGCCATGATGACATGACTTGCCCTTGACTTTGTTTTGAGTGAGGGAGGGCTGTGCAGGTCACCAGCCTCACTTCTCCTCCAGAGTCATCTGTATCCAGTGACCACATATTCATCAGGATGAATGGAAATGACCCTGGATGAGGCAATTGGGGTTAAGTGACTTGCCCAAGGTCACACAGCTAGTGTGTTAAGAGTCTGAGGTGAGATTTGAACTCAGTTCCTCCTGACTCCTGCAATGGTGTTCTTATCCACTGGATCAACTAGCTGGAACACGTAGCAATAGTATTTGTTTTAAGAAAGAAATAAAAAGGTGGTGGTAGTGGTAAAGTGTTTGATTATAAATCCAGATTTGATGTGAATCAAGTTAAAATCTACCCTACAAGAATAGAGAGCAGCATCTGAGAATGCTCTTCCTATTAATCTAATGTAATTGTTGCACTGTTTTCAAATTGGAATGTTGTTATATGGATTGGAATTTTTTTAAAGCACTTTGGAAATTTAAATTTTTTCCCAATTTATTTAGTTATTTATTCATTTTTAGCTCTCAACATTCTTTTCCACAAAATTTTGAGTTCCACAATTTCTTCCCATCTCTCCCCTCCTCTTACCCCATAAGACCTTGCATTCTGGTTATCCCTTCCTTCCATCTACCCTCCCTTTTCTCCCACCCCTCCCTTCCCTTATCCTTATCTTCTCTCTTTTCCTGTAGGGCAAGATAAATTTTGTACCCCATTACCTGTATTTCTTATTTCCCAGTTACACGCAAAAACGATTCTCAACATTCATTCCTAAAATTTGGAGTTCCAATTTCTCTCCCTTTCTCCTTCCCCACCCCACCAAGCAATTCCATATCAGCTATTTGTAGTTTTGCTAAAGACTTCCATAATAGCCATGTTGTGAAAGACTAGCTATATTTTCTTCCATCCTGTCCTATCCCACCCCATTTTTCTATTCTCTCTCTTGACCTTATCTCTCCCCAAAACTATTTACTTTTAATTACTCCCCCATCTCTTTTGCCTTGCCTTCTATCATCCCCCTCACTCCCCATTTATTCCTTTCTCCCCTGCTTTCCTATAGAGCAAGATAGATTTTCATATGAAATTGAGTGTGTATATTATTCCCTCCTTAAGGCAATTGTGATGAATGTGGGCTTCACTTTTTCCCCTCACCCTTCTTTTTTTCCCCTTCATTGAAGAAACTTTTTCTTGCTTTTTTTAATGAGAGATAATTTGTCCTGTTTCATTTCTCCCATTCTTCTCCCAATATATTCCTCTCTCACCACTTAGTTTTATTTATTTATTCACTCATTCATCCATCCATCCATCCATTTATTTATTTGTTTGTTTGTTTGTTTGTTTGTTTGTTTATCATCCCTTCTTGTTCAAATCACCCTGTGCCCTATGTTTCTCTTGTTACATATACATATATGTGTGTGTGTACGTGTGTGTATGTATGTATGCATTTATATGTGTTTGTATAATCCCTCCAACTACCCAAATACTGAGAAAAGTTTCAAGAGTTACAAATATTACCTTTCCATGTAGGAATGTAAAGAGTTCAGCTTTAGTAACTCCCTTATGATTTGTCTTTCCTGTTGACCTTTTCATGCTTCTCTTGATTCTAGTGGTTGTAAGTCAGATTTTCTATTCATTTCTCTTCTTTTCATCAAGAATGCTTAAAGGCCCATATTTCATTCAGTAGTCATTTTTTCCCCTGAAGTATTATATTCAGTTTTGCTGGGTAGATGATTCTTGGTATTTATCCTAGTTTCTTTGACTTTTGCAGTGTCATATTCCAAGCCCTTCAATCGCTTCATGTAGAAAGCTGTTAGATCTTGTGGTATCCTGTTTGTACTTCCACAATACTCAAAGTATTTCTTTCTAGCTACATGCAATATTTTATCCTTGACCTGGGAACTCTGGAATTTGGCTACAATATTCCTAGTTTGTGTTTTCAGATCTCTTCCAGGAGGTGGTTGGTGAATTCTGTCAGTATTTATTTTTCCTTCTGGTTCCAGAATATCAGGGCAGTTTTCTTTGATAATTTCATGAAAGATATCTAGGTTCTTTTATTGATCATGAGTTTGGGGTAGTTCCTTAATGTTTAAATTGCCTATCCTTCATCTATTTACCAGGTCAGTTGTTTTACCAATGAGATATTTCACATTGTCTCCTTTTTTTTCATTCTTTTGGTTTTGTTTTGTAATTTCTTGGTTTCTCATAAAGTCATTAGCTTCCATCTGCTCCATTCTAATTTTGAAAGAGCTATTTTCTTCAGTGAGCTTTTGAACCTCTCTTTCCATTTGGCTAATTCTGCTCTTTCAAGCATTCTTCCCCTTATTGGTTTTTGAGCCTCTTTTGCCATTTGAGTTAATCTATTTCTAAAGGTGTTAATTTTGTCAGCATTTTTTGGGTCTCCTTTAGCAAGCTGTTGACTTGTTTTTCATGATTTTCTTGCATAGCTCTCATTTCTCTTCCCAATTATTCCTCCAGCTCTCTTTCTAGATTTTGAAAATCCTTTTTGAGCTTTTTTCATGACCTGAGATCATTGCACATTTATTTTGGGGGTTTTTCCTGCAGAAGCCTTGAATTTTAGGTCTTCCTCTGAAGACCTAAATTGTTCCTCCTCATCTCTAAGTATGGAATAAAATAGCTGCTCAACAGGAAAGTAACCTTGTATTGTCTTATTCTTTTTCCTTTTATGGGGCATTTTCCCAGACAGTGATTTGAATTTTGAGTTTTTTGTCAAGGGAAGGGTATACTCTGGGGACCTATAAGTTCTCAGTTCCTCCAAGGTGGCACAATTAAGTGAGAGGAGTTTATTTCTCCGCTTGCCTGAGCTATGTTCTCTGAGCAGGATTCCCTCTAGAGAGCCTCCACCAGCTCCACCATGCCAGCAAGCACTCCTCCTCAACCTAGGGCCCCTACTCAGAACTGAGATCCAGATCAACTGCTCAACTCCCTCAGGGGTTTTAGGTCAGGGCTCCAAAAATGGAAGCTGCTGCTGCCTGGATCCAGGTCCAGACTACTGCTTTGCCTTCTCACTCAAGTGAAAGAGCTTTCTCATTGACCCTTGCAGCTTTCTTTGCCATTATTGGGTTGAGGAATGTGGGACCCACAGCTGCTGCCAGTGACTTGGCATCTTGAGGCCTGCTCCAGTCCTCTCTTTGCCATGGTGAGGCCCAAGCTGGACTGCACTTTACTCTCTGCCTGTTCTGGGCTATAAATTGGAAGTTTTAAAGGATGGGATAGAAATTTGATAATTTGGAACTGATATATGGTTACACATTCACCTGAATGGGTGATGGCATGTCAACATTTTATGTAAACTTACTTTAAATATTTTTTTCACATTTATATATTTAATGGAAAACCATTAAACATTGTTAAACATAATCCATTTGATAAATTAACATTATTTCTTACTCTAAACTATGTATGTTTCTGGGTGCTGATTTGGCTTTGATATTGTTAAGGATTTTTTGGTCAATCCTATTGGAGAAGACCTTCAAGATCTTTTGGTTTTTTTTAATTTTTTAAAAATGTATTTATTTAACTTTTAACATTCATTTTCACAAAATTTTTGGTTTCCAAATTTTCTCCCCCTTCCTCCCCTCCCCTCTCCCCAAAATGCCAAGCATCCTAATTACCCCATCACCAATCTGCCTTCTCTTCTAACATCTGTCCCTTCCCGTTTTCCCATTGTCTCTTTTGTCCTGTAGGACAAGATGACTTTCTATACCCCATTACTTCTATTTCTTATTCTTAGTTGCAAGAACAATATTCAACAGTTGTTCCTAAAACTTTGACTTCCAGCTTCTGTTCATCTCTCCCTCCCCCCTCATTCCCTTTGGTAAGGCAAACAATTCAATATAGGTCATATCTGTGTAGTTTTTCAATAATAGTCATGTTGTGTAAGACTAACTATATTTCCCTCCATCCTATCCTGCCCCTCATTGCTTCTATTCTCTCTTTTGATCCTGTCCCTCCCCAAGAGGGTTGACTTCTAGTTGCTCCCTCCTCCCCCTGACCTCTCTTCCATCATCCCCCTTACACTGCTTATCCCATTTTCTCCCATTTTCCTGTATTGTAAGGTAGGTTTTCATACCAAAGTGAGTGTGCATTTTATTCCTTCCTTTAGTCGAATGTGATGAGAGAAAGCTTCATGTTTTTTTCCCTCACCTCCTCTCTTTTTCCCTTCATTGAAGTCTTTTACTTGCCTCTTTTCTGAGAGATAATTTGCCCCATTCCATTTCTCCCTTTCTCCTCCTAATATATTTCTCTCTCACCACTTGATTTCATTTTTTTAAGATATGATCCCATCCTATTCAATTCACCTTCTGCTCTCTGTCTCTCTGTCTGTGTGTGTGTGTGAGTGTGTGCATGTGTGTGTGTGTGTGTGTGTGTGTAATCCCACTAACTACCCAGATACTGAAAAAAGTTTCAAGAGTTACAATTATTGTCTTTCCATGTAAGAATGTGAATAGTTCAACTTCAGTAAGTCCCTTATGACTTCTCTTTGCTCTTTACCTTTTCATGCACCTCTTTCTCCTTGTGTTTGAAAATCAAATTCTCTTTTCAGCTCTGGTATTTTCATCAAAAATGCTTGAAAGTCCTCTATTTCATTGAAAGACCAATTTTCCCCCTGAAGGATTATACTCACCTTTCCTGGGTAGGTGATTCTTGGTTTTACTCCTAGTTCCTTTGACTTCTGGAATGTCATATCCCACGCCCTCTGATCCCTTAATGTAGAAGCTGCTAGATCTCGTGTTATCCGGATTCTACTTCCACAGTACTTGAATTGTTGCTTTCTAGCTGCTTGCAATATTTTCTGCTCAACCTGGGAACTCTGGAATTTGGCCACAATGTTCCTAGGAGTTTCTCTTTTTGGATCTCTTTCAGGAATTGATTGGTCGATGCTTTCAATGTTTATTTTACCCCTCGGTTCTAGAATATCAGGGCAGTTTTCCTTGATAATTTCATGAAAGACCATGTCTAGGCTCTTTTTTTGATTATGGCTTTCTGGTAGTCCCAGAATTTTTAAATTGTCCCTCCTGGATCTATTTTCCAGGTCAGTTGTTTTTCAAATGAGATATTTCACATTATCTTCCATTTTTTCATTCTTTTTTTGTTTTGTTTTATTTTGTGATTTCTTGGTTTCTCATAACGTCATTAGCCTCCATCTGTTCCATTCTAATTTTGAAAGAACTATTTTCTTCAGTGAGCTTTTGAACCTCTTTTTCCATTTGGCCAATTCTTCTTTAGAAAGCATTCTTCTCCTCATTGGCTTTTTGAACCTCTTTTGCCAATTGAGTTAGCCTATTTTTCAAGGTGTTATTTTCTTCAGCATTTTTTTGGGTCTCCTTTAGCAGGGTGCTGACCTGCTGTTCATGCTTTGACTGCATGAATCTCATTTGTCTTCCCAGCTTTTCCTCCACCTCTCTAACTTGATTTTCAAAATCATTTTTGAGCTCTTCCATGGCCTGAGCCCATTGAGTGGGCTGGGATAAAGAAGCCTTGACTACTGTGTCTTTCCCTGATGGTAAGCATTGTTCTTTCTCATCAGAAAGGAAGGGAGGAAATACCTGTTCACCAAGAAAGTAACCTTCTATAGTCTTATTTCTTTTCCCTTTTCTGGGCATTTTCAGATTCTGTGGAAATTGGCAAAGTCTATGCCATTTGGGTACGGGAAGAGTGGATTTTCTAGTGGCCTTGCCTCTAGATCCTGTGCTTCTAAACTAATATTTGGCACCTTTCTCTAGTCCGTTAGGAATAGGAGAAATTACACCTCTAGGAACGTCCAGAAATTGTTTCATTCAGCCCTCTCATTCTGGGCACAATTGTACTAGAAGGTAAGCCAGGCTAGGCAAATGAACGCTTCTCCTATTTGGAAAGAGATTTCATAATCTCTGTGTCCTCTGGGAAATAAGTCTCTGCTCAGCTAAGTTTCAAACTACCAGGCTGTGCTGGCTGGCTTGGGCTACTTGAGTCCTTCATGTTCCACTGAACTGAGCTCCATCTACCAATGGCCCCAAACTGACTATTGTCTGAAATCTGAGAGGGTAGAAATCATCAGGTCCTTTTATCTCTCCTCCTCTCTTCCTTCCTCATTTCTTTTTTGTTTCTGGTTAGCTTCACCCTAACTCAAAGCAAAAGATGGAAAAATAACAAGAGGGACTCCCTGACACAGCCTCTGACTATTGTCAGAGAGTTAACTATGTAGCTTCATCCTGAGAACAAATTTGAAAAACATCAGGGGAGTGAATCCAGGTGTGGTTGAGTCTACACACTTCCAGTTTGGCATTCTCCTCCTCTCAGGGTCAATAATTAGTAGATTCTGGGTAAAAGGAATTCTCTGACACTGACCAGATCCCTCCACTCAGTGACTAGCCCAGCATCCCCAGGCTTGTTCCAGGGGGTATTTTCAAGTCCATTTAGTTTCTTCCTAGAAAAAATGCTCCCAGAGCCAGAAACATTCATGGTTCTTCTAGGCTAAGCAATCCATAGGGCGAAAAAGGTTTGGGTTTTTGAAAACCTTGTTTTGGCTATAGCTGATCCTATGAAATTGACCTTTTAAAGAAGAGTAGTAGAGCCAACATAGGAAGCCAGGACTTCTCCTGCAAGATAGAGAGCCAGCAATCTGGGGAGGGTGTGTATGGGACACTGTGAAGTAAACAACCTTTCTGAAAGATGCAATACAGAGTACTCCTCCCATAAATCCCAGAGCCTGTTCTTCTGGTCTCTGGAGATCTGTCACTTATCTGGTCACTGGCAGTCGAAACCACACCAGATAGATGACCTTCTACAATGGGGTAAGAGGAAGAATTTGCCTTCTACCTTCTTGGTCTGGGTGACTGCTATTTTTCAAGGCTGTTCTCAGGATGAGACCCCACTGGTAAGGAGCATTTTGCAGTTAGGGAGGACAATATAGTGTATGAAAGGGACCACTTTTCCCCTGCTATTGTCTAGGGTCTCATCTAAAGATTCCATAGCACAAACCATGTCAGAGGGAAGGGAAGTCCTCCCTTGCATTAAAGACTATTACTTTAGATACTCTTGAAATTATAGAGCTATGGTAACTGGACCATGTCTAAAGCGTCAGGAATAAATGTTTTTGACGCCACACACACACACACACACAAACACACACACACACACACACACACACACACACACACACCCTCAGCCAATTGACATTGAATGTCTGTATGTACCAAGCAAGCAGGGCTTCACTGCCCCCAATTTACTATTGCTTCAAACGTTGCAAATATATCTTTTTTTTTTTTAATTTTAAGCCACACAGTTTACTGAAAGCCAGTCAGAGCCACATGCTACAGAGAGGGAACAAATCCACTGGGAATCTCTCACTTTCCCCCACTTGCTTCTGTAGCATCTGCAACTCCTGTTGAGCCTCTGCCAAGAAGAGTACCGATGTCCCACAGCAGTCAAGGGAGGAGGAGTAGCAGGGCAAGGGGGACCAAAAGACAGAAAGATGGAGGGGGTTGAGGAAAGTGGAGGCTGGCGAACGCCAGTAGACTTGGGGTTGGAATTAAAATAAAGGCCTAGAAACAAACATAAAAGATAAGGATAAGGGGGGAAATCATTAAAGAGAGAGTATGAGAGTGAAAGAGAGAGAGAGAGAGAGAGAGACTAATTCCAGACAGCTATAGAGTGAGGCTTGGTGTTTAGCGAAAAGGCAAAAATTGACTTCTCCTGGACAGTCCATCACCTTCCTGGTATTACTCTCCTTATTCCCCAAAGAAGAGCCTTTTGAAATGTAATCTGTGTTAGATGAAATTAAGGATCTGGCTTAATAATAGCCATATGTCATCTCCCTACTATCTATCTGAAGCAGTGGGCTAGCTCTCCAGAGTCTGATCTTAGGAAGATATTTGCTAAATTACAAGATGTAGAAGCAGTGAGTGCAAAAAGGAGTGGATTTGGTGTCAGAGGAAAGGGATATGTATTCGTCTGAGAGCTGCTATTTGCTACCAATGTAATCCCAAGCAAGTCATTTGGATCTGGTTGTCAGTTTCCTCAGCTATAAAAGGAGGCCATTTTAACAAGATAGATGACCTAAAGCCTTTTCCATCTTTAAATGCTGTGATCCTAAACATCCTGAGTACCCTAAACTGCAGGCTGACAACCTGCTGTCCTAGTATTTGTCATTTTCATGTCATCCAAAATGTCAATGTTATTCTGACCAAGGAGTCATTCAAAGGCTAAAATTAAAGTCTTTGGTGTCCTAATTTTTCTTCTGCTTTATCTTTGTATGTGCCAGAGCACCAAATAGTGTCTTGAATACAGTAAAAGGGGAGGGGGAGGGCGGGGTTTCAATAAATATTTGATTTCAATTATCTGACCCTAGAGAAGTCACCCAGATGGCCAGTAACCTGCTTGCATCAAGGTACTGAAGACCCAGAGCTGGGTTTTCTCCTAATCTCCTATAGACACAGCCACTGAAGACCTCTTGTTTAAGGAGAACACATGGGACTTCCTTTTCCTTCAAATGAAAGCCAGACAATTCCTGAGAAAGATTAGGCTTATTTCCTCATAAACTCTGTTCAAATTCTGGGAGAACTGTAGGAATCAAATCCCACTGTGGAAATAAAAATAAAAAATAACTGAAATTTGCATAGTCCTTAACATTTCTAAAGTATTTTCTGCCCAACATTTATCATCATCATTTCACATGTGGGGAAATTAAGATACCCGAGAAGCTAAGTAATCTGACCAAGATTGCACAACCAGTGTCAGAGCAAGGTCTGGAACTCAGATCTGACTCCAAGGACATGCATCTTTTCAGACACCACAGCTGCTTTCTAAGATGAAGAAAAGCTGTGATGGTAATGACAAATATTGAGAAGGAACACCAAAGTTTCCTCTTTTTTCTGGTATCTGGAATTCTTTGGTTGAACATCAGGCATTCTCCAGGGTGAAAGTGGGAGGTAACCTGGGGTGGTGTGGCCTCCAGGATGCAGGTTCCCTACCCCTCATCCAGTGATTCAAATCCAAGCTTCAGTGATCTCTTAGTAAAATAAAAATTTTCAACCCTCTGTCCTCAATGTCACCATGAAAAAAGGAAATGAAAATACTCATTTAAAGAAAACAGTTTAACAATGAAGCACATACATCACTAATACAAGACCTTCAAATCTAAACCAATAGATGTCACACATATTCTGTAAAATTAATACAATATTCTAATACAGTCACATAATTGTGCCCACCCTTTGAAGTTTTCCACAAAAAAACTTTAACACAAGTAAACCTTTAAACATTGAACTGTTTATTGAAGCCAAATGGAAGAAAGCGGGTTTGAACAGGTAGAGTTCAATGGAGTTTTGGGGCAAGGGTGGGTTTTTGATGTCCTGCTTTCCCCCTTCAGAAGGCTGTGGTCCCATACATGCCCATGGGCATCGGCCTGGCTGGTGTCCTTGGGGGGTTTCTGAGAAGATATCATGGTTGTGAGTATGCTGCTGGTTTTCTTTGTAGTCTCATGAGATGCAGTGGCAGAGGATGGTTTAGATGAAGCAGCTGCATTTTTATTTGAATGCTGGATGGAGTCTACAAACCCATGAGTGAAAGAGAAGGTTTTGTGTTATAGAAATCAGTGCAATTCTGACTGTTTTTCCCAGGAAATATCAGGGTAAGAGTATCACCCATAGTGAACACAATAAATCAGCACTATAGATCACCTTATTCATATCCACATTTCCTTGGAAAGAGAATCTATATTTGGAAATAACCCCAGGCAAATCCCTTGATCCCAGTTTGTCTCAGTTTCCTCAATTATAAAATAGAGACAAGAACACCACCTATCTCACAGAGTTGTTGTGAGAGTGAAAGGGGATGATACTTCAAAAAGTATTTAGTGCAGTTGCTGGCACACAGTAGGTACTATATAAATGCTTATTCCCTTTCCTTGCCCCATCCTTGGGTTGCCAACACCTGCAGGGTTTCCCTTCCCTGCACCTGTCCTCCCTCTTCCTCTTGTCCCATGATGCCTGCAGCAGCAGTATCCAGATTGCTCAACCAACGAACACCCCAGACAGCTTCAAAGGTCAGTGAGAAATCTCCTTCACCCAGGAGAAAGGAATGCAGTCAGGACCACCTGCTGTAGCCACTGCAGCAGCAGGGTCCATTTTTGGAGCCCTCCCTCGAAAGTCTCTGGAGGAAATGAGCAGTTGATCTGAATCTCAGCCTAAGCACAGCCCTGGGATGAGGAGGAGTGCTGGAGGTGGTTGTGGTGAAGGAGTTCTACTTGCAGATTCTGGACAGAAATGCTTGTGGTTGCTCCCAGTCCATGCACAGACCAGGAAAGGAGTAAACTCCTCTGCCCTGATTGTGCAATCTTGGAGGAACTGAAAACTTACAGGTACCCAGACTATATCCTCCTCTTGACAAAGGACTCAAAAGTCAAGTAAATGGCTGGGAAAATGCCCAAAAAAGGAAAAAAATAAGACTGTAGAAGGTTACTTTCTTGGTGAACAGGTATTTTCTTCCATCCTTTTGGATGAGGAAGAACAATGCATAACGTCAGAGGAAGTCAAGGCTTTTGCATGCAAAACCTCCAAAATAAATATTCAATGGTTTCAGGCCATGGAAGAGGTCAAAAAGAATTTTGAAAATCAAGTAAGAGAGGGGGAGGAAAAATGGGAAGAGAAATGAGAGCAAGGCAAGAAAATCATGACAAGCAAGTCAATAGCTTGCTAAAGGAGAGGCCAAAAAAATGCTGAAAAAAATAAAACCTCCAAAAATAGGCTAGCTCAGTTGACAAAAGAGGAACAAGAAGCCAATGAGCTGAAGAATGCTTTAAAAGGTAGAATTAGCCAAATGGAAAAACAGATTCAATAACTCACTGGAGAAAATAGTTCTTTAAAAATTAGAATGGAGCAGATGGAAGCTAATGACTTTATGAGAAATTAAGAAATTACAAAACAAAATCAAAAGAATGATAAATAGAAGATAATGTGAAATATCTCGTTGAAAAAACAACTGACCTGGAAAATAGATCCAGGAGAGAAAATTTTAAAATTATGGGACTACCTGAAAATCATGATCAAAGAAAGAGCCTAGACATACTATTTCGCAAAATTATCAAGGAAAATTGCCCTAAGATTCTGGAACCAGAGGGCAAAATAAATACTGAAAAGATTCACAGATCACCTCCTAAAAGAGATCTGAACAAAGAAACTCCTAGGAATATTATAGCCAAATTCCAGAGTTACCAGGCCAAGGAGAAAATATTGCAAGCAGCTAAAAAGGAAAAATTCAAATATTGTGGAAATACAATCAGGATAACACAAAACCTAGGAGCTTCTACATTAAGGGATCAAAGGGCTTGGAATATGATATTCCAGAAGTCAAAGGAACTAGGATTAAAACCAAGAATCACATAACCAACAAAACTGACTATAATACTTCAGGGGGAAAAATGGCCATTCCACAAAATAGAGAACTTTCAAGTATTCTTGATGAAAAGACTAGAACTGAATAGAATATTTGACTTTCAAACAAAAGAATCAAGAGAAGCATGAAAAGGTAAACAGGAAAGAGAAATCATAAAGTACTTTCTAAAATTGAACTGTTTACATTCCTACATGGAAAGATAATGTTTGTAACTCTTGAGACTTATCTCAGTATTTGGGTAGTTGGAGGGTTAATACACACACAAAGACACACACACACACATATATGTATGGACAGTGAGCACAATGTGTGATGAATAAGGAGGAATGATATTTAAAAAGTAAAACTAAGAGGTGAGAGAGGAATACATTGTGAATAGAAAGGGAGAAATGGAAGGAGGCAAATTATCTCTCATAAAAGAGGCAAGAGAAAGTTTTTAAAGGGAGGAGAAAAAGAAGAGGTGAGAGGGAAAAAGTCTGAAGCTTACTTTCTTCACATTTAGCTTAAGGAGGGAATAATATGCTCATTTAATCTGGTATTAAAATCTATCTTACACTACAGGAAAGTAGGGAAGAAGGGGACAAGTGGAGTGGGACAGATGATAGAAGAGAGGATAAATGGGCAGAGGGAGTAATAAGAAGCAAACACTTTTGGGGAGGGACAAGGTCAAAAGAGAGAACAGCATAAATGAGGGGCAGGATAGGATGGAGGAAAATATAGTTAGTCTTACACAACATGACTATTCTGGAAGTAATTTGCAAAACTACACACATATAGCCTATATTGAATTGTTTGACTTCTCAATAGGGATGGGTGAGGAGAGAGGAAGAGAGAGAAGTTGGAACTCAAAGTTTTAGGAACAAATGTTGAGAATTGTTTTTGCATACAACTGGGAAATAAGAAATACAAATAATGGGGTATAGAAATCTATCTTGCCCTAGAAGAAAGAGAGAAGATTGGAATAAGGGAAGGGAGGGGTGTGATAGAATGGACAGCTTATGGAGGGAAGGGGTAATCAGAATGAAAAGTATTTTGGGCTGGGAGGAGGGGAGAGATGGGGAGAAAAATTGGAACTCAAAATTTTCTGGAAATGAATGTTGAAAAATAAAAATAAATAAACTTTAAAAAATGAATGCAAACTATGTCGAGTTGCTTCACATCACTGAGCCATCTGTAAAACAGGGTCAAAAATATCCCTACCTAATTTCCAGAAATATGGGAAGGAAAGAATTAATATAAAAGGGTTTTTAAAACACCTACAAAGTATTTTCAGCTCTTCAGAAAAGCTAAGACTTCTTACTAACATCTAAGGTAATGCACAATTCATCAGTCTGATGACTTTTAACTTAGGACTTACGACATAAGGCTTGGTATTGCTTTAGCAGACTGGCCTGGATTGTGACTATAGCTTCAGACATGAGCAGTTTCTCCTGGAGATCTTGGCAGCCTTGTTCATACAGTTCCAGTTGGGAGCGGAGATAGTGAGTTGACCCCTTCAGCCTAGATTGTTCTACTGACATGTTGCTACTGAGCAGACCTTGACTGTTCACCTAAAAGAGCCAGAAAGGGACAGTTAGTCAATTAACAGACTTGGTAGAGGAATGGGTATTAGGCCTAGAAAAAAGAAGAGACTGAGCAGATGCCTAATCACCACCTTCAAGGATTGGAACTGTCATTGGTAATGAGGAAGAATGATAACACATGGCAGATTTAGGTTTAAAGTAAAGTAAAAGCTCCTAATCATGAGGTCTGTACAAAAATGGTGAAGGCTGTCTTGGGTGTTAGTGCGCTCCCCGAAATGAGTTTTCAAATACACGCTGGACAACTACTCATTATTGTAGCTAAATAGTGCAGTAGACAGAGCACTGGGTCTGAAGTAAAAATCCATACTTAGACATTTATTATCTGTGTGACTTGGGACAAGTCACTTCACTTCTGTTTGCCTCAGGTTCCTTATCTGTAAAGTGGGGATAATAATAATAGCACCTTTTTCCCAGAGTTGTTATGACGATAAAATGAGGTAGTAATTATAAAAAACTTAGCAAATCTGGACAACAGATAATAAGCAGTGATATCTCCTTGCTGACAAAGGTCCATATGGTGAAAGCTATGGTTTTTCCAGTAGTAATATATGGCTGTGAGACTTGGACTATTAAGGAAAGCTGAAATCTGCAGAACTGATGCTTTTGAATTGTAGTACTAGAGAAGACTTTTGAGAGTCCCTTAGATGAGAAGGAGTTCAAATCAGTCAATAAGTAAAGAAATTAATTCTGGCTATTACTGGAATGCCAAATACTGAAACTTAAATATTTTGACCACCTACTGAGAAGATGGGGCTCATTGGAAAAGACCCTGATGTTGGGAAAGATTGAAGGCACAAGGAAAAGTGAATGGCAGATGATGAGATGGCTAGTGCCATGGAAACAATGAACATGAAATTGGACAGACTTTGGGAGATTGTGGAGGATAGAAGCACATGCTGTGATGTGGTCCACAGGGACAGGAAAAGTCAGATATGACTGAGTGACTGAATACTTAATGCAGTGCCTGACCCATAGAGGGTACCATATAAATGTTGACTATCATTATTACTATCATCCTAAAGTGAGCCTAGGAACTACTGATCCATCATTCCTCCCTATTCCCACCTCACCCCACTCCACAGAGTTAAATCCTAGAGTAGGGAGAGATTGTATAAACATCTATGCCAAAAAAAATTGTCAATATTTACTTTTTTCCACAAAATTAGAAAAACATAAATGAAAACACTAAACTCTAAGAACTCCATAGTTGGAGCAAGGAACAGTCAGGAGACCTGCAAATGAGGGTAGTGGGTAGAGTGCTAATATATAATCTGAGCTATTACCTAGACTGATGCCAGTTGGGTCTTATACCCATTGTAGATGGCCTGCCTGGAGGTGCCACTCAACAACTTCTTAATGCTAAAAGGAGATGGTATGTATGTTTTATCAGGTAACTGAATTCCCCATCACTAAAAATATTTAAGTAGACAAGTGTCAGAATTGCTAATAAAGGGGAATAAAATTACAGAATTTTAGAATTGGAAGGGAGATTAACAATCACTTTGTCCACCTCATACAGAAAAAGGTTCCCCACTCTAACATACCCAACTAAGTAGTCATCTGATCACTTCTGGAAGACACCTCCATATCCACTACAAAGATCTGGGAACCCACCAACACTATTCCACTTTTGGACAGTTCTAATTAGAATAATTTTCTTTATTCCTGAGCCTAAATTTGCCTCTTTGCTACTTCTGGCTCTTTGGTCTTTCCTCTGAGTTCAAGCAGAAAAAATCCTAATCTCCATTACATACAAGAAAGCCCTCAAAACATAAAGAAAGCTCTCATGTCTTCCTTGGCTCTTCCTCTTCTCCAGACTAAATAGGGTTTTTGTTCAGTCATTTTTCAATCATGTCTGACTTTTTGTGACCTCATTTGGGATTTTTGTAGCAAATATATTGGAGAGTTTTGCACATTTCCTTCTCTAGCTCATTGGACAGGTAAGGAAACTGAGGCAGACAGGGTTAAGATGACTTGCTTCATCAGAGTCACATGGCTAGTAAGTGTCTGAGGTTAGATTTGGACTCAGGAAGATGACTTCAGAGGCGGTGCTCTATCCTTTGCTACTACATGTCACATGTAAAAAAAAAATTATTAAGAGTAAGTATGTAACATGGATTAGATAAGAACTTAAGCTAAATGAACTCTAAGGTCCCTTGCAACTCTGAGATTCTCTGATTAACATCCCTGAGACACCCCTATCTTGATTTGAAAGTCAGACTTAGGGCAAGCCAGAGGGTTGCATCACTATTGCTTCCCAGGACAATTAGTGGGGAGTGGGAGGGTGGTTCCCAGAAAAGATTCCCAGAAAAGAAATGATGATTAACTACTGCACCTCAAGGTTTAGAGGCTCTAGGAGACCCTACCTCCTACCTTCTACATCCCACTTTCCTTGGTTTTCCGACCAAGTTAAGGATAGATAGAATGACTCCACATTCAGGGTTCTCTCCTGGAAGCCTATACTCACCTGCTGGTCTTCCTTGCATTTTAAGTCAAGGATCTGGGGTCTGAAATACAGCCCTTTGCACATTCTGTCTTGAAGTTGCTCTGCTAGAGCTGAGGGATCCTTAGGAGTCCAAATGACTTCCGTCTTCAGACGGTTAATCTCCTTGGTCAGGCTGATAATAAGCTGTGCATTCAGCTTCTTGCCCCCTTCTTTGCTGTTCAGGACCAGCTGCTCTCTCAGGAGACTGATCATGGTATTGGCATTCTGTAGCTTCCTGTGTGCCTTTTTGACCTCAGCACACTGATTGTCTTCCTTCAAAACCCCTCTGGCCTCCTCCATCAGCCAATTTTCCTCCTTCTCCTTGTCTTCCTTCTTTCTTCGGGCTTCAGACATTGCTTCTCCCATCTGCTCCTTCAGCTCCACATTCTCCAAGTACACACTCAGCAAGGTGTTCCTACAGGATGCACACACAGACACAAGGCAGCAGGCTCAGGACCTCAACAACATTTCTAATGTTCTCCTTAACGAACTGAATTATGTTATTACAAGCAAAGAATTAGACATTCTGTTCTGGAAGGGGTGGAAAATGACTTTCCCATTTCATGGATGAGAAAAACAAGGCTTAGAGAGGTCCACTAACAGGGAATGGCAGAACTAGGAATAATCTATCAAGTCTTCTGACTCTTGGTTCAGATTTTTTTCCTGAAATGGGCAAGATTGGATCCCAGTTTCTGAAAAGCCAAGAATACCTGAATTCTCAGAAATAAATTTGTAATTTCTTATGTGAGACAAAAGGCAAGAATATTCTTGCTTGTGACACATTAATCCCCATGAGTTTTAGGGTATTTTTTTACTCATATACATGCCGTGTTTTCTCAGTAGATGATGACTGAGATGAGGGAAAAACAATTTACAATAACATTCACAGGGCATTCCAAAGTAACTAAGTTTTTTCTGATACATTATTGTTCTTTCTCTTCTACCCAATTCTTTACTAAGGTAACGATGAAGAGCAAAATGATTTGAACTTTGCATTTTCTACTATTCTCTCTCTCTCTCTCTCTCTCTCTCTCTCTCTCTCTCTCTCTCTCTCTCTCTCTCTCTCTCTCTCTCTCATAGGTAGACAGACTCAGGAGGAGAGGGAGAGGGAGAGAGACAGGGGCAGAGACAGAGACAGAGAGACAGATAGAAAGAGAGGGAGAGACAACAGGAGTGGACCTCTGATTTCATTGGTATAGAGAACTTTCCAGAGAGGAAATTTCTCCCAGCAATACAAGTTCTCGCCTCTTCTAGATACTGTACTCTTAGAGAGTTTCCTAAAGTCCTGAGGTTGACTAGGGTCACACAGCCAGTGTATGTCAGAGTGGCTGCTTAAACCCAGTTATCTTGGCTTCAAGGGGAGCTCTCTATCAAATATACATTTCATTCAACCCTTTAATAGCATCAGTGTGAAAACAACCTCTCAATTCTGATCACCCACTTTTTTGCAACTTAAAGTTTTAAGAGAGTGGTCTAGACCACACAGAAGCCAAGTGACTTTTCCAGAGTCATGCAGTCAGGATATGTAAGAAAGAGTTGGAACTCAAATACAGCTCTAGCCAGCTCTCTCCATTACACATCATGGTATATGTATCAGTATCATATTATTCAAGTGGATTTATGGCTCAATGAATAAGGCATTGGAATTGGAATCAGGAAGACCAGGGCTCAAAGACCTTCTCAGGCACTTACTACTTATGTGATCCTAGGCAAGTCACTTAGCTCTTCTATGCCTCAGTTTTCTCATCAGCAAAATGAGAGTGGTGGCCTGGAAGACCTCTTAGATTCCTTCTACCTCTAAGTTTCTGAGCCTAGGACTCCAAATCTAGTACTACATTCACCATGATATCCCTATCTCTATTCCATAACTAGGATTCCATTCCAACTGTGGATAATAATAATATATTAAACTTCGTCTGCCACTATTTTCTCAACTATATAATGGCCCAGCATTGCTGTGAGGTTCAAATGAGATAATATTCATTAAGCACTTTGCATAGTGCCTGGCATGTAGTAGGTGCTTATCAAATGTTTCTTCCCTCCCTCCTAGAATCCAGGTCTCCCAAGTGCCAAGACCAGGGCTCCTCCTGCATGTAGCCCAGTGTCTCTCCCAGCTGGAGTAGAACAAGCCTCTTAGGTATCATAGCTCTGGCCTGGAAGAATTCCTCTTTGCCAGGTGCCTATTTCTGACCTGATATGGGAAACAGAGGAGAATCCTGCTTCCTCAAGCTGGGCTTTAAGGTCCTTCAGTTCCTCTTCAGCTTTTCTCTTCTGTTCCAGGAGCTGATGGATCTCTGCCTTCGGGTAGATTATTTTCTCCTCAAGGTCACAGTTTTTGTCTCCTTGTGATGGGTAAGGAGGAGTTAGATTAGAATGTTGGGTATCCTTGCTGCCCTCGCTTTTCTCTAAAGCCTCTTTGACATACTGAAAAGAAATCAAGGTTTAAACTAGTTAGATCACCCAGGATGAGAGTATCCACAAACTAAGAGGTTAACAATGAAGACCACCTAGCAGAAAGAAGAAGTCAGACCCCATGAATTTTTCTTTCTTTCCAAAGTGCTTTGCTGGCCCATAGAAATGACAGCACATAAGGGCAGTGAATGGACCTTATGGGTCAGGGGATGTACATACCAGAGAAGAAAGAAGAGACACCGCCATTGGACAGGTCACTTTAGGATGACTGCTGACAGAGTAGATAAAGACCAAAAGAATTTGTTTTTTTGTTTTAAGGGGGAGAGACTGGTTCTCTCTCCTTTATATCTTAAATAGGTTAAGGTATAAGGATACTCTTGATATGAGTCTCTTGTTCCTACTGCTTGAAAGTCCACCTGCAGTAGCTGCCAGAAAAGACAGTGAACAACTACAATACTGCTAGTACATCATCGGTACACAAGATAACCCATGGGCTGTCCAAGCAGAAATGACAACAAGCTCCTTGGCGATAGAATAAAAAGCAGAGGAATGAACTGAAGTCCCAGAGTCATAGAATCAGAATGTTTAACTGAACGAAAACATAGCAACCCCCTTAACTTCAGGCACATAACTGGAGTCAAGTCATAAACTGCCTAAATCAGACAGGAGTCCTCGTCTTAAAATATCTGGGACGGACACATGGTTGTGCCCCACACCTAGAATTCACTCTTTTCTCATCTCCAATTTTATTCCAATTTATTCAGAGTTCAGTTCATGTGTTGTTTACCAAAGGAATTCCTCCCTTATTTCCCCAGCTGCTAGGGCCTCCCCGACTCCAAACATCTTGTAATTATTTTGAACATTTGTGTCCATATATGTGTGTGTGTGTGTGTGCGTGTACACACAGAGATATCCTTGAGATAAAGTAAGTCCTTTGAGGAAACCCTCCTCTTAGGATTTCCTGGGCCTGTTACAATATGAGGCACATGGACTAGAGTCTTATTGATTCATTCATTGATTTCAACTCTGCTTTTTGTTGCTCGGTCATTTTCAGGCATGTCCACCTCTTCATGACTCCATTTAGGGTTTTTTTTGATAATGATACTGGATTGTTTTTCCATTTTCTTCTCAAGCTCATTGTTCAGATGAGGATACTGCAGCAAACAGTTTCCTAAGGTCACACAGCTAGTAAGCTCATTTTACAGATGAGAATATGAGGAAAACCCAGACTAAGCTACTTGCCCAGGGTCACACCTCTTCTCAGTGTCTGAGGCCAGGTTTGAACTAAGGAAAAGGAGTCTTCTTGACTGGGGGCCCAGCACTCCAGGAACTTTTGAATCACCTAGCATCATTCCTCTCTATGAGCTGTTCTTCATTTCTTCACCCACAAACTAATGTGTTGAATTTTAAGGTCCCTTATGGCTCTAGATCTGTGAACATCTTCCATCAGGTTTTCCAATCTGAAAAACCCCAATCCCTTGTCTTTTCTTCCAAGGACCTTGGATTATTCTTAATGACTGAGCAATCAAATAACAAATTAAGCCCTTGGGTGTAGTGTTTGCTATTTTCTGATCACACAGAAAATTTACCGATCATTATAGGTCAAGACTGGCAGACTGCCCACATTTATACTCATCCTGGAGATGCGGCCTGTGATGTCGCAGAAAGTATTGGGCATGAAATCAGGAGCAATAGCCTAAATCCCAGCTGCCTATGCTTAGTTGGCCTTGGTGATGTTCAGTCATTTTCCAGTTGTGCCTGATTCTTCTTTTGACCCCATTTGCAGTTTTCTTCGCAAAGGTACCAGAGTGATTTTCCATTTTCTTCTCCAGCTCGCTTTATAGAAGAGGAACTGAGGCAAACTTAGGGGGAAGTGATTTGCCCATGGTGATAACATTTAATATAATTTTTGGACTTTAATAAGGACCAGAGCTTAAATTAATCAACCAGAAGAAAAGGCTGGACCTAACAGTCTTTTTGTTCTCTGAAGTAAGCTCAGAGAATACCTCTTCTTCTGTCCACAAGGTTAGATGGGACTGACTTAGCATACTTTATAAGACCCTTAACCCCAGATACTATCTTGAGTAATAGGACTTTTTTCCATATCTTAATATTTTGTGGACATATACTATGTTATGACATATTAAGGACAGAGAAAATACAGATGTTCTGAGTTGCAATTTCAATTAGCACCATGTCAAATCTCTTATTGCGTTTACAATCTATCCAATTAAGAAATTCCTTTTTCATGGGATAGTTAATCACTCATGGAGACCATAAATCCAAAGGACACAGACAACCTTGGATTGTCCTAAAACAGATTTAAATCTGATCATTCTTATATTAGTCAGACAGAAGTTTTCCTGGCTCCATGATCAAGTAACTGCTAGCTTTAAGGGAATGAACAACCTGCATTTAGCCTGTTGGCCTTTTTTAACCAAATTTTCAGGTCCATAACAGTCAACCAGCTAGTAAGTATCTGAGGTTGAATTTGAACTCAGGAAGATGCATCTTCCTGACTTTAGTTCTGATGCTCTTTCCACTGCACCACCTAGCTACCCTGGGTATCTTAGACAAATCAAATAACAATCTGAGCCTGCTTCTTTATATATAAAGGAGAGAAACTACTTGAGTGGAAAGGACATTAGAAACCATTCCCTCCAGAAACCATCCCATTCTACAGATGAGGAAACAGAGGCCCAGTAGTGTTTATGTGACTTGTCAAAGAGAGCAGGCTGCAGAGGCAAGCTTTGAACCCAGGTTCTCTGTTTCCCTTAACCTGTATACTATACTGTATGTCCTTTTTGAATCAATTAGATTGAAGTATATGTTACAAAGGATTTTAAGATCTACAAAGTAAAATGGGCTTGATCCTGCCAACCTCTCAAGATCTCATTCTATATCTCTTCAGATCACAGCAGATCCCACACAAAAAATATTCTGTACTCATTGTCTCTACTTCACTCATTTTGAAACCCCTCACTGATTGGCTCCTGACTCTACTATTTGAATGAAAATGGTCTCTTCCATACTACCAGGTATCTGTGAGGTTGTTTTGTTTGGTTTTAAAAAAACAGCATTAATCCTTTAAAAATGCTGGACAGGATCTGACACTGAAGAATAGTATGTCCTCCCTCATACTTTTCCACTTCAGTCAGGACCCTGCTTTTTGGTACTCCTGCCTGATGACCCCTCCTCAGTTGTTTTGTGTAATCATCATTCATCTCCTATGCATTAAGTTTGGATTTAGAGAACAGTGCTCTGAACTGAACTTTCTCTTTCTTTCTCTACACCTTCTGTCACTGATCAACTCCCCTGAGTTCTATTTTCACCTCTGTTTAGATGATTCCTACTTCTATATATCCTCTCTTCATCTCTCTCCTGAGTTCCACTATCTCATGTCTAATGTTCTCCTGGACATCATGGCTGCCATGATGTTCCAAAGGCATCTGATATTCAGCATGTCCTAAAATGAAACCTATTATCATCCATCCAGTCCTCAAAGCATGCCTACATTTTGGTTGTCCAGAATGGGTGAGGCAATAGTCTTTTGGGTGCTTGTTCTAGTCGAATGAAAACATTTTGAAAACTGGGCTTAGTTCAAGGGTTTACATTTGAGAAAGAAAATTGACAAGATAAAATAAGTTCAAAGGATGAAGACTAGGATAGTGGGGGTATCTGTCTTTGGATCCACATGCTAAAGAACGGTTAAGAGAGCTGGGTCTAGTTAGTCTGGAAAAGAGAAAACTTGAAAGCAGTGAATGATGGAGTAGGGGGTGGAAAAAACATTCCATTTTCAAAAATTTGAAGAGCTAAATAGTTTGACAGAAAGATTAGACCTTATGGACCCTGCCTTATGAGAGCTAGAATCAATGGTTAGAAATTACAGGAAGGTATATTTGGGCTCAACATAAGGAACAAATCCATCACAATTAGATCAAAATGGCAGGAATAGCCTTAGGAGGTATTGATTTTCCTATGACTAAGGGATCCTCCCAAGAAGGCTAAGTGACTACTTTGGTTGGATATTTTAGAGAAAATTCATACTCCAGCACAACCCAGGACCAGATGATCTCTAACTTCCATTTAGTTCTCAAATTCTATGATTTTATTAGTGAGTACTCTCATGCAGGATTTTTTTTGAAACAAGCAAAGTGAATGTGCTAAAAATTGTGAGTCTCATCTGGGGCAGGTGCAAGGGAGGAATAGCTCATTCCCTTCTTTTTTTGGGCAACATCTTTTTTTATTATATTTGTTTTCAGTGTTCTACAATCACTTCCATATAAACTAAACTTCCCCCCTCCTTACCCCATCACTCCTCCCTCCCTTCCTGAGTCAGTATACAACTTGTTATAGGTTCTACATATGAATTTCTATTAAATACATTTTCATCTTAGTCATGTTGCATAGAAAAATTAAAATGAGTGGGAGAAATCATAAAACAAACCAAAATGTAATACAGAAGGAAATGATCTGCTACATTCTGTGATCAAATTCAATAGTTCTTTCTCTGAATGTGGAAGGCATTTTGCCTTAAGAGGTCATTGGGAATTTTTTCATTGCAATGAAGTTCTGAGTCTACTGGAAAAAATCCTGGCACACTGTCGTTGTTGCTGTGCATAAAATTCTCCTACTTCTGCTCCTTTTGCTCAGCATCATTTCATATAAGACTTTCCAGGCCTCTTTGAAATCTTCCTGTTCATCATTTCTTACAGCACCATAGTATTCCATTACATTCATATACCAAAATTTATTCAGTCATTCCTCAACTGATGAGCGTCTTCTTGATTTACTGTTTTTGGCCACCACAAAGGGTGTTGCTATAAATATTTTTGTACATGTGGGACCCTTACCCATATTTATGATGTCTTTGGATACAGTCCTAGAAATAGTATTGCTGGGTCAAAGGGTATGCACATTTTTGTAGCCTTTTTGGCATAGTTCCAAATTATTCTCCAGAATGGCTGGATCACTTCACAGCTCCCCCAACAATGAATTAGTGTTCCAACTCTCCCACATCTTCTCCAACATTTGCCATCATCCTGTTTTGTCATGTTAGTCAATCTGATAGGTGTGAAGTGGTACCTCAGAGTTGCTTTGATTTGCATCTATCTAATCAATAGTGATTTAGAGCATTTTTTTATATGACTATAGATAGCTTTGATTTCTTCCTCTGAAAACTGCCTGTTCATATCCTTTGATCATTTATCAATTGGGGAATGACTTGTATTCTTGTACGTTTGACTCAGTTCTCCATATATTTTAGAAATGAGACCTTTATCACAGACACTACTTGCAAAAACTCTTTCCTAGTTTTCTGCTTCCCTCCTAATCTTGGTTGCATTGGGTTTGTTTGTGCAAAAACTTTTCAATTTAATGTAATCAAAATTATCTGTTTTTCATTTCATGTTTTAGATCTCTTGTTTTGTCAAAAATTCTTCCCTTCTCCATAAATCTGATAAATACACTTTTCCTTACTCCACTAATTTGTTTAGCGTCTCTGTACCTAAATCATGTACCCATTTGGACTTTATTCTTGTGTATGGTGTCTGGCATTGGTCTCTGCCTATTTTCTGCCATACTCTTATTCAGTTTTCCCAGCAATTTTTGTCAAACAGTGAGTTTATATCCCAGTAGCTGGGGTCCATAGGTTTATCAAAGTGTAGATTGTTATATTCGTTGATTATGGTGTCTTGGGTACCTAACATATTCCACTGGTCTACCTTTCTGTTTCTTAGCCAATACCAGGTGGCTTTGATAATTGCTGCTTTATAATACAATTTGAGTTCTGGCAGAGCTAAGCCACCTTCCCTAGCATTTATTTTCATTAGTTCCCTGGAACTTTTCTTTCTCCAGATGAATTTTGATATTTTTTCTAGTTCTACAAAATAATTATCTCATAGTTTGATTGATATGGCACTGAATAAGTAAACTAATTTAGGTAAAATTGTTATTTTTATTACATTGGCTCAGGACATCCATGAGCAACTAATGATTTTCCACTTATTTACATCTTACTTTATTTGTGGGAAAAGTGTCTTGTAATTGTGTTTGTATAGTCCCTGGGTTTGTTTTGGCAGGTAAACTCCCACATATTTTATAGTGTCTACTATAGCTTTAAATGGGATTTCTCTTTCTATCTCTTGCTGTTGGGCTTTGTTAGTAATATGGAGAAATGCAGAAAATTTGTGTGGGTGTAGTTGTTCATTATTTCCAGTAGTTTTTTACTTTATTCTCTGGGATTCTATAAGTATATCATCATATCATCTCCAAGGAGTGACAACTTAGTTTCTTCTTTGCCTATTCTAATTTCTTCAATTTCTTTTTCTTCTCTTATTGCTACAGCTAACATTTCTAGTACCACATTGAATAACAGTGGTGATAATGGACATCTTTGTTTCACTCCTGATCCTATTGGAAATGCATCTAGCTGGTCCCCATTGCATATAATGTGTGCTGAAGGTTTTAGGTAGATACTGCTTATTATTTTATGTAAAGTTCCCTTTATTCCTATGTTCTCCAGTGTTTTCAATAGGAATGGGTGCAGGATTTTGTCAAAAGCTTTTTCTGCATCTATTGAGATAATCGTGTTGTTTCTGTTAGTTTTGTTGTTGATATGATCAATAATGTTAATAATTTTCCTAATATTTAAACAGCCTTGCATTCTTGATATAAATCCTTTCTGATCATAATGTATTATCCTAGTGATTAGTTGAATTCCTTTTTCTAAAATCTTATTTAAAATTTTTCCATCTATTTTGGGGTTTTTTTTTCATAAAACCAGCCCTTTGTTTTATTTATTAATTCAATAGTTTTCATAATTTCAATTTTATTAATCGGTCCTTTGATTTTCAGTATTTCTAACATGGTATTTACTTGGGGATTTTCAATTTGTTCTTTTTCAAGATTTTACACCTGCATGCCCAATTTATTGATCTCCTCTTTCTCTGTTTTATTCATGCAGGCATTCAAAGATATAAAGCTTCCCCTAAGAACTACTTTTGCAGTATCCCATAAGTTAGGTTATCTCATTATTGTCATTCTCTTTGAATGAAGTTCTTGATTTGTTGTTGAAGTTCTATGATTTGTTGTCTAACCCACTACTTCTTTAGGAGTAGATTATTTAGTTTCCAATTAATTTTTGGTCTAGCTTTGCATCATTTTTATTATATGTAATTTTTATTGCATTAAGATCTGAGAAAGATGCATTGACAATCTCTGCCTTTCTGCACTGGATTGTAAGGTTTTTATGCCCTAATACATGGTCAGTTTTTTTGTCTGTGCCATGTACCGCTGAGAAAAAGAAGTATTCCTTTCTATCCCCATTCAGTTTTCTCCAGAGATCTATCTTATCTACCTTATCCAGAGGTTTATTCATCTCCTTAACTTCTTTCTTGTTTATTCTAAGGTTAGATTTATGAAGTTCAGAGAGGAGGAGGTTGAGACTCCCCACTAGTATAGTTTTGCTGTCTCTTTCTTCCTGTAACTCCTTTAACTTCTCCTCCAAGAATCTGATGCTATACCACTTGGAGCATATATGTTTAGTAATGATATTGCTTCATTTTCTATGGTGCCTTTTAGCAGGATGTAGTTTCCTTCCTTATCCTTTTTGATTAGGTCTATTTCTACTTTTCCTTTGTCTGAGATTAGTATTGCAACCACTACTTTTCTTACATCAGCTGAAGCACAATATATTCTGCTCCAAACTTTTACCTTCACCCTGTGTATCCCCCCATTTCAAATGTGTTTTTTGTAAACAATATATTCTTGGATTATGGCTTTTAATCCATTCTGCTATCCATCTCCATTTTATGGGAGTATTCATCCCATTCACATTCACAGTTATGATTACTCTCTGTGTCTTTCCCTCCAACCTCTTTCCCACCATTTGTGCTTTTAGTTCTCCCTTCTCTCTTCCCCTCCACAATACAGTTTTAATTTTTCACTACCACCTCCTGCAGTCTTCCCTTCCTTCTTTCAGCCCTCCTTTCTTTTACTGCCCATTACCTTTACTACTTCTTCCCTCCCTTTGAGCCTCCCCTCCTATTTCTTCTCCCCTTCCCCTCCTACTGCCTATAGAGCTAGTTAGATTTATATACTTAATTAAGTTTGTTGCTCCCTCTTTGAACCAAATCAGATGACAGTACCTCTCAAATAATGCTCATCTCCCTCCCCTCTTTCCCTCTACTGTAATATAATTTGTACTTCTTCCTGTGATGTAATTTACTATTTTCTGCTTCCTCCTTTTCACATCCCCTGTTACAATCCATTTACATGCTTAAATCACATTTTTATCATCATATCATTTACTTTATACCCGTTCCCTCTATCTATGTATATCCCTTTTATATTTCTTAATAGATATATAATTCTCAAGATTAACAAATGTCTTCTTCCCTTATAGGGAGGTAAACAGTTTTCCCACATTGAGTAACAAGTTTTCTTTTCCCCTGTTTACCTTTTTATTCTTCTCTTGAGACCTGCATTTGAAGATAGAATTTCCTATTGAGTTCTGGCCTGTTTTTCAGGAAGGTCTGGAAATCCCTTATTTCACTGAATGCCCATCTCCTTACCTGAAATATTATGCTGAATTTTGCAGGGTAATTGATCCTTGTCTGTAGTCCCTGCTTTGCCTTGTGGAATATCACATTCCAATTCTTCGACCTTTTAATGTAGAAGCTGCAAAGTGCTCTGTGATTCTGACTGTAGCTCCTCGATATTTGAACGACTTCTTTCTAGCTGTCTGTAGTATTTTCTCCTTCACTTGATAATTCTGGAATTTGGCAACAATATTTCTTAGTATTTTTAGTTTGGGATCCCTTTCAGGAGGTAAACAGTGAATTCTTTTAATGACTATTTTGCCCTCTGAATCTAGCACTCCTGGGCAGTTTTCCTTGATGATTTCTTGGAATATATTGTTGAGACTCACTTTTTTCATCATGGCTTTCTGGTAGATTAATAATTCTTAAATTTTCTCTCCTGTATCTATTTCCCAAGTCAGTTTTTCCAATTAGATATTTTACATTTTCTTTGATCTTTTCATTCTTTAGATTATGTTTGATTGATTTTTGATGTCTCACAGAATCATTAGCTTCTACTTGCCCAAGTCTAATTTTCATCAAATTGTTTTCTTCAGTTTACTTTTGGATCTCCTTTTCTATCTGTCCAATTACTCCTTTTAAGGAATTATTATCTCCAGTTAATTTTTGTACTTTCTTTCCCATTTGTCCAATTTTCCCAGTTAGGGTATGTCCTTCCTTCTCCATTTGTCCAATTTTCCCAGCTAGATTTTGTGTTTCCTTTTACATTTGTTCAATTTTCCTGTTTAAAGAGATTTTCTCTTCAGTGAATTCTTTTTTCATACTTTTAAAATCACTGGCCATTTTTTTATTCTATTTCCTTCCTCAGCTCTTCCAAGAGTCATCTTCATGCATGCAAGTAGTTCATAGTCCCTTCTGAAGCTTCAGATGGGGGTACAGTCTCAACACTGACCTCTTTGTTATTTGTGTTTTGGTCCTTGTTCCTACAGAAAGATTCTATGGTCTTTTTCTTCCTCCTTTGCTTCTTAATCATGATGGTGAGGTTTTGTGTGTTGTGGCCTCTGGTTCTTTCAGCTAGAAGCTAAAGAACCTGGTGCTGAGCTGGCTGGTGTGAGAAAGCAAAGGCCAGATGAAATCTGTTTGTGTTTCCCAAGATTAGCCCTGGAACTAGCTAGTTAAGTGTGGGGGAGCGGTGGTCTGGTCATGGGAGATCTCCTCAGCTGAGACAGAGCAAAGGCAAGGTCAGCACTTGGTGATCCTTGCTGCAGTAGTGTCTTTCCATTTCCCCTGGAGCACTAAGGCACCTGGGTCTTGATGTTGGTGGCTGCAGGCTCCACCCACCTGGACTTAGGATCTGCTGTCTGTTGGATCATTGAGGTGGGGCTGTCTGGGACAGCTTTGGTCCTCTGCCACAGTAAGAGGAATCCTTCTTAGTGATTTTCCTAGCCTCAGGTGCTATGAGAGTGTTTGCCCCTTCTGCTGATCCCACTGATCCAGGATTTTTCAGGGAAAATATTTTATGGTGCTTTCAAGGTCAACAAGGCTAGGGGGAGAGAGCATTTGCCAATCACTCCACCATTTTGGCTCCCAGAAGTTCAAGTAGGTGACTTACAGACATTTATTCTGTGGGGTGAAGGTCTTGGACACAGCTACTGTAGAGGTTTCTGTGGCTCCATCTATGGCTGTCACTAACTTGGGTCTGCTGGACTTCCACTCTGAGCTGCAATCCTATCTTGCTGCCACTTCCTCAGACCACCCCAGGGCTTTCCTGCTTGGCCCTGCTGCGGCAGGATGCACTGTGCTGTATGCTGTGTGTTGTGTGCTGTATGCTCCTCCACCCCTATGGAACAGATTCTTCCCATCAATCATCCAGTCTGTCTTGGGCTATTTAACTGCCATAGTCTGTCTCCTATTGAATTCCACACCTCAAAAATTTGGTCAGATTCTCTTTTTTAGAGGTATCTGAGGGAGTTTGTCTAAGAGCTTGTGTGAGTAGTTGCTCTGACTCTTCCATCTTGGCTCTGCCCCTCAATAAAAGAAAACTTTCTCGTATTTTAAAAGGATTCTGTAGAAATACAACTGCAAGCCCAAGGTATAGGGAATGAAAGCCCATTCCACTCACCAAATCTGGCATGAAAACATAATACATGAAGGGTATTAGTGTGTGTATATATAAATATATATATATATATATATATATATATATATATATATATATATATATATATATATATATATATATATATACTCACACACACACACACACACACACACACACACGTGTGTGTGTGTATTGTATATGAATGAATGAAAAAGAAGAATGGTGTAAAAAAGAGTGGAAACAGGAGACTGATGGAGGCCTGTTGGAGAGAGTATGGAAGAAGGATCTTCAGAGAGATTTAGTAGAGGGAAGAAAGAGCAATTTGCTAGCATTGAAATAGAGTAAAGCCCAGTCTCCTACAAAGACTCTTTGTGATATGTGAGCTGAAGCAGAAATAAACAAGTAACAGGACATGAGGTCTTGATATTTCCTGGTGAACAAGGAAAGGGGGAATGAGTGCACAGGAGATGAGAAGGGAGAATGTAATGTGACAACTGCCATGTCGTTCCTAGGGAAAAAAAATATTAAAGGGTTATCATTGAACAGATCTTCTAAGAGCTGAGATCCTGACTGTCCTACAAAGACAGGGTCAAGCATGGAAAATAGTAGCAAATGAAGAATATGACCTGCGAAAGTAGGAACAAAATATTATAAAGTCAGCAATAGAGAATTTTGAGAGGTACTTTTCCTTTATTCATATGAGGGAATATATTCTTATAAGAATAAGGCTGGGCTCATGGTCTCCATGGACAACTCTAGGGCTTATTAGGCAGCACTTCATTGTAAAGGCAGTGGATTTGAGTATAATGAGATTGGTTAGGTCCTGCCCTGTTACATTCTGTCTGGAGGAGACCCTGCTGAAGCTTATAAGGAGCTGAGCTGGGCTCTCCAGATACTGTCAATGACCTATGTGCTCAATGCTGAAGGATTTCAAAGCAATCTTCTGGTTTCACATGAAAGCATCAGGAAGAGAGTAGCTGTATCAAAGATGAGATACTGGAGAGTAGACCTTAAAAGAAGTAACTCCATTCTCTGGTACTTTCTCCCTATTTATTGAACTTGAGAGAACTTGTGGAAAATCCCTTGCTCTTGGACTTCTTGGGGCAGGGAGAAATCAGCTATGATAGCTGTTCAGATATGGCTAACGTGAGCCTGAACTCCAGTCCTCAGGCTGATGATTCTTTGTGTTCCTTTCCTCAGCCTCGGTGATTGAACAGTGATCCTGAGATGGTCATTTTTAGTTTTGGAAACAACTATACAAATTAAGAATCTAGGATTTCATGAACACCTCTGGGGCAGCTAACTAGTAGCAAAAGGAATTTCTACATTTACATTCTTCTCAGCAAAGATGTGTACTGCCAGAAGAAAGAGCCAAGATACGTTCTGTTTGGACAAAAGACATGGACCTTGAGGGAGTTGTTTGGAGAGTGCAGTGTCAAGCTGAAGAAAAAAATAGCTATTCAACAACTCTCAATAAAGAATAGCACAGGACTCACAAGGCACAGATGGTTCTAAACCGTTCAAGTGGGAGAGAGGAAGGATCCCTCCTGGAGGAAGCTCAGATGAACCAAGGGTCCCTACTTCAAAAATTTTCGTTCCACAATGCAAATTTAAGGATCAAGATTCACAAATGGCTTTTGTTTGTTGGCCCTTTAAGGTCAAAAGCAAACTGTGAAATTTAGGCATCTGAAGTTCAACTACATAATCAAATTGAAGTAGCTTTTCTTGAGCATGAATTATGTGGAATGAATGTACAGTCTCAAGACTTGAGGGACATCTAAGGAGGTAAAAGCCATTGTCCATTTATTTCCTCATGGAATTTATAATCCACTAGGGGAGGATGGATAAGACATAAACTCAAATGAATATAACATAGAGTATATAAAAGAACCATAATGTAATGCCAGACTTCAAAGGAGGGAGGACTCACTTTCTGTCTGGCAACCAGAAAACATTTCATGAAGGCAAGCAGAGTTTTAGAGCCTGTGGGAGACAGAAACTTTACAAGTTTTAATAAATCCCTGTCCTCAACGAGTTTACATTAGAGAACAGAAGAGTCTTATTAATATGCAAACAAACACAAAAAATAAGGAATATGTTGCTTTTTAAAATAATGTTCAAATATAACCTTTTGGGATTTATACAGTATGAATTCTGGTTTTCACTTGTGACCATGTATGCTTATAAGTCTTTCTTTTGTAGAAGTGGAAATAAATTGCTTTCCTGTAACTTATCTACCTTGGCCCTTCAACACCTTTCTTCTTCCTTTTGACTAAACCCATCACATAAGTCAAATCTAAGCCTTAAGGTGATTTACTCAAGGGCTCTGGGACACAACACACAGAGAACCATGTGCAATAAAAGCTTGACTCCCCTCTTTCAAGGCCAGACTTCCCTCAGCATTAACCTTGGAACATACATGAGCCCAGAGTTGAGGGACTTCTTCTAGAATGGTCCCAATCCCTCCAGAAAAGCAACTGGTCTGCTGGTTTATAGGAAAATGAAGGTGGGTATAAAGAGAAGGCAAGAGGTTGAGTGGACACACCATTTCTTTGGCCATGCAAACCTCACATAAGACTGCACTGATGTTCAAAGAATTTCAGTGTTTTTCTGGATCCCAGATTATTTGATGATTCTGGACAACTACATGCCCATCTCTTGCTTCTTTAAAATAATCTTCCTGTAAAGGACCCACTTGTACAAATTATTTATAGCATGATTTTGTGGTGTTGAAGAACTGGAAATCAAGGGGATGGCCATCAATTGGCGAATGGCTGAACAAGTTGTGGACTGATTGTGATTGAATACTACTATGCTATAAGAAATGATGAGTAGGTGAATATAAAAAAAAGCTGGAGAGACTTATATGAACTTATGCAAATTCAAATAAGCAGAATCAGAAGAACATTGTATGCTGTAACCACAGTATTGTACAATGATCAGCTGTGAATGACTTAGCTGTTCTCAGCAATACAAAGATCCAAGACAATTCCAAGGGACTCATGATGAAAAATGCTGCCCATCTCTAGAGAAAGAACTGATGGAGTCTGAATTCAGAGTGAAGCTTACTATTTTTTCATTTTTTTTTTTCCATAGGTTTCTTTTTGGCCTGAATTTTCTTTCACAACATGACTAATAAGGAAATGTTTTGCATGATAGCACATATATAACCTATATCAAATTGCTTATTGCCTCGGGGGGGGGGGGCAAGGAAGAGAGAGGGAGAGAATCTGAAAATCAAACTTTTAAAATACGAATGTTAAAACTTGTTTTTATGTGGAATTGGAAAAAAATTTAAAAAATAAAATTACCTCCCTTCCAAAAGAAAACTACTTATCACTCAACATGTATCTATACTCCTTCCCCCTAGATTTAAATCAGACTCTGACACACTTGGTGCAGTGGGAAGACTATTGTTAGATGGACTCATTTCTAGCAGCTATTGGAGGCTCATCCAAGTTCTTTAGCATCAGAAAGATTGAAAAAGAATCTTGTTGTGATGGATGGAAGTGTGCTCATTGATTTTTCAGTGGCCCAGAAACCCACAGGCACAGTTCCCCTCTTCTGATTGCTAACTTCTCTGGGACTGTTTGGAATTGTTGTGACCTCAGGAATGCAGGTAAAATAATGGATTGAATGGCTGGAGGAAGCAGCATAAGTCAGGGACCTGGGCAAGGGCAGGAAAATCAGTGGCTAAGTACTACCTTGTCTGCCTTTGGATCTTTGACACGACCTTTGGGGACCTTGGGAGTTTATGTTCTAAAACGGGAAGTGAGAGCTTTTAAGATATTGGTACCTGGGAGGGGATGAATAATCCTCTGGGTATTCCTTCAGAAGCCCATTTGAAGGAATACTGGCTATATTCCTTCTCCTGTCTGCTCTTGATAGAGAGTAGAGAGAAAGAGGTGGGAAGGAAATTCTAGATTCTGGGAAGGATCCTTTTGAAATTGGCTTGGAATCAGTCAGAGTAAAATGACATGAATAGTTGAATTTTGACCAGTCCAATCTAAAGTAAGTTTATTTCCTAAAAAGAGAGGAATTGTATTGCTCTCTCTGTTCTGTGTTTGTCTGTGTGTTTGTGAAGTGTTTGCTAAACTGTAAATGTAGCCAAGCAGAGTAGCTAAGGCAGTAGCTGGACTTTCCCTTGGATTTCTGCTATCTCTTAATCTCCCCTCTCCTTCCCTCCCTGATTACAGTAGCCTCAGAGGAGTGAGTGGGCTGGAGAGAGAGAGAGATAGAAAAGAAGATGTTTTACTGTTTGGTTTGATGATGGTGTTAACAGAAAGTTTGAAAACTTTTAAGAAGTTGGTAAAAAAGAAAAATCTTTCTTTCTGCATTCTAAACCCTGGTCAGGTTTGTGAAGGTGAAAAAGACGTTTGCTCTTTGCAGAGTATTTAAAAAAAAAAAAAGTGGTTCTATTGATAAGTTAAATTGTTAAGCTCTGATCCTCTAAGATTTCTTTTTAAAGAATAAGAAAGCTGGAAGAGTTGGTGAGTATTGCATTTCAAAGATAAAAAAAGGGGGGGGGCGGAAATGAGTAGGCTGGTGGAGTGTCAGTGTGCTCCCTCCCCTCCCATCCCACTTAAGAAAATGTTTAGCCTGGTAGGGAAACCAATAGACTATTTATGAAGTTTATTGAATTTAAAAAATTTAAAATTGTTTATTGTTATTTGTAATTATTACTATTAGTTATTAAGTTTCCAAGCTTCATGGATGGAAGTCACACTTTGTCAGTGTTAAATTACTTAAGCCCTTTTGCCTGGGCAAGGAGTTTTTTAATTAATCTGACTAAAACTTTCTTTTGAAACTGGGAAGATCATTCCCTTCTGAGGAGGGTGGGCCATTCCCTAGCTCACCTAAAGGAGGATCTCTTTTGTAATGGAAATTAGCACAGTAAATTACTGGCAGTGGGGTGTGAAAAGTTCAGTTTTGACTTGATGAGATCTCAAAGCTAAAATTTGTACTTCATGTTTAAATTAAGCAAATATATCTGATACCAGAAGACAATGTGTTTGAAATTGCGAATTCACTTTGCAATTTCAGTGATTTCTTTCAGAAGCATTAACTCTGTCCTTGTGTTCAGACCATGTGGACAAGGGGGAGGTTACCCCCTCCCAGTCTAAGTTAATTGGGAAAGCTCCCTGTCTGGTGGTCCTTGGAGGAGAGAGGGGAGTTGGAAAAGGGCGTTTCAGCTCTTTAAGGAAGTAGAGTAAAACGAGATTATGGGAAGTTATAAAAAAAGATTTCTTTTAAGTAGCAAGGGTATTTAAAAAGAAAAAAGGAAGGGTAAAATGTTTATCATTAGTGATTATAAATTCAGGTTTGATATGATTTCAAGTTAAAATCTGTCCTGAAGGAATTACAAGTAGCATTTGAAAATGCTCTTCCTATCAGGATTAAGCAGAAAAAGATACTGTTATTCTGCATTTCTGATTGTACAGTGCTTAACACAAGGATGGGTATATGTTAGATGCAACATTAATCTAACACAATTGTTACACAATTTTTAAATTTAGAGTTTGTTACATATATAGAGACTGTGGTTTTAAAAAGATGTGATAGAAATTTGAAAATCTGAAACTTATATTTGATTATAAATAAGGAGACAGAAAAATCATGTAACTTTATTTGATAATTAATGCTTCAGTCAAATTTGAGATGACTCTATCTAAAAGGACATCAAGTGATAGTAAAGAGATGATCGTAAAGAGATGAATTGCTGTGCAAGGTGATGTGGAAATCCACTCACCTGAATGAGTAATGGCTTATTTTAAGTTTTAAGTAAGCTTATTTTTAAATTTTTAAGTAAATCCAAATATTCTTATACTAGGAAATGCATCATTAAATTAATGATGAATTGGTTTAAAAAAGCTGTTATGAATTCTGTGTAAGTTTCTGTGTTGTAGAATTCCTATTGAGAAAAAGAGAATCCTTGGGAAAGAAATACATATATATTTTTATATATGGGTGTGATTTTTCAAGCCTGTTCCATCTAAGGTTGTATTAAGTATGTTAAAATCTTATTTCTGCTGTTTAGTTTTAACTAAAATTGTTTTTTGTTATGAATCAAGCATTTACAAAAGTACCTTTGTAAAGGAAGTTTACGTGCAAATGTGCAAAGGCCTTGGTTTTAGATCTTGTAACATTTGCCATGGTTCATGAGGATTTTGTGATAAATTGTAAACTGTTCTTAAAAGAGGAAAATATTTGTTTTATGAAGAAATGTTTGGAAAATCTTTTGTATGATTTTTTAAAGGCCTACCTGCCAAATCTATGTCTGTAAGATAATTTGCTATAATAACTTCAGGTTTTATGGGGGTTGGAAGATAAGGGACAAGATAAGAGAGACCAGGAATTTTATGGCCTCAGGATAAATGTGATAAATTTTAATACAGTCTCCTGGCCCCATTCCCCATTTGAAGTCTAGTCATTACAGAAGGACTTCTTAATATCTAATCTGAACTCAGATGAACACTTGTTTTGGTGATAAATAATCTCTAGTGATAGGTCCCTGGGATGGGATCCTTTTGGCTCAGTTTCCCCCTTGTGTTCCTCTGAAAAGGGATGTCTTTCCCTTTGCTTTTTCTGAGTCTGGTTATAAGGTGGAGATATCTAATTAGTTCCTTGCTTTTCATCTACATGGCAGGTTTCTATAATCAAAGGAGATAGTTTAAGATGTAAGTACAATGCAAGTAGTGGAATCTTGTTGTTTTCAATTAATTAGGTAAATGGGTACTCTGGTATGGTGTTGTGAAAGATAAAATCCATGGAATAGAACATTCTTTCTAAATGTTATGGGAATAATTAGATAACCGAAAGGAAAACAAATAATAGATGTGATGTTGTATCATTGTTCCATAGAAAATGACAGGGATTTAAAGTTCACTGTAATTGTATGGAATTGTTGAAGTTAAGGGTACTTGGGACTCCCTCACCAAAAAAAAAAAATGTAGTAACATGCTGGGTCCTGTTCAAATGAATTTAACCCAAGCCTTCTTTCAGCTAAAGAAGGTCAAATTTTATTATCTTATCTACAGAGGGACTAAGGAAGTAATCCAGACCACCTTGGGGTTCCAGGCTTGGTCTTGATGGGAGTGACCAGCAACCTAGAGATTTGGTTTGATAGGGCAAAGTGATAGGGAGAAGCTCATGCACCTCTAGAGAGCCAGTTCACATGGGAAGATCCAAGGAGTTTTCAAGGTGAGGTTTTTCCAGGGCCCTTTTAGTAAAATGGGACTAAAACTCTATTGGGTGTAATGGACAAAGATCCCAACTTGGAATAAGGTCTTTACATGTTACAAAGACCGAATGGGTAAACACAATTAATTACTGAGACTAACTCAGAGATATCTTCAGTTTGAGAAAAAGAATTTCAGTCTTAATTTTCTTAGAGGCAGGTAACCTCTGGCAAAATTTGGCATTGATAAGTTGAATGTTTCTGTTTTGATATGAATTTATTATATGAACATAAGTTGAAGTTAGTGTTTGAACTTATCATATGTGTAGCTCATTCTTTTAGATTAAGCAGGGTTAGAAAGAGATAGAGTACTTTGGGAAACAGGTGTAAATCTATTAGAAAAATAACTTATGGCTTTAATGGTAAATTTGATTTTATGATTGTTATTTTATCAGGAAGTAGAACATGCATAGAAAGATATGTAAGTTACTTAAGACTTGCTTCAAAAGATGTTCCTTAGCCAATGTGAAGCTATAGTCATATTTGAGACTGATTATTGGTTGTTTGATTGAATCCAAGCTTCCCAGAACAAATCCCCTTAAAGGATTAAATGATTTAAAAAATGTGTTCCGTGAAGTTTGGATTCAGTCACAGTTCCACACTTGAGGATCTAGAGGACCATATGTGTCCTCCAGGCCCCAGGTTCTAGGCTATATAAGAGTGCTCTCATATTGAGGTTGTGGTCCAATAAAACCCTCAGGTCTTTTTCAAATAAAAATGTCAATGTTCCCCTCAAAGCTCCTACTTGTCAGGTCAGTCACTGTAGAAGGATCCCAAGAGTAACCCTTATATCTGGCCTTTTAGGAGACTCTAGCCCCCCTCCCTCCACCCCCTGGTTTTCAGAAGATCAAGAAACTTGTATGAGAGGAAGGGGAGCAGAACCACATTTTACTTTTCACTGACTTCTAACTGAAATTCAGCATTTCCTTCAGTTATTTAAAAACATTGTTTTCAGGCAAGAGATCCATAGGCTTGCTTGGCAAAGAGGTTCATGACACACACAAAAACAAGAATCCCTGATTTAGACAGGCATTTCTAAATGACGCATAGTTTTCCCTTGCAATGCTCCCAGTCACTGAGGCTTCCAAGTCATCCTTAGCTTCTCACTTCCACTCAGCCAACACATCCATCCAATCTGGAGCTAAGCCTGCTTGTTTCTACCTTAGAATCAATTCTCCTATACGTGCACTTCTGTCCTGCAACAGTCACCACCTGGCTTATCAAGTCATGCCTGGACTATTTCAACAACCTGCTGTCTATGTGTTCAATATTTCCCTGTAAATCTGCAGTCAAAGCAACCTCTATAAAGCCCCCACACACACACACTTAGTAAAGTACTCTTCTTCTCACTGTAAGACAAGCATACCCAATAAGAGCTTTTTTTTAAATTCTCCTTATTACTTCCAGGATATATATGTGTATCATAGATATGCATTATGTGTGTATATACGTATATACATACACATATACTTGTATATATACACATGTGCATTCCTGTTGGCTTTTAAACCCCTCCAGAGCCTGGCCCTCCCTACCTTTCCAGTCTTCTTACACTTTACTCCCTTCCACCCATTCTCTGATCTAGTGACACTGGCCTATTTGCTCGCTGTTCCTCAAACAGGATACTCCCATCTTCTGACCTGCCTGTCCCTACTTGTTTCCACCATCTGGCTCCCTTTAAGATTCAGATCAAAATCTACCTTTTGCAAAAAGACTTCTCCCCCCTCTTCCGACAAGACTTCTGCTTTGCTTTTCACATTTTGTCCGTATAGCTGTAGGCACGTTCTCTTCCACTACAATGAATGCTCGTTGAGGTCAAGGCCTGCTTTGGGCTTCCAGGATGGCCCCTCCATGCGATTGGCTTAAGAGAGCCAAATGAGCTGACCTCATCTGCCCCGCTGCACTAGTGGGCCAGTTCTCTCTCTAATCCATTTTCCACCCATGACAGCTCTTCAGAACCTAGAAGATGGCTCCCACGGAAGCCTTGGCAGACGCCAGGAACGAGCACACCAGCAGGAAGTCAGCGCACCCAGGGGATCTGCTGCAGCTGACTAGACTAGAAACTTATCAGTCTAGAGAAACTGACCAGACGAGAGAAACTAACCAGACTAGAGAAACTGACTAGCCTAGAGAAACTGACTAGCCTACAAACGGGGCAGTCTCCGAGGAAGACAGCCTGGGTAGGGGAGCGGAGAAGATGGGGCACAGAGCAGGGCCACACATCTAGGAGTTAGGCACGCTGAAAACCCTCGGGTCATCCATGTTGCCCACCACGATATTGTGCGGGTGCTCTTTGCGTGCATCTGGTCACTGGTGTCATCGGCGTGGTAGGACTTGGAGCCGTGGCTTTTCCCTGGCACCCGCTCGCTTGTGGTAGTGCCCATGGCGGCTCGGGGGTTCCCAGCAAGGGGGGATTCCTTTGTCCTTCTCCTCCGCCGCCACTTCTCAGGCTTCCTCAGGGCACCAGCCCCTCCTTCTCCAGGGAAGTCGGCGAGCAGGAGCCCGAGATCCCCTGCCTTTCTCCGACTGCTCTCCAGGAATCCCCCGGAACAGCTGCCCCCCCACCCAAGATGCTGCCCCATTCGACTTGGCAGGGGAGCACTCTCCTCCTGGGAGGGGATGTCGGAGGAAGGCAACCGCACGTGCGCAGAAGTGGTTACTCTTCATCTTGGGGTTCAATAAATTTATTGAAAGGAAAGGATCTGTGGTTCCTGTTTCCTCCTAAAATGGCAAGGAAGCCGCTGGGGGGCCCCCCCGCCCCTCCCCAGCTCATGACCCTTTAGGCGGTCAGGCTTGTTCTTCATGGTACTGGAGGGGCTCGGTGGGCATGGTCCTAGGAGTGGAACCTGCGGAAGAGAGGGGCAGCCTCTCTGCTCCCCAGCCTCACAGTCTGAGTGTGGAGCCAGGTGAGGGTGTAGGGTCCAGCCAGTCCCTTGCATAGAGGGAGAAACTGAGGGTATGGGGGAGGGGAAAGTAGGCATCGGTGGCAGTTCTATTATCTGTGTGTCTCTTTTTATTTTTCACTACCTTGCTCAAATAATTCAGGGTTTATCTTATGAACTACGACAACTTTTATTTCATTAACTACTTCCCAATTACATTTAAAATAATATTTTTAACATTCATTTTTTAACTAAATTCCAAATTCCCTCCTACCCCTTTAAGAAGGCAAGCATGGTATTGATTATACGTGTGAAGTCATGCAAAATATTTGCATATTAGCCATGTTGCAAAAAATAATGACAAAAAGCAAGAAACTAAGGAACTTTAAAAGTCTTCTTTAATCTGCACTCAGAGTTGAGCATTTCTCTCTCTGGAGGTGGAGAGCATTTTTCACAGTCAGTCCTTTGCAATTGTCCTGGATCATTGTATTGCCATTCTCAGCTAAGTCCTTCACTGCCACTCCTCATCTATATGCAATGTTCTCCTGGTTCTGCTCACTTTGCTTTTAGGCTGTATCTCCCATGATTTTCTTATTATCAGTTCTCATCAAACTGAAGAGTTAATGGTCTGTGCACAGACCGCTAACTCGAGAATAGCTTCCACTTTAATAATAAGCCTTCTTGCCTACTGAAATGTAAAGTTTCATTCCTCACTATGCTTATGAGGCTCACCATATCCTGTACCCAACAATTTTGAAGAAAGAGTTCATGATACAGAAGCTTGTGGCTTTTGGACGTTCTCAGTGCATTCTACTGAATCATAATTCACCACATACATCTCTCCTTTCTCACCTTTTTCCAGCTTTGCATTAATGAAGTACCAGAGTGAATGTTGATTTAATTCAAAAATGGGACAAGGTGAGAAAGGCGAGATATATGCGGTCAAGTATGGTTTTAAAGAAAGAACTGAGGAAATCTAGAGAATTGTGGTTTGTCCTTCATTCTCCAAAAGCACCATGACATCAGGTAGATGATGACATGATTTGCAATTGACTTTGATTTGAGTGAAGGAGGGCTGTGCAAAGTCATCAGATTCACGTTCTTCTACAGAACCATCTGGGTATAATGGCCAGATAACAATCAGGACAACTAGAGATGGCCCAGCCCAAGGACATGTAGATTTTACAGAAGCCATAAACTTCTCTGTCATGAACTCTTTCTGCAGAATTGGTAGGTGCAGGATATGATGAGCACCAAATAATACAGTAAAAAATGAAAGTGTCTACATTTCAAAGACAAGACAGTTTACAAAAGGGGTCTTATAAGCTCTTCATGAAAAAATTACTTGGACATTGACTAATCATTTCATCCTGAAGTTAAAGCAATGTAAATTAATTTCCACACAGTGAATGAAGGAATCCAGAAAATGAGTTGGTCAACAAATGCTCATTTGATTTGCCAGAGAAATATCTGTCAAAGACAATACCAGGCTAAAATATGAACTTTATAAAAATGTTATAAAGAAGAATTATAAATAATTATGAGGAATATCTTCTCATAAAGCAGTGAAAAGCAAGAGTGGTCAAAGGAGTTAAAAGAAAGATTGACAAGATAGTCAGCTAAACAAAGTCATTCCAACGGCATTTGAGGATGATAAGGAAAGGAAAACTATAAATAGAAGAAAAACAGAAAAAATTTACCAAAAAAAATCATTTCAACAAACTTCTCTAAATCTAGTGGAATCACCATATTTCAACCCTAAAATCGTAGTCCTTAAGGTAGAAATGGCACTAAAGGAAACAAAGCATAGGAAAAGCAACAGGATTGACCAAGTAAATATAAAAATCTGATCTGGAGATTATACAATCATGAAGACATTAGGGGATTGATGTACAAAGTATCTGCAGGAGAAAAAGATACCAAAGATGCAGAAAGAAATGTTGATGGAGAGAATATCAGTGACCAATAACTTATATTGCTTCTCTCCTATCTATATATTGAATGCTTATGAAGATTATTAGCATGAATTGAGAGTATCCTTGATGGTGATACTAATAGCTAATAAGCAGACTTTCTAAAGCAATATTCAGCAATTTACATAATTGACAACAACATCAAAATTGACTGAAAGATGTTTGATATAAGATCCAATTGTGCTCATTTTTTGAGATAATTAGTTGGCTCAGCAGATAAAGCCCTGGACTTGGAGTCAGGAAAACCTGAATTTAAATCCAGCTTCACATATGAACTATATTACCCTGGGCAAATCACCTAACGTCTGTCTGCCTCAGCTTCTTCATCTGTAAAATGGGGTAATAATAGCACCTACAGCCCATTTGTAAAGCACTTTGGAAACCTTTAAACACTATATAAATGCTAACTGTAATAATTATTGCTGATTATGAAAAGCATTTGGATCAATAGAACAACAGATTCTTTGTACAAGGTGTTTCCCATCCATCCATCAAGATCTTTCAGGATCCATTGGAAGAGGTAACAACAGAAATTAATGTTTGGTGACCCTTTGACATTAAGCATCAGATGAAATATCAAACAGAGATGCTTGCTCTCCACAGAGTCCAGGCTGAGGAGGGTGAACTCCTCCATGTGTGGGACAGAGATCACAACCTCAATAGACATCTGAGTCTGAATCAGTGATCAGAGAAAGTCTTTATTCTTTCACATGAGAAAGGGCACAGCCCTTGTCGCTCAATCAGCAGTAGCCAGGGAATGCACTCCCTGACCTTGAGAAGCAGATTTTTATAGCCCTAAGCAAGTCCCCTATCCCCAGTCCTTATCTGTTTCCTCATTGACTGAGTATTTGGGACTTAATGGAAACTTACCAGGGGCTACTGAGATTTAAGATGACTGTTAGAAACTTAACAAAAGGGGGAAAGTCCTTCTAGCCTTCAAATGAGGAAACTACAGTATAAACCAACTCCCACAATCCCTCCTATTTTTTTTTAACATGTCTTTGTGGTTTCCTCACCTAAATCCAATCAATACCTCCTCACATTCTTTCCCCTTTGAATTCTTCTCTTCCTCTATCTCCCCTTTTTAAGAATATAAGAAAGGAGCAATGTTGACCCACGCATTGACAAATTAAAAGGGGGAAGTCCCCTTTCATAAGTACAGATACAGAGATTCAAAATACAAAGGTAAATTAATGAATTGTCCATTTAGAGGTTCCATCTCATATAGCAGTCAGAGGAGGAACATCATCTGATGTATTTTTATGGTCCGGATGCTCCTTCAAGCTGCCTTCAGTACAGCATCTCAGCATCTTCTTCCCTTTATCTACCAGTAGAAATCCAGATGTCCACTCTCCTACAAAGCTGACCTTGGTACAATTTTAGATTACCATTCCTAAGCTTTATATGCTTATCACTCTTACACAATCAAAAGTGGAACTTAAGCCAATTGTCGTGTTTAAGAAATTCACATTAAAACCTACATTTTACATTTTAATTTCCCCCATCAGGAGGATGAGATTTCACTAAGGAGTCAATTATAGGCTCCAGAACTTACAAAAATACAATAAATCCTCATTTATAACACAGTACATTTCACATTATAAAATAATTTCAACTTCTGGTCATGTGATGCTTCTTTTAAAGCATTTACAATATAGACCACAAACCATTTTTGTTTTAACATTTACCAATTGAGACAAAAGTAATGACTATGTATGCTAACCTCATAGGTCCTCATTCTAACTGTTCTCATACTATTATTAAGAATTAAAGGACCCTAACTTATTGTTATTGGTCTAAAATCCAAAGCCTAATAGTTTAATTTTACACTTAACCTCAGATGTTCCCCTACCAACAATCTGTTTTTTAATAGATCTGGTATTATGCCTACAAAACTTTTGATTATAGCAAATTAATATTAAGAGTAGGGACTTTACAAGGAAACAACATCTCCCTAACATCATAGTCAGGAGTAGATTGTCAACTGGCATCCAGCCAGGCTTAAAGATGTCAGTGGGGAAACTGAGTCAGGAGAATCCTACCTCAATCCAGGCTGAACAGCTATTTTCTCAATCTTCCCATGAGATCACCCCTTTGCAGCTCATACCAGCATCTCACAGGCTCACTGGCATCATGGATCAGTGGCTCAGACCACTTTTCTTACTCTCCTCACCTAGAGTTAAACTCAGAAAAACAGTCAGTTAATAGTCCCATAAAATCTTAAAACAGCAAGCTCCAATAATCAGTTTCAGATATGACTATAATTTCACATTGGCTAAGGAACATCTTTTGAAGCAAGTCTTAAGCAGCTTACATGCCTCTCTATACTTGTTATAGTTCCTGATTAAATAACAATCATAAAATCAAATTTACCATTAAAACTATAAGTTATTGCTCTAATAGATTTCCATCTGTTTCCCAAGCTTCCCTATACCTTTCTAACCATGGTCAGACTAAAAGAATGAGTTACACATGAGTTCATTCATGAAATGAATTCAATTCAAAACAGAAACATTTAATTTTTCCATCAATGCAAAATATTACCAGAGGTTACCGGCCTCTAAGAAACTAAAGAATGAAATTCTTTTCCACAAACTGAAGATGTCTCTAGATAGTCTCAGTAATTGATTCAGTCAATTGCTTTTACCCAACTGGTCTTTGTAACCTGTAAAGACCTTATTCCAAGTTGGGATGTAATGCTAGTCAGTCTGGCTTAGAAGGACTCCCTTCTCTTTCGGGGAGATCCCAGATGAGCCCCAAAACTCTGTGGGACAGAGATCACCACCTCAAAAAATGTTGGAGTATGAATCAGAGATCAGAAAAGGTCTTTATTCCTTCTGTTGACCTGAAAACTTGTTGAAGAAAAGGCAACATGGCTGAATGCATATATTTTATGATTTAATTAATTAATTGATCAATTCCCCATAAAGAAAACAGTTACATAATGCATTATGGAGCCAGAAATGTTCTGGCTACCCAGTGCAGAAATCTTCTGGCTTATATACATTTTGCCATGAGAAAGGAACTCTCCTAATTGAGCAAATCATAAATTCAGTAAGACAGGACAATTAACAAAGTAATGTTGGTCAGGCCTTGGGATTCCAGCTGGGTAAACACATGTCTCAGTGATAAAGAAGGAAATCCCACCACTAGTGAGTGGCAGGCTTCCTGCCCTAAACAGATAACTGACATAGGAAAGGGTAAACAAAGTTCAATAGAAACTACGACCTAGGTTAAAGGTCTCCTAAGGAGGGTAGAGTCAGCCTTGGCTGGCTTTTGCTGACATAGGAAGAGGCACCCTCTGAGTTTGCTTCAGAGAGAACAAAGAGATTATTCCAAAATTTTATATTAAACATTATCACTTCTCATGAGAAAGGCCATCACCCTTGAAGTTCAATTAGCTGTAGCCAGGGAGTGCACTAGCTGGCCTTGAGAAGCAGATTTTTATAGCCCTAACCTATTCCCCCATCCTTACCTATTTACTCATTTGCTGAGTACTTGGGATTTAATGGAAACTTATCAGGGGCTACTGAGATTTCAGATGACTTATAGAAACTTAACAAAAGGGGGAAAGTCCTTCTAGTCTTCAACTGAGGAAACTACATTATAGGCTATCTCCCACACTCCAAAAGCTCCTGTTTGCAGATGACATTTTATTGATTTCATCAAGCCCCAAAACATTGCAGAAAATCCTGCAATCACTCAGAGGAATTTAACCTGTCTATCCACGTAGGGAAGATCAAATGGATGAAAATATCTATTGCCTAGAGTTTCAACATGCACCTGACTGTACATCCTGTAGATTTTTCCAACAGTACACACACACATACAGACACACACACACACACACACACACACACACACACACACACTTCAAATGGTCCAAATCAGACACTGACTTGGGCCCAGAGTTGAAAAGGAAGAGAGCACAGAGCAGGCTGGATTACTTTCCAGAAACTGCAAACTTTTACTGAGCCCAGATTTCCCATGAGAGTTTTCTCCTCCTCACTCAAACATGAGGGGATAGTCAACAAATCCCCCAATATGGGGGGCTAGCAAACCAAGCCCCAGTTCTTTGGGCATGTCCAATATGCTCTGCCTGATGTCAATTCATGTGAATATTTGGTTAGCCTGTTTCTAGAAATGTATGAAGAAGGTGCCTTTTCTCAGATCATGTCTTTTTGAAAGACTCAAATGAACAAAACTCTCTCTTGCTGGCAGCATTCAGTGAAAAGGAGGAAATGTTGTGAGCCTTTAAGGGAGAGCTGCCCATGGACAGATGTCCTACCTCCCCACCCAGCCACCGTATGAAGAATTCATTGCACAGTGGATTGCAGTTTGGGGTTTTTTTTGTGTCTGTTTCCTTATGTTAGGTGAATAAGTATCAGAGACACAGCAGAACAGATTATGATTTAGGGAGTTTTAAATGGTTTGAGGAACACCTGAGACCTAACAGTTGGTTTCCATATGTTGCATAAGAAGACACAACCCCTCAGGGTTACTTATACAGTCCTGTAGGGAGAAATCATCATTGCTTTCTAGGGAATCAACCCGCCTATTAGAGTGGGAGTTAGGAGAGTGAATCCAGAGGGTATATTGCATATATTTAAGCCATACTTGTTATTTTATTGATATAGGAAATCCCCAGTAAGGAAACCCTTTGCATAACTACAACAAAAACTTTAAATCTGAAGAGAAAATGCCTTAACATTAGTAAATTTGGGGGCAGATTACGTTTGATAAAGGCCATTAAAAGCCCTTAATCCAGAGTTGTCAATTTCTGCAGGCTCAGGCATTCCTAGGGAGGAGATGTACCTGCCTACTCTCTTTCTGTAAGTTTGTGTCTTCACTCCTCCCTCTATGGATACTTATACTTTGAACATAGAAAGTGCCCTCAGTTTATCTTCTGTTTAGTAAAAGTTTCTGAGTTAATTGAGCTCATTTTGGCTGATTTGTTAAGTGAGAAGTATATCAGCATGGGCTCGGGACCCACAGTTATGAGTAGTATAAATCTAGCTCCTGCAATGTAGGGTGTCCCCTAAGATCCTCAGAGAGTGAATTACAGCAGTGTGCACACTCATTTTGGAAGCCCTGACCTGCCAGTATGAGGGCAGCTTGTTTGATTGAGCCAGCCCAAAGAGAAAAAAGAAGGGAACAGGAAATAAGAATGGGAAGGGGTCAGACAACACATCCACTGCACTACAAAGGATTGGAAAAATATCAGGAAGATAGAATAATCCAGAACAGAGCTATTAAAAAGTTTGAGTTGCTGTGAAGAGAACACCTGTCATAGAACCCATATCCAGGTGAAGCTGACATCAGGCTAAGTTAGGCTTTCAAGGGGAAGCAAAAGACCCAGTTACAGCAGGAAGGAGTTATAGCCTGAGGGAAGAAACAAAACTACAAACACACTGAACTAGAAAACCATGGCCACCTAGGGCACTGGTCTCCAAAGTGGAGTGGGCACACCCTTCAGGGTACCAAAGAGAATCCACCAATGTGCTGGAAGACAACAGAACTGCTGTTTCTATTTTGTTTTATCTAAGGAAAGAAATTAAGCTTTACTAATAAGAATGTGTAGATTTCTGCCAATGTCCTCATTAATCCCACATGTTGGACACTTGTGTGCCATAGGTCATGGATCATCCTGAGGAAAGAGAGCACCACAATAAAGAGAGATTAACAGACACTGTAACAACCCTCATTCATTGTTTACTTTCAGAGGATTGTTATGCACAGAAGTTTATGTGCCTGCTTAAGTAGATTAATGGAATATATTATGTAGCTTTAGCTAAATGAATCTAACCAACAATGTCTTGAAAAAGGTCCTACCAAGAAATACTAAATGAAAGATAATACTAAAAGTGAGTGACAGAGCTCCTACTCCAAACTTCTGCCCTTTAGCATTATAGAAAGCAACAAAACAAACCAACCCCAACATGATGATATAATTAGACCTTTCTTTTTTTTTTGGAAGCAATCACGGATAAGTGACTTGCCTAGGGTCACACAGCTAATAAATGTCTAAGGACTGATTTGACCTCAGGTCCTCCCTTCTTGCTTAAAAGAAAACTGTATCATTTCTTAAAACTCTCATATGGACGTATTTATAAAACTAGGAAACAGAATTTTCCAATGTGTTTAAAAATCTTCAAACTAAAATATTTTAATGGATTTTAAACTGTTGGGGGCTGTAAAAATATAACAATCCAACACCTTCTGATTAGTTTATAAGACCAACTGATTGATATCAAAAGGAGGAAATTTTTTAAGTGAGATTTGAACAAACGTTTTTGCATCATTGGTGAATGGGATCAAGAAACATATATCATTAGTAAACACAGCCAATGATGCAGTTTTTCTACTTGAATCTATTTCTTTTCATTGGACACCTTTTTTTCAGGGAGTATTGAAATAAACTAAACTTAGAAACAAAACTTTCAATTACTATGTCACAAAGGGTTAAAAAAAGTTAAAATATTATAGAACATCCAATTATATTGCTTTCACTATAACATGACATTTTAAGAGAAAAGTAAAAAGAGGTTTTGTATTGGTAATAGGTAAAATAAAAATTATTTTAAAATCCTGTTTTTAACATCTTTGTGACATACTTTAAAAATTCTATTTGCATGTATTTTTTATAATTTGTATATAGTATATTATTACATTAGTGTAGGTATAGAATTATTTTTTATCTTAAGAGTATTATTTTTCCAATTACATGTAAAGATAGTTTTCAACATCCAGTTTTGTAAAATTATGAATTCCAATTTTGTCACCCTCTCCCTCTCCAAGACAGTAAGCAAAATGATGCAGATTATACTAATACAATCATATTTAAATATATTTCTCCATTCGTTAAATTGTGAAAGAAAAAGTAGTAGAAAATGAAAAATCCACGAGAAAGGAAAAGCAACAAAAAAAGTGAAAACAGCATGCTTTCATCAGCATTTAGACTCCTTAGTTCTTTCTCTGGACGTAGGTAGCATTTTCTGTCACTGCTCTTTTGGACTTGTCTTGCACAATTGTATTACTGAGAAGAGGGAAGTCTATCCTAGTTCATCCTTGCACAATGTGGCTATTGCTGTGTACAGTCTTCTCTTAGTTCTGCTCACTTAAGTCAGCTTTACTTCCTATAAGTCTTTCCAGGGTTTTCTGAAGTCTGGCTGCTCATCATTTCTTGTCGCACAGTAGTATTCCATTACATTCATATACCACAACTTGTTCAGTCATTCCCCAATTGATGATCCTTCTCTCAATTTCCAATTCTTTGCTACCACAAAAAGAGCTGCTATAGATATTTGTGTACATGTGGGTCCTTTTTCCTTTTTATGATTTCTTTAGGATACAGTCCTGGCAGTGATAATGCTGGATCAAAGAATATGCATAGTTTTACAGCCCTTCGGACATGGTTTCAAATTGCTCTCCAGAATGGGTGGATCAGTTCCCAACTCCACCAACAATGCATTAGGGTTCCTGTTTTCCCACATCTTCTGCAATGTTATCATTTCATCTTATCTCTCATATTAGCCAGTCTGAGAGGGGCGAGATAATGCCTTAGAGTTGTTTGAGCAGGCATAGAATTTACAAATAAATATACATATATTGTGACTGCATGCCAAACTTCATTTTAGTGATGGGATGTGTTCTAGTCAAAAAGACTGGAGAAACTGTCCTTGATTCTTTCAGATAAGGACAACTAGTCCCAAAACACCTGAAGAAGCCTGGAGGACACCATTGAATTGTAACAGTAAGCTAACTAAAGATCCTAATTATGCCTCCAAGTCATAAAGAAAGGTGTAAATAATATTTAAAAGTCAGGAAATGAGTTTGGATTTTAATAAAAATATTTATTTAATAACTGTTGTATACAGATCCTGTTTTGGGAGTGGTAAACAATTAAGAAAAGCCTTGGTTCCTGCCTTCACAGAGTTTACAATCTGTTAAAATTTTCTTTAGGAAGACTTCAAATAAAAGGTTTTTTTTAATGATTGGTGCATTGCAAGATCATAGATCCATAGCTGAAAGTACAGTATCAGGCACATAGTAAATATTTTAAAAATTCTTGGTGATTGATGGCAGGAGGAGACATTAGAAGTCATTTAGTCCAAAGCCCTCCACCCCCAGCCCCATTTTCAGGTAAGGAATCTGAGGCCCTGAAGGGAAAATTTAAGGACTTGCTTTATAAAGTCCTTCTGCATAACAAGGACATGTCTGTATCACCAACCAGTGTGTCAGAGGTTCTCTTCTGAACTCACTCTCTTAGGTCCTCAATTAAAAACCAGTAACTGAAAATATTGTAGAAGGAAATTTTAATGACAAAAAAATGGGGGAAGATGAACAAACCTGAAAACTATGAATTCATATAGATTATTCCCAAAGATTTAAATCACTCTCTATCATTTTAAAAAGTTTATAAATTCCCAGAGCCAGAGTTGCAGACAGGATGATTCCTCTCATGTTGTGGTACCCAGGAGATGGTCTGGTCTGGGAAGCGGCCCATAGCTCTCTGCTGCCTTCCAACTTTTCTAACGTAGCTCTAGTTGAGTGGTCCTTTTTAAGTTCCACAGACTCCTCCAGGTAGTCCTCTCTCTCATTTAGTTGTTCTTTAGCTCAAAATGTTTTAAAAAACAACTTCACTGTGGAGTAGAACTTTTTTTGTTCTTAGGCATGGTCTTAGCTACCAAGGGGGTAAAACAGAAAAAAAGAGTTTTGTCATGTCCTTCAATCTGTAGGGGAGAATAGTTTTGTCCACAGTCAGAAACTCAATAACTATTTATTAAGCCCTACAATGTGACAGGCACTGTACTAAACTGGGGATTCAAATAAAGGAGGTCTTGAGGAGCTCACGTTCTAAGGGGGAGACAACATGCCAACAAGCTCTGTGTAGGCTAAATAGAAAATAATTGACTAGAAGGAAGAGTGTGTTCGAAAGGCTTCCAGTAGAAGGTAGCATTTTAGTTGGAACTTAAAGGAAGCTGGGGAAGCCAGGAGGCAGAGGATTCTGGAAATGGGGGACAGCCCATCAAAATTCCCAGAGCTAAGAAATGAATTGTTTTGTTTGGGGAAGGTGGTGACCAGTAGACAAGCTTGAATGCCCTGGATACCTGAGGGCTCTCAGGTCTGTCTTTTGTACAGAATCACATATTCACCGGAGCTGTGTCACCAGGCAGGTGACATCCATCTCTCTGCCTATCATTAAGTAATCATGGTGGTGATGATGGAGTAGCCCTATGGTGGGGAGAGGAGAGCAACAAGCATTATGCTTAGGTGCCTATCATGCAGCCCAGTCACAAATCCAGTACAATCCAAATTCACCAGGACAGCACTAAATGTTTCACAATTATTTCATTTTATCCTTACAATAATTTTAACCCTGTAAGGTAGGTGCTATCATAATTCCCATTTGGTAGTTGAGGAAATAGTTAAATGACTTGCCCTAATGTAGGTGTCTGAGGTTGGATTTGAACTCAGGTCTTCCTGACCCTAGGTCCAGTGCTCTATCTATTGCCTTAGGGGAAATATGTGTGAGTGTACATGTGTACATACAGACATGTATATACATGTATGTATACACATGTGTGCATGTGTGTGAATATATATCTCATTTGAGGCTTGAAAGAGGCATCTTTTAGTTTAATATCTTTCCTTCATTCAATTTAAAGAACATTTATTAAATTCATACTACATAGAAATCTTTGGAATGCAAAGATGACAATGAGATATGATAGGTACACAAGGAAATTAAACACATACAAAAAAACACAAAGTTGCTGGATGAGGGCCCAGAGCCACTCCCGGGAAGATCAGGAAAAGCCACTTCTGGGAGGTGTCACCTACCCGAAGGCTTAAGTATTCTACAAGGTTGAGGTGAGGGTAGCTAGAGAAGGAGAGATCCACCTGTGGTAAAGCAGGAGAGGGCAATGTCACATGCAGAGAACAAGTGGCTGGTCAGCTTGTTTGTGTGTATGTATTCATCCATCACAGCCAAAGAAGACCATGCCATCAGAGAAATGATGACATGACTTGCACTTGACTTTGTTTTGAGGGAGGGAAGGATGTGCAGGTCACCATCTTCACTTCTTCTCCAGAGTTATCTGAATCCAGTGACCAGATATTCATCAGGATGACTGGAGATGACCCAGGATGAGGCAAGTGGGGTAAGTGACTTGCCCAAGGTCACACAGCTAGTGAGTGTTGAGTGTCTGAGGTGAGATTTGAACTCAGGTCCTCCTGAACTGGTGCTCTATCCACTGCACTACCTAGCTGCCCCATCAGCTTGTAACAGAGAATACGAAGGGCTAAGTGTGAAATCAAAGTGAAAAGATAGGTGGGAATCAGACAATGGACAGGTGCATGTGGGAGGACATTACTCTGTCCTTGAGAGAATAGGGAGCCACAGTTTTTTACTGTGGTCAGTTGGATGGAGACCTTGTTAGATCTGTGTTTGAAGACTGACAGTTTAGAAGCTGTGTTGAGAATACATTTGATAAGGAAGAGGCTGAGGGTGAAGGGCAGGGAGGCTAGCCGCAGGTTCTTGCTAGAATCCACATGAGAGATGATGAGAGCCTGAACCAGGGTGGAGGTTATGAAGGTGGAGAGGAGAAGAGAGAAAGGTTGGTTGGGTAGTGATGAAGAGACTTAGCAACTACTGGGACCTGGGAGCTGAGGATGAGGGAAGAGTTAGAAATAAGGACAGGAGAAGTTTCCTTTTTGTCTCTGCACTGCCAGCACCCAGCAGGGCATCTGGCACATAGTAGGAGAGCACATGGGGAAATGGACCTGAGATTTCACTAGTACAGGAAATTCTTGTGCTCTCCTTCCTTTTAGTCCAACTAATTCCCCTATGGTGCAGCTAGGTGGTGCAGTAGATAGAGCACTGGGCCTGGAGTCAGGAGTACCTGAGTTTGAATCTTTTCTCAGATACTTACTACCTGTGTGACCTTAGGCAAGTCACTTGATCCTGTCTGCCTCAGTCCTCTCATCTGTAAAATGAGCTGGAGAAGAGAATGCCAAACCACTCTAGAAACTTTGCCAAGAAAACCCCAAAAGGAGTCACAAAGAGTGGGACATGACTGAACAAACTTTCCTCTGAGGCAGTAAGTAAATGCAGTGCACTTTCTTTGGAGAACCCATACCTTGCATTTGTTCTTTTATAGAATGACAGACTTCCTGACAATAGCAGCAGCATCTCTTTTAAAAACACCTGTTATGTGTAGGACAGTGTGCTAGGCAATGGGATGAGGTTTAGGGGTGGGGAATGTAAAATTTAAAGAATGTATGGTCCCCACCCTCTCAGGACCTGACAGAGCACTGCTTCTCAGCAATCCACAGGTTTGTGTTTTCTAGTGACACTAAGATGATTTAGCAAGACGGCCACTTACCTGGAATTCCTAACCACCTGATCATAACAAGGCAGGTGTTCTGTGCTAAAGCTATGGCTACCTTTCTGGGTGTCATTCAGCCCAGTCACAAATCCGAGGCTGAGATCATTGAGAAGTTTTGCAATGTGGATATAATTTTTCCAAAAATTTCTGATGTGACTACTTAAAACCTAGACACTCTTTCACTCATGATAGTTCTCTGATACTTCTGATGGTTCTCTGAGGGTGGCCAGTGCTTCTTTTCTCCTGCCCAGGTCAGTACTTACTCATTGAGATACTATGCAATACCACTCATTCCAAGATCTTGGGGAAAACTGAAATTTCTCAGTGGATAGATAGCTTTAGACTGGTCACCTCCAGTCTGCCTTATACACTCAGAAGTCTCTCCTCTGGCTCTAACAACTTCTTTTCATCCAGGTAGAGCAGCTCTGCTAAGAAGCTCATGTTGACAATCACTTTTTCCCATGAATTGTTGAAAATAGTCAATGTTGGAGAAATCTTTTACTTGAAGTCTTCACTTAAATCAGAGGTTCTTAACCTGAGGTCCAAGGACCCCTGTGGGGTCTGTGGATGAATTTCAGGAGATCCATGAATTTGGATCAGAAAATAATTGCATCCTTATTTTTACAATCATCTAACTGAAAATTTACATTTCCTTCTATTGTGAATATAAGAAACAAAACATTCTGAGAAAGGGTTCATAGGCTTTAGTATGCTGCCAAAGGGCATAAAAAAGGCTAAAAACCTTTGACTTAAATAGGTAGAACTCTACTGGGTCAACATAGACTTCACATCATGGGGATCTGAAGGCTTTCTCTCTGGAAGTATAATATGGACAATCACTGTATACCCAACATGCACGTCAAGGAAAACAGAACTTCTTGGCATAGTGACTGGTCAATTTCAGTACAAGTATTATTCTTAACCCTATCTTGGCTCATTTGTACCAAGGTCATGAACGTTTTCGTTAGTAGTATAATTTATTTTCCAATGTTTCCATGTAACTGGAAGACTTTTTACTCACTTCTTGACCTACAGTTTAGAATTCGATGCAAATGTCTTTAGCATGACCCATGTTCCCCAAAAGGCTATTCAGGATCCTCAAACAACCATGTGCCGTATCAGAATAAGCGACTTTCCATTTTGAGTATGAAACACATCAGATACAAGTCCTCTGAGATTCTCTAGCAGTTGGCTGAGTTTCTGCTTTTGACACCTATGATTTCTATAACCATTGGCAATTCAATTCTGATATTCTCAAATATGGACTCTATAGTATATAGTCCTCCTATAGGACAGTAGCATCTTCTAAATACAATGACTGATTCCTGGGGCAATCCATTCAGGGTACAATTATCTGCCTCTGTGTCTGCCTGAGGACCTGTCTTTGCCACACAGAGAAGCACAGTAAGTATGCCATACCTCACACCTCTCTCTTTCAAAAATATTACAAATGTCTTTTAGTCAGATTCTTGACCAAAGCCCCTGGATCAATTAGCATGAGAAATATTCTCAGTCTTTAACTCTCAATTCCTAAAAAAAAAAATCCCTTTTCCTCCTAGTCAAAGTCCTAATCCTTTCCTTTGAAGAAATTGAATAAAAAGATCAGAAATTCTGTTCTCCAGGATGACAAAAATCAGGCCCTTTATAACCTTTCCAATCTTCTTAGGCCCATCTCCCTTTCCATGTTCTATGCAATCCAGTGACACTGTGGCCATACCCCGTTCCTGGGCTTCCTTCCCTCCTCGTCTCTGCCTTCTAGCTTCAACCATTTCCTCTCATCATTAGGAAGCTGTTCTTGACGTTAAGCTTCAATGTGCTTCTTTATGATTTCCCTCCTCAAGGGGTAGAGAGGGAGGGAGCTAAAGAAGTCGGAACTCAAAGTGTTAGGACCAAATGTAATGTTCTTACCACTGGGTAACAAGAAATACAGGTTAAGGGGTCAAGAAAGCTATCCGGCCCTACAGGACAAAAGAGAAGACAGAGACAAGGGCAGGGAGGGAGGATAGAGGAGAGAGCAGATAGGTCACAGGGGCAATTAGAAAGCTTGGGTCTGGGGGGGGGGAGGGGAAAAAAGGGGAGAAAATTTGTAACCCAAAATTGTGTGAAAATAAATGTTAAAAGTTTAATTTAAAAAAAAAATGATTTCCCTCCTCATCATTCCTGGTTCCACTTTCCATGGCTTAATGTTCTCAGCTCTCTTCTGCACAAACTTCCTTCCAATACTTGAAGACAGTTCCCATATTCTTTGGGTCTTCTCTTCCCCAGACTAACTATTCTCAATTCCTTTAAGTGAGACTAATATGACATAGATTCAAGGTCCTTCCTTACCCTGGTTGTCATCCCTCACATAGTCTAGCTCATCAACGTCCTTTTTCTACTGTGGTGATCAGACCGAACACAATACTCTAGGGGTGGTATTACTGTCACGGTCTTGTTCTGGGAAATGTTTTTGCCTTCTATATCATAATGCTGACTCATACTGACCCTGCGATCTACTGAGTCTCCAAGGTCATTTTCCGGCAAATTCTTGTTCAACCTTGACTCCTTATACTTACATTTCAGTTTTTGATCTCAGGTAGAAGACTTTACATTTATCCCTATTGAATTTTATCATGTTGTTGCTGCTCAGTTGGCCTAACTCTTTGTGATCCTGTGGGCACGCCAATGCTGTCCAGGAGGTTTTCTTGCAAAAATACTAGAGTGGTTTGCCATTTCCTTCTCCAGTGGATTAAGGCAAACAGTGGTTAAGTGATTTGTCCAGGTTCACAGAGTTAGTAAATGTTTGAGGCAGGGTTTGAATTCAGATCTTTTTGATCCACCTAGCTGCACCTTTATCTTATTAGATGTAACTTAGTAAGATTTCTATAGATCCTGACTCTGTCATCCAGTATGTTAAGTACACCTTGCCATTTTGTATCATCTGTAGATCTAATGAACATTCATTTCATCTATGCCTTTATCCAAGGCATTGATAAAAATACTCCACAGAACTCTCTCTGGGGCTCTCTACTGGAGACCTCCTGCTAAAGCAACAATAAACTATTAATGACAACCCTTGGAGTATGGCAAATCAATCAGCTTCAAATCCATTGAACTGTATTACTGTCTAGTTCATGTTGATATTCTTGACTCTTATATCCCTACTCAGGAAACCTTAGGAAAATCTGCATGCCTGACTCTCCAGTAATCTGAAACCAATTCCCCACTTGGAGGTATTCAGTTTATAACTTTGGGACAGAGTGTTGTGTTCAGAGTCAATAAAACTCATCTTCCTGAATTCAGATCTGGTCTCAAATACTTCCTAGCTATGTGGCCCTGGGCAAATCACTTACCCCTGTTTGCTTTCATTTTCTCATCTGTAAAATGAGAAGGAAATAGCCAATTATTGCAGTATCTTTGCCAAGAAAACCCCAAACCCCATGAAGAGTTGGACACAATTGAAAAACAACTGAACAATGAAGTTCGTAACATTACAGTTCATAACATATTGAAAAGAAAATAGGAGATGAGAAAGAAAGCTGTGAATGAATAACTATTGATTCCAAGTAGTTATGTAAATCCTCACTCCCTTATTATCCCATAGATGGTTTTGGGTGTGACTCTCTGCTGCCCCTTCCTGTCCACCTAGTGCTCCTTCTAATTTTTCTCATTGATAAGGTTCCTTTGGCAGTTAGACTTTGCCCCAAGCCTGGTATGCTGCTTGCTCAGTGGCCGACATGTCCGTTAACCTAGGAAGCCAAAAAAAATGCTGTCTAAGCAGGCCACAATTCTCCTTGTCATTGGGTCTAGAAACTCCCAAGTTCTTTGTCCATCAGGAAACCTTCCTTAACAGTTCTAACTATGTCAGGCCATACCAGGAACTATTTTGGCCCCTGTCTTCTTGCCCAGGGCCAAGGTGTGTCCCTTGGCATCCAACTTCTGGAGAGTTTCAGTCCTATCACAAATTTTAGGTTCAGATAGGAACAGAAGTGAGCTGATCAATTTTAACAACTGGCTTTCCCCCACCTCCAATGTGCCCAATTTACTTTTAAGTTCAATAACCATTTTAAACATTTCTTGCATCCCTTTCTTAAGTTCAGACAACCAAGAAAACAACAAATAAACTTGTAGCAACTTCGGATTTCTGAAGTGCAAATGCTTTCACTTATAGTTTAATAATCAACTTTTGATAAAAGCCTGGCTCCAGCATACCCCTAGATGGGTGACTAGGTGTTTTTTTTTTTTCTTCTCTGCTACCCCAGGATCATGGAGCATTAGAAGTTATGAGGAAACTGAAGTCTAGAGAAAGGGAGAGACTTTCCCAAGATTTTATATATAGTAAGTAGCAGAGCTTAGATTTGAAATCAGGTCCCACAAAAAACCAGAGCCAAACCTTGCAGCCTCTCACCATGCTACTCCTGGCATATGTATATGACTCTGATTCTGTCTGTTCCTCACAGCAGAACTGGAGATGTGACTATATAACTCCTGGAAAGGCTCAGGCATGGGCAGGTTAGGGGACAAGAGGGAGAGGAATGGCACATGTCCCCAACCCAATGAACTCGCTTCATTTTCTGCATTCTCACTGAGGGGCTGGCAAGCCCACTGACTTCCACTGACTCTCCTGGACCTGTGTCACCCTCGTGCTCTTCCTAGGAAGGACCCATATGCTAGGTCACCTTTTGGATATATTCCCCAGAAGACCTCCCAGCTCTTGCACCATGGCTCCAATCTTGAACAAACCTCCATTCCTAGACTCCCTGTCAGTGGGAGCACTATCCTCCCTGGATCCCTCCACTTCTCATCTGAGTCTTGGCTGAGAATCTTGCCTTATATTTCACTGAAACACTGAAACCACTTGCTGAGTTTCCCCTTCATCTCACAAGATTCAGATACCTTCTACCACTCTGTCTTACATGAGAAAGTGGCCCTTCTTGCCAAGGAAAACCCTGCTAAGGCACACACATGATCCTGTCTCATCCTATCCCATGTTGTCTAGTAGATTGTTGCTGTTTCTGTCATCTTCACTCTTATTTATTTTCAATGTCTTCTTGTCTAATGGCTTGTTCCCAACTGTATATAAGCATGCTTACGTCTTCTCCATCCTCAAAAACCCTTCATTTGATTTGTTGATACTCTCTTATTATTGTTCCAGATCTCTCCCTTTCATGGCTAAACTTCTTGAGAAGACTGTCTACAACTGATGCCAACACCTCCTTTCTTCTCAGTCTTTTTGTAACTCTATGTAGTCATCATTCAACTGAAACCACTCTTTCCAGTTATCAAATCTAATGTTGCTGTTCAATAATTTTCAGTTGTATCCACCACTTTGTGATCCCTTTCTGGTGTTGGCAAAGAGATTGGAGTGGTTTTTCATTTTCTTCTCCAGCTCCTTTTACATATGAGGAAACTGAGGCAAACAGGGTGAAGTGACTTGCCCAGGGTCACACAGCTAGTAAGTGTCTGAGGTTGGATTTGAACTCATGAAGAGGAGCCTTCCTGCCTCTAGGCCTGGTACTCTATCTACCGTGCCATGTCACTGCCCTCTCAGACAGTTGCTGCCTGTATTAAGGACAAATCATTTTAGCTGAGCTCCACTAACAACCTGCGAGGTTGTCTCAGCCAAAGTGCGCATAGGGGCTCTGCCCCAGAGCTTTGGGTCAAACTTAGAATGGGGTAAACAAAAAGAAAAAGGAATCTTAACCAACACAAATGGGGGAAAGGGGAACAACAGGGTGACAGGTTGAGGGAGCCATTGGAAGGATAAGCCCTGAGGGGAAGAGAGGAGAGGAGCTCCCCAAATTCTTCTTTTGGCATTCTGAAGGCACTTTTGGATCTAGCTACCCCACTAAAGCTGCAGCGATGAGCTCCAGTGCTAAAAATATGCTAAGATAATAGAAAGAAAGACTACAGCCAGCATCCGTTTGCCAACTGCCATCATCATTAAGGACCTGTGGCTATTTTTTCCCATTGCCCTTGTCTTCATTAATTTCTTGGTATGATCAGTCACTGTAGGGATGGCCTTTCAGGCTCCATCCCACTTCCCCCATACTTGCAGATGATACTAGATCAGGATACACAGCCTGAAGAAAAAATGAGATGCCACTTCAGGATCAGTGAAGACCAGAGGCAGCAGTTTGAGCCTCACCCCCACCAACTCAGCAAAGTCCTCCATTCTTTCCACGTAATCTGTCTGGATGGTGTGATGGGGCTTCTCCACGTACCTATGAGAAGGAAGACAGAAGCAGTGGCCCTTCATCAGTCCAACCAGTCAATCAACAGGTACCTACTGTGGGCTCAATCCTGCTCCTAGAGTTGTGGGAGATACAGTAGTGATCCCACCCTCTGGGAGCTTACATCCTTACTGGGGAGATAGAACTGAGACACAGGAAACAGACAACAGCACCCAGACACCGATGATGGAATATCGAATGCTGCTACGGTGATTTAGGGGAAGCGGGGACGACTAGGGGCTTGCTTCAGTTGTTGGGAAAGGCTTCAGCTATGCCTCGGGATATCCTGCTGTAGCTTAAGCCCAGAATGCCTGCCCTGCACGCTCACTTTTCTCTGCCTAATTCCTAGATATCTTTCAAGTCTCAACTTGAATTCTCTCTCCTATTAAACATTTCTTGATTTGGCCCTACATGAAGAGATTTCTCTGCTCTGAACCACCATTGAATTTGTCTGAATCTTACTGCTCATTTATTCATAGTCCATTTCATATTAGTTACTGGTGTTTGATCATTCATATCAGTCAGTAAGCACTGAGGCAGCTAGGAGTCATGGGGAGCCTAGAATCAGGAAGACCTTAGTTCAGATTTGGCCTCAGACTCTTAGTAGCTGGCGGACGCTGGAGAAATTGTTTAATCTCCATTTGTCTGTTTCCTCCTCTGTAAAATGGGAATAATAACAGCACCTACCTCCCAGAGTTGTTGTGAAGATCAAATGAGACAATGTTTGTAAAGTGCTTAGCATGGTGCCTGGCAAATAGTAGGAACTCTGTTATTGGTGGTGGTATTTGTTAAATACCTGCTATGTGCCAGGCTTTGTGCTAGGGGTACAGAGATAAAGGACAGTCCCTGTCCTCAAGGAGCTCACCATCTCATGGCGGAGACAACATGAAAACAATTACGTACAAACTATATCCAGGAACAATGGGAAATGATTGACAGAGGGAAGGCACTAGAATTAGGAGGGACTGGGAGAAGCTTCCTGTAGGAAGGGGAATTGTAGCTGGGACTAGAAGGAAGCAGGGGAAGCCAGGAGGAGGAGATGAGAAGGGAGAGCATTCTAGGTATGAGAGACGGCCAGTGAAGTTGCCTGAGGCTGAGAGAGGGAGTATTTTACTCAAACAATAGCCAGAAGGCCAGTTTCACTGAAACAAAGAGTACATGGGAACACATAAGGTATAAGAAGTCTAGAAAAGGAGAGAGAGGAGAGCACTGGTTTATGGAAGGCTTTGAGTACCACAGGACTTATATTTTATCCTGCAGGCTATAGAGAGACCCTGGAGGTTAGTGAAGAGGGATGTGATTTGTGCTTAAAAAAAAAAAATCACTGTAGTACCTCAATGGAGAATGGAATGGAGTGGGGAGCAACTTCAGCAACTCCTCCTAGACTATTGCAATAGTCCAGGCATAGCTGATGGGGGCCTGCTCTGGCAGGATGGCTGTATGAGAGGAGGGAAAGGATCATTTAAGAGAGATGATATAAAAGGTAAAATTGACAGGAAGTAGTGGGGGTGGGGTGGGGTGAGAGAGATAATGAGGAGTTATGGATGACTCCTGAGTTGTGAGCCCTCTGGGAACTAGGGAGTTTGGTGGTGTTAGTAGTAGAGAAGTTTAAAGTGGAGACAGTTTGCAGAGAAAGTAATGAGTTCAGTTTGGGACCCGTTGAGTTTAAGATATCTAGAGGACATCCAATATGAGATGTTCATTAGGCAGCCAGAGATGGACCTGCCACCAGTTCTTGATGAATTGTGAAACAGCCAGCTTGTGATGTGTTCATTTGGTAGTAGTGATGAGACTTTGATCTATTTTCTTCCTTGATTCACAGAAATTATGGTATCTGATTCTGAGATTAGGGAGCCCTGAATTGATAGGCCAAGCTGCAATGTGTGTTCTGTTGCTAAACCTACTCATTTTTACCTCTAGACTAGTAAGTGTTACTACCATCTATGTAGAGAGATATGATTATCTTGGTCAACATGTACTTTCTAGAAGGATTTTTTTGAATGATTTTTTTTTATTGTATTTTTCTTTCTAAGGTTTAGAGTACTTGAAGAAAACCTCATCTTTCCTATTCAACATGTAGGTTCTATGTGCTGAGCATGTAGGGAGGAAAAGGGCTGACAGGCATTGTGTAGGATTCACTGAAGGAATGAAGGAGTTTGAAGTCTGGAGAAGAGAAGACATGGAGGACATGCTAGCTGTCTTTAAGGATTTAGAGTGTTAACATGCAGAAGCAGTATTAGCCTTAGTTCTGCTTGGCCTGGAGGTCAGAACCAGGAACAGTAGAAATGAGTGATGAAGAGGAGAATTTTAGCTCAATATAAGAAGGCCCTTCCTGACACTGAGAGCTGTCCAGAAGTGGAATTGGGCTTCTGTGGGAGCTAGGGAGCTCTATGTCACTGGGTGTTTTCCAGCAGATGCTGCTGCATAACCACTTGTCCCATTGAGGAAAAGACCTTGGTCAGGCAGTAATGGGAGGTGACACATGAGGTCCCTTCCAGTTCTGAAATTTTTCCCCTCCCCAGAAAAGACAAAACTTCCTTTCTGCCCTTGCTTCTGTCTCAGCTGCTGCAGGTGATGGAGGGGCTGGTAGAAGAGCAGGGCTGGCTCAACGAAGCCCTCCAAGCAGAGAGGGCTCTACAGCAGGTCTGGTAGAGTACCACATGCACCTGGGCAGGTAAAAGGCCTCAAGGGCTTCATCTTGGTAATGTGCACTGAGGGAAAGTTCTATTTTTGTATTACCAGATAAAGACAAAGTGGACAAAGTGGACAAAGAAAGAAGGAATGCAAAGGGTCTTTAATGAGCTCTCCTAGTCTGCTCCAAGGAGACCACATTTATTGGAGGGAGGCCATGAAGGGCCAGATAGAACCATTCATTTCTGTCTGCAGAATCGCTGACCCTATATTGAGCTTGTTGTGAAATGAGCTTGTTCCTGGGTCTCTGCAGTTTTCTTTCTTTATGTTTTGTCATTTTGCTTCAATTTTTCCCTCTTTTCTATTCATTACATCCCTTTTCCAATTTTTGTCTTCTCATTTTTCAGGAACTCCTAGTTAATTTCCTTTTAATCTTTTTTCACCATTTGTTTCTTTCTTTCTTTTTTATTTTTGAAGCAAAAGACATTTTATTTGCTGACAGGTAAAGACCATATACTTTTTAGAGGTGCAAAATGCACCAAAGACCCCTCCCCCAATACAAAAACTGGTGCTAGTACACATTTAAGCAATGTTGCACTTTTCTTCTTTTTTTTTGGCAAAGTGCTGTTTATTACTCAGTCTGTTTTGTAAAACCAAATCTTTCCTCTGTGAACCAATCAATATCAAATTTTCTATGAAAATAGAAACTAGACAGTGAGTGGCCCAAGAAACAAACTGCCATTTATGCATAGATTGATGTACAGTATTTCTCTTAAATGAATGTCCTTGAGTCTTTCAAGTTGTTCTGTGTATAGAAATACTTTTTTTATTTGTATAGAAATACAACTTTTCAAGTTGTTCTGTGTATAGAAATACATTTCTAAGGCACATAGTCCAATGGACAATAGTATTTAATCTAGTTATCAAATTTATTGTCTTGGGGAAAAAAATCAATGTGTTCACAAAATTTCTAAAACAAAACAAAACAAAAACAAAACTTCTTTTACTTTAAGTAAAACACATAAAGATAACTAAGTCCAGAGCCTCTGGGGAAAACAAACTAAAGGTATCAGTAGAAAACCCTCACACATACAAGCCAGACCTGAAAGCCCAACCTTCCCTCTAGTGGTTTGGTTTGTACATAGCCATGCAGTTAGAAAATAAAAATGCCTTCAAATTCCAGACAAAAATACAAAGCATTGTTATAGGGAATGTAACATTTAGATTTAAATTGAAAACAAACAAACAAACAAAAAAACCCACAACACATACATTAAAAGAATCCCCAGTGATATGCAACCATATACATCATCTTGAATGGAACTGCTTTTTCTGAAAATAACTTCTCCCAAAATAAAGACATTAAAATAGAGATATCCTTCTAGCTGCATATATTTTACTAGTTTTCAAACTGCTTACGCTTGGACAGTTTTAAGAATAATGTGGTATATGACAAGGCTCATCATTACAAAAAAGTGAATATTTTTCTAAACATAAAAATTTAAATAACATTTTAAACATACATATGGGAAAGGATGAAATCACTTTACTTAATTTGACTGCAGACAAAGGACCTTCAGATTCAGATGACCCAGTTCTACAACAATTAGTAAAAACAGACCTTAAAAAACTTTAATTAACATTACCAAAACAAACAAAAAACACCCAACAGATTAGTAATATCTCCCCTGTGAAAGGAGCAGTCTCGAACAGTCTTTATAGCAAAAATAAAACCCTAATACTTGCAAGTTCTTTTCACTTCATTATTCAGTCTCACTATTTATTGTTTTTAATTACTTATTTATTGATTCATTTTAAGTTTTCAACATTCATTTCCACAAAATTTTGAGCTCCAAATTTTCAACCCATCTCTCCCCTCCCCACCCCAAAACACTGAGCATTCTGATTACCCCTACCACCAATCTGCCCTCCCTTCCAACATCCCTCCCTTCCCTTGTCCCCATCTTCTCTTTTGTCCTGTAGGGCAAGATAAATTTCTATACCACATTACTGTATTTCTTATTTCCCAGTTGTATGCAAGAGCAATTCTCTACTTTTGTTCCTAAGACTTTGAGTTCCAACTTCTCTTCCTCCCCCACCTCATCCCCACCGAGAAGGCAAGCAATTCAATACAGGTTATATATGTGTAGTTTTGCAAATGACTTCCATAATAGTCTGGTTGTGTAAGACTAACTATATTTCCCTCCATCTTATCCTGCCCTCCATTTCTTCTGTTCTCTCTTTTGACTTTGTCCCTCCCCAAGAGTATTTAATTCTAATTGTTCCCACCTCCCATTTGCCCTCACTTCCTTCATCCCCCCATCCCTGCTAATCTCCTATTTTCCTGTACTGTAAAATATGTTTTCATACCAAATTCAGTGTGCATGTTATTCCTTCCTTGAGCCAAATGTGACAAGTAAGCTTCACTTTTTCCCTCTCACCTCCTCTCTTTTTCCCTCCATTGAAAAAGCTTTTCTTGCCTCTTTTATGAGAGATAATTTGCCCCATTCCATTTCTCCCTTTCTCCTCCCAATATATTTCTCTCTCACTGCTTAATTTCATTTTTTTAAGATATGATCCCATCCTATTCAATTCACTCTGTTCTCTCTGTCTCTCTCTGTCTTTCTCTGTGTGTGTGTGTGTGTATGTGTGTGTGTGTGTGTGTAATCCCACCAACTACCCAGATACTGAAAAAAGTTTCAAGAGTTACAAATATTGTTTTTCTGTGTAGGAGTGGAAATAGTTCAACTTCAGTAAGTCCCTTATGACTTCTCTTTGCTGTTTACCTTTTCATGCTTCTCTTCCTTCTTGTGTTTGAAAGTCAAATTTTCTTTTCAGCTCTGGTCTTTTCATCAAAAATGCTTGAAAGTCCTCTATTTCATTGAATGACCATTTTCTCCCCTGAAAGATTATACTCAGTTTTGCTGGGTAGGTGATTCTTGGTTTTAGTCCTAGTTCCTTTGACTTCTGGAATATCATATCCCACGTCCTTCAATCCCTTAATGTAGAAGCTGCTAGATCCTGTGTTATCCTGATTGTATTTCCACAATACTTGAATTGTTTCTTTCTAGCTGCTTGCAATATTTTCTCCTCAACCTGGGAACTCTGGAATTTGGCCACAATGTTCCTAGGAGTTTCTCTTTTTGGATCTCAGGAGGTGATCGGTGGATTCTTTCAATATTTATTTTGCCCCCTGGTTCTAGAATATCAGGGCAGTTTTCCTTGATAATTTCATGAAAGATGATGTCTAGGCTCTTTTTTTTGATCATGGCTTTCAGGTAGTCCCATAATTTTTAAATTATCTCTCCTGGATCTATTTTCCAGGTCAGTTGTTTTTCCAATGAGATATTTCACATTATCTTCCATTTTCTCATTCTTTTGCTTTTGTTTTGTGATTTCTTGGTTTCTCATAAATTCGTTAGCCTCCATCTGTTCCATTCTAATTTTGAAAGAACTATTTTGTTCAGTGAGCTTTTGAACCTCCTTTTCCATTTGGCTAATTCTGCTTTTTAAAGCATTCTTCTCCTCATTGGCTTTTTGAACTTCTTTTGCCGATTGAGTTAGCTTATTTTTAAAGGTGTTTTTACTTCAGCATTTTTTTGGGTCTCCTTTAGCAAGTTGTTGACTCACTTTTCATGATTTTCTTGCATCCCTCTTAGTCTCTTCCCAGTTTTTCCTCCACCTCTCTTACTTGATTTTCAAAATCCTTTTTGAACTCTTCCATGGCCTGAGACCATTGAATATTTATTATGGATGTTTGGGATACAGAAGCCTTGACTTTTATGTCTTTCTCTGATGGTAAGCATTATTCTTCCTCCTCTGAAAGGATGGGAGAAGATATCTGTTCACCAAGAAAGTAGCCTTCTATAGTCTTATTTTTTTCCCTTTTTTGGTAATTTTCCCAAGCAGTTACTTGACTTTTGGGTCCTTTGTCAAGAGTAGGGTATACTCTGGGAATGTGTAAGATCTCAGTTCCTCCAGAGTGGCACAATGAAGCCTGTACACTGGTCTGGGAGAAGCCAGAAACTTTTGTGCCCAGGATCTGCAAGTAGTAGTTTCCTCTTCACAACCACCTCTCCTCCAGTTCTGCCAATCCAGCCCTAGGGACTGAGATTCAGATCAGCTGGCCAATTCCCCCAGGGGTTTTAGATGGGGGCAGGGCTGCCATTCAGTGTGAAGCTAAAATCAGCTGCTCAATTCCCCCAGGAACTTTAGGTGGGGGCAGGGCCAACACACAGGGCTCAGTTCCTTCAGGGGCTTTATGATGAGGCCTTCAACAATTGATGTGGGCTACTGCCTGCCTTGGGAGCTTGACCGCTGCTGCCTCTGCTGTCACCCACCTTAGGCTAGAGTTATAGGAACACCCTGCTCCCTTCTTGACCAGCTGAAAAAACCCTCTCACTGACCTTTGGTGCCTGTGAGTTGAGGGATCTGCGTTGCCACTGGGGATTCTGTCTCTGAAGGCTGCTTGGTCTTGCTTCTCCCAGTGCTGCATGGCTAAGACTGGACTGGGCTCTGCTCTGCATTGGGCATGACAAACCTTTCCTATCAGCCTTTCAGGTCACCCTGAGCTAGAAATCTCCTCCACTCCATTGTTCTGTGACTTCTGCTGCTCTACAATTTGTTGAGAATCTTTCTTTACAGGTATTTTATGGGCTGTGAGGGAACAGCTAGTGTGTCTTTCTATGCCACCATCTTCCCAACAGTTTTTAAAAAAGAATTTTAAGCTTGCAAAACTAAGCTGATAGGCAAACAAAGGTTCAGTAGCTACCATAGAGATGAACAAAGTCTTAATCATATCATTTTGTTGATATATTGCTCTTGGTTTTATGTGTGAGAGTGTGGGTGTTTGTGATGTGCATGCATGCACTCAAGTAACATAAGGTGTGTATTTGTAGTTTGACTGATGATCAGTTATTTAAATGGAATTGTTAAGATAATTTTTTTAGAAGAATATATTCTGTGTATCACACAATGCCTTGCTCTTAAGAATTAACTTGTTCCTGAACTTTTTCAGAATGTTTTAGAAACATCAGTATAATTGCAGTGTTTAGTACTTTGGAAATGTCTTTGATTCAACTAAGTCATGTGAATTAGTTGGCATTTTAAAGAAATTTCTTACTGACTGATGGAATAGTCAGGTTTCAGCTGATTTTCATTCTTTCTTTTCTTTGTATTAATCAAAAGTTTGAGTAAACAAAATCTCTCAAGGTCAGTCATACACGTTAATGACCAATACTTAATAATCTTTTCTGTATATAATGAAAACATTTTTTTACACTCTAACATGCATTAAAAGGCAGTGGTTACTGTGGACATAATGGAATCATGGCTGAACTTTATTGAAAGAGAACTTGATATTTTGCTATTTCCTCATCCTTCATAGTTAATTTTGATATGTCAGGTACATTTAGTTCATAGATAGGAGTTAGCTATCTTTCTGGTGATTACAGTGATGTGGTACAAATATTATATGTTATTGTGGGACAGAAATATCTGTTTCATTTAGTAAAAGCAGATCTGTGGTTTATATTTCAAAGTGTTCATTTATAAAAAGATGCACATTTGTTCCAGTGTTTTCATTACTTAAAGTTCTTCTTTTTCCCTATTATTTAGTTGCAGGATTAGAAAATAGCCATTATTATGATGTAGAAATGAACTCAGCCTCTTCATTTTACACAGGGAGAAGTGAAAGTTTTTATTTCCATCCTAGGAATAGAATTATTAAATTCTGCTTTTCTACCTTTGAGTTTGTGTTGATACGTGGTATGCATGGATTGACCTCTGACAAACACTGTTTCCAGACTAACATTGTCTTGAATGAAGATTAATAGCAGCTGAGGTTTTCTTGATTTTTTTTTTTTTTTTTTGGTTCTTGCTCTATGGGCTAATTTTTCTATTTCGGGCAATATCTCGAACTACTCTATCTTTTGTTTTCTTCATTCAATAGATGAATAAAGATACCTACCTCACAGGGGTCTTGTGAGGATTATAAATAAGGTTGAAGTAGAGATAGATTTCTAGAACTGGACCTTCCATGTAATTCCAAGGGGCTCTCTCTACTGAATCAGTTGTTATTTCACTATATTTCTGCCCAGGCTGGGTAGGTAGTTGAAGAGAGCATGGTGCTAATGAAGCTAATCTCTGGTTTAATTTCTCTTCAGGATAATTAATTTAGCTTCACAAAAGGAAAAAATAACCATGACAGACCACCATTAATCTGTAGCTAGCTTTACTTTTCCAGCATTTAGTGATGGTTTTCATTGAGCTATCCAGACTACAAATTCTCACTTCCTTGTATGGCCAGGGACACATAATTAGAACTCAATGTCCATTTCTACTCACAGTAGTAGAGTATCATCATGCTAATTGCTTGTCAGTTCTTTTTTCAACTGCAGTCCAACCCTGACTACATAATAAATGGAGGTCAAAATACTTTTGAAAGGAAAAACATTATAATCAATAGAGTATTTTTTTAAATAGCTCTGTGTGGAATTCAGAAACCAGGAATTATGGAAGCCTTTCCCCTTCTCTAAGTGTGAAAAGCAATGTCGAATAGTATGGAGTGACTGTGATTCAAGAGGTCAAATGGTTAGTGTGTTTAGATGCTTAAAACAGTTCTTCCAATAGCACTAAGGAAGTGTCATCTTTCAAAACAAGATTTAAGTCTACTTTTTATGGCTTTCCCTATTATTTATTTATGTTTTTCTGATTAGGGGCCAAATCCACAAAGCTGTCAAATGGGGCTACTATTTTGTGAAACTGCTTGTGTTTACATGGGAAGAGAATGATTTAGAAACTATTTGCTAATATGGCTGTACAGTTGGATAACTTGAAAATAATACGGCTTCTTTTAAAGCTCTTCTCAGTATCAAGAAGGAAGATTCTTTTACACAGGTTACTTGAAGTGCTGGTACCTCGAGGTATAGATCTGACGTTCAGTTGTGAAAATTTGCTATGGCCACATGAACAGATTTGTGTGTAAAATTACTGTCTTTTCTCCCCTTTCTAGAGGGCTTTCAATTCATTCATCTCTATGTTAACTACTGACCCTTTGTTTTCTTTTTCTTCTTTGTTTAGGTGGAAGTAAAGATTCTGATAGGGATATTTAAGAGAAGAAAGACTGTACAATAAGAGTGGACCAAAAACAATTTGAAAACATCTTTCTCTTAGTAGTACTTTAATTTTTGTTCTCAGTGTTTGAAAAAAATCTTTGAATCTTTAGTTTCTTTGTGTCAGTAATCTTTTTAGGACTTGGCATAGTTATCCCAAAATTTCATAACTCGTATAGGAAAAAAGTCTTTAGAGAAAGACCCTCTCTGGTCATGGTTTTCTTTTAGATTGAAACTTGTTTCAATAATCCACATAGGAAGATTCTTCCTTAGTATAATGGGTTGTTAGGGAAGTAGAACATGTGATTGAAAATTGGAAGGAGATATGATCTGGGAGGGGAACAGGAATCTCTAGGAAACTCCTTTCCTGGGAATTTGAGCTAAAATTTGCAATCAGAAGAGTAGGTACTGAAACAGGCCTAACAAACACCCAGCTACTACTGATGCCTGTAGTAGCATGGGGGCTTTCCTTAAGTCCTAGAAAGCAGCTGATTTGGAAAACTTAGTGATGCCAGTTTTCATGAAGAGTGATTTGGTCTCATTCAAGCCACTTTCTAATTCTTCTTCCTTTCTGTGTCCAAGCAGCTCTGAGTGAGAGCAAACCCTGCAGGTGGAGTTGGAAGGAGCCCAGGTGCTACACATACCACTAGAGGAAGCTCTAGGAAGAAGCCCGGAGTGCCTAAGCAGGCTGGAGGCCTTGTCTGCCTTTGGAGGTGGGGAATGGGAGAGTGTGAGAGCTCACCACAAGCATGCCTTCTGAGCACTGGCAGGTCAGGCTACAGCCCAGATGGAAAATGATATTTGCACTAAAAGAGAGGGAGGAGCCTTGTCCGACTTGGACAGAGATAACTGGTGATTTACCCACATTGGAATCAACTCAAAAGCAAAACTCAATTCAATACATCTGTGTTCTTTTGTACGCACCTGTCTCTAATCTTGTGGTGGAGGTAACCAAATGTATTTGCACATTAATCCATTCCATTTTAGTTTATTCCCACCCATTTTCATTCCCTCTCTTTTAGTCTCTCCCCTTACTTCCCAATCCTCTCTCTGGGTCAAATAAAGTTTTTTTCACGCTTTCCCCCAAACTATTTTAAATGTTCTTCATCATGTCAAAAAGGCATACATGTACATTATGATTCTTTTTCCATTCAGAGGACTCTTGCTTTTGAAATGAGGACTGTTTTACGACCAGAACATAATTGCAAAAGAAACAGATGACAACTTTCTTGAAACAGCAGTAGCATCTTTTACTTGGAGGAAATTTAAAATCCAAAGGGTGGCAGTACAGGACTTGCCTTTAGGGAATGGGACAGGCACCATTTGTGAGGTGAGCTAAGGGCTACTCCTCCTTCAGGGCCCCCAGGTAAATGTAGATTAAGACCAGTTCAAAATCAATCTTTGAATTCTTATTCACTGCTCCTTTGAGGCATCCTGGATCTAGGGCAAGCTATTCTTTTCTAGTGGGATCTATCTAAGCAAGCCCTGAGATCTTTCCAGCCCAGAATGATTAACATAGAAAGTTCATTTCAGAACCAAGGTTTCTCCTCTTTTAAAATGTGATAGTGATGAGGACAGGAGGTGGAGACTAGCAAGAAAGCATCTTTGCCACCTACTCAGATTTAGTCAGAAGAAACTTGTGTAGACACGTTTGGCAGTAGAAAAAGAGGGTTTAGAATAGACAGAGGATTCCTGGGTGCTTTCCAGATGAATGCTAATGCATCTCTCCCATGAACAGGAACAGATATCAATCCCTGGAGAACTTTGAATAGTTATGATTCAAAAAATCGATCTATCACTTCCTTTGATGAGAACTGGTCTCCCACAGGCATAGAAGCCATGATTGTCTCATAGTGACAGGATATATGTAAGGAAATCTGCCCAACATGTTGTAACAAATAGGTTTCCAATGTCCTAAGTGCCAAGAATGGAAAAGTTCTAGAGGATACTTGGAGGCACATGAATATATCATTATGGGCTATATCTCCTTTGCCTTCAAAGTGTTGACCTGAAAGTTTGGTTAAAGAAAAGGCAACAGGCTAAAGGCATACATTTTTAATATTCTCTTTGAAGTTAATGATATATGATCATGGAGCAGGAAATGAAAATTTCTGACTGCTCAGTACAAGAATGGGCAGGCTTAAATACATTTTACCATGAGAAAGGAACTCTCTTAGTTGAACTGTTGACCTGAAACTTTGGTTAAAGAAAAGGCAACTGGCTAAATTTATACATTTTTATTTTTATACATTCTAATTACTCTCTTTAAAGTAACAGTTATGTAGATCTATGGAGCCAGGATTAGAACTTGACTACCCAGTACAGGAATAGTCAGGCTTAAATACATTTTACCATGAGAAAAGAATTCTCTTAGTTGAACAAATTCTAAATTTAGTGAGACAAGACAATTAACAAACTAGTGTCAGTAGAATTTATGATTCCAGGCTGTGTGTATAGCATATGTCTTTGTGACACAAGATAAAGAGAAAATCTCACCACTCTGGTGGCAGGCATCCTGTCATAAACAAGTCCCTGAAACTGCTGACACAGGAAAGGGTATTTTTAACAGAGTTGACAAAGTTTCAATTGAAATTGCAACCCAGGATATCTGTGTTTTCTTTACCACTAACATGCCATAAGGGTCTCGTAAGAAATGTTAAGTCAATCCCATTTGTCTTTGTTGACATGGCAAAAGGCATTCTCTGAGTCTACTTCAGATAACAAAGAAACTATTAGGTCCAGACTCTTCTTAACTCAAGCTCCCGCCCTTATTAAAGTTCAAAATTTATAGTAAATATTATCAGAACAAATTCTAGATTTAGTGAGACAAGACAATTAACTAAGTAGTGTCAGCTGGAATTTATGATTCCAGGATATGTAAATTTCTTTTCTGTAGCATGTGTCTCTATGACACACAATAAGGAGAAAATCCCACCACTCTGGTTGTAGGTATCCTGTCATAAACTGGTCTTTGAATTTGTTGATACAGGAAAGAGTATTTTTAACAGAGTTGACAAAGATTCAATTGAAATTATGACCCAGGGTATCTGTGTTTTCTTTACCATTAACATGCCACGGGAAATGGAAAACGTCCCATTATTCAAGATACTGTAAGGGTCTTATAAGGAATGCTAAGTCAGCCCCATCTGACTTTGTTGACATAAGAAGAAGTATTCTCTGAGTTTACTTCAGAGAACAATGAGACTGTTAAGTCCAGGCTCTTCTTAATTCAAGTTCTGGCTCTTATTGAAGTCCAAAATTTATATTAAATGATTATCAAATGTTTCCAAGATTATAGACTTGAGAGTATATAAAAACTCTGAGATTTAAGTTAGTTTAGAACTGGGAACTCCTAGGGGATTTTGCCCACTTAAGATGACTGAACATCCTTTCTGAGCAAAGACCTCTGTTTCTGACCATTTTATATGAATCTATATTTTTTCCACATTCATGAGTCCAGTGGCTAGAACTTCATTCTGAGTTCCATTCAAGTTTCTGTAACCTTAGCTGGGCATATAACTGCTACAGCACCACTCAAACTGGAGTGGGCAGAGAATAAAATGCTCCAATAGGAGAAATTTTCCAGTCACATCCAGACTGATGAAAGAGTCTGATTTGTATCACATTATTAATTCTCCACCCATGGGATACAAAAGCTTACCACTCTGAGCTTCCTTTGGGGAGAGAAAAACCTGCTTGAAGTAAGAAAGATGACAAGGTAATCAGAAGAAGCTCAGTGGACTAAACCTGAGGTTCTTTCTCCCAGTAGTCAGGAAGAGTAGTATTCTTAAGAGCTATGGAAATGGCAGACTTCTGTCAGCCAATGTGGAGAGTGAAGGTAAGGAGAAATGCTCCTCTGGAGTCAAGGAAGCGTAGCCTTGTGATAGGTCCAAAGTCATAACTCAAATGCAACGAGGCCTCATATTTTTGGCTATTTGTTCCATTCCAATCATTTTCAATTATCAAAATTAGAGATGTTTGCACTTTTTTAAGTTACTGTGAAATGCCTATCAATACCTTACTGAAGTGGACTAAGAAAAGAGAGTAGGTTAAGATATTGATAAAAAATATTGAAAATCTAAGCCATTTCTTACTTTTTTCTTCCTTGCCACTGGGCATCACAAGGCATTCTTATAATTGGGTGACTTGATGGTATTATTGTTTATAAATTGACAAGGTAGATCCAGAGAGTGAGGGTATGTTGGAAAGGTGAGTGCAGAGTGTGAGCTTGGTAGCCCAGTTGTAACCACATGCTAATATTAAACCTTATTTAGCTGACTTGGGTTCTAAAGTATGAATCTGAAGGAGGTCTGCTGGTTTGGAGATTTATAACAGTTTGGTATCCTTTCAGAAAACAATCTGTTAAACTAGGTTTATTAGCCTGCAGAAAAGTGCTTTGATAGGACAGCACTTCTGTTACCCTTTTCTCAATATAATCTGAGGCCATCATGAATTCAAGGGCACCTAACCTTTGTTTAGGTTGTCCAACAATTCTGTAATTCTGTATAAATTGTAGGCTTATGAAGAAAACCATTTTACTCAAGGAGAAAAATGTTCTTTGCACTGGGACTTCCAGTGTAAGATATTTTTTTGGAAACATGGAGTCAAATTAGGAAAAATCCATATTACACATTATAAAATATGCTGTACAATGTATGTTCCTGTTCCTCCTCACACATTTCATCTCATTTGCTCTCATTTAATTTGGAGAGTGGGCATTCTGCTATGTTCTGAATGTCATGACTTTGAGAATTTGGCCTGCTTCAGTGAGCTTCATGAACCGTTGAATGTGTGCACTTAAAGTGACCTTCAAGAAATTTACTTTGTGAACGAGGGTTTTTTTTTTTAATTACATTTAAATTTTTTCTTTTTATTCACTTTTGAGAAAAATATTCCTTTCATATTATTTTCTTTTGCAGTTTAAAATCCATGCTGTCTAAACATGTTTGTCAATGGAATTAAGCATTTCTCAAATTAGCTCCTCCTTTCATATAACCTCTCAAGCCTACCATCTATCTGTATTTTTTAAAAAAGATCACATTTGGGAGATGGTTGTGCCATGGGGCTCTTAAAGCATCAGTTGCCAATCAAACTCCCAAGCTTATCCTTTACAAGGTATCATTCCATCTTTTACCTTCCCTGACCAAACTGCCTTTCAATTATTATTTGTAATCCTGATAATACTTTGCAATTTCACAGAAAGAAGTGAACCTTTCATTCCATTCTTTCAGTAGTAGCATGCCTATAAAACTATGATGTAAATTATTTGTTCATTTAAGATCCCCAAAGTATCAACTTTCAGAACAAAAGGACATCTTTGCAAACTTAGTTTTAGGAATTAAAAAAAAAAAATGTACAAGAAATATTAAGGATGCAAAATGTTTTTAGGCCAAATTTACCACTGACTTATTTCACTGTTTATAATCTCCAGTGGCTGATCATTGAAAAAAAATTGCAGTGTTTCTGCCAGATTTCCCAACAAGTTTCATCCAGGAAAGCACAAAATTCCCTCGTATTTTATGCTAACATGCCCTGTTCCTACATTATGACATATGTGTACTCTGTAAGAGTTGAAATGAGAGGCAGATGATCTGAGAGCAGTTTACCTGAGTGAAGTTCTCTCCAATTTCAAGCCAAATCAGAGTTTTCTTTTTCACCAAATAATCACGTCAAATAGGTCTTTTTGCAAAGAAGATTTAGCTGTACTTGTAAGTCAAAGTATTGACTTTCTTCTGTCACTACCCTTTGTTTTAAAGAGATGTAGTTAGAGATTTAGTTATTGGGTTTCCTAAGCTTATGTGAGAGAGCCCTGGCCCCTTGTGGCAAGATAATGAAAATTTTTTCCAGCCTTCATAGTTTTTTTGGCAGAGAAAATCCTGTATTATCACAAAATTTAAAAAAAAAAAAACCTTAAATGGTTAAACAAAATCAGTCCCCTGTTCTGGGGAAGCAATTCCAAAATGAATGAAAACAGCAGTTTTCTAAGTCAATCCTCCATTAAGGAATTCTAATAGTGCCAGTGAATGACCTTTTTCCAGGGCTGAGTTAAGTGAAAGTACATGGATGGTTTTCTCATATCATCTAGGACAAAGATGTCAAATACATGGCCCACAATGCTCCTGAGTGAGACCTGACAAAATAAGTTAAAATTCAATAAATTGTAGATGATGTATGTGGTTTTATAAGCCAATATGTGATTGTTATACACTGCTTGGTGGCTTCTGTTTTGAGTTTGAGTTTGACATCAACTGACCTAGAGAGAGATCTCAAGGGAGCGTTCCTCCCTTTGTTTGATCATATGTAATATGTAGTTGCTGGATTACTATCCATAGGACTGGGAGAAAGAATCCCTGAGGGTATGGGGCCAGTTCAGGTAACCCTGTAGTTTGAAAGATGCTGCATTGAGGGATGATCGTGGGGTAATGGTTTGAGTTGTTAGCTCATCTCTGAAATGAGTTTTCATCCCATTCCCCAGATACCCACAGGGATGACTTTCTCAGAGCATTTTATCATGGGCAAGAGACAAATGAGTCCCTCCATGGGAAATGGTCTGAATGTAACTGGAGCTAAGTCCTTAACTCCCATATATCACATCAGCATTAAGCTACCAGAGTGACTTTTCCATGTGACAAAGTGGCCTTTATTTCTATTGTTCCTGCAGGAAATAGTGAAGTGAAGGGAAAAAAAACTGGTAGGGTGGAAATAAAAATATCAGAGTTGTGTCCCATTTCAGTTGATGGAAGAGATTGCAGTGGGGAGGGTGGGGACAGAGCTGTGAAAACAAAATGCACACAGCTATAGAAAATTCCCTAAGGAAACAACTCAAAAGTAGGCTTTGTTCCATTCTTCCTCTGGAATCTGCAAAATGGGATTCCAGAAATGACAATATACATTCCACTGTTTTCTTTCTACTGTGTCTGCAATGTGAAGAGGAGAAGTCAGACATAAAGTGAATATCTGCAAATGTTTGATTTCAATGAATAATGCCAAGAGCAGAGATTTCCCTGTACAGCCCTCCTGATTGTATGAGCAGAATCGGCTTCCCATTCCCTTTGACAGAAGGAAATTCTTCAGGCAAATGAATGTGAACAGCCTCTGGTTGCCTTTTGTGGCCTTTTGAGGTATGTTTGTATAAATATGTAAAAGTGTGTTTGTATGAAATTTGACTTTTTCCATCTCACTTTCCTCACTTGTGCCAGGAGCTTCTTATTTCACTAGCTTTTAACTTAAAACACTTTCCTGGGAACACAAGACTGTTTAGAGAACAGGAAAGGATTTCTTGCTTTCTTTGGGCAAGAAGGAAATGACATTTTATTTATTTTTTTCTTTTTTTTTTGTTTTATTTTATTAAATTTATTTATTTAACTTTTAACATTCATTTTCACAAAATTTTGGGTTACAAATTTTCTCCCCTTTTATCCCCTCCCCACCCCAAACACCAAGCATTTTAATTGCCCCTATGACCAATCTGCTCTCTCTTCTATCATCCCTCTCTGCCCTTGTCTCCGTCTTCTCTTTTGTCCTGTAGGGCCAGATAGCTTTCTATACCCCTTTACCTGTATTTCTTATTTCCTAGTGGCAAGAACATTACTCGACAGTTGATCCTAACACTTTGAGTTCCAACTTCTTTACCTCCCTCCCTCTCCACCCCTTCCCTTTGGAAAGCAAGCAATTCAATATAGGCCAAATCTGTGTATTTTTGCAAATGACTTCCATAATAGTTGTGTTGTATAGGACTAACTATATTTCCCTCCATCCTATCCTGTCCCCCATTACTTCTATTCTCTTTTAATCCTATCCCTCTTCATGAGTGTCCACCTCGAATTGCACTCTCCTCCCCATGCCCTTCCTTCTATCATCCCCCCCACCCTGCTTGTCCCCTTATCCCCCACTTTCCTGTATTGTGAGATAGGTTTTCATACCAAAATGAGTGTGCATTTTATTCTTTCCTTTAGTGGAATGTGATGAGAGTAGACTTCATGTTTTTCTCTCACCTCCCCTCTTTATCCCTCCACTAATGAATCTTTTGCTTGCCTCTTTTATGAGAGATAATTTGCCCCATTCCATTTCTCCCTTTCTCCTCCCAATATATTTCTCTCTCACTGCTTGATTTCATTTTTTTTTTAAGATATGATCCCATCCTCTTCAATTCACTCTGTGCACTCTGTCTCTATGTATGTGTGTGTGTGTGCATGTGTGTGTGTGTGTACTCCCACCCAGTACCCAGAAACTGAGATATTTCAAGAGTTACAAATATTGTCTTTCCATGTAGGAATGTAAACAGCTCAGCTTTAGTAAGTCCCTTATGACTTCTCTTTGCTGTTCACCTTTTAATGGTTCTCTTCATTCTTGTATTTGAAAGTCAAATTTTCTTTTCAGCTCTGGTCTTTTCATCAAGAAAATTTGAAAATCCTCTATTTCCTTGAAAGACCAATTTTTCCCCTGAAGTATTATACTCAGTTTTGCTGGGTAGGTGATTCTTGGTTTTAGTCCTAGTTCCTTTGACTTCTGGAATATCCTATTCCATGCCCTTCGATTCCTTAATGTAGAGGCTGCTAGATCTTGTGTTATCCTGATTATATTTCCACAATACTTGAATTGTTTCTTTCTAGCTGCTTGCAATATTTTCTCCTTGAGGTACAGTTCTCAGCTTAAGCCACCCTCACTCCGATACCTGGTCATTCTCCTTGGTAGGAAAGACCGTCACTCTCAAGTATCAATCATGAACTTCTTCCAACTCATGATGAAAAAGAAAGAGCTTATCCCTTTGATCGCATTTGCGAGTATTGCCAGAGGTGGAGGAGTCTTCATGTCCCTATACTCCCTTGGCAAAAGTGATGTGATTGTTAACAGACACAGAAATCCAGAACAGTGGGAAAATGTGAATCCTTCCCAGCCTCAAAAGCTTTTCTCAATTAACCAAAAATGGGAGCCTGTTGAAGAGCTGGAGACTGTTAAACAGTTGACCAAATGAAGAGTATTCATCTAAAGCACACTCTATGAATCTAGTGGAAACATTTCTGCACAAACTATACTACTGAAACCAGTGTGCAGAAGCGCTTCTGCTACATTTTTAGGGTCTCCCTACATTTTTGGGCTCTGAATAAGGAATTCCATTTTGGATAAAATGTATGTAACTCATTAAAATATTCATGAGGATTTTTTGCATTTATTTGTACTTATGTATTTATTTTGGGGGGCAGCAAATGTATAATGACTTGTAAGATAAATTGTCTACTATAAAAGTGATGCTGTGTTTTTTTTCCTCCAAAGGTTAGGTAAATACTTATTTCATCATTGAATTGATGAGTTATTGGAAAATATATCTAATCAAATATATATATATACTGCTTTACAATTTGAATTTTTGCATTTGAAATACACTTCCATTTTAAAACCCAAATAACTTTTTACACATATCTTTCCAGTTGAAATGTAAATATTATTCCATTCAGTCTAAAAGAGTATTATTTAACTTGATATTTTGAGGGTCTTTGATTTCATTGGTATAGACAGATATAACTCAGAGATATTGCAGGTTCAATTCAGACCACTGCAGTAAAGGAAATATCTCAATAAAATGAATCACATGAATTTTTAAATTTCTCATTGCATATAAAAGTTATGTACATTTTTAATAGTATAATGTAAACATATCTTAATTAAATACTTTATTGCTAAAAAAATATATATATATTTTCTCCTTGACCTGGGAACTCTGGAATTTGGCCACAATGTTCCTAGGAGTTTCTCTTTTTGGATCTCTTTCAGGCGGTGTTCTGTGGATTCCTTGAATATTTATTTTGCCCTCTGGTTCTAGAATCTCAAGGCAGTTTTCCTTGATAATTTCATGAAAGATGATGTCTAGGCTCTTCTTTTGATCATGGCTTTCAGGTAGTCCCATAATTTTTAAATTGTCTCTCCTGGATCTATTTTCCAGGTCTGTTGTTTTTCCAATGAGATGTTTCACATTATCTTCCATTTTTCCATTCTTCTCTCTTTGTTCTGTGATATCATGCTTTCTCATAAAGTCATTAGCCTCCATCTGTGCCATTTTAATTTTGAAAGAACTATTTTCTTCAGTGAGCTTTTGAATTTCCTTTTCCATTTGGCTAATTCTGCTTTTGAAAGCATTCTTCTCCTCATTGGCTTTTTGAACCTCTTTTGCCAATTGAGTTAGGCTAGTTTTCAAGGTGTTAATTTCTTCAACATTTTTTTGGGTCTCCTTTAGCAGGGAGCTGATCTGCTTTTCATGCTTTTCTTTCATCTCTCTCATTTCTCTTCCCAGTTTTTCCTCCACCTCTCTAACTTGATTTTCAAAATTCTTTTTGAGCTCTTCCATGGCCTGAGCCCATTGGGTGGGCTGGGACACAGAAGCCTTGATTTCTGTGTCTTTGCCTGATGGTAAGCATTGTTCTTCCTCATCAGAAAGGAAGGGAGGAAATGTCTGTTCTCCAAGAAAGTAACCTTCTATTGTCTTATTTCTTTTCCCTTTTCTGGGCATTTTCCCAGCCAGTGACTTGACCTCTGAATATTCTCCTCACACCCACCTCGCCTCCTGATCCTCCCAGCCAGCGTTTGGGGTCTGAGATTCAAATGCTGCTTCCAGCCTTAGGGCTTTTGGAGGGGGCAGGGCTGCTATTCAGTGTGAGATTAAGTTCAGGTGCTCAGGTGGGGGCAGGGCCACCTCTCAGGCTCAGTTCCCTCAGGGGGTTTATGCACAGACCTTCCACAATGGATCCAGGCTCCCGCCCGCTTGGGGAGCCCCGTTCTGCAGCCGCCTCTCAGCTTCTACCTCCCGGGGGGCCTGAATTATGGGGGCACCCCACTCCCCTCTCAACCCGCCAAAGAGACTCTCTCACCGACCCCCATCACCTGTGGGTGGAGGGACTTGTGCGGCTGCTGGAGATCCTGTCCCTGAAGCCTGCTCGGATCTGTATCTCTCGGTGCCGCTGCCGCTGCCACAGCAGGTCTGGACTGGGCTCCGCGTCTGCAGCGCGACGGACCTTTTGCGAGAGGTTTGCAGGTCCCTCTGTGGGTGGAGGGACCCGCGTGGCCGCTGGAGAGCCCATCCCTGAAGCCCGCTCAGATCTTTTCCTCTCGGTGCCACGGCCGCAGCAGGGCTGCACTCAGCTCCCAGTCCCGGCGCCCAGTCCGCAGCGCGAAGGACCCCCCACGAGAGGTTTGCAGGTCTCTCCGGAACAGAAATCTCCCTCGCTCCAATGTTCCATGGCCTCTGGGTGCAGAATTCGCCGTGAGTTACTCCCCTGTAGCCGTTCTATGTGTTGTGGGTTCGGAGCTATGTGTATGTGCGTCTTTCTACTCTGCCATCTTGGCTCCGCCCCAGGAAATGACATTTTATTAAATAATGAAGAAACTTGACCCTTGTGTCTTTCCACTATTTCCCCATCCCTGCCCCTTCTTCCAGTAAGTTGTACTTTTTTTTGGTGGCCATAGCGGTTTTTTTGTCTGTTACATCCTTCATTTCAGAACACATGTTTTATTAGTTATTAAATCTGTCAGCAGCTTCAAGTGATGGATAAATGTTCTTTCTATTGGCTCAGTAAAAGTTGACAAGGACCAATAGTAATGATTTGATTTTATTCTGTTTAGGGAAAGCTTAGTTGTTTTTCTTATGTGAGAACCAGCCTTTTGAGCATCTCAGTAAAATTCCAAGCTAAAGGCTTTTTAAAGTAAGAAACAGGAGAAGAGGGGAGTATCTAGTAGGCTCATCTTGGAAGCCTCTAGCTAGAAAGTAGTGATGAAGAAGAAATTATGTGATGTCTCCTTCACACAATTTGGAATGACCATCCTCAGAACCTTTGGTTCCTTCTCCTCCTTAATGAATTAGATTAAAAAAATAGGAAGGATTGAGAGAATCAGATGTTAGAGAGTAAGATCTACTTGAGAGAGATAGCTTGGTGTAGGGCAAAGAGAGCTGGACTCAAAGTCAGTCATTAAGTGTATATTTAGTATCAGACACTGTGCTAAGTTCTGAGTATGGAAAGACAGGTAAAAGATAGCCCCTGCTCTCATGGAGTTCACCATCTAGTGGGGGAATCAACATACCAAAGACCATAGAAACAAAATATATACAGAATAAATTAGAAATAATTTAATTTATTAAATAATTTAACTAACATTAAAAGGGATCAGGATATACTTCTTGTAAAATGTGAGAGTTTATGTAAGAACTGAATGAAGCCAGGGAAGCCAGGAGGTGGATCAGGAGGAGAAGAATTCCAGGTGTGGGGAAACAGGCAGCAAAAATACCTGGGATTAAGAAATGGAGTATCTTGTGTGAGAAACAACAAAGAGGTCAATGTCACTGGATCATAGAGTATGTTGTGGATGAATAAAATGTAAGAAGACTAGAAAGGTAGGAAGGGATCAGGTAAAATATAAAGGGTTTCAAAAGCCAAACTGGATTCTATAGTTGACCCTGGAGTTCAAGTGATAGGGAAATACTCACACCTATGCTTTATGGACAGAGCCAAAAGTCCTAGATTTGCACCACTGTTCTTACTAGCTGTGAAATAAATTCTCCTCTGTGAGCTTTGGATTCCTCTGCAAAACAGATAATACTTGTTCTATTGTATTGTAGATAACACACTATATAAACATGAACTAATCAGCTCTGATACTTCCGGAGGAAACACAGAAAATACTGCTTGTGTCCTGCTTTATGGAGAAAGTAGACCAATGAACAGAACCAGAAATTTGGGAGAAACGGGAGTCTAGATAATTATAATTTATTTAAAATTGAATTATTTAATTATGCTTTTGGGAAGGTGATCATCTTTCTGGAATGCTTCCCAGGATTTCAAGTCTCCCAAAGACTATTAAGATTGTGAATGATAATAAATGAATCAGTGCTACAGAAGAGCAGAGGAAAGTCAGTCATGGAAAGATGTCCTTAAGTAATATACAAGCTTGTAAGACCCCCAGGTTACTAGGAAAAGCAACTGAAGAGACTCGGGAAATAACAGACAACTCAAAGGGACTATTTGAAATTGAAGTTTGCATCTGACACTTTAACTTCTCAGGGAAATGCTCTACCAACAGCATCAGAGTAACTAGATAATGATGTCACCCTCCCAGTGGGAGTAATTATAGGGCGCCATAAAGAAGCCCATGGAAGTTTTCCTGATGTTTTGGCAGGGAATGGGAGCAGGTGATGGTGCAGCTGTTTGGAGGAGGCCCACTCTAGCTTAGAGCAATCACTTACCAAGGACAGCAGAGTGTGGAAATGCAAGGTCCTTTTCCCCTTTTGGACAGTAGTCAAAGTGTTGCTTGAAAATGGAATTCAAGTCCACCTTTTCTGAGATGTGCTAGAATAAGAGGATAGTAATTCAGGAAGAGATAAACTTTGGGATTCATACTGAGTGGGCTGGCCAAGAAAATGTATTGGTGAAGTGATTGCTTCATTAGGAAGTGAATACTTTCTTATTATTTAATTAGAAGCCTAGGACCTCCTTACGGGCAGCTAGGAGATAGAGTGGATAGAGTGCTGGGCTTGGAGTCAGGAAGACTTATCTTCTCGAGTTCAAATCTGGCCTCAGACATCTACAAACTATGTGATTCTAGGCAAGTCACTTAACCCTGTTTGCCTCAATTTCCTCAACTTTGAAATATGCTGGGCAAGGAAATGGCAAACCTCTCCAGCATCTTTGCAAAGAAAACCCTAAAATGACACAATGTAAAAGTGCTCAGGCCTTCTAGTCTAATCTCATTTTATAGAGAAGGAAACTGACTTGCTCAAAGTCATATAAGCCTTAAGCATTAGCAATAGGATTTGAACCTAGGTCTTCTGGCTCCAGAAGCCTTTCCCCTAATATCATGTCAGTTCAAAACATGGAATCCCCCCAACAGTCTTCAGTCATCATGTGGGAAATATCTATTACCTTCAGTTGGCATCTTTTATCGGTAGTCTAAAGTTTTTAAAATGACCCTGAGTGAAGGAGCCCTAAGGAAAGCATCATATGGGAACCTCAGTGTCAATCAAAATTTGGTAAAGATAGTCTGGGACCTGATTCAAGGAGGATTTGGTTATAGAAGTATGACTTAATGCTTTTTATAAAGTGACTAAGCCAATAGCACAGTCCCCTAACTTGGAGTTAAGATACATGTTAGAGGCTTCATTTCAGCCAGGCTCAATCAGGTATTTGTAAAGTGCCTACTCTGTGCTAGCAACTAGCTCGATATTTTTTATACATTCTACTTAAAAAGTATCTCTTCAGGAGAAATCCATCTAAACTTACTGATACCCCAACAACCCTCCAGTCTCTTCGTAAAACAAGAAGAGGGCAGTGTAGTATCTCAGGTAAACAATGGTACTTAGTGACAAGTGAAAGAACTTAAATAAGATTCATCAAGTACAGAAGGCTCCTCCTTTCTCTCTGGTCCCTATTGTTGTTCAGTTGTTTCAGACATGTCTGATTCTTTATGACCCCATTGGGATTCTCTTGGCAGAGATGCTGGAGTGGTTTCCCATTTCCTTCTCCAGCTCATCTGACAGATGAGCAAACTGAGGTATACAAGGTTAAGTGACTTGCCCAGGATCACACAGCCAGAAAGTGTCTGAGACTAGATTTGAACTCAGGAAGATGAGTCTTCTTGACTCCAGGCCTGACCCTCTATGCACTATGTGACTGCCTAGACTCTCCTCACTGACACATGAGGAAACACACTGCCTATACTTATTTGTGTCTAGTAGTAGCCATCTCTAGGGTGAGGCAGGGAAGGGGAAGGAACAAAAATTGCATGACAACTTTATTATGTATTTAAATATATATATATTTATTATATATTTAAATATATATATTATATATTTAAAATATATATTCAAATTGTACACAAGAGATTTGCAGTTTCATATGCAATCATCTTTTTATTATACTGCATTATGGGATTGCATGTTTTAGTTCATAAATTTAAAATTAAATAACTTTAAATTAATTTTCAAAAAAGACACTGAGAAGAAAAGGGTTTTAAACAGGATTAATGAAGGTCATAAAGTAGAGAAGGTTTCTCCTTCCTCTCTGGAGGAAGTTTCAGCCCTAATTTTACAATCACCTATGGAAGTTTCTAGGAGGTGCATCACTAATTATGAAGCCCTATTGAGAAAGAAAAACAATGGTGGACTTTTTGTCTAACTCATACTAATATGACATTTTCCTCTTGTACCATGCTTGAAACTTTTAAAAACATTTTCACATCTTTCTATTTACATAATCAAATATGTGTGTGCACGCACACGCACTTGCACTTTGTATGTATGTTCAAGTTGGTGAGGGAACAACATACTTCAAAAAACTCATAGTTCCCTAAGTTCTGATCTTCCCTCTGCCAATGCAAATAGCAACCCTTAATAGATGATTTTTATAACTTGCTTTCTCAAAATAAAATCCTTCACCTAGTGGTCAGCCTTCTTGAGATGAGTGAGCTTCTCCAAAACAGACACATCTTCTAATGTTGACAAGACATTCCATAAATGAAACCTTTCCAGTCTGGGGTTGGAACGACTAGCCAGCACTTGGACTGTTTTGACTTAGCCTTCAAGGTTACCTCCATCCCAGGACAAGAAAGTAGAAGACAGCCAGATTTCAATAGAACAGAAAACTGCCCTAGAGAGACATTGGATAAACACTATGGCCTGGATTTGATGCAGCTGCAGACCAAGAGTTAACCCTTTCCATGGGTTATCTCATGTGATCCTCACTGAAACCTGGTGAGGTAGGTGTTATTTATTACCTTCATTTTTCAAAAGAGGGTACTCAGGCTGAGAGAGGTTAAGTGACTTGCCTAGGGTCACAGTAGATTCCTGAAGAAGGATTTAAATTCAGGTCTTCCTGAATCCAAGTCCAGTCGGATCAGCAGTAATCCTTGGACCACACGTTGAGAACCAGTGCCCTAGACCATAATCATACTTCCTTAGGAAAATAAAATCATCAAAGTATAATGATTAAAATCTGGTTTTAGATCAGTTCTTCAGGTTTTAGTCTATTTTAGAACTACTGGGGTATTAATAGCTCTTTTTATTTCTAGGCATCTACTGCTAAAGTTTCTTTTTTATCAAGTATATTTAGTTCTATTCAGCATAACCAATTTATTTTAGTTATTTTTAAGTCAGTACAATTTAATTTTGTAAGAAACAATTTTGCTGCTTGAGAGAAGCTTAATGATACAAATTCTCAGGAAAGAGAGTCATACTCTTAAGGACATATGTGAGATGAAAGATGAAGGAAGATGTTATGTTCAGTCATTTTAGTTGTGTCTGACTCTTCATGACCACATTTGGGGTTTTCCTGGCAAAGGTACCTGAGTGGTTTGCCATTTCCTTCTCCAGCTCATTTTACAAGTGAGAATACTGAGGCAGAAAAGGTTAAGTGACTTGCTCAGAGTCACCCAGCATAGAGAGTCCATCTGACATGCATGGGATGAAGCTTCTGGCCTTGAAACTAAGCCTATAGCTTTCAAAAATTATAATAGGCAACCCTGTTTCAGTCATCCCTCTTCAAATGGATTAGATCAATTCCCTTTATGGGAATTATAAAAAGTAAAGTTCCAATTTGTACTGTCTTATGTTGAAAGATAGAACAAAAAGTAAGCATTTCACAAGTACTCAGGAATTCGCTAGCAAAACCCATTTAATTAGGTTACAAAGTCCCTGGAGCGAAAAAGTTGATTCTTCCCCAGGGACCATTCCAGTGAAATAACCCTATGCCAGATTTTCCTGAAAGAGCATTGGTGATCTGTCTGGCTGCTCCTTGTAATGCAAATGTAATCTTTTTTTTAATGATTTTTTTTCAATTACCACTCAATTTTCTTCTGTCCCTCACCATTGAGGGAAAAAAGAAAAGAAAGCCCTTGTAACAAATCTATATAATCAAGCAAAAGAACTTCCTTCACTGGCCATGTCAAAGCAGCATGGTCTATTAAGAGCTGCAGTAGTGTAGCTCAGATGACAAAGCACCACCCTGGGGGAACCTCCACTTAAGGTTCTGTTCACAATAGCTGTTAATCCACCTGGTGCAGGAAAAGCTATGCTGGGAGGGGAGACTCAATGGGAGAGGAATTCTTAGAAAAAATGGGAAATTTACTACTATTCTGTTTTTTAAAGTCACAGAAACCAGGACTTTGCAAATAGATATGGCATCAGGGGACAAGCAACCAGAGTAATGCCATATGTCCTTGTGAACCTCCTTAACCGAGAGTCAACACTTCCCTCGTTAGTCATACTAAGATTTGCTCCAGGGGTGTCCAGTTTCAAGGTGCCATATTCTCATTTCCCAGATGGAAAAGACAAGAAGAGGGTATTTATGAACTGAGATGCCAGAGGAAATGATGATTTCAGTGAAGTAGGTACAGATAGGGGACACTGTCACATTACATTTGTACCAACAAATAAAGGCTCCAAGTATTGAATTTGTTCATCAGAGGACCTGGTTGTCCTATCTTAGTCTTGAAAATTACTCTGAGAGTTTTTGTTTCCCCATCAGTAAAATAAAGGGGATTGGACTGGATGTCAAAAGTCCTTCCAAGTCTATATTCCTTTGTCATTGGAATTCACATCAATTTCTTCAGAGCCAGAAGGTGTTTGTCATCATCACTGGTCATACTCTGATCTAGTCCAGAATGACTGTAGACCCTGATACACATTTGGGGAAACAATGTGACAGACTGGTGATAGGAGAGACTTCACAAAAGCAGTCTCACAGAGCAGCCTGGAGGTTGCCCTGCTGATGAGATAATAGACCAGGCTTGAGAAGGGGAAAGGTTTTCCAATTTGGATTGACTCTCACTTGGGGAAAGAAATACCATGAAGAAGTAGGGACTTACAAGATGAAAGCCCTCAAAGACAAGGGAACTCCAAGGAAGTTTCCATTTCCCCAAAGCAGATGTGTGTGTTTGTCTTTCATTGCCAAAGAAGACCATGCTATCAGAGAAATAATGACATGACTTGCACTTGACTTTATTTTGAGTGAGGGAGGGCTGTGCAGGTCACCAGCCTCACTTCTCTTCCAGAGCCATCTGAATCCAGTGACCACATATTCATCAGGATGACTGGACATGACCCAGGATGAGGCAACTGGGTTTAAGTCACTTGCCTAAGGTCACACAGCTAGTGAGTGTCAAATGTCTGAGGTGAGTTATGGACTCAGGTCCTCCTGACTCCTGCACTGGTAGTCTCTCCACTGCACCACCTAGCTGCCCAAGGAACAGGATAAGGAACACAAGAAGGCATAATAGTATATTATGGAAGGTCTTGGTGGGCTGTCCTCTCTGTCTGTCTGTCTGTCTCTCTCCCTCAGTACAGTGGATAAAGAATATGGCTTAGAATCAGGAAGATTCATCTTCATGAGTTCAAATCTGGCCTCAGATACTTCTGATCTGTGTGACACTGGGAAAGTCAATTAACCCTGTTGGTCTTAGTTCCCCATCTGTCAAGTGAGCTAGAGAAGGAAATGGCAAACGACTCCATTATCTTTGTCAAGAAAGTCCCCAAAGAGGGTCACAAAAAGTCAGATACGAATAAGGCAACTGAAAAATTTTCCCAGGAGAGATGAAGGTGCTAGAAAATTTAAATCCAGTGAAGGTTATAATCAGGGAGGGTCTGAGAGAGTGAGGGAGATGGCATATATGAAGCATTTATACTTCTTTCTTTGTCCTCAAGTGCAAATGCTTGAATGATCTTGACTTGTCCCAGTTCCCTCTTTGGGTCTGGACTTTACCTGGTATTTGGGGTAGCCTGAGATTCTTGGAGGTGGAATCTTGAAGAGCAGTTTTCACTAGCTATCTTTGGAATGTCATTCCTTCAAATGTTAGTATTCCCAAGCAAGTAGAAAAGATAGGAGGAGTTGGGTAGGTAGGTCTATATTGGAGAAATTTACATTAGCAGGCATCAAAAAGCAATGAGGCTTCTTAGGATCTGGTAGGTGTAAGTTAATAGGTAGGTCGTGGTTCCATTTTATTGATGGGGAAAATGAAGTTATAAAGGGTGACAATGACTGAGTTGGGAAGAAAACTCATACTTTCTGCCTATTGGTCAGCATCTGTGTTCACTTGCCTGCTGTAATGGTGAGTAGTACTTCCATAGATCACATCATCAAATAAAATTGGGGGGTAAAACAAAAACAGTTTCCTTGGATTAAGAATAATTAACTACAGCCCTGCATTGGCCATGGCACCGAGAGGAGCAGATCCGAGCAGGCTTCAGGGACGGGATCTCCAGCAGCTGCGCGGGTCCCTCCACCCACAGGTGATGGGGGTTTGTGAGAGGGTCTCTTTGGCGGGTCGAGAGGGGAGTGGGGTGCCCCCATAACTCAGGCCCCCTCGGGAGGCAGCAGCAGAGGCAGGAGCAGACCAAGGCTCCCCAAGCAGGCAGCAGCCTGGATCCATTGTTGAAGGTCTCTGCATAAACCCCCTGAGGGAACTAAACCCGTGAGGCAGCCCTGCCCCCACCTGAGCAGCTGAACTTAATCTCACACTGGCTAGCAGCCCCACCCCCGCCCAAAGCCCTGAGGCTGGGAAGCAGTATTTGAATCTCAGACCCCAAGCGCTGGCTGGGAGGATCTGGAGGCGAAGTGGGTGTGAAGAGAATATTCAGAAGTCAAGTCACTGGCTGGGAGAATGCCCAGAAAAGGGAAAAGAAATAAGACTATAGAAGGTTACTTTCTTGGTGAACACGTATTTCCTCCCTTCCTTTCTGATGAGAAAGAACAATGCTTACCATCAGGGAAAGACACAGAAGTCAAGGCTTCTGTATCCCAGCCCACTCAATGGGCTCAGGCCATGGAAGAGCTCAAAAAGGAATTTGAAAATCAAGTTAGAGAGGTGGAGGAAAAGCTGGGAAGAGAAATGAGAGACATGCAGTCAAAGCATGAACAGCAGGTCAGCACCCTGCTAAAGGAGACCCAAAAAAATGCTGAGGAAAATAACACCTTGAAAAATAGGCTAACTCAACTGGCAAAAGAGGTTCAAAAAGCCGATGAGGAGAAGAATGCTTTCAAAAGCAGAATTAGCCAAATGGAAAAGGAGGTTCAAAAGCTCACTGAAGAATAATTAGCTAGGACAAATTGTCCATCCTAATGAGGAAGAAATGATATAGATATTGTATTCAAGATCTGAAGAAAAGGGAAAGTCAAAAGTTAGTAAGAAAAAGAAAAGATAATTGAGGAAAGTAATTTTTTTAATGCACATAGATCATGCAAGGAGAAGAGAGGCTAGTGACCTTGTATAGCTCTCCCTCACTCAAAACAAAGTCAAGTGCAAGTCATGTCATCATTTCTTTGATGGCATGGTCTTCTTTCACAATGAAGGACTAACACAACAATCTCATTTCCCCAAGGGGTGGAGTCAAAATGGTGGAGTGAGACCAACTACTCAGGTAAACTCTAAGACATACTCCTTCAGATACCTCTAAAAAGAGAATCTTACAAAATTTTTGAGTGCCTGAATCCAAAGGGAGACTGACTGTGGCAGATTTTCAACCTGGGACAGACTAGAAGGTCGAAGGGAAGGATCTGTTGCATGGGGCTGGAGGAGCACACAGGCTGTACTAGCACAGACCCTACCATAGCAAAACCAAGCAGGAAGCCCTGGGCAATTTGAAGCAGCAGCCACACTGAGGAATCTCAAGCATGTCAGCCCAGAACCAGAGTACAGTGAACTGAGAGAGAAGCACAGAACCCCAGACAACTGCAGTACCCATTCCTGAGACTATAAGCCTACAGATTAAATGTCTGTAAGTTACCTACTTGGACTTCCAGGAGTCAAGATGGTGGAGTAATAGGTAAATGCTCTACCATTCCCCTTTTTTACCTTGAAAAACCCATAGAATATTTCCCCAGAAAAAATCCTGGAACACTGGGATCAACCAAGGGGATAAACAGTCTCTTAGCCCATGAGGTTAGGAAAATGGCAAAAGGGAGTCCCTCTTGCTGTGGTTGAAGGGGATCAGTGCAGTACTGGAGCTGTCCCAGACAGCCCCACCTCAGCAAACATGGAGGAGATTCTGAGCCCCAGGGGGGTTAAGCCTGCAATCGTCAATACCAGGACCCCAGGTGTGCCTCAGCACAGCCAGGGGAATAGGGAAGACACTAGTGCAAACAGGGTTCATCAACCACTGAGCCTACCTGTGCTCAGGAAAGGAGACCTCCTGTGATCAGACCAGCCCTCCCCCATACCTCATTCAGCTAACTCCAGGGTATCTCCTGGGAAACTCAGAAAGACTTCACCTGGGCTCTGCTTTTGCACATCAGTCAGCTCAGCACCAGGTAAGCTACAGCATTCTAACTTTCAGGTGAAAGAAGCAGAGGTCACAATACACAAAGCCCCAAGTTCTAAGCACAAGAATGTTGGGGCAGAGTCCCCTGTGCCCCAGAAGCAGACATCCATTTTAAAATTCAGGAAAAGGGTGATCATCAAGAGCAAGAAGCAAACAAGAAAAGATAAGACCATAGAATATTTCTATGGGGACAAGGACCAAAACACAAATACCAAAGAGAGCAGCATTGAGACTGAACTCCCATCTGAAACTTCAGAAGGGAATATGAACTGATCTCAGACCCAAAGAGCATTCTTGGAAGAGTTCAAGAATGATTTTAAAAGCAAAATTGGAGAAGCAGAAAAAAAACTGACCAATGATTTTTAAAATATAAAAAAAGAAATCATGGAAGAATTTAAAAGGAAAATTGGACTAATGCAAAAGGAAACACAAAACCTAACTGAGAAAATTGGACAAATGGAAAAGGAAGTACAACAACTAACTGGAGAAAGTAATTCCTTAAAATGAACAATTGGACAGATGGAAATGGAGATGTAAAAGTTAACTGAAGAAAACAACTTCATAAAAATTAGAATTGGGCAAGTAGAAGCTAATGACTCTATGAGAGATCAAGAATCAGTCAAACAGAATCTAAAGAATAAAAAGATAGAAGAAAATGTAAAATGTCTAATTGGAAAAACAACTGACCTGGAAAATAGATCCACAAGAGAAAAATCTAAGAATTACTCATCTACCAGAAAACCATGATGAAAGAAAAGAGCCTGAACAATATTTTCCATGAAATCATCAAGGAAAACTGCCCAAAAGTCCTAAGGGCACAATAGTCATCAAAAGAATCCACTGTTCACCTTCTGAAAGCGATCCAAAACTAAAAACAGCAAGGAATATCATTGCCAAATTCCAGAATTATCAAGTGAAGGAGAAAATACTGCAAGCAGCTAGTAAGAAACAATTCAAATATTGAAGAGCTACAGTCAGGATCACACAGGACCTTGGAGCTTCTACATTAAAAGATTGAAGGGATTGAAATATAATATTCTGTAAGCAAAGGAGGTAGGACTACAATCAAGAATCTATTGCCCAACAAAATTGAGCATACTATTTTAGGCAAGGAGATGGACATTCAATGAAATAAGGGATTTCCAGACCTTTCTGAAGAACAGACCAGAGCACAATAGAAATTTCTATCTTCAAACACAAGTCTCAAGACCAACATAAAAAGGTAAACGGAGAAAAAAAACTTGATATTCAATATGGGCAAACTGTTTACATCCCTATAAGGGAAGATGATATTTGTTAATCTTGAGAATTGTATATTTATTATGATATTTGAAAAGGATATACATAGATGGAGTAGGTATAAATTAATTGATGTGATGATAAAAAATGTGATTTAAGGGTGCGAAGGGATTGTAACAGGAGATGTAAAAAGAAGGAAGCAGAAAAAGCTAAATTACATCACAGGAAGAGGGAAAGAGAGGAGGGGGATGAGCATTGTCTGAGATTTACTCTCATCTGATTTGGTTCAAGGAGGGAACAACAAACTCAGTTAAGTATAGAAATCTAACTAGCTCTAGGAGGGGAAAGGGGAAAGAAAAGGGAGGAAAGGATAAAAAGGAGGGAAGAAGTAGTAAGAGAAAAGAGGATTAAAATGGAGGGGGACTAAAAGAAGGGAGGGAAGACTGAGGGAGGTAGTGGTCAAAAATTAAAATTCTCTCATGGAGGGGAAAGGAAAAGGGAGAAGTAAAAGCATAAATGGGGGAGGAAAGAGGATGGAGGGAAAGACACAGATAGTAATCATAATTGTGAATGTGAATGAGATGAACTCTCCCATAAAACGGGGATAGATAGCAGAATGAATTAAAAACCATAATCCAACAATATGTTGTTTACAAGAAACACATTTGAAATGGGGAGGGGGCTGTGTGGGAATACACACAGGGTAAAGGTAAAAGGCTGAAGCAGAATATACTATGCTTCAGCTGGTTTAAAAAAAGCAAGGGGAGCAATACTAATCTCAGACAAAGCAAAAATAGAAATAGATCTAATCAAAAGAGATAAGGTGGGGGGAGGAGCCAAGATAGTGGAGAAAGATGCACATATGCCAGTTCTTACCCCACAGCCCATAAAATTCCTATAAAGAAGAACTCTCAACAAATTCTAGAGCAGCAGAAGCCACAGAACAACGAAGTGGAGGAGATTTCTATCCCAGAGAGACCTGAAAGACTGACAGGAAAGGTATATCACACAGCGGACATGGAGCAGAGAGCCTAGCCCTGCCTTGGCCACGTGACACCAAGAGGAGCAGATCCCAGCAGGCTTCAGGGGAAGAATCTCCAGCAGCAGCACAGATCCCTCAATCTACAGGTGCCAAAGGTCAGTGAGAAGGTCTTTCTGGCTGCCTGAGAGAGGAGCAGGGCATCCCCATAACTCAGGTCTCCTCAGGAGGCAGCAATAGAGGCAGCAGTGGACTGGGCTCCCAAAGCAGTTAGAAAAGATTCAATATAAGGCAAAAAATTTCCATTTCAAGAAAACGTATGTAATAAATACTACACACTGTTTTCAGAGCTGTCCATATATTCTTTGCTTCCTAGTAGATGTTCTTTTGTTTTCTACTGTGTACTTTTTACTTTATTTTTTTCCTCCTTCCTTCCCCCCTCCCCCAGAAGGCACAATTGAGTGTGGAAATTTCATGTAGACATATATGTCTATATGTATATATATATGTATATATACATTAAACACACATTTATATGCACACACATATATATGCACATATACACATATGCATAGATATCTGTAATCATACCCATGTATACATATATATTCATACACATATAGGTAAGCTACATACTATGCTTATTTCTACTTGTGCTCTGTTTCTCTGAAAGTGGATAGCATCTTTTTTATAAGTCCAAATCTTTCCACACTTTTCTAAATCCACCAGCTCATCATTTCCCACACCACAACAATATTCCCACTTTACACTGCCTGCTTATTTTCAATAGTTTAAAACAATATTGATTGATATGGCTAACACATACTGTAGTTTCCCCTTTTTGGTCTTTTGATTAATTCTATTTTAGCTTTAACTTTATCTGAGATCATGATTACTACCTCTGCTTTCTGTTTTTACATAATAAAGTCTACTCCTGACTTTTATTTTACATATGTGTGAATCTCTCATTTTTATAGACTTTCTTGAAAGTAACATATTGTTGAATTCAAATTTTTAATCTGCTGTTTCCATTTTACAGGTGAATTCACCCCATTCACATTCTAGATTATAATTATTTATTTATTTTCCTCACTATCCTTATTCTTATCCCTCCTCACTTCTCTGCTTTACTTCTACCTGCTACTTTTCCCTTCTGCTGGTTACCCCACCCCCCTTCACGAATCCCTCCCTTATCCTCTCCCCTGACCCTACCCTCTTCCGCTCTTGTTTCTGTTTGAATTTGGAAGATTTTTATATCTTGCAAATATATCTGTTGTTCCTCTTTATCCCATTCCTGTTCTTCTACACAACTTTCTACACCCACCTACTCTCTCCCCCTCTTATTTCTTTATAAATTTAGAACACTTTTATACCCTTCCAAATGTATATATTGTTCTTTCTTTCACCCAAATCTGATGAGTAGGTTCTCTCTAAGAATCCCTCCTTGTGCTCTTCCTACTCTGTATACCTTTATCCTCTTATTTCTTTCTGAATATTCCCTTGTAGATATTTATGTATTGTTACCTCTTTAACTCATTCCCAAGGAGATCAGGGTTGTAGAACTAGCAGCCCTGCTCCCCCATCTCGTTCCTCTGTAGCAATTCTTCTTCTTCCATCTCATTTATATGAGATAATTACTCTTTTTGCCTTTTCTTATACCACTGTGCTTTTAAAAATCACATCATACTCAGCATTACCATAATCTTTCTTTTGAACTACCCAATCACTAATAACAATTTCAGACATACGGTTTACATTTCCATGTATAAGAAGTAAACAATCTGTCCTCATTGAGTACCTTGTAATTTATTCTTTAATGTTTACCTTGGATCTTATGTGTGAAACTTTTTATTAAGTTCTGTTCTTTTTGCAAGAAAATCCTGAAAGTCTGTCAACTCATTGAATATCCATTTTTCTTATTCAGAATTATATTAACCTTTGCTGGGTATTATACTTCCAGTCACAATCCCAGTTCTTTTGCTCTTTGATATATAGTGTTCCAAGACATGCAGTCTTTTAGTGTAGCTGCTACTAGGACTTGTGTGATTCTAACTGTGGCTTGGCCGTTTTTAAGTTGTTTTTTTTTCTTGTTGCTCATAGTATTTCCTCCTTAACTTGCGGATTCATGAATTTTGCTATGATATTTCTGTAGGTTTTCCTTCTTGAATCTCTTTCATGTGGTGGTCAGAGAATTTTTTCTATTTAAAATTTCCTTCTTGATCTAATGCAGACGCATTAATAGTTTTCTTTATTTTATTATTGTTATCAAGGTTCTTTTTATATCATAACTTTAAGGTAATCTGATTATGCTTATGTTGTCTCTTCTTGATCTATTCTCTAGATCAGTTGTATTTTTTTATGAGATGTTTCACATTCTCTTCTTTTTTTTCATTCTTAATATTTTGTTTTATTATTTCTTGGTCTCTTCTAACTTTGCTGGCTTCTCCTTGCCGAGTTCTAATTTTTAAGTTGTTTTCTTCCTTAACATTCTGGATCTCCTTTTCCAGTTGGTTGACCTTCTTTTCATAATCATGTTTTTATTGGATTGTTATAATTTTTTTTAGTTTTACTCCAACTTCGCTTTTTGATTTTTGAAGTCTTTTTTGAATTCTTCTATCAATTATTTTTGGGCAATTAACCATTTGAAGTTATTCTTTGCTTCAGTATGCTACTCTGAAGAAGAACCCTGGTCTTCTCGGTTCCCATAGTAACTGTCTATGATTGGATTCTTTCTCCTTTGCCTACTCATTTTTTGAAAAAGAATTAGCAGCTTGTTATTATAATCACCTGTAATACTGGGGTTTGGTGAGTGTTGCTTGTGGCCTCAGATCCTTCTGACTGTAATTTTTTGAACTTTGCCTAGAGCCCAACCTCTGCAATCCTTTCTCCCTCCAAGCCACAAGTAGGACCCCCAGGCACACTATGCTGGAAATGCTCTTGCTTCCTGATAACTTTGCAGTGGCTATAACTTTCAGTTCTCCTCTATGTCCTGGAATGAAGATCAAGGACTCAGCTCTCCTGTTAAGTGTCCACAGGCACCAGCATCCCTGCCCCACTGCTTCTGTACTCACCTCGTGTATACTGGTTCCTTCTTGCCAAAGACTGTATCTTATCAGCACAGCTGGACTTGGCATGCCTTGTCAGCAGGGGCCACGTTAACCTCTCCTTCCCCCCAATCCTAATCCAACTCTCCACTTTTGTCCAGGAGGTGAATATTCCTGTGGCTGAGCCTGAGGCTACCTTCAAACCCAGCTGCTCCCTGGGCTTGTTGTTTGTTCAGAGGAGATAACCTGGAGGTGTTTATACTTCACTCCTCAGAACCTCCAGGGATTTTTCTTTGGATCTTCTCCAATTGTCACAAGAGGAACACTGTTCTACCTGTGTCTATTTTCGCTGCTCTGTGTTCACTCTGAGGCACTATTTGTCTTGTTTGGGGAACAAATATGGAGAAGTTGGAATTTTCTAAACTGTTCTGACATCTTCCCAAAATTCTCTTTTTTTCTTAATAAGTGGGACTCATAGACTTTCCATATTGCCTGAAATCTCAGCCTAATTTGTTCAATAGGTATGCACAAATTCTACTCATATCTCCTCCCCCTGAAACCTCCCAAACACACACACAATTGGGGCAGCTAGGTGGTACTGTGCAAAGAACATGGGGCTTGCAGTCAAGAAGATTCAACTTCCTGAGTTCAAATCTGGCTTTAGACACTTACTTGCTGAGCAGCCCTGGACAAGTTACTTCACCCTGTTTGTCTCCATTCCTCTTCTTTTAAATGAACTGAAGAAGGAAATGGCAAGCCACTCCAATATCTCTGTCAAGAAAATCCCAAATGGGGGTCACGAAGAGTCAGACAAGACTAAAATGACTCACCATCAGCAAAAAATTCCATCCAAGGATCTTAGAACCTCATAGTTAAACTTCCCTTCATAGTATAAATTGTCTTTATAAAATTCCAGAAGGTGATCATCTATCCTCTGGCCAATCAGCCAATTATACTTCAGGTAAACTATTAACAAGTCTAATCCCTATAAATGGAGGCCAAATATGTTTCCTTGTAACTCCCATTTAATTGGGAGTTACATCCAAGCTCCAACAGATTAAGTCTAATCCATTTTCTGTAGGAGAGTACTTTCAATATTTGAAGACATTGACCATCCTTTAGTAATCCTCTCCAACTCCATCTTCTCTCCTCCAGGCTAATCAGCCTCAGTCCCTGCAGCTGATGCTCCTAAGACATACTTTTAAATCCTCTCACCATTCTGATTGCCTTCTTCTGGAGGTTATTGCTGAACACCAAACTCTAGATTTACTCTAATCAGGGTAACTCATAATCAAACCACCACCTTCCTCTTTCTCAACACTAAGCAGCCTAAGTCAGACATATTCCCTCCTTGTGAGCCTGCAATACATTAACATTCTCCACCCCTCCCAACTCCTGACGTTTTCAATCACACTATTTTCTAGCCAGAATAACTCCCACTCTCTTATGTGTGCTGTTAAATTTTTGTAACACAAGAGCCACACTTTACATGTGTCTTTACTACTGCTTTTCATTGGATTTAGTCCCTTGTCTCAACCTCTGGAGACTTTTGGATTCCAATTCTTTTAGCTGGAGTTGTCAGTCCTTCCCATCCTTTAGCAGAAGGCATCTCTACCAATTAATATATTTTCAGTGTGAGCATTTCACCTTTCACCCAATGCAAGCATTTACACATTGGAAAGTGGTAAAGCCCACAATTCATCTGGGAAATTTGCACCTATCTGCATGTTTGGTAACCATGACATCTATACTCTCATTCAAATAACTAGAAAAATTCACTTCATTCAGTGGATATTTGTGATATAAATGTTGGGGGCTATGTGGTCACACTGTTGTTCTCAAACAGAAAATCTTTCTTCCAGATCAGGAAATGGACTAAAAGTTTTCTGCAGGTTTCTTGACAAGCACCCAGGACCTTTCTTTAATTTTTTCCTCCATTCTTGCATGTGTCTAATTGCTTCTTCCATTGATCTAAATCCCTAGAAATAATTCAACTTAGTTGTCTGATCCTCTGTGGGAGTGGGAGGAACATGACAGGAGGAGGGTGATGGGTATTGTAAATTACCTGAGTCCCAAGACTTAGCATGGACAGGTTCTTGACATATAGTCAGTACTTAATAAATCCATTTTGACTGACAGGCACCCAGACTCTCCTTTACTTTCCTGTCAAGTTCCCTCCCAATTCCTATTTCTGTACCCTGAAGGGACAATCACAGGCACTGATTTGCTAGAGGAACATCTCAGTGACACCTGGAAACTCCACCAAAATCCTGAGGAATCAATCTCCATTAATGACCTTCTTAGAGAATAGCTAGAGGACAGGTTGTCCTCTACCACAAGGGCTGGTGGAAAGAAAATTCAAATCAGCTCAGGCCCATTAAAATTCTAGGTCTTTCTTGCAGTTCAGGGGGTACAGAGCTTGATCTCTGGGGAATAAGGCACAGGGCTTGTCTTTTTAGGACTTTTTCTTGATGAAGATATTCATTCACATCTGTATAAATCTTTATATTCCTCACAGCTCTTCCTTGACATAGAACCATAGAGGTGGAAGGGACCAGAAAATCATCTTTTTCAGACTCCTCCTTATTTGATAGATGAAGAGGCTTTGAGCTCTAAAAGGCTAGGTGAACTTTGTAAGGTCATATTCCCAATGAGTGAAAGACCCAAAACTAAAACGCAAGGCTCCTGACTTATAATTGATTATCTCACATCCATCATCTTCACAACAACCTCATGAAATTGGAAGTATCTTGGATCTTGTTGTTCTGATTTTACAAGGCAGGGAACTGAGATTTAGAGAGTCAGCAACCAAGTTCAGGTCTTTGGACCTCCAAGGTGGGTTTTGGGTTTGTTTCCTTTGTAGTATTATTATTCATTCTATTCTCTCCATTTTACTAAAGGTGTCTTGGTTGGGCAGTAGAGGTGTGTTCTAAGATGACCTCCCTCCCACCATCAGCCATCTCCCTGACCTTCATCTTTCTCATGACTCATCCCCTGCTATTTCCCTGCTGTAATCTTTCTTTATATTACATCTCTGTATTGTTCCAATCACTTCTATCTAGGAGTGAGCTGGAGTCTCCTTGTACAAGCTTGAGAGAGTCAATTGTTAAATCTACAGTGTGAGCCTTTATGTCATGGAAATCAGCAAATCAGAGCTTGAGTGCCTCCTGAGATACACACCTGAGGATCATGGAAAGCTCTGTATAGCTTCTCAAATGTGAACCAAGGCACAGTTCAATAGTGCAGTAAAATAGAGCCCTGGCCCTGCAATCAGGAGAACCTGAATTCAAATCTGACCTCAGAAACTTTTTATCTGTGTGACTGGGCATGTCACTTAACCCTGATTGCTTCCCCCACAAAAAAAGGGGGAAAAAATGTGAACCAGTATTATCTTTTCCTCACATTCAATCACAGGCCAGTTTATTGTCCATTTACCATGCTTGTCCAAAACATTTGGATGAGAAGAATCAACTCAGTGGGCTTCCCATTCATGACATATCATAGTATGGGCAATTATCTACTTATCTATTTCAATGTGGGCAAGATCATGACATCCACTCCACCTATATTTTTCTCTATATGTGTTTTTAGACCCACCTTTTTTGAATGGTCATATAATCTCACTGAGGAGTTAAAAAATCACTTAGCTTTTTTTAGCTGTCATATCATACCACTGATTCACACTAAGCTTGTAGCTCTCCAAAATTCCCCCAGCTCTTTTCTGTATTAACTTGTCTGGTCATAGCTTCTCCATCCTGTTGATTTTTTATATCTAAAAGTAAGACTTTATATTCATGTCTACTACATTTCATTGCTTAGATGAATTTAGATTAGATTAGATTTAGATTTTCAATTACCATTCTAGTCTTTCCTACTCTGCACCTGCTTCCTATGGCTGTGGTGAAGATCAAAAGAGGTAATATACGTAAGACTCTTAGTCTGTGCCCAGCACATGGTGGGTGCTCAAGAAACGGTTGTTCTCTTCCTTTCCCTTGAATCCTGACTTGACTCTGTCATCTAACATGTTCCCTATACCTTTTACCTTGGAGCCTTCTGAAAATGAGGTAAACACACCATTTATTACTCCAATGGCAATCCAGGTCATATAGAAAAATAATGAATGCCCCAGAGCCAAGGGCAGATCCCTCAAGCACTCTCCTAGAGACTTCCTTCCAGGTTGATATGTATCTCTCTGCTTTGGTCCAGTCATTCAGTCCATTTGTAATCCACCTACCTGTACTTTTATCTTCCCCACACCCCTCTATCCCATCCTCAAGGATAGTATGAGAAGCTTCCTCCAACGCCTCCCTAAAAATCTAGGTATATTTTATTTACAAAAGTCCCTAGATGTACCAGAGAAATACTCTGTAAAAATAAAAAGTGGGGTTGGGTGGACTTTGGCTGTGATGGGTTGGAATCACTGGGGATCAGAAATGAGCCAGTCATGAAGTCAATACAGATGCTGCGTGTACATAATTTACCTGAGTTGCCCAATTCCTGTAACAGGCTCCTCCTGTAGCATTCACATACCAAATCTGGAGTCTGTGTCTGACCTGGGCAATGAGATCAGAATCCTCCTGGCACAAAAGCAAAACCTGCAGGCTCAGCTGAGCCAACTGTCCAAAGGTAACAGGGGCAAGATCCCAGACAACGGCCTCCTCCCTCTGTGGGGGAAATCCTGAAGCTACTTCCATTATTCATGATGCTCAGAATTCTCAAAGTGGCTTTGGCTCTGGCCTGCTTCTTCCATGAGACAACATCCATGGGTTCAGGGAGGGCATAGAAGTGAACATTCTAGGTGCCACAGCCCTGGTCAAGCTGCCTTAGCTGGGCTGTGAGCTAGGGAGAGGCATGATAGAAAGAACAAGCAGCCTTAGCAACAGAAGTCTTGGGTTTGAGTCCTGATTTTGTCACTCCCTACTTGTATGACCACAGAGAAATTTCTCTCTCTCTTACCCTTAATTTTTATTTTCATCTGCAAAAGGAAGATAATTAATCCTTGTCCTATCTACCACTTAGAGTTTTTGTATCAAAAATGTAATAACAGCTTACATTTATATAGCACTTAAAGGTCTGTTAAAAGATCCTTTATTATTTCTCTTTTATCATTTTTAAAAATTCAATTCAAAAAATGATTTTCAGCTCCAAATTTCCTTCCTCTCTCCCATTTGGAAGGCAAGAAATACAATACCCATCATAAACAGGAAGTTATCATATCTCTTGATAATTATGACAACCCTATGATTTACAGATGAAATTGAGATTGAAAGCAGTTCAGTGAGGTGGAATTTGAATTCAGGTCTTCCTGACTCTGCAATCCAACTCTCTACTCATCAAGCTACCCAGCTGCCTCAAATGTGATGGTGTCCAAAGGGTGTATATAAATATAAGCTAGTACTAACATTATTATCTAGCTTCATTTACGAGGTGCATTGAATGTCATATCTAGAGCCTGTTACATTAGGAAGACCTGAGCTCAAATCTGGCCTCAGACATTTATTAGTTGTGTGAGTCTGCACAAGTCACTTATCCCTGTTTGCCTCAGTTTCCTCATCTGTCAAATGAGTTGGAGAAGGAAATGACAAACCACTCCATTTACCTTTGCTAAGAAACTTATCTTTACTAGAAAACCCAAATGGGGTCACCAAGAGTCAGACATAACTGAGACAACGGAACAAAGCATTTTCAGTGTGTCTTCTCAAGCATATTTTATAGAAAATTTTCCCAGAGTGGAGCAAGCATGGCTTTTCTGTGCCAGGAGGCTAAGCTGAGTGCCCACTTGCTCCTTTGTTTTTAAGTCACTAATGGTGACTTAAGACTATGAAAGAAATATCTGTTTGCCATCTGGTAGAGTCCAATGTTTTCCCACTCCTGATGGTCATCAGCAGGCATAGGGTCTCTCCCTCCACTTTCCCCTCCTCTCAGTTTGCCAAGTCTCTTCTGGTGGAGCTTTCTTCTTCCTTGCTGAGGTTTGGGAGTTTCCAAGGGGTCACCTCAGTGCCTCAGAAACCCAAATCTTTCTTCTCTGCCCCATCAGAGCATTCTAGGGAGCTGGAGTATCTGAGGGAGGCTCTGCTGGCCTCCCACACCAGACTTCAAGAGCTAAAGGCCACACTGGAGATACAGAAGGCTGAGCAGTGGCAAATGGCTGAGGACCTGAAGTAGAGGCAGCAGGTTATCCTGAAGTTCAGAGAGAAGCAGCTCTCCCTCCAGGAGAAAAACAACAGGTGAGCCAGGCCTGTCTAGGGGCAGGGCAACCCTCTGTCTCATACCTTCTGCAAGACTGGTGAAACAGGCTGTTAGAAGACAGAGTTTCTTTCTCTGCCTCTGATCCCAACTACCCTTGTAACAAACTCAAAGTCAGAAATGTACTGGAAGTCATCTAGGCAGGCTCAGAGAGTCAGCTGGACAGTTTTCAGGGTGAGCATTTACACCTCAGAAATCAGCAATCCATACATATAAAGGCTTGATATAGTGTTTTGTCCATTGTTTAGACCAGCGCTTCTTAAATTGTGGTTTTTGACCCCACATGGGGTCTTGAAAAATATGGCAATAGCAAAAGGTTTCTGAACCTGCAACAACCAAAAATTAATTTAAAAAATCAAACACAGACTGGATCCAAGGTGTTTCTGGCAGTGTTTCACTGTAGCCTTGGTTCTGAACACAAAGCATGCACCCTTTGCACTATGAATGCCATCAGGCCATGAAATGCCAACAGTGCTGCTAAAATTTGAAAAGGCGTCATGAGTGGAAAAAGTTTAAGAAGTCCTGGTCTAGATCTAAGAAAGTGATAGGAAAAAATGTTTATAATGCATGTTAAATTCGAAAGTCTGTGGTATACGTATTTTTCAGTCAATTAACCATTTACCAGCACACCCCTGCCCTAACTGCATGAGAATCCCTCTTGAGAAACCTCCTTTTCTTTCCATGTATCACTAGTGAGAGGCAGCTAGTGGCACAGTGGATAGAGCACTGGTCCTAGAGTCAGGAGAACCTGAGTTCAAACCTGACCTCAGACACTTACTAGTTTTGTGACACCCTGGGCAAGTCACCTAAACCTCAGTTTCCTCATTTGTAAAATGAGCTGGAGAAGGAAGTGGCAAACCCCTCCAGCATCTTTGCCAAGAACACTCCAAATGGGGTCACAAAGAATTAGACAAGAATGAACAATAATTTGGAAGCATGGTGGCACAGTAGATAAGAGGCTTAGAGTGACCTAGAGTCAGATAGATCTGAGTTCAAATCTTACCTCAGATGTTTATTAGTGATGTGACCCTGGGCAAATCTCAATTTCATTTGTAGCCTATTTTCCAGGGTGCTTGCGAAGATTTAATGAGATGGAAACGATGATGATGATGATGATGATAGATCACATTTATATACAACTTACTATGTGCCAGGCACTGTGCCAAGAGCTTTACAATTATTATTTCATTTATTTCTCATAACAGCTCTGAGAGGTAAGTGCTATTATTATCCCCATTTTACACAAGTGAGAAAAGTGAGGCAAACAGAGGTTATGTGACTGGTCCAGGATCACACAGTTATGAAGTATCTGAGGCATGATTTGAACTCAGGTCTCTCAGATTCCAGGTCCAGTACTCTATCCACCACCCCTGTGCTAATAGATACAATTCTACTGAGAGCCTATTAATCCCCTCAGTGATATGCAGTGCATCTTTCTTCCTCTAACACAGAAAGCCTTCATGGTAGCTGTTCTCATTCTGTCCTACACCAATCTAAGGCATCTGCCTCTGGAGAGTATCATTAGCTCACAGTGATTCTGTCCTGATGGATCTGTTGCCCTGTGGAATCCCAGGTGTTCATAAGCCATGCTCTTTTTCCTGGTAGGCTATAGCACAAAATGATCCGCTTATAGCAGCAGGGTGAGGAGAACCAGAGACTCCTCCAGTTCCTGCAGTCTGAGCTGCAGTTCTACATAACCCTCTACAACAGCTTGAAGCAGATGCTGGAAAGGTAAGTGATTTCATCCCCATCTGCCTCCTGCCCCAGCTCTCTGCCTGGGAATTCCATCTTCCACAGAGATACAGCATTCCATCCTGGAAATATACCATGAAAGATGGGCTGGGGTTGGAGGAAAGAGAGGAGAGACCTTTTCAGACACAAATCGCAGGGATGAGCTGCCTATGTTGTGATTGGGGTCATGTCTAGGCAGCCTTCACAGTAAGACAATAGCACAGTTCAACCTAATCCAGTCAGGTTACTTAAGACAAAGGTCAGTGTGAAATATTGAAATGCCCAAGTCATACATTGGATTTTTAAAGAAATTTAGTTGCGTTGCCTTCAAGTAGAAGAATACTTCTGGATTCCTGGGTTCACAGTGAGCAGGTTTCAGATACTCATGATGTACAGATCCAAACCAGTAGCCCAAACCCCACAGTTCATCTTTCTTGTTAACACCTACTTGGTAGTTTGGTCCAGAGCCCAGAAAAGCTAGGAGAATCTTCTCTGTCCATCACACAGACAATCTAATATTTCCAAATTACAGCAAAATGTTTTCTGTGGAGGGAGTGGGCTTTCTAAAGATAGCCTGACTGACACTAGGCAAATAAAATGTCTATGACTTTAAACAAGACAAAATTGAATAGGGAATCTGAATGGTTACTGTTTCAGGGAGGGGGTGGGTGGAAGGATAGAAGTTGGAACTCAAAACTGTTTCTTTAAATGTGTAAAAACTTTTTACCATGTAATTTGGGGGAAAATAAAATATTAAAAAAGACTTAAGGGTCACTAACAAGATGGGTAAAAGGGAGAGCATGCTATAGCAGATAGGGGACTGGATTAAAAAAATTTAATGGGGACAAGTTAAAACTTCAGATTTAGGTTAAAACAAATTTATTTCTTTAAATATAAAGTGAAGGAAGACCTACCTTGAGAGCATTTCACATAAAATAGTTATAGGTTGTTTGGTTGATCCAAACCATTTCATCTTTCTTGTTAACACCTACTTGGTAGTTTGGTCCAGAGCCCATAAAAGCTGGGGGAATCTTCTCTATCCATCACACAGACAATCTAATATTTCCAAATTACAGTTGAATGTGTTTTCTGTGGAGGGTGTGGGCTTCAGATTTAAGTTAAAAAAATTTAATTGTTTAAATATAAGGTGAAGAAAGACCTGCCTTGAGAACATTTCATATAAAAAAGGTTTAGGGGCTTTAGCTGAAAGAATATTAATATGAGACAGCATTGTATGTGGCCTTCTTATACTTCCTCACACATCACTCTCTATCTCGCATCTCTGCCCTTGCAGTGGTTGTCTCTTTAGACTCCTAAACTGAGCCCTTAAGGGCTATAGATGACATCATCATCATCCATCATTCATTATCATCCATGTGGAAGGTGGTCCATCCTCAGTTTCCTCAACTGTAAAATGGGGTTGATAGGGTAGGGAGGGAGGGAAGGAGAGAAGTTGGAATTCAAAGTATTAGAAATGAATGTTGAGAATTATTATTGCATATAACTAGGAAATAAGAAATACAGGTAATGGGGTATAGAAATTTATCTTGCCCTACAAGAAAAGAGAGAAGATGGGGATAAGGGAAGGGTAGGGTGTGACAGAAGGGAAGGTACATGAAGGTAAGGGGTAATCACAAAGGTATTTGGGGGTGGGGGGAGGGGAGAGATGGTGAGAAAAATAGGAACTCAAAATTTTGTGGAAATGAATGTCAAAATCTAAAAATTAATTAATTAATTAAAAGTAATAATAAAGGTTAATCAGAAACCTCCTTTTATTGACAAAAAAAAAAGAGTTGGGAAGGATGCACGTTTCAGGACAGATTGAAGTGTGCCTGCAAGAGAAGCTGGGACTGAGTAACAGACGAAAGGAACTGTCAGGAGATAGCCTTTGGAGAGAGGAAATGTGAATGTGAAGGATTAATGCAAGACAGGGCTTTCTGGTTTGTGTTTCCTGTATGCAGCTCCATATGGACTTTCTTTTCCCCTGGGATGAGCTACTCAACCAGAGAAACAGAAACAGTTTGAGAACTATTGAAAGAACACACTTCCTGGAGATATTAACAATGTACTATTATGTTTTTCCATTGAAGATTGTTAAAGCAAAGAGCCAAATATTCACCATTCATCTTTCTTCTTTAATGATAACAATAGCCAAAACTTATCTATAGCACTTTGAAGTTTAGAAAGGAATCTACAAATATTATCTCATTTGATCCTCACAAGACCTGAGAGGTAAGTACTATTATCACCCCCATTTTGCAGATGAGGAAACTGAGGCAGACAATTTAAGTGACTTGACTAAGCACAGATAGTAAGTATCTGAACTCAAGTCTTCCTGACTACAGATCTAACATCTTCTCCACTACACCACCTGGTTTCCTTTAAACCCTTCTATTACAGCCATCAGTACTACACAATTAGTCTGACATAATCACAAACTGGTCCTATTAAGTCATAAGGTTTCCCAGGCACAGACCTTGAAACCCTGACATGGATTTAGAATCTTAGCATTCTGAAGGAGGAGGTAGGGAAGGTCTGAGAAATTGACAGTCATTCCAAGGACTGTTCTCTGAGCTCAAGCCTGACTTTCAGGTGAAAACAGAATTGGTGCACATATTTCAAGGGGTCCATGAACTTGTATGGAAAAAAAAAATTTACACCTTTATTTCCACTAACTTCTTTCTGAAATTTATCATGCCTTTCAATTATGAATGTAGGAGACATATAATCTGAGAAAGGGGTTCATCAGCTTCACTAGATTGCTGGAGGTGTTCAGGCCCCCAAAAGTTTAAGGGACCCTGAGCTAAAAAATCTCTCGATTGAGTCCAGTACCTCTTTCTCCTCCTAGTAGGGGTTAGATATTGGATCAATGTCCTAGATACAGCTACAGATTGTTGCATCAGGCTCAACAACCGTTTGCTGTCTTTAAGGCATTAGACAAATTTTTATCAGCCTAAACATGCAAATTTTCCCCAGTCCACTCATTTCCCTAGTTGCTGAATAAATTAACACACATTTAATGAATGCCCAACCTTCATATAATGGCACAGTAAATGTGAAAATGATGTCAAAGATCCCAGGTAATTGCAAAGAAGAAAAAGATTATAGGGTTTTTTTTTTTTAATTAAAATTCTGACATGTCCTATTTCATTCAGGCTCCCAGTTTATCTGTATGCCTGCTTTAGATGTCTTAAAACCCCATTCCTGTGAAGTCCTATCTGCAGATCCAGACTTTCTTTGGTTAGCAGTAGGGTATTGGCTGTAATGGAGGGAGGTCATCTCAGAATTACAGCTGAGGAGTGTGTGGAATAGGAGAAATTCTAACTCTGAAAACCAAATTATCTGAGCAAGAGAATTTCCTAAAGAATACAAATGAACACCTAAAGACAATCAAGCTAAATTCATTGTCAAGCAATGTAGGTGTTTCCAGTAAGCACTGCTTGAGATCAGGGGCTTTGGGGAAATAAGGTGGACAAAAGAAGCTGTTTATACATGTCCCTGCCCTTCTGATAGATGTCCAGGAACCATGGAGAACAAAAAGCTTCCATCACATGAATGTGTCCATGAATGGAGATTTCCTGATGTCCCCATGCCTCCTATACATTATGTCTAATCAATCAACATGCATTTACTATGTGTCAGGCAATATGCTAAATACTGGGGATACAAAGAGAGAAATAAACGTTCCTGTCCTCAGGGAGCTTAAATATGCTCATATCATAGATACATAATATAAAAAAAGTAAATAAAAGACAATTGGGAGGAGGGTCCTAGCAGCTAGAGGAGGAAGATCAGGATAAGCCCCATAGAGGAAGTGGTACTTGAGTTGGGGTTTGAAGATGTGGATACTAAGACATGTAGGTGGAGAGTAGTCCAAGTATAAGGAAAACTATACAAGGGCACACACACACACACACACACACACACACACACATGAACAAAATGTATGACAGTGGCAGGAATGTCTGGTTGAATCATAATAGTGTGTGAAGAGGAAAAATGTGTACCAGGACTGAAAGAGCCAGGTTGACAAAAGCTTCAAGTGCTAGGAGAATTTGAATTCTACCCTATAAGCAATACAGAGTGATTGAAGTTTCTTGAGCAGAGGAGGGACATAGTCGGACCTGTGCTTTCGGAATATCCCTTTGGGAGCTGTGTGTTAAGATAGATTGGAAAAGGAAGAGACTGGAGGTAGGAAGAAGCAAATAAGAAGCTATTATATTTGCCCCTGAAAGAGGTAATGTGGTTTGAAACTAACAGGGTGATCATGAAAATGGAGAGAAGAGGTAAACTTAACATTGGTGATGGGGAATGAGGGTGATGGAAGAGTCAGATTATGAACCTGGATGACTGGAAAGATGGTGTAGTATCTTCAACAGAAAAAGAGAAGTGAGCCAGAGAGGGGTGGGTTCTTATGGAAACATGATGAGTTCTGTTTTGGACATGTTGAGTTTGAGACTCCTATAGTTTATCCAATTTCAAATGTCTAGTAGGTAGTTATGATGGAACTCAGGAACAGTATATATTAGGGTTGTATAGAAAGAGATGGAAATTGAACCTATAGGAGTTAGTGAGTTCACCCTAGAAAGGAAAGAGAGGAAAGAGGAGAGGATCCAGGACTGATCTTTTAAGTTTATCCATGATCAGGGGATGGAACATAGCTGAAGATTCATCAAAAGAGACTAAAAAAAATAAGATAAGGATAAATGAGAGAACATTATCTCCAAAAAAACAAAAACAAAAACAACCCAAAGAGGACAGAGTAGCCAGGAAAAGACAATATCAAATACTACAGATAGGTCAAGATAGATGAAGATTGAGAAAAGATCATTGGATATAGCAGTTAAGAGACCGTTGTGAACTTTGGAGAGTGCATTATCAGTTGCATGGTAAGGTCAGAATCTAGCTTTCAAAAGATGAGGAGTGAGAGAAGAGAGGGAAAGCAAAATGTAAAGATATTGGGGGTTTTCCCCCTCAAAGTTGGCTGTGAAAAGGAGGAGAGAACATAGGGTGATAGATTGAAAGTGACGTTGGGTGAGTTTTTTTTAAATAGGGTCCAGTGAGGGGAGGTTATTGCTAGGAGATAGGAGCAGATGGAGAGGATGGGATGAAGGTATGGCTTCTTTAGGAGAAGGTCATGTCTCATCAAAGACTTGAATAAAGAAGGAAATGAGAGAAATAAGTCCAGGGGAATTTTGATATGGAGAGTAGTGGTGAATGGTCTCTTTTATTAGTAAGGTGAGGTGAGGGGGAAGTTTCCTGTGAAAGACTGAGGAAGAGAAGTATGAAAGAGTCTCTAGGGAGAGTCTCTCTTGTAATGGAGATCTGATTGGGGAAGAATGAAAACATTTCCTTGCAGTAGCAAGGGTCCATTGAGATTAGACAGAATCAATGTGACCCAGAGTCAGCATGGTTTCATGGTTTCCTGAAGCACCAAACAGTGGTAGAATTGGATGAAATGGCCAATGTGAATACGCTGAGGCTGGAGATAGTCAGGCCAGAAAAGTGATAAGATAAAGAGGCAAGTGATTTGGATGGACAGAAATCATGAATGAGAGAAATGGGGTTGACTAAGTAAGGTAAGCCAAAGGAGCAAGCTTACAACGCACCTATACTCTGTATGCTAAACCAAGTGAGTCATTAGCAGACTTTTGATTTTTGCCTCCTTATAGTTCCAGTAACTAGAACACATGAGATTTTAAAGAAGGCAAGCACAAATCTTGAGGTAAGAGAATAGGAGCTGGTAAGGAAAAAGAAGCTGGAGAAGAAAATGGAAAACCACTCCAGTATCTTTGCTGGATACCAGCAGAAAGGGATCACGAAGACGTGGAAACAACTGAAAATTACTGCACAACATTAGATTTGATAAGTGGAAAGAGTGGTTAGATATTGGATCAATGTCCTAGATACAGCTACAGATTGTTGCATCAGGCTCAACAACCGTTTGCTGTTTTTAAGGGATTAGACAAATTTTTATCAGCCTAAACATGCAAATTTTCCCTAGTCCACTCATTTCCCCAGTTGCTGAATAAATTAACACACATTTAATGAATGCCCAACCTTCATATAATGGCACTTTATATTTACCTTTTATTGATAAGTGAAAAGACTGAGATGAAAGGAGGTGTCGGCATCAATTGCAGACAGTCATCTCAAGAAGTTTAGCCATGAAAAGCGAGCGATTTGAAACAATAGTAAGAGGGTATGAACAAATCTAATGAGGGGTTTTTGAGGATGGAGAAGACATAATGATGGTTATATGCAGTTAGGAAACAGCCATTATACCAGGAGACATTGAAGATAAGTAAGAGTCAGGATGACAGAAAGAGCAACAGTTTACTAGACAACATGGGATGGGATAAGACAGGATCACATATGTGCTTTAGCAGGGTTTGCCTTGGCAAGAAGGGCCACCTTCTCATGTAAGACAGAGGGGTAGAAAGCAACTGAATCTTGTGAGATGAAGGGGGAACTCAGGAGTGGTTTCACTTTCTTAGTGAAATATGAGGCAAGATTCTCAGCTGAGTCTCAGATGAGAAAGGCAAGAGGGCAGGGGCCAAAACAGTTCCTGGTCTGGCCCTGCGTAGACAGAGCTGCAAGGAATATTTCCTGATGGACAAAAAGAACTTGGGAATTTTTAAACCCAATGAAAAGGAGAATTTTGGCCTCCTCAAAAAACATTTTTTGGGCTTCCTAAGTCAACAGACGTGGGCCACCGAGCAAGAGTCATACCTGGCTGGGGGCAAAGCCTAACAGCCAAAGGAACCTTATCAATGAGAAAAATTAGAAGGAGCACTAGGTGGACAGGAGGGGGCAGCAGAGAGTCACACGCAAAACCATCTAGTGGAAGACCTTTCATCTATGGGATAATAAGGGAGTGAGGATTTACATAACTATTTGGAATCAATAGTTATTCATTCACAGGTTTCCTTCTCATCCCCTTTTTTCTTTTCAATATATTATGAACTGTAATGTTATGAACTTCATTGTTCAGTTGTTTTTCAGTTGTGTCCAACTCTTCATTACGCCATTTGGGGTTTTCTTGGAAGAGACTGCAATAATTTGCTATTTCCTTCTCATTTGATAGATGAGGAAACAGAAGCTAACAGGGTAAGTGATTTGCACAGGGACACATAGCTAGGAAGTGGCTAAGACCAGATCTGAATTCAGGAAGATGAGTTTTACTGACTCTAAACACAACACTCTGTCCCAAAGTTATAAACTGAATACCTGCAAGTGGGAATTGGTTTCACTTTACTGGAGAGTCAGGCATGCAGATTTCCCTAGGTTTCCTAAGTAAAGATATGAGTCAAAAATATCAACATGAACTGGACAGTAATACAATTCAATGGATTTAAAGCTGATTGATTTGCCAGACTCCAAGAGTTGTCATTAATATTTTATTGTTGCTTTAGCAGGAGGTCTCCAGCAGAGAGCCCAAGGAATTTGTCCTGTGGAATATTTTTATCAATGACTTGGATAAAAGCATACATGAAATGAATGTTCATTAGATCTACAGATGATATAAAATGGCAAGGTATACTTAACAGACTGGATGGCAAAGTCAGGATCTACAGAAATCTTACTAAGATACATCTAATAAGACAAAGGTGCAGCTAGGTGGGTCAAAAAGTTCTGAATTCAAACCCTGCCTCAAGCATTTACTAACTCTGTGAACCTGGACAAGCCACTTAACCACTGTTTGCCTTAATCCACTGAAGAAGGAAATGGCAAACCACTCCAGTATTTCTGCAAAAAAAAAAAACTCCTGGATAGCATTGGCGTGCCCACAGGATCACAAAGGCTCAGGCCTACTGAGCAGCATTTAGGAGATACTATTGTGCTAGAAGGAGTAGAGAAATATAAATTGCCAATAGTTATGGAAATCATAGGTGTCAAAAGCAGAAACTAAGCAAACTGCTACAGAATCTTAGAGGACCTGAATTTGATGTGTTTCAAACTCAAAATGGAAAGTCACTTATTCTGATATGGCACATGATTGCATGAGGATCCTGAATTGCTTCTTGGGGACATGGGTTATGCTAAAGACCTCAGTGTTTAATTCTAAACTATAGGCCAAGAAGTGAGTAAAAAGTCTTTCAGTTATATGGAAAGATTGGAAAATAAGTTATACCATTGATGAAAAGGTTCATGACCTTAGTATGAATGAGCCACATCAGGGTTAAGAACAATACTTTGTACTGAGATGAACCAGTCACTGTGCCAAGGAGTTCTGTTTGCCTTGGCTTGCTTATTGGGTATTCAGTGATTCTCTACATTAGACTTCCAGAGAGTAAGCCTTCAGAATCTCATGACATGAAGGCTATGTTGACCTAGTACAGTTCTACCTATTTAAGTCAAAGGCTATTAGCCTTTTTTTAAAGTCTATGAACACTTTCTCAGAATATTTTCTTGCTTATATTCACAAAAGAAGAAAATGCAAATTTTCATTTAGAGGTTAATAAAAATAAGAATGTAATAATTTTCCCATCCAAACTCATGGATCTCCTGAAATCCATCCACAGACCTCATAGGGGTCCTTAGGCCTCAGGTTAAGAACCTCTGATTTAAGCGAAAGTTTCAAGTAAAAGATTTCTCAGACACTGAACACTTCTCAACAATTCATGGGAAAAAGTAATTGGCAATATGAGCTTCTTAGAAGGGCTACTCTACCTGGATGAAAAGAAGTTGTCAGAGCCAGAGGAGAGACCTGAATGCATAAGGCAGACTAGAGGTGACCAGTCTAAAGTGATCTTATCCACTGAGAAGCTTCAGTTTTCCCCAACATCTTGGAATGAGTGGTATTGCATAGTATCTCACTGAGTAAGTACTGACCTTGGGGTTGGGGGCGGGGGGGAGGAGTACTGGTCACCCTCAGAGAACTATCATGAGGTGAAAGAGGGTCTAGGTTTTAAGTAGTCACTATCAGAAATTTTTGGAAAAATTATATCAACATTACAAAACTTCTCAATGATTTCAGCCTTGGATTTGTAACTGGGCTAAATGACACCCAGAAAGATAGCCATAGCTTTATACCTGAGAGGACTCACCTGTCTTGTTATGATCAGGTTGTCAGGAATTCCAGGTAAGTGGAGGTCCTGTTAAATCATCTTAGTGTCACTAGAAAACGCAAGCCAGGGGATTGCTGAAAAGCAGTGCTCTGTCAGGTCCCTGAGAGGGTAGGGACTATATATTCTTTAAACTTTATATTCCCTACCATCACCCCCATTGCTTAGCCCACCATCCTGCACATAATAGGTGTTTCTAAAAGACATGCTGCTGCAGCTGTCAAGAAGTCTGTCATTTTATAATACAAGAAAAGCAAAGGACAGGTTCTCCAAAGACAATGCACTACATTTACTTACTGCCTAGGAGGCAACTTTGTTTAGTCATGTCTCACTCTTTGTGACTCCTTTTGGGGTTTCCTTGACAGACACTAGAATGGTTTGCCATTTCCTTTTCCAGTTCATTTTACAGATGAGAAAACTGAGGCAGACAGGATCAAGTAACTTGCCTAAGGTCACACAGCTAGTAAGTATCTGAGGCAGGATTTGAACTCAGGTCTTCCTGAATTCAGGCCCATTGTTCTATGTACTGCACCACCTAGCTGCAATAGGGGAATTAATTGGACTAAAAGGAAGGAGAGCACAAGAAGTTCCAAGACTAGTAAAATCACAGGTCCATTCCCTATGTGCTTGCCTACCATGTGCCAGGTGCCATGTTGGGTGCTGGCAATACAGAAACAAAAAGGAAACTGCCCCTGTCCTTATTCCTGACTCTTCCCTCATCCTCAGCTCCCAGGCCCCAGTGGTTGCTAAGTCTCTTCATTTCTACCCAACCAACCTTTCTCTCTTCTCCTCTCCACTTTCATAACCTCCACCCTGGTTCAGACTCTCATCATCTCTTATCTGGATTCTAGGAAGAACTTGCAGTTAGCCTCCCTGCCTCTTGCCCCCAGCCTCATCCTTTTTGAACATATTCTCCACAAAGCTTCCAAATTGTCAGTCTTCACACACATATCTAACAATGACTTGATCTGATGCATCTGGCCACATCCAAAAACTGTGGCTCCTTATTCACTCAAGGACAGAGTATGGGATACTTAGCCTCACACATGCACCCGTCTACTGTCTGATTCCCACCTACCTTTTCACTTTGATTTCATGTCTTTCCCCTTCATACTCTCTGTTACAAGCTGACCAGCTACCTGTTCTCTGCATGTAACACTCCCCTGCCCAGTCTTCGCACAGGTAAATTGCTCCTTCCCTAGCTACACTGATCTGGAATTTGCTCCTCACCTCAACCCTGTAGAATGCTTAGCCTTCAAGTGACACCTCCCAGAAATGGCCTTTCCTGATCCTCCCAGGGAGTGGCTCTTGGGCCCTCATCCAGCAACCTTGTGTTGTTTTGTATGTGTTGTATTTCCTTGTGTATGTATCTTATCTCATTGTCATCTCTGCATTCCCAAGATTTCTACATGTATGAATTTAATAAATGTTCTTTAAATAGAATTGAGGAAAGATGTTAAACCAAGAGCAGCCTTTCTCAAGCCTCAAATGATATATATTATATATGTAATATATAATATATACACACACATACATAGTGTATGTATACATGTATGTGTGTATATGTGTGCTTATATATACACATGTACACAAACACATGTTTCCCCTAAGGCAATAGATAGAGCACTGGACCTAGAGTCAGGAAGACCTGAGTTGAAATCCAACCTCAGACACCAACATCGGGGCAAGTCATTTAACTATTTCCTCAACTACCAAATGGGAACAATGGCAGCACCTATTCTGCAGAGTTAAAATTGTTGTAAGGACAAAATGAAATAATTGTAAAGCATTTAGTGCCATACTAGGCACACAGTAGGCACCTAATAAATGCTTGTTGCTCTTCCCCCAAGGTTACTCCCTCATCATGACCACGACTACTTAGTGACAGGCAGATAGATGGATGTCACTTGCCTGGTGACACAGATACGATGAATATGTGATTCTCTACAAAAGACAGACCTGAAAGCCCTCAAGTATCTGGGGGATCCACAGCTTGTCAACTGGTCACTGCCTTTCCCAAACAAGACAATTCATCTCTTAGCTCTGGGAATTTTTATGGGCTGTTCTCCATTCCCAGAATGCTCTGCCTCCTGGCTTCCCCAGCTTATTTCCCCTTTCCCAAACCCTCTTCATTCTAGTCATTTATTTTCTATTTAGCCTGCACAGGGCTCCTCAAGAACTCCTTTCTTTGTATCCCTAGTTCAGTACAGCGCCTGGCACATATTAGAGCTTAATAAATACTTATTGACTGATAGACTGTGGTCAAACTTCTTTTCCCCTAACAACTGAAAACCAGGGCATAGCGGCAGCAAGTTAGTGCCTGGATTCTATGGGTAGCCTCTGATGCTCTGTCCGATGAACGAAGATGTCACAGACGTCGCAAGTAGGGGATGCCTGCTCCTGGAAGCAGACTGCATCCTGTGAAGAGTGGCAGGTAACTAAGAGAGTGTGTATAAATTTCCTAGATGTGGCTGTACTAGACACGAACATCATATATTCTTTTTTTCCCCCACATTTAATTATTTTTACTTTGTGGAATAAAACAAGCATTTCCATAACATAGTAGAATAAAAAAGATGATTTTATATGAAACTAAAAATTCATTATGTACAACTTGCTATTCCTTTTAAATATGTAATAAAGTTATCATGTGATTTTTTTTCTTTCCATGCTTTTTCTTTCTTCCTGCCCCCCCACCATAGAGGTGGTTAGCATTAGGCACAAATGGGTACATACATGTAAAATTTTTCTATATATACTTCTTTTTTTCATCAGTTCTGTACCTGGATGCAGATAGCATCTTTCTTCATATGTCCTTCATAGCTAATTCAGATATTTATGATAGTCAAAATGACTTATTCACTCAAAATCATTCTTAAAACAATATTGCTATTTAACATCGCATATATTACAGACTATAATGTATACATGTAGATAAACGTGTTTTGTATGAACATGATAAAATGAGATCGCATTTGTAAAAATTCTTTATAAACCTTAAAGTGCTATGCAAATTCTAGCTATTATGATTTTTATGATGAACAGTAGGACATGGATAAGGAGTGGACCTGTGGTCTTGTTAGTATGAATGTAATATGGACAGTTTTGACAGTCACTTAGCATCTATTAAATCCTCTTATGTGCCAGGCACTGTGCTAAGCAGGGGACAGAAGGAAAGGTAAGCTCCCTTATGAGAAAACTTCTACCAATATAGAATGACATCTTCTGATCTTAGAAGGTTGCTTAGAACTGAAGGCAGAGACCTCAGCAGGCTCAAAACACATCCACGTGCAGTCTGAACTAGATTAAAATGTAATTGGGAAAGATTTAACAAAATAGATTAAATCCAATAAAACACAGATAATGTTACATTTTAAAACCAAGTCCATATGTGGCTCTCAGGGATCTTTAGGGCTAAGTGGTCCCCCATTTTTATTTGAGCTTGATACCACAGCTGCCTCTCTGTAGAAACCATATCTGGTATAATTTGCAGAGATTTTCAATTTATTACCTAGTTTAACAAGTATTGCAGGTGCTGAGCTCTCCTCCCCTTCCTCCTTTCCTACTGAATTGCATGGGAAAATCAAAGGTGAGAACCAGATGGTAGGCCTACCTGAGGACTGCCAGCAACGCAGACCTCACCTCAGGCAGGACGGGCAACTGGTCAAGACTATTGATAGCTATGGATGATCAGAATGATCTCACCCAGGTCCTTAAGACAGATGACTAGAGAGAAAATGAGCTACATTTGTTGGCTCATAAATAATCCAGGAATGTTCCCTTGGGTGGAAGATGCTCCTCCCAGATGTCAGGGGTGGAAAAGACATCAAGATTTGTGGTTATCACATCAGAATGTAGAACTGATAAAACATGAGGACTCTCTCAAAGCTGGAGCACAAGTTAAATTGTGTTTTCTGGGGAGGCAGGTATATAACCAGAGGCTGACTAGAGCAATGGATGCACTGCATTTCCTGTAAAAACTCTTCTTTTTGTTTGTTTTACTCCCTTGGTAGCTAAGACCACGCCTAAGAATACACAAAGCTCTGCTCCATAGAGAAGTTGTTTCTTAAACCTTTTGAGCTAATGAACAACCAAATGAGAAAGAGGGCTTACCTGGAGGAACCTGAGGAACTGAAGGAGAACCACCTGAGTAGAGCTGTGTTAGAACAGATGGAAGGCAGCAAGGAGCTGTGGGCCCCTGCCCACACCAGACCATCCCCTGGGTACCACAGCATGAGAGAAACTATCCTATTTACAACTCTGGTTCTGGGAATTTATAAAACTGTTTTAAATGATAGAGAGTGATTTAAATCTTTGGGACTAATCCATATGCATTCATAGTTTTCAACCGTGTTCATCTCCCCCATTTTTTTTGTCAATCAAATTTCCTTCTATAATGTTGTGAATTATAGGTTTTTAATTGAGGAGCTAAGAGATTGAGTCCAGAGGAGAACCTCTGATACACTGGTTGACGATAGGTACTTGTCCTTGTTACACACATGGACTTTATAAACTTTACTAGCTTAAGCAAGTCTTTAAATTTTCCTTTCTGGTCCTCAGTTTCCTTACCTGAAAAATTGGGGTAGTGGTGTAGGGGTTTGGACTAAATGACCTTTGAGGTCTCCTCTAGTTAACAATCATCAAGAATTTTTAAAGTATCTGCTATGTGCTGGATACTATACTTTCAGCTATGGATCTACAATCTTTCCACGTACCAATCTTTAAAAAAAAATTTATTTTAAGTCTTTCTAAAGAAAATCTTTACAGATTGGAAACTCTATGGAGGTAGGAACCAAGGCTTTTCTTAATTCTTTACCAGTCCCAACACAGGATCTGTATACAACAGGTATTAAATAAATATTTTTATTAAAATGCAAACTCATTTCCTAACTTTTAAATATTCTTTACACTTTTCTTAAAAACTTGGGGCCATCATCAGAATCTTTAGTTAGCGTGCTATTACAATTCAGTGATATTCTCTAGGCTTCTTCAGGTGTTTAGGGGGTTATCTGAATGTATTAAAGAGAGTTTTTCCAAATTTTTCAAACAGCATGAATCCCATCACTAAAACAAAATTTAGCATGCAATCACAATATATCTATATTTATTTTTAAATTCTATGCCTGCTAAAACAACTCTGAGGTATTACATCATACCTCTCAGACTGGCTAATATGACTGAAAGAAGAAATGATAAATATTGGCGAAGATGTGGGAAAATAGGAACCCTAATGCATTGTTGGTGGAGTTGGGAACTGATCCAACCTTTCTGGAGAGCAATTTGAAACCGTGTCCAAAGGGCTATAAAACTATGCATATTCTTTGATCCAGCAATATCCCTGCCAGGACTGTATCCTAAAGAAATCATAAAAAGGAAAAAAGACCCACATGTACAAAAATATCTATAGCAGCTCTTTTTGTGGTAGCAAAGAATTGGAAATTGAGAGGAGGATCATCATCTGGGGAATGACTGAACAAGTTGTGGTATGTGAATGTAATGGAATACTACTGTGCTATAAGAAATGATGAGCAGCCAGATTTCAGAAAAACCTGGAAAGACTTATATGAACTAATGCTGATTGAAGTGAGCAGAACTAAGAGAAGACTGTACACAGCAATAGCCACATTGTGCAAGGATGAACTAGGATAGACTTCCCTCTTCTCAGTAATACAATAGTGCAAGACAATTCCAAAAGAGCAGTGACAGAAAATGCTACCTACATCCAAAGAAAGAGCTATGGAGTCTGAATGCCGATGGAAGCATGCTATTTTCACTTTTAGGTTGTTTTTTTTTTCTCATGGTTTTTCCATTTTGTTTTAGTTTTTCCTTCACACCTTGACTAATGTGGAAATATATTTGAATATCATTGTACATGTATAATCTATAACATATTGCTTGTGGTCTTGGAGAGGAGGAGGGAGAAAAATTTGGAATTCATAATTTTGCAAAAGTGAATACTAAAAACTATATTTACATGTAACTGGAAAAATAATACTAGTAAGGAAAAAATAAATTCTACACCTGCACTGCTGTAATAATGTATTATGTACAAATTATAGAACATACATCCAAATAGAATTTTTATAGTATAAGATAAAGATGTTAATACTATTTTAAAATAATTTTTATTTTACCTATTACGAATACAAAACCTCTTTTTAGTTTTACCATAAAATGTCATGTTATAGTGAAAGCAACATAATTGGATATGTTTTATTATTTTTGAACTTTTTTAAAACACTTTGTGACACAGTAATTCAAAGGTTTGTTTCTAAGATCAATTTATTGAAATACTTGCTGAAAAAAAAAAAGGTGTCCAATGAAGAGAAATAGATTCAAGTAGAAGAAGTGTATCATTGGCTGTGTTTATTAATGATATGTGTTTCTTGATCCCATTCACCAACGATGCAAAAGCTTTTCTTCAAATCCACTAAAAAAATTTGCTCCTTCTGATACCAATCAGATATTCTTGTACACTAATTAGAAAGTGTTGTATTATTATTTTTTTATACCAAACAACAGTTTAAAATCCATTAAAATATTTTAGTTGGAAGATTTTTAAACACATTAGAAAATTCTGTTTCCTAGTTTTGTAAGTATGACCATATGAGTGTTTTAATGAATGAAACAGTTTTGTTTTGAACAACAAAGGAAGACCTGAGTTCAAATCCATCCTCAGACACTTCTTAGCTGTGTGACCCTAGGCAAATCGCTTATCCCTGATTGCCTTCACCCGTTCCCCCAAAAAAGAAAAGTCTAATTATATCATCATCGTTCCAGTTGTTTTGTTTTGTTTTGTTTTCCTTTTGTTTTCTCTATAACTAAAGGGCTGAAGTTAGGAGCAGAAGTTCTGACATTCACTTATTGTCTTTCATTTAGTATTTTTTGGTAGAAATCTTTCCAAGTCATAGGACATTGCTGGGAAGATTAATTTAGTTAAACCTAGATAACATATTCCATAAACCCACTTAACCAGGCACATAAACTTCTATGCATAATATTGCTCTGAAAGCAAATAATGAGTGAGGGTTGTTACAGTGTTAATGTCTCTGCACTGAGGCGTTCTCTTTCCTCTGGATGACCCATGGCATATGGCCCACAATTGTCCAACATATGGGATTAATGAGGGCATCAGTTTCAATCTACACATTTCTTTTAGAAAAGCTTAATTTCTTTGTTTAAAAAAAGCAAAATAGAAACAACAGTTGTTTTCTTCCAGCACATTGGTGCCCAGTACTCTTTTGTACCCGAAGGGTGTGCACACTCCACTTTGGACACCAGTGCCCTAGGTGACCATGGGTTTCTAGTTCTGTGCGTTTAAAGTTTTGTTTCTTCCCTCAGGCTATATATAACTCCTTCCTGCTGCACCTGGGTCTCTTGCTTCCCTTTGACAGCCTAACTTCATGTACATTGTTTCAGCAAAAGCCTGATGTCAGCTTTACCTGGATATGGGTTCTATGACAGGTGTTCTCTTCACAGCAACTCAGACTTTTTTAATAGCTGTGTTCTGGATTATTCTATCTTCCTGATATTTTTCCAATCCTTTTATAGTGCAGTGGATTTGGTGTCTGACCCCTCCCCATTCCCCTTTCCTGTTCCCTTCTTTTTTCTCTTTGAGCTGGCTGCCCTTGTAGGTCAGGGGTTCCAGAGTGTTCACACTGCTACAACTCACTCTCTGAGGGTCTTTGTGGACACCCTACGGTACAGGAGCTAGATTTATACTACTTATAAAAGAGACTCAATCCCATGCTGATATACTTCCCACTTAACAAATCAGAGAAAATGAGCTCAATTTACTCAGAAACTTTTGCTAAACAGAAGGCAAAGTGAGGGCACATTCTAAGTTCAATATACATGTATCCGTAGAGGGAGGAGAGTAGACACAAACTTACAGAAAGACAGCAGGGAGGTACATCTCCTCCCTAGGAATGCCTGGGTCTGCAGCAATTTATAACTCTGAACTTAGGGCTTTTAATGCCCTTTATCAAAGGTAATCTGCACAAAAGTTTACTAATGACTAGACTATTTTCTCTTAAGATTTAAAGTTTTTGATGTAGTTATAGAAAAGATTTCCTCCAATAAAATAACAAGTGTGGCTTAAATATATGGATTCACTCTCCTAACTCCCACTCCAACAGGCAGGTTGGGTCCCCAGAAAGCAATGACTTCTTCTCCCTTCAGGACTGTATCAGTAACCCTGAGGGGTTGTGTCTTCTTATAGCACATATGGAAACCAGGCATCAGATTTCTGGTGTTCTTCCAACCACTTAAAGCTCCCTAGGTCATAATCTGTTCTGTTCTGCCTCTGACACTTACTCACCTAAGATAAGGAAATAGACAAAAAAAGACAAATCCCGCCCCCCAAAACCCCAATCCACTGTGCAATAAATTCATGGTCATGTGGTGGCTGGGTGGAGAGGTAGTGTACCTGTTCCTGTGCTACTTTTCCTTAAAGGCTCACAGCATTTCCTCCTTTTCACTGAATGCTGACAGGAAGAGAGAGTTTTGTTCATGAGTCTTTAAAAAAAAAAAAAACCCTGCATATGACCTGGGAAAAAGCACTATCCTCACACATTTCTAGAAACAGGCTCACCAAGTATCCAAGTGGATTGGCATCAGGAAGCATATATTGTACATGCTCAAAGAACTGGGGATTTGTTGGCTACTCCTCCCCCCGCCCCATGTTCGGGTGAAGAGGGGAAAACTCTCATGGGAAGTTTGGGCTCAGTAAAAGTTTTACAGCTTCTGGAAAGTCTTCCAGCGTGGTCTCTTCCTTTTCAACTCAGGGCCCAAGTTGGCCCATTTGGACCATTTGATGTGTGTGTGTGTGTGTGTGTGTGTGTGTGTGTGTGTGTGTGTGTGTGTGTGTTGTTGAAAAAATCTATAGGATGTTCATTCAGATGCATGTTGAAACTCTAGGCAATAGACATTTTCATCCGTTTGGTCTTCCCTATATGGATAGACAGATCAAATTCCTTTGAGTGATTAAAAATCTTTCAGGAGGCTCTGCAATGTTTTGGGGATTGATTAAATCAATAAAATAGCATCTGCAAATAGGAACTTGTGGAGGATTTTACCCTCCTCAGCTTGGACTCCGTGCTAGATCTCTATTACAACAACAAATATTTTTGGACAGCAAGCATCTCTGATGCCTCATCTGATGCCAATTTCCAAAGGGTCCCCAAACAGTAATTTCTGTTGTTACCTCTTCCAAGGGATCCTGAAAGATCTTGATGGATGGATGGGAAACATCTTGTAAAAAGAGCCTGTTTTACTGAACCAAGTACTTTTCATAATCAGCAATAATAATTATAGTTAGAATTTATATGGTGTTTTAAGGTTTGCAAAGTGCTTTACAAATGGATGTAGGTGCTATTATTACCCCCATTTTACAGACGAGGAAGCTGAGGCAGACAGATGTTAGATGGCTTGCCCAGGGTCACATAGTTCATATCTGATTTCAGTTATAGCAGCATGCACACTCACTCTGGAACCCCTGACCTACCAGTATGATGACAGGTTATATGAATGAGCCAGCCCAAAGAGAAAAAAGAAGGGAACAGAAAAGGGGAATGAGGAGGGGTCAGACACCAGGTCAGACACAGACTCCAGCTCCAGTGCTCTGTCTGCTGAGCCACCTCATTATCTCCAACAATGAGCACACTGGGATCTTATATTCTACATATTTCACTCCATTTTGATATTGTTGTCAATTGTGCACATTGTTGAATATTGCTATAGAAAGTCTGCTTATTCCCTATTAGTATCACCCTCAAGGACAACCTCAATTCATGCTACTGATCATCTTAAAATTTAATATATAGTTAGGAGGGAAGCTACATGAGTTAGTTAGTGGTCCCTGACATTTTCTCCATCAACATTTCTTTCTGCACTTTTGGTTAACTTTTCCTCCTGCAGATACTTTGTACATCAATCCCTTAATGTCTTCAGAATTGTATAATCTCCAGAACAGATTTCTATACATACTTGATCAAACCCTGCTGCTTTTCCTATGTTTTGTTTTCTTAGTGCTATTTCTACCTCAGGGACTATGATTTTAGGGTTGAAATACAGTGATTCCACTAGGTTTAGAGGTCTGTTGAAATGACTTTTTGGTAAATCATTTCTAGTTTTTTTTATTTCTAATCTTCTTTTCATTTGCATCCTTGAATGCTATCGGGATGACTTTGTTTAGTTGGCTATCTTGCCACGCTTTCTTTTAACTCCTTTGAGCCTCTCTTGCTTTTCACTGCTTTATGAGAAGGTATTCCTCATAATCATTTATAATTCTTCTTTATAACATTTTTATAGAGTTCATATTCTAGCCTGGTATTGTCTTTGGCAGATATTTCTCTGGCAAATCAAATGAGCATTCGATGAGCAAGGCATTTTTCTGGAGTCCTTCATTCTCTGTGTAGGAATTAATTTACATTGGTTTAACTTCTGGATGAAATTATGGCAATGTTGTCATTTTTTCCCCTGAAGAGCTTATAAGAACCTTTTCTAAGTTGTCTTGCCTTTTGAAATGTAGACACTTTCATTTTTTTACTGTTATTTGGTGCTCATCATATCCTGCACCCACCAATTTTGAGGCAAGAGTTCATCGCAGAGTCTTTGGGCTGGGTCATCTCTAGTTGTCTGAATTGTTATCCGGTCACTGCACCCAGATGGCTCTGGAGAAGAAAGTGAGGCTGGTGACTTTTCTCAGCACTCTCTCACTCAAATCAAAGTAAACTTCAAGTCATGTTATCATCTACCTGATGTCATGGTGCTTTTGGAGAATGAAAGACAAACCACAATTCTCTGGATTTCCTCAATTCTTTCTTTAAAACCATACTTGACCCTATATATCTCACCTTGTCCTGTCTTTGAATTAAAATCAACATTCACTCTGCTACTTGATTAATGTAAAGCTGGAAAAAAGGTGAGAAAGGAGAGATGTACATGGCCCACTGTGGTTCAGAAGAAAGAACTGAAAAAGTCCAAAGACTTGTAGATTTGACAGAAGCCACAAGCTTCTGTATCATGAACTCTTCCTTCAGAATTGTTGTGTGCAGCATATGGAGAGCCCCATAAACATAGTAAAGAATGAAACTGTGCATTTCAGTAGGCAAGAAAGCTTATTATTAAAGTGGGAGCTATTCCTCAGTTAGCTGTCTGTGCACACACTGCTAACTCTTCACCGTCTGATCAGAATTTTTAATAAGCAAACAAAAAAAAATTAACGAGAGATACTGCCTAAGAGCGAAGTCAGCAGAACCAGGAGAACATCATATACAGTAACAGGAAGACTGCATGAGGAGCAGCCATGAAGTACTTAGCTGAGAATGGCAGTACAATGATCTAAGACAATTCCAAATTGTGAAAAATACTCTTCATCTCCAGGGAGAACTGATGAACCGAGTGCAGATTAAAGCAGACTTTTAAAATTTGTTTCTTGGTTTTTGTCGTTGTTAACTTTTTGCAACATGGCTAATATGCAAATGTTTTGTTTGATTTCATACTTAGGATCAGTACCATATTCTTTACCTTCTTAAAGTGATAGAAGGGAGAGAATTTGGAATTCAGTATTTTTTTAAAAAATGAATGCTGAAAATGTTTTAAAATGTAATTGGGAAGTAATTAACAAAAAAAAGTAGCAGTAGTTCACAAGATATAGTTTGAATTATTTTTAAAAATGGGACACATAACATAACTGCCACCGACGTCCCCCTCCCCCAGGTCCTCAGCTTCTCCCTCTGTCCAAGGGGCGGGCTGGACCCTACGACCTCACCGGGCTTCACACTTAGACTGTGAGGCTGGGGAGCAGAGAGGCGGCCCCTCCCCTCCGCGGGCTCCACCCCTAGGACCACGCCCACCGAGGCACCTCCACTACCATTGAGAACAAGCCCGCCCGCCTAGAGAGGCACGCGTGGGGGAGGGCCGAGGAGGACCCGGCGGCTTCCTCGCCATTTTAGGAGGAAACGCGAATCGTCAGCCCTTCCGTTTCAATAACTTTATTGAGCCCACAGGCCGGGCGCAACCACCTCTGCGCACGCGTGCGGCCGCCTTCCCGCCCCACCCCCTCCCGGGAGGAGGGCGCTCCGCTGCCCAGACGAATGGGGCTGCATCTTTGGTGGGGGGTGGCTGTCCCGGGGAACTCTCGGAGAGCAGTGGGAGGAAGGCAGGGGATCCCGGGCTCCTGCTCGCCGTCTTCCCCGAAGAAGGAGGGGGTGGTGCCCTGAGGAGGCCCAAGAACGAGCGGCGGAGGAGGACAAACCCATCCCCCCCCTGCTGGGGACCTCCGAGCCGCCATGGGCAATACCACGAGCGAGCGAGTGCCAGGGGAACGCCACGGCTCCAAGTCCCACCGCGCCGATGGCGCCGGTGGCCAGGCGCACGGCAAAGAGCACCCGCACAAGATTATGGTGGGCAGCACGGACGACCCGAGCGTCTTCAGCGTACCCGACTCCAAGGTGCGCGGCGCTCGCGGCGGAGGGCAGGGTTCCGACCCCGCTCAGCTCCCCTCCCCGGGCGGTGTGCCTGGGAGGCTGCTCAGTTTCTCTAGTCTGCTCAGTTTCTCTAGTCTGGTCAGTTTCTCTAGTCTGCTCAGTTTCTCTAGTCTGGTCAGTTTCTCTAGACTGGTAAGTTTCTAGTCTGGTCAGTTGCAGCAGAACGCCTGGGCGCGCTGCCCTCTCGCGGTGTGCTCGGCCTTGGTGTTTGCCAAGGCTTCTGTGGGAGCCGTTTTCTAGGGTCTGAAGAGTTATCCGTGGTGGAAAATGGACTGACCGGCTAGTGCAGCGGGGCAGATGAGGGAGGCTCAGCCGGCTCTCTTAAGCCAAGCGCGCAGGGACCATCCTGGAATCCCAAAGCAGGCCTTGGCCTCAAGGAGCATCCATTCTAGTGGAAGAGAACGTGCCCTCAGCTATGTATGGACAAGATATAAAAAGTGAAAGGGATGTCTTGCCGGGGGGGGGGGGGGGGGGGGGAAGGCTTTTTTGCAAAAGGTGGGTTTTGACCTGAATCTTAAAGGAAGCCAGGTGGTAGAAAAGACTATTGGACAGCCAGGTCAGAATAATGGGAGTATCTTGTTCGAGGAACAGCAAGGAGCCAGTGTCAGTAGATCAGAGAATGGGTGGAAGGGAGAGAAGTGTAAGAAGACTGGAAAGGTAGGGAGGACTAGGCTGTGGAGGGGTTTAAAAGCCAAACAGGAACACACATGTATTTGTGTGTGTGTGTATATGTGTGTGTGTGTGTGTGTGTGTGTATATACACACACACACATAATATATATTACACACATATACATACATATCCTGGAAGTAATAGGGAGTGTTAATTTTTTTTTTAATTGATCTACTTGTTGGATAGTCTTTTCTTTCAGTGAGAAGAAGAGTACTTTATTTACTAAGTAGAGGAGGGCTTTAGAAAGGTTGCTTTGGCTGCAGATTTAGGGGGAAATAGTAGGGAGAGCAGCCAGCACGTTGTTGAAATAGTCCAGGCATGAGTTGATGAGCCAGGTGGTGATTGTTGAAGGAGAGAAGGTCAAGTACAGGAGTGTTGATGCTAAGGTAGAAACAAGCAGGCTTAGCTCCAGATTGGATGGATGTGTGGGCTGAGTGGAAGTGAAGAGCTAAGTGATTTGGAAGCCTGGGTCACTGACAGGATTGCAAGGGAAAACTATGCATCAATTGGAACTGCCTGTCTAAATCAGGGATTCTTGTTTTTGTGTGTGTCATGAACCTCTTTGCCAAGCAAGTCTATGGATCTCTTGCCTGAATTAATATTTTTAAATAACTGAAGGAAATGCTGAATTTCAGGTAGAGGTTAGTGAAAAGTAAAATGTGATTCTGTTCTCCTCCCCTCATACAAGTTTGTTGATCTTCTGAAAACCAGAGGGTGGAGGAAAAGGGGCTAGGGTCTCCTAGAAGGCCAGATATAAAGGTTACTCTTGGGATCCTTCTACAGTGACTTACTTGACAAGTAGAAGCTCTGAGAGGAATGTTGACTTTTTTATTTGAAAAACACCTGAGGGTTTTACTGAACCACAAATTCAATATGAGAACAGTATTACATAGCCCAAAGAGGGGTGGGGAACATGTGGCCTTCTAGATCCTCAAGTGTAGAACTTTGACTAAACCCAAATTTCACAGAACAAATTCTTTTAATCATTTAATCCTTTAAAGAGATTTGTTTTGTGAAGCTTGGATTCAATCAAAGGTCTGCACTTGAGGATCTAGAGGGCCACATGTGGCCTTGAGGCCACAGGTTCCCCACCTCTGGCCTAGGAAAATAATTCACTCATAATTTGGGGCTGGAGTGGGGGATTGTACATGTTGTATTCAGTTCAAATTCACAGTTTAGGAAGGCCATTGAGGAGACACCGTGGTGTAGTGGAAAGGGCTTATGTAGTTACATTAGACCCGTGTAGACCTGGTTCAAATCCCATCTACTTAAGTATGACCCTGGACAAATAAATCACTTGGTTTCTCTGTGCCTTAATTTCCTTGTCTGTAAAATCTGGGAGTTGGACTTGATAACTCTAAGATCCCTCCTAGCCCTGAATCTTTGATCTTAGGAAGCTGGAGAATGTCCAAAAGGACTGTAGGCATGCCCTGAAGATGATGATTGGTTGAGGACCAGGAGGATGTTTCAGCCTGAAGAAGAGAAAACTTTAATGGAGATGTGATAGCTGCTTTCAGGTATTCTCATGGGCAGTCATGTGAAAAAGTGGATTAGATTAGTTCTTCTTGGCCCCAGGACAATAAACTGGGTATTGCGTGTGGCAATTATAGGGAAGGAGTTGACAAGTCATTGTAAAGAAAAACTATACAACCAGGAGAGCTGTCCATAAATGGATTCCTTGGCTGTAGGAGGAAATGGATTTTCCTTTAATAGATCCTCCAGCAGAGTGTAGATGACCACTTGTCTGCTCAAGTCAACAAGCATTGATTGCTTACTATGGGCCAAGCACTGTGCTAACCCAAAGAGGGTCAGGAGGACATCCTGGAGAGGAACGAAGGAACTATCTCAGATGTTTGTTGCTCAGGGCCTTCTTTTCCTGGGCTTGGGCTGTCTTCCCTCTCCCTCCTAGTAGAACTTTTTGAATAATTAAAGTCAGTGTGATGGGTGGGTTTTGTTTCGTTTTTCTAGGTGAGTCTCCTGATTTGGGGGCTAAAGCACACAAAAGAGAGGTCTCTGCTGTTGGGTCCTGGTCATTTCCAGGTTTTTAGTCTGTGGGACACATTGCTGAAATGGCTTGAATTGGGCCCATGACTCAGAATCCTTGGTTCTTGTAGTTCTGTACCCTGAGGATAAAAGGGGGAAGTAAGCTGAGCTGACAGTGCCCAGAGGCAGCCTGGGCTTGGTGTCAGTGCCAAGCTCAAATTGTGCCCCAGATACAAGCTAGGTGACCTTGGGCAAATCTCTGTGCCTGGGACATGTCAACTCCATGCCCTTTGAGGCCCCTTCTGGCCCTAAATTTCTAATTCTATTTAGAAAATTCTAATTCTATCAGCCACTGCCACTACTTAGCACTTTCCTTCAGTTGCTTCTCTGACAGCACCTGATCTTTGGACATCCCCTGCCTCTTTTGGTTTTGTAAATTTATCTCCATTTTGCTCTAATTCTTTTCACTGCTGTTACTACTCATTTAATTGTCTAGACTTGGCTACAGGGCAGTTTATGAGAATGACAGATGGCTGATTTTCTCAGTCTTGTCTATGTTGTAGAAGCATAGTGATTGAAGAGGTGAGTTGCTTCCAAACTGGTCACTTTGGGTATAGCAACAAGAGAGGAGACACTATGTGGTTTGGGGCTTCCTCCTCAGTTTTAAAGGCAGTGTGAGTCTTATGCAGCAAATTCTTAGACTAAATAAGATTTTTTTTCTCCATCTCACTGGGGTCTCAAAATGTCTCAGACCCAAAGACTCCTGGGCATTTGGGAGTGTTTCCAGAATTCCTAAAGGAAGCCTCCTAGGGAAATTTAGAATGACTTTGATGCTTTAGATTTAGAAGAGAACTGGAACCTTGATAATATTGAGAAATTATGTGATTTTATATTGGAACTAGATCAAACCAATGATGAGCCCTGAAGCTTTTAACTTTTTTAGAACCTTCAGCTTTAATCTGTTCTGGATCTACTTGTGTATCCTAACTTGGTGAATTAAAAATAAAATGAAAGATGATATTTATGTCTTTTTTAAAGAGACAGCGTTGTGCCCAATACTTCTCTTCCTGCCCAACCAAGTTTGTAATTTAATCCTAATTACACAGCATGTCTTATTTCTGCAGTTTGTTTACTTTTATCAGTACATGATTGAGAAAAGATTTCAGTTTGGAAGGTGAAGATAACTGATAGTAGAAACATCCTGGTATTTTATTTTTTTCTCCCCTTTTCTTGATAACCCTTTCTATCAGCCAAACTGCTTTCTCCATTAAATCATGGAGAATTATTTCACTGTGATTTGCTTTGCCATACTTTCCCTAAATTCCCATTTCCTAGAATGTTGACTCAGGTGTTAATTCTCCTTCCTCCTATTTACCTTACGGGGAAGAACAGATTCTCCAGAGATGGTCATTGTCCAGCATAAGGCCCTCCCTCAGTTTGTAACAGTTGGATGCCATTTAGGTTAGACAAAAACAGATACTGATTTCAAGGTATGGAAAAAAGTAGCCTAAACAAAGACCAGGGTTACTGCCCCTGAATTTGGGCCTCTTGGATCATTGTCTGTTTTCCCCATTACCTCTTTCTGGTCCTTGTAGGGATAGGGATAGAGCCTAGACCTGGGATCTCACTGATATAGTGAGGTTCCCCCACCCATGCAGGTCACCATGGGGTTTGCAGTTTAGAGTTTCACAGCATGAATTCTTAACCTAGATTCTGTGAACTTGGTTTTTAAAAAATGTTTGAAAACTCTGTGGATGGAGTACCAGTCCCAGAATCAGAAAGCCCAGAATTCAAATCTGGCCTCAGACACTCACTAGCTCTATGATCATAGGCAAGTATTTAACCCTATTTACCTCATTTTATTCATCGATCAAATGAACTGGAGAAGGAAATGGAACCACTCCAGTATCTTTGCCAAGAAAACCTCCAGTGAGGTCACAGACAAGAGTAAAACGACTGAACAACATATTTCAATATAATTGATTTCCTTTAAAATTCTGTGTATTGTATTTTATTTTATTTACATAACATTATTCTGATAAAGGATCCCTAGGCTTCACCAAACTGCCAAAGGGATCACACACACACACACACACACACACACACACACACACACAAACACACACACACACACACACACACACACACACACAGTTAAGAGGAGCCCTGCCCTTACTGTCAGCTTGTCCAGGTCTCTGGAGGGAAAACTCTAGCCTTGCTGACATCAAGGCCAGCTTTGCAGCCATTAGGTCTCGCTGCCTCTCACTCCTCTCAGAGGGAGAGAATAAAGCAGAATTTTTTAGAGTTCATTTTCTTTCTTTGTCCACATATGACTTGATGGTTCTTTCAGGTTGTTTGCCTAAGATATGTTTGTTGGTTTGGATTTTTTAAAGAGGTATTATATTGCAGTTAATAAGAGTGCTGAGCTTGAACTTGGGTTCAAGTCCAATCCCAGACACTAGCTAAGTGTAGTGCTCTCTGCTTTGGACAACTCCATGGGACTTAAAATGTCCAAGGCTGTAATCTGTACTGATAGAAGGACATCTCCCAGAATCAGCTAGTGGCCTTGTTATCTGCGTGGCCTTGAGTACTCTGTGACCCCATCTGAGAGGGAGCTGTTGGAGTCTAGAACATTAGGGTTTTGGGTTTTTGTATTTCCAGCTGACTCAATGTATAAATTGGGAAAATAATATTACTCTTTTCCAGTGTTCGCTATCCTTGTGCCTTATACATTATTTTATTACAAATGTAATTTAGTCTTGACAAAAGCGAGCAAATAGAATGAGAAATTGAATCCTAAATAATAGGATAAATGCTAAACTGCTTACATTTTGATGATAGGAAACACTGTTTGAACTTGAAGCTCTGATAACATCTTATTTTCTCTTTTTCATTCTGTGTGTCTGGAGGCATTGGTGTTGTTTTTAAGATGTGGTCATTTTCAGTATGTACAGTATTCTGACTGCTTTTTTGTGCTTTATCTCTCTACATAAATTGTCTTCTGGTGAAGCTTTGAGTAATTCATACATTCAGATGTTTGGAAAGAAAATGCTAGATGAGAAGAAATTATAGGGTGGTTTTTTTTGGTTGTAGTTGTTAACCAGATTTTTGTTTTCTTTTTAACTTAACAAAGCTTTGAAGATTCTATTTGTCTTCTCACTCTGGTTATCTAAGGCTGGGGAGAGGACAGTAGTGGAAGGAGCCAAGTAAGTGACTCTTCTGGTATTCTGTAAACATCAGGGGAGTTTGGCACTGCCTTATTAAAGGGAGCTCTTCAGGTGTCATCATGGATTCTGTTCCCTAAGTCTCCAGAGCCTTCCACTCGTACATTTCTAAATTAATTAACTTAGAGCAGATTGAGCAGAGTAAATAAGGCTTTATACACCTCCCTCCGAATTTGTGAAAAATTGATCATCGACTTTGATAACTCATCATAAACATATCCCTTCCTAATTCCCTTTCTGTTATTGAAAATTACTAATTAAATTTAATTTATGAATTATTTGTTGACCTATTACAGTTAAAAACTGAAAGTTGTCTGTATTTCCATATCAATTGCATGACTGACTTAATAGTGGTTTGGAAAAAAAATCTCCCATTTTCTTGTTGCGTAGGGTCCCTTAGTAAATGTTAAAGATAGCAACAGAGCTTCACAACTTCAGCAGAGGAACTCACAGTATTTACAGCATCCTTCATCCTGATTCATGGAAATCATTTTATAGAGAGAAGCTGCCACTCGGAAAAGGTAGAATGATTTGCCTGCAACCATTGACAGTATCAGAAGGAAAACCCAAGGAAATTTATACTGGTGGTGATTTGTGTATTAGGCTCTAGTTTGGGTAGCCTTTAAACTTTAGTTACTCCAGTCTCCTTTTTTTGGTGTATCCTTTTATGGTGCATCCAAACATCCAAATATTCAAAGTATGTTATAAAGATGGTCCTTTGAAGGCAAACCTGGCCCCTCAGCGTGGGGACCAGCTGTACTTGATTCCAGGGATAACCTGGGTGTTTTTTTCTGGCAGCTCCCTGGGGACAAAGAGTTTGTTTCTTGGCAGCAAGATTTGGAGGACTCTGTCAAAGCTGTGCAGCAGGCCCGTCCCACAGTCATCCGCTGGTCTGAGGGAGGCAAGGAAGTCTTCATCTCTGGATCCTTCAACAACTGGAGCGCCAAAATCCCACTCATTAAGAGGTGAAGATTGCTATTTGTAGTGGGTCTCTTGGGTCTCAAACTGGGAATATCCCTTCTTTCCAAAAGGAATAACGGGATTAGATCTAGAACTCCTAAGGATCACCCTTGAAGTGACAGTCTTTTCACATTTAGTAATATTTTACTCCTGTTACTGTCCCTAGACTATTATTTATAGCATTGAAACACCAAAGAATCTTCGACTTTTAACACCACAGATGAAGTCCTGTTGTATTCTCTTGTAACTAAACCCCTTTTGATAGAGGCCTAGAAGGGACCAGACCTCAAGAGAACATGAGAGTTGTCCTAAAGTACTTGGCAGACTGTCACGAGGAAGAGAGAGCAGAAAACAAGGACAATGAGTGGGAAAAGAATCAATTAATACTTGATGTCAGGAGTTGCCCAAAGTGACATGGCCTTCATGGGGAAGTGATGGATCCTACCCTACAGAAGGGCTTCAGACAGAGGTTGGGTGCCCTCTTGTCCTGTATGTTGGAGTGGTGATTCTTTTGGGGACCCTGACTCCAGCTCTAAAATTCTGTGCTTCTGTGATGGTGGATTCATGTCATTCAGAATGGCATGCTGCCCCACGTCTTATAAGGTTTCAGTGTAGTAGTAGGGTTTTTGGGGGACAGGAGGTGAGAGAGAATATGTTATAGTGGAAAGAGTACTAGATGGAAAATTAGGGTGAGTTCTGGCAGCACTTCTCACTAGTGGGTAGAACTTGGGCTAAGACATTTGTTCCGTCTAAGCTTCAGTTTCCTTATCTGTGTGGTTATGGCTTATTCAGCCTCTGCTGGACTCTTGAAGAACCTCTTTTGAGTCAAAGCAGGGCTTCATTCTGGGTCAGTGAAGGAAGTATCTGCTAAAAGAAATCACAGATTCTTAAATTATTGAAGCAAAATGCAAGAGCAAAAGGACAGCATTTAAGGAACACTTAAGGAAGGCCACATATAACAATGGCCACTGACCCTTGGGAGCCCATGGGTAGAAGGGCTTAGTCTCTTCTTATCCTCCATTTCCTTGTAGCCACAATGATTTTGTTGCCATTTTGGACCTCCCAGAGGGTGAGCACCAGTACAAGTTTTTCGTGGATGGCCAGTGGGTCCATGATCCATCAGAGGTAAGTGAGCCGTTGAAATATCTCTGATGTCACTTTCATTCTTCCATTTTCATTGCTATTGCTCCCAGCCCAGCCCGTTTAGCTTTTCACTCAAAGACAATTAGAATAGTTTACTAACCATTTCATCATCCACCCCACATACCATTGCCAGGTTAGATCTGTTCTATTCTAGGAAGAATAATCACATTTCTCCTCTGCTCCATTGTCTTCCATCAAAAAGGGGGGAAACGCCTACACATATTAAGTGCCTTGGTGTGTCCAAAGAACTGTGATGGTCTTTGGGGACAAAAAATGTTAAATTCAGGCCTTTCTTATCTTAAATACAAGGGAAAATTGAGATGAGACATCCTGGGGTTTGTTGTATGGGATTCTTGTTGGTACATCGGGTTGTGGATTTTTGATCTGACACAACTCTTGTTGAATGTTATTTCTTGGTGAAAGAGAAAGATTATATGTGAGTATTTTCAGCAAAAAGGAGGTGATTCTGGAAAAGGGACTTCATTGTACTTTTAATTTTTCTTTTTTCAGCCTGTTGTTACCAGCCAGCTTGGCACTATTAACAACCTGATACATGTCAAAAAGTCTGATTTTGAGGTGTTTGATGCTCTGAAGTTAGATTCCATGGAGAGTTCAGAGACTTCATGTCGAGGTATCTTATATTTTGATCTTGCTTACAAAACCCATCTTAAAGTACACCTGCCTTCCTAAGAACACCCTTGCCTTCTTTCTTTGTAAAATAGAAGTTTCTTATTTGATACCTTCTTGATCATCTAGCCATCAGCTTTTGGATCATTTCCTGTCTTTGCTTTTAGATGTTTCTATCCAAGTATAGCTCACTCAGACATCTAATGCCATGGTGCCTTTTTACTGGTAGCCATACTAAGAGCCCAGCAAGGAAGATTTAGTTGGACCTGCTCCTCAGGTTCCAGATCTAGGAGGTTGTCCTGCTCACTTGGGAATTGGTTCAATTTACTATGATGGATGAGGACTGGTAGGTAAAAAAGAAAAATTAGAGGAAATAAAACTTGTATGTTTTTTATTTCCTGAAAATTTCTAGAGGAAAAGAGCTAATTTTTTTCATCTTAATTTATCCAATCGATTTGGGGGGGGTTGGGAGGAGATGAGGTGGAATACAATAGAGAATTTAATATAACCAGAGTCCCAAAAGTAGGGGAATGGAGGAGCAGTGTGATAGAATTGTGACAGATATGCATAGTGAAAACAGTATTGGTTGTGCACAAAAATAAAAATCAAGACATCACCCCATGACATCATTTGAAATCTCTTTGAATGAAATGACATCTCTTTGAAAGTGAAGGACAAACACCAACAACAGCTGCACCCTACATCTGTTACCTTTGAATAGCAGTAACACTGGCAAACAAACGGACTCTGTACTGGAAGTACATAATTGAAAACACAAGATCATACATACACATTGACTGTAAGTAACAAATTTACCTGGACATTAACAAAAAAGGAAGGAATTTCTTGAGGTTTTTTATAAACTAGGCCCTGTGCTAAGCACTAAGGACACACACAAGGAAAGGCAAAAGACAGGCCCTGCTCTCAAGGAGCTGACTGTCTTAATGGGAAAGACAGCATGCAGATGACTACGCACAGACAAGATGCAAGCAGAATTAACTGGAGATCGTCTTAGAGGGAAGGCACTAGAATTAAGGGATCAGGAAAGACTTCCTTCAGAAAATAGGATTTTTAGCTGGGACTTGAAGGAATCCAGGAGGGAGAAGGGAGGGGGAGAACATTCCAGGCATAGAGGACAGCCAGAGAGCTTCTGAGAGCTGGGATATGGAGCAGGCAGGAGGCTGGTGTCCCCAGAAGTTTACACTTATCTTGGAAGTGATGGGGGGGTCACTGAAGTTTATTGAAGGGGGGGGTGACACGAAGATCACTTTGACAGTTGAGTAGAGGATGGACTGGTGTAGAGAGAGATGTGAAGCAGACAAACCAACAGGCTATTGCAATGATCTAGGGGTGAGGTGGGATCACACCTAAGAGGCAGTTGGAAGTATGAGATGAGGTCAGAATAGAGGCTAGGCCTTGAGAAATAGATCTGAGAATCAGGGCCGGAGAGACAGTAATTGGCTTCACAGGAATTGACGAAGTTATCAAGTAGAAGCATACGGAGGGAGAGGAGGACAGAGCCAGTACCAGGACAGAGACTTGGGGGCTGCTCATGGAGGACCAGGGGAGCAGGATCAGGAAAACTTTGAAAGGAAAGCATATCACGGAAAAGAGGATGATTAATGGTGTTTAGAAGTCGGAAAGGTGGTGATTGAGAAAAGGCTGTTAGATTTGGCAGTTAAGAGATGCTTGGTAACCTTGGGGAGGGCAGAGAGTTAAGAAAAGAGTAAGGGCACTTTTTGTGGACAGCCTTCTCAGGGAGGTTAGCCATGAGGGGAAGGAGAGATATAGGGTGATTGTTGTTATTGAAGGTAGGCAGATAAAATCAGGCTTTTGTTAAGGATGGAGGAGACTGGAAGGCTTTTGGCTGTGGTCAGTAGAGAGGCAGCCCATAGGTGATAGAGGGGCAGTCTGCTAGAGAATAGGGTGTCCTCACTTGTGCATTCAGGAAAGACCTGAGAGTTAGGAGGTTTGGAGGTTGGAATGAGTACCACAAGCAGGGTTGGAGGTTGGCTAGCAGAGAGAGATAGAATGAGAGCCGAGTGCGCTCAGAGGAAGGACATTGCAGAGTTCCTGGATGTGGAAGTGGAGACTTTGGAGAGATGTAAGTATGTCAGTAAGCTCTCTTTTGTAAAGTTACTTGTTCATAATTTAAAAACCAAAGTGATGGTGAGAGCTGTGGCTGCCTAAAAGTCTACTTACCTCATGTTCTTAAGTAATACTTTCCTTATCTTATTCCAGGATCCTGATATATCTTGGTAATTAAACTGTAGTTTACAGGGACCATTCTGGCTACCCAGAGAACCCAATTATGCTGCCTTCCAATAGACCTGCTCACTGTGTGCTGCATCTTTGATCTTTGCATCTTTTTTCCCTTATATAGTTTCTTATTCTATTAGCTTCTTCCCCTGCCTCCCATTTTTTATTAGTTAATGGTAGCATAGTGGAAAGAACATCCTCTTGGAAATGATACAACTGGGCTTCATTCCCAGCTCAGGCACTGACCAGCTGTATGATCTCTGATTTCTTTTTGTTTGTTTTGTAAGATCAGGGGAGGTAAGAGAATTTACAAGTGCAGCATTCAAATAAAGATGCAAGATGTCATACATAAATATTTCTTTTGGTCCCTTTTCCCCCACTTCCACACCGCAGAGATAATACAGACATTGTGGTGCCTGAAGAAGGAATTAGTTGATGGCCAAGAGATCTACAGTGACTAAGTCAGCCTATTGGTCCTGCTTGTATGGACTCCGATATATGTTTCCCATTTAATGTGTAGCTTGTTAAAGCCAGGGGTTTTGGTCCTCTAATCTGTCTTGTCACATGAAGAGATATTTTATTTTCTGAGCTTAGACTAAGTCATTGATTCCTAACCCTGGTTGAATTTCAGCAGAAAATGTCCCCGTTTTTATAGGGTGTTGAGAAGTCCTTGACAGATTTTTCAAAGGAAAATTACTTTATTTAACTTTAATTTTAAAAATGAAGTTTCCAGATAGCATTTGTGAAGTCAGACAAACAGGTTCCCCCTCAATGGAGATCTTCAAGCAAAGACTCAGTAGCCCCCTGTAGGGTGTTTGGAAGGGGGAATTCTTGGTCAGGTGTAAGTTGGACTACTTCCTTTGGCATTAGCAGGCCCTTCCAAATGTAAGAGTAAATGACTACTGCTGTGATAGCATCAGTTTTCAAATAGGTCATCTTTCACTAGTTATAAAGTCTATGATTTCTGTTCACGTTTTCCTCTAATATTTGGGAAATTTCTTTCAGATCTCTCCAGTTCTCCACCAGGGCTTTATGGTCAAGAAATGTATGTCTTTCGATCAGAGGAGCGCTTCAAATCCCCACCCATCCTTCCTCCTCACCTTCTCCAGGTTATTCTTAACAAGGACACTAATATTTCTGTAAGTATCTTGTCATTCCGCTTTTTAAAGTTTAGGACTTCTCAGAACTAGTGGAGATGGAAAGACCTTCATAAAAATTATTTACACCTATATGTTAATATCATGAACCAAAGGTGAGTAGTTCCAAAAGATGCGCATTCAGGGGTAGACACACAGTATCATTTTTCTAATGCTACAGTTTGGCACCAAGTTTCTCTCCCCCGTAGTAGACTTGTGGCTTCATGGAATACCAATACCAGCATGGAGTAATCTGTTGATTTTAATATTGTTAGGTCTAGAATATTGGCTTGCTGACAGCTTCTTCTGGGGTCACAATTCAGCAAGTATTTATTGAGCATTTATTATTGTGTTTGTGCTTTTGGGAATATAAAAGAAGCATAAGACTTGTTCCACACCCTCAAAGAACTACTAACCCAAAACTGCATTTTCATTACGATCTTGGGCCTTCAGATCTCCCATGTGGCCTGGGGTCTGTGATTTAAATTTCACATCTGTGAAGAAGGATTAGGTAGATTTCATGTCTTTAGGTTTTTGCATTATAGCATTCTAGGTATGAATTTCTGACTAGTGTAAAAGTCGTTTGAGGAAGGGGAGCTCCAATTGTCTGATTACTTTGTATTGAGCTCTGGTGTTTTTTTTTTCCCTCCTTCAGTGTGATCCAGCACTTCTCCCCGAACCAAACCACGTCATGCTCAACCACTTGTATGCATTGTCCATTAAGGTGAGTGATGGCCCAGAGAGTCAAGGATTCCTGGAATGGGCATAAGGTAAAAAAGGTGAACACTTAATGCCAAGGAAAATGGTCCATTAGGCTGACCTTGTTGACCTCTCCTTCCTACACTCAGTAGTGATGACCAGTTTTTAAGAAGACAGTTGCTTAGGGGAAAGCTTTTTGTCATCAGACTCTCCATTGGTGCTCCATAACTGGACTACTCTGCCTTTGAATGAACCTGTCTATTAGCAGCTATTGGTTATTAAATATCACCATTTTTTTTTTGGTAAGTTTATGGAATTCATAGTTAGAGGGCCCCATTCATAGAGAAGGAGGAACTTGAGTCTGGAACAAAATTATTTTGCTCAGTGCCAGAAGGTAGCCTAGGAGCAGGAGTTCCCATATTAAGAGCTGACAACTAGAACCTTCCAGAAGTAGAGCAGGCCTTGGTTCAGAGGTTCTAGGATCCCTCTCAATACTAGTCTTCAAGGAAGATCAGCACTTGTCAGGTTTATTCTCTTTGTTTGGGTCTGGGTCAGACTAGAGGCATGGCCCTTGAGGATCCTTCCAGCTGTGAGGTTTTGTGATTGCTTCTGACTTGGAAAAAAAACAAACAGCTTTATTCTGAGATGTAGGGAGGTCTCAGTTTTCTTAATTGGTGTGGGTTCAGCTGGCTCTCTTTTCCTATGGCATGCTCTCAGGCTACATAGTAAAGCCATGTGCATTTTTTCTGCTCCCCCTCCCCCTCAGTTTTTAGGAATTAGGGCTAATTTAAAAAGAGCCAGAGATGTTCCATCACCTTCAAACATACACGTCCCTGCTGATTCCCCTTTTGTTTCAGAAACTTGGTAAGCACATTTATGAAGCACACATTGTGTGCCAGGAGTTTTGTCGGTCCCTGAGGATTCAAAGAAAGACAAAAATGTCCCTTAGGTGTCACAGAACCTTTCCTCCTGTTCCCGGACCTTCCTAAGAAGCTGCCTCCCTTACCTGTACCACCTTGCTCCCCAGATCTTTTCCTCTTCTGCTCTTTGGCCTTTTCCCTTTATCTTGTATAAGTGGTAATTAAACACAGAATGTTTTCAGTGTAGTGTTGTATGTGGGAGGTTCTTAGAGAGCTTTGGTTTCTAGATTTGACTTTTTTTTATCTTTTTGTCATTTGTTCATATTTCAAAGACGCCTTGTTGTCATTTACATCTGTCTGTTTTTTGGCTTTCATGATAATTGTAGTCCTGCCATATCCCCAGTGGCTTAAACAGTAATTGATAATATGGAGCAAAGGTACCAGAAAATGGCCCTTATTCCTGAGTCCTTAGTCCCAGGGCATACATGGGTGTCTAATCCTGGCCTTCAGTCATCCCCAGACCTGAGGATACTTGGAAAACCAATTAGAATCTTTGGAGCTAAACTACCAGATCATTATTTCTAGGGAAGCTTTGGGGGTTTGGGCCTCTTTTGAACTTCCTTAGACAGCCTGTTTCTCCTTAAATGAGAATAGACTCTTCCATCCAGATAAGAGCTGGGTCTGTTTTAGACAGAAGATACAAATTCACCAAAGTATCTTTGTGTTTTTCTTGCCTTAGGCTTTCCCTTTAGACACTACTGTACAGAGATATTTCCTCCAGGATGTCCTCTATTTTTCCTCTAGTTAATCCCAGTTCTTGATTCTGATTTGTGTTCACAGTTAGTGGCTGATAGGTGGTACTTATAGCTTAAGAGTGAGCTGAGCCTTGGAGTGAGAAATTAGTTGCACCTTTTTCTTTCTCTTTCAGGACAGTGTGATGGTTCTCAGTGCTACTCATCGCTACAAAAAGAAGTATGTCACTACTCTACTTTACAAGCCCATCTGAATAGATCCCTCTTTGCTCCCCTGGATGTGGGAGAAATGTCCTCTTTGTATTTCTGGACTGAATCCCAGTCTTAGCTTAGAATTCAGAACTGATTTGAGCTTTGAGGCCAGTTTATGTGTTTCTGAGCCTCTGAATAGGCTGTTCTGCAACTCAACATTGGACCACAGGAGAGCCTGTGGGTGTGGGTGTGTATGTATGTGTGTAAGTGTGTGTGTGTGTGTGTGTGTGTGTGGTTACTTTTTAAAGAGAAAAGGGTGGGCTTATGCACATATATATATATATATATTGTACATACAGTATCTTAATGTTATTGGAAACTGGGCCACTGTCACATCTCTTGCTGTGGGATGCCTGTTGAGTGCTTTCCAGAGGCCTAGAGGAGCAGAAGCGAGAACACCTCTTAAAGCTGCTTTCCCTGACCTCGGTGAATTAATAAATGTGCAGGAACCTTGTCCAGCATAGAACCTGGTGATCCAAGAGGTTCCACTGCCGGCCTGGTACTCCCACATAATGTCTTGCATCTCCCTGTGGAAGCTGTCCTTGATTAAGTGGAAGGATTGTCTTCTCAAGTTCTCAAAGCTATGATTTTCCCCCAGTACCACACTCTTCATTCTTGCTGATCCCTTCCCCAGCTCCCATTCCTCACTCTTTTCACTTCAGGACAAAACTTAGGGACACAGGTGAGGGTCCCTGTGAAGGGCAGTGGGTGTGGAGACCTTGTTTCCTGCCTTAGGCATAGGATTATCCAGAGATACCCTTTCTCTTTAGACCATGTGCCAAGATGCTCTCTTGGCTTGCCTTAGTTCTGAGTGAAGAAACACATTCAGAAGGTCCTGAAAATGGCAGGGTTGCTAAAGTGTGTTCTGTCTCATTGGAGGTTCTCTCTCAGCTCCCTGTGGCAGACAAGAGAAAGCTCTCAAAGGGAGATCTTGTTGTTCAGCCTAGCTTCCTCTGTACTTATATTTGGAAAGCCTTCCCTGGCCTACTGTTATATATATATGTATATGTGTGGGGGTGGATGGGTGGGTGTAATATATATAATGTCATTATATAATTGACATTTCTGTAGTGCTTCAGAATTTATACAGCATTTTACATACCTAATCTTATTTGACTCTTGTAACCTGATGAAGCATGTATTGCATATATTTACCTCATTGTACAGATGAGGAAAAACAAGTCTGAGAGTAGTGAAGTTACTTGCCCATGGTTACAAAGCTGATAATTGTCAAAGGCAGGATTTGAACCCAGGTCTTCCTAACTCTTAAGTCCAGTCCTCTAACCATTCTGCCAGGCTCCTCTAGATGTAAGTTCACTCTATCTTCCTTGGGTAGAGAAGGAAATTCCTTTATCCCCAAGTCTCTTGCCTTGATGCTACAACACAAGATGGCAAACTTGGTTCCTTAAGAACGGTGCACTGAACTCTTTAAAAGATTTTTTTTCTTTTTTGCTCTTCATTCTAAACTTGACTTTAGCTTAGCATAAATCGTGGAGCCAATTTCACAGGAGATTGTTGAGGCTTGAAATTTTGCCAATTATCAGTGGTCCTTTCCTTTTTACAGAGACATGCAGGTCATCTGTCTAGCATTCAAGGAGGCCAAAGCTGTTGTTGGCTGAGGGGCTCCCAGACTGCCCAGGATGGACCCTGTCACACTAACAGGGCACCCATCAGGTCACTTTGGCTACTTCCTACTTATCCTGAGCTGAGCTTGGAAAAGACCTGTTGTCTTGGGAGTGTAGCTTTATTCATTCCCAGCATACTGGCCAGGGTGAATCTTAGCTTGGTGGGGAGGGCAGGTATGCCCTGGTAATGGGGGGAGTGAGTGAAGCTCACTAGGGACTCAGCTAATTATTGAGCTTAATTTATGCTACGTTGGACACTTGAAAACTTTTCCACCTTTGCACCAAAACTCCTGTATGGACACCCTAGTTTGGGCCCAGATGCCCTTTGCCTGGAGTGTTATTGTTTAAATAGGTCAAATCACATGACACTTTGAAATTTTGTTTGGTAAAATATAACATAAATTGAGTGTTGCATAGGTCAGAAAAGCAAAACTCGGATTTTTTTTTTTTCCTGTTACACAGTGATATCTGTTGCCAGGTTATTTGTTGTGATAGGATTGAACAAAGTTGTTGTCCTATCTAATGACCTCTGTATTCATGTATTAATTTTTTCATTCCTAACAAGTCTTTAGAGCACTGAAGTGAGGCAGGGAAGGGGACATTCATGTTCTCTCTCAGGTCAGAGGCCTGAGGCTCAGTAATAGTGGGTTGTGGTGGTGTCTTCTGTTCAGAATTCTCTATTCTGGGTGATGTGTGTGCTACCACTTTGCCAAGCTTGGAGGAAATAAATCTATGTTCAGCCACAAGGAAGATGGAAGCCAGCCATCTACTCAGAATGGAATTGGTAAGGAGGGGCATGGTCATTATCTTTACACGTCTTTACTCTCTACTCCATGGTTAGAACACTTTACCTGAATCTGAGAAATATGCACAAAAACGGTTTTGGCCGTCTGAGAGGAAGGGTCCAGAGCATGACCTCTTCTGATTTTTAAATCATGCCTTTATCTTCTGCCTTAGAGATTCTGATAAAGGTTTGGAAATGAGCGGCAAAGGCAAGGAATGGTTCTTCTAAGCTTTTTTGTTGGTCGTTTCCACAGAATTTCTGAGGGAAAGCTGGCACATTAACAGAATGGGTTGTCTCAAGGAGTAAGGACTGTGAAAATGCCAGAACATGGTATAGGAACAGTGGGGGAAAGGGAGAGCAGAAAAGTTTGGGGTTCCTCTTGTGTACAACCTAAGGGCATGAGAGAGGCTCGAGGGCAGATGGAGCTTTAGCCAATCTTAGAAACCTTGCCTCAGCCCTGGGTTTGCCAAACCAAGGCCAGATCTTGGGAGGCATTCTCTTCCATTGTGTGTGCAGTGACCTCACTTTTAGGGCTCCCTATAGATACTCATTTCCTAGAGGCAGGGTCACTCAAATTCAAATATCACTTAAACCAGACTTTTTATTTTAAGCCATAATGGAAGTAATACAATAATTAGATGGCTCCTCAGAGTTTGGTGAAATGTGTTTAACCGTCTCCTTACATTAACATAGACCTAGCCAGGAATTAGCTCTCCATCCCCATGGCAAAGAATTTAGATGTTTCCAGATGGAAACTTAGAAAGGAAGCATGTTTCTTATATGGTTCTTTAGTCTCTTTCCTGCTCTCAACATTCCCAGATTTCCCCCTTCTTAGCAGACTGGTGTCTTGGAGACTAAGTTATAACCTCTTTAAACCATTTCTTGCTTCCTGCATGAGAGAATCTGCTGCTGCTGAGTTAAGATTGACATTAGAAAGAGTCAAATCAGGGGAATGAAATGAGTGCATTGGTTTAGGAAACCTCTTTCAGCCATCTTTTCCTTGAGGAAACAGATGCTGGACACAGGTGTTTATGAACCATTCAGTATTCTAGCACCTTCTCTAAATCTGAATCCTCAGTGGCTTGGGTAGTACAAACCAACAAGGATATGAGCCTGAGTAGGTCATGAGATTATTCTTAGTTATAACTTAAGAGCTAAATGTTTATCATTGTTTATCAGCCGCTGCTTACTAGCTATTCACAGTATCAAAGTAGTATGTGATGGGTCAGGGCATTTGCTGCAGAGTGGACAGCTACAGAATTCAAAGCAGGAGGGTATGGTCCCTCTGTAAGTAAAAGACATTTTGAAGCACAAGGACCTAAGTTAACATTGAAAGAGACCTTCTGGGACTGGAATTTGGGACTTTCAGTCCCGAGTAGGTCCTTACAAGTCCAAATAAATTGGACTGAATCAAGTTGCTGTCCTAGTGTGCCACTTGATGAGGAGGAAGTATTGTTTACTGACAAGGTTCTGTTTCACTTAGAGAAGAACTTTTCTTTAGTCCAAAGGCCAAGCATAAATTCCAATTTATTTCTCTGACATGAGGTTGTATCAGTATCACTGTGCCCAGGAGAGCCCTGGCTGACAGGTATTCCTAGAAGTGAAATTTGCGACAAGTGCCAAACTCAGTAAATTTTGTTTATCTCAAGGATTAACTAGTGAAGAGTACCTACATTAAGTATTTTTAAGTCTTGGCAATCCCTCTTCCTCTCTACAGACACTTCCCCTGACCAGGGTGTTGTTTTGCTGCACCCAAAGCAGAAATGTCCATTTGTTGAATGGTCTTAAATCTTTATATAAACCTTTGAAAAAGGCTGATTGAATTTTCAGAGAACAGGAAGATGCCTACTTCTTCCAGTACCTTTACATGTTGGAATGATTTGAATAAAGCAGTTTTGTAGTCTACACACTGAAAAAAAAGGGGTGAATCTGTAATTGGGGGAGGGATGAAGTAACTGAGACCCCCTCCTCTGACTAACTGGTGCTTTTTGTCCCTAATATTGTCAAGGAATACAGTTGACCAGTCATAGTCCTCAAGATGTGCAGTTCAAGGAAGGTGTAGAGTTCTTTGTTTTCCTGCTACTGACCTGTGACCGATCCCTGAATGAGCTGTGTGATATCTGTAGTAGCAGAGCCTCTGTGATGTCATGTGTACAAGTTCCCTTTCCCATGAATGTAACTTTTAAATAAATATTATCGTACAACCTAAGTCTTGTGGGTCTCCTTCCATTACTGTATGTTGTCAGTACACAGTGATGCTGGCAGCCAGAAGCTGAAATTATTCAGGAACGGTGGGTAACAAGTTGTCATGGGATAGGTACATGCCTTGATCTGGTCATTTATTCTTGCCTAATAAACACTTGTATGTAACTTGCTCATTTCAGTACTTCCTGTAAAGACTCCAAGCATAAGCGTGCAACTGTAAGCAGCTAAGTTCAGGTGTGACCTTCACATTTGCACTGTGGGACCCTCCCAAGTCACTTAAACTACCCATGTCCCAGGTCAGAACGGATGGCACCAGGATCTCCATTTCCAGAGGGAATGCCCCACCAGGAACTGCCCCCCGTGTTCAGACCCTCCCCTCTCCCCCACATCATGTGAGGCAGTAGTGAAGGCTAGTTCATGTGTCAGCATGCTGCCTGAGTTTCTGGGGGTGGGCTGCATTGGAAAGCAGTGACTTTATCATTGAGAAGTGTGTGCTGCTGCACCTGATGGGTCCATATGGCTCTGAGGAAGAGGAAGGGAAATGGTGACCATTTTGTTTTGCATTTGCCAAAGGAGGTATGTACATAAGTCATACTTAATGAGGATATGGAGATCCTCAAACAGAGTATTCCATCACAAAATAGAGAAAAAATAATTAAATGATTAGATATAGAAGGTGGGAAACAGCCCAGGAGTCTAGCCTTTTATCAGGCCACTGCTCCAAGGTGAGAAGGACAATCTGGCCTGAGACCTCTAAGTCTCATTTCTCTCCATGCCAGGACAAAAGTAGGCAAGTCATGTGATCCTTCCAGGGGTGAAATTTCAATTCTGGATGTTACTTTTTGCATGTTATTATCCACATATCCATCCCTTGTGAACTCTCCAAATAAGGCTGCTCCAGGGAAAGAAGAGTTGTGAATAGTGAGCACCAGGGGACTAGGTCAGTCCTTGGACTGCCCTTTGCAAGTGCTCATGCATAACTGGAAAATGTGCATCTAGAGTCACCCTGATCTATATACACTTCCCTGAGGAATTATAATGTCCAGTGTCTGTGGGTCCGTCCACTGCCTATTCACAGGGGGGATGACTGTTTCCCTTGAGTTTATGCATTTACAGCTACTGAGGAGAGAAGCTTGTGCTGCAGACATCTAAGGCTTCTGCTCCCTTGGGACCAGATCCAAATGACCCAAGGCTAAGGAAGAAGCAGCATTTTAGGTTCTACACCCATAACCAAGTTTCTACATTTTTTGCCCAGAGCTATTTGGGACCTGGTATGGTGATAATACTGAATTTGCTGGGTTGTTTCCATTTGCATGCATCTTCCAGGAAGATAACATTCTGTCTCCTGCTTCTGGGTCCTCTGAGCCCTACTGGGCAGCTTGCAAAGGTGGGACCTGGCTGCTCCTCAATGGTTAGGTAACTGGAGAAATTGTGGACAGGCACTTCCTTCCTGCTGCTTCAGGGACCCCCTCATGGCTTTGCTTTCTCCTTGGCTCCTGGAAGATGGGTCACATGACCTGGGTGACTGGCAGAACTCTTTGGGAATTAGCCTATGGGTGGAATACAAGAAAAAGTAATTTGACTGGTATTACTGGGAATGCTGTGTTTGGGGGCACAATGGCACTAGCAGGTTAGCAGAAGCCAAGGATAGCCATTGCTTGTATTCATATTTTATTCATATGAAAAGAATTAGTAAGGTGAGACAGACTCAAGTATAGGAGGGGAGGTCAGCGCCAACAGGCTAGTCAGAAAACTTCTAGGTGGACCAGCCTATGAGTCCCCACCTATAGTTACTGATGCCCTCCTTGCATAAAGCTGCTGCAGAGTCAGAACCCACAGAATCCCATATCAAAGCAGAAATCAAGTTAAAAGAAATGGAAAATTCCTGATGTGAAAGCTATTTGCCAATCCAGCTGGTATAGTACAGACCTGTCAGAGATCTCAGCCCCTCTGCATCTCCCTTTTCTTGAGTTGTATTCACTATGGCTAATCTCTACCCATGCCATCCCCAATTCCTACCCACCAAGCTTGACAAACATCAGCCACTCTTCCCAAAGAAAAGAGTCAGGAGGGTCCTGGTGTTTCTTTACGTCCCTCCCTCTCTTCTCCCTGTGGTAGCCACATAGCCATGATGGCTTACTTTCCCTATTCCTCCAGGTTGGAAATGAATGGCATTTCTTTGGATATCAAGCTTAAAGTAAAAAGGAGGTGATGGAAATGAATACAGAAGAGCAATAAGTGAGGTTAACAACATAGGAGAGGGCACAGAGGTGACAAAGAAATGGGAAATAGAACAGTGGCCCCACTATGATGATTGCAAATGATGCAAAGATCATGGTTTCCTTCAAAACTACACTGCAGCTTTGGTGGCCACTTGGTTAGAGGTGTAAAGATTCGGGGATGAGGTGGTATTGGGTCCCATGATTAGCTGGTTGAGCTGATCACTGACAACTCTCTTACCTCAAGATTTCTTCTTGCCTTCTTCAAAACCTCATGTGTCCTAGTTACTGGAACAATAAGAAGACAAAAATCACAAGTCTGCTGATAACTCACTTGGCTTAGCATACAGAGTAGAGATGCTCTGCAAGCTTGCTCCTTTGGCTTACCTTGCTGGTCAATGCCATTTCTCTCATTCATGATTTTTCTCCATCTAAATCCCTTGCCCCCTTATCCTATCACTGTTCTTGCCTGACTGTCCCCAACCTCAGAGTATTCACTTTGGCCATTTCATCCAATTCCACTGGTGAATAGTGCTTTAGGAAGCCATGAAACCATGCTAACTGAGCCACATTGATTCTGTCTAATCTCAATGGACCCTTGCTACTGCAAGGAAATCTGTTCATTCTTCCCCAATCAGCTCTTCATTACAAGAGAGACTCTCCATAGAGACTCTGATATTTCTCTCCCTCAGCCTCTCACAGAACCCTTCCCCCTCACCTCACCTTACTAATAAAAGAGAAAATTCAATGCTACTCTCCACATGAAAATATCCCTGGACATATTTCTCTCATTTCCTTCTTTATTCAACTCTTTGATGAGACATGACCCTTCTCCTAAAGAACCCATACCTTCATTCCATCCATTACTATCTCCTAGCAATCATCCCATCTTTCTAATCTGCAATCAATCCCTATTCTTCTCTATTGCCTACAAACTCAACCAAACCTGTCCTATCTTTTAAAAAAAGAAAACACAACACAACCCCCCCACACACACACACTTGATCTTATTTACAAAAACTGACCTAATATCCCTTTCAAGCTATCACTCTATATTCCCTCCTCCTTTTCACAGCCAACTTCTAGGGGGAAACCCCCAGTATCTTTACACTTTGCTTCCACCTCTTTTCTCTCACTTCTCATTCTTTGAAACCTAGATTCTGACCTTCTGTTCAACTGAGAATGCACTCTCCAAAGTTCAAAATAGTCTGTAAACTGCTATATCCAATGATATTTTCTCAATCCTCATCTGTCTTCACCTTTCAGTAACATTTGATGTTTGTCTTTTCCTGGCTACTCTGTCCTCTGGTTTTGGTTTTTTTTTTGCATTATTTTTGTTTTTGGAGGTACTGTTCTCTAGTTTCTCTTTATCTGACTTTTTCTTAGTCTCTTTTGATGGATCTTCAGCTATGTTCCATCCCCTAATCATGGATAAACTGAAAAGATCAGTCCTGGATCCTCTATTGTTTCCTCTTTTTATATGTCAATTCACTAATTCCCATAGGCTCAATTTCCATCTCTCTCTATACAACCCTAATATATACAGTTCCTGAGTTCCATCACCAACTACCTACTAGACATTTTAAACTGGATAAACTATAGGCATCTGAAATTCAACTTGTTCAAACAGAACTCATTAAGTTTCCATAACAACCTACCCCTCTCTGCCTCACTTCCCTTTTTCTGTTGAGGATGCCAGACCATCTTTCCAGTCATCCAGGTTCACAATCTCAATGCCATCCTTGACTCTTCTATCAGTCTCATTCCCCATCACCAATGTCAAGTCTACCTCTTCTCTCCATTTACACGAACGCCCGATTATTTCAAACCTCATTATCTCTTTCCTGGACAATTATAATAGCCTTCTATTTGGTTCTTCCTACCTCTGGTCTCTTTCTTTTCCACTCTATCTTAACACAGCTCCCAAAGTGATAGTCCTAAAGCACAGGTCCAACTATGTCCCTCCCCGGCTCAAGAAGCTCCCAGAGCTCTGTATTGCTTATAGGATAGAATACAAATTCTCCTACCACCTGAAGCTCTTCTCAACCTGACCCTAGCCTATTCTTTCTAGTCCTATTACACATTTTTCCTCTTCACATACTGTTATGATTCAACCAGACATTCTTGCTGGTGTTATCCATTTTGTCTTTGTGTGTGTGTGCATGTGTGTGTGTATGTGTGTGTGCCCTTGTATAGTTTTCCTTACACTTGGACTCCTTCTCTTCACCTGCATCTCTTAGAATCCACATCTTACTTCAAACCTCAGCTCAAGCACCACTTCCTCTATAAGGCTTATCCTGATCCTTCTCCCCCAGATGCTAGTACCCTCCCCCGCAATTTTCTTCTATTTACTTTTTATATATTATGTATCTATTCTATGGGTACATTATTTTTTCTATGATAGAATCTAAGGACCCTGAAGGCAGGAACATTTATTTCTCTCTTTGTATCACCAGTATTTAGCATATTGCTTAACGTAGTTGTTTGCTGATTGATTAGACATAATGTATAGGAGGCATGGGAACATCAGGAAAGCTTCATTCATGGACACATTTATGTGATGGACCCTCTTTGGTCTCCATGGTTACTGGACATCTATCAGAAGGGCAGGGACATGTATAAACAGCTTCTTTTGTCCACCTTATTTCCCCAAGCCCAGCGATCTCGAAAAGTGCTGGCTGGAAACACCTACATTGCTTGACAGTGAATTGCTCCAAGTTCTCCTTCTCCCTCTTGGTTGTCTTTAGATGTTCCTTAAGAGCTCGAATTTCTCCTTTCATTGACTCCTCCTAAATAAAAGATGAGGCTCTTGGTTAGAATGCCTAATAAAGCCCAAAGTAGGATTCCACACCCTTCTCAACTGTAATTCTGGGATGACTTCCCTCCATTACAGCCAATAACCTTCTGCTTCCCAAAGAAAGTCTGGTTCTACAGGGAGGACTTCACAGGAATGGGGGTTTAAAGCATCTAAAGCAGGCACACAGATAAACTGGGAGCTTGAATGAAATGGAACATGTCAGAATTTTAATTAAAAAACAACCACCTGTAATCTTTTTCTTCTTTGCAATTACCAGGGATCTTTGACATCATTTGCATGGTTACTGTGCCATTGAGTGAAGGGTGGGCATTCCTTAAATGTCTATTGATTTATTCAGTAACTGGGGAAATGAATGGACTGGGGAAAATTTGCATGCTTAGGCTGATAAATATTTGTCAAATCCCTTAAAAATAACAAACAATTATTAAGTGTGATGCAATTATCTGTAGTTGGATCTAGGACATTTAATCCAATATCTAACCCCTACTAGGAGGAGAAAGAGGTAACGGACTCAATCAAGAGATTTTCTAGCTCAGGGACCCTTAAACTTTTGGGGACCTGAACCGCTCTAGCAATCTAGTGAAGCTGATGAACCCCTTTCTCAGATTACATGTCACCTACATTCATAATTGAAGGGTATGTTAGATTTCAGAAAGAAGTTATTGGAAATAAAGGTGTAATTTTTTTTCATCCATGTTCATGGACCCCTTGAAATATGTCTACCAACTCTGTTGTCAGCTGAAAGCCACATTTGAGGTCAGAGAAGAGTCCTTGGAATGACTGTCAATTTCTCAGACTTTCCCCACCTCCTTCCCCAGAATCCTAAGATTCTAAACCCATGCCAGGCTTTCGATGTCTGTGCCTAGGAAGCCCTAGTTTGTGATTATGACTGACTACTTGTGTAGTCTGATGGCTGTAATAGAAGAGTTTAATGGAAATCAGGTGGTGTAGCAGAGATGATGGTAGATCCGTAGTCAGGCAGACCTGAGTTCAAATACCTACTAGCTGTGCTTAGTCAAGTCACTTAAACTGTCTGCCTCAGTTTCCTCATCTGCAAAATGGGGGTGATAATAGCACTTATCTCCTGGGGCTACTGTGAGGATCAAATGAAATAATATTTTAAAATGCTTTCTAAACTTTAAAGTGCGGTAGATAAGTGTTGTCTACTGATATCATTAAAGGAGAAAGATGAATGGTGAATATTTGGCTCTTTCACTCTAGAAATCTCCAGGGCAAAAACATATAAGCACATTTCAAATATCTCCAAAGGGGTGTGTCATTTCAATACTTCTCAAACCCTTTCTGTTTCTCTGGTTCAGTAGCTCCTCCCAGGGGAAGAGGAAATCCATATTGATTTGCATATGTGAAAATCTTATTTTGCATTAATCTTTCACATTCATACTCCCTCTCTCCAAAGGTTATCTCCTGGAAGTTCCCTTTGTCTGTTACTCAATCCCAGCTTCTCTTGTGGGCACACTTCAATCTGTCCTGAAACATGCACTACACATCCCTCCCAACTCTTACCACTTTCTTTTGCTATGTAGGCCTGTTGGTACTGGGCAGGGTTGCTCTCCAGAACATGGTGAGGAGACAGTCAGACTCCTCCAAGATCTGGTGCAAGGTTTTGGTGTTACCCTGGAGTTGGTGGACGCTTCCAGAGGTCAGAACCTAGTAAAGGGGAGAAGGTAAACCTGCTTCTAAAGTCTGATCATGTTCTCCATGACAGGGTTCTGACTGAGAGAAGAAACTATCTTGCACCCCTAAATCCTTTTTCTTTATTTTTATGCAGTGGTTTGTAATTGTGTGTATAGATATAAATAGATAGGTATACATATATGAATGTGTATGTGTCTCAGTAGATTGACTCCAAAATATTTTATTCATGTTGTAATTATTCTGAGTAGGATTTCTCTATCAATTCTTTCTGGTATTTATTATTGTTCTACATAGAAATGTTGGAGAGGAGTGGATTTTGTATTCTGCTACCTTACTGAAGCTACTGATCACCTCAGTTCATTTGTTGATTTACCCAAGTCTTTACATTAGCTATAATATACTCTAGAAATAAGAATACTTCCATCTCTTCTTGAAAAATATTTGTACCTTTATTTCTGATGTCTTATTGAGAATCATTAGAATTTATAAAACTGTGTCAAATAAGAAGCCCGTGCTTTTATTCCTGTATTTATTAGGGAAGCTAATGTTTCTCCACTGTAACAATGTTAGCTTTTGATATTAGATATATACTTTGATCATATTTGGGAAGGACCTTTATTATATTTTTAAGATTTTTAGCACAAGCAGGTGCTTTATTGTTTTCAAAGGCTTTTTCTGTATCTGTTGGTATAATCATGTGCTTTCTGTTTTTAATTGGTTTTCTGATGTTAAACCACCCTTGCATTTCTAGTGGAAACACAACTAGTTCATAGCAAATAACTTTTTTGAATATTTTGCTATAGGCTTTTTTCTAGACTTTTATTTAAATTTTTGGTACCAATATTCGCTAGTTACATTGATCCAACTTGCTGCTTTACCCTGCTTTAACTTCGGTAATAGCAACATCTGATTCTGAGCAGGAGATTTCTTCTTTTTTTCAGTTCCATGAATTATTATCTTGAGTGTCATTTTTTTTTTTTGTTTCAAGTATAATACTTGATCATTGTTAAGGCCTTTTAAAAAATTCTTACCTATTATTCCTTCTGCCTTGATGAGTCCCATTATTAGATTTTTTTATGCTTGGGAACTCAGCTTAGACTTTCTTGGGTAGGCTTTTGCCTTTTGGTTTTTTCCTGTTATTCATCATTGCTTATTTCAGACTTCCTTCCTTGCTGCTTGACCCCTCCCCCTCTTCCACTGCAGTGACAGCCCCCATTTTCTCCAACACAAAACCTCAAGGCTGTATTGGTCATTATGAGCGACAGCTTAATTGATACAAATTCTATAGTGAAAGGATAGATGGTCATCTAGTCTTCCTTCCCACAGTCATGGAACCCCTTTTCTTCTAAGTGGCTCCATGGTACATTGTGTCCTGCTTCTCCTTCTCATAGTCGTGAGCTGCTTTCCATCAAGTATCCTACCTCTTATGGGCCTGAGTGAGCTCCACTATGGTCAGTTCTATGAGGGGAGAGGGTTGTCATCACAGGCAGGGCTAGAAACTCAAGTCCAAAATCTATGAGGTAGATTGTGCTAACTGAGCTGAACCCATAGGGTAGGCTGGAGATATGTAGGCTGTGTGGGAGATTCAAATATCTCAGCTCTCCTATGTCATTTCAGAAGGCTTTTTAGCTCATGCAGTTGGTTTTTCTGTCTTCCCAGCTTCTGGAAGAAGATTAAATTACTACTGAAAATGCATTCTTTTTTCTTGATTTCAAGTGGTTGGGCCTAGGGAATTATGATAAAACAACTATTCAGCCATCTTGTGAATCATGTGACCAAAGATCGGACTTTATATCATATATTCTTGCTTTTACTTTTTTTAAAATAAGGCTTAAATAGTAAAAATTGCTACATTTTTACAAAAATCCCCAAATTTACACATACTTTGATGCATTTTATCATTATTGCTATTAGACATTTATCACATTTTTCCAAGAACCAAAACAAATAGAGACAAAGTAAAATATGATTACACATATTTTCAGTTAATTATAGTGTATAAAGTGATTATGTTCATTGGTTTCCTAATGTTAAACCACTCTTGCATTTCTAGTAGAAACGTAACTTATTCACAGTGAATTACCTTTTTCAATATTTTGCTATAGCCATTTTGTTAGACTTTAGTTTAAATTTTTTTTTGCATCAATATTCATTAGTTATATGGGGGCAGATAGGTTGCATAATGGATAGAGTGCAGGTCATGGAGTCAGAAAGACTCATCTTCCTAAGTTCAAATCCAGCTTCAGACACTTACTAGCTGTGTGACCCTGGGGAAAGTGACTTAATCCAGTTTTCCTCAGTTTTCTCATCTGTAAAATGAGCTGGAGAAGGAAACCACTCTAGTATCTTTGCCAAGAAAACCCCAGATTGGGTCATAAAGAGTCACAGACAACTGGAAATTATTCAAGAGTGATGGAATCCTAATAAAGCTGCCCTCATCCCCAATATTCTAATTTCTTCATAGACCCCATGAACAATGACCTAACTTCTTCATATATGTCTCACCAGTTACTAGGACAACAGGTGTGTCCATGAACTTCTATTTCCCACAGAAAAAGCAGGTGTGTCCATGCATCCAACCTCAACCACAGCCATGTCTGCAACAGGACCCCAAGACTCAACCAATCAGAAAGCAGCACCACTTGGAGGCCAGAGCAGGATGTGGACCCCAAAGCAATAGAAGGGACTTTCCCTAACTAAGCACCTACACAGTAACAGCAAAAGCTGTCCTTTAGGTTAACTTATGACATAGAGAGCCTGGTTATAATATCATTATCATACACCCCCCCACACCCCAATAGGTTTTTCTGTATGCAATGTGGGTAATGTGCAATTTCATTGTGGCTAGGACTCCTCCCCTATTACCCATTCCCTTAACAAACCTCTTCTGCCCTTTTAAAACTCATAATTTCTGTTATGCAATTGTATCTTTACCCTATAAAAATCTGTCTTCTTTGAAGCTGTTCTTTCTTCTTGGAACTTAGCCAGCTTCATGAGAGGTATCAATCTCAATATATGCCTATTCTTGGATTAGAAGTGGTCTGACTCAGAATTCTTTGAGACAATTCCACCACAGTACATCATGAAACAATACAACAGGGCCTGAACATAAGAGGATAATGCAAAAATCTTTTCATTCATTCTCAGACGATTCTCTCCATTTAGTGCTATAAAGTGCAAGATATCTTGGACTGGGTGTCCCTATTGTCAAAAGAGAACTGACTGCACACCTCTCTGTGATTCTTCTCTGTACCCAATTTTCCCATCGTATTTAGACATCAGATGTTCCAAGCCAAGAATTTCAATATAAGACCTGTTCAAAGCAACACGATCTCTCCAATCAGCCCATCAAAAATCTGTCTCATCACTCAAATGATTTTTTAAAAGCCTGTCTTATCAGTGAACCTTCCACTGCTCTATGTAAATATGAAGATCTCATGATTAATCTCTCTGATCCTCTGCTCTGCATGCTTTGAATGAACTTACCCATAACCTGCAAGGATGCCAATGAATCCATATCACCTTAATGTTTGTACTCTGACATTTGTGGCTTCTACACATTCCTGAGTACCTCAGCCCTGCTCTCTAGGATGACTGCTTATTTGTGAACTTAAGGCAGTGAAAAAAGCAACGTGAAAAAGATGAGACTTTGACAGTTGAAACAATACAGCTTGTATGCTCCAAACAGGAGCTAGAAAAGAAACTGTCTGATACTGAGGTAGCTAGACCAAGGAATGACTAAGGAAAGACCTGCAGATATCAGGAAGTCTAGAGGAAAAGAAGAAATGTTGGAGAATGAGAGAGGGGGATCACCCACACGTGAGAAGAAAGGGATGAGAAAAGAAGCCATGATCTGATTACCTCAGTGCCTTGCAAGGCAGGTGAGTTGAGAGCTTGCATGAGAGAGACCATCATATGCCCCAGGACCTTTCCTTCCAGGATCTGCTGCTTCAGGGCACTAAAGTCTTCAATATGGCCAATCATGTGATGACCATGCTTGTTGGCAAATGAACCATTTGGAGCATCCCCTTCCAGCATAGGAGAGATCTTCTTTCCAGGGGACTCATCAAAACTCAACTCTGAAAAGCACAATAAAGCTCAAGTCAAAGACCATCCATCTGTAATCACTTGATGCTTTCATTTAAGAGGTGAAAAGACTAACAGGGAAAGGGGATGGCATCTGGAAAGACAATCTCTGGGAAATGATCAAGACTAGGGGTAGTAAATTAAAGCAATTAGAAGTGACATCTTCTTTTCCAATTCCATACAGTGATAACAGCTAGTCAGATATAATAATAGTTGGTGGATCAAAGCAATGAAATAAAAATAGATGTAATAAAGAGTTTGGGGACAGAAAAATCAAAAATAAAGGAACCTTGATTACTTTATGTTCTCCTGCAATAGAGGGATAGTGTAGAATAGTGATTAAAAGGATAATATTGGAATCCAGAAGACCTGGTGAAATCCTGCTTCTGACACATAATAGCTATGTAACTCTAGACAAGTATTGTAATCTCTTGTTGCCTCAAACAACTCTCCAGGATTACAGACAAATTGCTGATCTGCATTGATGAGGGGAGTTCCCACATTAATGGATTAAGTGGTACAGACTGGGGGAAAAAATTAGGAAAACGTGCAGGGACAGAGGACTTCTGTTAGTACTGAAGAGGAGGAATGGAAAGGAAACAAAACTGTAATGGTGGGAAATCCTTTTCAGGGGTACCAATGACAAACATAAAAGCATAAGAATAAACCACAGTGGAAGCAATCTGCACACAGATAATCAGCCTGAGACTACATCCATATCATTCCTACCAGTTATCACGATTCTCTTCAGCTGTCATATTTATGCCTTTTGTCCTCTGGAAGGGTGAGGTCTCTGAGTCAAGAGCACTGGATGTGGCTGTGGAGTATCCTGAAGTTGGAACATTCATATCAATGTCCTGAACTGGAGGAGAAAAAAGTGAATCTGCACCAAAAAGACAACCGTAGCCATCAGCATTTCCAGAAAGTGCTTTATCAAGCATCTGCAAATCTAGTCTTTGCCTCCTAAACCAGTATAATTCAATAATCACACATTCCATAGGCACATTTGTGCATCTGTGTGTGTTGGCAGGGTGAGGGGCAGGGGAGGCAGAGATAGAGAGAGAGACATCTAGACATGGAGACACAGAGAAGCATTCAGAGCAAATCCATTTTATTGAAAGTGAGCCTTATGTGTCTTGGGGATAACCCTAAAAGCTAGAAAACATTTTTGGATCAGCATACACACGCACACACACACACACACACACACACACACACACACACACACATATACATACACACTCTCTCTTTCTCTCTCTCTCTCTCTCTCTCTCTCTCTCTCTCTCTCTCTCTCTATATATATATATATATATATATATATATATATATATACATACATACATAGACATATGTATGTGCATGTACATATTTGCAGGTCTCCTAATTCATTTTAATAAAAAATTGTTTTATAAATTATGGGCCTGTCAGACCCTTGTGAAAGTTTCTTTTAGAGGAATTCCCAAACTACTGGAATCCCCAAACAGACTGAAATATAATTGTTCTTTTCTTTAAAAGGAAAACTTTCTTATATTTTAAAAAGATTCTGTAGGAAAACAAATGTCAGACCAAGATATAGAGAATGAAAGCCCATTCCACTCACCAAATCCAGGATAAAAACATAGCATGTGAAAGGTATTAATATATACATACATACATATATGTTGGGGGTGGAAGCTCAATTCCATGTGGACAGTCTCGGGCGGGTAAAGGTGGGAACTTCTAAATCTTAGAGTTCTCATGAGGCCCCCCAGAAAACAGCAGGGAATTGAGGAGTGAGACCGAGCTATCTCGTGTATTTCCGCCTCTTCCCGTGAGAAACGTGATGGGAGGAGCATCCCCACCCTCGAGACTGACCCGGATCTGGGCACACCTATTGTTATCTAACAGGCACGGTATTCAGGTGCAAACTACGTGGCCAGAGAGCTTAATTAGGGTCAGGAAAGCCTGAAGGCGCTCTTAGCGAGGGAGGGGCCCTTACAGGACAGAAGGCCCCTCTTCCCTCTTCCTTCTCTCTTCGCTCTTCCCTCTCCCCTCTCTCCCCACTTCCACTTCTGCTTTCATTCCCTCACTGTATGATCTTTGCCTCCTTGGGAGATTTCTCTCTCCCTCCTAAGGAAGAGTTCCCCCTGCACATGTAACCGAGACCCTGAATAAAGCCTAACCTTTGTTCAACTCAGGAAAGTCTCTTCTCTCATACGTTTATCCGGTTTGGCCAGCCGAAGACCTGCGAGGTAAGGTAAGACTCGGGTAGCCCTCAGGCCTCTAGGCCTGGCACATATATACATGTGGATTATATATGAATGAATGAAAAAGAAGAATGGGGGAAAAGAGAGTGGAAATGGGAGACTGATGAATGCCTGATGGAAGAAGGATATTCAGAGAGATATAATAAAGGGAACAAAGAGCAATTTGCTGGCATTGAAATAGAGTGAAGCCCAGTCTCCTACAAAGCCTCTTTGAGATATGTGAGCTGAAGCAGAAATAAGCAAGAAAGTGGACATGAGGTCTTGCTACTTCCTGGCAAACAAGGAAAGGGGGAATGAGTGCACAGGAGATGAGAAAGAAGAATGTAACATGACTACTGCCATGTCTTGCCCGGAGAAAAAAATACAATATTAAGGAGAATCAGGGAACAGATCTTCTAAGAGATGAGATCCTGACAGTCCTGGAAAGACAGGGACAAGCAAGGAAAATAGCAAATGAAGAATGTGAGCTAGGAAAAGTTGGAATGAAATTTTAGAAAGTCAGCAGTAGAGAATTCTAAGAGGAACTTTTCCCTTATATAAAAAAAAAAAGACTGGGCTCATGGCCTCCATGGGCAGCTGTAGGGCTTATTAGCCAGCACTCCCTTTAAAGGGAGGGGACTTGAGTATAATGAGGGTGGTCAGGCCCCATCCTATTCCATTCTGACTGCAGCAGACCATGCTGAAGCTTATATGGAGCTCAGCTGGACTCTCCAGTCACTTTCAATGACATAGGTGATCAGTGCTGAAGGATTTCAAAGCAATCTTCTGGTCCACATGAAGGCATCAGGAGGAGAGGAGCTGCATCAAAGCTGAGATACTGGGGAGTAGACCTTAAAAGAAATAACTCCATCCTCTGGTACTTTCTCCCTATTTATTGAACTTGTGGGAACTCTATGGAAACTCCCTCTCTCTTGAAATTCTTGGTGGGGGGAGAGATAAAGCAGCCATGATAGTTGCTTGGATATGGCAAACCTGAGCCTGAACCCCAGTCCTCTGGCTGACATTTCTTTGTGTTTCTTTCCTGAGCCTGGGTGATTGAACAGTGATCCTGAGATGGTCATTTTTCATTTTAGAAACAACCTTATGAAATAAGAATCTAGGATTTCATGGACTCCTCAGTTGGAGCTAACTAGTAGCAAAAGGAATTTCTACGTTTACAGTCTTCTCAGCAAAGATGCCTACTGCCAGAAGAGAGAGCCAAGCTATGTCCCATTTGGACAAAAATATGGACTTTGAGGGAATTGTTTGGAGAACGCAGGGTCAGGGTGAAGATACAATAGCTAGTCGATAACTCTAAATGAAGAATAGCATAGGGCTCTCTAGGCACAGATGGTTCAGGATGGTTCAAGTGGGATAGAGGAAGGATCCCTCCTGGTGGAAGCTCAGATGAACCAAAGGTCCCTACTTCAAAAATTTTCATTCCACAAGGCAACCTTAAGGATCAAGATTCTCAAATTGCTTTTGTTTGGTGGCTCCTTAAGGTCATAAGCAAACTATGAAATGTAGATATCTGAAGTTCAAGTAAATAATTAAATTCAAATAACTTTTCTTGAGCATGAATTAGGTGGAATGGATGTACAGTGTCAAGACTTGAGGGGTATCTAAAGAGGTAAAAGCCATTGTCCATTTCCTCATGGAATTTATAATCCAGTAGAGGAGGAAGGATAAGACATAAACTCAAATAAATATAATATAGAGTATATAAAAGAACCACAAAGTAATACCAGACTTCAAAGGAGGGAGGACTCACTTTCTGTCTGGCAACCACAAAACATTTCATGAAGGAAAGAGGAGTTTTGCATCCTGTAGGAGACAGAAACGTACAAATTTTTATTAAATGCCTCTCCTCAACGAGTTTACATTAGAGAATAGAAGTATCTTATTAATATGCAAATAAACACAAAAAATAAAGAATATGTTACTCTTTTTAAAAAATGTTTTAAGTATAACCTCTTGGGTTTATAGGCTATAGAGTCTGGTTTTAACTTTTGTCAGTGTATGCTTATGAGTCTTTTGTGTTTTAATAAGCATTTCTCTTCTAGAAGTGGAAATAAAGTGCTACCCTATACCTCATCTGCCTTGGACCTTGATTACCTTTCTTATTCCTTTTGGCAAGACCCTTGACATAAGTCAAATCTGAGCCTTAAGGTGATTTACCCAAGGGCTTTGGGATAGGGGACACAGAGATCCAAAGGAAGCAAGAGCCTGACCCCCCTCTTTAGAGGCCAGACTTCCCTCAGAAATGACCTTGGAACATACATGAGCCCAGAGTTGAGGGACTCTTTATACAATGGCCCCAATCCCTCAAGAAAAGCAACTGCTCAAGTTGTTTTAATGGAAAGTAAAGATAGTTATAAGGAGAAACAAGAGGTTGAGTGGTCCCACCATTTCGTTGGCCATGCAAACCTCACATAAGACTGCACTGATATCCAAAAAATCTCTTTGTTTTCTGGATCCCAGCTTATCTGATGATTCTGGACAGCTACAAGCCACTCTCTTGCTTGTTTAAAATGACCTCCCTGAAAAGGACCCACATGTACAAAAATATTTATAGCATCACTTTGTGGTGGTGGAGAATTGGAAATCAAAGGGATGTCCATCAATTAGGAAATGGCTGAACAAGTTGTGGTCTATGATTATGATAGAATATTATTATGATATAAGAAATGATGATTAGGTAGATTTCAGAAAAACCTGGAGAGACTTACATGACCTGATGCAAATTGAAATAAGCAGAACCAGAAGAACACTGTATTCTGTAACAGCAATATTGTACAAAGATCAGCTATGAATGACTTAGGTGTTCTCAGCAATGTAAACATCCAGGACAATTCTAAGGAACTCATGATGAAAAATGGTACCCACCTCTAGAAAAAGAAATATTGGAGTCTCAATGCAGAGCGAAGCTTACTATTTTTTCATTTTGTTTTTTTTTCCATAGGTTTCCTTTTGGTCTGTGTTTTCTTTCACAACATGACTAATATATATATATATATATATATATATATATATATATATATATATATATATATATATATATATATATATGAATGATAGCACATATATAACCTATATCAAATTGCTTATTGCCTCAAGGAGGGGTGGCAAGGAGGAGTGAGGGAGAGAATTTGGAAATCAAAATTTTTAAATTTTGTGGGAAGTAAAGTTCTATTGTTTACATTCCTAGGTGATAGGGGTTGTGACCTAGCATGGACAGGTTGGAGGTCAGGGACTGGTGCGCAGGCTCAAGGAGCTCTGTGAGGGAGGGCCTATCAGAGAGGAGAACATGGAGTTACATGACTGGGAAGTAAGGCATTCCTAGGGGATTAGGGTTGTAACCTGGCATGGACAGGTTAGAGGTCAGAAACAAAGGCACAGGCCCAAGGAGCTATGTGAGGAAGAGCCTATCAGAGAGGAGAACATGGAGTCATATGGCCAGAAAACACTATAAGAAGCCCCCATCTTCCTGCATGTGTGATAGTCTTCCTGTAACCTTACTCGGGGAGGCTACCTGTCCATTCAGGGGGAATGGATGTAAAGATTAATAAAGGCCTTCCTGATTTCACAACAGGTATTGTTCTTTATTTAAGGTGAGAATGTTTCTCCCTGTGGGGGTCTTGTTAAATGGGCTCACTTCTAGCAGTATGAATGTTAAAAATTGTTTTTATGTGAAATTGGAAAAAAAATTTTAAAAAGTGTAATTACCTCCCTGGCAAAAGAAAACCACTTAGGATCCCACATAGATTTATTCTCCCTCCATCTAGATTTAAATCACATCTTGACACCCTGGTGCAGTGAGAAGACTATGAACTTGGAATCACTGTTGCTCAGTCATTTTCAGCTGTGTTTGATGATTCCATTTGGGATTTTCTTGCAAAGATACTGGAGTAGTTTGCCATTTTCTTCTCTAGTTCATTTTATAAAGGATAAAACTTAGGCAAATATGGTTAAGTGACTCACCCATAGTCCTACAGCTAGTTATTCCTTATTCTACCACTTACTAGTTGGAAACTGATCTTGGAAAACTCACTGCTGTTCTAACCTTGGTTTCCTCATCTGTAAAACATCTGAAATAATACTGGTCTACCTACTTTGCAATGATAAGAACAATATTGTCCGGAGTATCACATAATTACATAATAATTATATTATATAGTGCTTACAATGTGTCAGGCACTGTGTTGAGCCCTTTACAATGATAATCTCATTTGAGCTTCACTCCAACTGTAATGGAAAGTAAAGGAAGATCTTTTGCTGTTTTTGTTTTAGTCTAATCAAGAAGTATAATGCCTCTATTTGAATGTGACTGAGGAGGATCTTTCCTATCCCTTGTCAGGCCTGGGAAGGTTTGTAAGAAGGTCCAAGCCTTTTGTTACTGAGGCACTGGTTCTCTAGGGATGTGCTGCCCTCTGACTCTAAGAAGTGTATAAAGACTCTGAGGTGCAGTTTTATTTTGGGGCTTAGTTTTGGTAAGAAGGTTTGAGTGCCAGAGGAGGATGCTGAGAAGTTGCTAAGGAGCCCCCTGGCGTTGAGAACTCAGATGTCATGTTTCTCTTTCCAGACAGCTGTCTGTTTGTTGAACATGGTCAGAGGAAGCCATGTCTGTTGATTACTTTGGGGTTCAGGGTGTTGACTCCCCTGGACTAGGTGAATGATATATGTGCTTGACTAAAGGATTGATATATGTGCTTGATTAAAGTGATTGTTAACCCCCCAAAAGTTACCTTTCCTTTTATGAATGCAGATCTAAGAAACTGTAATAGCAGGTCCCCCTGTGTATGTGGGGGTGCTTACAGTTACAACAACCATTCATGGGAGAGAGGAGCTATTATTTTCCCCATTATCCCCATTTTATAGTTGAGGAAACTGAGGATGGACCACCTTCCACATGGATGATAATGAATGATGGATGATGATGTCATCTATAGCCCTTAAGGGCTCAATGTAGGAGTCTCCACCACAGATTCTTTGAAAACAACCTCACCCAATCCCCAACTCTTCACCCCCATGTCTATGTGAAGGTTTTTTCCCTACCTTGGAAAAATTGCAACTTTTTCCCAGGGCTAGTGGCTGGGAAATCTTGTGTTATGCAGGAAGAACTGCCAGGACTGCCCTTCAGCTTCTGTTCTAGCTGTTTCCGCAGGGAATTGTTCACTTGAATGCTGTATTCCAGGTGACTTTGAAGAGCCTGACCCTCTGCCACAAGGGGGCTCAAGTCACCGATCAGAGACACTTGGCAATAGGTGTCCCAGATGGAAGGTGAAAGATTAGGGGACAATTTGGTGGAATTGTTTGGGAATGTCCTGTGGAGTCATATTCTGCTGACAGAACTCCCCACTTTCCCCCACCCTTCCCATATGACTCCCTTTTTTCCTACTTTACTATCTCTCCCAATATTGGTACCAGTCTCTGAAGGCTTGAAATTTTGGCATCATCTTTATATCCATCATTGCTCTCCTTCCCTTCTTATATGCAAGCTATCATTAAGTACTATTCATTTTCTCCTTGAGATGTCTCATTTCTATCCCTTCTTTTGAACTACAAGCATTCTGAGCTCATATTGATCTGATCAGTCATAGCCAGATTCATTGTCACTTCACTCTGACATCATGGTGTCATTTTGGTCCTCTTTAAGAGCAGAATATCAACAACCAACCAAACTATTGCTGCTTCTGTCCAGGAGATTATCATCCCACTCCCACATTACCTGCTTCCTTCAGTTTCTCTGCCCTGCCACTAATTTTACCCACTGATGTCCAGAAGACAAAGTCTAAACCCTGTTTCAAATTCTAGCTTTGTGTAGCCATAATGCACCCTGCCCCTCAACTCCAGTCTTCTCTAGCCTAAATGTCAACATGCACCATGCAAATTTTCCTCTCTGTTGCCTATTGTTCTTCTTTGTCAATTCTCCCATATCTTACCCTCTCCATACCTTGCTTCTCTCATCATCTTCGCAATGCACCTTCTTTAACTTCCTGTTTTTATTTTCTCCTTATAATATAAGGGAATGAAACTAAGTGATGTTTAAACTCCTTCTTTCATTCTGTTATTTCTTTAATCCATCTTCACTTTTTTTTAATCCCAGACTCATTATTTCATTCATACAGGGAACTCCCAATATGAACATACCACCACCAATGCCAATCTGAAACTTAGCATTTTAGAAAAGCACTCAAGGTTCCATAGTTTGTAAATGTTAAGAATATTGGAACTGTGATCTCCCTAACTTTACCACATGACAAAATAGATAAAATTATTTGGGGGAGAAGGCACCAGCTGCTCAGGGAGGATAGAGAAGACTTCATGTGTATAAACGGAGCCTTGAAGGACACTTAGGATTTCAATAGACAGAGGTGGGCAGGGAATGCACATCAGGCATATGGGACAACCATTGCAAAGGCAGAGATGGGAGATGGAGCGTGACGTGTGAGGAAAAATAATAAGACCACATACAATGCTGTCTCATATTAACTTTGTTGCAACTAAAGCCCCTATACATTTTTTATGTGAAATGTTCTCAAGGCAAGTCTTCCTTCACCTTATATTTAAGCAATTAAATTTTTTAACCCAAATCTGAAGTTTTAACTTGTGCCCAATAAATTATTTTTAATCCAGCCCCCTATCTGCTATGGCATACTGTCCCTTTTAAGTATCGTGTTAGTGACCCTTAAGTCTTTTTTAATATTTTATTTTCCTCCCAATTACTTGTGAAACATTTTTAAACATTCAAAGAAACAGTTTTGAGTTCCAAATTCTATCCCACCACCCACCCCCTCCCTGAGACAGTAAGCAATCAGATTCCCTGTTCAACTTCGTCTTCTTGAAAGTCATAGACATTTTATTTGCCTAGTGTCAGTCAGTCTATGTTTAGAAAGCCCACACCCTCCACAGAAAACACATTCAACTGTAATTTGGAAATATGTTGTCTGTGTGATAGATAGAGAAGATTCCCCCAATTTTTCTGGGCTCTGGACCAAACTATCAAGTAGGTGTTAACAAGAAAGATTAGCTGTGCCATTGAGGCTACGGGTTTGGATCTGTGCATCATGAATATCTGAAACCTGGTCCCTGTGAAACCAGGAATGCAGAAGTATCCTTCTACTTGAAGGCTATGCAACTGGATTTCTTTAAAAATCCAATCTATAACTTGGGCATATCAATAATTCGCACTGACCTTTGTCTTGAGTAACCTGGCTGGATAAGGTTGAACTGTGCTATTGTCTTACTGTGAAGGCTGCCTAGACACGACCCCCATCACAACATAGACTGCTCATCCCTGCGATTTGTGTCTGAAAAGGCCTCTCCTCTCTTTCCTCCAAACCCAGCCCATCTTTCGTGGTGTCTTTCCAGGATGGAATGCTGTATCTCTGTGGAAGATGGAGTTCCCAGGCAGAGAGCTGGGGCAGGAGGAAGATGGGGATGAAATCACTTACCTTTCCAGCATCTGCTTCAATCTCTTGTAGAGGGTTACGTAGACCTGCTGCTCAGACTGCAGGAACTGGAGGAGTCTCTGGTTCTCCTCATCCTGCTGCTGGAAGAGGATGATTTTGTGCTGGAGCCTACCAGGAAAAAGAGCAGGGCTTAGGAACACCTGGGATTCCACAGGGCAACAGATCCATCAGGACAGAATCACTGTGAGCTAATGATACTCTCCAGAGGCAGGTGCCTTAGATTGGTGTAGGACAGAATGAGAACAGCTACCATGAAGGCTTTCTGTGTTAGAGGAAGAAAGATGCACTGCATATCACTGAGGAGATTAATAAGCTCTCAGTAGAATTGTATCTATTAGCACAGGGGCAGTGGATAGAGTACTGGACCTGGAATCTGAAAGACCTGAGTTCAAATCCTGCCTCAGATATTTCACAACTGTGTGACCCAGGACAAGTCACATAACCTCTGTTTGCCTCAGTTTCCTCACTTGTTAAATGGGGATAATAATAGCACTTACCTCTCAAAGTTCTTATGAGAATCAAATGACATAATAATTGTAAAGATCTTGGCATAGTGCCTGGCACATAGTAAGTGCTAGATAAATATTAGTAATCATCATCATCATCATCATTATGACCATCATCATTTTTATATAATTTAATCTTCATAACCACCCTGGAAAATAAGCTACAAATGAAATTGAGATTTAGTGAAATTAAATGACTTGTCCAGAGTCACATGACTAATAAACATCTGAGGTAAGATTTGAACTCAGATCTATCTGACTCTACGTCACTGTAAGCCTCCTATCTACTGTGCCACCCTGCTCCTAATTTATTGTTTAGTTGTGTCTAATTTTATGTGACATCATTTGGGGTGCTCTTGGCAAAGATACTGGAGTAGATTGCCATTTCCTTCTCCAGCTCATTTTACAGATAAGGAAACTGAGGTTTAAGGGAGTTGCCCTGAGTATCACAAAGCTACTAAGAATCTGAGGCCAGATTTGAACTCAGGTCCTCCTGACTCTAGGACCAGTGCTTTATCCACTGTGCCACTAGCTCCCTCTCATTGGTCATACATTGGAAGAAAAGGAGGTTTCTCAAGAGGGATTCTCATGTCCTTAGGGCAGGGGTCTACTGATAAATTTTTAATTGCCTGAAAGAAATGTATACCCCAGACTTTCAAGTTTAATATTCATTATTATCATTTTTCTATCACTTTCTTAAATCTAGACCAGAACTTCTTAAACTTTTTCCACTCCCTTTCAAGTTTCAGCAGCATTGTTGGCATTTCATGGCCTGATGGCATTCATAGTGCAAAGGGTGCATACTTTGTGTTCAGAATCAAGACTATGGTAAAGCGCTACCAGAAACACCTCAGATCCATTATGTGTTTGATTTTTAATTAATTTTTGGTTGTTGCAGATTCAGAAACCTTTTGCTGTTGCCAAATTTTTCAAGACCCCATGTGGGGTTGCAAACCATAGTTTAAGAAGTGCTGGTCTACACAATGAACAAAACACTAAATCAAGCCTTGATATGTAAGGTTTGCTGATTTCTGAAGTGTAAATGCTCACACTGAAAACTGACCAGCTGGTCCCTGAGCCCCTCCTGATGTCTTCCAGCATACTCCTGACTTAGGGGTGGTTATAGGGGTAGTCAGGAACAGAGGCAGAAAAAGAAACTGTCTCCTAACAGCCTGTCTGAGCAGTCTTGCAGAAGGTATGAGACAGAGGGCTGCCCTGCCCCTAATGTAGCTGGATAATAATGATAGTACTAGCTTATATTTTATAAGGAGAAGAACACTTTAAAAAGCAGAACTGGCCAAAGAGAAAAAGAGGTTCAAAAGCTCACTGAAGAAAATAGTTCTTTAAAAATTAGAATGGAGCAAATGGAAGCTAATGAATTTATGAGAAACCAAGAATTATAAAACAAAACCAAAAGAATGATAAATAGGAGATAATGTGAAATATCTCATTGGAAAAACAACTGACCTGGAAAATAGATCCAGGAGAGACAATTTAAAAATTATGGGACCACCTGAAAGTCATGATCAAAAAAAGAGCCTAGACATCATCTTTCGTGAAATTATCAAGAAAAACTACCTTGATATACTGGAACCAGAGGGCAAAATAAATAATGAAAGAATCCATCAATCACCTCCTGAAAGAGATCCAAAAAGAAAAACTCCTAGGAATATTGCAGCCAGATTCCAGAGTTCCCAGGTCAAGGAGAAAATATTGCAAGCAGACAGAAAGAAAAAGTTTGAGTATTGTGGAAATACAATCAGGATAACACAAGATTTAGCAGCTTCTACTTTAAGCGGTTGAAGGAATTGGAATATGATATTCCAGAAGTCAAAGGAACTAGGATTAAAACCAAGAATCACCCACTGAGCAAAACTGAGTATAATACTTCAGGAAAAAATGGTCATTCATTGAAATAGCAGACTTTCAAGCATTCTAGATGAAAAGACCAGAGCTGAATATAAAACTTGACTTTCAAACACAAGAATCAAGAGAAGCATGAAAAGGTAAACAGGAAAGAGAACTAAGTAAAGTTGAACTGTTTACATTCCTACATGGAAAGATAATATTTGTAACTCTTGAGACTTTTCTCAGTATTTGTGTAGTTGGAGGGATTATATACATATAAGCAGAGGATGCTGGGTGAGTTGAATAGGAAGTGATGATATCTAAAAAAATAAAATTAAGGGATGGGAGAGGAATATATTGGGAGGGTAAAGGGAGAAATGGAATGGGGCAAATTATCTCTCATAAAAGAGGCAAGAAAAAGCTTTTTCAATGGAGGAGGAAAAGGTGGAGGTGAGAGGAAAAAAGTGAAGCTTACTTTCTTCACATTTGGGTTAAGGAAGGCATAACATGCACACTCAATTTCATATGAAAATCGACCTTACACTACAGAAAGTAGGGGAGAAGGGGATAAGTGGGCTGTAGGGGGGATGACAGAAGGGAGGGCAAATGAGAGGAGGGAATAATTAGAAGTAAGCACTTTTGGGGAGGGACGAAGGGAAAAGAGAGAATAGAATAAATGGGGGACAGGATAGGATGGAGGAAAATATAGTAAGTCATTCACGACATGAACATTATGGAAATCTTTTGCATAACTACACATGTATAGCCTATATTGAATTGCTTCCCTTCACAGTGGGAATGTGTGGGGAGGGAGGAATGGAGCGAAGTTGGAAATCAAAGATTTAGGACCAAATGTTGAGAATTGCTTTTGCATGCAACTGGGAAACAAGAAATACAGGTAACAGGGTATAGAAATCTAACTTACCCTACAAGAAAAGAGAGAAGATGGAGATAAAGGGAGGGAGGGGTGTGATAGAAGAGAGGGTAGATTGTGGGAAGGGATAATCAGAATGTACAGTGTCTTGGAGTGGTGGGAGGGGAGAGATGGGGAGAATATTTGGAACTCACAATTTTGTGGAAATAAATGTTGAAAACTAAAAATAAATAAATGAAATTTTTAAAAATAAGTAGGAAAAGGAGAAATAATTCAACCATAGACAGTTACTGTGGGAACAGAGAAGACCATGGTCCATTTTCAGAGTAGGATACTAAAGCAATGATTAATGTCAAATGGCTAATTACCCAAAAATAGATCACAGAAGAACTTTTAAAAGACTTCAAAAATCAAATAAAAGAGGTTGGAGCAAAATTTTAAAAAATTTGAACAATCCAAGAAAAATAAGATTATGGAAAGAAGGTCAACCAACTGGAAAAGAAGATTCAGAATCTTAAGGAAGAAAACAACTACTAAAATATTAAAATTGGGCAAGGGGAAACCAACAAAGTTATAAGAGACCAAGAAATAATAAAACAAAATATGAAGAATGAAAAAAACAGAAGAGAATGTGAAACGTCTCATAAAAAATTACAACTGACCTGGAGAATAGATCAAGAAGAGAAAACATAAGAATAATCAGATTACCTTAAATCTATGATAAAAAAAAAGAATCTTGATACAATGATCAAAGAAATAATTAAAGAAAATTATTAAAGCTTCAGGGTTAGATCAAGAATGAAAATATAAATAGAAAAAATTCACTGATCACCACATGAAAGAGATCCCAGGAGGAAAATCGACAGAAATATCATAGCCAAATTCAAAAATCTACAAATTTAAGGAGAAAATATTATGAGCAACAAGGAAAAAAAACAATTCAAATAAGATGGAGCCACAGTTAGAATTATAGAACACCTAGAAGCAGCTACACTAAAAGACTGCAAGTCTTGCAATATTATATATCAAAGAGCAAAAGAACTGGGGCTGTGGCTGAAAATATCATACCCAGCAAAGGTACATAAAATTCTGAATGAAAAAAATGGATAGTCAATGAATTGACAAACTTTCAGAATTTTGTTGCAAAAAAGACCAGAATTTTATAGAAAATTTGACACACAAGATCTAAGAGGAATATAAGCTAAACGTTAAAGAATAAATTACAAGGGACTCAATAAGGACAGATTGTTGACTTCTTATACATGGAAATGTAAACCATATGTCTGAAATTGTTATTAGTGATTGGGTAGTTCTAAAAAAAATTATGATAAAGCTGACTACAATGTAATTTTAAAAAGCACAGTGGTATAAGAAAAAGTAAAAAGAGTAATTATCTCATACAAATGAGATGGAAGAAGAATTGATACAGAAGAATTAGATGGGGGAGCAGGGCTGGTAGTTCTAGAACCCTGCTCTCCTTGGGAACGGGTGAAAGAGGGAACAATACACACACACACACACGCACATGCACACATACACATACATACATACATACATACATATATATATATATATATATATATATATATGGATATATTCAGAAAGAAATAAGAGGATAAAGGTTTACAGAGTAGAGAGAGCACAAGGGAGGGATTCTTAGAAGGAACATTACTCATATCAGATCTGGGTTAAAGAGATAACAATATATACATTTGGAAGTGTATAGAAGTCTTCTAAATTTGTAAAGAAATAAGAGGGGGAGAGAATACATGGGTATAGAAAGGTGCGTAGATGAACAGGAATGGGATAAAGAGAGAACAACAGATATGTTTGAAAGGATATAAATATCTTCCAAATTCAGACAGAAACAAGAGGGGAAGGGGATACTGTCAGGGGAGAGGATAAGAAAGGGATTTGTGAAGAGGGATAAGGAGTAGGATGGCAAAGTAGCAGGTAGAAGTAAAGCACAGGAGTGAGGAGGGATAGGAATAAGGAGAGTGAAGAAAATAAACAAGTAAATATAGTCTAGAATGTAAATGGGGTGAATTCACCCTTAAAATGAAAACAGCTGATTAAAAATTTGAATTCAACAATATGTTGCTTTCAAGAAAGGCTATAAAAATGAGAGATTCACAGATACATAAAATAAAACTAGGAGTACACTTTATTATGTAAAAACAGAAAGCAGAGGTAGTAATCATGATCTCAGATAAAGTTAAAGCTAAAATAGTTTTCATCAAAAGAGAAAAACAGAGAAACTACACTACATGTCAGACATATTAATCAATATTGTTTTAAACTATTGAAAATAACCAGGCAGTATAAAGTTGGAATAATGCTGTGGTGTAAGAAATGATGAGCTGGTGGATTTAGAAAAGTATAGAAAACTTGGACTTATGAAAGAAGATGCTATCCACCTTCAGAGAAACAGAGGACAAGTGGAAATAGACATATTATGTAGGTTACCTATACGTGTATGAATATATATGTATGATTATAGATATCTATGCACATATGTATATGTATTTGTAATATAAATATATAAATGTATCTATGTGTGTACATACACACACATAGACATATATGTACATATAAAATCTTCACACTCAATTGTGACTTCTGGGGGCATGAAGCGGGGGAAGGAGGAAAAAAAAAAAACAAAGTAAAATGTACACATTATACAACAAAAGAAAACCTTACAAGGATGCAAAGAATATATAGACAGCTCTGAAAATAATGTGTAATATTTATTACATATGTTTTCTTGAAATGGAAATGTATTGCTTTATACTGAATCTTATGTTCTTTTGTATAAATGGCAACTTTTTTTCTCTTCTTATTTTGTCTTTAAATTTAAAATAAATTTTAAACCCATTTAAAAAAATAAGAAGAAAGGAATTAAAAAACAGCACAAAAGAACCATACTTCTCACATCTGATGACTCACTCCTCTAACAAGGAAGAAAACTTGTGATTCAATAATTTAAGAGAAGGCTTAAAATGCTAATGCCTTTGAAAGAGAAGATAACATTAACATTCCCTCCTGATGGCTAATCCTTTCCCAGAGCTTGCTGGAGAAGAGGGGAGTAACCAAGGGGTCAACAACACTGGAAGGAAGTTGAGAACTCAGTCCTTTCACTTCTTCATCTCAGTAGTAATTCTAAAGAGTGGTCATTCTAAATCTCCACCCACCTCCCTGAAAATGCAAGTTAACAGAGCCCTTGACAAAGGAGAGAAAAGTGATCCCTCTTACAACCCATCTGCTTTTTCGCATTCTGAACTTTCAAAATCATGACATTTACCTGAGAGTTTAGATCAAGGCTGGCACCCTACAGAGTTTGAGGACAAGTCCCCCAAAATGGTTCCCTTCTGAGGTCTAATCATTTCCCAAAGGCCCAGAGTTGGCTGACCTGCAGAGTTCTGCAGATATAGTAGGGGGTGTACAGGCAGTGGGGAGAACCAACTTCAGCATATTTGCTAGGCAATGGAACTGGCATGGCAGGAGTGCTAGGACTGATACCTGGACAGAAAAAGACATTTGTAAGAAAGAAATAAGAAAATGAAAAGGAGGAAGATTGGGGAGGGAGTCAATATGACGATGTTATTTTGGAAATAAATGGAAACTGAAGTGGTATATGAAAAGGTTTATGTGACCTTTGCACCAGGTGACATTCATACAAAATATCAGGCAGGTGGGGGTTCACACCCCCTTCTCCACATTCCACCTCTTCCCATAGCAGAAAATTAGAATATGACTTTGGCTATGATGCTGCTAGCAATTGCAGCTTTCACCTCAGGGACAAAAGTTAGCAGAATAAGAGGTGGGGAGAAGGTGGGGAGAGGGCTCCCACCATACATGCTTGGGACAAGAGCTCTGGGACTTCATAATTCATTAATAAACCATGGAACCAGAGAGCAGATCCTGGCACTGCAGCCATCTGGCTAATCTTCCAAAGTCCCACTTTGGGACAGTAGGAGAAAGCAGAAGATATGATGTGTTACCTGGATAGTGATGACATCGATGATCTGTGCTTCACTTGTTTTGTCTTGATGAGGCACTCAACCTCTGAATATAGGATCCTTTCCCCTCAGAGGCCATGGTGAGCAGTGAGCCTGAGTTAAGTGTTTCCCATAGGGAACACAATAGGCCATTATTTAAAGCAGACATCATCCAGCTCCTGGGGAAGAATGAGCCCTAGGAACTTCTTGGACTAGATGACATGTGAACTTCCCTCTCACCAAGCTTCTGTGCAATGTAGGCCCTTCCACTGGACCCTCTATCATCTCTGATTATGCTTGTGTCCTTTGGCAAAAAAGCCTGACTGGGGAGGCTGGACCTCAGGGAAAATTCAGCTGATTCTGCTTCCTTCAGGCAATCATCTAGGCAGTAAGACAGGCAACATACATTTATTAAGGATTTACTGTGTGCTGGGCACATAACTATGGACAAAGCTTTTGTGACTGCCTGGAAATCTGACAGATGTCTTTGTTTCTGCCCTTCAGTCAGTCAGGGTACTTAGATGGATCAATGTGCTTGGCCCTCAGTGTCCAGTCCATCCCACTTTTACAGTCTCTTCTTTTCCCTGATTTGAACAATACCCAGTCAATGTTCTTTAGGGTCACTGGGATTAGGCAGTGAGAGGGTCTAAGGCAAAGGTACAAACCAAAGGCAGTGAATATACTTTTCAACCACAGTCATGGAAACATCTGCATATATTAGTAAGCAAACTTGAGATGCCCATATATCCCACACTCCTCTTGCCAGAAAGCTCACAGCACCTGCAAATACACATGTGCTGTAAAGACTGGTAGACATTCATGCAGGTACCCTCTCTGTACATTGTATATTAACTTTTCAGTGACCATCGAAACTCCCATGCAAACCACAGCATAGCTTAAGCATATGACTTCTGAAGCAGAGAAAGAGCCACACAGAGTAACAGTCATTCTGATGGGACGATGCATCCAAAGGTAAAAAGGAGTTCATGTGTCTGCCTCCAAGACTCTGAGATAATCTAGTACTAATATTCCAGCCCAAAGAAGTTACAAAGTGAAAGGCTCAAAGAGCCAATGCCAGACCCTCTTCTTTGAACGACTGTATCAGGGAGTCCCCCTTGTCATTTTTCCATCTTTTGCTTTGAGTCAGGCTAACCAGGTCAAGCTAACCAGAAACAAAAAGGAAATGAGGAAGGAAAAGAGGAGGGGAGAGAAAAGGACCTGATGACTTTTACCCTCCCAGATCTCAGATTCTATGATTCTATGGAAATTGGCAAAGTCTATGCCGTTTGCATACAGGAAAAGTGGATTTTCTAGTAGCCTTGACTCTAGATCCTCTGCTTCTAAACTGGTATTTGGCACCTTTCTCTAGTCCTTTAGGAAGAGGAGGAATTACATCTCTAGTATCTCTAGAAGGGACCTCCAGAAAATGTTTCACATTCAGGCCTCCCATTCTGGGCAGAATTGTACTTGAAGCTAAGCCAGCCTAGGCAAATGAATGCTTCTCCTATTTGAAAAGAGATTTCATAACCTCTGTGTCCTCTGGGAAATAGATCTCTGCGCAGCTAAGTTTCAAACTACTAGGCTGTGATGGCTAGCTTGGGCTACTTGAGTCCTTCAATTTCCACTGATCTGAGCTCCATCTACCAATGGCCCCAAACTGACTATTGTAGAGAGTTAACTATGTAGCCTCATCCTGAGAACAAATTTGAATAACATTAGGTGAGTGAGTCCAGGTGTGGTTGACTCTACACACTTCCAGTTTGGCATACTGCTCCTGTCAGGGTCAATAATTTGTAGATTATGGGCAAAAGGGCTTCTCTGACACTGACCAGAACCTCCACTCAATGACTAGCCCAGCATCCCCCATTCAGGCTTGTTCCAGGGGGTATTTTCAAATCCATTCAATTTCTTCCTAGAAAAAAATGCTCCCAGAGCCAGAAACATTCATCACTCTGCTGGGTCGAGCAATCCATAGTGTGAAAAAGGGTTGGGTTTTTGAAAACCTTATTTTGGCTATACCTGGTCCTATGAAATTGACCTTTTAAAGAGGAGTAGTAGAGCCAACACAGGAACCAAGGACTTCTCCTGAAAGATAAGTGGCCAGAGATCTGGGGAGGGTATGCATGGGACATTGGGAAGTAAAGAAGCATCCTGGAAGATACACTACAGAGTTCTCCTCCTATATATCCCAGATCTTGTTCTTTTGGTCTCTGAAGATCTGTCGCTTACCTGGTCACTGGCAGTCCAAACCAGACCATATATATCACCTTCTACAATGCAGGAAAAGGAAGAGTTTGCCTTCTACCTTCTTGGTCTGTGTGATTGCTGTTTTTCAAGGTGATTCTCAGGATGAGACCACCGTGCTAAGGAGCATTTTGCAGTTAGAGAGGACAATATAGTGTATGTAAGGGAACACTTCTCCCCAAAAGATTTCACAGCAAACCACATGAAAGGGAAGAGAAGTCCTCTCTCTCGGTAACGACTATTACTTTAGATATTCTTGAATTTATATTTATATAAAGCTATGGTAAGTGGACCATGTCTAAAGCTTCAGGAAATAAATGTTCTTCACACCACACACATACACACACACACCCCCTCAGCCAATTGAAGTTGAATGAATATCAGTATGTACGAAGCAAGCAGGGCTTTCCTGCCCACAATTTGTTATTGCTTCAAAGGTTGTAAATATATCTCTTTTTTTTACATTTTAAGCCACGTGATTTACTGAAAGCCATGCAGAGTCACATGCTATAGAGAGGGAACAAATCTACTGGGAGTCTCTGACTTTCTCTCAGCTGCTTCTGTAGCATCTGCACTGATGTCCCACAGCAGTCAAAGAGGGGAGGAGCAGCAGGGGGAGGGGGGCCAAAAGGCAGAAAGATGGAGAGGGTTGAGGAAAGTGGAGACTGGCAAAGGAGAGTTGGCTTGAGGATGGAGTTAAAATAAAGGCCTAGAAACAAGCATAAAAGATGGGGAGAAGGGAGAAAATCATTAAAGGGAGAGTGTGAGAGTGAATGGACAGAGATAGAAGCAGAAAGGAGAAGAGGGAGGAGAGAGAGAGAAGAGGAGAGAGAGAGAGAATGGAAAGACAGAGAAAGAGAGAGAGGGAGACAGACAGAGAGACAGACAAGAGGGAGAGAGAGAGAGAGAGAGAGAGAGAGAGAGAGAGAGAGAGAGAGAGAGAGAGAGAGAGAGAAATTCCAGACAACTGTAGAGTGAGGCTTGGTATTTACTGGTTTACTGAAAAGGCAAAAATTGACTTCTTACTTCCTGGGGAGTCCATCACCTTCCTGGCTTTCCTCTCCTTATCCCCCAAAGAACAGCCTTTTGAACTATAATTTGTGTTACCACGAAATTAAGGATCTGGCTTGATAAAAGCCAGATGACATCTCCCTACCAGCTATCTGGGGCAGTGGGCTAGCTCTCCAGAGTCTGATCTTAGGAAGGTATTTGCTAAATTCCAAGATGAAGAAGCAGTGAGTGAAAAAAGGAGTGGATTTGGAGACAGAGGAAGGGGGTATATATTCATCTGAGAGCTGCTGCTTTACTACCAATGTCATCCCAAGCAAGTCATTTGGATCTGGTTCTTAGTTTCCTCAGCTGCAAAAGGAGGTCATTTGAACAAGCTAGATGATCTAAGGCCTTTTCCATCTTTAAATGCTGTGATCCTAAATGTCCTGAGTCCCCTAAACTGCTGCTGATAACCTGCTAGACCTGGGATTTCTCATTTTCATGTCATCCAAAATGCCAATATTATTCTGACCAAGGAGACATTCAAAGGCTAAAACTGAAGTCTTTGGTGTTCTAATTTTTCTACCGCTTTATCTTTGTATGCCACATAGCACCAAGCAGTGCCTTGAACACAGTAGGAAGGTTCAATAAATATTTCATTTAAATTATCTGACCCTAGAAAAGTCACCCAGATGGCCAGTAACCTGCTTAAGGGCACTGAAGCCCCAGAGCTGGGTTTTCTCCTAATGATCTCCTACAGACACAAGCACTGAAGACCTCTTGTTTAAGGAGAACACATGGGACTTCCTTGTCGTTCAAATGAAAGCCAGACAGTTCCTGAGAAAGATTAGGCTTATTTCCTCATAAATTCTGTCCAAATTCTGGGGAAACTGCAGGAATCAAATCCCATTGTGGAAATAAAAATAAGAAAAATAACTCAAATTTGCATAGTCCTTAACATTTCCAAAGTACTTTCTGCCCAATATTTATCACCATTTATCATCATCATGTTATACGTGGGGAAATTAAGATACCTGACCAAAATCTGACCAAGAACACAGAACCAGTGTCAGAGCAAGGAACAGAACTCAGACCTGACTCCAAGGACATTCCTCTTTTCAGACACCACAGCTGCTTTCTAGGATGAAGAAAAGCTATGATGCTAATGACAAATATTGAGAAGTAACACCAAAGTTTCCTTTTTTTCTGATATCTGGAGGTCTTTGGATGAACATCAGGCTTTCTCCAGGGTGAGTGGGAGGTATCCTGGGGTGGTGTGGCCTCCAGGATGCAGGCTCCCCATCCCTGGTCCAATGACTCAAATCCATGCTTCAGTGATCTCTTTGTAAAATAACTATTTTCAACCTTCTGTCCTCAGGGTCCCCATGAAAAAGGGAAATAAGAATACTCATTTAAAGAAAACAGTTTAGCAGTGAGGCACATATTTCACTACCATAACCCCAGAAAGAAATGGGAAAATATAGGTCAGGATCTATTATAAAAATTAACCACCACAGAGATGTCTCTGTATAATATTAAGATCTTCAAATCTAAACCAATGAATGTCACACATATTCTGTAAAATTAATACAATATTCTAATACAGTCACAGAATTGTGGCCATCCTTTGAAGTTTTCCATAAAAAAATTTAACCCAAATAAACCCTTAAACATTGAACTGTTTATTGAAGCCAGATGTAAGAAAGCAGATCTGAACAGGTAGAGCTTGATGGAGTTTTGGGGCAAGGGTGGATTTTTAATGTCCTGCTTGCCCCCTTCAGAAAGCTGCTGTTCCATACATGTCTATGGGCATGGGCCTGGCTGGCATCCTTGGGGGGTATCTGAGAAAATGGCATGGTTGGGGGGATGCTGTTGGATTTCTTCTTAGTCCCATGGCATGTAGAGAGGCAGAGGATGGTTTAGATGAAGGAGTTGCATTTTTACTTGAACGATGGTTGGAGTCTACAAACCAATGAATGAAAGAGAAGGATTTGTGTTATACAAAGCAGTGCAATTCTGACTGTTTTTCCCAGGAAATATCAGGGTCAGAGTATCACCCATAGTGAACAGAGAAAAGCAACCCTATAGATCACCTTATTCATATCCACATTTCCTTGGAAAGAGAAGCTACATTTGGAAATAACCCCAGGCAAATCCCTAAATCCCTGTTTGTCTGTTTCCTCAATTATGAAATAGAGACAATAATACCACCTATCTCACAGAGCTGTTGTGAGGGTAAAAAGGGATGATACTTGTAAAAGTGTTTAGTGTAGTGGCTGGCACACAGTCGGTACTACATACATGCTCATTCCCTTTCCTTTCCCCTCCTTGGGCTGCCAACAGCTGAAGGGTTTCCCTTCCCTGCAGCCATCCTCACTCTTTCTGTTGTCCCATAATGTGTACAGCAGCAGTTTCCAGATTCCTCAACCCACAAACACCACACACAGCTTCAAAGTCACTGAGAAAGCTTCTTCCCCCAGGAGAAGGGAATGCAGTCTAGACCTCCAGCAGCAGCCACTGCAGCAGTAGGTCCAGTGTTTGGAGCCCTCTGCCAAGAGCTGCTGGGGGAATTGAACAGTTGATCTGAATCTCAGCCTGAGCATGGGCCTGGGGTGAGGAGGAGCACTGGAGGCACTTGTGGAGAGGGAATTCTATTTCCAGATTCTGGACATAAAAGATTTTGGTTGGTCCCAGCACAGGGCACAGGGCTTTATTGTGCCACCTTGGAGGAACTGAGAACTTACAGGTCCCAATAGTATACCCTCCTCTTGACAAATGATGTAGAAGTCAAGTAAGTGGCTCAGAAAATGTCCCAAAAAGGGGGAAAAATAAGAATATACAAGGTTACTTTCTTGATGAACAGGTATTTTCTTCCAACCTTTTGAATGAGGAAAAACAATGCATAACATCAGAGTAAGTCAAGGCTTCTGTATCCAAAACCTCTAAAATAAATATGCAATGATCTCAGGCCATGGAAGAGCTCAAAAAGGATTTTGAAAATCAAGTAAGAAGTGTGGAGGAAAAATTGGGAAGAGAAATGAGAGCAATGCCAGAAAATCATGAAAAGTGAGTCAACAACTTGCTAAAGGAGACCTAAAGAAACGGTGAAGGAAATAACTCCTTTAAAAATAGGCTAACTCAATTGGAAAAAGAGGTCCAAAAAGCCAAAGAAGAGAAGAAGGCTTTGTAAAGCAGAATTAGCCAAATGGAAAAGGAGGTTCAAAAGCTCACTGAACAAAATAGTTCTTTAAAATTGAGAGTGGAGTTCAGGGAAGCCAATGACTACACAATAAACCAAGAAGTTGCAAAGCAAAATGAAAAGATTGAAAAAATAGAAGATAATGTGAAACACCTCATTGGAAGAACAACTAATATAGAAAATAGAACCAGGAGAGACAATTTAAAAATTATGGGACTACCTGAAAGTCATGATCAAAAAAAGAGCCTAGACATTATCTTTCATGAAATTATCAAGGAAAACTGCTCTGATATTCTAGAACCAGAGGGCAAAATAAATATTGAAAGAATCCACAGATCACCTCTTGAAAGAGATCTGAAAAGGGAAACTCCTAGCAATATTGTAGCCAAATTCCAGAGTTCCCAGGTCAAGGAGAAAATATTGCGAGCATCTAGTAAGAAACAATTCAAGTACTGTGGATATACAATCAGGATAACACAATATCTAGCAGCTTCTACATTAATGGATCGAAGGGCTTGGAATATGATATTCCAAAAGTCAAAGTAAGTGGAATTAAAACCAAGAATCACCTACTCAGCAAAACTGGGTAGCAGCAAAAATACCTCAGGGGAAAAAATGGCCATTCAATGAAAAAAAAGGACTTTCAAGCATTCTTGATGAAAAGACCAAAACTGAATAGAAAATTTGACTTTCAAGCAAAAGAATCAAGAGAGGCACGAAAAGGTAACCAGGAAGAGAAATCATAAAGGCCTTTCTAAAGTTGGACTGTTTACATTGCAACATGGAAAGAAAATATTTATAATTCTTTAGACTTTTCTCAGTCATATATATATACAGTGAGCATGCAGTGCTTTGAATAAGAAGGGATGATACCTAAAAAAAATAAAATTAAGGAGTGAGAGAGGAATATTTTGAGAAGAGAAAGGGAGATGGATTGGGGCAAATTATCTCTCATAAAAGAAGCAAGTAAAAGCTTTTTCAAGGGAGGAGATGAGAGGGAAAGAGTGAAGCTTACTTTTTTCACATTTGGCATAAGGAGGGAATAACATGCTCACTCAATTTGGTATGAAAACCTTTCTTGCACTACAGAAAAATAGAGAAGAAGGAGACAAGTGCGGTGGGAGGATGATAGAAGGGAGGGGAAATTGGAGGAGGGAGTAATTAGAAGTAAACACTTTTAAGGAGAAACAAGATCAAAAGAGAGAATAGAATAAATGAGGGGCAGGATAGGATGGAGGGAAATATAGTTAGTCTTACACAACATGACTATTATAGAAGTCTTTTGCAAAATTACCCATATATAGCCTATATTGAATTGCTTGCCTTCCCACTGGGAATGGGTGGAGAGGGAGAAAAGGAGAAGTTTAGGAATAAATGTTGACAATTGTTTTTGCATACAATTGGGAAATGAGAAATAACAGGTAATGGGGTGTAGAAATCTATCTTACCCTACAAGAAAAGAGAGAAGATGGGGACAAGGAAAGGGAGGGACGTGATACAAAGGAGGGCATACAGAGGGAAGGGGTAATTAGAATGCAAGGCCCTATGGGGTGGAGGGAGGGGAGAGATGGGAAGAAAATTGGGAACTCAAAATTTTGTGGAAATGAATGTTGAAAACTAAAAATAAATAAACTTTTTAAAACAATGAATGCAAACTAGATCAAGTTGCTTCACATCACTGAGCCATCTGTAAAATAGGGTCAAAAATTTCCCTACCTAATTGCCAGAAATATGGGAAGGACAGAATTAATATAAAACAGTTTTTTAAATATGTATGAAGTATTTTCAGCTCTTCAGAAAAGCTAAGATATGTTACTAACATCTAAGGTAATGACCAATTCATCAATCTGATGACTTTAAATTTAGGACTTATGAAATAAGGCTTGGTATTGCCCTAGCTGACTGGCCTGGATTTTGACTGTAGCTTCAGACATGAGCAGTTTCTCCTGAAGATCTTGGCAGCCTTGTTCATACAGTTCCAGTTGGGAGCGGAGATAGTGAGTTGACTCCTGCAGACTAGCTTGTTCTAGTAACATATTGCTACTGAGCAGCCCTTGGCTGTTCACCTGAGAGAGCCAGAAAGGGAGAGTTAGTCAACTAACAGACTCGACAGAGGAATGGGTATTAGGCCTAGAAAAAAGAAGAGACTGAGAAGATGCCTAATCACCATCTTCAAGGATTGGACCAGTAGTTGGTAATGAGAAAGAATGACAACACATGGCAGATGTAGTCTTAAGGTAAAGTAAAAGCTTCCAAATAATGAGATCTGTATAAAAATGGAGAAGGCTGCCTTGGATGTTAGTGTGCTCCCCGAAATGAGTTTTCAAATATAGACTGGATAACTACTTATTATTGTAGCTAAGTAGTGCAGTAGACAGAGCACTGGGTCTGAAGTGAAAATCTACACTTAGACATCTATTATCTGTGTGACTTGTCCCCAGTCACTTCACTTCTGTTTGCCTCAGGTTCCTTATCTGTAAAGTGGGGATAATAATAATAGCACCTACCTCCCAGAGTTGTTATGAGGGTCAAATGAGGTAGTAATTATAAAAAAACTTAGGAAATCTGGACAACAAGCTAATAAGCAGTGATATCACCTTGCTGACAAAGGTTCATATGGTGAAACCTATGGTTTTTCCAGTAGTAATATATGGCTGTGAGACTTGGACTATTAAGGAAAGCTGAAATCTGCAGAATTGATGCTTTTCAACCATGGCAGTGGAGAAGACTTTTGAGAGTCCTGTAGATGGGAAGGAGTTCAAATCAGTCAATAATTAAAGAAATAAATTCAGGCTATCACCGGAATGCCAAATACTGAAGCTTAAATACTTTGACCACCTAATGAGAAGATGGGACTCTTTGGAAAAGACCCTGGTGATGGGAAAGATTGAAGACAGAAGGAAAAGTGAATGGCAGATGATGAGGTGGCTAGTGCCATGGAAACAATGAACATGAAATTGGACAGACTTTGGGAGATAGTAGGGTGTAGAAGCTTCTGGTGTGGTGCGTTCCATGGGGACAGGACAAGTCACACATGACCGAGTGACTGAATAAACTTAGCACAGTGTCTGACCCATAGAAGGTACTATATAAATGTTGACTATCATTATTATTATCATCCTAAAGTGAGCCTAGGAACTACTGATACATCATTCCTCGCTATTCCCACCTCACCTCACTCCACAGAGTTAAATCCTAGAGTAGGGAGAGATTGTATAAGTACTTATGCAAAAAAAATTGCCATTTACTTTTTTCCACAAAATTAGAAAAACATCAGTGAAAACACTAAACTCTAAGAGCTCCATAGTTGGAGCAAGGAACAGTCAGGAGACCTGCAAATGAGGGTAGTGGGCAGAGTGTTAATATATAATCTGAGCTATTACCTAGACTGATGCCAGTTCAGTATTATACCTGTTACAGTTGGCCTGCCTAGAGGTACCACTCAACAACTTAATGTTAAAAGGAGATGGTATGCATGTCTCAGCAGGTAACTGAATTCCCCTTCACTAAAACTATTTAAGTAGATAAGTGTCAGAATTGTTAATAAAGGGGAATAGAATCACAGACTTTTAGAGTTGGAAGGGAGATCAACAACCATTCTGTCCAACTCATACAGAAAAAGGTTCCCTACGCTAACATACTCAACAAAGTAGTCATCTGATCACTTCTGGAAGACACCTCCACATTCACCACAAAGATCTGGGAACCCACCAATACTGTTCCACTTTTGGACAGTTCTAATTAGAAAAATTTTCTTTATTCCTGAGCCTAAATTTGCCTCTTTGCTACTTCTGGCTCCTCGATCTTTCCTCTGAGTTCAAACAGAAAAAATCCTAATCTCAATTACATACAACAAAGCCCTCAACACATAAAGAAAGCTCTCATGTCTTCCTTGTCTCTCCCTCTTCTCCAAACTAAATAGGTTTTTTGTTCCATCATCTTTCTATTGTGTCTGACTTTTTGTGACCTCATTTGGGATTTTTGTAGCAAATATATTGGAGAGTTTTGCACATTTCCTTCTCTAGCTCATTGGACAGATAAGGAAAGTGAGGCACACATGGTTAAGTGGCTTGCTTCATTAGGGTCACATGGCTAGGAAGTGTCTGAGGTTGGATTTGGACCCAAGAAGATGACTCCAGGGCCAGTGCTCTATCTTTTGCTACTATATGTCACATGTAAGAAAAAATCATTAAGATTAAGTATGTATCATGGATTAGATAAGGACTTAAGCTAAATGAACTTTAAGGTCCCTTCTAACTCTAAGATTCTCTGATTAACCCCCCTGAAACATCCCTATCTTGATTTGAAAGTCAGACTTAGGGCAAGTCAGAGGGTTCCATCACTATTGCTTCCCAGGACCATTAGGGGGGAGTGGCAGGGTGGTTCCCAGAAGAGAATGTAAGGATGATTAACTGCTATACTTCAAGCTTTGGAGCCTCAAGGAGACCCTACCTCCTACCTCCTACATCCCACTTTCCCTGGCTTCCCCACCAAGTTAAGGACAGATAGAAGGACTCCACATTCAGTTTTCTCTTCTGGAATCCTATACTTAACTGGTGGTCATCCTTGTGTTTTAAGTCTAGGATAGATACAAGGTCAATGATCTGGGGTCCAGAGTACAGCCCTTTGGACACCCTGTCTTGAAGCTGCTCTCTTAGAGCTGAGGGATCCCGAGGAGTCCAAACAACTTTCATCTTCAGAAGGTTGATCTCCTTGGTCAGGCTGGTAAGTTGTGCATTCAGCTTCTTGCCCCCTTCTTTGCTGTTTAGGGTCAGCTGCTCTCTGAGGAGGGTGATCATGGTATTGGCATTCTGTAGCTTCCTGTGCACCTTTCTGACCTCACCACACTGACTATCTTCTTTCAAAACCCCTCTGGCATCATCCACCAGTCAATCTTCCTCCTTCTCATTGTCTTCATGTCCCAGCCTGCAGACATTGCTTCTCCCATCTTCTCCTTCAGCTCCACGTTCTTCAAGTACTGACTCAGCAAGGTGTTCCTACAGGATGCACACACAGACACAGGGCACTAGGCTCAGGACCTCAACAACAATTCTGATATTCTCCTTAACCAACTGAATTATGTGATTACAGTCTGTTAAAGAACTAGAAATTTTGTTGTGGAAGGGATGGAAAATGATTTTCCCACTTCATGAATGAGAAAAACAAGGCTCAGAGAGGTCCACTAACAGGCAATGGCAGAGCCAGGACTAGTCTATCAAGTCTTCTGACTCTTGGTTCAGGTTTTTTCTCACAATGGGCAAGATTGGATTTCAGTTCCTGAGGAACCAGGAACATCTGAACTCTCACAAAGAAATCTGTAATTTCATTTGTGGGACAAAAAGCAAGAATTTTCTTGCTTGGGAGAAATTAATTCCTATGAGTTTTAGGGGATTTATTATTCATACACATGCAGTGTTTTCTCAGTAGATGATGACTGAGATGAGGGAAGACAAGTCAAAATAACATTCATGGGGCATTCCAAAGAAACTAAGTTTTTTTCTAATACATTGCTGTTCTTTCTCTTCTATCCAACTCTTTGCCAAGGCAATGATTTGAACTTTACATTCGCTACTATTTCTACTCTCTCTCTGTCTCTGTCTCTCTCTCTTTCTCTGATAGGTAGACTGATTAGTTACATACAGGAGGAGAGACAAAGACAGAGATGGAAACAGAGACAGACAGACAGAAAGGGAGAGAAGACAGGGAGTAGATCTCTGATTTCATTGGTATAGGGAACTCCCCAGTGAGGAAATTTTCTCCGGCAATATAGATTGTCACCTCTTCTAGATCTTATAGTCTTAGAGAGTTTCCTAGAGATCTGAGGTTGACTAGGGTCACACAGACAGGATATGTCAGAGTTGTTGCTTCAACCCAGGTCATCTTGGCTTCAAGAAGAGCTCTCTGTCAAATATACATTTCATTCAGTCCTATGATTGCAGCAGTGTGAAAACAAGCTCTCATAATTCTGATCAACTTGTTTGCAACTTACAGTCTTAAGAGAGTGCTGTGGACCACTTAGAAGTCAAGTGACCTTCCCACAGTCATACAATCAGGACATGTAAGAGTTGGGACTCAAATCCAGGTCTAGCCAGCTCTTTCTCCATTAAACACCATGGTATATGTATCAGTATCATGTTATACAAGTAGACATGGCTTAATGGACAGGGAATTGGACTTAAAATTAGGAAGACCACAGCTCAAAGTCCTTCACAGGCACTTACTTCTTATGTGACCCTGGGCAAGTCACTTAGCTTTTGTCTGCTTCAGTTTTCTCATCTGTAAAATGAGAGGGGTGGACTGGAGGACCTCTGAGATCTCTTCCACCTCTAAGTTTCTGAGCCTAGGACTCCAAGTCCACTACTCCATTCACTATGACATCCCAATCTCTGTTGCATAATAGGACTTGATCCCAACTGTAGATATTAATATTAACCTTTGTCTGCCACTGTTTTCTCAACTATGAAATGGTCCAGTGTTGTTGTGAGGATCAAATGAGATAATATTTGTTAAGCACTTCGCATAGTGCCTGACACATAGTAGGTGCTTATGAAATGTTTGTTCCCTCCTTCCTAGAATCTAGGTCTCCCAACTGCCAAGACCAGGGCTCCTCCTGCATGCAGCCCAGTGCCTCACCCAGCTAGGGCAGAACAAGCCTCTTGGGTATCATAGCTCTGGCCTAGAACAATTCCTCTTTGCCAGGTACCTACTTCTGACCTGATATGGGAAACAGAGGAGAATCCTGCTTCCTCAGGCTGGGCTTTCACATCTTTCAGTTCCCCTTCAACTCTTCTCTTCTGTTCCAGGAGCTGATGGATCTCTGCTTTTGGGCCGATTATTTTCTCCTCAAGGTTACGGTTTTTGTCTCCTCGTGATAGGTAAGGAGGAGTTGTATTAGAATGTTGCGTTTCCTGGGTCCCCATGCTTTTCTCTCAAGCCTCTTTGACATACTGAAAAGAAACCAAGGTTTAAACTGGTTACATCACCCAGGATGAGAGTATCCACAAACCAAGGGATTAACAATGAAGACCACCAAGCAGAAAGAAGTAGTTGGAACCCATGACTTTTTCTTTCTTTCCAAAGTGCTTTCTGGCCCACAGAAATGACAGCAGATGAGGGCAGTAAATGGACCTTGCAGGGCAGGGGATGTATATACCAGAGAAGAAAGAAGAGACAATGCCATCAGACAGGTCACCTTAGGACGACTGCTGACAGAGTCCATAAGGAATAAAAGAATTTGTTTTTTGTTTTAAAGAGGAGAGACTGGGTCTCTCTCTTTTATACCTTAACTAGGTTGAAGTATAAGGATACAATGACTCTCTTGTTCCTACAACTTGAAAGTTCATTAAGAGTAGCTCCCAGAAAAGATAGTGAAGAGCTACAGTACTGCTAGTACATCATTGGTACACAAGGTAACCCACAGGTTGTTCAAGCAGAAATGACAGCAAGCTTCTTGGCAATAGAATAAAAGTCAGAGGAATGAACTGAAGTCACAGAGTCATAGAATCAGAGTATTTAACTCAAAATAACCATATACACCACCTTAACTTCAGGACGGTGACTGACATCAAGTCAAAAACTGCCTAGGGAAGACAATTAGGTGTCATCTTCCTAAAATATCTGGGAGACACACATGACTGTGCCCCAGGCCTAGAATTCACTCTCTCCTCTTCTCCACACCTTAGAGTTTCCAAATTTATTCCAATTTATTCAAAGTTCGGCTCATGGGCTGTTTACCACAGGAAGTCTTCCCTTATTTCCCCAGCTCCTAGGACCTCACCTACTCCAAACATCTTATATTTATTTTGGACATTTGTGTCTATATATGTGTGTGTGTGTGTGTGTGTGTGTGTGTGTACATATACGTACACATATATATGTGTATATATGTGATATCTATATATATTATACATATCTATATATGAACATCTTTATATTGGATATCTATATCATATACATACATACATATGTGTTCATACTTACATATGTGTGTGTGTACACACACACAGAAATCCTTGAGATAAAGTAAGTTCTTTGAGGAAACTCTTCTCAGTATTTTCTGTGCTTATTACAACATGAGGGACATGGACTAGAGCTTTATTGATTCATTAATTGATTTCAACTCTATGTTTTTGTTGTTCAAGTGTTTTCAGTCGTGTCCACCTTGTCATGACCCCATTTAGGGTTGTTTTTTGGTAATGAAATGGGATTGTTTTTCCATTTCCTTCTCAAGCTCATTTTTCAGATGAGGAAACTGAGGCAAACAGGATTAAGTGACTTTCCCAAGGTCACACAGCTAGTAAACTCCTTTTATAGATGAGGAACTGAGGTAAATCCAGGCTAACCTACTTGCCCAGGTTCACACCTCTACTAGGTGTCTGAGACCAGATTTGTACTCAGGAAAAAGGAGTCCTCTTGACTGGAGCCCAGCACTCTAGGCACTATGACAACACCTAGCATCATTCACCTCCATGAGCTGCTCTTCATTTCTTTGTCCATAAAATGATGTGTTGAACTTTAAGATCCCTTGTAATTCTAGATCTGTGAACATCTTCCTTCAGGCTTTCCAATCTGAAAAACCCCAATCCCTTGTCTTTTCTTCCAAGGACCTTGAATTATTCTTAATCTCTGAGACAATCAAACAACAAATCAAGCCCTGGGGTGTAGTGTTTGCTAATTTCTAAGGTGTAAATACTCACACAGAAAATTTGACAATCAGTATGGGTCCAACCTGACTCTAGTATACCCTTGGAAGACTGACAACATTTCTATTCATCCTGGAGATGCGGCCTGTGATGTCATAGAGAGTGTTGGGCATGAAATCACTAGCAATAGACGAAATCCCAGCTGCCTATGCTTTCTTGGCCTTGGTGGTGTTCAGTCATTTTTCAGTTCTGTCTGACTCTTCATGACCCCATTTGAAGTTTTCTTGGCAAAGGTACTAGAGTGGTTTTCCATTTCCTTCTCCAGCTCAATTTATAGATGAGGAACTGAAGCAAACTTAGGAGCAAGTGATTTGCCCATGGGATAACATTTAATATCATTTTTGGACTTTAATAAGGGCCAGAGCTTAAATTAATCAATTATAAGAAGAGCCTGGCCCTAACAGTCTTTTTGTTCTCTGAAGTAAGCTCAGAGAATATCTCTTCTTATGTCCACAAAGTCAAATGGGGCTGATTTAGCATACATTATGAGACACCATCTTGAGTAATAGGACTTTTTCCATATCTTAATATTTTGTGGACATATATTATGTTATGACATATTAATGACAGAGAAAACACAGATGTTCTGAGTTGTAATTTCAATCAACACCTTGTCAACTCTCTTATCTTATTGTATTTACAACCTCTCCAATTAAGAAATTCCTTTCTCATGGAATAGTTAACCACTCATGGAGACCATAAATCTGAAGGACACAGACAACTTTGGATTGTCCTAAAACAGATTTAAACATGGTCATTCTTGTATTAGTTAGAAGTTTTTCTGGCTCCATGATCAAGTAACTGCTAGCTTTAAGGGAATAAACAACATACATTTAGCCTGCTGGCCTTTTTTAACCAAACTTTCAGGTCCACAACAGTCACCCAGCTAGTAAGTATCTGAGACTGAATTGAACTGAGGAAGATATGTCTTCCTGACTTCCTGGTGCTCTTTCCACTGCACCACCTAGCTGCCCTGGGCATCTTAGGCAAATCATTTAACAGTCTGAGCCCACTTCTTTATATATATAAAAGAGAGAAACTACTTGAATGTAAAGGATGTTAGCAATCATTCCCTCCAGAAACCATCCCATTCTATAAATGAAGAAACAGAGGCTCAGTGTGTTTATGTGACTTGTCAAAGACAGCAAGCTGAAGAGACAAAATCTGAACCCAGGCCCTCTGCCTTCCCTTAACCTGCATACTATACTCTATGTGCTTTTTGAATCAATTGTATTCAAATATAGGTTACAGAGTGTTTTAAGGTCTGCCAAGTAAAATGGTCTTTATCTGCCAACCTCTCAGGATCTCATTCTATATCTCTTCTTCTGTTCGCAGCCAAATTCCTTCAAAAAAATATTCTGTACTCATTGTCTCTACTTCACGCATTTTGAAACCCCTTACTGTTTGGCTCCCGACTCTTCCATTTGAATGAAAATGGTCTCTTCTGTGTTACCAGGTATCTGTGAGGTTTTGTTTGGTCTTAAAAAAGTATTTATCCTTTGGACAGGATCTGACACTGAAAACTAGTGTGTCCTCCCTCATACTTTTCCAGTCCAACCAGGACCCTGCTCTCTTCTTACTCCTGCCTGATGACCTCTCCTCAGTTCTTTGGTGTAGTCATCATCCATCTTCTATGCACTAAGTTTGGGTTTAGGCACTAGTGCTCTAAACTGGGCTTTCTCTTCCTTTCTGTATACCTTCTGTCAGTGATCAACTCTCCTGAGTTCTATTTTCACCTCTGTTTAAATGATTCCTACTTCTATATATCCTGTCTTCACCTCTTTCCTGAGTTATACTATCACATGTCTATCTGTCTCCTGGACATCATGGCTGCCAGGATGTTCCAAAGGCATCTGATATTCAGCCTGTCCTAAAATGGAACCTATTATCATCCAGCCTGTCCTCAAAGCATGCTTATATTTCTGTTGTCCAAAATGGATGAGGCAATAGTCTTTTGGTTGCTTGTTCTAGTCAAATGAAGACATTTGGAATACTGGGCTGAGTTCTAGGGTTTACATTTGAGAAAGAAAATTGACAAGATAGAGTTAAGTCCAGAGGATGAAGTCTAGGATAGTGAGTGTATCTGTCTTTGCAGCCACATGCTGAACAAAGGTTAAGAGAGTTGGGTCTGTTTAGTCTGGAAAAGAGAAAACTAAGGTAGTGAATGATGGAGCAGGAGTGGAAAAAACATACTGTATTCAAATAATTGAAGAGCTATATAGTTTAACAGAAAGATTAGACCTTCTTGGGCCCCCTTATGAGAGAGCTAGAATCAATGGGTAGAAGTTACAAGAAGGTACATTTGGGCTCAGAATAAGGAACAAATCCATCAGAATTAGAGCAAAATAGCAGGAATAGCCTTAGGAGGTATTGATTTTCCTATCCCTAGGTGATCCTCCTGAGAAGGCTAAGTGACTACTTTGGTAGGATATTTTAAAGAGAATTCACATTCCAGCTCAACAGTGGACCAGATGATCTCTAACTTTCCTTTAGGTCTCAGATTCTATGATTTTATTAGTCAGTATCCCCATGCAGGATTTTTTTTAAATAACCAAAGGGAATATGCTAAAAATTGTGACTCTAGTCTGGGGGAGGTGAGAGGGAGGAATATCTTATTCCCCTCTTTTAAAAATGTGTGTGTGCATTTAGGAAGCTGTCTTTTTGTGTCTTGCTAATTACACCTCCTTCCTATTTTTAGCCATTCTAATCTTGTTGTCCTAGGATCAGGCAATTTCTTTATACTTAATTATTTCGTCTCCATTTCCTCACTTTTTGTAACTTTCCCAATGGTTTTTTGATTTCTGTGGAGTTCTGGTTTCTCATCATACTGCAGATAAAGTATATGGTATTTTCATATGAACCTCTGGACTCTGTTTTTGGAACCCTTGTACTCAGGTCTTTTAATTGGATCTTTCCTAATGAATGATCTATGTGTATTAAAAAATTTGCTTTCCTCAATTATCTTTTCTTTTCTTACTAACTTTTGACTTTCCCATGTCTTTGGATCTTGAATAAAATATCCTAGATCATTTCTTCACCATTAGGATGAACAATTGTCCTAGCTAATTATTCTAACAGTCCAAGGAAATTGTCTTTGTTGTATCCCCTAATTCTATTTGATGATGTGACCTATGGAGGTACTACTCATTGAACAGATATCTGTGTAAAGCTATTAAATTACCTAATAGGTCTTGAATCCATTGGTGAAGAGGAAGCACTCTGACAAAATAGGAAGAAATGGCCCTCAGCAGATGTGGCATCCTGGAAGCTGGGGGACGTGGGTAGCTTGATAGGGCTGCAAAAAGTCAAGTATGTTAATGGAATGTTAGGGGAAACTTAAGAGGTTTTGGAAGCACCCAGCCCATCATCCAGGGCTACAATCAAGGAAGAAAAGGGTGTTGTAGGCCCAGCCTCAAATGGTTATTTCCCTGGAGGCAAATGAACACATCTTGGAGCATTGTGACACCTTGAGGTTAAGTCAAAATAAGCTTTATTGCATTGCTAGCAGGCAAAAATCACAGCCTGCACACCACAGTGTCTCAAAGGGGGTTTACAAAGATTCATAATCCCTGGGTTCCTGCTGTACATGCTGAGTTTCTTGTGAAGTCAAGAGCATGATAACAGTAGTTTAAGAGGATCTTCATTAATAAGCCTACCTGGTCCTTCAAGAATGCTTCCTTAGATCAGTTTCCAATCTAATTAATCTGACTCTGATCTAATCAATCCTTTAATAAATACTTCCTAATCTACCCAGCAGTGTGGTAAGTTCCTAGGTGGATGGGGATGTGGTGGAGGAGAGGGAGATACAAATTCTAAAGAATAAGGGAACAACCTTTTTCTGTGGGGTTAGAGTGACTTTCTTAAAGTGGGTCAGAGCACTCTCTATAATATAAGGAGGAATTCCAGAGGAAATGACCTGCATATTGGTTCCCCTAGGATGAAGTTAGAGAGAAGGATTCTAAGGTCTGCTAAACCTTGGGCCAGCTTCCCTGTGGGTGGTTGATTTAGATCATCAGTCTCTCTCCCCTTCCAAACTTATTTCCTATAAATTCTAAGACTGATCCTAGCCACAGTCCTTGCCATGATTCTCTTCAGGGTCATTCTCACTTATCTTGTAGGGCCCTTTAGTCAAGGACTGAAAGAGACAACTAAAAATAAGTAGGAGGACCAGCCTCAATAGGCATAGTTGAAGACAGAAACCTGGGGTAGTATGTGGAGGGTCCAATAGAGACATTTCATATTCAAGAAAGAGGGAATCTCAAGCATGAGTTCAAGAAGAGTCAAGATTGATGTAACCAAGCAACAGAAAGAGGATTGTGGTGTAAGGTGAAGAAGATTCACTGGGAAATGGGGCACACCCACTCCCTATGTCATCTACTAGGAGGCCATCTCCAAAGCCAACAGAAATGAAATTAGCCTCTTAAGGGGTCAGCCTTAGTAAGAAGGAAGGTTACATCCATGAAATGAAGCTACTCCAGAATCTTCTCCCCATTACAGCTATCTTTTCCCCTGCATTTCCAGGGTATGAGGAATTCAATCACTGTCTAGGGGAAGGAAGTGACTTCAGAACATATTTTCTGACTCTAAAAACCTAGGGTAATTACGTTGGATAATGCCAAATGTGTGCAGGATGGGGGAAGAAAGAAAGTGCCCTTGGTCTGGTGGCAAGACTGTCTTTGGCATAGATCCTTGTTTGGCATGTGGCATTTATTTCCAAATATATCAAGTATAAACATAAGGGACATGTTTGCAAATAGGGCAGTGCTGTGGACAGAGATGAGTCTACCTATGCCACAAGATTATAAGTAAGTTCTAGCCCTCCAGGCATACTCTTGCCTCACTATCTGCTAGCCAGGAGATGCTAGTTGGTCAGTAATCAGTCTGTCAGATTCCAGTGAAATGGAAGCCTCCCAGAGCTCCATAGGGATCATCTCTTCAGGAAGCAGTCCCACATTCTGCTTGAGTCCCCAAATTCCCTTGAAGATGCCCTTCTGGATAGAGGAGGCCAAAGAGTCCTCTGCCCTGTGAGAAGCAAGAGAATTCTTGAAGCCTCTGGTGCAGAGAGGAGGGGTAGGGAAAGGAGAGGTAAGTGGGGGAGAATAAGTTTTTTAGAAAAGACAAAAGTAGAGGGAAAATACGGGTAGGTTGTTCCAGTTCATAGGTTCAATGATGCTTTTCCAGCTGCCACAGGCCCCAGGAGACCATCAGACCCCCAAAGAGTAGTGTAGCTCCTCCCCCCCCCCAGGTACCCTAGGACCTGGTGCTGATTTACTTGCTGCTAGGTATTGCTGTGTGAGGCTTTTTCCTCAATACCATCAGTGAACTCAGTGCTACTGTTATCAGTGTATTCACCCACAGTTGTGCCTGGAAGAAAGGACCCAAGAAAAGTAACTCCCTACGTGGTCTTTCTCTAAACAGCAGCTAAGCTCACTAAGTTCCTTTTGTTGCCAATCTGTCATCTCCTGCCTCCCCCATCCACCACCAACACTAACTCCCACCCAGCAGAAACATCCTTGAGGGAAGAAGAAATAAAAAGCCACACCTTTCTACTAGAACTTTGGGATTTATTTGTTTTGTCATTGGTAGTCTTGTAAGATACCAGGTGAGGAGCTACTAAGACATGAAAAGACCAGACCTGTCCTTGAATCTGAACTTGTCTGGATAGACTCAAAGAATTAGATACTCACCATTATAGCAGGCAAGTGAACACAGATGCTGACCAGGAGCCAGAAAGTATGGGGTTTTTTTTTTTCCCAACTTAGTCATTGTCTCCCTGTATAACTTCATTTTCCCCATCAACAAATTGAGACCACACCCTACCTATCTACTTACACACATCAGACCCTAAGAAGACTCATTGCTTTTTGATGCCTGCTAATGTAAATTTCTCCAATATATACCTATCTACCCAACTCCTTCTACCTTTTCCACTTGATTGGGAATGCAGACATTTGAAGGAATGACAGTACAAAGACAGCTAGTGAAAGCTACTCTTCAAGATTCCACCTCCAAGCAGTTTGGAACTATGACCAAAGGGCTACGAAAATATGCATACCCTTTGACCCAGCAATATTGCTTCTAGGACTGTATCCCCAAGAGATCATAAAAATGGGAAAGGGGCCCACATGTACAAAAGTATCTATAGCAGCACTCTTTGTGGTGGCCAAAAACTGGAAATCAAGGGGATACCCACCAATTGGGGAATAGCTGAATAAATTATGGTAAATGAATGTAGTGGAATACTATTGCACTATAAGAAATGATGAGCAGGAAGACTTCGGAGAGGCCTGGAAAGACTTATATAATCTGATGCTGAGTGAAAGGAGCAGAATCAGGAGAACTTTGTACACAGCAATGACCACAGTGTGCGAGAGTTTTTTCTGGAAGACTTGCAACTTCATTGCAATGCAAGCACTTCAAAAAAATTCCCAATGGTCTTTTAAGGCAAAATGCCTTCCACATCCAGAGAAAGACCTATGGAATTCAATTGAAGAATGTAGCAGACCATTTTCTTTTGAATTATGTTTTGGTTTGTTATATTATTTCTCCCATTCATTTCAATTCTTCTATACAGCACGACTACGGTGAAAATGTATTTAATAGGAATATATGTGTAGAACTATATAAAATTGTATCCCATCTCAGGTAGGAAGGAGAAAAGTAGGGGGAGGGAGGGGAAAAAAAATCTAAGTTATATGGTAGTGATTGTAGAACACCGAAAATAAACAAAATGAATTTTAAAAAAAAGATTCCACTTCCAAGGATCTCAGGCTACCCAAAATCTCAGGTAGAGTCCAGACCCAAAGAAAGAACTGGGACAAGTCAAGATCATTCAAGCGTTTGCATTTGAGGACACAGAAAGAAGTATATATGCTTCATCTATGCCATCTCTCTTAGATCCTCCCTAACTGTCACCTTCATTGGATTTAAATTTTCTACCATCCTTATCTCTCCTGGAAAAATGGTTCAGTTGTTTCAGTTGTCTCTGACATTTTGTAACCTTTTTGGGAGTGTTCTTGACAAAGATAGTAGAGTCTTTTGCCATTTCCTTCTCCTGCTCATTTGACATATGGGGAGCTAAGACAAACAGGGTTAATTGACTTTCCCAGTGTCACACAGATCAGAATTATCTGAGGCCAGATTTGAACTCATGAAGATGAATCTTCCTGATTCTAAACACTATGCTTAGTTCTACAATAAAAGGTTCTTCCATTTCAGTCACGGACAATTATGTTTGTTTTGTTTTTTTATCTGCTATTGTATTCTGATTCTCAGAAAATCAATTGATTAGATATTTTATGTCTTTGTTGGCAGCATTAAAAAACATGATGATAGGACTATACAAAACTGGTGTACATTCTTTATTGTGAGATAAATGATATGGTGATCTTCAGTTTTTCGATATTTATGCATTTCCCAATGTATATTCTTTTCCCCCTTTCCCCATTCTTTATCATCACTTACAACAAAAAAATTAAGAGGGGAAAAACATTTTGGCAGAACAAACCAACATATTAAATAAAAACTCTAACTATGTGTGTATGTATCTGATGAACAAATTCAGTTCTTAGTGCCTTTATATATAGGTTTAAAATGTGCTGAGGCCATGTCCCCCATCTATACCTACTTCACTGAAATCATGATTTCCTCTGGCATCTCATCTCATAAATACCCTCCTCTTGTCTTCTCCACCTGGGACATGAGAACATGGCACTTTGAATTTGGACACCATTGGAGAAAAACCTCAGTATGACTAACAAGGGAAATGTTGACTATCAGCTAAGGGGTTTCACAAGGACATATGGCATTACTCTGATTGCTTGTCACCTGATGCCATAGCTATTTCCAAAGTCTTGGTCTCTGTGACTTCAAAAAAGACAACAGTGATAAATTTGCATTTTTTCTAGGGATTCCTCTCCATTGAGTGTTATAGCATAGCTTTTCCTTCACCAGGTGGATTAACAGCTATTGTGATCAGAACCTTAAGTGGAGGTTCCCCCAGGCTGGTGTTCTGCCATCCAAGCTATATATGTGTGTACAGAGAAAGAGAGAGAAAGAGAGAGAGAAGATAGATAGATATAGATATAGACATAGATAGATATAGACATATAGATATGCGTGTATGTATGTGTATGCATGTGTGTATGTATATGTATGTATGTATGTGTGTATATGTGTGTGATATAGATGTCCACATATAGAGATATCCACATATAAATATCTATAATATATATAGATGTCCACATATATATGCACATATATGTATGTGTATGTATACACACATATAGACAGACAGACAGACAAACAGACAGACAGACAGACAGACAGACAGACAGACAGACAGACAGATAGATAGATAGATAGATAGATAGATAGATAGATAGATAGATAGATAGATAGATAGATAGATACACACATACAAAATAAATCCAAGATGTTTGGAGTGAGGGAAGCACTAGCATCTGGGGAAATAAGGGAAGACTTTCTGTAGTAAACAGCCTTTGAGCTGAACTTTGAATAAATTGGAATAAAATTGGAGACTAAGGTGTGGAGATGAGGAGAAAGTGAATTCTAGGCCTGAGGCACAGTCATGTGTCTGTCCCAGATATTTTAGGAAGAGGCCACCTAACTGTCTGCCCTAGGCAGTTTATGGCTTGACACCAGTCACCTGCCTAAAGCTAAGGGAGTTTCAATGGTTCCATGTAGTTAAATATTCTGATTCTATGACTCTGTGACTTAAGTTCATTCCTCTGCCTCTTATTCTATCTCTAAGGAGCTTGTTGTCATTTCTGCTTGAACAGCCCATGGGTTACCTTGTGTACTGATGATGTACTAGCAGTACTGTTGCTCTTCACTGTCTTGTCTGGAAGCTTCTCTAGGTGGACTTTCAAGCAGTAGGAACAAGAGAATCATAGTGTCCTTATACCTTAACCTAGTTGAGGTATAAAGGAGAGAGACCAAGTCTCTCTCCTTTAAAACAAAAAAAATTGCCTTAGTCTTTATCAAAGCTGTCAGCCATCTTCCTAAAGTGACCTGTCTGATGGCTGGGTGTCTTCTTTCTTCTCTGGTATATACATCCCCTACCCTGCAAGTTCCATTCACTGCGCTTATGTGTTGCCATTTCTATAGGACAACAAAGCACTATGGAGAGAAAGAAAAGGGCATGGGGTCTGACTGCTTCTTTCTCCTTGGTGGTCTTCATTGTTAACTCCTTGGTTTGTGGATACTCTCATCCTGAGTAACTTAACCAGCTTAAACCTTGGTTTCTTTTTAGTATGTCAAAGAGATTTTAGAGAAAAGCATGGGGACCCAGGAAACCCAACATTCTACCCTAACTTCTCATTCCCCTACATGAGGAGACAAAAACCATTTCCTTGAGAAGGAAATACTCTGCCCGAAGGTAGAGATCCATCAGCTCCTAGAACAGAAAACACAGCTGGAGGATCTGAAAGCCCAACTGAAGGAATCAGAATTCTTCTCTGTTTCCCATATCAGGTCAGATACAGGCACCTGGAAAAGAGGAATTCTTCCATGTGAGAGCTATGACACCCAACAGGCTTGCTCTGCCCCAGCTGGGTGAGGCACTGGGCTGCATGCAGGAGGAGCCCTGGTCTTGGCAGTTGGGAGACCTAGATTCTAGAAGGGAGGGAAGAAACTTTTAATAAACACCTTTTATGTGCCAGGCAGTATACAAAGTGTTTAACCAATATTATCTCATTTGATCCTCACAACAACACTGTGCCATCTTTATAGTCGAGAAAAGAGCGGCAGACAAATGTTCTGCCAATAATATCAAAGATATGATTATCTACAATTGGGATAGAAACCTAGTTATGGAATAGAGATTGGGATGTCATAGTGAATGGAGTAGTGGACTTGGAGTCCTAGGCTCAGAAACTTAGAGGTGGAAGAGATCTCAGAAGTCCTCCAGTCCACCCCTCTCATTTTACAGATGAGAAAACTGAAGCAGACAAAAGCTAAGTGACTTGCCCAGGGTCACATAAGAAGTAAGTGCCTGTGAAGGACTTTGAGCTGTGGTCTTCCTAATTTTAAGTCCAATTCCCTGTCCATTAAGCCATGTCTACTTGTATAACATGATACTGATACATATACCATGGTGTTTAATGGAGAAAGAGCTGGCTAGACCTGGATTTGAGTCCCAACTCTTACATGTCCTGATTGTATGACTGTGGGAAGGTCACTTGACTTCTAAGTGGTCCACAGCACTCTCTTAAGACTGTAAGTTGCAAACAAGTTGATCAGAATTATGAGAGCTTGTTTTCACACTGCTGCAATCATAGGACTGAATGAAATGTATATTTGACAGAGAGCTCTTCTTGAAGCCAAGATGACCTGGGTTGAAGCAACAACTCTGACATATCCTGTCTGTGTGACCCTAGTCAACCTCAGATCTCTAGGAAACTCTCTAAGACTATAAGATCTAGAAGAGGTGACAATCTATATTGCCGGAGAAAATTTCCTCACTGGGGAGTTCCCTATACCAATGAAATCAGAGATCTACTCCCTGTCTTCTCTCCCTTTCTGTCTGTCTGTCTCTGTTTCCATCTCTGTCTTTGTCTCTCCTCCTGTATGTAACTAATCAGTCTACCTATCAGAGAAAGAGAGAGAGACAGAGACAGAGAGAGAGTAGAAATAATAGCGAATGTAAAGTTCAAATCATTGCCTTGGCAAAGAGTTGGATAGAAGAGAAAGAACAGCAATGTATTAGAAAAAAACTTAGTTTCTTTGGAATGCCCCATGAATGTTATTTTGACTTGTCTTCCCTCATCTCAGTCATCATCTACTGAGAAAACACTGCAGGGGGTGGAGCCAAGATGGCAGAGTAGAAAGACACACGTACACTAGCTCTGAACCCACAGCCCATAAAATATCTGTAAAAAAAGAACTCCCAACAAATTCGGGAGCAGCAGAAGCCACAGAACAATGGAGCAGACGAGATTTCTGTTCCAGAGAGACCTGAAGTGAAAGGTCCGTCACGCTGTGGACCGGGAGCCTGGCCCTGCCTTGGCCGCGCAGCACCAAGAGGAGCAGATCTGAGCAGGCTTCAGGGACGGAATCTCTAGTGACCACACAGGTCCCTCCACCCACGGGGCCCAAAGGTTGGTGAAAGGGTCTTCTCGGCTTGCCAAGAGGGGAGTGGGGTGCCCCCATAACTCAGGCCCCCTCAGGAGGCCACAGCTGACGCAGGAGCAGACCAGGGCTCCCCAAGCAGACAGGAGCCTGGATCCATTGTTGAAGGTCTCTGCATAAACCCCCTGAGGGAACTGAGCCCGTGAGGCAGCCCTGCCCCCACCTGAGCACCTGAACTTGATCTCACACTGAATAGCAGCCCCGCCCCCGCTCAAAGCCCTGAGGCTGGGAAGCAGCATTTGAATCTCAGACCCCAAACACTGGCTGGGCAGATCTGGAGGCGTAGTGGGTGTGGAGAGGATGCTCAGAAATCAAGTCACTGGCTGGGAAAATGCCCAGAAAAGGGGGAAAAAAATAAGACTATAGAAGGTTACTTTCTTGGTGAACAGATATTTCCTCCCTTCCTTTCAGATGAGGAAGAACAATGCTTACCATCAGCGAAAGACACAGAAGTCAAGGCTTCTGTATCCCAGCCCACTCAATGGGCTCAGGCCATGGAAGAGCTCAAAAAGGATTTTGAAAATCAAGTTAGAGAGGTGGAGGAAAAACTGGGAAGAGAAATGAGAGATATGCAAGTAAAGCATGAAAAACAAGTAAACACCCTGCGAAAGGAGACCCAAAAAAATGCTGAAGAAAATAACACCTTGAAAAATAGGCCAACTCAATTGGCAAAAGAGGTTCAAAAAGCCAATGAGGAGAAGAATGCTTTCAAAAGCAGAATTAGCCAAATGGAAAAGGAGGTTCAAAAGCTCACTGAAGAAAATAGTTCTTTCAAAATTAGAATGGAACAGATGGAGGCTAATGACTTTATGAGAAACCAAGAAATCACAAAACAAAACCAAAAGAATGAAAAAATGGAAGATAATGTGAAATATCTCATTGGAAAAACAACTGACCTGGAAAATAGATCCAGGAGAGACAATATAAAATTATGGGAGTACCTGAAAGCCATGATCAAAAAAAGAGCCCAGACATCATCTTTCATGAAATTATCAAGGAAAACTGCCCTGAGATTCTAGAACCAGAGGGCAAAATAAGTATTCAAGGAATCCACAGATCACTGCCTGAAAGAGATCCAAAAAGAGAAACTCCTAGGAACATTGTGGCCAAATTCCAGAGTTCCCAGGTCAAGGAGAAAATATTGCAAGCAGCTAGAAAGAAACAATTCAAGTATTGTGGAAATACAATCAGGAGAACACAAGATCTAGCAGCTTCTACATTAGGGGATTGAAGGGCGTGAAATAGGATATTCCAGAAGTCAAAGGAACTAGAACTAAAACCAAGAATCACCTACCCAGCAAAACTGAGTATAATACTTCAGGGGGAAAAAATGGTCTTTCAATGAAATAGAGAACTTTCAAGCATTCTTGATGAAAAGACCAGAGCTGAAAAGAAAATTTGACTTTCAAACACAAGAATGAAGAGAAGCATGAAAAGGTAAACAGCAAAGAGAAGTCATAAGGGACTTACTAAAGTTGAACTGTTTACATTCCTACATGGAAAGACAATATTTGTAACTCTTGAAACTTTTCAGTATCTGGGTACTGGGTGGGATTACACACATACACGCACACACACATAGAGACAGAGTGCACAGAGTGAATTTAACAGGATGGGATCATATCTTAAAAAAATGAAATCAAGCAGTGAGAGAGAAATATACTGGGAGGAGAAAGGGAGAAACAGAATGGGGCAAATTATGTCTCATAAAAGAGGCAAGCAAAAGACTTATTAGTGGAGGGATAAAGAGGGGAGGTGAGAGAAAAACATGAAGTTTACTTTCATTACATTCCACTAAAGGAAGGAATAAAAATGCACACTCATTTTGGTATGAAAACCTATCTTACAATACAGGAAAGTGGGGGATAAGGGGATAAGCAGGGTTGGGGGGATGATGGAAGGGAGGGCATGGGGAGGAGGGAGCAATCTGAGGTTGACACTCATGGGGAGGGATAGGATCAAAAGACAGAATAGAAGTAATGGGGGACAGGATAGGATGGAGGGAAATATAGTTAGTCTTATACAACACAACTATTATGGAAGTCATTTGCAAAACTACACAGATTGGTCTATATTGAATTGCTTGCCTTCCAAAGGGAAGGGGTGGGGAGGGAGGGAGGAAGAGAAGTTGGAACTCAAAGTGTTAGGATCAGCTGTCGAGTACTGTTCTTGCCACTAGGAAATAAGAAATACAGGTAAAGGGGTATAGAAAGTTATGTGGCCCTACAGGACAAAAGAGAAGATGGAGACAAGGGCAGAGAGGGATGATAGAAGAGAGGGCAGATTGGTGATAGGGTCAATTAGAATGCTCGGTGTTTTGGGGTGGGGGAGGGGAGAAATGGGGATAAAATTTGGAACCCAAAATTTTGTGAAAATGAATGTTAAAAGTTAAATAAATAAATAAATAGGCAAATAAATAAGTAAAGAAGTAAATAAATAAATAAACACTGCATATGTATGAATGGAAAATCCCTTAAAACTCATGGGAATTAATTTGTCCCCAGCAAGAGTATTCTTCCCCTTGTCCCACACAAGAAATTACAGATTTAGTCGCCAGAGATCAGATGTTCCTGCTTCGTCAGAAACTGAGATCCATTTTGCCCAATGTGGAAAAAACCTTGAACCAAGAATCAGAAGACTTGATAGTCTAGTCCTGGCTCCACCATTCACTGTTATTGGACCTCTCAGAGCTTTGTTTTTCTCATCCATGAAATGGGAAAGTCATTTTCCACCCCTTCCGCAACAAAATTTCTAATTATTTAGTAGATTGTAATCACATAATTAAGATCGTTAAGGAGAACATCAGAAATGTACTTGAGGTTCTGAGCCTGGTGCCCTGTGTCTGTGTGTGCATCCTGTAGGAACACCTTGCTGTGTCGTACTTGGAGAATGCAGAGCTGAAGGAGCAGATGGGAGAAACAACGTCTGAATGCTGGGAAATGGAGAAAGAGAAGGAGGAGGAAGATTGACTGCTGGAGGATGCCAGATGGCCTTTGAAAGAAGACAGCCAGTGTGCTAAGGTCAGATAGGTGCACAGGAAGCTACAGAATGCCAATACCATGATCAGCCTCCTCAGGGAGCAGCTGGCCCTGAACAGCAAAGGAGAGGACAAGAAGCTGAATGCATAGTTTATTATCGACCTGATGACGGAGATTGACCATCTGAAGACAAAAATCGTTTGGACTCCTAGGGATCCCTTGGCTCTAAGAGAGCAGCTTCAAGACAGTGTCCAAAGGGCTACATTCTACACCCCAGATCATTGACCTTGTGTCTATCCTTGACTTACAACGCAAGGATGACCACCAGGTAAGTATAGGCTTCCAGGAGAAAAACCTGAATGTGGAGTCTATCTGTCCTTACCTTAATGGGGAAGCCAGTGAAAGTGGGATGTAGGAGGTAGGAGGTATGGTCCCCTAGAGCCTCCAAAGCTTGAAGTGTAGTAGTTTATCATCATTCCATTCTCTTCTGGGAACTACCCTCCCACTCCCCACTAATTGTCCTGGGAAACAATAGTGATGCATCCCTCTGGCTTGCCCCAGTCTGACTTTCAAATCAAGATAGGGGTGTTTCAGGGCTGTTAATGAGATAATCTCATAGGTAGAAGGGACCTTAGAGTTCATTTTACCTCAAATCCTTATCTAATCCATGATACATACTTAGTCTTAATGGGCAGCTAGGTGGTGCAGTGGATAGAGCACAAGTCAGGAGGACCTGAGTTCAAATCTCACTTTAGACACTTGACACTCACTAGCTGTGTGACCTTGGGCAAGTCACTTAACCCCAATTGCCTCATCCTGGGTCATCTCCAGTCATCCTGATGAATATCTGGTCACTGGATTCAGATGGCTCTGGAGGAGAATTGAGGCTAGTGACCTGCACAGCCCTACCTCACTGAAAACAAAGTCAAGTGCAAGTCATGTCATTATTTCTCTGATGGCATGGTCTTCTTTGGCAAGGAAAGATGAACACATGCACACATACCCACACCCACACCCACACACACACACACCCACACACACACACACACACACACATATACACACACACACACACACACACACACACTTAGTCTTAATGGGTTTTTTTCTTACATGTGACATATAGTAGCAAAGGATAGAGCACTGGCCCTGGAGTCACCTTCTTGAGTTCAAACCAGCCTCAGACACTTAGTAATTGTGTGACTCTGATCAAGCAAGCCACTTAACCATGTTTGCCTCAGTTTCATCATCTGTCAAAAGAGCTAGAGAAGGAAATGTAGAAATCACTAAAATATCTTTGCTAAGAAAATGCCAAATGGGAGAACAAAGAGTCAGACACAACTGGAAGATGACCAAACAGCAAAACCCTATTTAGTGGAGAGAAGAGGACCACCCAAGGAAGACATGAAAGCTGTCTTTAAGTTTTGAAGACTTTCTTACATGAAATTGAGATTAAGTTTGTTCTGCTTGAACTCAGAGGGAAGACCCAGGAGCCAGTTAGAAGTAGCAAAAAGGCAAATTTAGGCTCAGTAATAAAAAAAAAATCTAATTAGAGCTGTCCAAAAGTGGAAGAGGTTTTCTAGGTTATGAGATCTTTGTGGTGGGGATGGGGGGGTGTCTTCACGAGGTGGTGAGATGACTACTTTGTTGAGTATGATACAGTGGGGAACCTTCTTCTTTATGAGTTGGGCAAAATGGATGTTGATCACCCTTCCAATTCTCAGTCTGGTATTCTATTCGCCTTTATTAACAACTTGTCTACTTGCATATTTTTTGTGATGGGGAATTCTGTTACCTTCTAAGACATACATACAATTTCCTTTTAGTATTAAGAAGCCAGTGAGGGGCACCTCTATGCAATCCAACTATATCAGGTATAATACCCCATTGGCATGAATCTAGGTAATTCTTCTGGTTATATAAAAGCACTCTGCCCACTACCCTCATTTGCAGGTCTTCTGACTGTTCCTTGCTCCAACTATGGAACTCTTAGAATTTAGTGTTTTCACTGATGTTTTTCTAATTTTGTGGAAAAGATAAATGTTGGCTACTCTGTTTGCATAAGTATTTATATAATCTCTCCCTACTCTAGGATTTAACTCTGGGGGATGGAGGTGGGGTGGGAATGAGTAGGAATGATGGATTAGTAGTTTCTAGGCTCATTTTAGGATGATAATAATAATGCTAGCCAACATTTATATAGTACCTTCTATGGGTCAGGCACTGTGCTAAGTTTATTCAGTCACCCACTCATATCTGACTTTTCATGTCCCCATAGACCATGCCACACCAGATCCTTCTGTCCCCTACTATCTCCCAAAGTCTGTCCAATTTCATATTATTTGTTTGCACAGCACTATGCATCTCATCATCTGCCATGCACTTTTCCTTCTGCCTTCCATTTTTCCCAACATCAGGGTCTTTTCCAATGAGTCCCATCTTCTCATTAGGTGGTCAAAGCACTTAAGCTTCAGTATTTGACCTTCCAGTGATAGCCTGAATTATTTTCTTTAATTATTGACTGATTTAATCTTCTTGCTGTCTAAGGGACTCTCAAAAGTCTTCCCCAGCACCACAGTTCAAAAGCATCAATTCTGCAGATTTCAGATTTCCTTAATAGTCCAACTCTCACAGCTGTATGTTACTACTGGAAAAACCATAGGTTTCACCATATGAACCTTTGTCAGCAAGGTGATATCACTGCTTATTAGTATGTTGTCCAGATTTGCTAAGTTTTTTATAATTACTACCTCATTTGACCCTCATAACAACTCTGGGAGGTAGGTGCTATTATTATTATCCCCACTTTACAGATAAGGAAACCGAGGTAAATAAAAGTGATGTGACTTGTCCTGAGTCACACAGATAATAAATGTCTCAGTCTGGATTTTAATTCAGGTCTTTTTGACTTCAGACCCAATTCTCTATCTACTGCACTACTTAGCTACAATAATGAATCCAGTCTGTATTTAAAAACTGTTTTTGAGGAGCACACTACCACTCAAGCTAGCCTACTCCATTTTTGCTCAGATCTAATAATTTAGAGGCTTTTACTTAACCTTAAGCCTAAATCTGCCACTTGTTATCACTCTTTAACATTACCAGCTACTGTTCCAATCCTTGAAGATGGTGATTAGGCACCTGTTCAGTCTCTTCTATTTTCCAGGCCTAATACCCATTTCTCTACCAAGTCTCTTTATTGACTAACTCTTCCTTTCTGGCTCTCTCAGTTGAACAGTCAAGGTCTGTTTAGTAGCAATGAGTCACTAGAAGAATCTAATCTGCAGGGGCCAACTCACCATCTCTGCTCCCAACTGGAACAGTATAAAAAATGTTCCCAAGATCTCCAGGAGAAACTGTTCTTGTTTGAAACTACAGTACAAATCCAGGCCAGTCAGCTAGAGCAATACCAAACCTTATTTTGTAAGTCCTAGGTTAAAAGTCATCAGACTGATGAATTCTGCATTACCTTAGATGCTACTAAGATATCTTAGATTTTTTCTGAAGAGTTCAAAATATTTTATAGGCATTTTAAAACCTTTTATATTAATTCTGTCCTTCCCATATTTCTGGCAAGGAGGAAGGGGTATTTTTGACCCCATTTTACAGATTGGAAAACTGAGATTCAGTGAAGTGAAGCAGCTCGATCTAGCTTGCAGTGTTAAGCAGAACTCAAGGTAAATATATACTTTTGGGTTTCTGATAAAATCCCTAGGCCATTCTGCCTGTCTAAGAGCAGGCTAACCAGCTCCTTTTCATCCAGACATACCACTTTATTGCCCATTGGGAACTAATGTCACGACCGCTGGTCCAGATTGTTTAAGATTATCAGTTAGTTCCTCAATTAAATTCTCCTCACCGTCCTCAGAGCTGAAACTTAAAACAAGTGCCTGAATAATATATGGAGCTGAGCAGATGTAAGCATTAACCCAGGGCTTATTAATATCACAACTTGCGTGGTTACAATATGTTTTTTATGTATTTGCCAGCTTTTTTAAGCTTGATGGCAACTCTATGTGGTAGATAGTATAAGGGATGTGGGGAAGACATATTTTTCAAATGAGGAAAACAGAGACTCAGAGCAGCAAAGTGACTTCCCTGCTGTTATACACAGCTAGTAAATGGCACAGATGTCCCTGGTGTCTGACAACTTCAAGCCTAATATTCCTTCTACTTGTCCTGTGAGGGAGGCCTCGCCTTCATCAGTGATAAAGCAGGAACCAACTTCTTGTGTAAGAATCCAAATAAACCATGTCATGCTCCAGAAGTGAAATGCCCACTCAGTATGTGATGATGCTACAAGGTTCACAAGGAGGGGAGGCTGTGACAGACACAATCATTCTCTCTTCTTGGCCAGGTGAACCAGGGGTGAAACAGGACAGCAAGCAGGTCCAGGTGGATCTCCAGAACTTAGGATACAAGACATGTGGCTGAAATGAGAATGAGGCCAAACAAGAAGAAACCATCATCTCTGTTAAAAAAAAAAATTTTTTTTTTACAGAGACAAGAGAGAGAGAGAGACAGAGAGAGACAGAGAGAGAGAGATGATTATGGGTGTGGGAACCTCCTTCCCTTCTTCCATGAAAACCAACTTTGCCACTTGAACCCTTACCAAAGCTGCCTTCTTCCTTCACCAATCAACTCAATAATGTCAAATGATTATGGACAAAGGTATTTATGGAGGCTATTGTAAGGATAGAAAGAAGGTGTGCTCCCCATACTCTTTGCAGTTGTGGAGGACAATGGATGTGAAATACTGCACACATACATACATACACACAGGAAATGTATAAATGTATAAAAACAGAAGATCACCATATCATTTATCTTAAAAAAAAGAATATATACCAGTTTTGTATAGTCTTATCATGCTTTCTAATGCTGCCAACAAAGACGTAAAATGCCCAATCAATTGATTTTCTGAGAATCATTAAAAAAAACAGATAAAAAAAATAAAACAAACATGTTTGTCAGTGACCAAAATTGTAGAATCTTTGAGTCTTTGAAATATTGTAGAACTATAGAGGCTTTGATCCTTAGCTAAGCATTTATCCTGCTATTCTTGGGATGTCTTCAAAATAAAAATATGAGGCTTCTCTAGTGTCTTATCAGCTATTTCCCTGTCTCACCTTAATGAGAACATATACTAGAATGCCCTTAGAGCCCAACAGACATTTAGTAGTTCAGTGACCATGGGCAAGGCTCTTCTCCTCTGAATCTGAGTTTGCTGAGATGTAAAACAGGGGTAAAAATACTTTTAACTGCATCCTTCCAGAGCCATAACTAGGAAAGGACCACTGGGCATTGGCTTCAGAGGACCAACATGCTCAGAGCCGGAGAGCATGCTTCTTCTCCAGAGTGGTTTTTACCAGGCATCATGGGACAAGAAGAAGAGTGAGGATGGCTGCTGGGAAGGGAAACACTTCAGCTGTTGGCAGCCTGAGGAGGGGCAGAGGGGCAAGGAAAGGAAATAAGCATTTATATAGCACCAACTGTGTGCCAGCCACTGCACTAAGCGCTTTTACAAGTATCATCACCTTTCAGCCTCACAACACCTATGTGAGACAGGTGGTGTTATTGTCCCTATTTTATAATTGAGGAAACTGAGACAAACAGGGATTAAGGGATATACCTGGAGTTATCTAGCTAGTGTCTAAGATTGGATTTGAACACAGGTCTTCCTGACTCCAGGTCCAGAGCTCGGGGCAGTATGGTAACATCAGCTGCCTCTTTTGAATTTTTCTTGAGGAGATTATTGGATCATGAACTTAGAGCTGGGTGTTTCCTTCAAAATCTTGTCTTCTCATGCCCTACTCCACATTAGCTACACAGGGATAAGCATCTTCTTGATCATGCCATCATTCACAAATGTTCTACTTCCCTGTTTGAGAACATTGAATTTCCCTTATAAGATCGTAATGTTTTATCTTAGCATCTCTCCGTATGCCTTTCTCCTACTAAAACTGTTCAGTCTCTTGTGTTCTCCCAGGCCATCCTTCTTGCTCTGGATGCATTCTCCTTTCTCAATCTACCATGCTTGCAAAATATCATTGTATAGCTTTGCTCCCTTCTAAGCTAAAATCCTTGAAAAATCCATCTACATTTGCTGTTGCTTCTACCTCTCCTCTCCCTTGCTTCTAAACTCTCTGTAGTCTCACTTCTAAATGTATCCAACTGAAATGGCTCTCTTTATAGTTAGGAACAATCTCTTATTCCCATCGGGCAGCTAGCTAGTACAGTGGATAGAGTAAGGCTAGAAAGAGGAGTCAGGAAGTTTCTTCTTCTTCTTCTTCTTCTTGAGTTCAAATCTAGTCTCAGACTCTCAGCTGTGTGACCCTAGGCAAGTCACTTCAACACTGATTGCCTCAGTTTCCTTCCTTGGAGGTATCTTAGCCAAGAAAACCCCTTTTATTCATCTTACTCCTTCTTAGCCTGTCTGTATCATTGGCCACCATTGGCCAGCTTTTCTTGTTGGGTTTTCATTAGGATTCTCTTATTTCTCTTCCTACCTCTCCCCCTGTCTCAGTCTCCTTGATTGAATCTTCATTTCTATCACTCCCATTAACTGTTGGGGGTTTCTCTTTAGGCTTTGTGCCTTTCCCTCTCTGACTCTGTCTTCTCTGAATCTATCTTGTATGTACTGATTCATGTACATGTCGTCTTACCCACTCCTTGAGGGCAGAGACTGTTTTGGATTTGGATTAGTACTCCCAGAGTTTTAGCATAGTAACTAAACATATTTTAAATACCTATTAAGTGCTTATTGATCATCTGATAGATTGACAACCTGACCCTCCCTGAATAGATAAAAAACTGCAACTCTGGGAGATCATGTGATTTGATTAAGGTGATGTGATGTAGGTAGTTCAGAAACAGACCCAGTTTGAGCTCAGTTCATCAGTTCACTCCACTGAGGCCCAGGTCAAAGCACTTTAGAATTTTCTTGTCATCACATCTGTCCCTTGGATCCCAGTGGCAACGGTATCAGGTATCAGCCTTGACTTGTCCCAAGGTCTCTGGTTCCTCTCAACCAACCAAATTATTTTGCCCAAGAAATGGAATTCTCTGCTGTAGTGTCGATTATCACATAGGGTTGTTGTGGGTAAATCTTATTTGTATTTATTTATGTACTTCGTTGGTTTTTATACTCCATGAAATGCTGCCCAAGTGTAAGTTATTACCGTTATCATCAGATGCTCATTGAGATGCTCTTTCCTCTTTCACAGAATGTGAAGAACATGATGTCTTTAGCAATACCAAACTAACTGAGGGCTTACACTCTCAGCACAATTCTCTGGGGTCATCAGTGACCAGTTCCCCTCTAAAAAAGCCCCTGGGGAATCAGAAGGTTTTCACAGACTATGGAAAATCCAAGGATATTGCTGTCCTCCAGCAGCACATCGGCAACCTCAAGGCCAGGCTGCAAAACTCAGTCAAGGTCATCCAGAATCTCAAATGCAGACTACACTCTTCCTCTATCACCACAGACTATGCCTCTAATCTGGAGAGTCCAAAGAAAGGAAAGCTGAAGGGTGATGATCCTACATCCTCCCCATCCCACAGCCTCATCTATGAGGATGAGGGGTGGCTATCTGATGGCATGCGGGTCTTCTGCCACACTTACATGCAGGCCAGAAAAGATCTAGAGAAACTCATCCAGAGAGCGTCCCTGTTGGAGGCCTAATTTCCAAAATCCCAGGTGGAAGGGAAGGTTGCAGTGGAGCTAAAATCAGCCACCTGGCCAGGGTAAGGAGGAAACCAATTTCAGGTGGGCAGAACCCAGGAGAGGCTGAGTTTGAATGAGGAGCATAGTTACAAATTTAGAGGTAGAAAGGACCTTAGAGGTGTTCTTATCCACCACCTTCATTTCACAGAGCCACAATAGGTCTCAGGACAAGCCCTTTTGGTCATTGTTTCAACCCTGATTGTCTCAGAATGAATATAGAAGCAATTGTCTCTGTTTTGGCCAGAAACCCTGAGGGTCTTTCCCTCCCAGATCCATTTGTTTTAAAATTTTCATCCATCCATCCATCCATCCATCTATATCTATATCTATCTATCTATCTATCTATCTATCTATCTATCTATCTATCTATCTGTCTGTCTGTCTGTCTGTCTGTCTGTCTGTCTGTCTGTCTGTCTGTCTGTCTATCTATCTATCTATCTTTCTATCTCTCTGTTCTTTTATGCACTTATTTATTTATTTTACAAGGTAGGAGGCTGTTCTCTGCCTCATTTCTTGTTAATTACTGAATGGATGCTGCCTCACTCAAACTAAGATCTGTTAGCTTGAAAAGCCCAAGGATCCCCACTGCATCCTGGACTATCTCTAGTCATCCTGACCCAGATGCCTCTGAAGGATAAAGTGAGGCTGATGACTTTGCACAACTCTCCCTCACTTAAATCCAATTCACTTGGATGTCATGGCATCACCTTCCTGATTTTCTTCTAGAATGAAGGACAAACAATAACAACAGGGGCCTAGAGATGGGAAGGGATCTGCTCAGATCCCACAGGAAGTTAGTGACAGAACCAGGATTTGATCCCAGGTGTCTGACTGCAAACATAGTGTTCTTTCCACTTGCAGCATTCTCTGAGATTGGTTTGGGTGTGTTAGGACCCAAAGAGGTTTTGAAGTGTAGAGTTAAGATGAGGAAGAGGTTCATTCACTACTAATCACTTTCTGCCTGGCCCATGGACTTATTTATTAACTTTTAAAAAATATATTTTTAACATATTTCATTCAACATTCCCTAGTTACATGTAAAAAAATACATTAAAACCATTAAGTTCTAAATTCTCTCCCTCCTATCCTTCCCCTACCCATTGAGAATGCAAGCAATATTGTGAGAAATAACTCATTCAGACTCAGGATGGGTGAAGATAAAAGATAAATTTATTGCACACCACTGCAGTGGTATCTCATAAAATAAACATACCCTCCAGAAACAAAAGTAAGCCTTAAAAAGAAGTCCCTCCCCTGCCTCCCCACTGGTTGGGTAATACAGGGTGTACAACTTTCTTATGCACCTACTACACAGTTCTCCCTGACATGTCCCCCTCCTCCTGCTACATGCATTGTATGACCATTAAAATGAACCGGTAGTCCTCCCAGAGGAGAAGTTAATATTTATAAGCTTCTTAGGCATGGGTATTCCAAACAAGATTTACATTTTACTCTACTGAGCTGGCTTCTAACCTCAAACAAGATAAAACCAGTTGGATCCTTGCTTTGCCCATTATCTTTTGTGTGAGACATATCCCCTTCATTATGTCTCTCATTCTGCTGATTGTTATTCTGAACTTACAGAAACAAGTTTCTCCATTATACCTCTCAAATCCACTCTTCTTCTGCTAGAAGATAATGTGGACTAACCTATGTTGTTAGTTCCTCTGTTTAAAAGTCTCATCCTTAATAGCCATAGGCAGAGAAATTCCCTTTGGTATGCTGATTAACCTGATGAGTGAAAATGTTTAATTAGCACCCCCCTACTGCTTTCTTCACAATCAATTTGTATTCCTGCATTTGTTGCAAGTCAAAAGACTTTCTGGTATGTATGGATTCCTAGATTTCATAAATGATGTATTATATAATTTCTGTGGAAACAAAGGTTTTAATAATTCCTCACAATACGTAGTCATGCAAAACATATTTCAATATTAGCTATGGGATTGTATTAATTTCATTCTATGACAGTTCCATCTTCTCCTTTCAGTAAAATGCAAGTGCTAGAACCTTGCAAATAGTAGAAACTGAATACTTATTACTTAATTGATCCTTTGCCTCATTCACCTTATTGGTGACCCCTCAGGACCTTGAGATCCATGAATCCCTGGGGCCATGGCCATCATCCCTTTCCCACATCACACTATTATTGTTCTTTATGTAGTTTAGCATTCACCCACTCTATAAATCAAGTGTGTACCTATGGGACATGGTGGAGTATATGTAGCCAGGAGAGAGAAAGCAGTTAAAATCCATTTGATCTATTTTTATAAGACAACAATACAGAACGAAGTTCAATTTTCCTTTTGGGAACAGAGATGGTAAATAGATGGCACATAGGATGATAAATTGAGAATTGGAAGGAGCCTTACAGGCATTCAGTTCCACTTCCTCATTTTACAGATGAGGAAACCGAGGCTCAGAGATTGAGCAACTTTCCTAGGATCACACAGCAAAAAAGGATTTGAACCCACATCTTTGCAACTGTAGGTCCAACATTCTATTTCTTTTTATAACATGCTGCTTCTTGACATCCTGACAAAGGAAGTTCTCCGTGAGGCAGCAAAGTATAATATGTATATTATACTAGTTTCATAGAGTATTATGGATAAAACACTGAACTTGGATTCAGGAAATCTGTTTCAATTCCACCCCAAACACTTTATGGCTTACTGTGACTAAGTGCAAGTCACTTTCTCTTATTTTTTTCCCCCTGTTTTTTGTTTTATTTGTTTTCAGTGTTCCATAATCACTTTCATATATCTTAGATTTTTTCTCCTCCCTCTCACTCCTTCCCCCCTACCTCCCCACACCCTCCCTGAGATGGCATACAACTTTATATAGGTTCTACACGTACATTCCTATTAAATACAATTTCACCTTAGTTATATTGCATAGAAGAATTAAAATGAATGGGAGAAATCATAAAACAAACCAAGACATAATATAAAAGAAAATGATCTGCTTCGTTGATTGAATTCCATAGTTCTTTCTCTGGATGTGGAAGGTATTTTTCCTTAAGAGAACATTGGAAATTTTTTAAGTCCTTGATTGCAATGAAGTACTAAGTCTACCAGAAAAATTTCTCTCACACTGTGGTTGTTGCTGTGTACAAGGTTCTCCTGGTTCTGCTCCTTTCACTCAGCATCAGTTCATGTAAGTCTTTCCAGGTCTCTCTGAAGTCTTCCTGTTCATCATTTCTTATAGCAAAATAGTGTTCCATTACATTCATATACCACAATTTATTCAGTCCTTCCCTAATTGATAGGCATCCCCTTGATTTCCAGTTTTTGGTAACCACAAAGAGAGCTGCTATAAATGTTTTTGTACATGTGGGACCCTTTCCCATTTTTATGATCTCTTGGGGATACAGCTCTAGAAGCAATATTGCTGGGTCAAAGAGCATGCACATTTCTATGGCCCTTTGGGCATAGTTCCAAATTGCTCTCCAGAATGTTTGGATCAGCTCACAGCTCCACCAACAATGAATTAGTGTTCCAACTCTCCCACATCATCTCCAACATTTATCATCTTCCTGTTTTGTCATGTTAGCCAGTCTGAGAGGTGTGATATGGTATCTCACAGTTGTTTTGATTTGCATCTCTCTAAATCTAAATCTAAATCTAAATCTAACTAAATCAATAGTGATTTAGAATATTTTTTCATATGACTATAGATGACTTTAATTTCTTCCTCTCAAAACTGCCTGTTCATATCCTTTGACCATTTATCAGTTGGGGAATGATTTGTATTCTTGTACATTTGACTCAGTTCTCCATGTATTTTAGAAATGAGGCCTCTATCACAGACACCAGTTGCAAAAATTCTTTCCCCACTTTCTGCTTCCCTCCTAAACTTGGTTGCATTCAATTTGGTTGTACAAAAACTTTTCAATTTAATGTAATTGAAATTATCCATTTTTCATTTCATAATGTTTTCTATTTCTTGTTTAGTCAAAAATCTTCCCTTCTCCATAAATCTGACAAATGCACTATTCCTTGCTCCATTAATTTGTTTATAGTATCAATCTTTATACCTAGATCATGTACCCATCTGGACTTTATTTTTGTGTACGGTGTCAGGCATTGTTCTATGCCCAGTTTCCACCATACTGTTCTTCAGTTTTCCAAGCAATTTTTGTCCAACAGGGAGTTCTTATCGTAGAAGCTGGCGTCCTTGAGTTCATCAAACAGTAGATGGCTATATTCTTTGACTACTGTGTCTTGAGTACCTAACCTATTCCATTGGTCTACCCTTCCGTTTCTTAGCCAATACTAAGTGGTTTTGAAAATTGCTGCTTTATAATACAATTTGAGATCTGGTAGAGCTAGACCACCTTCTCTAGCATTTCTTTACATTAGTTCCCTTGATATTCTGGACCTTTGGTTCTTCCAGATGAATTTTGATATTATTTTTTCTAGCTCTAGAAATAATTATCTGATAGTTTGATTGATATGGCACTGAATAAGTAAATTAATTTAGGTAGAATTGTCATTTTAATTATATTGACTTGGCTTACCCCCAAGCAACTGATGTTTTTCCACTTACTTAGATCTGACTTTATTTTTGCAAAAAGTGTTTTGTAATTGTGTTCATATAGTCCCTGGGTTTTTTTTGGCAGGTAGATTCCCAAATATTTTGTAGTATTTACCCCAGTTTTAAAAGGGATTTCTCTTTTTATCTCTTGCTGTTGGACGTTGTTAGTAAATGCAGAAGATTTGTGTGGATTTATTTTGTAACCTGCAACTGCCAAAGTTGTTTATTATTTCAGGTAGTTTTTTACTTGATTCTCTGGAATTCTCTAAGTATATCATCATATCACCTGCAAAGAGTGATAACTTAGTTTCTTCTTTGTCTATTCTAATTCCTTCAATTTCTTTTTCTTCCCTTATTTCTACAGGTAACATTTCTAGTATCATATTGAATAATAGTGGTGAAAATGGACATCTGTGGGTGAAGGCCTGCGTCCCCACACTGCTCAGTGATGTGGTGAAGAAGAGAGATACAGGAGGCGGGAGAAGATAGGCTAATTCCATTTATTGATCCAAGGGTCAGGGTATTTATAGACAGAAACTGCAAGCCTACATGACATTCTGCTCATCTCCTGTCCTAGAGATTTGGCCAGTCTAACAGTCTTTAAAGACTGTTAGCCTAGAGGGCATCTATTTTACATATCCCTTGTATTCTGTAGTTCTCTTGTTTGTCTCATGGAGACAGCAACATCCGGGGGGGCATGGAGAGCCATTCTGGATGACAATGAGCACAGTCTCAAAGAACAGTTTCCCTGAAGGTCTATCCTGAACTTGTCAACCACATTCCATCCTGGCCCTCAACAGACATCCTTCTTTCACCCCTGATCTAATTGGAAATTCATCTAGCTTATCCCCATTGCATATAATGTTTGCTGAAGGTTTTAGGTAGATATTACTTATTATTTTATGGAAAGTTCCATTTATTCCTATGCTCTTCAGTGTTTTCAATAGGAATGGGTATTGTACTTTATCAAAAGCTTTTTCTGCATCTATTTAGGTAATCATGTGGTTTCTGTTACTTTTGTTGCTGATATGATCAATAATACTAATAGTTTTCCTAATATTGAACCAGCCCTGCATTCCTGGTTTAAATCCTACCTGATTATAATGTATTATTCTCATGATAAGTTCCTGTATTCTTTTTGCTAAAATCTTATTTAAAATTTTTGCATCTATATTCATTAGAGAAATTGGGCTACAATTTTCTTTCTCTGTCTTAGCTCTTACTGGTTTAGGTATCAAAACCATATTTGTATCATAAAAAGAATTTGGGAGGACTTCTTCTTCCCCAATTTTCCCAAATACTCTAAATAGTATTGGCATTAACTGTTCTTTAAATGTTTAATAGAATTCACTTGTAAATCCATCTGGCCCTGGATGTTTTTCCTATGGAGTTCATTGATGACTTGTTCAATTTCTTTTTCTGAGATGGGGTTACTTAAATATTCAACTTCCTGTTCTGTTAATCTCGGAAATTTATATTTTTTTTCCAAATAATCATCCATCTCATTTAGATTGTCCAATTTATGGTCATACAGTTGGGCAAAGTAATTTCTATTTACTGTTTTAATTTCTTCCTCATTGGAGATGAGTTCATCCTTTTCATTTTTGATACTGGTAATTTGGTTTTCTTCTTTCTTTTTTTAAATCAAATTGACCAAAGGTTTATCAATTTCATTGGTTTTTTCATAAAACCAACTCTTAGTTTTATTTATTATTTCAATAGTTTTCTCATTTTCTCCCTTAAAATGTCTCAATTTCCTTTGTCTCTAAAAGTCTCAATTTCTTTGACTGTAAAATGGGGATAGAAAATTTATCACACAGGGTTGTTGTACTACATGTGTGTAAGTTTGTATTCAAGTGTAAAGGAGAGAGAGTAGATGGGTTTCTTCTTCAGCCCCCCCCCCCCCAAATACTAAGAGTCCAAGGTATTTGGTGACAGCTGAGAAGGGTGGGCCTTCTTAGTGGTACAGTAAAAAGGCACTATTCAGATGTCTCCAAAGGCCCAAACTATTGAATTAGTTGAATTGAGTACTTTCCTTTCCTTGTTAGATGCCTCCAAAGGCCCAAGCTCTATAATCAGTTGGATTAGGTACTTTCCTTTGCTTATTAGATGACTCCAAAGACCCAAGCTCTAAAATCAGTTGTATGGGGTATGTTCTTTTCATTGTTATCCTTTGGTTTCACCTCATGGCCCACTGGCACAGCTCATTCTCAGTATCTATAACAAAATTCAGACTAGGAAAGGAAGGGGATCTCCACGGGGTCTGGTGAACTGTCTCCTAGGGTTCCTAGAAATAACATACAACCTCCCTTTTCGTCTTTGTTCCTTATTCTCCCATCCCTTGCACATCAGGAAATGTGACTTCTTGATCCAGTCTCAGGCTCAAGAGCTGTCCCGTCTGTGCCAGAAAATATGGAAAGGGAGAGATGTGTGCCATATCCTCACTTGTAACCTCAAAGACATCATCAAGTCTTTTGAGCACATCCTCAGAAGCAACGACTTTGATTACTACCTGGGACAGAGCTTCTGGGAGCAGCTAATTAGCAAAGTCAGATAGCAGAAAGAATCACCAAGAAACTCAGCACCAGTAAGTTGTCTCATGGGCATCTACAAGACATTTAGTTCACTTCATCCCTCATGGTAGGGAGACAGGGCACCAAAGGAAGGGTTACTAGGTCAACACCTTACCCATGTCCCAAAAGAGGGCAACACCTGACAGACACCTACAAAAGTGGTACAAAGATACAAGGAAATAGGATATAAGAGGGGATGTGACCAGAGCCTCAGACACAATGATATTCAGACTATGGCAGGATGTGAGAGAAGGTAGGCCAAACTGATCATTAGAGAGGCCATACCTTGGATTTGGTGTATCATTACACTAAGCTCTCATCACTACTGAACTTAAATAAGTGAGAGTTCTAAGTCATCTCCAATCACCTGAGCATCTCAGTTCAAAAGCTAGGTGTTTATTGGGAAAGGCAAAATCTTATCTGATTGATTAGGAAGCTAGGAGTTTTCGAGGGATTCCAGAAAATGGAGGGGGTGGGGAATCAAGTAGGAGTAGGAGGAAAATAGGAAATAGTATCTACCTCTCCAAGCCCAGAAAACCAACACTCCCACAGTCCTTTAGAGTTGAGGAAGAAGGAAGAGTAGCCTTTCACTCTGTTGAATCTCTAAGTATTGGCATGAACTTATGAAAATATACCAGGCCTGCTCCCCTGAAGACCCTCAAACAAGGAAGAACAAATGTGTATTAGAAGATAACCTGCTCTGAGCATCCCCAGGTTCCTTCCAAGCTAAAGGGCATCATTTCTCCTCTTCCAAGTAGCCCCCATTGTTTCCTTGCACGTATAGGGTAATTTTTTTTCATTTCTAATTAGACCTCTCTGGATTTTGTTTCTAGAGGATCAAGGGAAAGTAGAAAATCCTTCAAGCCATGAGATACTGGCCCTCAGGTACATTTTAACTACTACTGAATGATGGGGTATCAATGGGGAACCTCTTTTCCTGAAGCAAACAGATGAGGCAGTTATATGAAAGACTGGAGAAGTTATAGGCAGTTGTGTTTCCTACAACAGTTAAAAATGGCTGAAAATTAAAGATTGCTCTTTATACATACAAACATGTGTAGAAAGCTTCCTTTTTTCTTTCTTTATTTTGAGATCATATCTGTTCTCATTGGCCTATTTATTTTCAAGCTTAGTAAGCTAGTTAGGGGTGGGCAATCTGCGACCTAAAGGCCATATCACCCCAGGCTCTCTGCCACCCTTACCCCAGGGAAAGGCCAGTGTTCAGCCAAAGACCTCCAGATATCAGGGGAAAAAAAGGAAACTTTCGTGGTACTTCGCAGTATTTATCGTTAGCGTCATAGCTTTTCTTCATCTTGGGAGGTAGCTGTGGCATCTCAAAAGAAGCATGTCCTTGGAGTCAGATCTGAGTTCCAGCCCTTGCTCTGATACTTGTGTGATCTTGGTCAGATTACGTAACCTTTCAGGTATCTTAATTTCCCCACATGTAAAATGATGATGATAAATGTTGGGCAGAAAATACTTTGGAAATTTTAAGGACTATGCAAATTTGAGTTATTTTTCTTATTTTTATTTCCACAATGAGATTTGATTCCTGCAGTTCCCCCAGAATTTTGACAGAATCTATGAGGAAATAAGCCTAATCTTTCTCAGGAACTGTCTGGCTTTCATTTGAACGACAAGGAAGTCCCATGTGTTCTCCTTAAACAAGAGGTCTTCAGTGCTTGTGTCTGTAGGAGATCATTAGGAGAAAACCCAGCTCTGGGGCTTCAGTGCCCTTAAGCAGGTTACTGGCCATCTGGGTGACTTTTCTAGGGTCAGATAATTTAAATGAAATATTTATTGAACCTTCCTACTGTGTTCAAGGCACTGCTTGGTGCTATGTGGCATACAAAGATAAAGCAGTAGAAAAATTAGAACACCAAAGACTTCAGTTTTAGCCTTTGAATGTCTCCTTGGTCAGAATAATATTGGCATTTTGGATGACATGAAAATGAGAAATCCCAGGTCTAGCAGGTTATCAGCAGCAGTTTAGGGGACTCAGGACATTTAGGATCACAGCATTTAAAGATGGAAAAGGCCTTAGATCATCTAGCTTGTTCAAATGACCTCCTTTTGCAGCTGAGGAAACTAAGAACCAGATCCAAATGACTTGCTTGGGATGACATTGGTAGTAAAGCAGCAGCTCTCAGATGAATATATACCCCCTTCCTCTGTCTCCAAATCCACTCCTTTTTTCACTCACTGCTTCTTCATCTTGGAATTTAGCAAATACCTTCCTAAGATCAGACTCTGGAGAACTAGCCCACTGCCCCAGATAGTTGGTAAGGAGATATCATCTGGCTTTTATCAAGGCAGATCCTTAATTTCATGGTAACACAAATTATAGTTCAAAAGGCTGTTCTTTGGGGGATAAGAGGAAAGCCAGGAAGGTGATGGACTCCCCAGGAAGTAAGAAGTCAATTTTTGCCTTTTCAGTAAACTAGTAAACACCAAGCCTCACGCTACAGCTGTCTGGAATTGCTCTCTCTCTCCTCTCTCTCTCTCTTTCTCTCTCTCTCCCTTCTTCCTCTCTTCTCTCTCTTCCTTTCCTCTCTCCTTCTTCTCTCTCTCCTCCCTCTCCTCCTCTCTGCCTCTGTCTCTTGTCTATTCACTCTCACACTCTCCCTTTAATGATTTTCCCCTTTTCTCCCCATCTTTTTTTTTATTGTTTCTAGGTCTTTCTTTTAACTCCACCCACAAGCCAGCTGGCATTCGCCAGCCTCCACTCTCCTCAACCCCCTCCCCCTGCTGCTCCTCCCCTCCTTGATTGCTGTGGGACATCAGTGCCCTCCTTTGCTGAGGCTCAACAGGAGTTGTAGATGCTACAGAAGCAGCTGGGAGAAAGTGAGAGACTCCCAGTTGATTTGTTCCCTCTCTGTGGCATATGGCTCTGCACAGCTTTCAGTAAACTGTGTGGCTTGAAATTTAAAAAAAGAGATATATCTGCAACCTTTGAAGCAATAGAAAATTGGGGGCAGGGAAGCCCTGCTTCCTTGGTACATACAGACATTCATTCAACTGCAATTGACTGAGGATGTGTGGGGGAGGTGAAAAGCATTTATTCCTGATACAGTAGACATGGTCCACTTACCATAGCTGTATATAAATATAAATTCAAGAATATATAAGCAATAGTCTTTACTACAAAGGAGGACTTCACTTCCTTCTGATGTGGTTTGTGCTGTTGAATCTTTAGATGAGACCCTGGAGAAAGGCAGGGGAGAAGAGGTCCCTTCTGTATACTCTATTGTCCTCCCTAACTGCAAAATGCTCCTTAGCAGTATAGTGTCATCCTGAGATTGGCCTTGAAAAACAGCAGACACACAGACCAAGAAGGTTGAAAGCAAACTCATCCTCTTCCCCCATTGTAGAAGCGGATATGTCTGATCTGGTCTGGTCTGCTAGTGACCAGGTAAATAACAGATCTCCAGAGATCAGAAGAACAGGATGTGGGATTTGTGGGAGGAGTACTCTGTACTGCAGGGGTGTAGGGCTGTGTTCAGGAAGGACCAGTTCCTTTGGTGTGATGGCTGCCAAACACTCTTCAGGGCTTTTTCTGTCTTTGGTGTCCACCTGTTTCACCTAACTCTCATCTGTAGCTCCAAGAAGCTGCAGCATGCACAGTGGCCACACACTGGTAAACTATTTTGGCAGATAAGCCAAACCAGGTTGAGGGTAACCAAGGGTTCTCAAACCCATTGGTGAGTTAGGGGCTTGTCTACCCCAAACATGTAAAGACTTCATCTGGTGGAATGAGTGGATCAGAACAATTTGCTCCATGGCCATGAAGGCAGATGAAACAAGTGATGTGGAGTGCTTAGAGCTTGGTTAGACACTAAAGATGACAAGGTCATCCACGGCATCCTGAGCCGCCACCAGCCATCTTGACTCTGTCCTGCCACTGGGCTATGATGACTCTGGAGTGAGGCAGACAACATTTTGCAACTCTGTCTCACTTAAATCTATTTACACATGAATCAAATGACATCATGCATACCATTTCACTATTATGCCTCAAAGTCTTGTGGCTACAGGTAAGTGATGAAGCAGCAGGGGCAGATGCAATGGGACTTGTAGTGACAACCCTACACACAGGCAGCCCAGCTCATAGGGTCGTTTCTCACTGGAAGCAGCAATGGGACTCAGCAGCCCCCTGGGTGTCTGAGCAGCTTTTTAAGGATCGCACTGCTCACTTCCTGGTGTGAAAAGGGTGGCTAGAAAAGGTGCCCTTAACATTGTCTGCTTATCCAACCCTGCCCTGATTTCCACAGCAGGTGGGGAATCCCACTATGTGGTCAAAACACAAAAAAAATGTACAAAATGTGTGAAAACATCTGCAAAGATGGTTTCACTCACCATCACACTAATAGACAACACAATATCCGGTAGACTTGAAAGAAGAACTGCTCTTGTTGCAAGAGAATTCAACAGGTATCATATCCAAATAGCAGCCCTGAGTGAAACAAGGTTGGCAAGTGAAAGCCAGCTTACTGAAGTGGGAGTTGGATATACCTTTTTCTGGAGTGGATGCAATGAAGGGGAGCACTGAGAAGCCAGCATGGGCTTTGCAATTAGAACTAATCTAATCAGCAAGTAGGTATACCTGCCAAAAGGAGAGAATGACAGGCTCGTGACAATGCAATTGTCACTCGCAGGAAAACGCCATGCCACCATCACCAGTGCCTATGGTCCCACCATGACAAACCCTGATGAAGTCAAAGAAAAATTTTATGAAGACCTAGACACCCTTATTGTCAATGTGCCAAAAGAGGACAAGCTTATAATTCTGGGCAACTTCAATGCTAGAGTAGGCTCAGACTACCAGACTTGGAAGGTAGTCCTAGGGAGGAAGGGAGTTGAAATAGCAACAGCAATGGTCATTTACTACTGAAGACTTGTGCATCACACGACCTTCTCATCACCAACACTGTCTTCCATTTACCTAAATGCATTAAAACTTCATGGATGCACCCTCGGGGCAAACATTGGCATCTAATATACTATGTGATTGTAAGGAAAAGAGACAGACGATGTGAGAGTGACAAAGGCAATGTGTGGTACAGAGTGATGGACTGATCATAGACTTATCCTTTGCAAGCTAAATATTCCCATTCATCAAAAGCACTGCCCCCAAGGCAAAACGACTGCCAGAAGAATTAATGTCAACAAATTAGAGCTCTTCTCTGAGAGTGAACAGTCTGTTGCTGACTTAGAGGGAAAGTTGATCCATCACACAGCTGGCAACAGTGGAGCAGAAAAGGAGTGAGCAGCTGTCAGAGATTTGGTGTACAGTACTGCATTTGCTCATCTGGGTCAGAACACTTGTAAACACCAAGACTGGTTTGATGAAAATGATGGGGAAATTCAGAAGCTGATAAATGAAAAACGTGAACTCCACAGGATTTACCAGCAGGATAGTTCACCCACCTCTAAGAAGGCAGCATTTAATTCCAACAAAAGTAAAGTACAAGCAAAGCTTAGAGAGAGGCAAGATTCCTGGCTCAGTAAGAAGGCAGATGAAATTCAGTTTTATGCTGACAGTAACAATCCAAAGCATTTTTATGATTCCTTGAAAGCTATTTATGGACCAAAAACCTATGGTGCATCACAACTACTCAGTGCTGATGGAGCCACATTGATTAGTGGTAAGGACATGATCCTAGAGAGATGGGCTGAACACTTCCATAGTGTTCTCAACAGACCATCATCTATCAATGCTGAGGTCATTGACCATTTACCTCAGGTTGAAGTCAATCCCTCCTTAGCTGAACTTCCAAGTGAAGAAGAGATTTTGAGGGCCATTAGGCTCCTTTCCTGTGGCAAAGCATTCTATTCCAGCTGAGATTTACATGGTAGGGGGACCATTGCTCATACAAAAGCTGACTGAAATTTTCCAGGGTATATGACTAAAGGAGGTTATCCCCCAGGAATTTAAGGATGTCTCCATTGTCCATCTTTATAAGGGTAAAGGGAATAGATTGTCCTGCAACAACCACAGGGGTATCTCTCTCTCTCTCTCTTAGTTATTGCTGGCAAAATTCTTGCTAGAGTCCTCCTTAATAGGCTGATCCTTCACCTGGAAGATGGTCATATACCTGAGAGCCAGTGTGGCTTCAGAAATGGCTAAAGAACAGTTGATGAGGTGTTTTCTGCCTAACAACTCCAGGAGAAATGCCAGGAGCAGAACAGAGGTTTGTACACAAGATTTATAAATCTGACCAAGGCCTTTGACATTGTTAGTCATGAGGGCTTATGGAAAATTATGTCAAAATTTGGTTGCCTGGAGAGGTTCATCAGTATTGTATGTCACTTTCATGATGGCATATTTTCCCAGGTTCTGGATACTGGACAAACCTCTTGTGTCTTCCCAGTCACCAATGGAGTGAACAGGGCTGTGTGCTTGCTTCCAAGCTTTTTAGCATGTTTTCAGTCATGTTAACAAATGCTTTCAATAAGGATAACACAGCATCAAGATCAACTACCATACTGATGGTAAGTTCTTCAATTTGAAAAGGCTACAAAGCAAGACCAAAGTGGAGGGAGTGTTGGTACATGATTTTCTGTTTGCTGATGATTGTGCACTCAATGCAGCCTCTGAAGCTGAGATGCAAAAAAATTATACATCAATTCTCTGCTGCCTGTGCTAATTTTGGCCTAATAATTAACACTAAGAAAACACAGGTGCTTCATCAGCCACCACCACACCATCCATACATGGAACCATCAGTTACAACAAATGGAGAAGTTTTGAATGCTGTGGAGAAGTTCACTTACCTTGGTAGTATACTTTCCAGGAATGCACACATTGATGATGATGAGGTTGATTTCCAGAGCTAGCTCAGTGTTTGGGAGGCTCCAAAGAAAGGTTTGGGAGAGAAGAGGTGTTAGACTGTTCGGCCTTGAGGCCGAAGGGCTACCTGAGCCTTTTCTTACCTGTCGTCTAGGTCTTCGGGGATCAACCAGATAAACGTGTTGAGAGAAGAGACTTTCCAGAGTCGAACAAGGGTTAGGCTTTATTCAGGATCTTAGTTACATGTGCAGGGTGAATTCTTCCTCAGGAGAGAGGAATCCTCCTCCTCCCAAGGGCCAAAGATCGTACAGCAAGAGGATGGGAGCGGGAGAGAGGAGGGACCTTCTGCCCTCTAAGGGCCCCTCAGCATGAAGAGCACCTTCAGGCTTTCCTGTCCCTACTTAAGCTCTCCCGCCGCATAGTTTGCACCTGAATACTGTGCCTGCTCTCAGCCCTTAGCTAGTCAACAACAGGTGTGCTCAGACCATGGGCCAATCTCAAGGGTGGGATGTTCTCCCAAGCAAGTTTCCCACGGAGAAGAGGCAGAAATGCACGAGATAGCCCGTATCTCATGCCTCAATTCCCAGCTGTTCCCTGGGGGGGGCCTCATGAGAACTCTGAGGTTTAGAAGTCCTCACCTTTACCTGCCCGAGACTGTCCACGTGAAACTGAGCTTACACCCCCAACATTAGACTGACTCCAAAACTGAAGGTCTACAGAGCCGTTGTCTTGACTTCATTGTTGTATGCTTATGAAAGATGAACAGTCAACCAGTGCCATGCCAGGAAACTGAATCACTTCCATTTGAACTGTCTTAGGAAGATCTTGAGGATCACCTGGCAGGCTAAGGTACCAGACACTGAAGTCTTGGATTGAGCTGAACTGCCAAGTATTCAAACTATGCTTCAGATAGCATAACCCCGATGGGCTGGCCACGTTGTTCGAATAGCCAAAAAAGCTATTTTATAGAGAACTCGCATGGGGCAAGTGATCACACAGTGGTCAGAAGAAGCAATACAAGGACACTCTCAAGGTCTCTCTCAAGAACTTTGGATTTGATTATGCAACATGGGAGACACTGGCACAGGACCATTCAGCACGGTGTGCCCACATCAGAAAGGGTGCTGTGCTCTTTGAGCAAAGCAGAATTGAGAGAGCACAAAGTAAACACAGGATGCACAGATTTGGGATATCCACCCCACATATTCATATGGACTATCTGTGCCCAATCTGTGGTAGAGCCTTCTGAGCTCATATTGGTCTGATCAGCCACAGTCAGACACACTGAAATTTCACTTTATCATTGTGATGTCATTTTGGTCCTCTTTGAAGATGAAGGACAACAACCAACCAACCAACTCTGTACTGCATCTTCAAGGATGAGTCTTTCCTTTACAGTGTCACATATGCAACCCTTCCCAGATCTCTGGCTACATATCTGTCAGGAGAAGTCCTTGGGTCCTTTGTTGGCTCTACAACTCCTTTTTGAAAGGTCAATTTCATAGGATCAGCTATAGACAAAATATTATTTTTCAAAAAACCAAACCTTTTTCCCCCTATAGATTGCTAAACCTGGCAGAGCCATGAATGTTTCTGGCTCTGGGAGCATTTTTTGTAGGAAGAAACTAAATGGACTTGAAAATACTCCCTGGAATCAGACCAGACCAGCACGAGTGCAAACCATACCAGCCCAACAAACGCAGACCAGAACAGAGCAGTATGGACAGGACCCAGAACAGGTTTCAGGGAGCCACCAGCAATAGTTCCCAGATTCCTCAATCCACAAACACCACAGGTAGCTTCAAAGGTCAGTGAAAGGGCTCCATTACCCAGGAAAGGTGAGTCTGGACCTCTGGCAGCAGGCACTGCAGCAGCAGCTACCATTTTCACAGCCCTCCACCTAGAGGCCCTGGTGGAAGTGGATGGCTGATCTGATTTCAGTGAGAAGTGGCCCTGTGAGACCTCCACCAAAAATCCCTGGGGGAATTGAGCCACTGATCTGATTCTCAGCCCTGAACTCCAACCAGGAGTGAGGAGGTGCACTAGCCATGGAGCTGGAGGCTGTTATGGTGAGGAAATTGAATTGCAGATTCTGGGCAGAAAAGTTTTTGGTTGCTCCCAGACCAGTGTGCAGGTCAGGAAAGGAGTAAACACTCCCCTTGATTGTGCCACCTAGGAGCTCACTAGAATATGCATTCCTCTCGACAAAAGTCTCAAAAGTCAAGTAGTTACTGAGAAAATGCCCCAAAAAGGGAGAAAAAGTAAGACAATAAGAGCTTATTTTCTCAGTGAACATGGATTTTTCTCCCATCCTTTCTGAAGAGGTAGAACAAAGCATAACATCAGACAAAGTCAAGGCCTCTGTGTCCAAAACCTCCAGAATAAATATGCAATGGTCTCAGGCCATGGAAGAGCTCAAAAAGGATACTGAAAATCAAATAAGAGTGGTGGAGGAAAAATTGGGAAGAACGAGAGCAATGCCAGAAAATCATGAGAAACAAGTCAACAGTTTGCTAAAGGAGACTCAAAAAAATGCTGAAGAAAATAACACCTTTAAAAATAAGCTAACTCAATTGGTGAAAGAGGTCCAAAAAGCCAGTGAGGAGAAGAATGATTTAAAAAGCAAAATTAGCCAAATGGAAAAGGAGATTCAAAAGCTCACTGAAGAAGACAGTTCTTTAAAAATTAGGATGGAACAGATGGAAGCTAATGACTTTATGAGAAACCAAGAAATTACAAAACAAAACCAAAAGAATGAAAAAATAGAAGATAATGTGAAATATCTCATTGGAAAAGCAACTGACCTGGAAAACAAATCCAGGAGAGACAACTTAAAAATTATAGGACTACCTGAAAGCCATGATCAAAAAAAGAGCCTAGACATCATCTTTCATGAAATTATCAAGGAAAACTGCCCTGATATTCTAGAACCAGAGGGTAAAATAAATATTGAAAGAATCCACAGATCAACTCCTAAAAGAGATCCAAGAAGAGAAACTCGTAAGAACATTGTAGCCAAATTCCAGAGTTCCTAGGTCAAAGAGAAAATATTTCAAACAGACAGAATCAGTTTGAGTATTGTGGAAATACAATCAGGATAACACAGGATCTGGCAGCTTCTACATTAAGGAATCAAAGGGCTTGGAATATGATATTCCAGAAGTCAAAGAAACTAGGATTAAGACCAAGAATCACCTACCCAGCAAAACTGAGTATAATACTTCAGGGGGAAAATGCCCATTCAATGATATAGAGGAGTTTTAAGCATTATTGATGAAAAGAACAGAACTGAATAGAAAATTTGACTTTCAAACACGAGAATCAAGAGAAGCATGAAAAAATAAACAGGAAAGAGAAAACACAAAGGACTTTCTAAAGTTGAACTGTTTACATTCCTAAATGTAAAGATAATATTTGTAACTTGTGACTTTTCTCAGTATTTAGGTAGTTGGAGGAGTTACACACACACACACACACACACACACACACACACACACACACATATAAATACAGAGAACATAGGGTGAGTTGAATTAGAAGGGATGATACTTAAAAAAATAAAATAAAATTGAGGAGTGAAAGAGGAATATATCGGGAGGAGAAAGGGAGAAATATAATAGGGTAAATTATCATGCATCAAAGAGCCAAGAAAAACCTTCTTCAGTGGAGGAGAGAAGGGAGGATGTGAGAGGGGAAAAGGGAAACTTACTCTCTTCACATCTGGCTTGAGGGAATGACATACTGAGTTCAGTATGAAAGTATATCCTGCACTGCAGGAGGGTAGGGGAGAAGGCAACAAGTGGGGTGAGGAGGATGATAGAAGGGAGGGCAAATGGGAGAAGGGCGTAATCAGAAGTAAACACTTTTGGAAAGGGACAAGTTCAAAAGAGAGAATAGAATAAATGGGGGGGGCAGCATAGGATGTAGTGAAATATAGTTAGTCTTACACAACATGACTATTATGGAAGTCTTTTGCAAACTACACTTACACAGCTTATATTGAATTGTCTGCCTTCTCAGTGGGGATGGGTGGGGAGGGAGGAAAGGAGAGAACTTCAAATTTAAAGTATTAGGAATGAATGTTGAGAATTGTTTTTGCATACAACTGGGAAATAAGAAATACCGGTAATGGCTTATAGAAACCTAATTTGCCCTACAAGGAAAGAGAGAAGAGGATTAGGGATGGGAGGAGTGTGATAGAAGGGAGGGCATATTGAGGGAAGGGGCAATCAGAATGCAAGACCCTATGGGGTGGGGGGAGGGGAGAGATAGGGAGAAAATTGGGAACTCAAAATTTTGTGGAAATGAATGTTGAAAACTAAAAATAAATAAATAAACTTTAAAGAAAAAAACAAAAAACAAAAAGAAAATACCCCTTGCAGCAAACCTGGATGGGGAGTGCTAAGCTAGTCACTGAGTGGAGGGATCTGGTCAGTGTCAGAGAAGCCCTTTTACTAAGAATCTACAAATTATTGACCCTGACAGGAGTAGTATGCCAAACTGGAAGTGTGTAGTCAACTACACCTGGACTCACTCCCCTGATGTTTTTCAAATTTGTTCTCAGGATGAGGCTACATAGTTTAGTCTCTACAATAGTCAGTTTGGGGCCATTGGTAGATGGAGCTCAATTCAGTGGAACATTAAGGACTCAAGTAGCCCAAGCTAGCCAGCACAGCCTGGGAGTTTGAAACAGCTGAGCAGAGACCTATTTTCCAGAGGACACAGATATTATGAAATCTCTTTCCAAGTAGGAGAAGCATTCATGTGCCTAGCCTGGCTTAGCTTCAAGTACAATGCTGCACAGAATGGGAGGGATGAATGAAGCATTTTCTGGATGTCCCTTCTAAAAATACAGTGGAATTTCTCCTTTTCCTAAAGGACTGAGGAAAGGTGCTAAATATCAACTTAGAAACTGAGGGTCTAGAGACATGACCACTAGAAAATTCACTCTTCCTGTACCCAAATGGCATAGACCTTGCCAATTTCTGCAGAATCATAGAATCTGAGAGCTGGGAGGGTAGAACTCATCAAGGCCTTTTCTTTCCCTTTTTCTCTTCTCCATTTCCTTTTGTTTTGTTTTTAGCTTTAGCCTGACCCAAAACGAAAGATGGAAAAAAGACAAGAGGGATTCCCTGACACAGCCGTTCAAGGAAGAGGGTCTGGCATTGGATCTTTGAGCCACCCACTTTATAACTTCTTTGGGCTGGAGCATTAGTACCAGACTGTCCCAGAGCCTTGCAACAGACACATGAACTCCATTTTGCCTTTGGAAGCATTGTCCCAGCAGAATGATTGCTGCTCAGTGTGGCTCCTTCTGTGCTCCAGAAATCATATGCTTAAACTATGCTGTGGTTTGCAGGGCAGCTTCGATGGTCACTGAAAAGTTGACATACATTGTGCAAAGACACAACCTGTGTGAATGTCTATGAGGCCTTACAGCACATGTGTATTTGCATGTGCTCTGAGCTTTCTGTCAAGGGGAGTGTGGGATAAATGGGCATTGCAAGTTCACTTACTAACATACACAGATGTTTCCATGATTGTATATTCATTGCCTTTGGTTTGTACCTTTGCCCTCTCACCCCCTAGTCCCCGTGACCCTAAACAACACTGACTGGGCACTGTTCAAATGGGTGAAAAAAAGGGAATGTAAAAGTAGGATGGATTGGTCACTGAGGGCCAAGCAACTTGATCCGTCTAAGTACCCTGACTGAGTGGAGAAACAAAGATATCCCTCAGATTTCCATGCAGTCACCAAAACTTTGTCCATACTGTGTGCCCAGCACACGGTAAGTGCTTAACAAATGTTTGTTGCCTTTCTTACTGCCTGGAAGGAAGCAGAATCAGCTAAATTTTCCCTGAGGTCCAGCCTCCCCAGCCAGGCTTTTCTGCCAAGGGACACAAGCATAATCAGAGATGACAGAGGGGACAGTGGAAGGGCCCACATTGCACAGAAGCTTGGTGAGAGGGAAGCTTACAGGTCATCTAGTCCAAGAAGTTCCTAGGGCTCATTCTTTCCCAGGAGCTGGATGATGTCTGCTTTAAATAGTGGCCCATTGTGTTCCCCATGAGAAACACTTAATTCAGGCTCACTGATCACCATGGCCTCTGAGGGGAAAGGATCCCATATTTAGAGATTGAGTTCCTCATCAAGATAAAATAAGTGAAGCACAGATCATTGATGTCATCATTGTCCAGGTGACACATCATGTCTTCTGCCTTCTCTCACTGTCCCAAAGTGGGACTTTGAAAGATTAGCCAGATGACTGCAGTGCCAGGATCTGCTCTCTGATTCAATGGCTCATTAATGAAACATGAAGTCCCAGAGCTCTTGTCCGAAGCGTGGATTGTGGGAGCCCTCTCTCTACCTTCTCCCTACCTCTTACTCTGGGAATTTTTGTCCCTGAGGTGAAAGATACAATTGCTAGCAGCATCCTATCCAAAGTCATTTTCTAATTCTCTGCTCTAGGAAGAGGTGGGATGTGGAGAAGTGGGAATGAATCCCCACCTGCCTGATATTTTGTATGAATGTCACCTGGGGCAAAGGTCACCTAATCCTTTTCATATACCACTTCAGTCTCCATTTATTTCCAAAATAACATTCAGTCATATGGAACCCCTCCCCAATCCTTCTCCTTATCTTTGCCTTATTTCTTTCTTACAAATTTCTTTTTCTGTCCAGTTATCAGTCCTACCACTCCCACCATGCCAGCCCCATTGCCTGCTGAAGTTGGTTCTCCCAACTGCCTGCACACCCCCTGCTGTACTTCCCAACCCCAACCTCTGGGGGGATATCTGCAGAACTCTGCAGGTCAGTCAACTCAGGACCCCTCAGTGGCCTTTGGTAAATGAGTAGACCTCAGAAGGGAACCATTTTGGGGGACTTGTCCTCAAACTCTGCAGTGTGCCAGCCTCAATCTAAGCTTGCAGGCAAATGTCATGATTTTGAAAGTTCAAAATTGGGAGATGGGGCTGGGTAATAAGAGGGACTGCTTTTCTCTCCTTTGTCAAGGGCTCTGTTAACTTTCATTTTCAGGGAGCTGGGTAGGGATTTAGAATGACCACTCATTTGAGTGATGGAAACACTGAGATGAAGGAGTGAAGGGACTGAGTTCCCAACTTCCTTCCAGTGCTGCTCACCCCTTGGTTACTCCCCTCTTCTCCAGAATGCTGTGAGAAAGGATCAGCCATCAGGAGAGAATGTTAAGGTTATCTTCTCTTTCAAAGGCATTTGCATTTCTTCCTTGTTAGAGGCGTGTCAGCAAATGTGAGAAACGTGGTTTTTTGTTTGGTTTTGTTTTTTAACTTCTTTCTTGTTATTTTTTAAATGGTTTTAAAATTTATTTTAAATTTAAAGACAAAATAAGAAAAAAAACAGTTGCCATTCATACAATGGAACATATGAAAAGATTCAGTACAAAGGAATAAATTTCCATTTCAAGAAAACATGTAATAAATACTACACATTATTTTCAGAGCTGTCCATATATTCTTTGCTTCCTTGTTTTTCTTTCATTTTCTACTGTGTACTTTTTACTTTATTTTTTTCCTCCTTCTTCTCCCCACTGACAGAAGGCACATTTATACATACACACCTACACATATGCACATATACATATATGCATAGATATCTATAATCATACACATATATACATATATATTCATACACATATAGGTAAGCTACAAACTATGCTTATTTTCACTTGTGCTCTGTTTCTCTGAAGGTGGATAGCATCTTCTTTCATAAGTCCAAGTCTTTCCTAAATCCACCAGCTCATCATTTCCTACACCACAGCAATATTCCAACTTTATACTGCCTGATTATTTTCAGTAGTTTAAAACAATATTGATTAATATGGCTGACATGTAGTGTAGTTCCTCTATTTTTCTCTTTTGATTAAATCTATTTTAGCTTTAACTTTGTCTGAGATCAAGATTGCTACCTCTGCTTTCTGTTTTGACATAATAAAGTCTATTTGTGACTTTCATGTATGCGAATCTCTCATTTTTATAGCCTTTCTTGAAAGCAACATATTGGTGAATTCAAATTTTTAATATGCGTTTCCATTTTATGGGTGAACTCACCCTATTCACATTCTAGACTATAATTATTTGTTTGTTTCCTCACGGTCCTTTTTCTTAGGCATCCTCACTCCTCTGCTTTACTTCTACCTGCTACTTTGTCATTCTGTTCCGTAACCTACCCCACCCTTTCATGAATTCCTCCCTTATTCTCTTCCCTTGCATTCTTGTTTCTGTCTGAATTTGCAAGATTTTTATATCCTTACAAATATATCTGTTGTTCCCTCTTTATCCCATTCCTGTTCACTTACCCACCTTTCTACACCCACTTATTCTCTCCCCCTCTTATTTCTGTATAAATTTAGAAAACCTTTATACCCTTCCAAATGTATATGTTGTTCTCTCTTTAACTCAGATCTCATATGAGTAGGGTTCCCTCTAAGCATACCTCCCTTGTGCTCTCCCTACTCTGTATACCTTTATCCTCATTTCTTCCTGAATACACCCAGATAGATAGATAGATAGATAGATAGATAGATAGATAGATAGATAGAAAGATAGATAGATAGATAGATAGATAGATAGATAGATAGATAGATAGATAGATAGATAGATAGATAGATATGTATATACGTATGCATGTATGTATTGTTCTTTCTTTAACCTATTCCCAAAGAGAGCAGGGTTTTAGAACTACCAGCCCTGCTCTCCCATCCTCTGTATGAATTCTTCTTCCATCATTTGTATGAGATACTCTTTTACCTTTCTGTATACCATTTTGTTTTTTAAAATCACATCATAATCAGCTTTACCATAATCTTTCTTTCAAACTACCCACTTACTGATAACAATTTCAGACATATGGTTTACATTTCCATGAATAAGAAGTAAACAATCTGTCCTTATTGAGTCCCTTGTAAGTTATTCTTTAATGTTTATCTTATATTCCTCTTGGATCTTGTGTGTCAAATTATCTATTAAGTTCTGATCTTTTTGCAACAAAATTCTGAAAGTCTGTCAATTTGTTGAATATCCATTTTTTTTCATTCAGAATTATATTTATCTTTGCTGGATATGATATTGTCAGCCACAATCCCAGTTCTTTTGCTCTTTGATATACAGTGTTTCAAGAGATGCAGTGTTTTAATGTAGCTGCTACTAGGTTTTGTGTAATTCTAATTGTGGCTCTGCCTTATTTGGATTTTTTTTTCTTGTTGCTCATAATATTTTCTCCTTAACTTCGGGATTTCTGTATTTGGATTTGATATTTCTGTACGTTTTCCTCTTTGGATCTCTTTCACGTAGTGATAAGTGAATTTTTTCTATTTATATTTTCCTTCTTGATCTAATGCTGAAGCATTAATAATTTTCTTTATTTTATTATTGTATCTAGATTCTTTTTTTTACCATAGCTTTAAGATAATCTGATTATTCTTATGTTTTCTCTTCTTGTTCTGTTCTCCAGCTGAGTTGTATTTTTAATGATATATTTCACATTCTCATATAGTTTTTTCATTCTTTATATTTTATTTATTTGTTGATCTCATAACTTTACTGGCTTCTCCTTGCCCAATTCTTATTTTTAGGAAGTTTTCTTCCTATAAAAAATTTGGGAGGACTCCTTCTTTCCCAATTTTTTCCAAATAGTCTATATAATATTGGAATTAATTGTTCTTGAAATGTTTGATAGAATTCACTTTTTTTTAAAGTTTTTTTTTAAAGTTTAATAAAAAAAATCCCATACATATTGTGAAGTCCTAAATGAAGAAACATCAAAAATGAAAAGGAAACAGTACAGAGAGAGACACAATGGAGCTGTAGAACCAGCATCACGAGTCAAGCCCCAGGTTTCAGATCTGACACCATCAGGAGCCCTCTTAAAAATAAATTACAAAAAGACTGTTTGAAAACAGATTAAATGTGATTGCTTCTGAGATGCCTACATGGCTTGTGCAAACTAAAGATCAGTCCATGAACTAGCTGCCTTGGGGACATATTTGGGCATCAGTTCATTAATTTTTGTGAATGTAGTCTGATTTTTCAGCACAGCCTTTACACACTGTACCCCAGTCATCCAGGATCTTCTTCAACTCAACTCTTGAGTTTCTTCAGATTTGCCGTGCTCAGATCAATCTGTTTATCATACTTGAGCTCACAGACTCTACTGTCTTTCTTCTTTAACTTCTCACAGATCTTCTCAACAGGAATGTGATGGCTAAGAGACTTGGAGACTTCATTGATGATCTTAGTGGCTGCATCACCAGTGGCTCCAATGTAATAACACAAATGGTTTTATTTTCCTTTTACATCATTGCAAAACTTCATAAGTTCCTTTTCAATGTTGCTTGGCGAAAATATAACATCTCTGTCTTTAAGGTCTTGGTAAAATTTTTCCAGAAAAGAAATGCATACTGAACTAGGTTGCCGGCCATGTGGGTGGAGAGAACAGCCTTAATATTGAAGGATCTGAGACAACTCAAAAGGCCTCCTCAATGAGGAAATGGTTCAGAGGACTGTTTTGGGTGATGGGCTAATATGAATTGACTCTAAAAACACAACAATTCTTCACAGTCCCCCAGCCAGAGGGCGCAGCTGCCTCCCAGCAGCACCGTAAGGACCAGCACCACCGGCAGCCCATGAGAGGCCCACATCCTCCTGCTCCTGCCACCACTCGGACCACAATTCACTTTTAAATCCATCTGACCCTGGAAATTTTTTCCTAGGGAGTTCATTGATAGCTTGTTCAATTTCTTTTTCTGAGATGGGGTTATTTTAGTATTCAAATTCCTCTTTCATTAATCTGGGCAATTTATATTTTTTAAAATAATCATCTATCTCATTTAGATTATTGAATTTATGGGCATAGTAAATTCTTATTGTTGTTTTAATTTCCTCCTCATTGGAGGTGATTTCACCCTTTTCATTTTTGATATTTGTAATTTGGTTTCCTTATTTATTTTTTTTAATCAAATTGACTAAAGGTTTCTTTTTTTTTTCAAATCAAATTGACCAAAGGTTTATCAATTTTAATGGTTTTTTTCATAAAATCAACTCTTACTTTTATTTATTAGTTCAATAGTTTTTTTAATTTCAATTTTATTAATCTCTTCTTTGGTTTTCAGTATTTCTAATTTGGTACATAGGTGGGGATTTTGAATTTGTTCTTTTTGTAGCTTTTTCAGCTGCATGCCCAAGTCATTGCTCTCCTCTTTCTCTATTTTATGCATGTAGGCATTCAAAGCTATAAAGCTTCCCCTAAGAACTGCTTTTGCAATATCCCATAAGATTTGGTAGGTTGTCTCATTATTGTCATTCTCTTGAATGAAGTTGTTAATTGTTTCAATGATTTATTGTTTAACTCTCTCATTCTTTAAGATGAGATTATTTATATTCCAATTAATTTTTGGTCTATCTTTTCATGGCCTTTTACTACATAGGATTTTTATTGCATTATGATCTGAGAAGGATGCATTGACTATCTCTGCCTTTCTGCATTGGACTGTGAAGATTTTATGCCCTAGTACATGGTCAATTTTTGTATATGTGCCATGTACCACTGAGAAAAAAGGTATATTCCTTTCTATCCCCATTCAATTTTCTTTTTTTTGGTTTTGCAAAAGACTTCCATAATAGTCATGTTGTGTAAGACTAACTATCCTGCCCCCCCATTTATTCTGTTCTCTCTTTTGACCTTGTTCCTCCCCAAAAGTGTTTACTTATGATTATGCACTTCTCCCATTTGCTCTCCCTTCTATCATCCCCTTCACCCCACTTGTCCCCTTCTCTCCTACCCTCCTGTAGTGCAGGATATACTTTCATACAGAACTAAGTGAGCATGTCATTTCCTCAAGCCAAATGTGAAGAGCATAGGCTTCCCTTTTTCCCTCTCCCATCCTCCCTTTTCTCCTCCACTGAAGAAGGTTTTGTTGTCTCTTTGATGTGTGATAATTTACCCCATTCTATTTCTCCCTTTCTAATCCCAATATATTCTCTCTCACCTCTCAATTTTATTTTTTTAGATATCATCCCTTCTTATTCAACTCACCCTGTGTTCTTTGTCTGTATGTGTGTGTGTATGTGTGTGTGTATATAATCCCTCCAACTACTCACATACTGAAAAAAGTCTCAAGAGTTACAAATATTATCTTTACATTTAGGAATGTAAACAGTTCAACTTTAGAAAGTCATTTACATTTTCTCTTTCCTGTTTACTTTTTCATGCTTCTCTTGATTCTTGTGTTTGAAAGTCAAATTTTCTATTCAGTTCTGTTCTTTTCATCAATAATGCTTAAAACTCCTCTATACCACTGAATGACCATTTTTCCCCCTGAAGTTATACTCAGTTTTGCTGGGTAGGTGATTCTTGGTCTTAATCCTAGTTCCTTTGACTTCTGGAATATCATATTCCAAGCCCTATGATACCTTAATGTAGAAGCTGCCAGATCCTGTGTTATCCTGATTGTATTTCCACAATACTCAAACTGTTTCTTTCTGTCTGCTTACAATATTTTCTCCTTGACCTAGGAACTCTGGAATTTGGTTACAATATTCCTACGAGTTTCTCTTCTTGGATCTCTTTTAGGAGTTGATTTGTGGATTCTTTCAATATTTATTTTGCCCTCTGGTTCTAGAATATCAGGGCAGTTTTCCTTGATAATTTCATGGAAGATGATGTCTACGCTCTTTTTCTGATCATGGCTTTCAGGTAGTCCTATAATTTTTAAACTGTCTCTCCTGGATTTGTTTTCCAGGTCAGTTGTCTTTCCAATGAGATATTTCACATTATCTTCTATTTTTTCATTCTTTTGGTTTTGTTTTGTAATTTCTTGGTTTCTCATAAAGTCATTAGTATTCCATTCTAATTTTTAAGAACTATTTTCTTCAGTGAGCTTTTGAACCTCCTTTTCCAGTTGGCTTATTCTACTTTTTAAATCATTCTTCTCCTCATTGGTTTTTTTGGACCTCTTTTGCCAGTTGAGTTAGGCTTTTTTAAAGGTGTTATTTTCTTCAGCATTTTTTGGGGTCTCCTTTAGCAAACTGTTGACTTGCTTTTCATGATTTTCTGGCATTGCTCTCATTTCTCTTCCCAATTTTTCCTCCACCTCTTTTATTTGATTTTCAAAATTCTTTTTGAGCTTTTCCATGGCCTGAGACCATTGCATATTTATTTTGGAGGTGGACACAGAAGCCTTGACTTCTGATGTTATGCTTTGTTCTTCCTCATCAGCAAGGATGGGAGAAAATACCTGTTCACCAAGAAAGTACTCTTCTATTGTCTTACTTTTTCTCCCTTTTGTGGGCATTTTCTCAGCCAGTTACTTGACTTTTGAGACCTTTGTTGAGAGGAGGGTATATCTTGGGGAGGAGTAAGTTCTCACTTTCTCCAAGGTGGCACAATCAAGGGAGAGGTGTTTACTCCTCTCCTGATCTGCACACTGATCTGGGAGCAACCAAAAACTTTTCTGAAATTGAATTTCCTCACCACAACAGCCTTCAGCTACATGGTCAGTGCTCCTCCTCACTCTTTGTTGGAGCTCAGGGCTGAGAATCAGATCAGTGGCTCAATTCCCCCAGGGGCTTTAGGCAAAGGTCTCCCAGGGCTGTCACTCAGGGCTGAGATTAGATCAGCCCTTCAATTCCCCCAGAGACCCTAGATGGAGGGCTCCAAAAATAGTAGCTGCCAGAGCCCTCTCACTGACCTTTGAAGCTGTCTGTGGGGTTTGTGGGCTGAGGAATCTGGGAACTGTTCCACTAGTCTGTTCTTCTCATGCTTTTCTATGCTCATTGTGCTAGTCTGTGCTCATCATGCTAGTCTGGTCTGCCCCCCTCCCCCAATTCAATTTTCTCCAGAGATCTGTCATATCTACCTTATAAAGAGTTTTATTCACATCCTTAACTGCTTTCTTGTTTATTATGAGGTTAGATTTATCAAGTTCAGAGAGGGGGAGGTTGAGGTCCCTCAATAGTATAGTTTTGCTGTCTATTTCTTCCTGTAACTCCCTTAACTTCTCCTCTAAGAATTTGGATGCTATACCACTTGGAGCATATATGTTTAGTAATGATATTGCTTCGTTGTCTATGGTGCCTTTTAGCAGGATATAGTTTCCTTCCTTATCTCTTTTAATTAGATCTATTTCTGCTTTTGCTTTGTCTGAGATTAGGATTGCAACCTCTGCTTTTTTTACATCAGATGAAGCACAATATATTGTACTCTAGCCTTTTACCTTTACCCTGTATCCCTCCATTTCAAATGTGTTTCTTGTAAACAACATATTTTTGGATTATGGGTTTTAATCCATTCTTCTATCTGTCTCCATTTTATAGGAGAGTTCATCCCATTCACATTCACAGTTATGAATACTATCTATGACTTTCCCTCCATCTTCTTTCCCACCGTTTGTGCTTTTAGTTCTCCCTTCTACCTTCCCCTCCACAATAGTTTTAACTCTTGACCACCACCTCCCACAGTCTTCCCTTCCTTCTTTCAGCCCTTCTCCCTTTTACTCCCCTTTACCCTTACTACTTCTTCTCTCCCTTTTAGCCTCCCCTACACTTTCTTCCCCCCTTCCCCTCCTACTGCCTATAAAGCTAGTTACATTATATTATGTACTTAAGTTTGTCATTCCCTCCTTCAATCAAATCAGGTGAAAGTACCTCTTAAACAATGCTCATCTACCTCCCCACTTTCCTTCTACTGTAATATAATTTTGTGCCTCTTCCTGTGATGTAATATACCATTTTCTACCTCCTCCTTGTCACATCTCCTGTTACAATCCCTTTTCACTCTTAAATCACATTTTCAACATCACACTATTTACTTTATACTCACTCCCTCTACATGTATCTCTTTTATATTTCATAATAAAAATACAATTCTCAAATATCATCTTCCCTTATATGGATGTAAACAGTTTGTCCATATTGAGTAACAAGTTTTGGGGTTTTTTTCCCGTTTACCTTTTTATGCTTCTCTTGTGACCTGCGTTTGAAAATAGAATTTTCTATTGAGTTCTGGCCTCTTTATCAGGAAGGTCTGGAAATCCCTTATTTAACTGAATGTCCATCTCCTTGCATAAAATATTATGCTCAACTTTGCTGGGTAATTGATCCTTGGTTGTAGTCCCAGCTCCTTTGCCTTATGGAATATCATAATCCAATTCCTTTGATCTATTAATGTACAAGTTGCAAGGTCCTGTGTGGTCCTGACTGTGGCTCTTTGATATTTGAATGGTTTCTTTCTGGCTGCCTGTAGTATTTTCTCCTTCACTTGATATTTCTGGAATTTGGCAACAATATTCCTTGGTACTTTTAGTTTGGCATCCCTTTCAAGAGGTGAATGGTGGATTCTTTCGATGACTATTTCGCCCTCTGAATCTAGGACTTCTGGGCAGTTTTCCTTGATGATTTCTTTGCAGATATTGACCAGGCTCCTTTTTTCATCATAATTTTCTGGAAGGGCAATAATTTTTAGATTTTTCTCTCCTGGATCTATTTTCTAGGTTAGTTGTTTTTTCCAATTAGATATTTTACATTTTATTCTATCTTTTCATTCTTTAGATTTTGTTTGACTAATGCTTGATATCTCATAGAGTCATTAGCTTCTACTTGCTCAATTCCAATTTTTATCAAATTGTTTTCTTCAGTTAACTTTTGCATCTCATTTTTCCATCTGTCTAATTATTCTTTTTAAGGAATTATTTTCTCCAGTTAGTTTTTATACTTCCTTTTCCATTTGTCCAATTTTCCCAGTTAGGTTTTGAGCTTCCTTGTCCAATTGTCCAGTATTTCTTTGTAAGGAGCTGTTCTCTTCAGTGAATTCCTTTTTCATACTTTTAAAATCATTGGCCAGTTTTTCTTCTATTTCTCTAATTTGGCTTTTACAATCCTTCTTTAGCTCTTCCAAAAGCGCTCTTTGTACTTGTGACTACTTCATAGTCCCTTCTGAAGTTTCATATGAGAGTACAGTCACAATGCTAACTTCTATGGTATCTGTGTTTTAGTCCTTGTCCCCATAGAAAGATTCTATGGTCTTTTCTTTCCTGCTTTGCTTCTTACTCATGATGATGAGGCTTTGTGTGTTGTCACCTCTGATTCTTTCACCTAGAAGCTAAAGAAGCTGGTGCTGAGCTGGCTGGTGTGAGAAAGCAAAGGCCAGCTGAAATCCTTTTGTGTTTCCCCAGATTTGTCCTGGGACTGACTTATTAAGTGTGGTGGAGGCATGGTCTGGCCTTGGGAGGTCTCCTCTGCTGAGCTGGAGCATAGTCAAGCTCAGTGGTTGGTGATCCCAGCTGCTTTAGTATCTTCCCATTTTCCCTGGTGTGCTGAGGCATGCCTGGGGTCCTAGTGTTGGTGGCTATGAGGCTCCACTCCCCTTGGGCTCCAAATCTCCTCCTGGTTCACTAAGGTAGGGCTGTGTGGGACAACTCTGGTCCTGCACTAGTCCCCTTCTCCCCCAGCCAGAGGGATCCTCCTTAACTATTTTCCTAGCCTCATGTTCTAAAAGATTGTTTGCCCCTTCTGCTGATCCCACTAATCCAGGATTTTTCTGTGGAAATATTTTATGATTCTTTCAAGGTCAAGAAGGGGAGGGAGAGAAAGAGAGAGCATTTACTGATCACTCTGCCATTTTGACTCCCGGAAATTCAAGTAGGTGACTTACAGACATTTATTCTGTGGGCTGATAGTCTCAGGAGCAGCTGTTGCAGACACCTGGGGCTATGCAGCTCTCATTTGCTGGGTTCCGCTGGACTCCTCTCGTGGGCAAATATGCCCAAGATTCCAAAGTGTAGCCACTGCCTCAGCCCACCCGGGGTCTGAGGGAAAACTGGGTACCAGTGAATAACAGTGTGGCAGAAACTAGGCATAGACCAATATGTGACACTGTACACAAGAATAAAGTCCAAATAGGTACATGATCTAGGTATAATGATTGATACTATGGACAAATTGGTGGATCAAGGAATAGTGTACTTATCAGATTTATGGAGAAGGGAAGAATTGTTGACTAAACAAGAGATAGAAAGCATTATGAAGTGTATAATGGATAATTTTGATTACATTAAACTGAAAAGTTTTTGCACAACCAAATTCAATGCAACCAAGATTAGGAGGGAAGCAGAAAACTGGGAAATAATTTTTCCAACTAGTGTCTGTGATAAAGGCCTCATTTCTAAAATATATAGAGAACTGAGTCAAATGTACAAGAATACAAGTCATCCTCCAATTGATAAATGGTCAAAGGATATGAACAGGCAGTTTTCAGAGAAAGAAATTAAAGCTATCTATAGTCATATGAAAAAATGCTCTAAATCACTATTGATTAGAGAGATGCAAATCAAAGCAACTCTGAGATACCACGTCACACCTATTAAATTGACAAACATGACAGAACAGGAAAATGATAAATGTTGGAGAGGATGTGGGAGAGTTGGAACACTAATTTATTGTTGGTGGAGCTGTGAGCTCATCCAACCATTCTGGAGAGCAGTTTGGAACTATGACCAAAGGTGTACAAAAATGTGTATACTCTTTGACCCAGCAATACCGCTTCTAGGACTGTATCCTCAAGAGATCATAAAAATGGGAAAGGGTCCCACATGTACAAAAATATTTATAGCAGCTCTCTTTGTGGTGGTCAAAAACTGGAAATCAAGGGGATGCCCATCAATAAGTGAATGGCTGAATAAATTGTGGTATATGAATGTAATGGAATACTGTTTTGCTATAAGAAATGATGAACAGGAAGACTTCTGAGAGGCCTGAAAAGACTTATATGAACTGATGCTGAGTGAAAGGAGCAGAACCAGGAGAATTTTGTACACAGAACCAACCACAGTGTGACAGGAATTTTTCTAGTATACTTAGTACTTCATTGCAATGCAAGGACTTAAATAATTCCCAGCAATCTCTTAAGGCAAAATCCACATCCAGGAAAAGCACTATGGAATTTGATTGCAGAATGAAGCAGATCATTTTCTTTTGTATTATGTTTTGGTTTGTTTTATGATTTCTCCCATTCATTTTAATTCTTCTATGTAATATGGCTAAGGTGAAAATGTATTTAATAGGAATGTATGTGTAGAACCTACATAAAACTGTATGCCATCTCAGGGAGGGAGTAGGAAGGTAAGGGGAAAAGTGGGGAGGGAGGGGGAAAATCTAAGATATATGGAAGTGATTATAGAACACTAAAAACAAATAATAATAAAAAAGAAGGATGGGGTTTCTTAAACTGTTTTCTGAAGTTTGGCTCTCCTGTGATGCTGTCCCCTGGCCATGTGATTTCATGTTGTCCTCTCTAATTGGCCTTTCCTCACACAGCTCCTTGAGCCTGCGTATTAGTTTCTGAACCTTATCACCTAGGACTGTGGAAAACAGAACTTTCTTGTTTCCCACAAAATCCCCCCCCCTTTTTAAATTAACATTGCTGTTTTGCCACCTAAATTCCATAAATACCTCCTTATATTTTTTCCCCTATGAATTCTTCCCTTCATATGAATATGATAGTGAGCAAAGTTGATCGACACATTGACAAATTACAAGGGGGCAGCTCCCTTTCATAAGTACAAATACAGAGATTCAAAATACAAAGGTCAATGAATTATTCATTCAGAGGTTTCATCTCATACAGTAAACTGGGGAGGAACATCATCTGATGCAGTTTTCTGATCTGGATGCTCCTTCAAGTCAGCTTCGGCACAGCATGTCAGCATCTTCTTTCCTTTGTCTCCTTGTAGAAATCCAGATGTCCACTCTATTACAAAACTGACCTTAATACAATTTTAGATGACCATTCCTAAGTTTTACACACTTATCAGTCTTACAAAATCAAAACTAGAACTTTGGACAATTGTCATGTTAAAGAAATTCACATTAGAACCCAGCTTTTACATTTAACGTTAATTCATATTCATTTCCCACATCAGGAGGATGAGATTTCACTAAGGAGTCAATAACAGGCTCTAGTACTTACATAAATACAATAAAGGATCATTTTTAGCATGGTATATATCATCTCATCAAACAATTCCAACTTCTGGTCATTTGATGCTTCTTTTAAAGCATTTACAATATAGACCACAAACAATTTTTCTTTCAACATTAATCAACTGAAAGAAACAATAACTATGTATGCTAACTTCACAATTCCTTGACCTGATTGTTTCCACACTATTACTAAGAATTAAAGGACCCTAACATATTGCTGTAAAGTCTGAAATCCTAAGCTTAATTTTAGTAGTTTAATTTTATACTTAACCTCAGATGTTCCTCTACCAGGAACATCTATTATTTAATAGATCTGGTATTAAGCTTACAAAACTTTTGATTGTAGGAAATTGTCCCTAAGAGTAGGGACATTAAAGGGAAACAACATCTCCTTAACTTCATGTCAATTCCAGGCAGGAGTAGATTGTCAACTGGAATTCAGCCAGGCTTAAAGTCTGCCAGGTGTTAGTGGGGAAACTGAGTCAGGAGAATCCTACTTCAGCCCAGGCTAAACAGCTGCTCTCTCAACATTCCCATGAGATCACCTCTTTGCAGTTCATACTAGCATCTCACAGGCTCACTGGTATCATGGATCAGTGGCTCAGATCACTTTTCTTGCTTTACATACCTGGAGTTAGACTAAGAATAACAGTCAGTTAATAGTCCCATAAAATCTCAAAATGACAAGCTGCAATAATCAGTTTCATGTATGACCATAATTTAACATTGGCTAAGGAACATCTTTTGAAGCAAGTCTTAAGTAGCTTGCATGCCTTTCTATACTTTTTCTAGTTCCTAATTAAATAACAGTCATAAAATCAAATTTACCATTAAAAACAGAAGTTATTGCTCTAATAGATGTATATCTGTTTCCCAAACTACTCTATCCCTTTCTGACCCTGTTCAGTATAAAAGAATGAGCTACACATATGATAACTTCAAACACTAACTTCACTTTGTGTTCATGAACTCAATTCATATTAAAACAGAAACATTTAACTTTTTCATCAATGTCAAATATTACCAGAGGTTACCTGCCTCTAAGAAACTTAGACTGAAATTCTTTTCTCTAAACTGAAGATGTCTCTTGATTTAGTCTCAGTAATTAATTCAGTCAATTGTTTTTACCCAATTGGTCATTTTAACATGTAAAAACCTTATTCCAAGTTTGAACCTTTGTCCCTTACCCAAAAGTGTTTCGGTCCCATTTGTCTAGAAGGGCCCTGGAAATCCTCACCTTGAAGGCTCCTTGGATTTCCCCATGTGAACTGACTCTCCTGAGGCCCATAAGCTTTTCTCTGTCACTATGCCCTATCAATCCAATTCTCCAGGCTATTGGTCACTCCCATCAAGATTATACCTGGAACCGCCAGACCACCTGGGGCCTCCCTTCCTCAGTCAGGGTCTCCTACCTTGATCCCTCTGTAGATAACAAATTTTGACTTTCTTTAGCTGAAAGAAGGCTTGTGTTGAATTCATTTGAGCAGGACCCAGTGTGTTACTATTTTGACGGGGTGGTTGTCCCAAGTAGCCCTAACCTCAACAATTCCATACAATTACAGTTAACTTTAAGTATCAATCTTGTTCTACAGAACAATGATACAACATCACATTAATACTTTGGTTTCCTTTTCTTTGTCTAATTTTTCCCATTACATTCAGAAAGTATGTTCCCAGGGATTTCATCTTTTACAAGACCATACCAGAGTACTCATTTACCCAATTAATTAAAACAGCAAGGTTCCACTACTTGCATGTGCTTACATCTTAAACTGCTTTGATTATAGAAACATGCCATGAAGATAAAAAGCAAGAACCTAATTAGATAGACTCTCCACTTTATAACCAGACTCAAAAATAGTCAAGTGGGAAAATATTTCTTTTCAAAGGACCACAATGGGGAAACTGGGCCAGAAGGATTCCATCCCAGGCTAAGGACAAGATTGTGCCCTGAGGCAAACTTCTGCCTGTAACAGTCACATTCCTCTCTGAGTATGATTCCAGAGGCTTATACATTAGACGGCAGGCTTCACTAATCAAAAGTTTTACCAGGACTCACATCTTAAATTTGTCCTAAAAACCAATCACTAGAGATTATTTATCACTGAAACAAATTCCATATTTAGGAACTCCATCTGAGTTCAGATCAGATCTTAAAAAGGCCTTCTACTGTAATGACTGGACCTCAAAAGAAAAGGGAGATGGGGCCAGAAGACTGTCTTAAAATTTACCACAGAGCTTTCTGGAGCCATAAAATTCCTGATCTTCCTTATCTTGTTCCTTATCTTCCACCCCCCCTCCATAAAATCTGAAGTTATTATGACAAATTTCCTTTCAAAAATAATACAAAAGATTTTACAAAACATTTCTTCATACAACAAATACTTTCCTCTCCTAAGAACAGTTTACAATTTATCACAAAACCCTCATGAACCTAACTAGCAAAAATTACAAGATCTAAAACCAAGGCCTTTGCACATTTGCCCATAATCTTCCTTTTACAAACAATCTTTGGTAAATGCTTGATTCACAACAAAAACAATTTTAGCTAAAACTTCCTTCTTAATAGAAGAAATAAACTTTTTAACATGCTTAATATATCCTTAGATGGAGCAGGCTTGAAAATCACACGCATATATAAAAATATATACGTTTTTTTTTTAAGGATTCTCATTTTCTCAACAGGAATTCTACAATACAGAAACTCTTACACAGAATTCATAACAGCTTTTTTAACCAATTCATCATTAATTTAACAATGTAATTCCTCACATAACAACATGTATATTTACTTAAAAATCTAAACTATTTCAGTGTACTTAAAACTTAAAATAAGCCATTACTCATTAAGGTGAATGGATTTCCACATCACTTTGCACAATAATTCATTTCCTTGCTAACATGTCAGCACACTCTATTACCTGATATCCCTTCAGAGAGTCTTTTCAAATTTAATTGAGCTATTACTTATCAAATGTAGTTACATCATTTTTCTGTCTTCTTAAAATATTTCCTCACACCCTCACTACTTACTGAAACCACCTGAAACTGGCCCATCCAGAACTATTCAAACCTTCTTATCTGCCTTCCATATTTTCAATCAAAACATTTATCTTTCCAAGTCTCTCAGTCTCATTACTCAGATTATCCAGTTCCTCCACATCTTAACTATAATTGTCTGCACTGGAATACCCTTCTTTCTTAAAGCAAAGAAGTTAACTCTACCATCATATAGCAAACATCAGCATTTTCACTGCTTATTTATAATCAAATACAAGTTTCAAATTATCAAATTTCTACACATCCTTTTAAAATCCCTATATATATATATATAACAAACTCCAAATTTAAAAATTGTGTACCTATTCCAATAGATTAATGTTGCATTGAATATATACCCATCCTTGTGTTAAGCACTTTAAAATCATAAATGCTGAAGAACAATATATTTTTTTGCTTAATCCTGATAGGAAGAGCATTTTCAGATGCTGCTCTGTATTCCTTCAGGACAGATTTTTTAACTTCATTCTTATCAAATCTGGATTTATAATGACTAATGATAAATATTTTAGCCCTCCTTTTTTTCAAATACTCTTACTACTTAAAAGAAAACTTTATTTATAACTTCCCATAATCTCTTTTTTACTCTACTTCCTTAAAGAACTGAAAAGCCATCTTCCAGTTCCCCTCCCCCCTCCCAGGCCTACCAGACAAGCTTTCCCATTCTCATTCCAGCTTTTAAATCATATGGGGGAGGGGGAGGCAACCTTCCCCTTGTCCACGTGGTCTGAGCACATGGACAGAGTTAATGCTTCTAAAAGAAATCACTGAAATTCTAAAGTGAATTCACAATTTTAAACACATTGTCTGGTATCAGATATATTTACTCAATTTAAATATAAAGTACAGATTTTAGCTTTGAGATCTCATTAAATCAAAAATCAACTTTTCACTCCAGACAGCCAGTATTTTACTCTGCAAATTTCCATTACAAAAGAGATCTTCCTTTAGGTGAGGTAGGGAAAGGTCTGCCACTCCTGTATCTGAAGCAGAAAGACCTTCCCAGATTAAAAAAAAAAGTTTTGAATCAGATTAATTAAAGAAGCTCCTTGCCCAGGCAAAAGGTCTTAAATAATTTAATACTGACAAGGTATGACTTCCCAGCATGAAGCTAGGGAGCTTAATAATTAATAGTAATAATTACAAATTGCAAAAAACAATTTTTAAATTTATAAATCCAATAACCTTCCAGAATTTTGTCTATTAGGTTTCCCAATCAGGCTAAGCATTTTCTTAAGTGGGATGGGGGGGAGGTAGCACATGGATACTCCACCATTCTACCCATATCCCCCCCCCTTTTATATTTCAAATGAACCAAATACTCACCATTTTTTCCAGCTTCTTTGTTCCATAAAATGAAACCTTAGAGGTTAAGAGCCTAACAATTTAATTTATCAAAGGAGTCACATTTTTTTTAAGTTGAATACTCTGCAAGGAGCAAAACTCTTTCTTTCCACCTTCACAAACCAGGCCAGGGTTTAGAATGCAGAAAGAAAGATATGTATTTTTTGAAAATTTTCAAATAGTTTTCAAACTTTCTATTAACACCATTCATGGAACACATCAAGCCAAACAGTAATCTCTCTCTCTCTCTCTCTCTCTCTCTCTCTCTCTCTCTCTCTCTCTCTCTCTCTCTCACCCTCTCTCTCCAACCCACTCACTGCTCTGAAACTGGTGTAATTGGAGAGGGAAGGAGAGGGGGAGATCAAGAGATAGCAGAATTCCAAGGAAAATTCCAGTTACAGCCCTTGATACTTTAGATGGCTGCATTTACAATTTAACAAAAACACTTCACAAACACATAGAAATACACAGAAAAGATAGAGCAAAACAGTTCCTTTCTTTTTAGAAAATAAATAGACTGATTTTATATTAGACTAGTCAAAATTCAACTATTCACTTCAATTTACTCTGACTCCAAGTCAATTTCAAAAGTATCCTTCCATCCCCCCTCTTTCACTACACTCTCTCTCCACAGAGACAGGGGAAGGAATATAGCCAGCATTCCTTCAAATGGGCTTCTGAAGGAATACGCAGAGAATTATTCATCCCCTCTCTGGTACAATTATCTTAAGAGCACTCACTTCCCATCTTAGGACTTATGCTCCAAATGACCTCAAAGGATTGGTCATGCCTAAGATCCTGAGACAGATAAAGCAGTACTTAGCCACTGACTTTCCTGCCCTTGTTCAGGTCCCTGACTTACACTGCTTCTGACTATTCAATCCATTGTTTTAGCTGAGTTCATGAGTTCACAACAATTCCAAACAGTGGTGGAGAAGTTAGCAGTCAGAAGAGGGTAACTAGTAACTAGTGGGTGTTTGGGCCACTGAAAAATCAATGGGAGCGCTCCCTTCTGCCACAAGCAAGATTCCATCCTTAACTTTCTGATGCTAAAGATCCCGGATGAGCCCCCAAGAACTGCCACAAGTGAGCCAGTCTAACAAGCCTCCAACAGTGAGAAACATGCTCACCTTAAGCATAGAATAACACCTACTGTGAAATCAGGAAAGTCTTTATTAATCTTTACATCCATTTTCCCTGAATGGACAGGTAGCCTCCCTAGTAGGGTTACAGGATGACTATAACACTTTCAGAAAGATGGGGTTTCTAATACTGTTTTCTGAACTTTGGATCTTCCAAAATGCTGTCCCCTGACCATGTGATTCCATGTTCTCCTCTCTGATAGGCCCTTCCTCACACAGCTCTCTGAATCTGCACATTAGTTTCTGACCTCTAACCTGTCCATGTAGGTCACAATAGGACTGTGGAAAACAGAACTTTCTTGTTTCCCACAAATCTGACCTCAGTCACTTACTTGCTGAGTGACCCTGGGCAAGTCACCTCACTCTGTTTGCCTCAGTTCTTCTTCTATGAACTGAAGAAGGAAATGGAAAACCACTCCAATATCTTTTCCAAGAAAACCCCAAAGGGGGGGTCATAAAGAGTCAGAGAAGACTGAAATGATTCACCAACAGCAAAAACTTCCATCATAGAATCTTAGAACCTCATCGTTAAACTTCTTTTCAAGTATAAATTATCTTTATAAAATTCCAGAGAGTGATCATCTAGCCTCTGGTCAAAGGCCTCCCTCCAGTGAGGGGAGAACTCACTACTAACAAAATCAGCCAATTCTACTTCAGGTCAGCTATTAAGAAATCTAATCCCTATACATCGAGGCCAAATATGTCTCCTTGTAACTTCTACTTAATTCTGACAGCCAGACGCTAACAGATTAAGTCTAATATATTTTCTAGAGGAGAATACTTTCAATATTTGAAGAAGGTAACCATCCTTAAGTCCTTTTCCCCACCTCCTTCTTCTCTCCTCCAGGCTAATCACCCTCAGTCTCTTCAACTGATTCTCCTAAGGAATAGTTTTAAATCCTCTCACCATTCTGAATGTTTTCCTCTGGAGGTAAATGCTGAACACAAAACTCTAGATTTGCTCTGATCAGGGCAACTCATAATCAAACCACCACCTTCCTTCTTCTCAACACTAAGCAGCATAAGTCACACATATTCCCTCCTTGTGAACTTGCAACACATTAACAATCTCGACCCCTCCCTGACTTTTTCACTCACCCTATTTTGTAGCCAGAATAGCTCCCTCTCCCTTATGTGTGCTGTTAAGTTTTTCTAACACAAGAGCCACACTTTACACGTGTCTTTATTAAGTTGAATTACTATTGAATTTAGTCCCTTGTCTCAACCTCTGGAGACTTTTGGATTCCAATTCCTTTGGCTAGAGTTGTCAGCTCTTCTCATCCTTCAGCAGAAACCATCTTTACGGATTATTATATTTTCAGTGTGAACATTTCACCTTTCACTCAATACAACCACTTCCACCTTGGAAACTGGTAAAGACCACAATTCATCTGGGAAATTTGCATCTATCTGCCAATTTAGTAATCATGACATCTATACTCATTCAAATAACTAGAAAAAATCCAACTCATTCAGTGGATATTTATCATATAAATGTTAGGAGGTATGTGGTCCCACTGTTCTCAAACAGGAAACATTGCCTTGAGACCAGAAAATGGACTAAAAGGTTTTTACAGGTCTCTTGACAAGCCACCAGGGCCCTTTTATAACTGTTTCTTCCATTCTTGCCTGTGTCTAATTGTTTCCTTCCTTAGGCTTAAAGCCCTACAGGTAATTCAACTTGGTTGTCTGATGCTCTTTGGGAGTGGGAGCAACATGACAGGAGAATTCTGATGGATACTATAAACTGCCTGAGTCCCAGGACTTGGCATGGACAGGTTCTGGGCATACAGTCAGTACTTAGTAAATGCATCTTGACTGACTGACAGGAACCCAGACTATCCTTCATTTTCCTGTCAAGTTCCCTCTCAATTCCTATTTCTGTATTCTGGTGGGACAATCAAAGGGGCTGATTTGCTGCAGGAACATCTCAGTGAGACCTGGAAGCTCCACCAAAACCTTGAGGAATCCATCTGCATTAATGACCTCCTTAGATAACATCTAGAGGGCAGTGTCAACTCTGCCACAAGGGTTGCTGATAAGAAAAATCCAAATCAGTTCAGGCCCATTCAAATTCTGGGCCTTTCTTATGGTATAAGGGGTATAGAGCTTGATCTCTGGGGAGTAAGGCACAGGGCTTGTCTCTTTAGGACTTTTTCTTGGTGAAGATATTCATTCACATCTGTATAAATCTTTACACTCCTCACAGCTCCTCCTTGATATAGAATCATAGAGGTGGAAGGGACCACAGAAATCATCTTTTTTCAGACCCCTCCTTATTTGATAGATAAAGAAGCTTGGAGCTCTAAAAGGCTAGGTGAACTTTATAAGGTCATATTTCCAATGAGTGAAAGACCCAAGACTAAAATGCAAGGCTCCTGACTTGTAATTGATTATCTCACATCCATCATCTTCACAACAACCTCATGAAATAGGCAGTATCTTGGATTTTCTTATTCTGCTTTTAAAAGTAAGGGAACTAAGATTTAGAGAGTCAGCAACAAAGTTCAGGTCTTTGGACCTCCAAGGTGGGTTTCTGGCTTATTTCCTTTGTATTATTACTATTATTATTCATTCTATTCTCTCCACTTCACTAAAGGTCTCTTGGTTGGGCAACAGAGGTGTGTTCTAAAATGACCTCCCTCCACCACAACTCATTTCCCTGTCCCTCATCTATCTAATGACTCATCACCTGTTATTTCCTTGCTATAATCTTTCTTTAGATTACATCTCAGTATTGTCCCAATCATTTCTATCTAGGAGTGGGTCAGAGACAACTTGTACAAACTTGAGAGATCCCACTGTTACATCTACAGTGTGAGCCTTTACACCACAGAAATCAACAAATCAGAGCTTGAATGCCTCCTGAGATACACAGTTGAGGATCATTGAAACCTCAGTACAGCTTCCCAAATGTGAAGCAAAGTGCAGCTAGATAGTGTAGTAAATAGAGCACTGACCCTCGAGTCAGGAGGACATGAATTCAAATCTGGTCTGAGAAACTTATTAGCTGTGCAACTCTGGGCAAGACACTTAACCCTGACTGCATCCTCCCACCCTGAAAAAAAGGGAAAAAAACGAACCAGTGTTGTCTTTTCCTCACGTTCAATCACAGGCCAGTTTATTGTCCGTTTACAGTGCCAGTCCAAAAAGATTGGATGAGAAGAATCAACTCTGCAGGCTGCCCATTTATGTCAAATTATAGTATGAGCAATTATCTGCTTCAATATGGGCAAGATCATGACATCCACTCCATCTATTTTTTTCTCTATATGTGTTATTAGATTCACCTTTTCTGAATGATCATATAATCTCACCGAGAAGTTAAAAAATCACTTAGCTTTTTTTAGGTGCCATATCATACCACTGATTCACACTAAGCTTGCAGCTCTCCAAAATTCACCCAGTTCTTTTCTATATTAACTTGTCTGGTCATAGCTCCTCCATTCTACTGATTTCTTACAACTAAAAGTAAGACTTTACATTCATCTCTATTAAATTTCATTGGATTAGATTTTGAATTACCATTCTAATCTTTCATAGTCAGCACCTACTTCCTAGGATTGTGGTGAAGATGAAAGGAGATAATATATGTAAAACTCTTAGTCTGTGCCCAGCACATAGTAGGTGCTCAAGAAATGCTGTTCACTTCCCTTCCCTTGAAGCCTCACCTGACTCTGTGATCCAACAAGTTCCCTACCCCTCTTAGCTTGGAGCCTTCTGTAAATGAGGTAAACACACCATTTATTACTCCAGTGGCAATCTAGGTCATATGGAAAAATAATGAATGTCCCAGAGTCAAGGGCAGATCCATCAAGCACTCTCCTAGAGACTTCCTTCCAGGTTGATATGTACCTTTCAGTTTTGGACCAGTCATTCAATCCATTTGGAATCAACCTACCTGTACTTTCATCTGCCCCACCTCTCTCCATCCCATCCTCAAGGACAGTATGAGAAGCTTCCTCCAATGCCTCCCTAAAAATCCAGGCATATTTTGTTTACAGAATTCCCTTAGCTCTATCAGACAAATACCCTGTAAAATTAAAAAGTGGGATGGGTGGACTTTGGCTGTGGTAAGTTGGAACCACTGGGGATCAGGAATGAGTATGTCATTAAGTCAATACAGATGCTGCATGTACATAACTCACTTGAGTTGTCCAATGTTTCATCCCTGTAACAGGCTCCTTCTCTAACATTCACCTGCCAAGTCTGGAGTCCATGTCCCACCTGGTTGACGAGAACAGAATCTTCTTGGCAGAAAAGGAAAACCTGCAGCCTCAGCTAAGTCACTTTTCCAAAGGTAAGAGGGACAAGATCCCAGACTCTGGCCTTATCCATTTATGGAGGAAATTCTGAAGCTGCTTCCATTGTTCCATGAGGCTCAGAAATCTCACAGTGGCTTTGGATCTGGAATGCTTCTTCCATGACGGAATGTCCATGGGTTCTGGGAGGGCATACAAGTCAACATTACAGGTGCCACAGCCCTGGTCAAGCTACCTTAGGTGGGCCATGAGCTAGAGAGAGGCATGATGGAAAGAACAAGCAGCCTTAGCAACAGAAGGCTTGGATTTGAGTACTGATTTTGTCAATCCCTACTTGTATGACCATAGACATATTTCTCTCTCTCTTATACTTAGATTTTTATTTTCATCTGCAAAATTAAGATAATTAATCCTTGCCCTACCGACCACTTAGGTTCGTTGTATCAAATGTTTGATAATAGCTCACATTTATATAGCACTTTAAGGTTTGTTAAAAGATAGTTTGACTCTATTATTTCTCTTTTATCATTTTTGAAAATTAAATTTAGAAAATAATTTTCAGTTCCAAATTTCCTTCCTCTCTCCCATTTGGAAGGCAAGAAATATAATACCCATCAAAAATAGGAAGTTATCATATCTCTTGATAATTATGACAACCCTATGATTTACAGATAAAATTGAGACTGAAAGTAGTTCAGTGAGGTGGGATTTGAATTCAGGTCCTCATGACTCTGCAGTCCAACTCTCTACCCATCAGGCTACCCAGCTCCCTCCAATGTGATGGTGCGTAAAGGCTATATATAAATATAAGCTCGTACTATCATTATTATCTAGCTTAATTTATGAGGTGCATTGAATGTTATATCTCGAGTCTATTACATTAGGAAGACCTGAGTTCAAATTTAGCCTCTATTAGCTGTGTGAGTCTGCACAAGTCACTTATCCCTGTTTGCCTCAGTTTCCTCATCTGTCCAATGAACTGGAGAAAGAAATGGCAAACCACTCCATTTATCTTTGCTAAGAAACTTATCTTTGCTTAGGAAACCCACATGAGGTCACCAAGAGTCAGATATAACTAAGACAACAGAACAAAGCACCATATTCACTACTAGACTTTTCAGTGTGTCTTCTAAAATTACTGTATGGAGAACTTTCCCAGAGAGAAGCAGACTTAGCTTTTCCATGCTAGGAGGCTAAGCTGAGTGCCCAATTGCTTCTTTGTTTTTAAGTCACACCAAGACTACTAAAGAACAGTCCATTTACCTTCTAGTAGACTCCAATGTTGTCCCACTCCTGATGATCATCTGCAGGCATATGGTCTCTCCCTTCACCTTCCCCTTTTGTCAGTTTGCCAAGTCTCTTGTGGTGGAGCTCTCTTCTTCCTTGCTGGGGTTTGGGAGTTTCCAAGGGGTCTAGGCACCTTGATGCCTCAGAAACCCAAATCTGTCTTCCCTGCCCCATGAGAGCATTCTAGGAAGCTGGAGCATCTGAGGGAGGCTCTGCTGGCCTCCCATACCAGACTTCAAGAGTTATAGGCCATGTTGGAGAGGCAGAAGGCTGAGCAACTGCAGATGGTGGAGGACTTGAAGGAGGGGCAGCAGGAGATCCTACAGTTCTGAAAGGAGCGGCTCTTACTTCAGAAAAAAAACAACAGGTGAGCCAGGCCTGTCTGGGGCAGGGCAGCCCTCTGCCTCAAATCTTCTGCAAGATTGGGAAGACAGGCTATTAGGAGACAGAGCTTCTTTCTCTGCCTCTGTTCTCGACTACCCCTGTAACCAACCCTAAGTCAGGAGTGTGCTGGAAGCCATCAGGATGGGCTCAGAAAGCTAGTTGGTCACTGTGAGCATTTGCACCTCAGAAGTCAACAAACCCTGCATATCAAGGCTAAATTTACTGTTTTGTTCATTGTCTAGACCAGCGCTTCTTAAACTGTGGTTTTCAACACCACATGGGGTCTTGAAAAATTTGTCAGCAGCAAAAGGTTTCTGACTCTGCAGCAACCAACAATTAATTAAAAATCAAACAAATAATGGATCCATGGTGTTTCTGGCAGCACTTCATTATAGCCTTGGTTATGAACACAAAGCATGTGCTCTTTGCACTGTGTATGCCATCAGGCCACGAAATTCCAACAATGCTGCTGAAACTTGAGAAGGTATTGTGAGTGGAAAAAGTTTAAGAAGTTCTGGTATAGATTTAAGAAAGTGGTAGAAAAAAATGTTAACAATACATATTAAACTTGAAAGTCTATGGTATACATCTTTTTCAGTCAATTAAACATTAACCAGCATACCCCCGCCCTAAGTGCATGAGAATCCCTCTCGAGAAACCTTCTTTTCTTTCCATGTATGACTAGTGAGAGGCAGCTAGTGGTACAGTGGATAGAGCACTGGCCCTAGAGTCAGGAGGACCTGAGTTCAAAATTGGCCTAAGACATTTACTAGATTTGTGATAACCAGGGGAACTCCTTTAAACCTCGGTTTCCTCATCTGTAAAATGAGCTGGAGAAGGAATAGACAAACCACTCCAGTATCTTTACCAACAACACCCCAAATGGGGTCACAAAGACATGACAGAACAACAAATTCAGAGCAGGGTAGCACAGTAGATAGGTGGCTTTGAGTGACCTAGAGTCAGATAGATTTGAGTTCAAATCTTACCTCAGATGGTTATTAGCTATGTGACCCTGGGCAAGTCATTTAACTTCACTAAATCTCAATTTCATTTGTGCCTATTTCCCAGGGTTGTTGTGAAGATTAAATCATATGAAAATGATGATGATGATAGTGATGATGATAACAGCTAATATTTATATATTACTGTGTGCCAGGTACTGTGCCAAGGGCTTTACAATTATTGTCTCATTTGATTCTCATAACAACTCTTAGAGGTAAGTGCTATTATTATCCCCATTTACAAGTGAGGAAACTGAGGCAAACAGAAGTTATGTGACTTGTTCAGGGTCACACAATTATGAAGTATGTGAGGCAGGATTTGAACTCAGGTCTTTCAGATTCCAGATCTAATACCCTATCCACTGCTCCTGTGCCAATAGATGCAATTCTTTTGAGACCCTACTCATCCCCTCAGTGATATCTTTCTTGCATCTTTCTTGCTCTAACACAGAAAACCTTCATGGTAGCTATTCTCCTTGCATCCAACCCCAATCTAAGGCACCTGACTCTAGCGAGTAACACAAAGTCACAGTGATGCTGTCCTGATGGGTCTGCTGTCCAGTGGAATCCCAGGTGTTCCTAAGCATTGCTGTCTTTCCTGGGAGGCTGCAGCACAAAATGATCCTCTTATAGCAGCAAGGTGAGGAGAGCCAGAGACTCCTGCAATCCCTGCAGTCTGAGCAGCCGCTCTATGTAACCCTCTACAGTAGCTCGAAGCAGATGCTGAAGGATAAGTAATTTCATCTCCATCTGCCTCCTGCCCCAGCTTTCTGCCTGGGAACTCCATCTTCCACAGAGATACAGCATTCCTTCCTGGAAAGATACCATGAAAGATGGGCTGGGGTTGGTGGGAAGAGAGGAGAGACCTTTTCAGACACAAATTGCATGGATGAGCTGCCTATGTTGTGATTGGGGTCATGTCTAGGTAGCCTTGACAGTAAAACAATAGCACAGTTCAACCTTATCCAACCAGGTTACTTAAGACAAACGGCAGTGTGAATTATTGAAATGCCCAAGTTATAGACTGGATTTTTAAAGAAAACCAGTTGCATTGCCTTCAGGTAGAATACTTTTGGATTCCTGGTTTCACAGTGTGCAGTTTTCATATACTCATGATACACAGGTCCAAACCAGTAGCCCAAACCCCACAGCTCATTTTTCTTGTTAACATCTACTTGGTAGTTTGGTCCAGAGCCCAGAAAAGCTGGGGGAATCTTCTCTATCCATCACACAGACAATACATTTCCAAATTACAATAGAATGTGTTTTCTGTGGAGAGGGTGGGCTTTCTAAACATAGACTGACTGACACTAGGTAAATAAAATGTCTATGACTTTCAAGAAGACAAAACTGAATGGGGAATCTGATTGCTTACTGTCTCAGTGAGAGGTTGGGTGGAGGGATAGAATTTGGAACTCAAAACCATTTCTTTAAATTGTTTTACCATGTAATTGGGAGGAAAATAAAATATTAAAAAAGAAGATTTTAATGGTCACTAGCAAGATGGTCAAAAGAAACAGTATGCTACAGCAGATAGGGGGTTGGATTAAAAAGAATTTAATGGGGATAAGTTAAAACTTCAGATTTAGTTTAAAAAAAATTTAGTTGTTTAAATATAAAGTGAAGGAAGACCTGCCTTGAGAGCATTTCACATAAAAAAGTTATAGGGGCTTAGTTGCAACAATGTTAATATGAGACAGAATTGTCTACAGCCTTATTATTTTTCCTCACACATCACACTCCATCTCCCATCTGTGCCTTTGCAATGGTTGTTCCATATGCCTGATGTGCATTCCCTGCCCACCTTTACCTATTGAAATCTTAAGTTTCCTTCAAGGCTCAGTTTATAAACATGAAGTCTTCTAGATCCTCCCTGAGTGGCTGGTGCTTTCTCCCTGAAATAATCTTATCTATTTCATGATGTGGTAAAGTCAGGGAGGGTTGAGTTCCAATCCTCTGAACATTTACAAACTGTGTGACCTTGAGCACTTGTCTAAAATGCTAAGTTACAGATTGGCATTAGTGGCGGTATGGTCATATTGGGAGTTCCCTGTGTGAATGAAATCACGAATCTGGGTTTAAAAAAAAAAAAGTGAAGATGGATTACAGAAGGATGATAGTGAAAAGTGTGTTTAAACAGCACTTAGTTTTATTCCCTTATTTTATAATGGGAAAATAAGAACAGGAAGTTAGAGAAGGTGTATTGCAAAGATGATGAGATGAACTAGGTATGAACAGGGTAAGATTTGGAGGAATTGATAGGGAAGGACAACAGGCAAAAGAGATGAAAATCTGTATGGTGGGATGACATTTAGCCTAGAGAAGACTGGAGTTGAGGGGCAGGGTGCATTATGGCTGTCTTTAACTACAAAGCTGTAATTTGAAAGAGGGTTTAGACTTTGTCTTCCTGACATTAGAGGGTAAAATTAGTGGCAGAAGAGAGAAACTGAAGGAGGCAGGTAATGTGGCAATGGAATGATGATCTCCTGGACACAAGCAGCAATTGGTTGATCGGTTGTTGATCTTCTTTCCTTGAAGATGATCAAAATGACACCATGATGTTAGAGTGAAATGACAATGCATCTGGTTATGAATGATCAGATCAATACTAGCTCAGAATGCTTATAGTTCAAAAGAAGGGATAGAAATGAGACTTCTCAAAAAGAAAATGACTAGTACTTAATGACACCTTGCATACAGGAAGGGAAAGAGAGGAATGATGGATATAAAGATGACACCAAAATTTCAAGCCTTCAGAGGCTGGTGTCAATATTGGCAGAGATGGTAAGGTAGGGAAAAAGGGAGTCAGTTTGGAAGGGTGGGGGAAGGTGGGGAGTTCTGTCAGGAGAATGTGACTCCACAGGAAGTTAACAAACAATTCCACAAATCTGTCCCTTGATCTTCCAGCTGGGACATCTATCTCCAAGGGCCTCTGAGCAGTGACTTGAGCACCCTCGTGGCAGAGCTTAGGCTCTTCAAAGTCACCTGGAAAACAGCAGCCAAGTGAACAATTCCCTACAACAAGAGCTGGAGCAGAAGCTGAAGGGCAGTCCTGGCAGCAGTTCCTGCATGACACAAGATTTCCCAGCCACTAGCCCTGGGAACAAGTGGCAATTTTTCCAAGGTAGGGGGAAAGAAACCTCACACAGACATGCTGAGAAGAGTTGGGAATACAGTGGGGCTGTTTTCAAAGAGTCTGTGGTGGAAACTCCTAAACTGAGCCCTTAAGGGCTATAGATGACATCATCATCATCCATCATTCATTACTATCCATGTGGAAGGTGGTCCAGCCTCAGTTTCCTCAACTGTAAAATAGGGATAATGGGGAAAATAATATCCCCTCTCTCCCATGGATGGTTGTTGTAACAGTAAGCACAGGGTACCTACTATCACAGATTCTTAGACCTGCATTCATAAAAGGAAAGGCAACTTTTGAGGGGTTAACAATCACTTTAATCAAGCACATGTATCAATCCTTTGGTGAAGCACATATGTCATTCCCCTAGTTCAGGGATCAAAACCCTGAACCCTAAAGAAATCAACAGACATGGCTTCCTCTGATCATAATTCAAGAGACTGATAGCTGTCTGGAGAGGGAGTTCTCAAATGCAGGGGGCTCCTTAGCGACTTCTCAGCGTCCTCCTCTGGCACTCAAACTTTCTTACCAAAACTAAGCCCCAAAATAAAACTGCACCTCAGAGTCTTTATACACTTTTTAGAGTCAGAGGGCAGCACATCCCTAGAGAACCAGTGCCTCAGTAACAAAAGGCTTGGACCTTCTTACAAATCTTCCCAGGCCTGATAATGGGTGGGAAAGATCCTCCTCAATCACATTCAAATAGAGGCATTATACTTTTTGATTAGACTAAAACAAAAACAGCAAAATATCCAGCTTTACTTGCCTTTACAGTTGTGGTGAAGCTCAAATGAGTTTATAATTGTGAAATGCTCAGCACAGTGCCATACATAGTAAGCACTATAGCAAGCACATATTAAGCACTATATAATATTACTATTATATAATTATTTGATAAACAGACGATATTGTTCTTTTCACTGCAAAGTAGGTAGACTAGTATTATTCCAGATGTTTCACAGATGAGGAAACTAAGGTTAGAACAGCAGGGAGTTTTTCAAGATCAGTCTCCAATTAGTAAGTGGTAGAGGAACAATTAACTAGCTGTGGGACTGTGGGTGAGTCACTTAACCTAAGTTTTCTCATCTGTAAAATGAGTTGGAGAAGAAAATGGCAAACTACTCTAGTATCTTTGCAAGAAAATCCCAAATGGGGTCATCAGACACAACTGAAAATGACTGAATATCAACGATTCCAAATTCATAGTCTTCTCACTGCACCAGGATGTCAGGCTCCAATTTAAATCCAGGTAGAAGGACTATAAATTGATGTTGAGTCCTAAGTGGTTTTCTTTTACCAAGGAGTTAATTTTACTTTTTTTAAATTATTTTTCCAGTTCCACATAAAACAATTTTTAACATTCATACTTAAATATTTTGATTTCCAAATTCTCTCCCTCCCTCCTTCTTGCTCACCCTCCCTGAGGCAATAAGCAATTTGATATAAGTGATTATTGTGCTATCATGCAAAACTTTTCCTTGGGACTCGGAGCCAAGATGGCGAAGTAGAAAGATGCACATACACATAGCTCCGAACCCACAAACCACAGAACGGCTAGAGGGGACCAACCCAGGGTGAATTCTGCACCCAGAGACCATGGAATATTGGAGCGAGGGAGATTTCTGTTCCAGAGAGACCTCCAAACCTCTTGCGGGGGGTCCTTCGCGCTGTGGACTGGGCGCTGGGACGGGGAGCAGAGGGCAGCCCTACTGTGGCCATGACACCGTGAGGAAAAGATCCGAGAGGGCTATGGGGACGGGATCTCCAGCGGCCACGCGGGTCCCCCCACCCACAGAGGGACCTGCAAACCTCTCGCAAAAGGTCCGTCGCGCTGCAGACACGGAGCCCAGCCAGGACCTGCGGCGGCGGCGGTGGCCGCGGCTCTGAGAGGTGCAGATCTGAGAAAGTTCCAGAGACGGGATCTCCAGCAGTGGCACAAGCCCCCCCACCAACAGGTGACTGATGGGGGTACGTGAGAGAGTCTCTTTGGCGGATTGAGAGAGGAGTGGGGTGCCCCCATGGCTTGGGCCCCCCCAGGAGATAGAAGCTGAGAGGTGGCTACAGACAGGGGCTCCCCAAACGGGCAGGAGCCTGGATCCATTGTGGAAGGTCTGTGCATAAACCCCCTGAGGGAACTGAGCCAGAGAGGTGGCCCTGCCCCTGACCACCTGAACTTAATTCTCACACTGAATAGCAGCCCTGCCCCCGCCAAAAACCCTAAGGCGGGAAGCAGCATTTGAATCTCAGTCCCCAAACGCTGGCTGGGAGGACCAGGAGGCGAGGTGGGTGTGAGGAGAACATTCAGAGGTCAGGTCACTGGTTGGGGAGAATGCCCAGAAAAGGCAAAAGAAATAAAACTATTGAAGGGTATTTTCTCGGAGAAAAGACACTTCCTCCCTTCCTTTCTGATGGGGAGAAACAATGCTTGCCATCAGGCAAAGACACAGAAATCGAGGATTCTGTGTCCCAGCCCACCCAGTGGGCTCGGGCCATGGAAGAGCTCAAGAGGAATTTTGAAAATCAAGTTAGAGAGGTGGAGGAAAGACTGGGAAGGGAAATGAGAGGGATGAGGGAGAAGCATGAAAAGCAGATCAGCTCCCTGCTAAAGGAGAACCAAAAAAATCTTGAAGAAATTGGCACCTTGAGAACTAGCCTAACTCAGTTGGCAAGGGAGGTGCAAGGGGCCAATGAGGAGAAGAATGCTTTCAAAAGCAGAATTAGCCAAATGGAAAAGGAGGTTCAAAAGCTCACTGAAGAAAATAGTTCTTTCAAAATTAGAATGGAACAGATGGAGGCTAATGACTTTATGAGAAACCAAGAAATCACAAAACAAAACCAAAAGAATGAAAAAATGGAAGATAATGTGAAATATCTCATTGGAAAAACAACTGACCTGGAAAATAGATCCAGGAGAGATAATTTAAAAATTATGGGACTACCTGAAAGCCATGATCAAAAAAAGAGCCTAGACATCATCTTTCATGAAATTATTGAGGAAAACTGCCCTGAGATTCTAGAACCAGAGGGCAAAATAAGTATTCAAGGAATCCACAGAACACCACCTGAAAGAGATCCAAAAAGAGAAACTCCTAGGAACATTGTGGCCAAATTCCAGAGTTCCCAGGTCAAGGAGAAAATATTGCAAGCAGCTAGAAAGAAACAATTCAAGTATTGTGGAAATACAATCAGGATAACACAAGATCTAGCACCCTCTACATTAAGGAATCAAAGGGAATGGAATAGGATATTCCAGAAGTCAAAGGAACTAGGACTGAAGCCAAGAATCACCTACCCAGCAAAACTGAGTATAATACTTCAGGAGAAAAAATGGTCTTTCAATGAAATAGAGGACTTTCAAGCATTCTTGATGAAAAGACCAGAGCTGAAAAGAAAATTTGACTTTCTAACACAAGAATGAAGAGAAGCATGAAAAGGTGAACAGCAAAGAGAAGTCATAAGGGACTTACTAAAGTTGAACTCTTTACATTCCTACATGGAAAGACAATATTTGTAACTCTTGAAACATTTCAGTATCTGGGTACTGGGTGGGAGTACACACACACACACATGCACACACGCACACACACATAGAGACAGAGTGCACAGAGTGAATTGAAGAGGATGGGATCATATCTTAAAAAAAAAATGAAATCAAGCAGTGAGAGAGAAATATTGGGAGGAGAAAGGGAGAAGTTATATGGGGCAAATTATCTCTCATAAAAGAGGCAAGCAGAAGACTTATTAGTGGCTGGATAAAGAGGGGAGGCAAGAGAAAAACATGAGGTCTACACTCATCACATTCCACTAAAGGAAAGAATATAATGCACACTCATTTTGATAGGAAAACCTATCTCATAATACAGGAGAGTGGGGGACAGGGGCACAAGCAGGGTGGGGGGGAGGATAGAGGGGAAGGCATGGGGAGGAGAATGTAATACGAGGTTGACACTCATGGGGAGGGAAAGGACCATAAGAAAATAGAAGTAATGGGGGACAGGATAGAATGGAGGGAAATATAGTTAGTCCTATACAACACAACTAGTATGGAAATCATTTGCAAAACTAAACAGATATGGCCTATATTGAATTGCCTGTCTTCCAAGGGGAAGGGGTGGAGAGGGAGGGAGCTAAAGAAGTTGGAACTCAAAGTGTTAGGACCAAATGTAATGTTCTTACCACTGGGTAACAAGAAATACAGGTTAAGGGGTCAAGAAAGCTATCTGGCCCTACAGGACAAAAGAGAAGACGGAGACAAGGGCAGGGAGGGAGGATAGAGGAGAGAGCAGATAGGTCACAGGGGCAATTAGAAAGCTTGGGTCTGGGGTGGGGAGGGGATAAAAGGGGAGAAAATTTGTAACCCAAAATTGTGTGAAAATAAATGTTAAAAGTTAAATAAATAAAAAAAAAACTTTTCCTTATTAGTCATGTTGTGAAAGAAAACACAGACCAAAATAAACCTATGAAAAAAAACAAAATGAAAAAAATAGTAAGCTTTGCTCTGCATTCAGACTCCATCAGTTCTTTCTGTAGAGGTCCCTTGGAATTGCCTTGGATCTCTGTATTTCTGAGAACAGCTATGTCATTCATAGTTGTTCACTGTGCAATATTGCTGTTACAGCATACAATGATCTTCTGGTTCTGCTAATTTCAATTTTCATCAGTTCATCTCTCCAGGTTTTTCTGAAACCCACCTACTCATCATTTCTTATAGCATAATAGTATTCGATCACAATCATAGACCATACCTTGTTCAGCCATTCCCCAGTTGATGGGCATGCCCCTGATTTCCAATTCTTCATCACCACAAAATGATGCTATAAATAATTTTGTACAAGTGGGATCTTTTCAGGGAGATCATTTTAAACAAGAGAGTGGCTTGAAGTTGTTCAGAATCATCAAATAAGCTGAGATCCAGAAAAGCACAGAGATTCTTTGGACATCAATGCAGTCTTATTTGAGGTGCGCATGGCCAAGGAAATGGTAGAGCCACTCAATCTCTTGTCTTCTCCTTATAAGCATCTTCTTTTTCCAATAAAACAACATAGCAGTTGCTTTTCTGGAGGGACTGGGGCCATTCTATACAGAGTCCCTCAACTCAGAGCTCATGTATGTTCCAAGGTCAGTCTTGAAGGAAGTCTGGCTTCTAAGCCCTGAGGGGGGTCAGGCTCTTGTTGCCTTTGGATCTCTGCGTCCCCTATCCCAGAGCTCTTGGGTAAATCACCCTAAGGCTTAGATTTGACTTATCTCAAGGGTCTACCCAAAAGGAAGAAGAAAGGTGTTCAACATCGAAAGTAGGTAAGGTACAGGACAGGAATTTATTTCCACTTCTACAAAAGAATTGCCTGTCAAAACACAAAAGACTCATAAGCATACACTGACAAAAGTTAAAACCAGAATCCATAACCTATAAATCCCAAGAGGTTATATTTAAAACATTTTTTTAAAAAGCAAAGTATTCTTTATTTTTTGTGTGTATATTTGCATATTAATAAGATACTTCTATTCTTTAAAGTAAACTCATTTAGGACAGTGATTTATTAAAAATTTGCAAAGGTTCTGTCTCATACAGGATCTAAAACTCTGTTTGCCTTCATGAAATGTTTTCTCATTGCCAGACAGAAAGTGAGTCCTCCCTCCTTTGAAGTCTGGTATTACATTGTGGTTCTTTTATACACTCTATATTATATTCATTTGAGTTTATGTCTTATCCTTCCTCCCCTACTGGAATATAAATTCCATGAGGAAATGGACAATGGCTTTTACCTTTTTAGATATCCCTCAAGTCTTGACGCTGTAAGTTCATTCCACATAATTCATGCTCAAGAAAAGCTATTTGAATTTAATTATTTACTTGAACTTCAGATATCTACATTTCACAGTTTACTTTTGACCTTAAGGGGCCACCAAACAAAAGCCATTTGAGAATCTTGATTCTTACTTAAGGTTGCATTGTGGAGAGGAAATTTTCAAAGTAGGGACCTTTTATTCATCTGATCTTTCTCCAGGAAGGATCCTTCCTCTATCCCACTTGAACCATTCTGAACCATTTGTGCCTAGTAAGCCCTGTGCTATCCTTTACTTAGAGTTGTTGAATAGCTATTTTATCTTCACTTTGACATGGCTCTCTCCAAACAAGTCCCTCAAGGTCCATATCTTTTGTCCAACCAGGGCATAGCTTGGTTCTCTTTTCTGGCAGTAGGCATCTTTGCTGAGAAGAGTGTACATGTTGAAATTCCTTTTGCTACTAGTTAACTCCAACTGAGGAGTCAATGAAATCCTAGATTCTTAATTCATAATGTTGTTTCTAAAACCAAAAATGACCATCTCTAGATCACTGTTCAATCACCCAGGCTCAGGAAAGGAACATAAAGCAGTATCAGCCCGAGGACTGGGGTTCAGGCTCCGGTTTGCCATATCCGAGCAGCTATCATACTCACTTTCTTCCCCCAAAGAAGTCCAAGAGAGAGAGAGAGAGTTTCCATAGAGTTCCCACAAGTTCAATAAATAGGGAGAAAGTACCAGAGGATGGGAGTTACTTCTTTTAAGGTCTACTCTCCAGGATCTCATCTTTGATGCAGCTCCTCTCCTCTTGATGCCTTCATGCGGATCAGAAAATTGCTTTGAAATCCTTCAGCACTAAGCACATATGTGATTGAAAGTGTCTGGGGAACCCAGGTCACCTCTATATAAGCTTCAGCAGTGTCTGCTCCAAACAGAATGTAACAGGGTGGGGCGTGACCACCCTCATTATACTCAAGTCCCCTGCCTTTAAAGGGAAGTGCTGGCTAATAAGACCTAGAACTGCTCAAGTGGCTATGGGCCCAGCCTTATTCTTATAAGGAAAAAGTTCCTCTCAGAATTCTCTACTGCTGACTTTCTAATATTTCATTCCAACTTTTCCTAGGTCACATTCTTAATTTGCTCCTATTTTCCATGCTTGTCCCTGTCTTTCCAGGACTGTCGGGATCTCATCTCTCAGAAGATCTGTTCCCTGATTTCCCCTTAATATTGTTTTATTCTCTAGGGAAGACCAGTTGTCAGGTTAGATTCTCCGTTCTCATCTCCTGTGCACTCATTCCCCCTTTCCTTTTGTGCCAGGAAGTAGCATGACCTCATATCCACTTTCTTGTTTATTTCTGCTTCAGCTCACATGTCACAACGAACTTTTGTAGGAGACTGGGCTTCACTCCATTTGAATGCCAGCAAATTGCTATTTGTTCTGTGGCTTTTTGTTACTGATCAGCAGTAAGCCTCCATTTTGGGTCCTCAATTAGACAAAGTGATGCCCATTCTCAGCTGAAATTCAAGGAGACTCCTGCTGTGATGATACCTTCTTTGAGGCATCTCCATGTTTGTTGGACATAAGTGTGTATGTGTATATGCTGCCACAGTGGTGTGAGCCACAAGTTAGACAGACAGGCGGGGGCAGGAAGGAAGCAGCAGGTGAGAGATGTTCCAGTCTCCTTACTAGGTTGTTTTGTGAATAAGGGGAGGATAGATAGTATGTAAGAAATAAAAGTTTTAATTTTCACTTGAACTTTTGTTTCCTGCTGAATTAGACACAAGTTAAATATGGAAACTGTGCCTCCTTTCTTGAATTTGCTCATTTCATGGTGTTAGAGACCCTCAGCCTTCAACTTTAGGGTACCCTAACTATAGGTCTGAAATGGTGGACTAGGTTTGAGAAATACTCTGTTTCAGTATCTCCATATCCTCATTAAGTGTGCCTTATATACATACCTCATCTCCTTTGGAACATACAAAACAAAACGGTCATCATTTCCCTTCCTTTTCCCCAGAGCCATTCAACAAATGGAAATTTGTGCTTTGGGGTACACCCAAACAATACCCTAGTTCAGGGAAGTGTCCACAGAGATAAAGATGGATTACCAAGACTTAAAAATACTTAATATAGATATCCTTCACTAGTTAATCCTCGAGATAAACAAAATTTACTGGATTCAGCACTTGTCTTAAATTTCACTTCTAGGAATACCTCTGTTAGCCAGGGCTCTCTTGGACACAGTGATACTGATACCACCTCATGTCAGAGTAATTAAATTGGAATTTATCCTTGGCCTTCAGACTAAAGAAAAGTTCTTCTCTAAGCAAAATAAAACCTTGCTGGAAAGCAATACCTCTGGAGGGGCAGAGCCAAGATGGCAGAGTAGAAAGATGGACCTCTCTGTCCAAAGTCCATAAAATACCATTAAAAATGACTCTAAACAAATTCTAGAGCACCAGAAGCCACAAAACAAAAGACTGAAAAAGATTTCCAGCCCGACAGCCTGGAAGGCTGACAGGAAGTGTCTACTGCACTGGGATCAGAGCAGAGAGCTGCCCAGCCTTGGCAGAGTGACATTGGCAGGTACAGGACTGGAGCAGGCATCAGGGCACGGAATCTCGGGTAGCAGCTGCAGTTCCCATATTCCTGAACCCACAAACTCCAAAGACAGATTCAAAGGTCAGTGAGAAAGCTCTTTCACCTGGGTGAGAAGGCAATGCTGTCTGGCCCCAGTCCCAGGGTGGCTGTGGTTGCTGAGGAAGCAGTATCCATTTTAGGAGCCCTCAGCATAAAGCCCCTAGGGGAATCAAGCAGGGGATCTGGATCTCAGTGCTGAGTGGTGGCCCTGGGTTGAGGAACAGCACTGGCCTGGTAGAGTTGGAGACAGTTGTGGAGAGGGAACCCTATTCACAGATCCTGGGCAGAAAAGCTTATTTTTGTTTCCAGACCAGAGCACAGGTTAGGAGCAGAGTAAACTCCTCTCCCTTGATTGTGCCATCTTTGAGTAACTGAGAACTTACAGGTCCCCAGAGTAGACCCTCCACTTGACAAAGGTCTCAAAAGTCAAGTAATACGCTGGGAAAACACTCAAAAAATGGGAAAAATATGACTTTAAAAGGTTACTTTCTTGGTGAATAGGTATATCCCTCCATCCTTTCAGGTGAGGAAGAAGAAAGAATACCATCAGAGGAAGACAACAAAGTCAAGGCTTCTGCATCCAAAACCTCCAAAATAAGTTTCCAGTGGTCTCAGGCCATGGAAGAGATCAAAAAAGATTTTGAAAATCAAATAAGAGAAGTGGAGGAAAAACTGGGAAGAGAAATGAGAACAACGCAAGAAAATCACATAAAGTGAGTCAACAGCTTGCTAAAGGAGACCCCAAAAAATGCTGAAGAAATAACACCTTTAAAAATAGAACAACCCAAATGGCAAAAGAGGCCCAAAAAGCCAATGAGGAGAAGAATGCTTTAAAAAGCAGAATTAGTCAAATGGAAAAGGAGGTTCAAAAGCTAACTAAAGAAAATAGTTTTTTAAAAATCAGAATGGAGCAGATGGAAGCTAATGACTTTATGAAAAAGCAAGAAATTGCAAAACAAACCCAAAAGAACAAAAAATTGAAGACAATGTGAAATATCTCATTGGAAAAACAACTGACCTGGAAAAAAGATCAAGGAGAGACAATTTAAAAATTATGGGGCTACTTGAAAGCCATGATCAAAAAAAGAGCCTAGACATGCTGGAACCAGAGGGCAAAATAAATTTTGAAAAAATCCACCAATCACCTCCCGAAAGAGATCCAAAAAGAAAAACTCTTAGGAATATTGTAGCTAAATTCCAGAGTTCCCAGATCAAGTAGAAAATATTGCAAGCAGCCAGAAACAAAAAATTTGAATATTGTGGAAATACAATCAGGATAACACAAGATCTAGCAGCTTCTATATTAAGGGACTGAAGGGATTCTAATATGATATTCCAGAAGTCAAAAAAACTAGAATTAAAACCAAGAATCACCTAACCAGAAAAACTGAGTATAATACTAATGGGGAAAAAAATGATCATTCAATGAAATAGAGGACATTCAAGTATTTTTGATGAAAAGACCAGAGCTGAATAAAAAATTTGACTTTCAAACAGAAGAATCAAGAGAATCATGAAAAGGTAAACAGGAAAGAGAAATCATAAGGGTCTTACTAAAGTTGAACTGTCTACATTCTTATATGGAAAGATAATTTTTTGTAACTCTTGAGACTTTTCTCAGTATTTGGGTAGGTGGAGGGATTACATATATATATAGACAGAGGGCACAGGGCAAGGTGAATAGGAAGGGATGATATCTAAAAATAAAATAAAATTAAGAGAAGATAGAGGAATATATTGGGAGGAGAAAGGGAGAAATGGAATGGCACAAATTTTCTCTCATAAAAGAGGCAAGAAAAAGCATTTCCCATGGAAGGGAAAAGGTGAGAGGAAAATGTGAAGCTTACATCACATTTGGCTCAAGGAGAGAATAACATGTACACTCAATTTGGTATGAAAATCTATCTTACACTACAGGGAAGTGGGGGAGAAGGGGATAAGCGGGTTGGGGGAGGATGATAGAAGGGAGGGCAAATGGGAGGAGAGAGTAATTAGAAGTAAACACTTTTGGGGAGGGACAAGGTCAAAAGAGAGAATAGAATAAATTAGGATAGGACAGGATAGGATGGAGGGAAATATAGTTAGTTTTTCACAACATGACTACTATGGAAGTCTTTTGCATAACTACACGTTTAGAGCCTATATTGAATTGCTTGCCTTCTCAGTGGGGATGGGTGGGGAGGGAGGAAGGGAGATAAGTTGGAACTCAAAGTTTTAGGAATGAATGTTGAAAATTGCTTTTGCATGCAACTGGTAAATAAGAAATACAAGATAATGGGGTATAGAAATCTATCCTGCCCTACAAGAAAAGACAGAAGATGGGGATAAGGGAAAAGACATGTGTGATTGAAGGGAGGTGTGTGTTTGTCCTTCATTGCCAAAGAAGGTCATGACATGACTTGCACTTGACTTTGTTTTGAGTGAGGGAGGGCTGTGCAGGTCACCAGTCTCACTTCTCCTTCAGAGCCATTTGAATCCAGTGACCAAATATTCATCAAGGATGAGGCAATTGGGGTTAAGTGACTTGCCTAAGGTTACACAGCTAGTGAGTGTCAAGTGTTTGAGGTGACATTTGAACTCAGGTCCTCCTGACTCCTGCACTGGTACTCTATCTACTGTACCACCTAGCTGTACCTGATTGAAGGGAGGGCAGATTGGGGGAAGGAGTAATTAGAATGCATGGTGTCTTGGGGTGGGGGGAGGGGAGAGATGGGGAGAAAATTTACAACTCAAAATCTTGCAGAAATGAATGCTGAAAACTAAAAATAAATTAATTAATTAAAAAAAAACCCAGTACTTCCTTCCCCTCATGCGGCACACTAGGATAGCAACTCAATTCAGTCTAATTTACAAAAGATTTCTCAGGACCTACTCAGGACTGAAAGTCCCAAATCCAAGTCCCAGAATGTCTCTTTCAATGTTAATTTAGGTCTTCGTGCTCCAGAAGGCCTCTTTTTTCTTACAGAAGGACCATATACCCTGCTACCTTGAATAGTGTAGCTGTCCCCTTTGAAGCAAATGGCCTGACCCATCACGAACTACTTTGATACTGTGAATAACTAGTTAGCAACAGCTGATAAACAATGGCAGGCATTTAGCTCTTAAGTTATAACTAAGAATAAACTCATGACCTACTCAGGCTCATATCCTTGTTGATTTATACCATCCAAGCCACTGAGGATTCAGATTTAGAGAAGGTGCTAGAATACTGAATAGTTTATAAACACTTATGTCCAGCATCTGTTTCCCCAAAGAAAACAATGGCTGAAAGAGGCTTCCTAAACCAATGCATTCATTTCATTCCCCCAATTTGACTCTTTCTAAATGTCAATCTTAACTCAGCAGCAGCAGATTCTCCCATGCAGGAAGCAAGAACTTAAGAGCCTCCAATGCACCAGTCTGCTAAGAAAGGAGAAATCTGGAAATGATCAGAGTAGGAAAGAGACTAAAAACCCCCTAGGAAACATGCCTCCTTCCTAAATTTCCATTTGGAAACGTCTAAATTCTTTGTCATGGGGATGGAAAGCTAATTTCTGTCTAAGTCTATGTTAATGAAGGGAGATAGTCTAACATATTTCACCAAACTCCGAGGAGCCATCTAATTATTTTATTGCTTCCATTATGGCTTAAAATATAAAGTCTGTTTTAAGTAATATTTGAAGTGAGTGACCCTGTCTTTAGGAAATGAGTATCTATAGGGAACCCAAAAAGTGAGGTTAATGCACACACAATAGAAGAGAATGTCTCCTCCTAGGTATCACTAAGATCTGGCCTTGGTTTGGGAGTCCGGGTTTCTAAGATTGGCTGAAGATCCACCCGCCCTCGAGCCTCTCATGCCCTTAGGTTGTACACCAGAGGAACCCCAAACTCTTCTGCTCTCCCTTTACCCTACTGTTCCTATACCATGTTCTGGATCTTTCACAGTCCTCCCTCCTTGAAGGACAACCCATTTTGTTAATGTGACAGTTTTCCCTCAGACATTCTGTAATGAAAAAGCTTAAAAGAACCTTCCATTGCCTTTTGCAGCTCATTTCCAAACCTTTATCAGAATCTCTAAGGCAGAAGATAAAGCCATCATTTAAAAATCAGAAGAGGTCATGCTCTAGACCCTTTCTCTCAGACGGCCAAAACCATTTTTGTGCATACTTCTCAGATTCAGGTAAAGTGTTCTAACCATGGAGTAGAGAGTAAAGACGTGTAAAGATAATGACCATGCCCCTCCTTACCAATTCCATTCTAACTAGATGGCTGGCTTCCATCTTCCTTGTGGCTGAACATAGATTTATTTCCTCCAACCTTGGCAGAGTGGTAGCACACACATCACCCAGAATAGAGAATTCTGAACAGAGGACACCACCACAACCCACTATTACTGAGCCTCAGGCCTCTGACCTGAGAGAGAACATGAATATCCCCTTCCCTTCCTCATTTCAGTGCTCTTAGGACTTGTTAGGAATGAAAAATTTAATACATGAATACAGAGATCATTAGATAGGACAACAACTTTGTTCAATCCTATCACAACAAATAACCTGGCAACAGACATCACTGTGTAACAGAAAAAAAAAATCCGAGTTTTCCTTTTCTGACCTATGCAACACTCAATTTATGTTATATTTTACCAAACAAAATTTCAAAGTGTCATGTGATTTTACCTGTTTAAACAATAATACTCCAGGCAAAGGGCATCTGGGCCCAAAGTAGGGTGTCCATACAGGAGTTTTGGTGCAAAGGTAGAAAAGTTTTCAAGTGTCCAATGCTACATAAATTAAACTCAATAATTAGCCAAGTCCCTAATGAGTGAACTCCCATTACCAGGACATACCTGCCCTCGCCACCAAGCTAAGATTCACCCTGGCCAGCATGCTGGGAATGAATAAGGCTACACTCCCAAGACAACAGGTCTTTTCCAAGCTCAGCTCAGCTCAGGATAAGAAGGAGGTAGTCAAAGTGACCTGATGGTGCCCTGTTAGTGTGACAGGGTCCATCCTGCGCAGTCTGGGAGCCCCTCAGTCAGAACAGCTTTGGCTTCTTTGAATGCTAGACAGATGACCTGCATGTCTCTGTAAAAAGGAAAGGACCACTGATACTTGGCAAAATTTCAAGCCTCAACAATATCTTGTGAAATTGGCTCCAGGATTTATGCTAAGCCAAAGTCAAGTTACTTTTAAAATGAGGAGTAAAAAAAAAATCAAGAGTTCAGTGCACTGTTTTTAAGGAACCAAGGGTGCCATCTTCTGTCTTAGCTTCAGGGCAAGAGACTTGGGGATGAAGGAATTCCCTTCTCTACCCAAGGAAGACAGAGTGAACTTACATCTAGAGCAGCATGGCAGAATGGTCAGAGGACTGGACTTAAGGGTTAGGAAGACCTGGGTTCAAATCCTACCTTGGACACTTATTAGCTTTGTAACCATGGGCAAGTCACTAAACTACTCTCAAACTCAGTTTTCCTCATCTGCACAATGAGGTAAATATATACAATACACACTTCATCAGGTTATGAGTCAAATGAGAACAGGTATGTAAAATGCTCTATAAACTCTGAAGCACTACAGGAATGTCAATTATATAATGACATTACATCTATTACACTCTCCCCTCCACCCCCACACATATACATATATATATAACAGTAGGCCAGGGAAGGCTTTCCAAATATAAGTACTGAGGAAGCTAGGCTGAACAACAAGATCTCCCTTTGAGAGCTTTCTCTTGTCTGCCACAGGGAGCTGAGAGTGAGCCTCCAATGAGGCAGAACACACTTTTAGGAACCCTGCCATTTTCAGGACCTTCTGAATGTGCTTCTTCACGCAGAACTAAGGCAAGCCAAGACAGCATCTTGGCACATGGTCTAAAGAGAAAGGGTATCTCTGGACAATCCTATGCCTAAGGCGAGAAACAAGGTCTCCATACCCACTGCCCTTCACAGGGACCCTCACCTGTGTCCCTAAGTTTTGTCCTGAAGTGAAAAGAGTAAGGAATGAGAGCTGGGGAAGGGATCAGCAAGAATGAAGAGTGTGGTATGGGGGGAAAATCATAGCTTTGGGAACTTGAGAAAAGACAAATCCCCTTAAAGAATTACATGATTAAAAGAATTTGTTCTGTGAAGTTTGGATTCAGTCAAAGATCCATACTTGAGGATCTAGAGGGCCATATGTGTCCTTGAGGCCATATTGAGGCTATGTAACACTGTTCTCTTACTGAGTCTGTGGTCCAATAAAACCCTCAGGTCTTTTTCAAATAAAAAAGTCAACATTACCCCCCAAACTTCTACATGTCAAGTCAGTCATTGTAGAAGAATCCCAAGAGTAACCGTTATATCTGGCCTTTTGGGAGACCCTAGCCCCTCCCCCTCCACCCCTTGGATTTCAGAAAATCAATAAACTTGTTAGAGGGGAAGGGAACAGAACCACTTTTGACTTCTCATTAACCTTCAACTGAAATTCAGCATTTCCTTCAATTATTTAAAAACATTATCTTCAGGCAAGAGGTCCATAGTCTTGCTTGTCAAAGAGGTTCATGACACACACAAAAACTAGAATTCCTGATTTAGACAGGCAGTTCTAATTGATGCATAGTTTTCCCTTGCAATCCTCTCAGTCACCCAGGCTTCCAAGTCATCTTCACTTCCACACATCCATCCAATCTGGAGCTAAGCCTGCTCGTTTCTACCTTAGAATCAATTCTCCTATATGTGCCCTTCTCTCCTGCAACAGTCACCACCTGGCTCATCAACTCATGCCTGGACTATTTCGACAACGTGCTGTATTTTCCCCTAAATCTGCAGCCAAAGAGACCTTCTAAAGCCCTCCCCTACTTAGTAAAGTACTCTTCTTCTCACTGTAAGAAAAGACTATCCAACAAGTAGGTCAATTTTTTAAAAAAAATTAATACCCCCTATCACTTCCAGGATATATGTGTATGTGTATAATATATATTATGTGTGTGTATATATACACATATACATACACATGTGTGTACCTGTTTGGTTTTTAAACCCCCTCATAACCTGGCCCTCCCTACCTTTTCAGTCTTCTTACACTTTACCCCCTTCCACCCATTCTGTGATCTAGTGACATTGGCCTCCTTGCTGGTCCTCGAACAAGATACTCCCATTATTCTGACCTGGATGTCCAATACTCTTTTCTACCACCTGGCTTTCTTTAAGATTCTGGTCAAAACCTATCGTTTGCCAAAAGTCTTTCCCCTCCCCTCCACCCTGCTCCACCTCTCCTCTGACAAGACATCCCCTTCAGTTTTCACATTTTGTCCGTACATAGCTGTAAGTACGTTCTCTTCCACTACAATGGATGCTCCTTGAGGTCAAGGCCAACTTTGGGCTTCCAGGATGGCCCCTCCAGGCGCTTGGCTTAAGAGAGTTGATTGAGCCGGCCAGTTCTTGCTCTAATTCATTTTCCACCCATAACAGTTCTTCAGACACTAGAAGACCGCTCCCACGGAAGCCTCGGCAGACGCCAAGGCCGAGCACACCGCGGAAGGGCAGCGCGTCCAGCTTTCTGCTGCAACTGACCAGAGTAGAAATTGACCAGTCTAGAGAAACTTCACAGACTGGAGAAACTATGTACCCAGAAACTGCGCAGCCTCTGAGGCAGACAGCCCGGGGAGCGGGGCGGGGCGGAGGGGGGGCGGGGCGGGGGAGGAGGGGGAGCGGGGCGGGGCGGGGCGGGGCGGGGCGGGGCGGAGGGGGGGGCGGGGCGGGGCGGGGCGGGGCGGAGGGGGAGCGGGGCGGGAAGCGGAGCGGGGCCCCACGCCCCACACCTAGGAGTCTGCAACGCTGAAAACGCTGCGGTCGTCCGTGCTGTCCATCCTGATCCTGTGCGGGAGCTCTTTGCGTGCGCCTGGTCACCTGCGCCATCGGTGCGGTGGGACTTGGAGCCGTGGCGTTCCCCTGGCACCCGCTCGCTCCTGATGTTGCCCATGGGGGCTCTGGGGTCCCCAGCGAGGGGGGTGTGTTTGTTCTCCGCCGCCCCTTCCCGGACCTCCTCAGGGCACCACCCCTTCCTTCTCCGAGGAAAACGGCGAGCAGGAGCCCGGGATCCCTTGCTTTCCTACGACTGCTCTCCGGAAAACCCACAGGACAGCCCCCCCCTCCCCCAAGATGCCGCCCCATTAGCCTCGGCACTTGCCGTCCTCCCGGTACGGGGAATGGTAGGAAGGCAGCCGCACGTGCGCAGAAGTGGTTGCTACACTGGCCTGGGGGCTCAATAAGATGTTATTGAAACACCCGGGCTGTGGGTTCCCGTTTCCTCTGAAAATGGGGAGGGAGCCGACGAAGGCCCTCCTCGCCCTTCTCCCGCTCGTGACCCTCAAGCTGGTGGTACGGGGTGGGGCTCTGTGGGCGTGGCTCTGGGGGTGGAGCCCGCGGAAGGGAGGGGCAGCCTCCGCAGCCTCACAGTCTGAGTGTGGAACCTGGTGAGGTCGTAGGGTCCAGGCCGCCCCTTGGACAGAGGGAGAAATTGTGGCCCCGGGGGAGGGGAAAATAGGCGACGGTGGCAGTTCTGTTACCCTTGTCTCGTTTTTTTATTTTCTCGATCTTGCTTAAAAAGTCCAGGGTTTATCTTATGTACTACCACTACTTTTATTTCGTTAACTACTTCCCCATTACATATAAAAAATATTTTTAACATTCTTTTTTTAACTGAATTTCAAATTCCTTCCCACCCCTTTTAAGAAGGCAAGCAAAGTGGAACTGTTTATACGAGTGAAGTCAAGCAAAACATTTGCACATTAGCCACGTTACAAAAAATAATAACCAGAAGCAAGAAACAATGAAACGTAAAAAGTCTGCTTTAATCCGCACTCAGTTCGCCAGTTCTCTCCCTGGAAATGGAGAGCATTTTTCACAGTCAGTCCTTTGGAATTGCCTTAGATCAGTGTATTGCCATTTTCAGCTAAGTCTTTCATGGCGGCTCCTCATACAGTGTGTGCCAGGTTCATTTTCCCTTATCTTTCTTTTCACATTCAAAAACGTGCCAGGATTAAGAATGCAGAAAGAAAGGGTTTTTTTACTTCCTTTTCTTTCACTTATTTCCCCCCAAGTTTAATAAATTCTCTCTCATCTTAAACATATTAAGAGTGACACATTTCACCTTTTTACAATTCCTACCTGAAGGCTAAGTATTCTACCAGGTTGAGGTGAGGGTAGCTAGAGAAGGAGAGGGATCCACCTGTGCTAAGGCCAGGTGAGGAAATGTCACCTGCAGAGAACAGGTACCTGGTCAGCTTGTAACAGAGAGTGGGAAGGAGAAAGATATGAAATCAAAGTGAAAAGGTAGATGGGAATCAGACAGTGGACAGGTGCATGTGTGAGGCTAAGTATTCCATACTCTGTCCTTGAAAGAATAGGGAGCCACAGTTTTTGAGTATGGCCAGATGGATCAGATCAAGACATTGTTAGATCTGTGTTTGAAGGCTGACAGTTTGGAAGCTATGGAGAGAATATATTCAATAAATAAGAGACTGGGAGCAAGGTGGGGAGGGTAACTGTGGGTTCTTCCTAGAATCCAGATGAGAGATGATGAGAACCTGAACCAGGGTGGAGGTTTTGAAAGTGGAGAGGAGAAGAGAGAAAGGTTGGTTGGGTAGAGATGAAAAGGCTTAGCAACTACTGGGGTCTGGGAGCTGAGGATGAGGGAAGAGTCAGGAATAAGGACAGGGGCAGTTTCCTTTTTGTCTCTGCATTGCCAGCACCCAGCAGGGCACCTGGCACATAATAGGAGAGCACATAGGGACTGGACCTGTGATTTCACTAGTATAGGAAATTCTTGTGGTCTCCTTCCTTTTATTTTCCCTATGGTGCAGCTAGGTGGTGCAGAAAATAGAGCACTGTGCCTGGATTCAAGAAATCCTGAATTCAAATTCTGCCTCAGATACTTACTAGTTGTGTGACCTTAGGCAAGTCATTTGACCCTGTCTGCCTCAGTTTTCTCATCTGTAAAATGAGTTGGAGAAGGAAATGGCAAACCATTCTGTTGGGGTGTAAGCACGTGAACAGTCTCGGGTCAGGTAAAGGTGAGGGCTTCTAAACTGCAGAGCTCTCACGAGGCCCCCCAGGGAACAGCTGGGAATTGAGGAGTGAAACATGAGCTATCTTGTTTTTCCACCTCTTTTCAGTGGAAACTTGCTGGGGAGAGCATCCCACCCTTGAGATTGGCCCATGGTCTGAGCACACCTGTTGTTATTTGGCTAGGGGCTGAGAGCATGCACGAAGTCCATGAGCGAGCAAACTAAGCAGCTGGGAGAGTTTAAATGGGGACAAGAAAGCCTGGAGGTTGGGTTCCTCTCTCCTCCAGAAGGAGGAGGGGGCTCCATGGGGAGAACTTGTCCTGTATGTTGACATGTAGCTGGTATCTGGAATAAAGCCTACACTTGTTTGACTCTGGAGGTCTCTTCTCTCGTACATTTATCCGGCTGATCACCGAAGACCTGAGTTAGGTAAGAAGGACCCAGCAGCCCACGGCAGTTAGGCCGGACACCATTCTAGTATCTTTGCCAAGGACACCACAAAAGGAATCACAAAGAGTGGGACATGACTGAACAAAGTTCCCTCCTAGGCAGTAAGTAAATGCAGTGCATTGTCTTTGGAGAACCTGTTCTTTGCTTTTGTTGTTTTATAGAATGACAGACTTCCTGACAATAGCAGCAGCAGTCTTTTAAAAACGCTTATTATGTGTAGGACAGTGGGCTAAGCAATGGGGGTGGTGGTGGGGAATATAAAGTTTAAAGAACATATAGACCCCACCCTCTCAGGGACCTGACAGAGCACTGCTTCTCAGCAATCTGCTGTCTTGTGTTTTCTAGTGACACTAAGATGATTTAGCAGGACTGCCACTTACCTGGAATTCCTGACAATCTGATCATAACAAGGCAGGTGAGTCCTCTCAGGTATTCTGTGCTAAAGCTATGACTGTCTTTCTGGGTATCATTTAGCCCTCTCACAAATCCAAGGCTGAGATCATTGAGAAGTTTTGCAATGTCGATAAAATTTTTCCAAAAATTTCTAGTAGTGATGACTTAAAACCTAGACACACTCTTACCTCATGATAGTTCTCTGAGGGTGGCCAGTGCTTCTTTTTTGCCCTCCAAGGTCAGAAATTACTCATTATTGTCAAACTGTGAGATACCACTCATTCGAAGATATTGGACAAAACTGAAGCATCTCAGTGGATAGCTTTAGACTGGTCACCTCCAGTCTGCCTTATGCATTCAGGAGTCTCTCCTCTGGCTCGAACAACTTCTTTTCATCCAGGTAGGGTAGCCCTTCTAAGAAGCTCATATTGCCAATCACTTTTTCCCATGAATTGTTGAAAAGTAGTCAGTGTCTGAGAATTCTTTTACTTGAAGCCATTGCTTAAATCAGACCCCCTTAACCTGGGGTCCAAGGACCTCTCTAGGGTCTATGGATGGATTTCAGGAGACCCATGAATTTGGATGAGAAAATAATTACATTCTTATTTTTACCAACCACTAAAATTTGCATTTCATTCTATTGTGACTATAAGCCACAAAATATTATTCTGTGAAAGAGTTCATAGGCTTTAGTATGCTGCCAAAGGGCATAAAAAAGGCTAATAACCTTTTGACTTAAGTAGGTAGAAGTCTACTGGGTCAACATAGTCTTCATGTCATGAGATTCTGAAGGCTTTCTCTCTGGAAATCTAGTATGGAGAATCACTGAAAACCTAATAAGCAAACCAAGGCAAAGAGGACTCTGTGGCATAGTGACTGGTCTATCTTAGTACAAAGTATTGTTCTTCACCCTATCATGGCTCATTTGTACTAAGGTCATGAACCTTTTCATCAACAGTATAATTTATTTTCCAATCTTTCCATGTAACTGGAAGATGTTTTTTACTCACTTCTTGGCCTGTAGTTTAGAATTCAACACAGAGGTCTTTAGCATGGTCCATGTCCCCCAAGACACAATTCAGGATCCTCAAGCAATCATGTGCCATACCAGAATAAATGGCTTTCCATTTTGATTATGAAACACATCAGATTCAGGTCTTCTGAGATTCTCTAGCTGTTGGCTTAGCTTCTGCTTTTGACACCTATGATTTCCTTAACTATTGGAAATTCGTATTTCTCCACTCTTTCTAGGATAATAGTATCGCCTAAATAGAATGACCATTTCCTGGGGCCATCCATTCAGGGTACAATTATCTGCCTCTATGTCTGTCTGAGGACCTGTCTATGCCAAATGGGGAAGAACAGTAAGTATACCATGCCTCACACCTCTCTCTTTCAAAAATAGTGTAAAAGTATTTTTGCAAGATCCTAGATCAAAGCCTCTGGATCAATCAGCACGAGAAACCTTCTCTGTCTTTAACTATCAGTTCCTAAAAAAATACAAATCCCTTTTCCTCCTAGTCAAAGTCCTAATCCTTTCCTCTGAAGAAATTGAATAAAAAGATCAGAAATTCTGTTCTCCAGGATGACAAAAATCAGGCCCTTTATAACCTTTCCAATCTTCTTAGGCCCATCTCCCTTTCCATGTTCTATGCAATCCAGTGACACTGTGGCCATACCCCATTCCTGCGCTTCCTTCCCTCCTCAGCTCTGCCTCCTAGCTTCCTCTCATCATTAGGAAGCTGTTCTTGACATTAAGCTTCAATGTGCTTCTTTATGATTTCCCTCCTCCTCATTCCTGGTTCTACTTTCCATGGCTTAACGTTCTCTGCTCTCTTCTGCACAAACTTCCTTCCAGTACTTGAAGACAGTTCCCATATTCTTGGGTCTTCTCTTCCCCAGGCTAACCATTCTCAATTCCTTTAAGTGAGACTAATATGACATAGATTCAAGGCCCTTCCTTATCCTGGTTATCATCCCTCACATAGTCCATCTCATCAACGTCCTTTTTCTACTTTGGTGATCAGACTGAACACAATACTCTAGGGGTGGTATTACTGTCACTGTCTTGTTCTGGGAAATGTTTTTGCCTTCTATATCATAATGCTGACTCATACTGAGCCTGCGATCTACTGAGTCTCCAAGGTCATTTTCTGACAAATTCTTGTTCAACCTTGACTCCTTATACTTACATTTCAGTTTTTGAGCTTAGGTAGAAGACTTTACATTTATCCCTATTGAATTTTATCATGTTGTTGCTGCTCAGTAGGCCTGACCCTTTGTGATCCTGTGGGCACGCCAATGCTGTCCAGGAGATTTTCTTGCAAAAATGCTGGAGTGGTTTGCCATTTCCTTCTCCAGTGGATTAAGGGAAACGGGTTAAGTGACTTGTCCAGGTTCACACAGTTAGTAAGTGTTTGAGGCAAGGTTTGAATTCAGATCTTTCTGACCCACCTAGCTGCAACTTTATGTTATTAGATGTAACTTTTCAAGATTTCTATAGATCCTGACTCTGTCATCCAGTATGTTAAGTATACCTTGCCATTTTGTATCACCTGTAGATCTAATGAACATTCATTTCATCTATGCCTTTATCCAAGTCATTGATAAAAATACTCCACAGGACTCTCTCTCTGGCGCTCTCTACTGGAGACCTCCTGCTAAAGCAACAATAAACTATTAATGAAAACTCTTGGAGTCTGGCAAGTCAATCAGCTTCAAATCCATTGAATTGCATTACTGTCTAGTTCATGTTGATATTCTTGACTCTTATATCCCTACTCAGGAAACCTTAGGAAAATCTGCATGCCTGACTCTCCAGTAATCTGAAACCAACTCCCCACTTGTGGGTATTCAGTTTATAACTTTGGGACAGAGTGTTGTATTTAGAGTCAGTAAAACTCATCTTCCTGAATTCAGATCTGGTCTCAAACACTTCCTAGCTATGTGACCCTGGGCAAATCACTCACCCCTGTTTGCTTCCATTTCCTCATCTGTAAAATGAGAAGGAAATAGCCAATTATTGCAGCATCTTTGCCAAGAAAACCCCAAATGGGGTCATGAAGAGTTGGACACAATTGAAAAACAACTGAACAATGAAGTTTGTAACATTATAGTACATAACATGTTGAAAAGAAAAAAGGGGATGAGAAGGAAACCTGTGAATGAATAACTATTGATTCCAAGTAGTTATGTAAATCCTCACTCCCTTATTATCCCATAAATGGTCTTCCACTAGATGGTTTTGAGTGTGACTCTCTGCTGCCCTCTCCTGTCCACCTAGTGCTCCTTTTAATTTTTCTCATTGATAAGGTTCCTTTGGCAGTTAGGCTTTGCCCCTAGCCAGGTATGACTCTTGCTCAGTGGCCCACTTGTCTGTTGACCAAGGAAGCCCAAAAAATGGTTTTGAGGAGGCCAAAATTCTCCTTTTCATTGGGTTTAAAAACTACCAAGTTCTTAAAATATTCCTTGCAGCTCTATCTATGTAGGGCCAGACCCAGAACTGTTTTGCCCCTGCCTTCTTGCTCAGAGGCAGGGTTTGCCCCTTGTCTTCCACCTTCTGGAGAGTTTCAATCCCATCACAAATTTGATGTTCAGATAGGTGCAGAGGTATGCTGATCAGTGTTTAACAACTGGTTTTCCCCCACCTCCAATATACCCAATTTACTTTTAAGTTCAATCGGCATTTTAAACATTTCTTGCATCCCTTTCTTAAGTTAAGACAACTAAGAAAACAACAAATCAACTTGTGGCAACTTCGGATTTCTAAAGTGCAAATGCTTTCACTTATAGTTTAATAATCAACTTTTGATAAAAGCCTGGCTCCAGCATACCCCTAGATGGGTAACTAGGTGTTGTTTTGTTCTCTGCTATCCCAGCATCATGGGGTATTAGGAGTTATAAGGAAACTGAAGCCTAGAGAAGGGAAGAAACTTTCCCACTGTTTTATAGATAGTAAGTAGCAGAGCTTAGATTTGAACTCGGGTCCCCCCAAAACCAGAGCCAAACTATGTAGCCTCTCATCATACCATCACACTAGTCCTGGCCTGTGGGTGTGGCTCTGATTTTGTTTTTTCTTCACAGCAGAACTAAAGATGTGGCTATATAACTTCTGGCAAGGTACAGGCACGGGTGGAATGGGGGACAAGGGGGAGGGGAATGGCACATGTCCCCAACCCAATGAACTCGCTTCATTTTCTGTATTCTCACTGAGTAGCTGGCAAGCCCACTGGCTTCCACTGACTCTCCTGGATGTCTGTCATCCTCATGCTCCTGCTAGGAAGGACCCATAAGCTCGATCACCTGTTGGATACCTTCCCCAGAAAACCTCCCAGCTCTTGCACCATGACTCCAATCTTGAACGAACCTCCATTCCTAGACTCCCTGTCAATGAGAGCACCATCTACCCTGGCTCTCTTCACTTCTCATCTGAGTCTCAGCTGAGAATCTTGTCTTATCTTTCACTGGAACACTGAAACCACTTGCTGAGTTCCCCCTTCATCTCACAAGATTCAGATACCTTCTACCCCTCTGTCTTACATGAGAAGGTGGCCCTTCTTGCCATGGCAAACTCTGCTAAAGCACACACGTGATCCTATCTCATCCCATCCCATGTTGTCTAGCAGATTGTTGCTGTTTCTGTCATCTTCACCGTTACTTATTTTCAATGTCTCCTTATTTAATAGCTGTTTTCCAACTTCATATAAACATGCTTATGTCTTCTCCATCCTCAAAAACCCCTCACTGGATTTGTTCATAACTCCTGACTGTTGTTCCAAATCTCTCTCTTTTCATGGCTAAACTTCTTGAGAAGACTATCTGCAATTGATGCCTTTACCTCCTTTCTTCTCAATCTTTCATAACTCTCTGCAGTCATCATTCAACTGAAACCACTCTTTCCAGTTATCAAATCTAATGTTGTTGTTGTTCAGACATTTTTAATTGTGTCCACTTCTTCATGATCCCTTTTTGGAGTTGGCAAAGAGACTGGAGTGATTTTAAATTTCCTTCTCCTATTCCTTTTACAGATGAGGAAACTGAGGCAAACAGAGTGAAGTGGCTTGGTAGTCATACAGCTAGTAAGTGTCTGAGGCCGGATTGGAACTCATGAAGATGAGTCTTCCTGATTCCTATTGGAGGTGCTTTATACACTGTACCAAGGGAGATATAATGGTGTTCACATCTGTGTAGGATTGTCCCAGGGAAGCGGTCTTTGACTTGTTCTATTTTGGCCCCAGAAGTCAGAAGAACTAGGAGTAGTAGGTGGAAATTGGTAAAGCAAAAAAAAAAAAAAAACCCGAAGTAAACAAAACCAGATTTTTGACTGGATCTAAGCCTAAGGAAGCATGCCCTAACCCAGAAAGCTGTCCAAAGGTAGAGTAGGCCACCTGAGAGATAAGGTACCTGAGGCTGCTTATCATTAAGGTCTTCAAGAAGGGGAAGGCAGAATCACCTGTTTCGGGGATATTGTAGGGTTGTGTGTTCAGATAGGGATTAGGCTCTGAGGTCTCGGCCATCTTGTAAGCCCTTTCCAACTCGGAGATTCAATAACAGTATTTTTCTTATCATGTTATCTGTGTACGTGCCACAGTTCCCTCTTCGACTCACTGGTCCACAGTGACAGTAATGGTAACTTCATTTAAACTGTGGACTTCCCTCCAGCTCCTGGCACCACGCTCTGTACCCAGAAGATGTTTAACAAGCATTATTGAACAGGATTTCATAGATGAGAAGGGAAAGAGAAGAGAATAAGCATTTTCATAGTGTCTACCATGCGCCAGGCCTTGTGTGAATGCTTTACAATTATTGTCTCATTTGACGGCCACAATAACCTTGTGAGGGAGGTGCTGTTATTAGCTCCATTTATAGTTGAGGGAAGTGAGATAAACATTGCTTAAAGGACTCTCCCAGAGTCATACAACTTACAAGTGTGTGAGGACAAATTTGAACTCAGGTCTGTTTGATTCCAGGACCAGCACTCCAACCATTTGCATTTATTTCTTGTCTGTCAAAGTTCCCCAGTTCCACCTAGCTTTAGGAGGAGGTTTGTGATAGAGTGTTATTCATCAAAACGAACAAAAGTACCAAATAAATTGCACTGATTTATTTATACAGTTTGGATTAAAGGGGGGAAAAGACATAGATCAAATGTCTAATGTATCTCATTCACAGAGGAAATTGTGCTGGTGTTACGACTCTAAGGCAATTCCAGAACAAAATCTAGGCACTCACTTTTCAGCTTTAATCAAACATATCATGATTGGGTAAATAACAAAACCTCTCCATGACTAAAGTAAACCTCTACATGATTTGATGAACAGATCATATTAATACTCATTATTCCTACCAGTACAAAACTATAAAAGTTCTATCTATGATTAAAATACCTTTGTTGCCACATTATAAGCATTCATTACTTTAAATCTTCATGTATAACTTGAATTGAGTTCTAGGAAGACGGTGGTCTCTTACTCTGAGAAGATAATGAGTTAATGGATCCTCCAGAAGAAACATCTTTCCTTCAGAGCAGTGGTTCTCAAATTTTTTGATTTCAGGACCCATTTATACTCTTGGAAAATTATGATCAGCCCCATCCAAGAATTTTTATGTGGGAGATATATATATATATATATATATATATATACACATATATATATATGTGTGTGTGTGTGTGTGCGTATACACACACATATATACATATACATGAATACATGTATTACATATTTCTAATTTTTAATGTGGTAAATTTCTAATATGGTAAATAGTAAGATATATACACAGTATACATGTGCATAAACATGTTAGAGACTGTGTATATTATACATACATATGTGTGTTTGTTTCGTTGTTCCATTGTTTCAATTACGTCCAACTATTTGTGAACCCATTTGGGGTTTTCTTGACAAAGATACTAGAATTGCTTGTTACATCTTTCTCTAGCTCATGTTACAGAGGAGGAAACTTAAGCAGATAGGGTGAAGTGACCTGCCCAGGGTCACACAGCTAGTAAGTGTCGTGTAAGGCCAGATTTGAACTCTTTCTCTCTCTCTCTGTCTTTCTTGCTCTCTATGTATGTATACACACATGTATAAGCACACACATGTTGCATATAAACGAAATCTCAGTATTTACTATATTAGAAATTAAAATGTCTTAATTTTATTATGAAAATAATTTTTAATCTCATAGATCCCCTGAAAGGGTGTGAGGACCTTCAGGGTTCCCCAGATCATACTTTTAGACTTTGAGAACAGCTGCTTTGGAGAAAATCCTTAGAGAAGGAATTCTGAGTAGTATTTCAAGTAAGAAAGGTATCCTTTCCCTTGGGTTATTAGCACAGCTAATCAGGCTAATTTACTTACTAAAAGATAGCTTCAGAAATGTAGAACAAAGGTAAACAGAACTAAGGTGCAATTTGTTTCCTAATTACATAAATCAGTCAATAATCTAAAGGTCAGCCTTGAAGATTATTACATAAGGTAACTGAGAAAGGCCATAAATGGATTAGGAAGGATGGTGGAAATGACAGATCAGCTCTGATTCCAAGGAAGTTGTAACTCTGCCTTCCAGTAATCTTCTGAACAGTCATCTCTTCAGCATTTACAAAGTGTTGTTTATTTAACCAGTCCAGTGTTGGACGCTGATCCCAGAAGTTATGTATTATTGCACAAGAGTTTTTTGCAAACAAAAAATCAGCTCACGATGGGATGTGGAAGGAAATCCTTTCTTAAGGGAGGCCCATGGATCTTTGAAAGATCAGTTACCTCCTAAGGGAGGCAGAGAGACGGAGGCTTAGTGATGAAAATTCTGCCTAATGATGGTGAATAAATGAGAGGCAGTGCTGGGACTCAAATCTGGGTCCCTCATTTATATACCTCACCTCTTTATTCTTGGGACCACATAGGACATCTGGGTTGGAATGGGAGACAAGTAAGCCAAGGTCTTACATTCTCCTCTGCACTGGCTAATTCTAATCACCGAATGTCTTTCATTTTCCTCCTGGTTAAATGAAACTATGCAATTAGCCTGAAATGGTTCAGGCAACAGTTTGTCCCAGTCATCTTTGTTAAGCCTGTCAGAAAGGTGCAAAAGGTCTGACCTGATTAGTAGAAAATTTATCTTAGAATCTCAGGGGCTTCAGCAATGCTAGATGAAGCTTTTATTTGGGTTTCAACAAATTCCAGGACACAACTTACCATGGTCCCTTTCAATTTCATGGTCGCACCTGACACCTGGGATAGTTTGTTGCTGTGCTGTCATTTTTCAGTCATGTCCACTTCTTTGTGGCCCCTTTTGGGGTTTTCTAGCACAGATACTGGAGTGGTTTGCTATTTTCTCCAGTTCATTTGACAGGTGAGGAAACTGAGGCAAACAGGGTGAAGTGACTTGCCCAAGGTCACACAGCTAGTAAGTGTCTGAGGTTGGATTTGAACTCATGAAGAGGAGTCTTCTTGACTCCAGGCCTGGTACTCTATCCAGCATGCCATGTCACTGCCCTCTCAGACAGTTACTGACTGTATTAAGGACAAATCATTTTGGCTGAGCTCCACTAACAACCTGCCAGGTTGTCTCAGCCAAAGTAAGCATAGGGGCTCTGCCCCAGAGCTTTGGGTCAAACTCAGAATGGGGTAAACAAAAAGAAAGGAATCTGAACCAACACAAATGGGGGAAAGAGGAACAACAGGGGGAGAGGTTGTGGGAGCCATCGGAAGGATAAGCCCTGAGGGGAAGACAGGAGAGGAGCTCCCCAAGTTCTTCTTTTGGCATTCTGAAGGCACTTTTGGATCCAGCTACCCCACTAAAGCTGCAGCAATGAGCTCCAGTGCTAAAAATATGCTAAGATAATGGAAAAGAAGACTACAGCCAGCATCCATTTGCCAACCACCATCGTTATCGAGGGCCTGTGGCTATTTTTTCCCATCTCTCTTGTCTTCATTGGCTTCTTGATACGGTCATTCACTGTAAGGATGGCCTCTCGGGCTCCATCCCACTTTCCCCGGCCCTGTAGACGATACTGGACCGGGGTACATGGTCCAAAGAACATATGAAATGCCAGTTTGGGATCAGTGAAGACCAGGGGCAGCAGTTTGGGCCTCACACCCACCAATTCAGCAAGGTCCTCCATACATTCCATGTAGTCTGTCTGGATAGTATGGCGGGGGCTCTCCACATACCTATGGGGAAGGAAGACAGAAGCAGTGGCCCTTAATCAGTCCAACCAGTCAATCAACAGGTACCTACTGTGAGCTCAACCCTGCTCCTAGAGTTGTGGGAGATACATTAGTGATCCCACCATCTGGGAGCTTATCATCCTTGCTGGGGAGATAGAACTGAGACATGCGAAACAGACAACAGCACCCAGACACCGATAATGGAATATCAAATGCTGCTTCAGCTATGCCTCAGGATATCCTGCTGTAGCTTAAGCCCAGAATGCCTGCCCTGCACGCTCACTTTTCTCTGCCTAATTCCTAGATATCTTTCAAGTCTCAACTTGAATTCTCTCTCCTATTAAGCATTTCTTGATTTGGCCCTGCATGAAGAGATTTCTCTGCTCTGAACCACCATTGAATTTGTCTGAATCTTACTGCTCATTTATTCATAGTCCATTTCATATTAATGTTTGATCATTCATATCAGTCAGTAAGCACTGAGGCAGCTAGGAGTCATGGGGAGCCTAGAATCAGGAAGACCTTAGTTCAGATTTGGCCTCAGACTCTTAGTAGCTGGGGGACGCTGGAGAAATTGTTTAATCTCCATTTGTCTGTTTCCTCCTCTGTAAAATGGGAATAATAACAGCACCTACCTCCCAGAGTTGTTGTGAAGATCAAATGAGACAATGTTTGTAAAGTGCTTAGCATGGTGCCTGGCAAATAGTAGGAACTCTATTATTGGTGGTGGTATTTGTTAAATACCTGCTATGTGCCAGGCTTTGTGCTAGGGGTACAGAGATAAAGGACAGTCCCTGTCCTCAAGGAGCTCACCATCTCATGGGGGAGACAACATGCAAACAATTACGTACAAACAAACTATATCCAGGAACAATGGGAAATGTTTGACAGGGGAAGGCACTAGAATTAGGAGGGACTGTGAGAAGCTTCCTGTAGGAAGGAGAATTGTAAATGGGACTGGAAGGAAGCAGAGGAAGCCAGAAGGTGGAGATGAGGAGGGAGAGCATTCTAGGTATGAGAGACGGCCAGTGAAATTGCCTGAGAGGTAGTGTTTTACTCACACAACAGCCAGAAGGCCAGCATCACTGGACCAAAGAGTACATGGGGGTGCATAAGATGTAAGAAGACTAGAAAAGGAGAGAGAGGAGAGCACTGGGTTATGAAAGACTTTGAACACCACAGGACTTATATTTGATCCTGCAGGCCATAGGAAGCCATTGGAGGTTAGTGAAGAGGGAGGTGATTTGTGTTTCAAAAAAAAAAAAAAATCACTACAGTGCCTAAATGGAGAATGAACTGATGTGGGGAGAGGCTTGAGGCACCCAGCCCCTGACTTTTGCTATAGTCCAAGCATGAGGTGACAGGGGCCTGCTATGGTGGGGGTGGCTGTGTGAGAGGAGAGAAATGAACATGTAGGAGAGATGTTATAAAGATAAAATTGTCAGGATGTAGGGGAGTCGGGGGGTGAGAGAGACAATGAGGAATCAAGAATGACTCCTGGGTTGTGAGCTCCCTGGGGACTAGGGAGGATGGTGGTGTTAGTGATAGAGAAGTTTAAAGTGGAGACAGTTTGCAGAGAAAGTAATGAGTTCAGTTTGGGACATGTTGAGTTTAAGATATCTAGAGGATATCTAGTCAGAGATATCCAATAGACAGAGATGACCCTGCCACCAGTTCTCCTTTGGGCTAGATGAACACACCTGTAAATCACAGAGGGGAGGCCCTGCTAAATTAAACCCATCAGACTTAATTCTTAAGCCCACACTTGCTTCCTGGCTTACCCTCCCAAGTAGCATGTCAATGGGGAAGACCAGTGCCAGAGATACTGATGAAGATTTGGAGATTACTTCTTACTGCCTGAGGCTTTTCGACCTGCATAGAGCAGTATTGCTTCAGGCAAAACATAAACAGAATTACAGGCTTCATTTCTTCCTCTCACCCTTGCTTGTGTTCATGAATTTCAGGTATAGGATTTGAAAAACTTCTCTGACTTGTCTTCCTTTATCCCTCATCAGTTTGTTGGTAATTATACCAGACTTTTCTTTGTTCAGCAACCTGTTGTTTTGTCTATATTTTTAAAAAACCAACTAGGTTTATAAGGGACAACATTCTGGACTATAAGGTCATCAGGAGCCAACTAAATATTGCTCCTATGAGATCTAAATTACATATGTAATGAAATGAATAAATACCCTATAGACTCATAGGATATTAGCATTGGAAGGATCCTTAGAGATCATTTTGCCCAATCTCCTAATTTTAAAGATGAAGAAAGTAAGACCCAGAAAAGTTGTTGCTTGCCCAAGGTCGGATAGCAAGTAAGTGACAATTTTTTTTTTTAATTTCTTACCTGTTGGCCATTTCTTCCTTAGTTTTAGTGATTTCTTCCATCATTTCACTTTTTGAAGGCAAGGTCTTTAGTCCTAAATCATAAACGAATAAATCCTCAGACCCCCAAAGGTCAGATTCTCATTCAAGATGAATCAGTCAACAAATATTTACAATATTTGCTCCCTCCAATACAAGAATATAGTAGCCATGCTTCCCAACTTCAAAGAGTTTATCCTGTAATAGTTCAAGTTTGAACCTAATTAACTCTCTCTTGACTTTCACAGGGCTTCTCTGAAAGCAAAAAGTATAACAGTGTTTTACTGGGAACAACTAATTACCTATACCTGTACCTATACCTGTCCTGTTTGAACAGGTATTTCTTTTTATAGTTAATTGCCTGTAGTATATATCATTCATATCTTATTTTAATTGTTTATGCCACATATCATGTATTCTTTTTTAAAGTGGATTTTTTTTTTTAAATCATGAATTTATTTTTCTGTAGTTTCATCTATTCCTTTACCTGAGAAGGCAGGTGGCTCTAGGCCTGGAATATTGGAAGTGAGGAAGATGTGCCTTGGAAGTGTTAGCTATGTGACCCTGGGCAAGTCACTTAACCCTGATTTCCTCCTCCCTCCCCTACCCCCAATGAAATAAAATACTCTACAATAACGTGAACTGTCATATTTGGTTTCAAGAGGAAATGCAAAGAAGCAAAATCAGCTCTCTTACAGGAGTCCACCTCATAACAATGGGGCTTTACATCAGTGAGACAAGGAGCAGTTATGTAAAACCACAATCTAAGCCTAAATTCTCAGGAGACTGATAACCTTCACCTTACAGCTCATTCTTCAGGTGAAAGGCCAAAAGACCCCTCACAGGACATGCACTTTGGAGATGGAAGTCCCAGAGACCAAGGGGGCAAGGTCAGAAAGAAGTCAAGAGGATTCTAAAGGAAATGGCTTTAAGCATTTTAGCTTTGAACCCATATTTCTTGGTATTCTACCATGTAGATTTTACCCCTTCAGAGTTTACTGCTTGAAAACACTTATGAAATACAATGCTCCCACTCTGTGTGGTTATGAATTTCCCATAGTACCTGAGGAAGAGTGTAAGTTTTATGACTCAGTCAATTCACAAGCATTTGTTAAGTGCCTGCTGGATGCCAGGCCTCCAGCTAGCCTCTGGGAATATAAGAAGTGAAACAATTCCCAATTTCAGTGAGCTTTCATTCTGACCCAGCAAAACAACACAGAAGTCTAAAGATGCTCCATTTAGGATTTATTTAGTAGCAATGGAACCTAAAAGCCTCCCTTCCCCCATCCTAACCCCAAACTCACTCCATCTGAACTCCCCTCTTATTATTAATGGCACCTAAAAATAAATAAATTTTATATATATATATATATATATAATGTATATGTTTATGTGTGTATATATACATATGCACATATACACATACAAACACATGCATATATGTATATAGACATATAACAGGTTTATCCATTATATTTTTAATTAAACATTTGAAACAAATATACTCAAAGCACCACGTCATAAACGCTGTGGCATTTGCACTTTTGTTAGACATGGATGGCCCTGGGCCCTTAGTCAAGCAGGAATACTAGGCCACCTTTACAGTTGTTTTGCAGTTTTCTAAATGCTTTCCTGTCAAAGAGGCAATCAAATCGTGTTCCTGTTTCGTAAGAGAAGAAACGGAAGCCAAATAATTTATGACCCACCCAAGGTCACACAGCCTGTTCATATCAGGGGCAGAGTGCTTGTGGACTGCTAGCAACAAACCACAGACCGAATTCGATGTCATGGCAGAGGAACTTGCAGTTGATCCTTGGATTGAGCCAGGCCACTTCCCAGGAAGGGAGGCCTTCTCTCTCTGCCTTGGCCTTTCACTTTTATTTTTATTTTCCAAATCACAGTGTGGTGTGGCCACTAACCAGCTTCCCCACCCTTCCATTCCCTTCTGCATGGATAACCACTGCATAAAGTTAAAACTGTGAGAGGCACTCAGATGCAAATTTCCTTTCAGAGTATAGAGAGTACACATCATTTCACTTGCTCATAGATTTACTGGCATTTTAAAGACATATTCCTCTGACTTGTTCTCTACTATCTTAGTCTCAAGTGTGGACCTCTTCCTGGACATTTAGACAGTTTTCCCATTCCTACCATCAATTCAGTTTATCTCAGAGGTAAGGTTCTAGACAATCTAACAACCTATTTAAAATTGGGATTGTTTTAACCCAGGTGTTCTTAACCTGTGTTTGCCTTTTGCAGTTTTGTGAAGGCAGATCTCTTTTTCAGGATAATGTTTTTAAATAATTGAAGGAAATGTAAATTTTAGCTAGAGATTAGTGAAAATAACAATGTGATTTTCCCCCACCCAAGTTCACAGACCCCCCACCCCCCCAAAATCTAACTGCCATCCATGAAAACCAGGTTAAGGTGCCCTATTCTAACACAGTGCTCTCTTTTTTTATCAACCCACTTGAAAAAGTTGATTGTCCAACAGGAAACTGGACTTCCAGGTCCATGCTATTGGTGGAGAAATGATCCATCATATGATTGTACTTTAGGGGAATAAATCGAATCTTGGAAAATCCTTCCCTACCACCTGCTACTCCCTTTTTTGTGTGTTACCACAGACAACTAAATGGGGGATGGGAGGAGGAAGAGAAGGCTTTTCTTAAATAGTCCTTCCCAGAGCTGTTCCAACCCCAATTAGGGATCCCTATGGTGGAAGAATTCAGCACCTCATAGGAACTCTGTAGGTGATGAGGTTTTATGAAGTTAGCTAGGTTTCTTGGAAACCAGATAGTCTCCAGGCCTGTACAAAAAGGATTTCTAGCATCATAGACCCTTCCCTAGCTTAGGCTCTCTCTAGCAAAGACTTTGTGAATGCAGGTCTATTGTCATACCATGATGAGATGTGGTCTTCATGTGAATAAAATTTTGTTGTCACCGATTTTTAATGAAGGATGCAAAGTCATTTTCTCAATAAATGACTTAAGGAAATATGGCTAATACAATGATAATGATCATTGTGATGATATTAATAATAACAAAGGTGCAGCTAGGTAGTGCAGTAGATAGAGTGCTAGGCCTGGAGTCAGGAAGACACTTCTTTGTAAGTTCACATTTACCCCAGGCAAGTCACTTGACCCTGCTTGCCTCAGTTTCTTCATCTGTAAAATGAGATAGAGAAGGAAATGGCAAACCACTTTGGTATCTTTGCCAAGAAAATCCCTAATGGAGTCGTGAAAAGTTGGACATGACTAAAATGCCCAAACAACAACAAGAAAATAATAATAAAAGGAAAGTGATAGAAAAAGGAAAATTTAAAGACTGGAGATCTAAATTCTTTGAACTTTTGCTCCTGGCTCAACCAGGTTTCACTCTGTATTTGTAGCAAGCCTCTACTTTGGTTTTATATACTTGTAACATTGGTTAAATAATACCGATTTGCTTTGCAAGAATGTTGTGAGATATAACCAGCTAAGCTGGGTCATTATTACCTTGGAGTTGATTAACTTTAAAAAAAAATCTTGATAACAGTATTTCATTATAATTGCTTTCCTTTGTAACTCCAAATATTTTATTTTAGGCATTTAAAAATATTATTCTGAGAAGGCACAGGGTCCACAACACAAAAAAATGGGTAAGAACTCCTGAGCTAAGCAGTAAATAATCGTATAGCTTCTAGCTACTTCTAGGCAGAGTCTGAAATAGAATTAAATTCAAACAGTTTCTTGCTATTGTACCTGAAAAATCCATATAATAAGATTCCTTCCCACAAGCCTGTTATCACTTACCCTTAAATACCTGTGTGGCCCAGCGGCCCTGGAGTTCCGAAATGGGCATGATGGCTCCGAGGGGCTGGATCAGGCCAATAATAGCTAGTGTTGGTTTCTCTAGGTTGGGAGGGAATACATTCTTGTACAGGGAAATCTTATTCTTGACCACTCTGACAGAGTCTTCAAGGAAGGGGAAGTCAAAGCTATAGCCCGTGGCAAAGATAACAGCATCAATATTATCCTCTCTTGTGCCATCTTCAAAGATGGCGGCTGTTTCTGTGAATTCCTTTACATTTCCCTTGATTATCACTCGGCCAGAAATAATTCTGTTGGGCAAGTCATCGTTGACTGTTGGGTGCTGGCTCAGAGCTCTGTGTGGATGTAACAAGAGGACAGAAGGAAGATAAAGGAAAAAGAAAAACATGAAAGAGAAACATTATTTAATACCAAGTAGATGAGATTTTGCTTGAATTGAGGGGGTTTCACTAACATTCTAGTGCATCTCAAGGGACATGGAAATAGTGTGTGCTATTCTGTCATCTGTCCAGTAAGAATATACCAGAATGACATAAATTAGAGCTTCTTGGTAGAAAATATGAGGTTACTGAAGCCCCTACATGGTCTAGAACCTGAATACAAAGCGGGGAAAGTAAGAGGAAGACTTGAAATGAAACAGTCTTACTTAAGAGACACAATAGAACTAACCTGGGTTTGAATATCACCTCAGACACTTACCAGCTATAGGGCAAATCACTTAATCTTTTAATTTTCTTATCTATAAATGGGGATAATAATACTTGCATTATCATTCTATTAAACAGGGTCAATGTGAGGAAAGTAATTTGCAAAATTTAAAACATTATATAAGGGTAAGTGGTTATTATCGGAGATTGTTTATGGGATCTGCCTAGAAGGCAGACTGATATTATTCAACTCAGATGCAAAAAAAATCAACTGTACAACGTGCAGTGTTGGGAGGATATGACTAGAAAACAATTTGCTGTGGAAAAATCCTGGAGGTTTTCATCGACTGTAGTATTATGAGTTAATTGAGCTACCAAAACACACGCATGCACACACACACACACACACATACACATACATACTCACACACCTCATGTGATTGATTTTGAGCTGCATGAACTGAAATAAAGTGTCCAGAAATAAGGAGGTGATAGACCCACTGGACTCTGCACTCCAACACCTGGGGTACTGTATTATACCTCAGTGGAAGAGGTCATTGAGAAGCTGGTCCCTGTTTACTCATCACCTTCCTGGTCCACTGTTTACTTATTAACTGGGCAGCACAGATGGTCTGATCATTCTACTTCTGGGAATGCCTCTTGATTCCATCTACTCAGCTCCTACCTCCTGTTTAACAGGCTAGGAGCATACCTGTGCATAGGCTTCAGGCCATACATTTCATGGTCAAACCTTGCATTCATCTTCTTTTCCATATATGAACTCTTTGAAGATAGGCTGAAGAACTGTGCAATAAAGTTCAAAAATCGGCGATTGAAGATAGCATCAAAAGGATATCCATTATCTCCCACACGATTGAGTATCCATGCACCTCTCCTAGTGCTGAGGAAGACCTGGGGAGACGAAAACATCAGTTCTATCAAGTCCCTGCTCAAAGGCATTCAATGACTCCCAACTGCCTACTGGATAAAATCCAGACTACCTTTCATTTGATAATCAAGACACTCCAGCAGTCTACCTCCAACCTATCCATCAATCCTAATTTTTATTTACTTATCTTTCCAAACTTCCCAATTCAGCCACAGTGTTCAACTCACTGTTCTCCCATCACAAACTCTACCTCCTTGATTTTACTCATCCTATCTCCCCTGCTTAGAATCTTCTCCTTACCAATCTCTGCCTATGCAAACCCTAGTACGATCCAGCTCAACATGGAGGAGAGCCTGCTGATGTCTTCCCAGATCACTATAGGCTATAGGGATTTCTCTTTCTCAATAACTCCCAAAACATTTATTTTGTTTAAATCATTTGTCTGGGAATTGATTATGCATTTCATTATAATATCTCTTATAGTGCTGTTTTGAATGATTATCTTTTGTACAAATGTATTTATATTTTATTTTCCCAACTAGACTGAAGGTCTTTGAGAGCAGTGTCTTAGACTTCTTTGTGTCCTCTACAGAGCCTAGCACAGTAGCTCGCACAAAGCAGATGTCAAGAAATACTTGTTGATTGATTGTCTGATGGAAAAATCAAATTTCTAGTAGGACCTCAGGAAACTAGTTAGGTTGTGTGTGCCCACTATTATTCTGCCTCTGTTATCTCTGTCCCTGTCTGTCTCTGTCTCTCCATTTTTCTTACTACTACCCTAATTCAGTCCTTGTTACCTTCCGCTGGTCTCCCTCCCTCTCTCCTCTCTCCAATCCCTCCTTCATTACAGATGCCAAAATAACCTTACTAACACTCAGCTCTGAACATTGACTCCCATCTTAAAAAACCTTCAGTGGCTCCCTATTGCCTTTCATATAAAATAAAACTCCTCAGCCTGGTCCTCTATAACATGGCCCCACTCTGCTCTAATCTCCCCCTCCTTCCATTCTTGTACTGTACATTCCAGACAAACTGGATGACTGGCTATTCTCTAAACTGTTTTTGCCTACTTTTGTGCACTCATACATGTCCTCATTCCTGGAATGCCCTCCCTCCCTTCCTTCTTCCCTGCCTATTGAAATTCATTTCCTTCCCAACTTGGCTCCTACATTGTGTTCTCCATAAAGCTTTTTGTGATCCGTATTCCCTCTTTGAATGTTTTCTCTCCCTGCTCAAATTTTTCTAGAGTGGATCTCTCTTTTGCTCATATCACAAGCTACCTTCTCTACCTTCTTTTCTCTCCAGTCCGTTGCCCTTTTAACTTATCCTAATCTTGTTCTGCTAATATCCAGCATTCGACTACTCCAACCCATCCACTTTGCTCTTAGTCACATGCTGCTGAAAGAAGCTAGAGAAAACCATGAAATCATGTTGACTGAGCCCATTATGTATCTTCTACACCATCTCATTTGGAGCATGGCAATCCTTTTAGAACTCCTTCATCAACTCCCTATTCCACCCACCACAGTGGCCCTCCTTCAACTTCTCATTGCCTCCCCTTCCCTCATCCAAGACCTTAGAACTTTGTCTCATATTTTGCTGAACAAAGTCAAAGCTATTTGCCAAGAACTCCCTCTTCTCTCATCCTCCTCATGTCCCATCACTCAGATGCTTCCCATCACTATGTTCTCTTTCACTCCTGCCTCACATGAAGAGGAAGCCTTTCTCCTTGTCAAGAAGGATCTCTATGTGCACAAGTGATCCCATGTCTTCCAACAGTTTGCTTCCTCCATCATTTCATCTCTCTCCCTTCTCTTCAAAGTTTCTTTGTCTGCTAGCTGCTTTCCCGCTGCTCCCAAATATGCCTTTGCCTCTCTTACCCTCAAAAAACCTTTCCCCATTTTGTGACTAAACTCCTCAAGGTGATCTATCATAGAAACCTCCACCTCCATTCTTCTCACCCTCTTCTTACCCCTCAGCAGTCTATCTTCTGACCTCATTATTCAACTGAAACCACTCTTTCCAAAGTTACCAAAGATCTCTTAATTTCGAGATCAAATGACCTTCTCTTAATCCTCATCGTTGTTGACCTCTTCTGTAGCCTTTGCCTTTCAGAGACCTGCTTCTCCTTGCTACCTTCTGTGGTCAAGGACACTGGCCTCCTTGTTGTTCCTCACATAAAACACTCCATCTCCTGACACCATGTATTTTCACTGGTTGTCCACCCAGCCTGAAATCTCCTCCTTCCTCAGATCTTCACCTCCTGGCTTCCTCCAGTATAAAATTCCTCCTTCAGTGCAAAATTCCACCTTCTACAGAAACTCTTTTCTGGCCCTTTTTCATGCTAGTACCTTGGGTCATCTCCAATTTATTCTGAATGTTTTGTATGTACGTAGTTTGCAAGTCATTTCCCTCATTGAAATATGGACTTCTTGTATTCCTCCACCCCCACCCCTGGGCTTAGCATAATGCCTGACACATGGTAGGTGATTAATAAATGATTGACTTAACTTTTCATTTCAGTCTACCATTTTAAAAAATCTACATTAGTAGACTTTACTTCAATACAACCCAATACATGAAAATCTGGATTTAGAAAACATAGGAATTAGGAAATTATTATTACTTTTTAAAAAAAGATTTTTTTAAATAAAAGCATTATGCCACCAGATTAAAAAAAAAAAGCTTTTTCCTGTGTATAAAGTATGATTTTATGATGGAAAGTCAATATCTAGAATGAATGTTCATTTTTCATATTTCTTATTACTTATCTACAGTATTCATACTGCTATATGCCCTCCTTATGAGGCCTGAAGAACTATGAAGCTGTAATAATATTTTTTCCCTGCTTTTGAAATATTTTGACAATATGGTTAAATATTCTTTAGTCACTGCCTGGTATTTAAAAACACTGATTTGCATAGTTTTTCAGGATCTCCTCTGCTATAAAAGTAAGGTATTATCACTGACTTGATGTCAACCGGATTCCACATATTGTATCCATTCACAGGTGACTATGCTTGACAGCTGCCTGATGACACAGGTTTTGCCCTTTTTGTGTGTGATGATGGGTGGGGTCAAATAAAGCAAATGATTCATTGACTCAAACCTGTTTGGCTGTGTGGCTGATCTCCACTGCTAGATCTCCTCCAGAATTCCCAATGCCAATCACAATGACTCGCTTTCCAGTAAATCCCTGTGGGTCTTTGTAGTCCCGGCTGTGGAAGTATTGACCTCTGAATTTCTCTATCCCTGTGAACCAAAGGCAGAGTGATTCCATGGAGGGGGGCAGAGACCATCCAAGGCTTATTTGATATTATTACTCTTGTATGTAAGAACATTGGCCAGTGATACATTATCCTCTTTCTTCCCATCTATAACACAGCTACTCTATAGAACTTTTTGCACATTCCTTCTAGCTCTACTTTCCATTAGCCTCAGCCCAGAGCTCCATAGTTTCCACATCACAAATAGGTTACTTAAACTATCATTCGTCTTCTGTGGGAAACTTTCTTCCCTCATCTCTTTTCACTTTACTCCTTATATCCCTTTTGCCTTTTTTGAAGTCCTTTCTCTGCAGATCTTCAGAAACCTCTTACCTGAGGCCAATGAGGGATCACTCAATATTTTCTTCTGGCATAGAAGCTTTTTTTCTTCATAGCTGACAAATACTAAATTTCTCTACATTCCTACAAACATACATCTGTGGCCACATGTGTTCATAAAGATTTAAAGTTGAGCTGGATTTCAAGTAAGAAGACCTGGGTTCAAATCCCTTGCTCTGCCACCTACTACTTATTTGACCTTGGGCATCTTATGGGACCCAGTGATCTCTATGATTCCTTCTAGTTCTAAATCTGTGATCCTATGATATTTCATAGCCCCAATATCTCAGTGGGAAAGGCAATTCTATAACATCTTCTCACTACTTTTTGTTCCTCAAGAATGTTAAGGTAATAGTGAGATAATATAGGTCAATTTCTGATCTTCCTTGCTCTTGATAGTGAAAGCCTTGACAAAGGCAAGGGGATAGTCATCTCACTAAGGTCAAATATAGAAAATCAGGGTAAACTGCAGCTTCCTTGCCTTAATTCTATTTCTACTCATTGGCACAGGAAATATTGCTTGGTAGAATTTGGCCACAATCTTTTCAGGTCTGTACCTAAAAGGGTCAGGTAATTTACATAGAAAGCTCAAAGTCCTTTCTTCATAGATGACTTACCAGGGAAGCACTCCAGGGGCATATGAGCATTGGTGTGATGGCCAGTGCAAACCATGACTCCATCAAAGACCTTCACTTCCTGCTTCCCATTAGATTCAGTGACTATGTCCCACTGGCCTGAAGTGGGAAAATCAGGTCGCTTCTTCACACTGCACACAGTAGTCTGGAAAGAAATGGGATATAAACTAGTAGTTAGACTTCCACCCTGAAAAAGGATGAATATCCAATCACAGTGTTAAATTCCTTATTGCAGAGAGCAAAGGCATCCCCAGTACAATGGGGAGCCTTGAACAGACAGCATCATAGGCCAAGAGTTAGAATCTCATGCCTTATTCTGATGAATGTTTTTCTTCTCTAAGGTCAAAATGAGACAATTTCCATAAAGGAAGCTGTGTAAATTCTGATAGCACTAATCCGCTAGGTTGAATTTCTAGGAAGAGCAGACTAGTGTTGCTCCTTGTTCTTTCTTTTCTCACTTAATTTTTAAATTATTTTTTATTTTAAAACAATTTATGAATTACTTTTCCAGATATACCCAACCTGCACTTATCCAGTGAATTTTTCCTTGTTAAAAAGGTAAAGCTAAGAAAATGAGGAGATCATATTTGGAGCCTTCATGATTCCAAGTCAATCAAATCTACCTACTACAATTAGTTTAGCCATTCCCCAATTGATAGGGATCCACTTTGTTTCTAGTTTTTTGTTCTCATAAAAACTGCTACCATGAAGATTTTGGCACACATAGGACTTTTCTTTCTTTGACCTCCATGTGGAACATGTTTATGAACAATTTCATCACTTTTCTGTATAATTCCAAGTTGTTTTACAGAATGGTTGGGTCAATTCAAAGTTTTTAATGACAATGCATCGATGTTCCTGACCTCCTTCAATCCCTCTAAATGAACTATTTCTATTTTTCGTTATTTTTGCCAAATTTCTAATTGTGAGGTAAAACCTAATATTTATCTTATTATTAGGACTCTGGAGCATATTTTTACCAAGTTGTTGAAAGTTAGCAATTTTTCTTTTGAAAACTACTCATATTGTTTGGCCATTTATCTATTGGGCAATAGCTCTTGGTCTTATATATTTGTATTAATTCCTTACATATTTTTGATATTAGAATTTTATCAAAGATGACTGATCTAAAAATTCTCCTCCAAATTAGTTTTCTTTTCTATCTCAGCTATATGAATTTTATTTGTGTAAAAGCTTTTAAAATTTTATGTAGTGGAAACTGTCTATTTTCTCTTTTAGGATCACATCTCTCTCTTGTTTGTTTATGAATTCTCTATTTTATCATAGTTGGGAAGGATATATTCTTCTATTCTCTATTTTAAATGAAATATTCTTTTATATTTAGGTCTTGTACTCAATAATATAGGATGCTGATCTGAACTTTTTTTTTTAATGAACTACTTTCCAGTTTTCCTAGTTAAATAATGGGTAGTTTATGCTATTGAATTTATTGAACCCTGGGCTACTGAATTAATCTGTTTTGTATTATTTCTACCTCATTTAATCTATTTAATTTAATTTATTTAATCTAGTGATCTACTTTTCTGTTTTTAAACTAAGTAATGTTGATAATTACTACTTCATAATATTGTTTAAGGTCTAGAAGTCCCCATTTATTCATATTTTTTTCATTTTTCCCACTGAGATTTTAGAACTTTTGTTCTTCTAAATCACTGCCATAGCACTACATTCATAAATTATTTTTATCACATTGGCATAGTCCCTACTACGAACAAAAAAGATTCCTCTAATTATTCGTCTTTTTTTTCTGTAAAAAATGTTATGTAATTTACATACAAAACTTGACAATATCTTCATGGATTCTCTGGTATTTTATGCTTTTTTAAAAATTTACTTGACTATTCTCCCACTGCTGGAGAGAAGACATTTGCCCACACTCTATAGTCTTCCTGCCAGTGTCAAGGATAAATACAGGAAGAATATTCTGGCAAGAGGACTAGAAGAATGTCTTTGGCAGTCATATTTATCCCATGCAAATACCTGAAAATATTATATTACTTCTAATCACAAGTACCTCCTACCTTGAAACGAATATACTTTAAGAGATCAAAATCTCTGGCATACATCCTGTAGTACTCCATGATTTGAGAGTTGTGCATGAAGTTAGGAAAGTGTTCAGGGATGAGATAGTCACTAAAACACATCATTTCCTTGGAGGTGTTGATGATCACCGATTTGTAAATACTGGCTCTTCCTTCTTCTGGATTCTCCTGCAGTAAAGATTAAATACACAAAATCTTTAGCATTTATTTCATGGAGGAAATTTTCCTCTGCAGTTAGTAGGGATGCCATCTTTCCTAGACAGTCAATGACACCGGGGAACAAGTAAAAGGTCAGAAAGATCAGACATTGGGATCCATGGCTGTGTGCCGGTAGCTAAGTGTCCTATTTGTTCCTCAGTTTCATCAGCTATTATTTAAATTTTAGCCAAAAGGAGGAAAGGGTAGTAAGAAGAAAGGAATGATTCTCTCCATCCTATAGAGTTTTATAAAGATGCCTACAAACAAAATTGAACTTCTTGAGAAACAGATGTTATATCAGTATCAAAATGACTGATGACTGATGTTCTGCAATTTTCTGATTGGTCATAGTAAGAAGAATAAGGAAAAGTGATCAGTTGGTAATGTTGCCATTACCAGGTATAGGCTAATGTGGTTTGACAGGATAAAAGTACTGTGCATGGGTGACCTTGGGAAAAAGTGAAATAAGGTTTTTCTCTGGTCTTCAGGATCTTCTTTATACTTTTTTCCCCACAGTGACTTCCTGTCACTTATCAACAAGCATTTATTAAGCACTTACTATATGCCATGTACTCTGCTTTCTACTGGGGATACAATGACAAAAATAGAAATATCCCCTGCCTTCAAGGAACTTACATCGTATAGCGGTATAGCATATGAATCTATGAGCATATACACAATAGACATGGTAGTTTGGGAAGGAACACTACAGGCTCTCCACATCTGAAATCACTCAACCCTTCTAGCCCCAACTTACACTGCCTTTTGTGAATTACACACTTCAGTCAAACTTAGCTATTCTATACCCTGAAGATGTCCTATGCTTTCCTGACTCATGCCTTTGCTCACACTTCCCTTTGTATGGAATGTCTTCCTTGCCTTTCTGTAACTACTGAATTCCTTCCCATCTTTTAAAAGCTAGTATAAATATCACCTTGATTATGAAACTTAACAATGAAGATCTTTCAATAAGAAGTATCTCCCCTACAAAAATCTCACATAGCAGTTTGTTATATAATTCTCCAATGCATTTGTCTATTATTGTCCATTATAGTTTTCTATCTTCTGATGCCTTGTTGTAGCATGGGAGGCAATTCTGGGTTCTTAAAGTCTATGCCAGCTGAACATGAGCTCTGATAGGTCTTACTAAGCTAGAAAAATTTTCTGAATTTGTGTCTGGAAATGGATTGTCTGTCTGTCTGTCATCAGGGGGCCATCCTAGCTAGGTTCGAGGAGGCTCATCATCAATTTGTCTATAAGATGATGTTTTGGTCACATGAACTCACAAAAATCAGTTTGGTCTGTGTCACAGAATCTCAAGAGAATTTCAGAAGAATTCAGAATTTATCTAGTTTAATTCAGACCTAAATAGAGCCCAGAGACCTGAGCAGGCATATCGACTGATAGAGGCAGATAGGGGCAAAAGTCTGAGCCACAGACAACTCCTGGAAGATGGAGCCATGAGAAGTGTTCTAGCTGAAATGAAAACCTAAGGACTTGAGCTATCTGTGGAATGTTTCCACTCCTCTAGGTGGTAGATCTCATCACTTTTCCTATGGAGATAAAAGTTCTCTTTGCTATTTTGTGATTTGATGATGTAAGGTTCTTGATCTATTCATAAAAGATATAGTGGATAGAGGCTTGAGTGATATTTACATAACTAGTATTACCCCAAATACTACATAACAGAACTTGAAGATTCTATAATCATATGGGGCCCAGGCTACATACTTAAATAGGAGTGTCTTCTAAAAAATACAGTTGATAGAGCACCATTCCTGGAGTCAGAAGGGCCTGAATTCAAATCCAGCCTCAGACACTGTTTAGTCATGTAACCCTGGGCAAATAACTTAACCCTGATTGCCCCTAATACATACGTACATGCATACACACACATACATACACAGACACACATGTCTATGTATGTATACACATATGTGTATACACACACACATCTTATTGACAGTCATCCAGCTTTGATTTGAAGGCCTCCAAAGAAGAAGGACCTATTATGTTCCAAAGTAGAATATTACAGTTTTAGAAAAATGTAAGCATTAGGAAGTTTTTCCATAAATTGAGTCTAAACCTGTGCCTTTATGATTTCTACACCTTGCTCCCAGTTCTGTCTTTTGGGGCCAATTACAACAAATGGAATCCCTCTTCCACAGAATAATATGCTTAGACTTTAGCATCAGGGTCCTGGCTGTGTGATATGAAGAAACATGAATGGTGTGGAGTGAAACAAGGAAAAAGTGACTGAATGACAGTAATATACACAGAGAAGGTCTGTGCTGGTGGTAATTCTGAGTGCACTGAGGGATCAGTTCTCAAGATATACAAAAGAGGGGATGATAGCAAAGATGAGGAAAGAACTCTCATTCTTTATTATTTTTAAAAAGATGATAAAAATATGAGTTCCTACTGACTCACACATTCCTATTTTATCATTCATATAACATTTTTATGAGAATAATCTATACATAAATCTAGGGCATCATCCAAACACATGTAAGAATCATACACGTTTCCTTGAAAGATAAAACAACTCTGACTTTGTTCAATGAACCTCTGATTATTAAGTGATGCATAAAGTAGGAACATGTCGTCACTAAAGGTGTTTGCCATTGACAAGGAGAAAATTCAACAGAAATACAAGTTGAAGAGGAATTGATTCCCTGTAGAAGGGGAGGTCCTCCAATCCTATCCTTTGTGGATGATATAACTAAATCCTGAGCATTTCAGAGCACCATGGATAAGATCCACCGGGATTCACCTAGGTAACTAGGTAGTACCGTGATTATGGGGCTGGAATTGTAGTGAGGAAGACCTGAGTTCAAATCTGCCCCCAGACACTTAGAGTAAATCACTTCACCTCAATCTGGCTCAGTTTCTTAATTTGTAATGCAAGGGTAACAGCATCCAACTCCCAGAGTTGTCATGAGGATGAAATGAGATAAGATTTATAAAGTGCTTTGAAAACTCTAAAGCACTATACAAATGCTAGTTACTATTACTGTAAATAGTGGTCAAAAGAATTGGACTTAACTCTCCACATGGGAGAAAGCAAGTGGATAAAGACTGAATGTTGTCCACACTCTGATATACAGCTGGATGGACAGCCCACAGAGCTAGTGACTCAGTATACATATCTTAGATAGGTACTGCAAAAGCATAATGAGCTGGGCTCAGAATTGACCAGGCAGAGAGAAGTAGGATAAATTGCCTTTGGTAAAGGACATAATTTTTTTTAAAAAATGACTTCAAGTTACTCCCTTTAAACACCAACATTTTGTCTGGCTGAGAGTCATAGAAAACTAGAGATACCAAGGATCTGAGGTGGACGACTTGTCAAAAGGCAATGGAGATTTGCACAGTGGAGATGAGCAGGCAGCCACATGTTGCAGAGGGATAATTATGAAGCTGTATAAAGTTTATCAACAGAGAAATGTATGATTGGAAAAAATGGGCCAAGTAATTGATGTAATGAGAGTGAGGAATAACATACAGAGAGAATTCATGTTTCCATTGGTAAACATGCAGTGCCAAGATAATGTAGAAGGCCTCTGGCATATTGATGAATGTATGGGAGGACTTGGATGAGATTGGTATGAGATGTGTGATATGGATCAGTTGTAATCTGTGTTAGAGAGAATGATGACATTGATGAGTTCAGAGAGCCGTTGGAGTAATTGACATTCATATCATTCCCTAAGGTTTGAAGGCACTTACTCCACAACTCTGCAAGGCAGGTAGTGAAATTACTATACCCACATTTTACAGATGAGGAAACTGGGAGCTTCTGAGAGACTGTGATTTATCTATGGGCATACAGGTGGAAAGTATCTAGGAAAGGAATCAAAACCAGGTTTCCAGATTATCACTCTTTCTTATTTCTTGTCTTGTCCTATCTATTTATTTGCTTATTCATTCGCTTGTTTATTTTACTGTGTATTTCTCTACTAACAGATGATAATTCAAAATCAAATCACTGTAGAATTGAACACAGTATGGTTCAACTAGGACAGAGTACTCTCAGTTCCCTTATTTTGAGTACAATGTCTCTCAATGCCAGCCTAAGACTGAACTCATTTTTTTTTAGCTGCTAAGTCACATCAGTGACTCTGATTGATCATAAGATTCACTACACCCTCACTCCTCCCCATTGTTTTGACATAAACTTCTGCCTAGCCATGGATTCCTACTTTTATTTGTGAAGCTGATTTTTTTGACTCCCATGGTAGGATTGTAAATTTGTTTCCTCTAAACATCATATTATATGACTTATCCCAACAATCTAATTTTTCTGTACCTGACTTTATCATCCAAAATGTTAGTTTTATTTCTGCTTTAAACTGACTAAAATTTGATAATCATGACATCTAGACTATCTCTGCTTCTAATAACAATTTTCAACTGCACAGGGTCAAGGGAAGCTTCCTGGGACTCTACTTTAGAAACTTTGCTCCAAGAGGAGATCAACCCACTAATGACTATGCCTTTGGTCCAGGCATTCAGAGAGTTCTCAATCTATCCAACCGTACTATCATTTAACCCGCATCTTTCCATTGTGCCCATAAAGACAGTACAAAAGATTCTACAATTGTAAGCCCTGAGCTTATACAGCATCCACACCTTCATAAAACACTAAACATAGGTCTTAAATTACTGCTGTTACCAACACAAGTTTTGAAAAGCTTTTGCCTTTCCCTAGTCCCAGATGAGAGCACCATGCTGGGATTGCCTGCTCATCTTGTTTCCTCCCCTAGTTCCCTTTTTTTCTTTACCTACCTACCCTCAAAGCATTCTCTCCCTTATCAATCCTCCAAGCTTGTTTGTTTCTATTAGTTGTTAATAGAAACGACTCTCTGATTCCCCAGTAGGAAACACTAAGGTATTCTATTCATAGGAGGTATTTATAGGAAGTTGTAGCCAACTAGAAGGCTGGGACAGCAGTGTGCTCTTGCTGTTTTTCTCCAAGGAATCCATGCAAGTGAAGAAGGGGAAACCAAAAGGTGTAACCTGTGCATATATGTGTGCTGGGGAGATAGGCAGGGTGAACAGAGGAAGGAAGCTAGGTATTTACCTGGTCAGGGGAAACACTTTTTACCTGAAGTTATTATCCAGGTGAAAAAGTTATGGCATCGAGGAAGCTAGATGGCTGTGTGTACAGAGTATAGGACCTAGAGTTGGGAAGACTTGAGTTCAAATCTTGCTTCAGATACTAGTGCTGTGACCCCACACAAGTCCCTTAGGTTTTCTCAGCCTCAGTTTCCTCATCTGTAAAGGGGATAATCATAGCACCAATCTCAAAGGGTTGCTATGAAGATCAAATGAGTTAACATATATAAAGTTTTTTGCAAACCAGAAAGGGTTAGATTTCTTCTTTCTCCTTCCTCCTCCTCCTCCTCTTTCTTCTTTTCTTCTCTTCCTACTTCTACTTGGTTGGTTGGTTATTGTCTTTCAGTTCTTGCAGAAGACCAAAAGGATATCACTGTGTTGGAGTCAAGGTACAGTGAGTCTGACTGTGTCTGACCAGACTAATGCGAGCTCGGAAGGCTCTACCACAGGGCAGGCACAAATAATACTTCTCCTTATAGCTCAGTGCTACAGAGGAACTATATAGGGCTGGAAAGCTGAATTTAGATGATGCAGAAGGACCTAGCTGCTGAAAACTGGGTCTGTCAAGTGGATAAATCAGGTATATTCCAGAAAGAGCTAGAAGATCACTAGTAAATGGTCTTCTATCATTTCTGACCTGGCTACCTTCCTGGACTTCATGACCTCCAGAAACTTGTCATTCTGAAAGATGAAATAAACTCTGAAACTCACATGTCCTCAACTCCCCTTTACCCCTGGAGCCCCTCCCTCTCTCTGATTGGAGAGAGCTCCTCCCTGATGCTCCCCCCGTTTCCTAGGGCCACTATCAGACCCAAGAGGACTAGTCATGATCCAATATGGATGAAACAGCTACTGTCTTGTAAACTGGTACAAAATATCACCTGTGATCTACTAAGAGTCCAAGACATTTCATTAATCTTTTTTGCTCCTAAATGGTGTTTAACACTGATGCCTGCCAAGTACTTGTATTATTGTTTGTGGGTAAGATGTCATTGAGTCAGAGGGCTGAAGCAGAAAAGGGGTTACTGCTACTGGGTTTAGCAATGCCTTATCTCTGTTGTTGCTATTTGGACCTGTCTGAACCTAGATGATCCCATGGACTTTGTCCATGTACTTTTCTTGGCAAAGATACTGCAGTGGTTTGCTATTTCCTTCTCAAGTGTGTCCCCATTTTATGGATGACGAACTGAAGTAAATAGGGGTTAAATGACTTGCCCAGGGTCACAGAGCTAGAAATGTCTGGAGGCTGGATTTGAACTCAGATCTTCTTGATTTCAGGCCTGGTGTTCTCTCTACTATACCATCTAGATGCTTTACTGGTGAACCCTTCAGCCAGAACCATAATGTCATTTTATACCTAGGCATAGGGACCCTATTTGTGGACAGGAAGTCAAGAAAGTAAAAGGAGGCAGGATTGGTAAAATCAGTATAGGAAAGTGGAAAAGAACTGTTAAGAGGATGAAGGTCCTAATAAGAGGAGAATGGAAAAGAAAAACAGAGACCTCCAATCAGAGGCCTCAATGTGAATGAATACATGTGTGGTCTGTTTCACCTCCAGGCAGATTATCAGAAGGAATGAATAATCACCACTGACTTTCTTTTCTCCTAGGGTGGGAAATTTTCATGGAGGCAGGGGATTTGCCACAATTTTAGTATGCTTTTATAACAATATATCACCTCTGAACACCTTTCAGCCTGAAACCTCAAGCTTTACAACTGTGCTATTAATTATTTCACCTGGGAAAACTGAAGTAGGAGCCTTAGAGACATGGTACAGCTCCTCCAGCAGCCTAATCACTGCCACTGTCTCTTATGCATTGGATGGGAGTATTGACCTTGCTGTGGTCAGCTGAGTCTGATGGGGTCCGCACTCATCAAAGGGAGTTGAAATGTTTTGGAAGAACCTCTCTGAAGGGATCTTCCCTGACAATCCACCTGAGTTAGTGGCTGAGAATTAGGTAATTACTTTGGGCAGAGGATTCTTTAAGAGAGCTATTGCAGGTAGCTGGAGTAGCAGCCACCACTGCATTATCATAGTAACTGTGTCCCGATAAAGGAAACTTTTCAAGGATTAAGGACATGGGCAGTTTACCTGAAACCTCCAGAGTCCTCCAATGTCATTGGTCCTCTCAAAGCAGACTGGTTCTAGACCTTCATCGAGGCAACATTTGATAGAGCTGAGCCCACTCACACCTGCTCCAATCACTGCAATTCTCTTCTTGGTCATTTTCTCTGGAGAGATGCTCTGAAGGAAGGCAATTCCACCTGTCAGGGAGAACAGGAGAGGAGTCACTAACCCCATTAGAGAACCAAAGGATGCTGGAGTTGCAGTGGGTCTCACTGTTGTAAATCAACAACATCTTAGCGTGGGAGAAAAATCTATCTAGAACACTCTCTACTTATCCCCTTTGCAAATTCCCTTTTATTTAACCGTTTTATTTAACCGTTATCAGACACTGAGGAGGGCAGCAGATTTGAGAGGCCCTCTTTAGTCTATGGCAGATGAAAGAAGCTGGACTGTGGGGACATGGGGCCAGAAAGCCTCTGAACTCACCTCCTTTCAAGATCTGGCCTCTTCTGGTCTCTAGGCTGAGCTCTTGTCCTCTGGTACTCACTGGTGGTGAAAAGGAAGGACATAGCCCCACTGCCAATGCCAAAAAAAAGGTTGGGGTGGAGCTGCTCTGCCCCACCTACCTATTGATGCCTCCCACTTCTTCAGTCCAGGGGAGAAAATGATTGCTTCCAGAAAGGAAAAAAATCCCAAACGGTAAAAAAATGTGTTTTTGGTTTGGTATAAGGAACTCTAGTGAGTAAACTGCCTCAGTAGCTGCTCTGAAATGCAGAGCCTAGACAGGATGTCCTGAGTGCTGAAAAGTTTGGTGACTTGCCTATGGAATGTAAATGTAAAGGCACAACTTTAACCCAAGTCTTCCTGACTTGGAGGGTGGCTCTCTGTCTCATACCTCATACTGCCAAGTTGGAGAGAGGTAGGAAGCGGAAGACCTTTTCAAGCATAAGGAACAGCATGAACTAAGTCAAACAATGAAGGAAAGTGCTATGTGTTTACAAGGGACACACTGGATCACAGTGAACATGGAAAGGAGGGTGAAGAAAGACTCAAAAGGTTAAGAGTGGCTTGATTATCTGGACTGAATTCATTCAGTAAACAGGCACCAGAGGGCACTGAACTGACTAGATCTGCTTGAAGGACAAATGAGCCTGGCAAAAAGGTGTGAAGGAAGAGTGAGGGGCTAGATCAGGAAGCCTAGTTGGGAGACTGCTACAGTAATTCAGGGAAGTGATGATGAGGGCTGACACTAGGGTGGTAGCAGTGGGTACCACTGCCAAAACAGGGAAGATTCCAGATATATTGCAGATGCTGAATTTTAGAAGAATCCTACCCCAACCTAGCGCCTCTAAATTTGTCAGTGAACACCCAGAAAGGTCCTCTCCCTGGGTGGTCTTAAGCAAAAGTCTGAGAAGTGAAAAAGTCATAAGATTATAGATATGGAGCTTGAAGGGACCTTAGAGACATCTAATAGGACCCCCTTAACTTACAAATGAAGCTCAGAGAGGGTAAGGGAATTGTCCACTGTCACACAGACAGTTAGCAGCAGAATTGTAATTTGAACCCAGGATCTTCGCCTCCAAATTCTGCACAACTTTGACCGGCTCACCCTTCTTCCCTAGCTTTCCCTTTCTGTATCCTTTGCTCTCTCTGCCTCCTGCCCTCTGCTTTCCCTTTTAAGCACCCAGTGTCCTTGTTGTATCCCTTTCTTCCTCTCTTATTGCATCTTCTCTCAAGAAAAAAAAAGTTAAAATTGTTCTTTTTCACACCTTACTGTGGCAAGTTTGATAGTTGCTCTAGAAGTATGTGTATTTTACCCTCCCCCCCTTTTTTTCCTAATTAAAGGAAGAAAAACAGTTACTATTTAAGGAGATTTCAGGTATTAGCGAGTAAACAGGAAAGTGGCAAGGGAGCCTTCTTGGAGCCTTTGAAATTATACTACTTAGGCAATAACCAGTTAGTGAAATCATTTAAGCCTCTTGGCTATTTCTTCATCTGTAAAATGAAGGGGTTGGATTAAATAATGTTTCTCAAACTGCAAAAGTGGTGTGGAAGAATACCAAAACCAGCTGTTTTTTGGGTTGGTAGGGCTTAATGTAGGTGTCCTCCAATCAATACCTAGCTCAGAAATCAATAGAAATGATAAATTTCCATGCTGTGATACACAAGGTTGAAAAGTCAGCTGCTTCTTGGTCTAGAATCAACAAATGAATTTGTCTAAAAACATATGTAAACTAGGTTTACAGCCAAGTCTAGAGCATTTTGCATAACACTCTTCTGTGGAAATCTGGGGTTTCCTATGACACACAATTGTGGAATCACAGAATTTAAGAACTGGAAGAAATTACATCAGTCAATTATCTAGCCTAACCCAAGAAAAGATCCCCTAAAACATACTCAACAAAAGGTCATTCAGTATTTGCTTAGAGAGTTCCAGTGAAGAACATCCCCATATCTTCCCCCACGCAATCCATCCCAGTTTTGTAGATTCCTTGGCTATTCATGCACATGTGCAGAGAGAGAGAGAGAGAGAGAGAGAGAAACAGAGAGACAGAGACAGAGAGACAGAGAGACAGAGAGACACAGACAGAGAGATAGAGACAGAGTGAGAGAGACAGAGACAGACAAAGACAGAGAGACAGACACAGAGAGACAGAGACAGAGAGAGAGGCACACATCTAAATCTGCCTTTTTGAGACTTCTAGCCATTGCTCCTGGTTCTACTCCTTGAGTCTCCTCTTCCTCAAGGTAAAATCTACAGTACCTTCAGTTGATCCCTACAAAGTATGGCCAACCAGTTGATTGTCAGGCTGGCTCAGCAGGTTGCCTATTAAATGATTTGGGTCCTCGTATAACAATGCTAGATTCATAAGAGTATGTGTATGTGTGTTTGTGTTTTGGATAAAGAACTTTGAAGGATTGCAAAACTTTTAAAATACATTATCCCATTTGATTTTTACAACAACTGTGTGACACAGATACTGTGGATATTCATAGACCACAGCACTCAGGCTCAGATCTTTGCCAAAATCACATTGATCTGGGAGTATGAGAGGTGTCACTCAAAACCAGAACTTCCTAATTCCAAGCCTAGTACACTATCTGCTAGGTCATGTTGCACTCGTATTGAGACAATATCCAAAGAGATGCTAAATCTTGTTGTTTCTGCCTTTCACCATGTCTCTTCACTCAGCCACCATCTAAGATCAGGCTTTCATTACCTTTCACCTAAACTATTGTCATAATTTTTTTTTAATTGGGCTCCCTGCCTCAAGCCTCTCCCCACTCCAGTAACTGTCAAAGTGATTTTCCTAAAGCACATGTTTGATCACATCACCTTCAACTCAACAAATGCCAGGGGCTCTCAGTTGCCTCTAGGTTCAATAGAAACTCCTCTGTTTGGCCTTGAAGGAACTTTACACCCTGGCCCCTTTCAGTCTTTACCGTTATCCTTATACACCACTCTTGTCCATGTCCCCATGGTCCGGCCACACAGACCTACTTGCTGTTCCTTACAGAGAATCCTCCATATGCTGTCTCTGTTTCTTAGAACTGCCACCTCATATGTCTGGAATGCTCTCCCTTCTAACTCCTGTCTCCTAGAATCTCTGGCTTCCTCCAAGACTCAGCTCAAAAGGCACTTCTCACAGAAGGCCTTTCCTGGTTCACCCAGGTGCTAACTTCCCTCTAAGTTTACTTTGGACCTACTTCATAAGTATCTTGTATGTATTTATAGTTGTACATGTTGTACCCATTAGAATAGTAAATTCCTTCAGGATAGGGTAGGCAGACCTATTTTCCCTTTTTTCTTTGTAGCCCCAGTGCTTAGAACACTGTGTTGAGTAGTGCCTGACTCTGTGACCCATGGACTTTGCGCATGGGATTTTCTTGGCAAAGATATTGGAGTAGTTTGCCATGTCCTTCTCCAGTATGCCCCCATTTTACAGATGAGGTACTGAAGCAAATAGAAGTTAAGGGACTTGCTTGGGGACACCTAACTTGTCAGTGTCTAGGGACAAGATACGAACTCAGATCTTCCTGATTCTAGGTTCTGTCCACTGGTGTTCTATCCACTGTACCACCTAGCTGCCCCAGTAGTAAGTATTTAATAAGTGCTTTCCAATCGATCAACTGAGCACTACTCTTGAAGCTAGGAAGCTCTGAGTCCAAGTCCTTCCAGGGACAAATCACTTAACGTCCTCACTACTTAAAATTACAGATGTATCTATGGAGGAGTTTCCAATCAAGAGCTTCTTACAAATTAAACCAAATTAAAAGACAAACCACAACTCATCCTCCCATAAAAAGTGAACCCCCAACTTTCTTCAATGACCTGTGACTTCATTGATAGAGGGACTTCCTTCACTCACAAAGAAAGCAACATTTCTACAATGTGATTGATGGTCTTTGAGAGCTATTGTTGTCCTAAGATTCATCATGTCTCAGTTGTTCCAGCTATTGATAATTAACCAGAGCTTAGCTTGGTTTGATTCTGGGATGACATAGTCAGTCACAGGGCCCTGCTGAAAGCTATTCCATCTTGGAGGAACATAAGCTTAGCAGGAATAGCATTTGGAAGCCGGAGACATCTATATTATAACACTTGGGATGTAGGGATACATTCTTTTGAACCAATGCCCATTATGGATAATTATAATAGTTGGGAGATGAAAGAGACATGTCCACATGTTCTAGTACCAAATACCCAATATAGAAGGATCACACTTGTGGCCATTGCTTTCTTCAATTCTTTTAGTAGTTGTGAAGTGTATTTTGGGTACATTATCAAATTTAGGGGGTAAAAGGGTTAGTTCTATATTCTAACAAAATTGCAAAGACAAATAAAACTCTTGATTTTCTAAAAATCTAGTCTGCTGAACTGAACAATCTGTTTAAAGGCTGGCTTATCCAAGTTCCTCTTCATTGTGTAAGCCAGAACCTTCTGAAGGACCTCATAAGGTGAGCTATTGCGTCTCCTGTTGTTCCCAACAACCCAAATCCCTATGGATCAGAAACAATGACATTTTTCTTATCAAGTAAAACTATTGTTAGATTAGGTATAAATTAAATTTGTTTGAAAATTTGAAAAATTCAGCTTATTGTTATTTGGTAAGACGAATATCATGCATTTTAAAATAACTCTTTTTAAAGATTAGACTCTAGCTGTTTTTCCAAAGATTTGCTGGTGAAGTAAAGTGTACAGAGTCTACAGAGGGTTTGGAAATCCAAGGGTTAAATGATTCCCCAGGTCCCTTTCAATTTGAACATTCTGGGATCGATCTGATTTGACCTCAGTATTGAAGGTTGCATATCTGAAATGTGACTGTCTTTCCTTGTTCTTTCTCTCTTGCTTCATTTTCTTCTCTCTCCCTCTTTTTCTCCCCGTTGCTTATCATGCCTTTGTACTGTCAATGGCGCCCATAGGTGTTGCTGAACCCCTCTTGAGGCCCTGTGGGTTAAGGCTTGCACTTACCCCTGCTCTGCAGCCTCCAGGTACCTTTTTGGATTCAGTTTGCCAACCAAGTTTCAGTTGAATTCTGTAAATTGGTTTCAGTTTACCAACTACCACAGCCCTGAATGTCCTTTGACTCCAAATAATGTTTACCCATCATCTGATTATCTCCCTTGAGAAATAGCACTCACACATTCAGTTACTGATAAAAAAAGATATTTGCTCTGCAAATAACTCCAATTTCCATCGATCCAATTTAATCCAACAATCATTTATGAAGAACCAACAATACACAAGGCAGTGTACTAGGGATACCAAGAAAAAACCAAGCTCCTGCCTTTGGAGAGCTTATATTCTGCATTGTATCTGACAGGATACAATATGTGCATGGTTATTTGAGGAACTCTAACAACTAGGGACATAAGGCAGGTCGTCCAAAAGGAAGTCACAGAATCTAGTTAGTAAAGGTAAACAGTAGGAATGCCTGGGGGAGCATTTGAACAAAGGGCCAAGAGGAAGGAGGTAGAAGGTCAAGTCTGGGGAATGGTAAGCAGGTACAATTGATGGGAACAGACATAATGTCACAGGGAATGGAAGCTGAATAGGAAGGGCTCTAAATGCCAAAAGGAGGAACACAGAAAGGTGGGAATGCCTGGGATTCATTCAGCGAAGGGTTCTGGAACTATTAGTGAGCTGACAGCATTGTCAAGGGGCCTGGTGAGGACCCTCTGATCTTTGATCAGAAGCAGCAAGGCACCAATGGAGGAAGGTGGACCAAACCACCACCATTTCCCATTAGGCCCCAGTAGAGAATTCTATTCATTAAAGAATTCAGGCTACTGGCCCTAACTCCACTCTGCTCTTGCTGCTACAGTCCAGGGTAGCAACCTCTGAGACACTAGTCCCTCTGTCAGTGCTGAAAAAGAAAATTCTCACCCACAAAGCCCTTCACCTTCATTGCCAAAGAATTCAACGTTTTTATCAATTGATATAACTTTCAATTGGTCAATTATTCAACAAGAATTTATTAAGCACTTACTCTGCATCAGACTATGTTATGCACATCAGACTATGCTATGCTAAGTGCTGGGAATACAGAGACAAAGCTGAAAGAATTCCTCCCCACCTCCCAGGAAGCTGACATTCTAGTGGGGGAGGCACCTTACATATGCCGGCAGTCCTAAAAGTCTATTTAGCTTTAGGAAGCTTAAAGTTACCCTTAGACTTTTAAAATGCTCTGTCTCCAAGACATATGACTACAGCAGATACCTTTCTCTTCCTTCTACATTCTAGTCAAACAAGATTACTTGTTCTCTGGACTACTGAACTTTGCCTCTGTCCAGCTGCTGCATCTTGAGGATTCCTGATTTCTCAATTACTATTTCATCAGCTCTTAGATCTTTGTTGGAGTAATGGGAAAAGGGCGTGGAGTGGTCTGGGCTGTACTACTTCCTCCCATTCCATGTTGCAACACAGGACCCTCCTTTGTGTTGACTCACCCAAGAATAACGTGAGATCCTTAAGAATAGGAATGTTCTTAGTGCTTGATGATGATGATGATGATCATGATAGCTAACATTTATATCACATTTACTATGTGCCAGGTACCATGTTAAACACTTTACAATAATTATCTCATTTGGTCTTCACAATGACTCTGGGAGGCAGGTGCTATTATTGTCCCCATTTTACAGATGAGGAAATGGAGGCAAACAGGGTGAAATGACTTGCCCAGGGTCACACAGCTATTAAGTGTCTAAGGCTGGATTTGAACTCAAGTCTTCCTAACTCCAGGCCCACTGCTCTATCTACTATAGTGTTTTGAATGTAGTAAGCACTTAATATTTTAAAAAATTTCCCTTTCATTCATTCATAGAATTTAGATCTGTGAGAGGGACCTTGAGAAATAAATTAATCCAACTACTTCACTTTGGGGATAATGAAAATGCAGCCTGAGAGTGACTAGTAGCAGAGTTAGGATTGGAACCCAGGTCATGTGATGCCCAAATCAGGACTTATTGTACTCTGCCATGCTGTTCCCCACACCAGGTAGGGATCAGGTGTTTATCTCCCAAGCTTCCATTCTTTGACTGCTCTTCCATCCAGTACTCTTTCACCTCTTTTATCCCTCTCGCTCTTCTACTTTCTCTACTTCCTTAATTAACTTCTGTTCTTAGTGTCAGCAGCTTATCACAGGAAATAGGGCTGACTAATAGAAAAAAGCAGCCAGGTGATCACTTTATGAGGCACCAATGAACACTCTGAGTGAACTAAAAATGGGAGAAGAGTGAAAGGTCAAGCCCAGAGTAAACTTTCACCAGGTTCACTGAGTCAGGCAGATCTGAGGAGGAGCCCACCTCCAGGAAGAAGACAAGGTTAAAGGATGGCCAAGTGTAGGAAGTTATGGCAGATGGCTGAAATGGAAGTTGTTAAAGAGCCTCCATCAAGTAAAGAGCATGGAGACATCAGGAAGAGGCAAAGAAAAGGGGCCAGGATTCTAGTTTGATGTTGCTTGGGCCAATGGTGCCCAAGCTATGTCAGGATTCAGGTTTTGTTGCTTAAACTCCCCTGGACCATGGACTCCAAGAGGGTAGTCCTGAATCTCCTTTCACTCCTCGAGTTCCTTCATGGGAAGGTGAAGCCTTTCTCTCTCACTAGGAGGGTGAAGTTTGTTTTGTTTTAATATTTACTTTACCTTTATCCCTGGTAGGTTTTTTCTCAGCTCTACCTAACCAGAGGGTTTTGACTCAGTCACTTACTAGCCATTTACTAGCCATTTACTAGCCGTTGGGCAGATATGCCTGTGATCAAGCTAGATTATGAAGTACAAACCAAGAAGCTACTAGAATGAATGGAAAATGCATGAATGGAAAATGTCACCTGGGACAAACACCTGACTTTTTGTTTGCTTTAGGTATCAGTTTCCCCATCTGTTTTGTCGGGATAATATTATTCATGCTGCTTATGTCATAGAGTTCTGAGTTGTAAGGATCAAATAAATCTGTAGCACACAATCTTTATTCTGGTCAGGCAGATTTCCTTGATATTTTTTGCCTTTATTCCTGATTTCATGACTTTGCTCATGTGGACAACCTTCTATGAAATGCATATCTGCTCATCCAGTTCTACTCACTTTTAATCTCCAATAGAAGTCCCACTCCTTTCAAGATTTCCCCACCAATTTCCAACCAATATTGATCTTTTTTCTCTGAACACTTATTATATTTATAATCAGACACAGTTTTGCCCTTAAGTGGCATGTTATGGGTATTTTTACCCATGTTATTTTGTCTTCCCAGATACATTGTAAGTACCTTGAGGGCAGTTACGATGCCTTTTCCCAGACATCTCCTAAAATACGTATTCTACTGTTGAACTTGTATATTCTATAAATATTTGTTAATTAATTACTGAAAGAGAAACAACACTCAGAATCAAAGTCTAAAGATCTACATTTGAGGGTCCTCTACCGTTTAGCACCAGTATCACTTTTGGCAAAGTCTCAAACTTATTGAATCTTAGTTTCTTCATCCTCTGTCCTGGTCATACCACATCTAGGGTACTGTGTTTCAGTTCTGCCCTCTATATATTTGAAGGGACAGCCAGGATGGTGAAAAGCCTTGAGTCCATGATATAAGGATTGACTAAAGGAATTGGGTGTGTTTATCTTGGAGAAGAGAAATCTCAGGTTGAATGAGATAGCTGCCCTTGAGTCTAGAAAAAGAGAGGTTCTGATAAGATAAAGGACAGCATAATCAGCAGAAAGTACACTTAAAGAAAGACTTCCTTTCCCCCCTTAAAGAAAAACACCCAAAATACAAAAACAGTAACAGTCCTGATGACCTGTGATCTCCTGTCAGTCTCCTAGATCTTACATGGAAATTTGGAAAGAAGGGGGATGTAGGGTAAAAATTGCTCCATGTAATCCAATTTGGACCAGAAATACTGTTTTATAGATACCATTACCAAACAGCTACTAAATTTCTTCCCTTCCCTCCACAAAAATCCATTACTCTTCTCAGCTTCCCCACTTCAGTCAAAGGTATGGCCATCCTTCCAGTCACATAGCTTTGAAATCTTGGTCTCATCCTCTAATTCTCTTCTTTCCCTCCCCCATCAGTTGGCAAATCTTGCCATGACATCTCACACTTGTCCCTCTTTTTCACTCACATGGCTCCAACCTTAGTTCATACCCTCATCACCTCTCACCTAGACCACTGTACCACCTTCCAACTGGGAAGGGAATAGGCATTTATTTGGCACTACTATGTGCCAGGCACTGTATTAAGCACTTTTAAACAAACATTTCATTTGATCTTCACAATAACCCTGCAGGGTAGGTGCTATTTTTTCACTCTCATTTTATAGTTGAGGAAACTGAGGCCATCAGAGATTAAGTGAGTAACCCAGGGTCATACAGATGGTGTCTAGGATTAGATTTGAATTCAAATCTTCCTGACTCCAGGTCCAGTGCTCCAGCCACTGTTCTGCCAGCTGCCTCAATTGTCTCCCCCAAAACCTTTCCTTGCAAAGTCAAGGTGATTGTCCTAAAGTTTAGGTTTGATCATGTTATCCTGTTATTCAATAAACACCAGTGGCTCCCTATCAACTCTAGGATCAAATATAAACTCTGACATTTAAAGCCCTTATAATTTGCCCTCAACCTACCCTTCTAGAATTAAACATACATGTGCAGTCTGCCAATGGTACCCAATCAATCAACAAGCATTTATCAAGAGCCAACTATGTGTCAGGCATCGTGCTAAGCAGCAGGGATCCAAGAAGAGGCAAAAGACAATCCCTGACCTCAAGGGGCCTACAATCTAGTTGAGGAGAAAATATTCAAATACATATATATGCTATATATATACATATATATAGCAAGCTACATACAGGATAAATAGGAAATAATTAATGGAGGGAAGGCCCTGTTATAATTAATATAATAATATAAATAATTAAAGGAGGGAATTAACTAGAATTAAGATACGTTGGGAAAGACCTACTTTAAAAGATCGAATCTTAGTTGGGACTTAAATTAAGTCAGTAAAGTCAGTAGGTAAAGTTGGAGACATAGAACATTATAGGCATGAGGGACAGCCATGATCACTTGATTTGTTCTCATATTTAATCTTATCTCAAACTCCACAGTAATCTGGGAGTATGTTTATATATTTTCATATTCAATTTTGTAACAATTTCTTGACTGATATCTCATTAATCATTTGGTCTGAACCCCTACTCTAATTCATTAAATGTTATTTATTGAATAAATTAGAGAAACCTCCTTTTCCAATACTAGTTACTTATCCCTCTGTGTAGTAAATCCTTTAATTTCCTATGATTAAATATCAAAATTACTGAATATATCTTAAGGTGAAATAAATAATAAAACAAACACATAATTATTTATCCTGTTGTAGCTGTGAGAAAGATTGTAGTTAGTCACCTGAAACTCTCCCTTTAATAACAGATAACTGATTTTTAAAATTTGTTCATTATGAATTTAAATACTAAATGAAATGGGCTTTCCATAATCACAGTAAACAGAAAAAGTCAGTCATGAAATTGTCCATGAAATTGGAGGTCTGTATTCTGTCCAGTTTACTTTCCTTTTAAAGAATATAATAAATTCTGTAATTTTGCCTTCAAAGTGGTCTTGCTTTTTCTATGTCCCTTCTCTTCCTCTTTACTTGTATATTTTATGCTAATTACTAAAATTTTAACTTCTTTTTCATTAATCAGTTGGCTTAAACTCCTACTCCAATTTATCAAATATTATTTATTGAATAAATTGGAGAAACATCCTTCTCAATATTACTCGTCTCTTTTTATATATATTAATTCCTTTAATATCCTACAATTAAATAAGTATTAATTACTGAAGACAGTTTATTAGCATGGAATCCAATAATAAAACAAATACACAGATATTTTGGCTATGAGAAAGATGTCATTTGAAATCCTTACTCTAACAAAAGATGACTTTATTTTTTTTAATAAGTTTTTATTCTGAATTTAAACATTAAATTGAAGCACCGTGGTGTAACTCATTGGAACACTGGGCCTGGAGTCAGAAAGTCAGAAAGTTCAAATCTAGCTTCAGACATTTACTAGCTCTGTGATCTTGGGCAAATCACTTAACAACCTCTGTCAGCTTCAATTTCCTCATCCATAAAATAGGAATAATAATATTACCTACCTCACAAGGTTGTTGTGAGGATCAAATGAGATAATATTTATAGGCATTTAATAAATGCTTGGTTCTTTATCCCCTTCCCAAATGAAATGGGCATTTCCATATTCTTAGTAGAACAGAAAAAAGAAGATTGTACATGAAACTGCATTTCTCTATGAATAGCTTGTTTTTCTTTTAAAGTATGTAATACGTTCAACTGAAATTTTTCTTTCAGAGAATTCCTGCTTATCTGTGCTTCCCTCTGGTCTTTTACTTATTTTAAAGAAAGATAGCATTTATTAAGCACCTTTCGTGTGAAAGGCACAAAGACACAGACATTCTGCTCTTGAGAGGGCTTAAATCCTAATATGGGCTTATGTAAACACACACACAAAAAAAAGACATAAAAGAACAATGACCTCTATTCTTTACTGTTCCAAGTCTTGACCAGCTGTCATTCCCATCTACCCCTAAATATAATATCAGTTTTCAATTAACAAGCCATCCCTTTGATGATCAGGTATTTCAATCATGATTAATTAGTTTTCCATAAAAGAATAACTCAACCCAAAAAGATATGGGAAGTCACTTCATTAATATTCTGAAGACAGGGTACAAATGAATTTTCAATTAATAATCCATCCCTTTAATGACCAGGTAATTCAATAATTATTAGTTAGTTGTCCACAAAGAAACCTAACAACCCAAATAGATATGGGCAACACTTCATTAATATTTTGAAAACAGGGCAACCCCTGACTTAATTACTTTTGATTTGCTGAAAACCTATAAAATAGGGGCTAGCTTTATTACTTTGTATCCCTAATTTCCCCACTCCCAATCTGCCTGATAATTATAATGTTAATGGGACTCAAGATCTTCCCCACCTATTAAAAGGCCCTATTGAGCTCATTAAGGGAAGTTTACTTAGGGGAAGCTTGCTTCTAGGAAGACTTTCATACCGTTGGCTGGATAGGATATGGATCCAATTAGAGACAGTTATATAATTTATTAGTATTCTGTCCAAGGTTAATCACACCCAATATTTGTTTCCTTTTTTTTTTTTTTATAAACCTTTAAGAAAAACATAAGCAACCAGTTGGTGTCAAGCAACCATTTTAGCCTAAGGGTAAGCATGTCAGGGCTGCTGGTCCCATCTCACCAAGACCTAGCAAAGTGGATTGATAATGGCTGTGAGTTTTGTTGAAATTGTCGCTGTTGAAGATGGTGGAGTAGAAAAATGTATATACTCTAGTGCTTCCCCTACAGCCCACAAAATATCTGTAAAAAATGACTCTGAACAAATTCTAGAGCAGCAGAACCCACAGAATGACAGAGTGAGAAAGATTTCCAGCCAAAGGTAACTGGAAGGCCAACAGGAAAGGTCTATCCCACAGGACATGAGCAGAGTGGGGTCCAGCCCTAGCCATGCAGCACCAGGAGGGACAGGACCTGAACAAACCTCCAGGGCAGAATCTCCAGCAGGGAGGGTCCCAGATCCCTCAATCCACAAGCTTCAAAGAAAACTTCAAAGGTCAGTGTGAGAAGGTTTTCCCAGCTGGGTGAGAGGGGAGCAGGGTCCCCCCAGCACTGGCCCCAGGTGGCGGCAGAGGCAGCAACAACAGTAGGCAGCAGGCAGCTATAGTGCCACGGAAGCAGCCTGGGTCCACTGTCCAAGAGGCTCAGCTTAAAACTTCTGGGGGAATTGAGCAGCTGATCTGAACCTCAACCCTGAGTGCTGGCCCCGCCCTCACCCAAAGCCCCTGGGGGAATTGAGTAGTTGATCTGAATCTCAGCCTTAAGCACTGTACTGGGGGGAGGAGGAGCACTAGGACTCTCCTCTTGACAAAGGATTCAGAAGTCAAGTAACTGGCTGGGAAAATGCCCAAAAAAGGGGGAAAAAAATAAGACCATAGAAGGTTGCATTCTTGGTGAACAGGTATCTCCTTCCATCCTTTCCAGTGAGAAAGAACAAGCATACTGTCAGTGGAAGTCAAGGCTTCTGCCTCAAGTACCTCCAAAATGAATACGAAATGGGCTCAGGCCATAGAAGAGCTTGCAAAGCAAGTCAGCAGCTTGCTAAAGGAGAATCAAAAAAATGCTGAGGAAAATAACTCCTTTAAAAATCGGTTAACTCAATTGGAAAAAGAGGTCCAAAAAGCCAATGAGGAGAAGAATGCTTTGAAAAGCAGAATTAGCCAAATGGAAAAGGAGGTTCAAAAGCTCACTGAAGAAAATAGTTCTTTAAAAATGAGAGTGGAGTTCAGGGAAGCTAATGACTATACAATAAACCAAGAAGTTACAAAACAAAACAAAAAGACTGAAAAAATAGAAGATAATTTGAAACATCTCATTGGAAGAACAACTGATGTGGAAAATAGAACCAGAAGAGACAATTTAAAAATTATGGGACTACCTGAAAGCCATGATCAAAAAAAGAGCCTACACATTATCTTTCATGAAATTATCAAGGAAAACTGCTCTGATATTCTAGAACCAGAGGGCAAAATAAATATTGAAAGAATCTACTGATCACCTCCTGAAAGAGATCCAAAAAGTGAAACTCCTAGGAATTTTGTAGCCAAATTCCAGAGTTCCCAGGTCAAGGATAAAATATTACAAGCAGCTAGAAATAAACAATTTGGGTATTGTGGAAATACAATCAGAATAACATAGGATCTGGCAGCTTCTCATTAAGGGATTGAAGGGCTTGAAATAGGATATTCCAGAAGTCAAAGGAACTGGGATTAAAACCAAAAATCACCTACCCAGCAAAACGGAGTGTAATACTTCAGGGGAAAAAATAGTCATTCAGTAATCATAGAGGAGTTTCAAGGATTGTTGATGAAAAGAACAGAACTGAATAGGAAATTTGACTTTCAAACACAAGAATCAAGAGAAGCATGAAAAGTTAACCAGGAAAGAGAAATCATAAAGGACTTTCTAAAGAGGAACTGTTTACATTCTTACATGGAAAGATATTTGTAACTCTTGAGATTTTTTTCAGTATTTGGCTAGGTGGAGGGATTATACACACACACACACACACACACACACACACACACACACACACACACACACACACACATAGACAGAGAGTACAGGTTGAGTTGAATCAGAAGAGATGACATCCATAAAATAATAAAATAAAATGAAGGGGTGAGAGAGGAAAATTTTGGGAGGAGAAAGGGAGAAATAGAATGAGGTACACTATCACTCATAAAAGAGATAAGAAAAATCTTTTTCAATGGAGGAGAAAAGGGAGGAAGTGAGAAGGGAAAAGTGAAGCTTACTCTCTTCACATGGCTTAAGAAGGGAATAACATGCTCACTAAATTTGGTATGAAAATCTATCTTACACTACAGGAAAGTAGGGGAGAAGGGGACAAGTGGGGTGAGGAGGACAATAGAAGGGATGGCAAATGAGAGAAGGGAGTAACTAGAAGTAAACACTTTTGGGAAGGGACAAGGTCAAATGAGAGAATAGAAGAAAAAGGGGGGACAGGGTAGGATGGAGGGCAATTTAGTTAGTCTTACACAACATGACTATTATGGAAGGCTTTTGTAAAACAACATATATATATATATATATATATATATATATATATATATATATATATATATATATATATATATATATATATAGCCTGTATTGAATTGCTTGCCTTCTCAGTGGTGATAGGTGAGGAGAGAGAGAAGTTGGAATGCAAAGTATTAGAAACAAATATTGAGAATTGTTATTGCATATAACTGGAAAATAAGAAATACAGGTAATAGGGTATAGAAATTTATCTTTCCCTACAAGAAAAGAGAGAAGATGGGGATAAGGGAAGGGTGGGGTATGATAGAAGGGAGGGTACATTGGGGGAAGGGGTAATCAGAATACAAGGTGTTATGGGATGGGGGGAGGGGAGAGATGGGGAGAAAAATTGGAACTCAGAATTTTGTGGAAATGAATGTCAAAATTTAAAAATAAACAGATAAAACTACTTTTAAAAAAAGAAATTGTAGCTGTTTAGTTGTTCTTTTTTTGGCACTAGAGAACTCCTGGCCTCACTCATACAACTAGGTAATCTGATAAAATGCTTTATAAAAATAATACCCTTAGGAAAGGTGAATAAATATGACACAAAGCTAGGAGTTAATGAATGGATTGGGGCAATGAACTGGGTAATCTGATTGAAAAATCAAATTTATCCTCCAAGAAAAGAGACATAGACCTGGGAATTGTCCATGAGGGAGAAGAGCTAAGGAGTGACTGGAATCCAGTACCCTCAGATCCTGAGAGAGAGAAATTGGAAATCTGGTTGATATCCAGAGCAAGTCCCAGTATTGAGTGGACCATGTTTCAAGTGCTACATGTTTCAAAAGCTGATATGAGAGTTGTGGGGTAAACTTGGATGGAGGAGCTAGCATTTAAAGTGAGTGTTATGATAAATATTCAACTAGCAAAAAGAACAAAGAGGTCATTCTAAGCATGGGAGACAGCAGTAGCAAAGGCACAAAGTTGGAAGTGTCACAGTGTTTTCAGGTGACAAAGAATAGCCTACTTTCACTGAATCACTGAGTTTAAGGAGAAAGATTTTTGAATGGATGAATGGCATGGTAAAATTGCTGCATAAGGAATATTGACCTGGAAATAGTCTGTTGATGGATGGATTCGGGGGGGGGGGGGGGAAGGGGAGGAGGGAGAAGAGGACGAAAGGAGGAAGACTTGCAGGAGTCCATACAGAAAATGATGAGTGCATGTGTGAGGGTGGGGAGAAGCGAAAGAATTTGTATGGATAGGAAAGATGCTGTAGATGTTGAGATAACAGGATTTGATAATTCATTCAAGGTGAAAGAAAGGGAAGAGTTGAAAAAGAAGGTTTTGAAGAAGGGAAATTAGGTAATAATGACACCACAGATAGAAACAGTGAAGTCAAGAGGAGGAATGAGTTTAGTAGAGGAGAGAATAAGCTCAGCTAAGGACAGGAGGTGTTTAAATGTCAATGGGACATTTAGAAAGGGATGTCCTGTGGGTAGCTGGAGATGGATGTTTGGAGAGCAGAAGAGCTTAGGATTGCATAAATAGCTTCAGAAACTCACCTACCTAGAGACTGAGGCAACAGGATTAGATGGTCAAGATTAGTCAGTCAGTCAACAAAAATTTATTAAGTACTTATTTCATCTAAGCACTGTGCTGAGTCCTTGGGCTACAAAGAAAGGCAAAAAACAGAAACAAAAAACAAACCCCCCTACAGTTCCTACTCTAGAGAAACCCACATTCTAATGGAGGAGCCACCATACAACTAATTATTTACGTGCAAGATAGGTACACTGAGGGATTCCAAAAGACTTCATGTAGTTTTAAGCTCTTAAAAACAATTTTAAACTATTAAATCTTGAGACTGCACTAAGATTTTTGGGAGGCCCTGAATATAAAACATCTATGAAGTGTTTACTATGTGCCAAGCACAGTGCTAAGTGCTAGGAATACAAATAGAAGCCTAAAAAAATTACAATTCCTGTCTTCAAGGACTTCATATTATAATGGGGGAAGACAAAAATATAAAAAAGAAAGGTGGGACAATGTGAGGAGGGGGGAAATTAAAAAATTCTGGAGATGTATGTGTGGGGGTTAAAATTGTCCAACATCTAATAAAACACTGAGCCAGAGCTCTGAGGCAATGGCACTTTATGAAAGTGGCAATGAAGTAGATCACAGATCTTCCTCACGATCAGTGACCCTTCCTTCCTCAGGTACCTTATTTTTCTAGGGTTTGATACTTAAATATGCAAAAGAGGCATGGCAAAATACAGAGTCTCATTGGTTGATAGACCTTACTCTTGAGGGCCCAAAATTACATATCAGCAAGGGGGAGTCACAAGTTGGGTGAGGCATAGGGCATCTCCACTGAATAAGTGTAAAAACAAGCACTCTGACATACACAGGAGGGCCTGCTATCACAGGTTCTTAGACCTGCTTTTCTAAAAGGAAAGGCAACTTTTGAGGAGTCAACAATCATTTTAATCAAGCACATATATCATTCACTTAGTTTAGGAGAAAAAGTCAGCACCCTGAATTCAGAGAAAATACAGAGAAACAAAGATGAACTAACAGACAGCACTTCCAGTTGCCTGATCATAAGCAATACATACATCACAAATCAACAGGCATACATACATAGTTACCAGAGAGAGAAGCACCAACATCTGGGTTTTCAAAGTCAGGAGGCTGCTTAGCAGCTTCCCAGAGTCTCATCTGGCACACAAACCTTCTTCTAAAACCTAAGACCCAAAGTAAAACCTCACCTCAGAATACTTATACATTTTTCAGAGCCAGAGGGCATCACAACCCTTGAGAACCAGTGAAAACCAGTTAATTTTCTTTTTTTTTTTTATTAATTTTTAACATTTATTTTCACACAATTTTGGGTTACAAATTTTCTCCCCTTTTATCCCCTCCCCCCCCCAAACCCGAGCTTTCTAATTGCCCCATGACCTATCTGCTCTCTCCTCTATCCTCCCTCCCTGCCCTTGTCTCTGTCTTCTCTTTTGTCCTGTAGGACCAGATAGCTTTCTTGACCCCTTAACCTGTATTTCTTGTTACCCAGTGGTAAGAACATTACATTTGGTCCTAACACTTTGAGTTCTAACCTCCTTAGCTCCCTCCCTTTCCACCCCTTCCCCTTGAAAGACAGGCAATTCAATATAGGCCATATCTGTTTAGTTTTGCAAATGATTTCCATACTAGTTGTGTTGTATAGGACTAATTATATTTCCCTCCATCCTATCCTGTCCCCCTTTACTTCTATTTTCTTATGGTCCTTTCCCTCCCCATGAGTGTCGACCTCGTATTGCATTCTCCTCCCCATGCCCTCCCCTCCATCCTCCCCCCCACCCTGCTTGTGCCCCTGTCCCCCACTCTCCTGTATTATGAGATAGGTTTTCCTATCAAAATGAGTGTGCATTATATTCTTTCCTTTAGTGGAATGTGATGAGAGTAGACCTCATGTTTTTCTCTTGCCTCCCCTCTTTATCCCACCACTAATAAGTCTTTTGCTTGCCTCTTTTATGAGAGATAATTTGCCCCATATAACTTCTCCCTTTCTCCTCCCAATATTTCTCTCTCACTGCTTGATTTCATTTTTTTTTTAATATATGATCCCATCCTCTTCAATTCACTCTGTGCACTCTGTCTCTATGTATGTGTGCGTGTGTGCATGTGTGTGTGTGTGTACTCCCACCCAGTGCCCAGATACTGAAATGTTTCAAGAGTTATAAATATTGTCTTTCCATGTAGGAATGTAAACAGTTCAACTTTACTAAGTCCCTTATGATTTCTCTTTGCTGTTCGCCTTTTCATGGTTCTCTTCATTCTTGTGTTAGAAAGTCAAATTTTCTTTCCAGCTCTGGTCTTTTCATCAGGAAAATTTGAAAGTCTTCTATTTCATTGAAAGACCATTTTTTCTCCTGAAGTATTATACTCAGTTTTGCTGGGTAGGTGATTCTTGGCTTCAGTCCTAGTTCCTTTGACTTCTGGAATATCCTATTCCATTCCCTTCTATCCCTCAATGTAGAGGGTGCCAGATCTTGTGCTATCCTGATTGTATTTCCACAATACTTGAATTGTTTCTTTCTAGCTGCTTGCAATATTTTCTCTTTCACCTGGGAATTCTGGAATTTGGCCACAATGCTCCTAGGAGTTTCTCTTTTTGGATCTCTTTCAGGCGGTGTTCTGTGGATTCCTTGAATATTTATTTTGCCTTCTGGTTCTAGAATCTCAGGGCAGTTTTCCTTGATAATTTCATGGAAGATGATGTCTAGGCTCTTCTTTTGATCATGGTTTTCAGGTAGTCCCAGAATTTTTACATTGTCTCTCCTGATTCTATTTTCCAGGTCAGTTGTTTTTCCAATAAGATATTTCACATTATCTTCCATTTTTCGAATCTGCGCGGTATGTTCTGAGATATCTGTCTTTCTCGAAAAGTCCTTAGCGTCCATCCGTACCATTCCAGTTTTGAAAGATCTATTTTCTTCAGTGAGCTTTTGAATCTCCTTTTCCATTTGGTTAATTCTGCTTTTGAAGGCATTCTTCTCCTCATTGGCCCCTTGCACCTCCCTTGCCAGCTGAGTTAGGCTAGTTCTCAAGGTGCCAATTTCTTCAAGATTTTTTTGGTTCTCCTTTAGCAGGGAGCTGATCTGCTTTTCATGCTTCTCCCTCATCCCTCTCATTTCCCTTCCCAGTCTTTCCTCCACCTCTCTAACTTGATTTTCAAAATTCCTCTTGAGCTCTTCCATGGCCTGAGCCCATTGGGTGAAACCAGTTAATTTTCATTAGAAAATTAACAAAAGGTGTGGGCCTCCTCTAATAAAACTTCTCATAGTAGGCAAGTTCATTAAAGGGTGGGGAAGATCTTTTATCTCATTATCATTATACTGAGTGGTCATTAGATGGTCACCTGTTCATATTGGACTAGAGAGAATGGTTCAGAGGTACAAAAATAAATTGGGGTACTTTTCAAAGCATCAAGGCATCCCACTCACACTGGGTTTAGACATGGAATTTGAGTAAAACAGGATGGATATATCTTTGTTAGCATTCTTGTGGTTATGCAAGTGAGCCTCATCACTTGGTAAATAAGTAACAAACATTAAAGTTTGAGGTCGACTGTAAGAACTTATCTATCCCTATGTGATTTACGTAGAATATCAAGCCGATGAATACTGATTGGAATACAGTAGTGGTTCTGTTGCAGTCTAGGGGTGCTAGGAACCTCAAAATACAATGGTACAGCTCACAGGTGTGACTCAAAAGCATTTATCACTCAAGCCTTCCAGACAAAGTAGCAAGTTTGTTTATGATGTCAGTGCAAGCTGGTCAGACTCGTACTGGGTCTGCACAATTTATGGCAGCAAGATTGATACTTTTATAGAGGAAAAGATTGTGGAAAGATTTGGATGTGATCTAGGAAAAGCAAGTAGCCTGGGTGATCCAGAGATAACAGAGGGGGTCTGGATTGGATTAAGGAGTGGGAAGTCGAGAATGGAGGGCTGGGCTGGATCTGGTTGTTGTCCTTTGTTCTTGAAAAGGACCAAAATGACATCACCTTGATAAAGTCAAGTTTCAACGAGTCCAACATTCAAAATGATCAAGTGTTCAAAATGATCCAACGGATCAATACAAGCTCAGAATGCTCTACCACAGACCAGGCACAAATAGTCCATATGAACGTTTGGGGTGGATATTCTAAATTTGCACATCCTATGTTTCCTTTGAGCTGTTTCAATTCTGTTTTGCTCATACAACACAGCACCCTTTCTGATGTGGGCATGCCATGCTGAGCGGTTCTGTGCCAGTGTCTCCCATGTCACACAATCAAATCCAAAGTTCTTGAGAGTGTACTTGTATCACTTCCTCTGACCACCATGTGATCACCTGCCCCATATGAGTTCTCCATAAAATAGTCTTTTTGGCAAACATACATTTTGTATTCGAACAACATGGCCAGTCCATCGTAGTTGTGCTCTCTGAAGCATAGTTTAAATGCTTAGCAGTTAGTTTGAGTAGGACCTTAGTGCCTGGTACCTTATCCTTCCAGGTGATCTTCAGAATCTTCCTAAGATAGTTCAAATGGAAGCGCTTCAGTTTTCTAGCATGGTGTTGGTAGACTGTCCATGTTTCATAGGCCTATAATAATGGGGAATCCCATCCCCATCAGTCCAAATGAATTACTTCTCACAATTGAGAAAAGAAGCAAGCATAGGTGGCATGGGTATTCCATTAAGTGGTGGTTCTGGGCAGGAATTGGAGGAGGGGGTCCCAGGGATAGAGGCATCTTAATTGTCAGAAGGAAAATCCAGGGAAGCATAAGCAGAGATATAAGTGAGCATGGATAACCTGGATATCTCCTTAAATAGTGGTTTTGTTATATACAGTGTAAACAGAAGGCAATTTCAAAGGGAAGGCATGGGCAGGGGGTGGGAGACTAGGAAAGGTCTCCTTCAGGAGGAGGAGTTTAAGCTGAGTCTTCACAGAATCCAAGGAAACTAAAGGGTGAAGATGAGGAGACCTGGCATTCAGACATGGGGGCAGGTAGTGCAAAGTCAGGAGACAGAATGCCATGTTCCCAAAACTGCCAATAAGCCAATGTAGTTGGATCATAGAGTGCATGAGGTGTAAGAAGACTGGAGAGGTAGGAAGAGGCCAGGTTATGATGAGCTTTCCATATCAAACAGAGGGATTTCTATTTAGTCTTGGAAATACAGCTCCTAGAGAACAAGTTGCCACTGTCATATTCATGCTTAAGAAAAGTTGACTTGGAAGCTGAGGGAAGGATGGATTGGAATGGGAAGAGATTAGGCAGAGGTGTGCTGCCAGCAAATACAAAGGCTTTATCAAGGTAACTAGAAAGCACAACCGTTCTACCACGCTTGCCCCACAGAGCTGATGCCTAGCATTCCAGGTGGATGCAACTCCTCCCCTGGGACTAGAAGTAGGGCTAAAGTCACCCCAAGTGTATGCAATGGAAGGCAGCAGAGGCCTCGTGGGTTATACCTTCACTCCTGCCCTGCAGTAAATAGAGTTATAACACTGGTTGTAACCAGTGCTGAGTGTACCCTCATCTGTGGGAATGTCATCCGATTCCTGGGGCCCAACAACTATCTCAAGAGGGGCACTGAAGTAAAGCAAGGGGGGCTGATTATGCAAATAGGGAGGCTCCCTCCCAGCCAGTATTTGGTTTTTATTTTACCCATTCCAGAATGCATCTTGAGGATTTCCACAGATAGAGTTTGATTCTACACAAGAATATAAGTGAATTAGACTCCAGGGTAGAGAGATATAAAAACTGTTTTGCAAGGTGAGCCAGATGGGAACTGGATTCTCTATCTGCTCCAAGGTGAATAGTCACAACTTAGCAATCCTACCTCCCTGGTGAACACTAGAAGATAGAAGAGACAGTTGAGGAATTATATGGAATGGGTATACTGCAACCTGCCAATAGTGCCTTTAACAGCCCTGGGTAGTCAGTCCGAAAGCCAGAGTCATGAGGGTGACTATAGGTTATAGAGAGTTTAACAAAGTAGTAGTACCTTCATTCATGTTGTTGTACTAAACATTTAAGATATCTTGGAGTATTTAGCAAACCACCCAGGTACACACCATGCAGTTCTTGACTTGCCTAATGCCCTTTTCAGCATCCCCTAGGCCCAGAAGCCCAGAGCCAATCTGCCTTCACATGAGAGGATCAGTAGTGTTCTTTCCAGGTCCTGCCTCAGGCCTGTTTGTATAACCCAACCATCTGCCATGGCACAGTAGCCTGGGAGTTCAGTTTGTTCCATTCTATGAAGACATCCAAAGGACCCATTATATTGATGATATATTAACCTGTGAGGCTATTTCTCTCTTGCAGGCTTCAAGGCATGCAAGTATTGCAGTGGGACCTGAAATGGTCAGATCCTCCTGGGAGAATAAGATGGTATATTCCACTGGGCATAGAGGACTTTTCAGGTTTTATTCTTTGTAAGTCTTAAAGGGAGGGCCTGATATACTATTTGTGGCAAGGAGCTAGGACCATTAACAGAGGAGAAACAGGTGTTGTAGAATGGTTCATCCCTACCATGCATGCATGCGCACGCACACGCAGACACACACACACCAGTCACACTGATATGCCCTTCATCCACCCTCTCCAGGCAACATGTGTGGTTTGCCTCACCTAGCAAAATGCCAGTTCCAGTCACTATATTCTCTACATCAAATGTGTCTACCACCTGATATGTTTCTGGTCTTGTATAAGTCTGGGTCACTTTAGAGTTGGGTCACCTAGCACCCTTATGCCTGGAGTAAAAACATGCTCACATGTCCTCCCTTTGTGATAATACTTCCCTATCCCAGCACCACAATTGTATCCTATGGGTCAGGTGCCCTATGAGCTGCCTATAGGTTGGATCAAGGTCTCACCTTCAATGGAACCACACTTTAGCAACAAATGAGAGAATATGGCTGGGATCTAAGAACTAGTCCTGAGAAACAACAGTGTGGCCACCTTCAAATGGCACCCACTGGGTATGTGGCCCATACTTATGGCCATGGTTGCCACATGGTTGGGTGGGACACAGCACATTAGGATATGTATTTGCCCCAGGGACTATTGTAGAGACCCTACCTACTAAACCTATAACTAATCAGCCCCTTTTTAAAGCCTGCTGGACAAGAACTGTTTTCTACTGGTAAAATCATCATTTGTAAAACATTACATCCTGTACTGGACTACAGGTTTTAATGACCCAAGTAGATACAATTCATACAGAGTGCCTTTACTGATAGTATAGACGCACAGGAGTTGCTAACATCAAAAGAAATGCAAATACATAAAGTAGTGTTACAAAATAGAATGGCACCAGATATCTTGACTGCTGCTCAAGATAGAACCTGAGATGTAATACAAACTTCTTGTGTGCCTTTATCCCTGATGAGTCACCAAAACTTATGCAGATCCAAGTTTCTGCCCTAGAACACCCATACTACAGAGTCCTTCTTTGCCTCCCTAGGGATGGGATGAGGGAAATTGTAAAAATTGTGGCAGTTTTCCTATGTTATATTGTTTTCTTGCCTATATTTGTCTTATTCTTATGGATTGGGCCCCCGATGTAGCTCATTGTAGAGCTGCTCAGCCTCCTCCATGCTAACAAAACCACTTGTGCACCACTCAGGGAACCTTGCAGAAGATACAATATAAGAAAGGAATGTATGAGCAGGTCATGATGGGTGGAGTATGGTGGGAACAAGAGGCTAAGCACATGAACTACCCATGCTTATTGTAAACAGTAAAACTGCTCCTATGGGGAAATTTATGTGTCCCCAACCATGTGACCATGGGTCATCTGTTGGCACTAAGCCCTCTTTGTTCAGTTTCAATAGAATATCTGCCCTGGTCTCTTATCTACCACTGTTCTGTCACCACCCAGGGCTGGTCTTGTGAGCAAATTCCCCTAGTAAAGCTATATCTATATCTATCTATATCACCATGTTGGCATGGACTGTTTCCTTTCTTGGTATCTCAGTGCCTTCTCTTTATGGTGGGACCATCCCTCTAGATGGTCAGGTTATAAGAAGTGATATTAACAGGTATACCAAAGCGCCTAAAGACAGTGGCAGAGCATGGGGTACAGAAGAAGCCAGGAGCCTAATGTAAGACTGAGAAAGTTTGGAGAATGAAATGGAGGTCTGAAGATGATGGCAACTGGGATGTTTTAAAGTTCTGAATTAATATTCTTCCCTTGAATAGGCTGTTGCCTTTTTAATTTGCATATAGATTAACTTTTGGATGTGAGTTAAAAACAAACAAGCGGGACGCGGAGCCAAGATGGCCAAGTAGAAACACACACATACGCTAGCTCCGAACCCACAACCCATAAAATATCTGTAAAAAAGAACTGCCAATAAATTCTGGAGCAGCAGAAGCCACAGGACAGCGGAGCAGAGGAGATTTCTGTTCCAGAGAGCCTGAAAACCTCTCGCAAAAGGTTCTTCATGCCGCGGACTGGGAGCTGAGCACAGCCCTGCTGTGGCCGCCCGGCGCCGAGAGAAGCAGATCCGAGTGGGGAGCAGATCCGAGCAGGCTTCAGGGACAGAATCTCCACAGCCGCGTGGGTCCCTCCACCCACAGGGGACAAGGGTCGGTGAGAGGGTCTCTTTGGCTGGTCGAGAGGGGAGTTGGGTGCACCCATAACTCAGGCCCCCTCGGGAGGCAGCAGCAGAGGCGGGAGCAGACCAGGGCTCCCCAAGCAGGCAGGAGCCCAGATCCATTGTTGAAGGTTTCTGCATAAACCCCTTGAGGGAACTGAGCCCGGGAGGCGGCCCTGCCCCTACCTGAGCACCTGAACTTAATCTCACACTGAATAGCAGCCCCACCCCTGCCCAAAGCCCTGAGGCTGGGGAGCAGCATTTGAATCTCAGACCCCAAGTGCTGGCAGGGCAGATAGGGAGGTGAAGTGGGTGTGAAGAGGATATTCAGAAGTCAAGTCACTGGCTGGGAAAATGCCCAGAAAAGGGAAAAAACCAAGACTATAGAAGGTTACTTTCTTGGTGAACGGGTATTTCCTCCCTCCCTTTCTGATGAGGAAGAACAGTGCTCACCATCAGGGAAAGACACAGAAGTCAAGGCTTCTGTATCCCAGCCCACTAAATGGGCTCAGGCCATGGAAGAGCTCAAAAAGAGCTCAAAAAATTTTGAAAATCAAGTTAGAGAGGTGGAGGAAAAACTGGGAAGAGAAATGAGAGATATGCAAGCAAAGCATGAACAGCAGGTCAGCACCCTGCTAAAGGAGACCCAAAAAAATGCTGAAGGAAATAACACCCTGAAAAACAGGCTAACTCAATTGGCAAAAGAGGTTCAAAAAGCCAATAAGGAGAAGAATGCTTTCAAAAGCAGAATTAGCCAAATGGAAAAGGAGATTCAAAAGCTCACTGAAGAAAATAGTTCTTTCAAAATTAGAATGGAACAGATGGAGGCTAATGACTTTATGAGAAACCAAGAAATCACAAAACAAAACCAAAAGAATGAAAAATGGAAGATAATGTGAAATATCTCATTGGAAAAACAACTGACCTGGAAAATAGATCCAGGAGAGACAACTTAAAAATTATGGGACTACCTGAAAGCCTTGATCAAAAAAAGAGCCTAGACATCATCTTTCATGAAATTATCAAGGAAAACTGCCCTGAGATTCTAGAACCAGAGGGCAAAATAAATATTGAAAGAATCCACTGATCACCACCTGAAAAAGATACAAAAAGAGAAACTCCTAGGAACATTGTGGCCAAATTCCAGAGTTCCCAGATCAAGGAGAAAATATTACAAGCAGCTAGAAAGAAACAATTCAAGTATTGTGGAAATACAATCAGGATAACACAAGATCTAGCAGCTTCTACATTAGGGGATTGAATGGCATGGAATAGGATATTCCAGAAGTCAAAGGAACTAGGACTAAAACCAAGAATCACCTACCCAGCAAAACTGAGTATAATACTTCAGGAGAAAAATTGGTCTTTCAATGAAATAGAGGACTTTGAAGCATTCTTGATGAAAAGACCAGAGCTGAAAAGAAAATTTGACTTTCAAACACAAGAATGAAGAGAAGCATGAAAAGGTAAACAGCAAAGAGAAGTCATAAGTTGAACTGTTTACATTCATACATGGAAAGACATTATTTGTAACTCTTGAAACTATTCAGTATCCAGGTACAGTGTGGGATTACACACACACACACATGCACACACACATGCACACACACATAGAGACAGAGTGCACAGACTGAATTGAAGAGGACGGGATCATATCTTAAAAAAAAATGAAATCAAACTGAGAGAGAAATATATGGGAGGAGAAAGGGAGAAATGGAATGGGGCAAATTATCTCTCATAAAAGAGGCAAGCAAAAGACTTCTTTAATTTAGGGAAAAAGAGGGGAGGTGAGGGAAAAACATGAAGTTTACTCTCATCACATTCCACTAAAGGAAGGAATGAAATGCACACTCATTTTGGTATGAAAACCTATCATACAATACAGGAAAGTGGGGGATAAGGAGATAAACAGGGTGGGGGGGGACGATGGAAGGGAGGGCATGGGGAGGAGGGAGCAATTTGAGGTTGACACTCATGGAGAGGGACAGGATCAAAAGAGAGAATAGAAGTAATTGGAGGCAGGATAGGATGGAGGGAAATATAGTTAGTCTTATACAACACGACTATTATGGAAGTCATTTGCAAAACTACACAGATTTGGCCTATATTGAATTGCTTGCCTTCCAAAGGGAGGGGGTGGGGAGGGAGGGAGGAAAAGAAGTTGGAACTCAAAATTTTAGGAACAACTGTTGAGTACTGTTCTTGCCACTAGGAAATAAGAAATACAAGTAAAGGGGTTTAGAAAGTTATTTGGCCCTACAGGACAGAAGAGAGGATGGAGACAAGGGCAGAGAGGGATTATAGAGGAGAGAGCAGATTGGTGATGGGGGCAATTGGAATGCTTGGTGTTTTGGGGGGGGAGGGGATAAGGGGGGAGAAAATTTGGAACCCAAAATTCTGTGAAAATGAATGTTAAAAAAGTTAAATAAATAAATAAATTGAAAAAAAACTAAACAAGCAAAAAACCCACATACAAACATACGCAGAGTGACTTTTCTATTATTCTTACTCATGGGAGGGAAGGAAAGGGAAAGGATAAAACATTTACAGAGAACCTACTATGTGCCAGGCACTGTGCTAAGTATTTTTTTACAAACATTATCTCATCTGATCCTCTCAAAAAACCTGTAAGGTTGATGCTATTAATTATTCCTATTTCACAGCTGAGGAACTGAAGCAAAGAGAGGTTAAGTGACTTAAACAGGGTCACACAGCTAGTGTCTTGTCTATGGCAGGATTTAAACTCCTCTCTTCAAGATTCTTGGCTCAGTACTCTATCCACTGTGATGGCAGCTGCTTCTAATGCATCTCAAGGAGTTGAAAAGTGAAATAAATAATCTGAAAGGATAATTAATCTCTAAAAAATACACACCAGGAAATTCTTTTTGTTTTTACATTTAAATATAGCTCTCTGATATTCTGAAATTTTTAAATTCTTGAAAACTAATAATGAAATCATCCTAAAACGGCTGAAATCTGGAAAAACTGAAGAAAGTTTTCCATATCTCCTACCAACTCAAACCCTCTCCTATTCTCCATTTTCTGCCCTGAATAGATGATAGGTGTACAATAATCTTTCTTTTGTTTAATCTTTTTTATATGAAAATTTATGTCATATGAAACACAAACTTGATAAGATTAACAAAGGTAGAGGAATTTAAATTTAGCAAGGTGTTCTGCTACATCAGTACCAACCTCTCAATTTATACCATGTAATGTATATTTCAAAGGAGTGGTGTTTTATTTAAAAAACCAAAATCAAAACCTGTGGTATTAACTTCATATACTGTTTGAATTTTGTGCATTGGTATTTCCATATGTACAAATGATTGACAAAAATCTTTGCATTCATAGCATATGACATGCTGTCCTTAGGAAGAAAGTCCTGGATCTGAGATGGTTTTTAGCAAGGTCAGGTATGAGGGACTCTGACTTGCCAGTTAGCGAGCAACTAGCCATTTCCTCAGGGATGGAAGAAAGTGTTCCAGGTAGTCTCTTTTGGCCAAGTCATTGTGACAAGACCTTTCCCTGATTCCTTGTGAGAGGAATCTTCAGGTAGAGAAATTTCCAGTTGTGACAAGTTGGGTGTCAGAAACATAGATTCTGTAGCAGCGCAGGTAACCAGTTCATCTAAAGCAGAGAGGTTCCCAAACATATTTGTCCTACTACCCTCCTTTCAAAAATAAAATTACCCAGCATCCCCCTGGAAATAGACTTTCTTTAAACCTTTAATGTTTTTTTAAATTTATGGCATTTCAAAAAAATATAATATATATACATATTTTAAATGACATCTTAAATTTAATAATTTATTGTGAATTTGTGGATTTTTTTCTGCATTGAAATGTTGATGACACAACACTACTGACACAATACAATAATGGTATAGTCTCGTATTGTAAACAAGTCATTACACACACACATATTCCTGCCCATGCATGCTTGACTTCCCAACAATTTGTGAAACCCTTGCCTGCCAACAACTATACATTAAAGCCCTTTTGGACTTGACCACTGATTGGTTATAACTTGGATTTTGTGTGTTTATTTGGAAAATAATGTAATCACTACAACTTTTAACTGTTACACAACAGATAAAACATGTATGAATGGCTTTTCAAAATTTTCTTCTTTCCTTTCCTTTCCTTCCCTTTCTTTTCCTTTCCTTTCTTTTCCTTTCCTTTCCTCTCCTTTTTTAAAAGACTGGTCTAGAACAAAATACAAACTCTTCTATTTGACATTTAAAACCCTTTGCAATCTGGCTCCACTCTATCTTTTCAGGTTGATTATTATTATTACCTATCATAAAGATAGCAACAACAGTTATTTAAATAGCACCTTAAGGTTCGCAAAATGCCTTGCAACTTTGTTATCTCATTTGATTACAAATTACTTACCCTGAGAGTTCTACAGTCCAGCCTATCTGACCTACTCGTGATTTCTCATATGTGATATCCCACCTTCTAGCTCCATACCTGACATGATGCCTTTCCCTTCTACGCCTTTGCCCAGGCTCTGCCCCATGCTGAGAATGACCTGCTTTTTATTCCTCAGCTTTGTCTTTTAGAATCCTCTCACTCCCTTCAAGTCTCAGCTCAGGTTGTACCAATTATATGAGGCCTTTTCTTTTAGTGTTCCCCTGCTTAATTACTTTATGTTTATTTTGCATTTAAGTATGTGTGTGCATATTGCTTCCCTATTATAGAATGTAAGCTCCTTGAGGGCAGGCAAATTTTTGTTTTATTTTATGTGGTGCTTAGCATAATAGATGCTTAATAAATTCTTCCTGAATTTGGGGAGAAAAAAAAGATTGCAAAAACCTGGGTTTAGAGTCAAGGAACTGAAGTTCAAATCCTGAACTTAAACCCTTAGCAAGTAACTCCCTAGATCTTAGCCTCAGTTCATTGTTGTTGTCATTGTTGGACTTTCCAAGACCCCATGTATGTAAGGTGGATTTCTGTTGTTCTTTTTAAGATGCTAGCTGCCAGGATCCATGGCTGTAACAATCTCTGGTTCCCAGGCTCATGGTTTGTAAACATCTCCACCATGCTTGTGTATCATATTGTATAATCTTAAGATAATGCAAACATTTGAGTTCAGCAGGTAAATACCCACTGCCCTTGTACTGTACTAAGTCATTATGATATTGTTAAATTTAATGTAAACTTGTGAGGCTATTGCTAGCACATTGCCTTCCTTGACTGTTACCCTATAAATCAAATAGGCATTGATCAGTAACGGGGAATAGGAATGCACAAGGGGAATGTGCATGCATGCTTGTCTCAACCGATCCCCATCAAGGCTTAGGGGGATTTGTTAATGTGTGTTAGTCTCAACAGACCCCTATCCAGACTAGGGGGACCTGTAGGAGTTGTAGCTCCTACTATATTCTTGAACACACCTGTGAGAAGAGTAGTTAAGGGATGGGTTGGTGCTCCCATCATCTGCAGCCCTTTTGAGAACACAAGAAATAGCCTCTTATTATTCTCTGATACTGTCCTTCTGGCTGCCCAGATCAAGAGTGAACCTGCTGGGACACTTGCTAGAAAAGCTCCTGTTCCCATGGCTCCCACTTGACTCCCCATTTGGGGTTTCCTTGGCAAAGATATTAAAGTGATTTGCCATTTTCTTCTCTAGCTTGTTTTATAGATGAAGAAAATAAAGCAGAGTTAAGTGACTTGCCCAGGGTCACAAGCCTGTAAGTGTCTGAGGTCAGATTTGAACTCAGGTGTCCCTGACTCCAGGCTCAGCACTTATGCAGTCAGTCTAACCTCTTCACTCCCTAGCTACCCTTAACTTCAGCTTTCCACATCCAAAAACTGAGTGGACTGAATTAGGTGATTGTTAAGGTCCTCTACAGCTCTCTAACTACAGCCAATCAATCAAATTTATTTATTATTTATTTATTTATTATTATTAATAATTATTTATTATTATTTATTTATTAAAGTATCACCTATGGTCCAGCCATTGTTCTGGGCAATATGAACTATGTGAATATGAAGAATATGATCTTGTGAATAAGTCACTTAGGTCAAATCACTCATTCTATATGAATATGAACAATAATATATACATATGTATGTATGTGTATATGTACATAGTTTAGCAATTTGTCAGAAGCTATACAGAATAGAAAAATACAAAAGCATGAGCAGGTCTCAAAAATTAGTGTCAGAAGTAAAAGTTCAGAATAAGCTGAGGCTGATGAAGAAAGTTAACGATTCAGGGTTGGATTTTTTTAAGCTATATTGGGGAAAAGGAGAGGCTCAAGAAGGGCTAGGAATGCTCAGGTGTATGAGATAGCAACAGATAATGGAAAGAAGGAAGAGCTGCTCAGTAGCTCTTATTTTTTCCTCTTTCTTTGCCAGAGAAAAGATGTTTGGACTAGAAAGGACAGACCAAAAAAACATTAGTCAGGAGTTGATGCCCAAGGTAAGCAAGAAGACAAGAAAAAGGCATATAGTTGGCCAAGATGAGTTTCAGGCAATGGGACTTATCAATGAGCCAACATCAGTGACCTTTGAAAATCCAAAGAGAATGAGAAAGAGAACATAGAAATGAAAAAGGGCATATGTATCAATTCTTGTATATTTCATTCCAAGAGGGCAAGAATAGTATCTACAAACTATAGGCCACTGAACTTGAGTCTGATGCTAGAAAAGTTTTAAAATGTACTATTCAAGATACACTTTTTCATGAGGAAATTTATGAGAGTTGCATCTAAATGGAAGGATGGCTCACAGGTACTCCTTGATCTGTGTTACAAAAACAAAAAACAAAAAACAGAGAAAGCAGAATTAAATACTGATGAGAAGTCAAGAAGGATGAGTTCTCAGAAAAGATCATTATATTTGACAATTGGCAACTTTGGGGAGAGTAATTCTAGTTGAATGATGAGTTTGGATGCCAGAATGAAGAGGGTTTAGAAGAGAGAGGAAGTTGAAACACTAAACATAGATGTCTTTTTCAAGGTTCAATGTGAAAGAAGAGATAAAAGATGATAGCCAGTAGAAGTGGTGGGATTGAAAGACAGAGAGAAAGAAATACAGAGGAGCCAAGATGGACGAGTGAGAGCTCACCTAAATTCTACCACAAATTCCTTCAGATAGCTCTAAAAAGAATCTGAACAAATTTTAGAGTGGCACAATCCACTAGGAGACAGAGTGTGGCAGATTTCCAGCCTAGGATAGCCCAGAAGGTTGATGGGAAGGATCTGTCACACAGGGATAGAGGAGTGTACCTGCACAGATCCTGCCATAGCAAAGCCAAGCAGGAACCACAGGGCAGACTGAATCAGAAGCAACAGTGCAGATTCTCAAACATATCAGCCCAGGATGGGAGTCCAGTGGAAGTGAGTGAGAGAGAAGAGTAGAACCCCAGGTAATAGCAATATTCACTCCTGAGACTATCAGCCTGCACATTAAATGTCTGTATGTCACCTACTTGAATTTCTGGAAGCCAAGATGGCAGAGTGATGTGTAAGTGTTCTCCCCCTCCCCTTACTGACCTTGAAAAATGCAAAGAATATTTCCCCAGGAAAAATCCTGGAATAGTGGGATCAGCTGAAGGGGCAAACAGTCTCTTAGTTCAAGAGGTTAGGAAAATTGTTAAGGAGAGATCATCTTGCTGTGGCTGAAGGGGACCAGTGCAGGACCTAAGCTGTCCCAAACAGGAGGAGATCCTGAGCTCAGGGGGGTGGACCCCCAAAACACCAATATCAGGACCCCAGGCATGCCTTAGCACAGCCAGAGGAATTGGGAAGACACTAGCACAGATGAGGTGCACCAATTGCTAAGTCTGCCTGTGCTCTAGCTCAGGAGAGGAGACCTCCTGCCTCCAGACCACCCCTCCCCCATACCTTACTCAGAGAGCTCCAGGGTAACTCCTGGGAAACTCAGAAAGACTTCACCTGGCCTCAGCCTTGGCACACCAGCCAGCTCAGTAATAGGTAAGCTACAGCACTCTAGCTTCTAGCTGAAAGAACCAGAGGCCAGAACACACAAAGTTTCAAGTTATCAGCACAAGAACTGTGGGACACAGCCCCCTTGTGCTGCAGAAAGAGAGATCCACTTTAAAAGCCAGGAAAAAGGCAATCATCATCAGCAAGAAGCAAAGTGGAAAAGAAAATACCATAGAATCTTACTATGGGGACAAAGACCAAAACACAAATGCAGAAGAGGTCAGCATTGAGACTGTACTCCCATCTGAAATCTCAGAAGGGAATATGAACTGGTTTCAAGCCCAAAGAGCATTTTGGAAGAGCTCAAGAAGGATTTTAAAAGCCAAATTAGAAATGTAGAAGAAAAATTGGCCAATGATTTTAAAAATAAGAAAAAAAAATTCAAGGAAGAATTTAAAAGGAAAATTGGGCAAATGGATAAGGAGACACAAAACCTAACTGGAGAAAATAATTCCTTAAAAGGAACAATTGGACAAATGGAAAAGGAGATGAAAAAGTTAACTGAAGATAACAATCTATTAAAAATTAGAATTGGGCAAGTACAAACTAATGACTCTATGAGACATAAAGAAGCAGTCAAACAGAATCTAAAGGATAAAAAAATAGAAGAAAATGTCAAATATCTCATTGATAAAATAACTGACCTGGAAAACAGATCCAGGAAAGAAAATCTAAGAATTATTGGTCTACCAGAAAGCCATGATGAAAAAAAAGAGCCTGGACAATATCTTCTAAGAAATCATTAAGGAAAACTGCCCAGAAGTCCTAGTTCAGAAGGCAAAATAGTCATCAAAAGAATCACTTCCTGAAAGGTATCCCAAACTGAAAACACCAAGGAATATCGTTGCCAAATCCCAGAACCATCAAGTGAAGGAAAAAATACTGCAGGCAGCCAGAAAGAAACAATTCAAATATTAAGGAGCTACAGTCAGGATCACACAGGACCTTGCAGCTTCTATATTAAAAGACAGGAGGGATTGGAATGTGATATTCCGTAAGGCAAAGGATCTTGGACTACAACCAAGAATCAATTACTCAGCAAAATTGAGCATAATATTTCAGGCAAGGAGACGGACATTCAATGAAATAAGGTATTTCCAGACCTTCCTGATGAAAAGGCCAGAACTCAATAGAAAGTCTGATCTTCATATACAAGTCTCAAGACAGGCATAAAAAGGTAACAGGGTAAAAAACAACAACTTGTTATTCAATATGGGCAAACTGTTTACATCCCTATAAGGGAAGAAGATATTTGGTAATCTTGAGAATTGTATACTTATTATGATATTTAAAAAAGATATACATAGATAGAGGGAGTGGGTATAAATTAACTGATGTGATGACAAAAAATGTGACTTATGGATGCAAAGGGATTGTAACAGGAGATGTGAAAAGGAGAAGGCAGAAAAAAGGTAAATTACATCACAGGAAGAGGAACAAAAACATATTATAGTAACGGGAAAGAGAGGAGGGGGATGAGCATTGTCTGAGATTTACTCTCATCTGATTTGTTTCAAGGAGGGAATAACAAACTCAGTTAAGTATAGAAATCTAACTTGTCCTATAGGCAGTAGGAGGGGAAAGTGGAAAGAAAAGGGAGGGGAGGTTAAAAGGGAGGGAAGAAGTAGTAAGGGAAAGGGAGAATAAAGGGAGGGGGTTGATAAAAGGGACTGAAGACAGAGGGAGGTGGTGGTCAAAAATTAAAACTCTAATGTGGAGGGAACAGGAGAAGGGAGATCTAAAAGCATAAATGGGAGGAAATAGGATGGAGAGAAAGACACAGATAGCAATCATAAATGTAAATGTGAATGGAATGAAGTCTCCCATAAAACAGAGGCAGATAGCAAAATGAATTAAAAACTATAATCCAACAATATACTTGAAACAGGGGGTAAAGGTTGGAGCAGAATATATTATGCTTCAGCTGATGCAAAAAAAAACCAGGGTTAGCAATCCTAAGCTCAGACAAAACAAAAGCAGAAATAGTTCTAAACAAAAGAGATAAGGAAGGAAACTATATTCTGCTAAAAGGCACCAGAGACAATGATGCAATATCATTACTAAACATATATACACCAAGTGGTATAGCATCCAAATTCTTAGAGGAGAAGTTAATGAAGTTACAGGAAGAAATAGACAGTAAAATTATACTAGTGGGGGCCCTCAACCTCTCCCTCTCTGAACTTAATAAATTAATCTCAAAATAATCAAGAAAGAAGTTAAAGAGGTGAATAGAACTCTGTGGAGAAAATTGAATGAGGATAGAAAAGAATATACCTTTTTTCCCAGCAGTACATGACACATATACAAAAACTGACCATGAGCCTATCACAGTCTAGTGCAGAAAGGCAGAGATAGTCAATGCATCCTTTTCAGATCATAATTCAACAAAAAATATGTAATAAAAGTCCATGAAAAGATAAACCAAAAATTAATTGGAAACTAAATAATCTAATCCTAAAGAATGAGTGGGTCAAACAACAAATCATAGAAACAATAACTTCATTCAAGAGAATGACAATAATAAAACAACCTACCAAAACTTATGGGATGCTGCAAAAGCAGTTCTTAGGGGAAGTTATATGTCATTGAACATCTACATGAATAAAACAGATAAAGAGGAGATCAATGAATTGGTCATGCAGCTGAAAAAAGCTAGAAAAAGAACAAATTGAAAATCCTCAAGTAAATACCAAATTAGAAATGTTGAAAACCAAAGGACAGATTAATAAAACTGAAATTAAGAAAATTATAGAACTAATAAATAAAACAAAGAGTTAGTTTTATGAAAAAGACAATAAAATGGATAAATCTTTTGATTTAAAAAAAGAAGAAAACCAAATCACCAATATCACAAATGAAAAGGGTGACCTCACCTCCAACAAGGAGGAAATTAAAACTTTGCCCAAATGTATGCCCATAAACTTGACAATCTAAATGAGATGGATAAATATTAAAAAAAAAAAATACAAATTGCCCAGATTAACTTGAAAGATTAAGTTAAGGAAGTTAAATACTTAAATAACCCCATCTCAGGAAAAGAAATTGAACAAGCCATCAGTGAACTCCCTACAAAAAAATCTCTACGGCCAGATGGATTTACAAGTGATTTCTATCAAACATTTAAAGAACTGTTAATTCCTATTCTATATAGACTATTTGGGAAAATTGGGGAAGGAGTCCTCCAAAACTCTTTTTGTGATACAAATATGGTTCTGATACCTAAACCAGGAAGAGCCAAAACAGAAAGAAAATTATAGATGAATTTCTCTAATGAATATAGATGCAAAAATTTTAAATAAGATATTAGTAAAAAGAATACAGAAACTTATCATGAGAATAATACATTATGATCAAGTAAGATTTATACCAGGCATGCAGGGCTGGTTCAATATCAGGAAAACTATCAGCATTATTGATCATATCAACAACACAACTAACAGAACCCCTATGGTTATCTCAATAGGTGCAGAAAAAACTTTTGACAAAATACAACACCCATTCCTATTAAAAGCACTGGAGAGCATAGGAATAAATTGAGCCTTTCTTAAAATAATAAGCAGTATGTACCTAAAACCATCAGCACACATCATATACAATGGGGTTAAGTAGATGCATTTCCAATAAGATCAGGGGTGGAAAAAGGATGTCCATTATCACCATTGCTATTCAATATGGTACTAGAAATGTTAGCTTCAGCAATAAGAGAAGAAAAAGAAATTGGAGGAATTAGAATAGGCAAAGAAGAAACTAAGTTATCACTCTTTGCAGATGATATGATGACATACTTAGAGAATCCCAGAGAATCAAGTAAAAAAAACTACTTGAAATCATAAACAACTTTGGCAAAGTTGCAGGTTACAAAATAAACCCACATAAATCATCTGCCTTTCTATATATTACTAACAAAGCCCAACAGCAAGAGATAGAAAGAGAAATTCCATTTAAAGCTATAGTAAACACTATAAAATATCTGGGAGTCTACCTGCCAAAACAAACCCAGGGACTATATGAACATAATTACAAAATACTTTTCACACAAATACAGTCAAATCTAAGTAAGTGGAAAAAGATCAGTTGCTCAAGGGTCGACTGAACTAATACAATAAAAAATGACAATTCTACCTAAATTAATTTACTTATTGAGTGCCATAATAATTAAACTACCAGAAAATTATTTTCTAGAACTGAAAAAATATCAAAATTCATCTAGAAGAACAAAGGTTCCAGAATACCAAGGGAATTAATGAAAAGAAATGCTAGCGAAGGTGGCCCAGCCCTACTGGATCACAAATTGTATTATAAAGCAGCAATTATCAAAACCACTTGGTACTAGCTAAGAAATAGCGGGATAGACCAATAGTATAGATTAGGTACTCAAGACACGGTACTCAATGAATGTAGCAATCTACTGTTTGATAAACCCAAGGACTCCAGGTTCTGGGATAAGAACTCACTGTTTGACAAAAATTGCTGGGAAAACTGGATAACTGTGGCTGAAACTGGGCATAGACCGATGCCTGACACTGTACATAAGAATAAAGTCCAAATGGATAAATGATCTAGTTATAAAGGCTGATAATATAAACAAATTAGGGAAGCAAAGAATATTACATTTGTCAGATTTATGGAGAATGGAGAAATTTATGACCAAACAAGAGAAAGAGAACATTATGAAGTGAAAAATGGATAATTTTGATTATATTAAATTGAAAAGTTTTTCCACAAACAAATCCAATGTAACAATATTAGGAAGAAAGCAGCAAACTGGCAAAGAATTTTTGCAACTAGTGTCTGTGATAAAGGCTTCATTTCTAAAATATACAGAGAACTGAGTCAAATGTACAAGAATACAAGTCATTCCCCAATTGATAAATGGTCAAAGGATATGAAAAGGCAGTTTTCAGAGGAAGAAATTAAAGCTATTTATAGTCTTATGAAAAAATGCTCTAAATCACTATTGAGTAGAGAAATGCAAATCAAAACAGCTCTGAGTTACCACATCACATCTATCAGATTGGCTAACATGATGAAAATGATAAATGTTGGAGAAGATGTGGGAGAGTTGCAACACTATTTCATTGTTGGTGGAGATGTGGGCTGATACAACCATTCTGGAGAGCAATTTGGAACTGTCTAAAGAGCTACAAAAATATGCATACCCTTTCACCCAACAATATCACTTCTAGGTCTGTATCCCCAAGAGATCATAAAAATGGGAAAAGGTCCCACACATACAAAAATATTTATAGCAGCTCTCTTTGTGGTGCTCATCAATTGGGGAATGGCTGAACAAGTTGTGGTATATGAATATAATAGAATACTATTGTGCTATAAGAAATGATGAACAGGAGGCCTTCAGAGAGGCCTAGAAGGACTTATATGAACTGATGCTGAGTGAAATGAGTAGAACCAGGAGAACATTGTACACAGTAACAGCCACAGTGTGCAAGGACTGTTTCAGGTAGACCTAGTCCTTCACAGCAATGCAAAGACCTAACATTCCCAAAGGACTCGAGGCAAAATGCCATCCACATCCAGAGAAAGAACTATGGAATCAGAAAGCAGAATGAAGCAAAATATTTTCTCTTGTGCAATGTTTTTTTCTCATGGTCTCTGTCATTCATTTTATTCTCCTATGTAACATGACTAATGTGAAAATGTGGTTAATAAGAATGTATGTGTAGAACCCACATAAGACTGCATGCTGTCTCAGGGAGGGACAAGAGAGGAAGGGGAAGAAAATCTAAAACTTGTGGAAGTGATTGTAGAAAACTGAAAACAAATTAATTTTTAAAAAGGAAAGAAATAAACAGAGGTAGGAGGAAGGATGATAGTGGGAGCAATCTGCTGGGGAAGGATACATGTAGATTACATAAACAAGCCTATGCTTCAGTTCCTGCCCACACTCAGTTCCCTAGATTGTCATCAGATTTTTGACCTTTAGCCTTATAGTATCAGGTCTTAAGAACATTATGATACTTCGAATTTCTCTCCATTCTAATGATCTTAGGGCAATTTTTGACAGTGGAAGAATGCTCTAAATCACTATTGAGTAGAGAAATGCAAATCAAAACAACTCTGAGTTACCACATCACATCTACCAGATTGGCTAACATGATGAAAATGAAAATGATAAATGTTGGAGAAGGTGTGGGAGAGTTGGAACACTATTTCATTGTTGGTGGAGATGTGAGATGTGTTCTTCAATAGAAAATTAAGTACGTGGAAAACGAGTTAATTTAAGGAGCAAGTTCATGCTGGGAGCTACACACTTGGGGCAGCTGATTTTTTTCTTATAGAACATAAGAGTAATTTATCCTGTCTGTATGTTGATAGATAGATAGATAGATAGATAGATAGATAGATAGATAGATAGATAGATAGATAGACAGACAGACAGATAGATATATGTAGAGTTGTTTATATATTGTATCTGCAACTAGATTGAGCTCCTTGAGAGGAGGGCATGTCTTTTTTGCCTTTCTTTGTACACACAGTGCTTAACACAGTGCCTGGCACACAGTAGGTGCTTAATAAATGCTAGGTGACTAACAGCAATAGGGGAAACCCCAAAGGCACATCTACTTGTTGCTCAGCAAAAACACAGGTTAAGAAAATAATCCCAAACTGACTATGCAGTTGAACAAATAATTGATACCACACATACCTTTTTTCCTTACCTATTTTTGTATTGCCTCATTCTTTACTATCTTCCTTTATCAGGCAGTGTAGTGTAGTGACCAACAATCAAAAGACCTGGGTCCTAGTTTTAATTGCCACAGAGGGCAGATGATTTAAACTCTCTGGGCCTCAGTTTCCTCATCTATAAAATGAAGAAGTTGCCCAAAGTCACTAAATTGTATAGACTTTTAGACATAGTGACAGCACTACTATTAGGCATATTCCCCAGGAATGTCAAGGCCAGAGGGAAAGAACCTATTTGTACAAGCTTGTTTATAGTAGCATTTTTGGTAGTAGTGCAAGACTGGGAACAAAACAGTTGTCTATCAATTGGAAGGTAGCTAAATAAACTAGAGCGTAGGAATAGAATACTATTGCATCCTAAGAAACATTCAGTGCTGACTTTCTCCAAATCCAGATCACCCAGCCACCAACAGTCTATACAAAAGGATCTATTCTCCACCCAGTAATACCAGAGTAGAACAATAGGCCAGAATTCACTTGGATTAGACCCTTTAATCAGAATTAAACTCTCCCAATTGGGTGGGATCACACCCAAGATTGAGGAGACTGTCTCATTGTCAGCCCTGTCCTTCATAAGGAAGTAAAATGAAAAAAAACAAAACAAAACCTTTTTTGAGTATAAAATTCATTATTAATATAAGAAAACAATCATTTTTCTCATGGTTGAGTTGAATCAAAAGCCATGTACTATGGATTCTTGGTCATTTCAAGAGGATCTCTTGTCTCTTTCCTGTGTCATGAACTTAATGGTCATTTTCTTCATCTCTTATCCTTATCTAACATTTTTGTTATTCAGAATTTCTGTGTAGAGTGCATAGAAACTAAACAAATCAATTTCTTCTGCTGCTTTCCTACTATCAACACCCCAGCATTATCTCATGCCTTCTAATTGATTTAGCCTTTTCCCCTGGCAAGCTATTACAGAGTGACAGTCTTGAAATCTTGAAATCACATTCTATTTAGAAAAATTTCCACGATAACCACCTAACAAGTGGTTATCCAGCCTTGACTCAAATAGGTAAGGGTAACTCAGTGCCTCCCAATTTCATTTTTGGATAATTGTATTGCAGGGACTCTCATAATTTTTTTGTATGTCATAGACCCCTTTGGCAGTCTAATGAAACCTATCGACCCTTTCTGAGAATAATGTTTTTAAATGCATAAAATGAAATATATAAAATTACAAAGGCAACAAATTATATTGAAATACAGAGCTAGAGAATGAAATGGCAAACCACTCCAGTAACTGCAAAAAAAAAAAATAAAAACCTAACTGGAGTTAGGTAGAGTTGGACATGAGTGAAACGAATGAACAACACAACTATCAAAATATTTAAGAAAATAAAGTTCAGCCTTGGTGACCCCAGGTAAATATTTTTTTGAAAGTTTTCACTTAATTCAAACCGAAATCTGGTTAATCAACTACACTCACTGAACTTGGTTTGATCATTATCTCAAGTCTAATCCCAATCAAAAAGAAAAAGTCAAATCCTTCTTGAGAAGGACAATTTATCAAACACTTGAATACTGTTATCATGCCTCTTCCCCTCAAGTCTTCCAAATGTTTTTTTGGCTTGATAGTGTCTTTCCTAAAATGGGGCCAAATACCTTCTTCACATTACCCCCCTGATCTAAAACCTCTAGGGCCTCTAACTACCTGCCAGAAAATGCCCACAATTCTCAGCCTGGCACTCAAAGTCCTCCATGTATTGGCTCCATTCTCCTTATTGATTTTGACTTTTTACTATTTCCAAATATAAATAATCCATTCCAGCCAAGCTGCCCTCTTGTTTCTGGAGCACGTTGTACCCATTCCATTTTCTCTAATGGGGCATGTGTACATCTACTGTACCATTATTCCTTTGATGACCATTCAAAACCTCCCCCTCCTCATTCAAGACTCAGATGAAATGATGTCTCCCTTGATTGACCTAGCTTACCATCATCTCTCCTTTCTTGGAACTCATGTCGCACTTATTTACATCGCTCATTTGAGTGTTTAACCATATGTTGTCTGTGTGACCTTGCGTAAGCCACTTAACCTCTGTCTGCCTTAGTTTCTTCATCTTTAAAATGGGGTTCTAGGGGTGTTGTGAGGATCCAATAATATTTGTAAAGTGCTTAGCACAATGTTTGGCACATGATGGGCATAGAAAAGTAAGCTATTATTATTGTTTTAACTCATGTATATGTATCTTCTCTCTTGATCTCAGCTATAAAATTCTAAAAAGAAGAGACCATGCCTTACATTTCTTTTGGATTACCTTGAGTGTCCATCATAGTGGAATGCCCATAAAAGGTATTCAAAAATACTTTTTGAATGAATGATCATTATTCATGTCTAATTATATATATATATATCAACTAGGCATGCAAACACATATGTATGAATCACACACATGTGATTATATTACACACATGTGTATACATACATATATGTATATATTTATACAGACAGGGTGTCCCCAAAGTCTTAATGCACTTCTAAACAGTGAAAAGCTTTAAACTGCACTAAGCCTTTAGAGACACTCTTTGTGTATGTGTGTATGTGTGCATTTGTTTGTGCATGTGTACAGAGAGACAGACAGCAACCTGAGTGTTCCTCTGGTATCCATGAAATGTCAGAAGAACTAAATCACACTGGGTAGATTCCCTATAGGGTGAGAGGGCATGGATTGGTTGCTATTTGCATCAATGGAGTGAGTATATCTAGTATCAGTGAAGTCAAAGATCCATCAATATGTCTAACTTATGAGCATTTGTTGTAATTAAAATTATGTATTACAGTCCTTTAAGGGAAGACACAAATGAAAGTCCCATAGAATGGGTAGTCAGGTATGGGTTATAATTGACAATGGAGGTGGTAGCACCTACATCAATAAGATCTCAGGTTTAGGAAAATAACAAAATAATTTATAGACAATCTTGTACAACTGAAAACTAGCATTCTAAGTATTTGACACGGAAAACAAATCCATCCGTGGTCTTCAGTATTGCCGATGCTCCCTAAGAAATCTCTAACAGGTCAGCAGTCACTCAAAAACTTGAAGGTCAAAGAATTTGCATCTCCCCAAAATAATTTACTCTCTGGCCATATGAATTAATGAATGAAGCAAGCAATTATTAATTGCTTACCGAGTACAAAGCACTGTGACAATTCATGGACATACAAATAGAAAAGAAAGACAATCCTTCCTTTCAAGCATCTCACCTTCTAATGGGGAGACAAGACATATCAAAGGATTCAGCTACAAGTCAGAAGAGAAAGTCCCATGGTCATTAGGGTGTGATTAAAGTAGGTGATGCCTCTTCTTCATGTCATTTCCACTGATGAAATCACACCAGTTTCTAAGATCAAACAGTTTCATAGGATTTTGGTGGTAAGAATTTCTTCCCTTTAGCTATGGTAATGACACCCACAGGAGCAGTTACCAGGTTGCATCTCCCCAGGGGTTACTTGCCAGGATGATGTCTGAGGGCACGGGGCTGGAAACGTTTCCAAGATGCTTGGGTTCAGGATCCTGGGCTGTCTCCATCAGGGTATGGGGGGGGGGGGGTGGTGGTCAAAGTATTGGTAGGGATTTGTTGTACCTGGCACATATTAGCCTCCTGCCTCTCCCTTAGGGCACCTTGCTGATTTGCCTGCTCTGTGAGAAACAGCTGGTTGCAGCTGTTAGGGATAGTTGACCTCTTCATTCCAGATGATGACTGTGAGGGAGGGCTAAGCTGGAAGTAGAAATGGTGGTCTAGAGGGTGGGAGCTCCCACTGCCAGGATCCCTGTGCCTCAATCCCCATTGTTGGCAGTTGGTCAGCAGTTGTTACTGGTGGTAATAAAGAAGGTGGGCCACTTCTCCACAATGATTTCTCCCCTCAATGATGGCTATAGGAGTTGGGCTGGAACTAGATATGATGGTTTATGGGAGAATTTTGGGTTCAAGAGTCCTGTGTTGCCCCCTTCGAGGTCTGAGGCGAGATGCTGGTCAAAGTGATGATGGTGGTTTGTCTTGCCTGGGACATGCAATCTTCTTGTCTTTCCCTTAGGGTGGTGTGTGTGTACATGGGTGGGCGCTTCAGGTAGGCTGGCTTTCCTAACCTGTGTGGAGTAGTTTGTCAGGATCCTTCTTTACAGGAATTGCTTCCCTGGATAATGACCATGCTGCCACATGGACACATGTGTATGCATGCATGTACATACACACACACATCTCATCTGTTTCCTTTTTAAATTTTTTTTAAATTTTATTTTTCATTTTAAACACAGTTCATATCACATAAAACAATTCCAACTTTTGGTCAGATGATACTTTTTTTTTAAAGCATTTACAATATAGACCACAAAAGAATTTTTTTTAAACATTAACCAACCGAGACACAAATAATATTTATGTATGCTAACTTCACAAGCCCTTGACCTAATTATCTCCACAGTATTACTAAGAATTAAAGGACCCTAACTTATTATTGTTGGTCTAAAGTCCTAAGCCTAACAGCTTAATTTTAGACTTAACCTCAGATGTTCCCCTACCAACAATCTATAATTTAACAGATCTGGTATTAAGTTTACACACCTTTTGACTACAGGAAATTGCCACTAAGAGTAGGAACATTGCAGGGAATCAATATCTCCCCAACTTCATGTCAGTTCCATGGAGGAGTAGACTGTCAACTTACATTCAGTCAGGCTTAAAGTCTGCCAGGTGTCAGTGGGGAAACAGAGTCAGGAAAATCCTACTTCAGCCCAGGCTGAGCAGCTGCTCTCTCACCCTTCCCATGAGATCACCTTTTTTCAGTTCATACCAGCATCTCACAGGCTTACTGGCATCATGGAATGGAGGCTCAGATCGCCTTTCTTGCTATCTATACCTGGAGTTAGACTCAGAAGAACAGTCATTTAATAGTCCCATAGCATCTTAAAATAGCAAGTGCCAATAACCAGGTTTCAAATATTACTATAATTTCACTTTGGCTAAGGAACATCTTTTGAGGCAAGTCTTAAGTGGCTTACATGCCTTTCTATACATGTTCTAATTTCTGATTAAATAGCAATCATAAAATCAAATTTACCATTAAAACCTTAACTTTTCCATCAATGCCAAATTTTACCCAAGGTTACCAGATTCTAGGAAATTTAGACTAAAATTCTTTTCCCCAAACTAAAGATGTCTTTGATTTATTCTCAGTAATTAATTCAGTCAATTGCTTTAATACTAATTGCTTTTACATCACTTTGTAACATGTCCAATTTTTCTCCCCATCATCCCCCTCCCCCCATTTCCTAATACCTTGCATTCTGATTACTCCTATCCGCAATGTACTCTCCCTTCTATCACATCCCACCCTTCCCTTCTCCCCATCTTCTCTCTTTTCTTGTAGGGCAAGATAAATTTCTATACCCCATTCCCTGTATTTCTTATTTCCCAATTATATGCAATAAAAATTCTCAACATTCATTGCTAATACTTTGAATTCCAATTTGTCTCCCCCCTCCCTCCTCAACCCCATTGAGAAGGCAAGTAATTCAATACAGACTAAATATGTGTTGTTTTGCAAGAGACTTCCATAATAATCATGTTGTGTAATACTAACTATATTGCCCTCTATCCTACTCTGTCCTCCCTTATTTTATTTTTTATTTTTTTATTCCCTCATTTGATCTTGTGCCTTCCCAAAAATGTTTATTTCTAGTTACTCCCTTCTCCCATTTGCCCTCCCTTCTATCATTCCCCTCACCTACCTTGTTGCCTCCTCTCCTACTTTCCTGTGGTGTAAGATAGATTTTCATATCAAATTTAGTGAGCATGTTATTCCTTCCTTCAGCCACATGTGGAGAGAGTAGCTTCACTTTTCCCCTCTCCCCTTCTCCCTTTTCTCCTCCACTGAACAAGATTTTTCTTATCTCTTTTATGAGTTATAACCTGCCACGTTCCATTTCTCCCTTTCTCCTCCCAGTATTTTCCTCCCTCACCCCTTAATTTTTATTTTATTTTTATTTTGTGTGTGAATATCATCTCTTCTGATTCAACACAACCTGTATTCTCTGTGTATATATGTGTGTGTGTGTGTGTGTGTCTATGTACAATCCATCCACCTACCCAAATGAGAAAAGATTCAAGAGTTATAAATATTTTCTTTCCATGTAGGAACATAAACAGTTCAGCTTTAGAAAGTTTTTTTTATGATTTCTCTTTCCTGTTTACCTTTTCATGCTTCTCTTGATTCTTGTGTTGGAAAGTCAAATTTTTTATATAGTTCTGGTCTTTTCCTCAATATGAATGCTTCATAGTCCTCTATATCATTGAATGACCATTTATTCCCTTGAAGTATTATACTCAGTTTTGCTGGGTAGGTGATTCTGGGTTTTAATCCCAGTTTCTTTGACTTCTAGAATATCCTATTCCAAGCCCTTCAGTCCCTTAATGTTGAAGCTGCCAGATCCTGTGTTATCCTGATTGTATTTCCACAATACTCAAATTGTTTCTTTCTAGCTGCTTGCAGTATTTTCTCCTTGACCTGGGAACTCTGAAATTTGGCCACAATGTTCCTAGGAGTTTCTCTTTTTGGGTCTCTTTCAGGAGGTGATTGGTGGGTTCTTTCAATATTTATTTTGCCCTCTGGTTCTAGAATATCAGGGCAGTTTTTCCTTGATAATTTCATGGAAGATAATGTCTAGGCTCTCTTTTTGATCATGGCTTTCAGGTAGTCCCATAATTTTTAAATTGTTTCTCCTGGATCTATTTTCCAGGTCAGTTGTTTTTTCAGTGAGATGTTTTACATTATCTTCTATTTTTTCAAACTTTTGGTTTTGTTCTTTAATTGCTTGGTTTATCTCACAGTCATTCATTTCCCTGAACTCAATTCTCTCTTTCAATGAATTATTTTGTTCAGTGAGCTCTTGCACCTTCTCCTCCATTTGGCTAATTCTGTTTTTTAAAGCCTCCTTCTCCTTATTGGCTTTTTGGACTTCTTTTTCCAACTGAGTTAGCCTCTTTTTAAAGGTGTTATTTTCCTCAGCATTTTTTTGGTTCTCCTTTAGTAAGCTGCTAACTCTCTTTTCAAGCTCTTCTATTGCCTGAGTCTAGTTTAAGATCCCTTTGGAGGCCTTGGAGGCAGGGGCCTGGACTTTCTCTGATAGTATGGCTTGTTCTTCCTCATCCGGAAGGATGGGAGGAGACACCTGTTCACCTTCCATGGTATTATTTTTCTTCCCTTTTTTGGGCATTTTTCCCAGCCACTTACTTGACTTCTGAGTTTCCTCTCCACAACAAGCTCGCTTTCAGTTTCGCCAAGCCAACACTGGGCTGAGATTCAGATGAGCTCCTCCAAATCCCCAGGGGCTTTAGGGAGGGGCAGGGCTGCTATTCAGTGTGAGATTAAGATCAGCTGCTCAGGTTGGAGCAGGGCTGCCACACAGCGCTCAGTTCTCTCAGGGACTTTATGATGAGGCCTTCAACTATGGATGCTGGCTGTTGCCTGCCTTGGGAGCCCTGGTCCACTGCTGCCTCCTGAGGAGGTCTGACACCCTGCTCCCTTCTCAGCCAGCCAAAAAAACCCTCTCACTGACCTTTACCACCTGTGGGTTGAGGGATCTGTGCTGCCTCTGGAGATTCTGTCGCTGAAGCCTGCTTAGTCCTGCTCCTCCAAGGCTGGGCTGGGCTCTGCTCGCATCCAGTGTGACAGACCGTTCCCTTCAGTCTTTCAGGTCACTCTGAGATAAAAATCTCCTCCACTCCATTGTTCTGTGGCTTCTACTGCTCTAGAATTTGTTGAGAATCCTTTTTTATAGATATTTTATGGGCTGTGGGGGAAGAGCTAGTGTATGTGCATCTTTCTACTCTGCCATCTTGGCTCCACCCCAACCTCATCTCTTTCCTTCAGAGGTAAACCAATCGGCCAAATTAAAGTGTTTGTGAATGGGGCAGCTTGGGGATGGAACATTGTATAGGGCCATCTATTTAGAGCAAGGAAGGGTCTTCGCAATCTTGGTTTTGCTCCCTCTTTTGATAGATAAAGAAAATGAGAATCTCCAGAGAGACAAAGTGATTTGCCCAGGATGAACAGAGTAAGTACCAGAACTGAATTTGAATCCAGGGCCTCTAATTCCAACTCTATCACTTGTTCCACTGTGTCTGTGTAGTCTCAACGGTAATAGATCCATTGTTGGTGGAGCTATAAATTAGGACAGTCATTCTGGAAAGAGATTTGAAATTAAGCAAAGAAAGTGCCTAAAATGCTCATAGCTTTTGACCCAGACATTCTGTTAGGCTTCAACTCCTAGGAGGTCAATGATTAAAAAAAAAGCTTCATATGTCCTAAACATTTAAAGCAGAACTTTTTGTAATAGCCAGAAATTGGAAACAAAGTAGTTATCCTTAGATTAGGAATGGCTAAACAAGTTGTGATATATGAATATGGTGAAATCTTTGTTGTAAGAAGCAATGAATATGATGAACGTAAAAAACATGAGATTACTTATATGAAATGATGCCAAGTGATTACAGTAATGTAATTGAAACAAAGACAATTAAAACAACTGTTATTGACAGGTCAGGACACTTGGAACACTGTGTTCTGTTTGCTACATTTTAGAAAGGACATTGGTGACTTGGAGCATGTTCAGGAAAGGGTAAATGAAATGACAAGGGGATTCAGAACCACACATACCAAAACAAATATTGAGTTAGGAAGCTGAATGATCATTTACCAGTTGTGTTGTAGCAAGGATTCTTGTTCAGGTATAGGTTGGAATAGAGGGGCTACTGGGGTACAGCAGTGATTTTATGAACTGGAAATTCTTAGCCTGGGGAAGAACAGAAGATTTGGGAGAGATGGGAGGGAACATAATCTTCATCACTAAATATCTGAGGGCCCCCGGGGTCTTTTCATTTCACTCCAGTGAGCAGAATGAGGATGGAGTAATAGGGAGAGAAATTATATCCTGCTATAGGGAAAAATTTCCTAACAATTAGAGCTTTCCAAAGTGTAATTAATGGGCTGCCTGCCTCAAGCGCTAGCTGCATTATCTACCTGGTTACACTGTACCATTTGTACTTCATTTTGACTGTCCATGATACTCTTTCCTTCACTAATTGCTTCATATGTATATTTGATCTGTCTACTTATGCTCTAAGTTCTCAGCAGGCAGCATCTATTCCTTACACATTTTTGCACATTACAGTGTAACAAAATGCACAATATATTATATTGTGTCTAGAATGTAATAGATAATATCTATTGATTGAAATATATGATCACATATGACATAAATACAAGACAAACTCATGACAATGACAAAAATACCAGTTTCAAAAAATATTTCTTTTGCTTAAAAAGCAGGATGGTTTGAATACTGATACTCAAAGTGTGATCTGGGGGTCTACTAGGCATACTCAAGATGCTTTCAGAGGATAGAGAGGTCAAAACAATTTTCATAATAATGCTAAGGCATTTTAATTTCAATGTGGTAAATATAGACAAATACAACATGTAACAAAAGTTCTTGGAGGGGGTCCTCTATTTTTAAGAATGTAAAGGGGTCTTGAGACCAAAAAACTTGAGAACTACTGGTGTAGTAGAAAATGAATTGGAACAGGAGACCTAAGTGGGCTCTAGTTATGGGCCCCACTGTGTTACCTTGGGTAAATCATTTTACCCTTTGTGTCTCAGTCAGAACACGTATAAAATGGAGATAATACCAGTCCTACCTCCTTTACGGTTGTTTTTTTTAATCAAATGAGATAGGAGATGTGAAATAATTTCGAACCTTATAAATATATATATATCTCATTCTTCCAATTTTTATTTACCCTCTAGGTTTTCACTGCTATTCCTGTGTCCATGAGGGAAAGAGATAGAAGACAGGATTTTTTATCAAAATTGCCTCTAAAAAAAATCTTACTGAATTCATCTCCAGTCCATCAGGCAACTGTGTCCCTTGTTTCTTTGGAAGCCCCTCCCATATCCATCAAGTCAGAGAAGTTAGCTAGATCCCAAGTAAGGGTATCTGGGTAGGCTCAAACTGGGTCCTCTGGGGGTGGGGTTATTCCTTCTTTATCAGAAATGGTATTATCATCCCCATTTTATAGATGCATAAACTGAGGTGCAGAGGGTAAAATGATTTGTTCAAGGTTAACACAGTGGAGGGGCGGGCCAACAGTAGTATCCACCCAGGAATCCCATTCCAAGTTTCTTCTACAACACCAGCAGTTCTCAAGCCTTCTGGTCTCAGGATGCCTTTTACACACTTAAAAACAGAGTACTCCCCCCCGAAAACTTGTTCATACGGGTTATACGTGTCCATGTAGAGGCTCACATGGCCAACCATCTCTGCAGTCTAGCTAACGCACTCCTAACGATTTCCTCAACCAGACTGTCCCATGACGTCGCTGGGTGGAGCAGAGAAAGACGCCACAAAAAGGAATACCAGCCATTTTTGGCCTAAGACTTTCTACAAATAACCTTTCCTCGGTGTCACACTGGTTTTCTTTTAAAGTTTTCGAGCCAGGGGGACGGAACTCCCCCGTTTTAGGTAATGCACTAAAACTCGGTGCTGATGTCTCAGGAAAGGCTGGACTGCGGGTGACCTTGGTGCCGAACAAAAAGCCAACTACGCACGTAGCGATCAGCAGGCGCTAAAAGCAAAGCCCAGCCAGAAGCCTAAGAAACAAGCGAGGCACAGCCCCCAGCACGGGAGCCTGGGCTGCTCCCGAGAACGCACAGCATCCCGCACCCGTACCTGTCTCAAAACTCGCTCAGAATTCGCACCCCTTCCTGCAGCTGGGCAAGCACCAATCAGCTACTGCTAGCCACCAGCCAATCAGAAGCCTTACTCTCTTCTTCCCAGAGGGGAGGAGAAGGGGGCAGGGAAAAATAGTCAGCAGAGGGCGGGAGAACTTATTAGAGACAACCAATGGAGAGCCGCTTCACGGCCCGGGAAGCCAATGAGCGTGTGTTCTCCGAAGGCCGCCAGTCTGGAGGCTTGCTTTCGCTGTGGACTGGAAAGTTTCCCGGGAAGCCCGAGGACAAAATGTCCGCGTTCCTAAAGGCCCTACAGAATAAAGCAGCAGCGGGGGCCGGAGTTGAGGAGGAGAATTTGAGGAAATGGGGTTTGACAGGTTAGTGAGGCCCGCGCTCACGTGGTGTCTGAGAGCCGCCAACTTGTAGTCAAGTTTCCCTTCCGCACGGAAGTCTCGCGGTATCTGTAACTGCTCTGCCTCTCTTCCCCCGCTCCCCAAGCCCCCCTTCTGCGGCTCCGCTGCTCATTTCTTCTTGAAATTGACAATCGCTGTGCAGTGGTCCGGAGCAGAGACCCAGACCTTGTGGAATGGGCACGTAGTCATTTTGGGGGGAAGGAAAGAAGCCCAGTTTGGGAGCTGAGTGTCCATTCTTAGCCAGCCGGACACCAGCCCTCATGGCCTGGTCCCTCATGCTTGAAGGAGGGCGTTAAGGAAGTTAAAGCGGGATGTCTGCCCCACGTCCCCAAAACCCAAGAAAGGCTTTTCGTGAAGAGACTTTGCAGCAGTTTTAGGGAAAGTCATCTTAAGAAGGAGCCCTTCCTTTACTAGGTGGAGAACCACCCGGCTGTCGTGGGCTAGTTCACTCTCCCAGGTTCTCCCTAACTAGCATTTTTGTTCCTTCTCCGGAATGGAAGTTGTATAAGTTAATATATAACAGTTGTATAGCCTATATATGTATACATGCATACACACGCATATATAGCGTGTATATAATTGTGGATAATATGTAGCACAGTTAATAAACGTGCATACATTACTTGGAGTGCAACCACTGGTTCTTGACTGTCCTTAGGAGTTTTCCACAAATGCTCATTTTTGCCATATGGGATCATTACTGTGTATCTCTGGCCCTTACTTGCAAATCAAGCAGCCCTAGGACATACAAGGTGGAGAGAAGGTTGAGCTCTGCCACTCTTTAGCCAAGTGACAAGCTGCTGGGCAGAACCCTAAAGTCCTAACTTCCTCACTATCATATGAAACTACCTTGTATTTTCTTCTATATATTCTTTTGTGTGTACACGTTGACTTCCTCGGTAGAACATAAACTCTTTGAGAGCAAGGACCATTTATTTTGGTATCCCCAGGATTAGCATAATGCCTGGTACCTAAGAGGTCTTTAAGTATTTGATCTATTAATTTTTTTAAAAGAAGATATTAATACCTCATATACCTCACAAGAGTTGATCAAATACATGGTTTTCTTTATTTTAAAAGGTTATCAATGCATTTAATAGATTTTAGTTGACATCTTTTGTTTTTATATCACCTAGACTTGCTCCTGTATGCTACCTTCCCTCTAACCTGACCTTTCCTAGAGAGCCATTCCTATAAAAGAATTAAAAGAGAAAAGAAAACTCAGCAAATCAGTACACCCTTTTGTCTGTCTATGTATGCAGTGCTCCACAGAGTATAGGGGGTGGAGATGGGTGTTATTTTCTTATAACTCCTCTTTGGATCCAAGCTGATTCTTTGTAACTTAGCTTCGTTAATTTCCTATTGTTTTGTGCTTCTTTTCATTTGCTGTGATTTTGTATTGTCGTCCTCGCTCTGTTTACTTCACTTTGCTTCAGTTCATGTAAGTTCATGCTTCTGGATTCATTGTGATCATTGTTTCTTTACATGGTAATATTCCATTACATTCATGCATTACAGTTTGTTTAGTTAACCGTTCTCAGGATGGGAATCTGCTTTAATTCCATTTCTTTTCTCCCACTAAAGAATGCTGCTAAAAAATATTTTTAACTCGTGTACAAAGCCTTTCTTTTTGCTAGTGACTTCTTGGGGTATGCTCCTAGTGTTGAAAACTTTCTAGGTCAAAGTATGTGGACATTTTAATAATTTCATTTTCATAATTTGAAAATGCTTTCCAGAATGCTTGCACTAATTCACAACTCCTCCAGCAATGTTCAGGCATATTTTCAGGCAGATCCCTCTAACACAGTCTCTTCTGTCTTTTGTCATCTTTGCCAATTTCTTGAATTTGAGGTATAAGGGTTGTTTTTATTTTTTTCTCATATTAATAATTTGGAGTACTCTTTCACATGGTTGTTAATTGTTTCCGATTCTTTTGAGAAGTGTCTGTTTATATCCTTTGGCCAATTATCTATTGGAGAATGGCTTTTTGGTTATATATTTCTGTTGCCTATGTATCTTGGATACAAATTCTTATAAGAGCTGTTTGATTCAGAGATTTTTCTCCTGATGCAACCACTACCTTTCTTGTCCTAGATACATTAATTTTATTTGTGCTGAAGCCTTTTAATTTTCTGTCATTACAATTATCTTAAGTAGATGATTGGTATGTGTTAGAGGTGCATAATGAGGTGGATAAAGCATCACATTTCTCTGTCTCCTTTATCTACAACAAGTCTGAAACTGTAAAACAATCTTGGATCTTTGCAGTGTACACAGGGGTAGCAGTGCCTGCCTCTCCTACCTCACAGGGTTGCTGTTGAGACTCAAAAATGAAAATTCTCATAAAAGCATTTTAAACAGTAGAGCTTCATTCAAACATAAGACATCAAAAACCAACAAGCACACTTCTTATTTTCTTCTAAAAGTAAATCCATCTTAAAAGGAGGATGAACCAAGAGAATAAATAAGAGGAAATCTTATTGTTATTGTTATACGAATGTATACTGTTTACTCTCCGTGTGTGTCTATATGTAAGTACCTGTGGCAAAATGTGTTATCTGTAGCCTAGCATAGCATCTTGAATAGAATAGGCACTTAAATGTTTGTTGATTTAAAATATCAGTAGACATTTATTAAGTGCCTACCATGTGCCAGGTATTGTGCTGAACCTTGGGAATACAAGGAGAGGAAAGACAGTCCTCGCCCTCAAGGAGCTCTCCAAATTAATAGGAGAGACAACAAGCAAATAGGTATGTACAGACAAACAATATACAGGATAAATAGGCAACGATCAACAGAGAGAAGGCAATAGAATTTAGAGGGATTGGAAAAGGCTTCCTGGAGAAGGTGAGATTTTAGTATTTCTTGATTGTATCTGTTTTCTACCTGTGTATTCTATTGGGGTTAAGAAGCCTGGACTTACTGGCTTTGTGATCTTGGACATGGCATAAGAACCTCTCTGTCCTTGCCTTTAAAAAAGGAATAATGGTGCTCCTCTCCACTCCCCCTCCTTCCACCTTTTGTATTTCACAGACTTGCTGGGAAGATTAGATGAAATAATGGATGTGGAAATGGTTTATAAACTACCACTCAGATATACTCTTGTATGAAGATAATTATGTATGATGTTGACTATATATATATTTTAGTGGGTAGGTTAGCTCATTGGTGTGGGCATTCCCACATATCATAACATAGCCCAGTTTCTGATTCTGTGTCCACTGTCTATGCTGGAGGCCTTCCTCTCAACCTTAAAAAGCAAAACCAGAAAACCAGTTTTGTGGGTACCTGGGCAGCATTTTGACTCCTTATTACTTTTCCTTTGTTCTTGGTGCATCTTCATATAAATGATAATTAAGATATTATAATAATCACTTACCAAGTTCCCACTAGCCCTTTCCTCATTCATTAGTGTCCCAGTAGGGATATCTGAAAGACCCTCGAGGCTCAGTAACCCAGTACAGTACAGTAGGGTTGCAGAGTCAACCTGAGATTCCTGGAAGATGAAAGCCCCTTGCATCTCCTTGAATGTACTCCTGCTGCCTCCTCTTTTGCCCTCTTTCACTGCTCCCTAGCTTACACTCCAGTTGTGGGTTTGGGAGGGAAATAAAAGAAGAAATTTCAGACCAGCAAGTTGGGGGATTTTTTTGTCAATAGAAGGTTTTTGGGGCAATTTTTTTGTTTTTTGTGTCAATAGAAGGTATTTTTGATTTTCCTTTTTTATCAAAAAGGAGATTGATTGTAAGAATTGCTTCAGGGGAGGAGCCAAGATGGCGGAGTAGAAAGACGTACATATGCTAGCTCCGAACTCACAGCCCATAAAATATCTGTAACAAAGAACTACCAACAAATTCTGGAGCAGCAGAAGCCACAGAACAACGGAGCAGACGAGATTTCTGTTCCAGAGAGCCTGAAAACCTCTCGCAAAAGGTCCTTCGTGCACCAGGTCGGGAGCAGAGCCCAGCGCTCCTTGGCCGCGCGGCACCGAGAGGAGCGGATACGAGAAGGCTTCAGGGACAGAATCTCCAGCGGTCACGTGGGTCCCTCCACCCACAGGTGACAAGGGTCGGTGAGAGGGTCTCTTTGGCTGGTTGAGAGAGGAGTGGGGTGCCCCCATAACTCAGGCCCCCTCGGGAGGCAGCAGCAGAGGCGGGAGCAGACCAGGGCTCCCCAAGCAGGCAGGAGCCCTGACCCATTGTTGAAGGTCTCTGCATAAACCCCCTGAGGGAACTGAGCCCGTAAGGCAGCCCTGCCCCCACCTGAGCACCTGAACTTGATCTCACACTGAATAGCAGCCCTGCCCCCGCCCAAAGCCCTGAGGCTAGGAAGCAGCATTTGAATCTCAGCCCCTAAGTTCTGGCTGGGTGGATCTGGAGGCCAAATGGGTGTGAAGAGGACGCTCAGAAGTCAAGTCACTGGCTGGGAAAATGCCCAGAAAAGGGAAAAAAAATAAGACTATAGAAGGTTACTTTCTTGGTGAACAGGTATTTCCTCCCTTCCTTTCTGATGAGGAAGAACAATGCTTACCATCAGGGAAAGACACAGAAGTCAAGGCTTCTGTATCCCAGCCCACCCAATGGGCTCAGGCCATGGAAGAGCTCAAAAAGGATTTTGAAAATCAAATTAGAGAGGTGGAGGAAAAACTGGGAAGAGAAATGAGAGAGATGCAAGTAAAGCATGAAAAGCAGGTCAACACCTTGCTAAAGGAGACCCAAAAAAATGCTGAAGAAAATAACACCTTGAAAAACAGGCTAACTCAATTGGCAAAAGAGGTTCAAAAAGCCAATGAGGAGAAGAATGCTTTCAAAAGCAGAATTAGCCAAATGGAAAAGGAGGTTCAAAAGCTCACTAAAGAAAATAGTTCTTTCAAAATTAGAATGGAACAGATGGAGGCTAATGACTTTATGAGAAACCAAGAAATCACAAAACGAAACCAAAAGAATGAAAAAATGGAAGACAATGTGAAATATGTCATTGGAAAAACAACTGACCTGGAAAATAGATCCAGGAGAGACAATTTAAAAATTATGGGACCATCTGAAAGCCATGATTACAAAAAGAGCCTAGACATCATCTTTCATGAAATTATCAAGGAAAACTGCCCTGAGATTCTAGAACTAGAGGGCAAAATAAGTATTCAAAGAATCCACAGAACACCGCCTGAAAGAGATCCAAAAAGAGAAACTCCTAGGAACATTGTGGCCAAATTCCAGAGTTCCCAGGTCAAGGAGAAAATATTGCAAGCAGCTAGAAAGAAACAATTCAAGTATTGTGGAAATACAATCAGGATAACACAAGATCTAGCAGCTTCTACATTAAGGGATCGAAGGGCATGGAATAGGATATTCCAGAAGTCAAAGGAACTAGGACTAAAACCAAGAATCACCTACCCAGCAACACTGAGTATAATACTTCAGCAGAAAAATTGGTCTTTCAATGAAATAGAGGACTTTCAAGCATTCTTGATGAAAAGACCAGAGCTGAAAAGAAAATATGACTTTCAAACACAAGAATGAAGAGAACCATGAAAAGGTAAACAGCAAAGAGAAGTCATAAGGGACTTACTAAAGTTGAACTGTTTACATTCCTACATGGAAAGACAATATTTGTAACTCTTGAAACTTTTCAGTATCTGGGTACTGGGTGGGATTACACACACACACATGCACACGCACATGCACACACACACATAGAGACAGAGTGCACAGAGTGAATTGAAGAGGATGGGATCATATCTTAAAAAAAAAAAATGAAATCAAGCAGTGAGAGAGAAATATATTGGGAGGAGAAAGGGAGAAATTGAATGGGGCAAATTATCTCTCATAAAAGAGGCAAGCAAAAGACTTCTTAGTGGAGGGATAAAGAGGGGAGGGGAGAGAAAAACATGAAGTTTACTCTCATCACATTCCACTAAAGGAAGGAATAAAATGCACACTCATTTTGGTATGAAAACCTATCTTACAATACAGGAAAGTGGGGGATAAGGGGATAAGCAGGGTGGGGGAGATGATGGAAGGGAGGGCATGGGGAGGAGGGAGCAATTTGAAGTCGACACTCATGGGGAGGGACAGGATCAAAAGAGAGAATAGAAGTAATGAGGGACAGGATAGGATGGAGGCAAATATAGTTAGTCTTATACAACACGACTATTATGGAAGTCATTTGCAAAACTACACAGATTTGGCCTATATTGAATTGCTTGCCTTCCAAAGGGAAGGGGTGGGGAGGGAGGGAGGTAAAGAAGTTGGAACTCAAAGTTTTAGGAACAACTGTAAAGTACTGTTCTTGCCATTAGGAAATAAGAAATACAGGTAAAGGGGTATAGAAAGTTATCTGGCCCTACAGGACAAAAGAGAAGATGGAGACAAGGGCAGAGAGGGATGATAGAAGAGAGAGCAGACTGGTGACAGGGGCATTTAGAATGCTTGGTGTTTTGGGGGGGGGAGGGGAAAAAGGGGAGAAAATTTGGAACCCAAAATTTTGTGAAAATGAATGTTAAAAGTTAAATAAATAAATCAATTTAAAAAAAAAGAAAAAAAAGAATTGCTTCAAATTAGTGGTAGTGCTGGGGATTTATGGTTCACTTATTTATGTTTTCCTTCTCCGTTACCACAGAAAACTGAGTGCAGTTTCTATTTCAGTAAAAACAAACTTTCTGGGAAGATATTTCTGCAGGATCTGGCATAATTTTTTTTTCAGGTTACTGGGGCCAGATCTCATTTAGATGGCTGCTTTTAAGCAAGAAGGTATCCACGGCCATTGTCTTTATAGATTTGTGTTTATATAGCATCTTCCCTCCTAGAAGATTTTATGAAGGCAGAGACTGTATCTTTTCCTCCCTTTTAAAAATCTTATTTTTTTTAATATCTTCTGTTTTAATATTACTTCATTTTTGAATGTTTCCCTCCCCCATTTCCCACCCAGTAAGTCAACCCTTATAACAAAGGTATTTAAAAAGAAAGAGAAAAAAAGCAATTCAACAAAACTAACCAATCTTTTAACCATATCTGTTGGCACATGCAACATTATACCCTCATAGCTGCCTACTTTTGCATATAATGGGCAGGTACATTTCCTTGGCTCCTCTCTGGAAGATTTGTTTCTGTTTTTGTTTTTTCCCTTTCAGATGCTTTTTTGTGACTGTTGCTCCAAGGACTGTCTTACTATCTTTCTACCTCTGTGCTTTGTATGTAGTTGGTGCTTAATAAGTGAATGAATGGATCCATTGTAGTTTGAGAGACAGCCCAGCTTCCACAGCCTATAAATGAGTATGGAAATATTGATGCACTGTTACTGGCCTTAAATGGAAAAAGATCCTTTGGTCTGACCTCTTAATTTTATAGATGGGAAAAACTGAAGTCCTGGCACTTTGAAAATTAAATGGTTTAACAATTATCATTTCCCCACCAATGATCGAGTCACTTGTTCTGTGGATTGAGAAGCTGGGGTGGTTTGGGTCTTGGTTCTGTACTTCTCTGCTATCATATTTCAGGAAGTTTTTCATCTTGGACTTTTATTTGTAGGGATCCATTTGCACTCCTATCAGCTGGCCGGAGTCAACTGGCTGGTGCAGCGTTTTCAGCTTCAGCATGGTTGCATTCTTGGTGATGAGATGGGCCTGGGTAAGACGTGCCAGGTAAGCATCTGTGACTAATCCAGGAGATATCTCTATTTTAAAAACTTGAGCATCCAGACTTACAAAGGCATAATAAATTTTGTGGGATTTATGCCAGCACTAACAGCCAATCAGCATACTAGAGAAATGGCAATGGAAATCCACAGTTGTAGAACTGTAAGGGGTCTTTTGGAGTGAGAGAACTAGAAGCAGCTAAGTGGCTCACTGGATAGCCCACTAGCCCTGGAAGTCAGGAAGACCTGAGTTCAAATCCAGCCTCAGATACTTACTAGCTGTGTGACCCTGGGCAAGTCACTTAACCTCTGTTTGCCTTAATCTTCTGGAGAAGGAAATGACAAAACCTCTCCAGTATCCTTGACAAGAAAATGTTATAGACATCATTGGCATGCTGTGGTCCATGGGGTCACAAAGAGTAGGACACGAATGAATGAACAACAGCTACTTAGTGACCTTGGGCAAGCTATTTAATCTTATTAGCCTCATCGTCATCTGCACCTGAGGGATTTGGAATTGATGCCTCCAAGGCCCATTCCATTTCGACACATTGTGATTCTGTGTACAAAGATGAGACCAAGGATACTTGCATAAAAAAAGAGGTGAGATCTGGGTTGTTTTCCTGGTCACAAAGATGAATTTCTGATGAGACATCTCCATTGTCTTATGACCAGCGGCTCATTGTGAGATCATGACCCGGGCTTAGGGTTTCAGGCTATGGCCTAGGACAGGACTTTTCTTTCCCCAATCTTCTGATGCTGCCTGCAGAGTATCCCTGATCGTCTGACTTCCTTAAATGCTGTAGTCTAGCTGGCTGTGCCACAGTGAAAGCCAATTAAAAACAAATTGAATTAAAGAAGATCTTTTCCTGGGGATTTCCTGCAAATAGAAGGAGCCATTTCAGAGCCCATCTCTGCTTTATCCTCAGAACCTTCTTTATTTATTTCCAAAGCATTAGCTCCTTCTGTTCTCCTGACTTCTCAGTCTTAGGGTGTGGGGACAAAAATCACTCCGAATGAGTAAAAGACAAAACCGAGGCAGACCTCCCAGCCAAAACACTTTATTAAGCCCCCTCTAATGAAGTGGACTTCAGAGCTTACTCACAATCTGGGATATCCCCTCCTTCCAGGGCCCTATTTTTATAGGTTTAGATACCTAGACATTCTAGAGCAGCTCTACCAAATACAGAGTAATTCCACTAATTGACTTGATTCATCAGCTAAAATAAGCAAAATAATGTCTCAGCAAGGTCATGGGTTGGGTGAAGCAAGAATCTCTGCTGAGCAGTTGGTTACAAAATGGATGGGCTCCTCCTTAGATTGGACAAGAGGAGATGGTACAAATTATACATATGCTCCAAGAAGATATCATGGGGAAAGGTTCCATGCTACCACCCATGCTTGGTTTGGTCATGGAATATGAGGCAAACAGGATGGAGATATTCATAGCAATGTTCTTGCTCCATAGCTACTATACTAGTGTGAAAATCAGAGGCTTATTATAATAGGGACCTACTATTAGAATCTATATTCCTATATAACTTATACAAAATAGGGATTAATACTTTGCTGCTTCTTATACCTGTTATTGATTAATTGATTAAATATATATTACTAAATGAGTATATTAAAATAATTGCTACCAACGATTACCCCTTATAGGATCAAAGTAGGCTAATACTGATTGGAATTTGAGTGAGGGTCCTTAACAAATCAATTTTCTATTGACCTCTCCCTGCTCTTGGATGCTGTGTTATCCTTCCTTTCCTGTATCTCAGTGTTTCTTACCTGGGGTCTGTGATGTTGCTTTTTAAACTATTTTGATAGCTAGGTTTCAAGAGAATGGATTTCCTTTGCAATCTTATGTATTTTATTTTAAGCAGTCAGTGACATTATTCTGAGATGGGGTCCATAGCCTTCACTAGACTGTGTCAAAGGGGTCCATAACACAGAAGAAAAAACATGAGAATCCCTAGTCTACACTGTTATTTCACTGGGAGCAGAGTGAACTGATCTTTTATGGTTCAGTATTGAATATATTTGAATAATTTTATACTTTAGCAGTGAATCATTTTCTATTTTCCCCACATTATGATTGTGATTATTAATTATTCTCTGAGAAACTGTCTTTACCCAAGAAAATTATTGGGCTGGGGAATGTGAGGGGGAGAGAATCTATATTCCCAGGCATGCCCCTTATGAGCTCTTATTTTGGCAGTTTTTTCCAAAAATATAGGATGTCCCAAAAAATCTTAGTGCAGCTTCCAGCAAGAACACTGCAGAAGCCTGATTTAGAGACCAGGCATCTGCCCTGAATCTTTGGGGACACCCATATACTTTTTTTTTCCCCTTGGCTTTCCTTTCTGCTTGGTCTCCAAACCAGGTTTCAGCAGTGTTTTCACATTTCTTTGTCATGGTAGGAAGGAACAGAGGAAATGTTTAATACCATGCATTTCCCATAATGCCCCTGCCATCTGAGTAGAGGTGGAGCAGCTACAGTGGAGCCTAAAAAAAGGAAGCAGCTGAGCTTCTCAGCATGGAGCATCTGTTGCTAGATGATGGTGGCCTGGGTAGAATGACTTGCTCTGTGTCATGCATCCTGGGATCACCACCCTGATTCTGAAAGCCCTTTGGCCTCCTCGGACCAGGAGTGTCCACTTGTCCTCAGGCTGTACCCAGTATGCTTGGAGTATGGCACAGCTCAGTCCTTCTATGAGAGAATGTAACTGGAGATTGGTCATGGGAGTCTGGTAGTTGTTATACGTGGATGGGGCAGGAGGGATAAAGCTGTTTCTTTTTTTTTCCTATTTCAGACTATTGCCCTTCTCATTTACTTGACTGGAAGTTTGAAGAAGAAAGGACCGTTTCTGATTCTTTGTCCCTTGTCTGTTCTGAGCAATTGGAAGGAGGAGATGGAGAGGTGCGTGCTATCAAAATCCCAGTGACCTTTGGATGTTTTAAAATGTGTTACCTTGAGGCTTTTTCCTTGGTCATAAGCATGCATAAAAATCTGCAGTAGAAAAAAATTATATTTCTATCTTATAATGATCTTATTATAATGTGCTAATGATTAGGATGGCAGTTCAGGAAGAGAGAAGGAGAAAGGAGGAATGTGTGGTGCGTTGTTGACTTTTGTTGGGGTTAAGAAATGGGCATTATTTTTAGCATTTGGCCATTTTGCTAGAACCAGTCTCTAGCCAGTCTTGTGGAGGAACCGTGGGGTGACTAGCAAAGGGAAGGATCTATCAATATCTGGGGCTAGTCCATGACCCTTCTAGATGTGCAGGTTGGCTCCTGGGTCTCACACACTTGCCCTGATGGTGGGCCATCTTCTGAATCTCAGGGCCTCTTTAAGATGGCAGCAACCATGTCTGCCTACCTACCATGAAGGATGTTGGAAGGTTTAACAGATGTTTTGTTTGAGAAGCACTCGCCATGATATCATCTTTGTTATAATAAAAGAGCTGAACAGCCTGCAGGGTTTTCTCATCTTAAGGCTTGAACACCAAGAAGTAGAAATGACTTTAGATACCTCTGAGAAGGTGGTATTCTCCCCTCCAGCACAGCCCCCCCTTGACACCTAAATATCGATCTCTCTTCCTTTGCTCTGTCCCTTTCTTGGATTTAGATTTGCTCCTGGCCTTTCCTGCAAAGTATACACAGGTGACAAGGAAGAGAGAGCTCAACTGCAGCAAGATCTGAAGAAAGACTTCTCTTTTCACGTGCTGCTCAGCACCTATGAGGTACTTATTTGTTCTCTAGCCTAAGCTGATGTTTCTTCTACCAGTGGACAGATGGCTTCAGCGGGGAGGGACAAATTCTTAAGCTAGGTAGTCTAGTCTCCTGGTTTAGTCCTTAGCGAAGCATCAGAGAACCTTTACAGCAGGCCTTCCAAAGCCAACCTGGCAAGTTTGGGCTCAGATATGTAGGGTCACTGAGGTATCTTGGCTGGAAGAATGCCCCCAGGGCACCCTCTCTCCCCTTTTATTTTACAAGCCTAGCCCCCATCTAAGCATCATGACCCAAGTCCAGCCCTGTTCGAGGCAGGCCTTGCTGGGGAGGGATTATCCTCTAACTGCCCCTTCCCCTTACATATAATTTGCTATCTGACCATTCCTGGAATGTGCCTGCATTGACTCTTTTTCCCTACACAGAGCAGGGAGGGTGATGCTTTACTACATGATTGCTGCTGAGTCCATATTTAACTCTAAAGTCAGCCATTTTGTGGCTGGAGGAAAGAGAAAGGAACAAGCCTTTATTAAGCACGTACTATGTGCCAGGTACTCTTCTTAGCGCTTTATAAATCTGATCTCTTTTGATCCTTACAAGGACCCTGTGAGGTAAGTGCTGTTATTATCCCTGTTTTACCTTGGAGGAAACTGAGGCCAACAGGTTAAGTGACTTGCCTAAGATAACAGAGCTAGTAAGTGTCTGAGGCAAGCCCTGAATTCAGGTCTTCGTGACTCCAGGCCCATTGTGTCATCTAGCTCCACATATTTAAGTATCTCTTTCTGTCTTTTTCTGATTTGCCCTAATTTGTTTTTCTCTGTTTACAAATTTGTGAACATAAATTTGGGTTTTTATGTATTGCTTGGCAAAGACACTCCAGATACCTTGAAAATATACTTCCTGAGACATAGGGAGTTCTTCCTGAAGTAAGAAGTGTTGTCCATGAAAGAAATGACCAGTGAAGGCCAGTTAAGCAGAGAGATACCCTCTCCTTGCTGTTTTAATTCAGAAAACAAGCTCTCCAGAAAACAAGCTCTCCCCACAGACTTTGTATTTCCCCATGGTCATACTTTGCCCCTCTACAGCTAGGGGTAACTGGCAGGTCACCTCAGTAGCTGCAAGGAGGCCTCAGCAGGTACCAGGTGAGCCTAGATTTGGAACAGGAAGGGGCTGCAGGCATCATCTAATCTAGCCCCTCTCATAGCTTGGGCAAAGAGGGGTGACTGGGGCAGGATTAGGACCTGGGTTTTCTGATTCCATCTACCTGACCCACCCTGCCTCATCATCTTTGGAAAAAAAGAGGGGATCTCTCTTGCCAAGCCAGCTTCCTACCGACTCCTGTGGGAGCAAGCTGGCATCACAAGGGTCATCTATTGTGTACAGTGACATACACCTTACACAACACAGGAGGTGCAAGGCCCATGCTGGATGACAAAAATGCCTGTAGCCTCATTGGACTGCCACACCAGCAGGGCTGTGGGAGCCCTTTTCTCATGACCTCCCAGAGCTGTCTGTTGGGTGATAAAGATCCAGGTACAGGGAATGTGTTGGTTCTAAACCCTGCCTTCCCTTTTTTACTTCGCCCATTAAGATAAGAGGTCAGAGTAGAGGACAGGGCATCAGGAAGAAAAGAACTGGTTTCAGGTCCCGCCCTTGACATTAAGTATGTGAGACCATGGATCCCTCCCAGAGCCTCAGGCTGATACTGAGTTATTGAGGAGCTGCCATTTGTGTTGGGGGAAGTAGTAACTATTCCTGCATCAATGAAATCATAGGTCTTTGGAGACTCATCGAAGCAGGTCTGTCCTGTCCCTCTCTGTCCTGCCTCTTCCTACCTGCATGTAAAAGTGCTTATGTGTTCAAGATTCTTCTTTTTAAGTAAAATTAGTGATTTTTTTTACATTTCTTTATTTCCAAATGTATCCTTCCTCCCACACTTGCCCAGCAAAGAATAAAAATGAGAGTTCAGCCAAAGAATAATTCTGAAAGCATATGCAGGGAATGATTGGCACCTGTAGTGCCCTCTCTCTGCAGAAAAGAGAGAGAGGAATTTGTCTTGTCTCTTTCAGGGCCAGCCATGGGCATTATACTTACCTGGGATTTAGGCGATGTTCTCTCTAAGGATGTTATTGTTATTACTTTATGTAACTTTCCTGGGTCTGCTTAAGTCACACACCATCTTCTTTACTATGGGACCTATAGCATTGCCATGGACTGCCCTGAAACTTCTGTCATTACATAGTTCACTTCCCTCTGGGTCCTCAGCATTCCTTCATTGATTAAATAAGCATTTATTAAGCACCTGCTATACGTGCAGCTCTGCATCGGAGAGGTAGAGAGCACAAGGGGGAGCTGTGAAATCAGGCCTCAAGGGGTGGACCTTTCTAGTGGATCTCTCTTCTTCAGACATAAAGCCCCTTCCTGAAATTGGGGTGAAGGAGATTATGTGGGAGAGTAGAAGGAGAACTGTCCCTAGACTTGGGAGGCCTCAGTTCAGATCATTTGTAATTGGGCAAGTCATTTGACTGCCCTTGGCCTTAGTTTCCTCATCTGTCCAACAAGATGGTTAGATTAAGTGACCTCTAATGACTCCTCCAGCTCTGCATCTGTGATCTGACAGTGTTAGGAGGAGTGCTGTTTGTATCAGGGAATTTACTTTAGATAAGCATGACCCACATCTTCTCAGTTACAGAGAAATGGGACAGGTGCCAGTGACTCAGTTAACTTGTTTCTTTCCTGTATGGGTATGACTACATGGTTCCTGAGGTCCCTTCCAACTCTCAGATTCTGTGATGCTGTAGTTCAGTAAATCTAATATCTAGACAGGTCTACTTGTTATCTTGGTAGTTGAGTTAACCCTTGGTTGTCTCCGTGGGATGCCGAAGATTATACTGATCGATTAGTGGAAGTAGGCATTGAATCCTGCCCTCATTTGCCAGATTACTTTGACCATGCCTCTGCCCTGATGTCTGCCTTGCTTCTGTTGCTTATTTCTACAGTGGTCTTCCTTAGAGCTCCCTGGTTGGAAATCTTTATTACTACCCTGGCCGCTGTAATTACTGAGTGAATTAACCAGCACTTTACTCAGTGGTGTCAAACTCAGAGAGCATTGACTTTGAAAACCACAATTTAATGTTATCTGTGTTATATTGTACTGTTTTTTATTTTGCTAAATGCTTTCCAATTGTATTTAATTATATTTTAATCTGGGTCCTCCTGGGGAGTTTTGCAGAGCTGGGCTCCAAATTGGACACCTTGTTATTAGGTAAATTTTTTTATAGTTTCCTGAGACCCTAAGGTAAAGACAAATAACACAGAGGGAGAGACCATCACTAACTCATCAGTATAACTCATTTGAGTAACATACATTGTTTAATTTTTCAGATTTGCCTGAAAGATGCAGCATTTCTAAAAACGTGAGTAAATGGTGTTGCTTCCAAAGTCCACATTAGCTAACGCATCAGAGACACATCCTTGAGTCAAACCTCACCAGTGCCTCTCCCTTTTCAAAGCATTTTGCCCCTTGTGGTTGTAGTTTGTATCTTTCCACTGATGATAAGTACCCCTTGGAATGGACACTTCCAGGCCTCATGCTTGAGGAAAAGCAAAAATAATCTGTTACAATGACTCAGAAAGTGAACATTTTGAACCAGTTCATGAGTCATACCCCAGTTGCAGGTAACTCGTTTCTATTTTTAGAAGGTAAGGACTAAATTAAAGTAGTTTGCATTCAGACCCATCAGCCCCTAAAATGCAGCAGTAAGAGTTCTTGAGAGGCAATGTGGCTTAGTGGATAGAATATTCACCCCTCTGAGCCTCAGTTTCCTTATCTGCATTATCTGTTTCTTAGGGTTATTTTGATTGCAAACCTTAAAACACTGTATAAGTATGAGTTGCCAAACTCCAATCCTGGATTATCCACCACTACCTGCTTCAATTGTTCTTACTGACCTACAGCTGAATAGAGCTGGAAAAAATCATGCATGAGCATGTTAACTCCAGAGACTCCCTCTTAATTCCAGGATCAAGTGTAAAGTCCTTTACATCCTGACCTCTTCCTCTCTTTCCAATCTTTTTACCCTCCAGTGCCTTCTGCACACCCTATGGTCCTGATTCACTCACTTACTTGCTGCCTGTCACACACGACACCCCATCTCCATCTCAGCGCCTTTACACTGGCCGTCCCCCTATCTGAGATTCTTGCCCTCTTCACCTCTTCCTCATAGCTTCCTTTAAGACTTGGCTTAAGCTTAAATCCCACCTTCCATAAGAGGCATTTCCAGGCATCCCTTTCCTTCACCCCTTCCTGCTTCCAGTGCCTTCCTTCTGAGGTTACTTTTCATATAATCTTTACTTATCTTTTATGCATATAGTTATGTATATGTTGCCTCCTCTAGTAGAATGTGAGTTCCCTGAAGACAGAGGCCACATTTTTGCCTTTCTTTGTATCTTCACCACTAAAGTGAAACGTTATAAATGCTTAATAGATGCTTGTTGGTTGATTAACTGACACGATTATATTGTCATGTTCTTGTCTGTGTAGTCAGGTCCTAGGAACAGTAACATTTTCACTCTATCAGCCTTCTTCCTTTAGGTCAAAAAGATCTGTTCATATTGTCTCTTTTGATGCCGTGTCTCGCTTTTGAGTACAAGAGATGTTCTCATTTGTGAAACCTTTTGTCATTATCCTATCCTCTCACGGAAATTTGGCTCTTTCTAGAAGATACTTCATCTTGAGCTTTTCTCTAGGGCTTATGGCTCCTTTCTCATGTCCCCTGTGAGCTCTGAACCTGGAGGAGAAGCTGGCACGCTCCTTGCTACCTAGTATCCTTCTGGACCCAACTTCTGTCTCTGGCACTTAGCCACCTCTCCTTCTCTGAAGTTCTCACTGTCCATCTGTGACTTTTATTCAAGTTCCTCATCACAGGGAGCCTGTGGTTTCTTTTCCTCAGGTGTTCTTTGCATGGTTTCTGGTCTTTCTCTTCAACTCTGTCCCTGTGATCAAGAATTTAGAAATTCACATGAATGTTCCTCAGATGCCTTTTGATTACTTATGTTCCAGGACTTTAGACTTCACCTGTACTCCAGTTACTGCCAGGGATGGCTGTGCCTTAGTGCGTACACATCATCCTCCCTAACTGCCACTCCTGTGATTCTGAACTCAGAATATCCCCTCTGCTCAGTCTCCTGTGTCCTTACTCTCTTTGTCTTACTCCTCCTTCAAAAATTATTCTTAATTGTCTCTCTAACTTCCAGTCCTTCCAAATTTCCTTTGTTTTCCTAATTTGTCACGCTTCTTCTAGCCTCATTTGTCATCTTTTTCCAGTCTTGACACCATAGTTCAGTTAGACACTGTTCTTCCAGGATTACTTTTGCCTCTTTGTGCTATGCTAATCATGCCCTGAGGAACCCCAAACTCTCTCCTCTGCTCCTTTCTGCACTGCTGACCCCTGCTGGAGAGAGCCAGGACCCTTTACAAATTCATGTGATCCCAACTTCAACTGGGCCCTCACCATTGCCTGGCAGGACTTTTGTTCTTCCATAAATGCCTGCTCATTTCCATTAGTGGCTATTCCAAATCTTTTCTTTGTTCCTCAAACCTCCAGTTGCCTCATCCACCATGCTCCTTCTCAGCAGATGCCCTGCCCTCCTAGCAGACCATCTACCCCAAGATCCCTCTTTTCCTGCACTCTTCTCCTCATCATCACACATGTCCTACTGTTCTCCTCCAGGGCCTGCAGAGGAGGACATTCTTCTCACCAGCCCAACTCTCTGACTTGTGCCCTGAGTCCCATCTTCTACTGTCCTCCTCAGGAGCCTCCTCATCAGTCATTCCCTCTGTCTCATCTTCAGGTGCTCACTATCTACTGACCTCCCTTGCTACTAACAAGCGTGCTTAGGTCTATCCTATATCCTTGAAACAAAACAAACCTCACTAGATGCCATCATTCCCTCAGACTGCTATGCAGTATTTCCCTCTTCTCTTCCATTGCCTAATTCCTAGAGAGAATCATGTACGCGTGCTCCCTTTACTTTCCATATCCCTCCTCCCCCCTCCACCACTCCTTAGGCTATTTCAGTTTGGCTTCTTTGTCACCCTCTCAGTTTGAGTCATCCTTCTGGGGTTACAGATAATCTCGCCTGATTGCTTAATCCAGTGGGTTTTTCTCTGTGCTCATCCATTGATCTCTCTGTAGCTCTTGACCCACCTATCCTTGTAGGACTCTGTCCTGAGCCCTTTCCTGACTCTTTGGTTAGCTTATTAGTTCCCATGGATTTAGGTATCAATGTTATACAGTACAGTTCCAAAACTATATACTAGCCCTAATCCCTCTTCTGACCTCCAGTCACATACTATCATCTTCTCCTGGGGCCCCAACATATCTCAAACTCAGTATGTCCATTATTTCCCCCCTTTGACTTGCCCCTCCCCCAAACTTCCCCATTTTTGTTGAATATACTTCCCTTCCAGTCACTCATAACCTGGGAATCATCCCTGTCCCCCATCACCAAAACTGTTACGGTAGACTTCTAATTGGTCTGCATCAAATATGTCTCTCCCCTCTGTATTTTGTCCTCCATATTGGTGCCAAAGTCATTTTCCCAGTGTAGATGTTCAAATGCACACACACATACACACGCACACACTTCATATACGTACGTATATGTGCAAAGATATAGATACACACAAAAATATATACACACACATACATGCACATCTATGTACGTCTGTCCGTGACCTTGTCACCGTCACACTCTCTATGGACCAGCCAGGTTGTCTTTGTTGCTGTTTTTCATGTATAGGGCCTCATCTCCCAGCTCAGTCTTCACGTGGGCCCGGAAGGCATTCCTCCCTCATCTTCGCCCCTCAGAATCCCTGACACATCTCAGCTCAAGCGATGCCTTCTGCACAGTCCTTTTCCTGATCCCCTCACCTGCTTCCAAGGCCCCCTTAATTACCTTCTATTTATTCTGTACTTACTTAACTATGAACAATAAAATGCAAGCCTTTTGGGAGGAGGGACTGTTTTGCTTTTGCCTTTGTATCCCCAGCACTTTGCACATAATTGCCTCCCAGATAATCAGTTCTTGTTGGTTGGTTGATTGATATCCAATCACTTACCAAATCTTATTTATTCTACCTCTAACATCTCTTGCGTCTTTCCTCTTTTTTCCAACCACACCTTGGCTAGCCTGGGACCTTCTTGTCTGGATGGTTGCACTGGCCTCCTAATGCCCCTCCCTTCTCTGAGCCAGCTTCTTCCCATCTGCCAAAATGAACTTGCTGAAGCACTGGCCTGAACCTGACTCCCTGTTCAATAGTCTGCACTGGCTCTTCATGCCTACCAGGATAAAACAGAAAATCTTTAGCCCAATATTTAAGTTGCCCTGAATCTGCCCCCCAGCTTTCTGTGCAGTTGTATTTTATTCTTCATCTCACCAAGTCTACATTCCAGGCACTATGGACTACTTACTACCTGTTCCCCAAGTTAACTCTGTATCTCTCACCTCTGCATGTACACAGCATTCTCCATGTCTGGAGTTTGCTGCTTCTCCTTCCCACCTCCTGAAATTCCTTTAAGGTTTAACTCATATGCTGTGTCCATTCTTTGTGAAGCCTTCTATGTACCCCCCTCTACCACCCCCTAATAAATACACACACTCAGACATACATGTACGTATGCATATATGTAAGTTTCCTCTGTGCCTTAGTTTTTCCTGTGCACTCCTATACTTCTTTGTAAACATTGTGTCTTCTCAGAAAAAATTGAGCCCCATAAGGCCCATGACCCTAATGCCCACCTCCTGGTGTTTAAGACCACATCATGCACATAATGAGTAATGAATGTCTGTGGAATTGACTAGCTGTGATCCCAGCCTTGAAGACAAGGATGGCTCCTTATATGCCTTTGTATCCCCCTTAGGTCCAAATGAAGGCTTTTTGAGTAAAGGAATGAATGAATGAATGAACAAATGAAGTCTTTGACCTGCTTTTGATCCATTTCTGTTAGAACTGGCCCATTGTTAGTCTTTCAGCTGCTTGATGTGGCTGGGAAATAAGTTAATTAGTGAAAACACACCAGATGGTGATCTGTATTTGGATTAAACAGAGATGTAACATTAATTTTCTTCTCACAGTTTCTCTTGGAGCGTTCTGGTTGTGGATGAAGCCCACAGATTGAAGAACCACAGCTCGCTGCTGCACAGAACCCTCTCAGAGGTAAACACAGGATGGTCTTTCTTAGTCCTTCCATTTTAGCTGCTGTCCATATAGGGTACATCAGAAAAAGGACTCAGTCATTTGATTTGTCAGATTTCTGTCAAGTGAAAGGATGGGTATCTAGATATGACATTTTCTGTCTTTGCTCCTTAGTAAAGAAAATGAAGTTTAGGAAACACCTCGGTGCTTGGTCTTTCAAGTGACTGAGGACCTCAAGCCTGGCCCCTACCGTAACTGCCAAAGGAGATGGGCTAGATTTCCAACTGGAAAGAAGATGGAGAATGGGTTTCCCAAGGGAGGGCTCCAAAGTCACAGATTTGTATGTGTCAGGTCCCAGGAGTTAGCGCTGCTTGAGACTTTGATCATAGTTTTCTCCCATGAGTGTGTCTTGACTCCCAATTCAGAGGTTCTTTGGCCAGAAAAATTTCGGTGATGTCGTTTTGCTGGAGGCGAACTCATTTCTCCTAAATTTGGTGATCTTTCAAGTACCTGAGTCAGTTTTAGGTATAGAATTTCATGATGGAGAGGGAGCATCTCCTCTTCCCTGTGAGCCCTCCTTCTTTCCTCTTTGCTCCAGTGCTATAATGACAATGATGGTTGTCCTAGGTGATTCATACCTAAAATTAACGTTGGTGATGATGGTTGGTTCATTGGGTTCCTCTTCCCTGGAGAATTTCAAGCAGAGACTGAATGACCACTCATCAAGTGTGGTTTGATTAGCTGGCCTCTGAGGTCTCTTCCAATTCTGATATTCTGCAGTGACACTTAAAATAATTTTTAATTCTACTATATATCAACCACTTAGCTCCTGCTCCCCAGATTTACATTCTTGTCGCAAATAGTCTGTAAATGACTCACATTACCTACGTTCGATGAAGGGTGTAGTTCTCTCTGGTTTGGGACAAGTGAGACACTCGGAGCCATGGTATTTAAACTGAGTAGTGCTTTTATTGAGTTTTGACTCCCTGAAGGCCTTCCAAAGCCTGCTCAGGGCTCCCCAGATAAAGTAGATCTTGTTTATCTTCTGTTGGGTCTCAGGGTATCCCCTGAATGCTCCCATGTGGGCTCCTGTGCCTGCTCCTCTGGGCACTGCCCAGCCTACCAGCTCATGCCAGCCATGCTGTGTATTCTTGGGGCCTTGTTCCAGTCTTCCCCTTCTTCCTTGTTTTTGTTTGTTGGGTTTTTTTTTTGTTTTGGGAGTTTTTTTTGTTTGTTTGTTTGTTTTTTTACCAATTTCACGGCTCGTGATAAAGGATAGATTTTTATACCTCGGAATGTTCCCACAGTTTCTGTTCTGTTTCTCATGCCTTCACTCAATTCTTTATTCTGTTTCTATCACTGGATATAGATAGCCAACCTGGACAGACAGACCTTCTCTCACCCCAAGCCCATCCGGTAGTGGTTCTGAATGAATCCTCACCTCCTGTGGTACAGCTGATTAAGGGGCACTGGTTTTGGTCCTGTAACCCATCACTGTCAGCACTAGATTGTCAGGGTCCCTACTGGCCACCTACTTTATGCAGCTGTAGCATCCAGTCATTTCTGACCTTTTTTGCCCTGGAGAATCTACGAGGAATACCTGAGGTAAAGTCTAAATCAGTGAAAAGTCTGATTAACTGGTGATAATCCAACAATTAAAGTTTGTTTTTTAATTATGTGAGCATTTGAAATGCTAGCAGTGTTCTTAACTTGAGACACTCCTGAGCTGACATTAAGGGACAGATAAGACTTTATAATTAACAGCCTGCAGTTTCTTGCAAACAACTTAATGCTGAATCATCAAGGCATTGTGTTGGTTAGCAGGTAAAACATAGCCTCTGTAATTGTGTTCACTGGGTTGCAACATAGCATGACTAAATGACTTTGTTCAGCCTAGCATTATGGGTACCTCATTATGATCATCTCTGCTCCTGAATATGGTCCTTAGCTTTCCAGTCTAAAAACTCAGTGGGGTTACTTCACCCAGGGGTGATAGATTCTGTTAGTAAGTTGAGACACACTAAGCAAACAAACAAGAAACCAATTTGTGAACTCTGGTACCATTTTATTGATTGATATACTTGGGGACTAGCCATCTGCACAAGAAAACTCCCTGGCCTTCCCGGTGAGTAGGTCCATGCAGGAGACCAAATTATAGCACAGAAATTTCTTGGGTAAATGTCGAGTCAGAGTAAAATGAGTTAGATGTCCTCTAAGGCTCTTTATTTTCCAAGCGATGTTAGCCTAACAAATTGTCCTTCTTTACTTCAGGGATATTACTGTCCGAATAACTAGGTCTGATTGTTTGGAAGTGGGGTGCATTCTCTCCCTGACAGGAATACAGAGGTGCTGGCCAATTCTACTCTCCATCTTTATTTCTAGACTTTGGGATGATCATCTCCTTTCTGTTGGAGTGAAGAGACCTGAGTTGTAGTTTGGCCTCAAGGAAAACCTCTTGATTTCTGTGTGCTTTAACTGTTTATGGGCAAGGGGACATGGTGGAATAGGACAGAACTCTGGGTGTAGAGTCAGAGAATCTGGGTTCTAATCTTGGTCCTGCTCCTTAGCCACTTTAGGTCTCTAGGCCAGCCTTTTCTTCTTTCTGATAAGTTGTGTATAAATTACTGTTGTTTCTTATTGTTCAGTCATTTTCAGTTATGTCCTACTCTTCATGGCCCTTTTTGAGGTCTTCTTGGCAAAGATACTGGAGTGGTTTGCCATTTCCTTTTCCAACTCATTATACAGATGAGGAAACTTAGGCAAACAGGGCTAAATGACTTGTCCAGGGTCACTCAGCTAGTATGTGCCTGAAGCCAGATTTGAAGTCAGGCCTGACACCAGGCCTGGTGCACTATCTACTATTTCATAGTAGATATGAATTTCATATGGATGACTTTTGGGTTACAACAGTGAAAAGCCCCTTAATGTCATCAGTATTGTCACCATATCATCCTGTGTACAGCAGGCTGGCTGGAGTATGGATTCTTGTGAGCATCAATCCCAGACGGCACCTCCCATCCTACCACATCTCCTACATATTGCCTCAGTCACTGCTTAGGTCAAGGGGCTTGCACCTTTAAGCTCTCCCCTGCATGGGGCCAGCTTATGGTATCCGGCCCAGGCAGCTCGATTTCAAATTTTGAGTGGTTTCTTTGTTCTTCTTGCTTAGATCTCTGTAGACTTCAGCCTTCTGTTGACTGGCACCCCCATTCAAAACAGCCTTCAGGAGCTCTACTCCCTCCTGAGCTTTGTGGAACCCAATCTCTTTCCAAAGGATCAGCTGGAAGATTTCATTCAGCGCTACCAGGGTATTGAGAAAGAGGCTGATTCAGGTAAGTTACCTCCTCTGTCTCCTCCAAAACCACTTCTGTGAAGCATGAAGATTGGGCCTAGTAGTTGACCTTAGTATTTTTGATGTTCTATACTCCAGATCACTGCTGGGCTGTTATTTTACATTAGGGATTCTTATGCTGAGGTCTGTGAACATGTGTGTGTGTGTGTGTCTATTTTGTTAGCTATATTTCACTATAATTGGTTTTCTTTGAAATCCTATATATTTTTTTTATTTTTGGCATATAACAACATAATCCTGAGAAGGTGTCCATAGGCTTTACCAGGCTGCCAAAGAGGTTCATGACTCAAAAAAAAAAAGATTTAGACCCCTGACTTGGAGAGTCTAAATCAGGGATTGGGAACCTGCAGCCTTGAGGCCACATGTGACCTTCTAAGTCCTCAAGTGGCGCACTTTGACTGAATCCACACCAAAGGGCTGCACTTGAGGATCTAAAGTGCCACATATAGCCTTGAGGCCGATGTTTGGATTCAGTCAAAGGGTAGCACTTGAAGACTTAAAAGTTCATGTGTAACCTCGAGGCTGCAAGTTCACCACTCCTGGAAGCATTACCTAGAAACAAGCAAAGTTGTCATTGCCACCTTCCAGGGGGGTTGCAGGTGGTGAGGATGAGGAGCCCCACCTGCTCATTAGCCATATGACTTCACTTCCTAGAGTCCCACATTTCTCCCCTCTTACTTATGGGGGTGGTTAAAAGACGTTCCTTTCAGTAGACCCCAGTCATGTAGTTGCTCTGAGTTTGAAATGCCTACCCTTTAAAATCGACTTGTCTAAGGTTGTCTAAATGAGTTAGCATCAGATTTCCCCAGAATCCCCACAGTTTTGTAGCACTTCAAAATCTAACCAGGTTTCCTTGAGAAGTACTGAGTTCCTCACTGATTGCTTCAGGCATTCCCTGCTCTTGCTTTCCACCTTGCAGCAAATCTTAAAACCTGGGTGGAGTAGAATGCAGGAGGTGAAAGAGGTGAGCTTACTACATGCATTCGACTCAGTTCAAGCACTTATTAAGCACATGCTGTGTGCCGTGCATGATGCCACATAATGCAGATACAAAGAGAACAGTCCCTGCCCTCAAGGAGCTTTTTTTCTATCAGGAAAACCATATATGCACGAATAAACTCATTCAAAATATATACAGTGTACATAGTCACTGGTGTGGATGGGTTACCACACCACTCTTCCAAATGCCTGTATTGCTGAGTGTATCTGTTGCAATAGCCATCTAGTGGTCTCCATGGCAACCCTTCTCTGCCCACCCTGCCCACAGACTCCCTCACATAATTGTCTGTCCCCTGAATACTGCCCTGTTATTAAATACCTGCCGTGTGCCAGGCTCAATGCTGAGTGCTACAGATCTAAAGACAAAAGGAAAGCAGTCCTTGTTCTTAAGGAGGCTAGTTATTGGAAGAGGCAAGCAGGAGGGGAAAGAGAGAAAGAGAGAGAGACATGAGTAGAGATAGGTGGAAGGACAGAGGGATGGATGGAGGTGAGCAGGAGGGCAGAAATGGGCAGAGATAGGCCAGAGGGACAGAAATGAGCAAAAGTGGATAAGGAGACAGAGAGATAGGTAGAGGTAGGTGGAAGGAGAGATGATTGGAGGTGGACAGGGGAACAGAGGGATGGGTGGAGGTATGTAGAGGGACAGAGGAACAAGGAAACAAAGAGATAGGCTGAGACAGGCAGAGGAACAGATCGAGAGATTGGTGGAAGTGGGCAGGGGGACAGATGTGATTCCTGAACACAAACAGTAGAATGGTGTTAGACCACGGGTCTTTAATCTTCTTTGTTCGTGGACTCCTTGGCAGGTTGGTGACACCCACAAATCACCTTCTCTGAATGGTATTTTTAAATGCATAAAATAACACTCTTAGGATTGAAAGGAATCCAGTTATATTGAAATGAGAGTATTGTTTTTTAAATCACAAGAAGAAGTTCTAGAGCCCAGGCCAACAGCCCCTGTAGAAGGACATTCCACAGCTTATTCAGCCCAGACTTATTCATGTTTGCCTTAGATCATCTCTCTGCTTGTTTCTCCTTTACTGAGCACCAGAGGGCGTGCCTGGCATTCCATACAGAGCCTGGCATTAACGGAGCTCCTTACCAACTGTGTTAGTCCTGGAATAGAGATGGATTGATGCATCCCAGGCAACACCACTCAGGGCTCTGAGTGTCAGGAGACCAACCTCCTCACCCTGACTCTGCTGCTGTTTCTCTTGGTGACCCTGGACAAATGACTCCATGTCCCCATTGGTTTGCTCAGCATTCTAACAATTAGGTAACCCTCTAGGCATACCAGTTAGGGATCGATAAAATGTAAATTAAAGCAAAAATACTCTTTGGGGATGGGAAAGATTGGGAACCAAGTAGACCTAGGACACTTACTCTCATCTCAGGGAGGTGACTTTTTATTTGCATTGGCCCCTAAAATTCAGAGAACCTGGGGAATAACTAACCTACCATACCATACTGGGTGGTGGTTGTAATAAAGTGAGATAATCGGTATGAGAGCAGTTGTTAAGTCCAGAATGCCATACAAACGTAAAAGGGTTTTGTTATTTCAGATAATAGGCTTATTTGTCATGCCTCCAAGGGGACTCAGTGGTCAGCTAATAATTTTCCTCTAAAATATGAACTCAGTCTCAGAGTTTGTGGGGGTTTTTAAAGGAATTTCTACTTTAGATTGTCAGTTATTCTTTAAATGTTAATTAGCCTTTAACAACAAATAAAAATGACTAGTCCACATAAAAGTTTTTTCCTGCCTATGCTCCCCCAAGGAGAAGGGCTGGAATGGGAAAGTCTGAAGCTTGGCAGCCTTTCCCATTGTCTGGGATGAATCGCCAGAGCTGTGCATAGATAATAATGGGACTGATCCATTGTAGTTGTGAGTTTGGGGCATTTACAGAGGGTGGGAGAGGGGCAACAGAGACTGTGCTAATCGGGACAGTGGCTAGCAGACTCAAGCGCCCAGGGGAGCGGGCCCAGAGTTCACCAGGTAACTCGCCCTGCATCCTCTGGCAGTTCAAAGCAGTGGTTGCATTGAACTCAGCTCACTCCTGTCTGACCTTTCCTCACACAGCAACTGAACTGCATCAACTCCTGCAGCCCTTTCTGCTGCGTCGAGTCAAGGCTGATGTGGCTCCAGAGCTCCCCAAGAAGACAGAAGTGGTGCTGTACCATGGCATGTCGGCCCTGCAGAAGAAGTACTACAAGGCCATTTTGATGAAGGATCTAGGTAACCAAAGGACATCTCTTTGCTTAGAGGCAAAGCTAGGATATAGCTTTTCAGGAAGAAAATGTATTGGTACTGTGGATCACCATCATCATATTTCATGTAACAATTTAAAAATACTCAACAGATATTTCATTTTATCCTTACAACAACAGCAACAATAATGATGATTATAATATAATATAATATAATATAATATAATCTTACACGATAATTTTATATATTATCATTATAGCATAATTTAGTTCTAAGATGTAATTAATATTTTATTTTATCCTTACAACAGCAACAATAATGATTGTAATATTACATCGTAACTGTATATGTACTCATATACATTTAGTTATGTTATAATTTATCTATAACTTAGTTATAAGATATAATTAGTGATAATTAATAAGATATAATTAATGTAATATAATTACATGTTATGTTAAGTGCTTTAAAAATACCTCATTTGATCCATATGACAACCCTGGGAAGTAAGTGCTATTATCATCCCCATTTTATAGTTGAGGAAATTGAGGCAGGCCAAAATTAAAGTGACTTGCCCATTGTCACACAGCTACTAAGCGTCTGAGATTGGATTTGAACTCAAGTCGTTCTGAGTCCAGGTCCAGCACTCTACCTACAGTGCCCCTGATATGCCTATATGAAGAATAGGTGTGAAATGAAGTCCTTAGCATTCTGATCAACTTTTACGTAGCATAGTTGGTGTAATTGAGGTTTTCTTCACTGCCCTCATCATCATCATCATAATTTTTCTTGATGGATTTTTTCTTTCACCCAACTTTATTACTTATTTCTGGTCCCATGATGGGAACACTAGGATGGAAGTCACGGCTTTCAGTGTTCTCTCTTTTATCTGTAATTTCTCCACCTGTTATGATCCACCAGAAGTCTTATAGACCTCAATAAATCCTTGTCTAATCAAGTTCACTCTTTAATTGACTGACTGTGGTGGGAGTTCTCTATTATTTGACTTGCATTTGTCTAATTCGTTGTTCCACCATAGCCTTGACAGGAGTTTACTCATTTTGACTGAGTTTGGAACTCTCTTAAGAGGGCATCAAGAGACACCTTCAGATCAACTGGAAGTTTGGTCCACCATCTTGAAACTCAATATTTGATAGCAAAACTTTCCAGATAGATACTTTTTCCTGTAGTTCACTTAGCATTAAGATATTCCAAGTAGAAGTATAATACAATTATAAATGAGGACTCTAGTTCACTGGTCCCTTTATATTTCAGATGCATTTGAGAATGAAATGGCCAAGAAAGTGAAGCTTCAGAATATCCTATCCCAGCTCAGGAAGTGTGTGGGCCACCCTTATCTGTTTGATGGTAAGAGACTGCTTCTGTTTCTCTTAATAGTTTCTGTCAGTCAGTGGTTAGCAGGTTTATATTGATGGGGGATATAAGCTTATGTGGACCTCCTCTTAGGCTTCTCCGAGCCCCAGATCCAATCTTGGTTCCACAGCCAAGATGAACAACCTTTTTTTCACCTACCTGTAGATTTGGGGCTAAAATCAAGATGAGTCATCCTTGCAACCTGGTGGCCAGAAGAACTAATGTGATTTTAGGCATCTTTAAGAGAAGTATAGGATCTATATCTATTTATATACATACACATATATGATACAAGAAAGCCTTTATTGCATACCAAGAAAAGAATACGAAATAGTATAGAGAAGTCCTAGTTGCCCATTAGTAATCAAATACCTTCCTCCCTCTTTGGAGTTCTTCAGCTCCACTTTCCCTTCAGAGACCTGAATAGCCTTCTAGACTCTTGTGGTCACTCTGGGGTTTGGACTTTCTCCCTCCACTCCATGAGCTTTAGTAGCATGTTAGCTCCTTGAGATCAGGGCTTCTTCTTTTTATATTTCTGTCCTCTGTGCCTAGCACAGTGCCTTGTACATTGTTGGCCCCAAATAAATATTTATTAAGTGTCTTCCCTCTCAGCATTCACATGGTCCTTCAGCAAGTCTGGCCCACCAAGAAGAAAAAAATTCTTAATTAGTTCACATTAAAGTGTATGTGATGGATAAAGCCCTTTAATCCTCAGAGAGACATTTGCTTATTAAAAGAGGCCACTTGTTAATCCACATCAATCTCCAATAATGTGCTTCTAGTCCATGGGGTGTTTGGGAGTGGCGTTTTCAGACGAGGACAGCTTGCCAGAGGTTTGACTTCCTGTGGAGCCAGGGGTTCTGCACTTTTCGTGTGTCACGGACCCCTCTGGCAGCCTGGTGGTACCTATGAACCCCTTCTCAGAGTAATGCTTGTTTTTTATATTTATAAGTGGAGGAGATGCTGAATTTCAGTTAGAGATGAATAAAAATAAAGGTGGTTTTTTTTTTGTCCATATCCAAGTCCACAGATTCCCTGAAAATCCATAGATTCATTAGGAGGCCATGGACCCTTTGTTCAGAACTCCTAGGTATAGGTTATGGTAATCTAGGAATCCTCAGACCATAGAAAGCTTTGTACACTACACCCTCCCCTCCCTACCAGCCCCCCAAACCAAACAAAAGAAAAGCAAACTTCGTAGGAAGGTGAATGAGCTTTAAGATACTGCAGAATACGATGTAATTTAAGAGTCCTTAAATCTGATCTTCTTGCCAGGAATAGCTTAGTTTCCCCCTTTAGAAGTATAGCTAGGAGCAGCACCAGGGCTCCGCTCTGGCCGGCAGGAGTTTGAGATCCAGGACTCTCTTTAGTTCTCCTCACAGGAACGATGCAGGAAGGCACATGGGACATTATCCTCTTCTGGGCCATGATGACCATCCCAGTGACTTCTCTGTTGCAGGTGTTGAGCCAGAGCCTTTTGAAATTGGAGACCACCTAATTGAGGCCAGTGGAAAGCTCCATCTGCTGGATAAGCTGCTGTCATTCTTGTATGCCAGGTATCCATTCTCTGCCCTGGAACCATCCCTGGCCTCCCCCATCCTGCTGCAGTGGTCTTTCCCTTCCCTAATGTACTGTTTATCCTTGGGCCTTGAGCGTCCTGTGATCTCTGATGGGAACATCTTCTGGTGCCTGGGAAATCTCTCCCTCAGACCCCAGCCTCTTCAGTTACAGTTTCACCTTCAAACCAACCAACTTTTTCCTAGCTCAGTGAGCACTGCCACACCCCAAGGTCTGTGAGGCTCCCAGACCTCTGGCCCTCGGTTTTCCCCTGAAGACAAGGGAAGGCAACTCAGAGTCACAATGGATAGTGCATCTGGACTTGGAGTCAAGAAGACCCGAATTCAAATCCACCCTCCAGCATTTATTAGCTGTGTGACCTTGGACAAGTTGCTTAACCTCTCTCTGTCTTACTTTCCTTATTTGTAAAATGGGAATAGCACCTACCTCCCAGAGCTGTTGTGAAGATCCAGTGAGATAATACTTGTAAAGCACTTAGCACAGGACTTGGAACACGGTAGACTCTGTGAATGTTAACCATCATCATTATTATTATAACCCTGCTCGCCAGTAATAGGTACATACATTTTCAAAGTCATTATTTATTTCTCCCTCTTCCCTCCAATCCTTGTTGCTGCTTGGGAAATTTAACCTTTATCATTTTCATTTTGTTTTCTTTTACTGTGACTGTTTCAGTTTTTCTTTATGTCATCCCCAATGTCCTTTCCCATCAAATTCTTCTTTTTAATAATGAAAGTCAGCTAAGCAAAACCAAATAACAGCAACTTTTTGAAGGTGTGTACAACTTTCTATACTCATCCCTTCTCCCACCCTTCCCCTTCCCCCACCCCCAAGTAGAAGAAGGTGTACCTTGTCATCTGTTCTCCAAGGCCAAGGTTGGTCAATGCCATTGGCCAGGGTTGAGTTGCCTTTTAGTTTGGTTTTCATTTGAATTATTGTAGTTATTGCATATGACCAGGGGCAGCTAGATGGTGCATTAGAAAGAGCACCAGGCCTGGAGTCAGGAAGACTTATCTTCCTAAGTTCAAATCTGGCATCAGATACTGACTAACTGTGAGGTCCTGGGCAAGTCACTTCACCTTATTTACCTCAGTTTCCACACCTATAAAATGAGCTGGAGAAGGAAGTGTATTGTTAGGAATATTTTGGTATATGTGGGACCTTGCTTTTTACCTTTGACCTTTTATGGCACTTTTGAAAGATTTACTGCAGTGCTCCTAGGGGAACATCCAATTTGATAGGAAGTTGACAGTTAATATGGATCAGTTAATCAAGAAATCTTCATTAAATACTGACTCTGTACCAGATACTGTGCCACCTGTTGAGATCAAAAGACAAAAGATATGAAAAGGGCAATAGCGATATGAGATACAAGGAGTCTTAGTAGCTGCAGATTCATCAGTCTTGGACTTCCTCCTGCCCAGCTTTTGCCTTGTCTTGGCCTTAATATTCGCTTATTTTTTGTTTCCTTGCTGTGGAATTGATTAGTCAGGGCTACTGTTTCTTAGCTCTTCCAAATCCATCTCTATAGTCTTCAGTGGCTAGACATGGGAGCCAGGGGTTTAGTCAAGTACATGATACCTCTAAGAGAAATTAGTTCCTGGTGTGGAAAAACTGGAGCCTTTGGGATGGCCATGTCACTATCATAGACTTGTGTTTGGGGAGGCAGGGAAAATGGAATGTCCTATATACACCCGAGTCTTTGGGAAGGTGAGTTTACAAGAGTTCAGAGGAAGGAGAAACAGATTCCCATGAGCTGAGGTTAGACCAAGGCAATCAGCTCTGCAGGGGTGAGGCGCTGCAAAGAGTAAGATCCTGATGACATAGTGGCAAGTGATTCTTATGAGGAAGAGATGACCAAGATGATCAGAATAACTGATGGGGTGATTCAGGGAGCTTGTGGACAGACTCAGATTTTGAAAAGACAAAAGTGGAAGCAAGAGGTCAGATACCTGAAGGTAAATATAAAAGTGTGGCGAGGTCCTAGAGTGTGAGAAAAGCTCATTCATCCAGAATCAATGAAGTTTTGCCCCTGATGCTAAGGACAACAAAACGACTTTGTGAACTGTGGTGAGGGAGACAGTGGAAGATGAGGGAAACAGTGGAAAGTAGGGGACCTCTGACTAGTGGGGATGAGATCATGACAGTGGAGCAGCAAAGATGACTCAGCACCCAGTTGGCTACTGGTTTCTTACCAAGGAGAAAGGATAACAACCAGTCCATCAACGTATATTTATTATGCACCTACTGTGTGGCAGGCACTCTTCTGGGTGCTGAGGACACAAGTATAAAAAAATGAAACAATTCATACTCTCAGTGAGCATACATTTTAAAGGAAAAGACATAGTGTGTGGATGTATACATATATATGTATGGGTGTGTCTATATATAAATATGTATTTGTATATATGTGTATATGCACACACACACACACAAATAGAATGTGACTAAATATAAAATTAAGTAATTAAATCCCAGGCAGTTTTGGAGGGAGGGTACTAGCCTTTGGGGGATCAGAAAAGGTAGCATTTATCATATTCTCTCATGACATCCTTGTGGACAGCATGGATGTATTACAGGTAGCTGGGTTTGGAAGAGATTGAACCCCTAAGAGTGATGATTAATAAAGTGATGTCATCATGGAGAAAGCTCTGTAAACGTTTGGTCAGTTTTCTCTCTGACTGATGAAAGTATAAATCACATTCCTATTAAATTTGTGGATTCCATAAACCTCAGAAGGATAACCAATATGCTGGATGACAGGCTCAAAATTCAAATAGATTTTGACAGGTTAGAACAGTGATTTTAGCCACTGGTAAAATTGGATAGGGAGATATGCAAAGCCCCACACTCGAGTAAAAACAAAATCTCTTGCATCCCTGGGAGATGGGGATGACAGAGTGGTTTGTGCAGAAGGAGATCTCTAGCAGTTTGAATGGATTGCAAGCCCAATATGAGTCACCCGTGTGATGCGACCCACCGAAAAGACTAATATTATCTGGGGGGCTTGCACAAAAGCAGAGTGACCAGGGTCTGGGGGATATTCCAGAGGTCATTTATTCCAGTTAGTCCCCATTTCCACCTGAAGGAAGACTGAGGATTTTCAGGAGCGCAACCTAGAAATAAAGGAGATAAGGGGAAAAATGTCCTGTGAGGATTTGTAAATTAATTGGTGATTTTTAAAACTGAGAAAAGAGAAGACAGTGGATGAAAGATAGAAGTGCACAGTTATTTAAAAGGCTCTGACGTGGAAGTGTGACTGTCGTTGTTCCTCTTGGCTCTAGAGAGCAGTATCAGGGCCAAGTCATAGTGAAGCAGATTTTGTATGAAACATGTAGGTTTTAGGACTCTGACAATGTAATATAGGTGTTGTACTGCTGTAGGGAGTGGATTCTCTCCCTCTGGGGAAGGGAATCAGCATTTACATAGCGTCTGCTATGAGCTGGGCACTGTGCTCAACACTTTACAGATATCTCATTTCATCCTCACAACAACCCTAGGAGGTAGGTGCTATTGTCCCCATTTGCTTTTGGGGAAGCTGAGGCAAACAGGTTAAGTGACTTGCCCAGGATCACACAGCTAGTAAGTGTCTGAGGTCAGATTTGAACTCAGGTTTTCCTGACTCCAGGACCAGTGCTCTATCCTCTGTGCCACCAACTACCTCTAGGCAACCTAGGCAAATGTTGGGTTACCACCTGTCAGGAATAAAGAAGGTAAAAATTGAATTAAATGGCTCCTGAGCCCTCTTCGACCTTTAGAATCCTTTGGCTCTATTAGCCTCAGCTGGAATGTTGTTTCATTTCTGTCTCACATTTTTAGTCACTCATTTAATAAACACTTTTGACTATTTTACTATTTGGAGAGTATCATGTTAGATGGAAATAAGTCACAGGGGTGGGGAGCCTGTGGCCTCGAGGCCACATGTGGTCCTCTAGGTCCTCAAATGTTACCCTTTGACTGAATCCAAACTTCACACAACAAATTGGATGCAAAGGGTCACACTTGAGGGCCATGTTTGGCCTCGAGGCCACAGGCTCCTCATCCCTGAAATAAGACATTTAGATAAATGGGTGAATAGTCTCAAACCCAGATAATTATAGTAGAAAATATTGAATAAGTGCCTCAGAGAGATGCAGAAGACTCCAGAGCTTAATGAATCCAGAAAAGGAAGTTTCATGTAGGAGATGGCGTTTGAGTTGGGCTTGAAAGAATGAGTTGGAATTTTGTAGGTGAAAATAAGGGCACTCCTGGCAGGAGGAACAGTGTGAACAAAAATACAGAGGTGGGAAGGGGAAGGGTGGGCAGAGAATCCAGTTTGGCTGAATTGTAGGATATACAGCTACAAAAACAGAGGTGTCAGCTTGTGGAGGACCTTTAAGGAGACAGTGCTGAGGGGGACCCAAAGGTCAAAGAAGGATTTCTTTAAAGCCTGCTTTGCTGGATCATGCTGGAGCACTGCCATGGGAACTGACAGGATTGTCTTTTCCCTCTTTTGGCAGAGACCACCGTGTTCTGCTGTTCTCCCAGATGACCCACATGCTGGATATTCTTCAAGACTACATGGATTACAGAGGTGATTTCTCTTGGCCCCCACACTGGCCAAGCCATGATCAGACCTCACAGTTTGGTTAGACTGTCCACGGCACAGGAGTGAGGATAGAGTGAGGGGGCGGGGGAAGAGAAGGAATGGGAGAGGGAAGAGAAAAGAAGCACTAATGAACACCAGCTGAAGACAGGAAGGTGCTCTGCTTTGCCCTCAGGAAACACTTAGTGGGCTGTTACTTAATGAATGAATGATTGACTGAAAGAGGTAGCTTAAAACCAAAGGAAGGTAATGATTAAAGAGAAAGTAGTGGGAAGGATTTGTGGTAACCCAATGGTGGAAGCTTAAGCAGAGATCAGCATTTAGAGATGTTGTTTGGGGCCCTTCAGGGCGGCTCTGCTCCTTTTTCCCATTACCATCCCACCTCTCTGGTCATCCATTTCTCTTTCAGGTTATCATCTGCTGCTGTTTCCCCAGTTCACTAGGGTTCCCTGAATTTCAGGACACCCACCAGGCAAAATCACAGGGGTCTCTTACACTCTCATCTGCTTTCCTATTCCTCAGTCATTGCATACCAGTATCTTTTATGTTGACACAGAATTTGCTGTGTTCCCTGGGAGACTTCCCCAGGAAATCTGAATACACACTCGTCTCACCTGGGCTGCCTTAAGCAGAAATGAACAGGATGAAAGGATCCAATGTGTGGAGGAGGAGTGCATATGGTGGCCCTTGGGGCAGGAGGATGCTGCTCACCAAGGATCCCAGTAGCAAATACAAGGGTTAACCATTTCATAAATTACAAATTATCTTATTAATAATTGTGGTCCTTAGCACCAAAACCAGAACATTCAGCTTATCCACCTGGGTGATACACCACCTAACATTTTTCTGCTCTGATTTAGCTATAATGTCAACTCCCATTTCTGTTTCCCACGTAAGGGATTGGATGACCAGAGCTTACTCCTCTTTTTTAGCCTTACTGAATTGGCTTCTTGGCCCACACTTGTTCCTTGGACCAGAATTTTCTTCCTATAACCCTCAGCTCAGTCCTCCTTGGGTACCTTCCTTTCAGTCTCCTGACCCGGGAAAATACCCTGAGCTTGTGCCTCCTGAATGCACTTAGCGTAGTGCCTGGCACTGTGTTAATATATGTTCATTGATTGATGATGTATGGTTCCCTTACCCAGAATAACTTACTCTCTACTCCTCTACCCACACTCCCAATTTTGTACTCTTGGCCAAGCTAAATTAACGGTCAAATCAGAGAGCCAGTATTTACTGGATACTTACTCCCCTTTACCATATCAGGGGGACAGTTTGGATACCATCTCCTTTTTGTGGATGCAGAAGACAAAGTTTATTGCCATAATTATCAAAACTAGCATTATAGCAGCTGGTGGCATTGCCAAGCCTTTCTCACCTTCTCAGGGGATGGGCAGGGACATTTTATCACAATCCCAGAGCAGATACTTCAGAGTAGATCCCCAGAACCTTAATTGTAGAATAAACAGTACCATTTGAGAATAAGGACATGTTAAGCCTCCTTGTTTAGCATTTACACCCACTAGGTCTTTTCTGTTTGTGGATCCGAATCCCTATGCCTAGTTAGGCATAGAAGGAAAAAAGAAGAGTAACTTCATTATTAGGGACAGTGTTGGTGAAAGAGGACAAAGGCATGGGGATAGGGAAAGGAATAGCAAGGTAGTTGGTTGTTGTCCTTCATTCTTGAAGAGGACTAAAACAACATTACTGTGCTGAGGTCAAGTTTGAATGTGTCGGCCATGGCTGATCAGACCACTACGAGCTCAGAATGCTCTACCATAGATTAGGCACAGAGAGTCCATGTGGACATTAGGGTGGATACTGTAAATTTGCTCATTCTGTGTTGCCTTTGAGCTGTTTCAATTCTTCTTTGCTCATAGAGCACAGCATCTTCTCTGATGAGGGCCATCCTGTACCGTTGTCTCCCATGTCACACAATCAGTTCCAAAGTTTTTGAGAGAGACCTTGAGAGTGTCCTTGTATCACTTCTTCTGACCACCATGTGATCACTTGCTCTGTGTGAGTTCTCCTTAAAACAGTCTTTGGCAAGTGCACATTTTGCATTTGAAGAATATGGCCAGTCTATTGGAGTTGTGCTCTCTGAAGCAGAGTTTGAATGCTTGGCAGTTTGGTTCGAGTAGGGACCTCAGTGTCTGGTACCTTATCCTACCAGATGATCTTCAGAATCTTCTCAAGACAATTCAAATGGAAACGATTCAGTTTCCTGGCATGGTGCTGGTAGACTATCCAGGTTTCGCAGGCATACAACAATGAGGTCAGCACAATGGCTCTGTAGACCTTCAGTTTGGTAGTCAGTCCAATATCTCTTCTCTCACATACTTTCCTTCAGAGCTTCGCAAACACTGAGCTAGCTCTGGCAGTGCATGCATCAATCTCATTATCAATGTGTTCATCCTTGGAAAGTACACTGCCAAGGTAAGTAAACTTATCCACAGCATTCAAAGTTCCATTTGCTGTAGCCAATGGTTCCACATATGGATGGAGCACCTGTGTTTTCTTGGTGTTAATTATTAGGCCAAAATTAGTATAAGCGGCAGAGAACTGATCCATACTTTGTTGCATCTCAGCTTCAGAGGCTGCATTGACCGCACAATCATGCACCAAAATGCAAAGACCCCCTGATTGTTGCAGGATAACCTATTTCCTTTACCTTTATAGAGATGGTTCAATCCTTGAACTCTTCTTGTCACATAAGCTGGAAAATTTCTGTCAGCTTTTGTATGAGCATGGACCCCCAGCAAGTATAGTGTATGGAATAATAGACTTGGAGTCCAGAGATCTGAGTTCAGATCTTGCTCAGGTACTTAGGAGCTATGTGACTCTGAGCAAATCACTTAATCTCTACCTTCCTCAACCACATCATCTGTAAAATGGGGGTAATAATAGTACTTACATGCCAGAATTATTGTGAGAATCAACATTTGTAAAGTTCTTCGTAAGCTTTATAGTGTCATATGCATGTTAGCTATCATTATCATCATCATTATTGGCCATTTCTTAATTTTATGAATTAACAGTACAATTGGAGTCATTTATTCAACATTCAGGAACCAAATGTTCCCTGTAGGGAAGGTGCTTTTGAGCCTCGACCTAGCACATCATGTAAGTCATAGTAAAACAATACAGATAGGTCACTTATGTATAATAGTTGAGACCTTAAAAGTTGTGCGTACATCAAAATCTTATAAATTATTTTTTAAAACTGGGACAGTTCACTAGGATCAAATCTTTTTGTGAATTAAGGTATCCTTTTGCAAAATGAATCATGACTTTTTTAATCTGGATTTTCATTTTGGGTTTGATTAAAGCTGAGATATATTTATGTAAATAAGTGGAAGGAGGAAGTTTTGAGATAAACACATTTTTTTTTTTTTTTGCTATTTCTTCTTCTTGAAAAGGTATTTTTTTCTCCTGTTTTCTTTCTGGAAAGGCTACAGTTATGAGCGTTTGGATGGGTCAATAAGAGGAGAAGAAAGACACCTTGCAATTAAGAACTTTGGACAGCAGCCCATATTTGTTTTCCTCCTGAGCACCAAGGCAGGTAAAGCATAAAGTAATTGATGTCCAGTTATTGCCACTTAGCTTCCTCGTTCTCTGACCACAGACTCCACCCCAGCCCCACTCAGCTGTCTCATAGATGTGTGATTGGTCACAAAGGGAACCATGTGGATAACTGTGAATAAGTCAGAATCAATCCATCACAACAGCTGATGATGGGTCAACACTGTCTTCACTTTCAATAGCTTATATGTTCTTTGAGGACAGAGATTGGTTCCATTTTGCCATTGTATGCCCAGCACCTAGAGCAGTGCCTGGTATGTAGTGGGAGCTTAATAAATGCTTCTGGACTGATTAGTTATGACATCATGTTTATGAAATGAAATGAGGTCTGGAGAGAAAGTTTTTCTAACTGCATCTGTGTAGGGTGCAGGTGAGAACATGGTCCTAGAGGGAGTGAAGACAGAATTGATTGTACCAAGAGCTGGAACCATCCTATCAGGCAAAGCCATTCCTAATCACTAATTGTACTGTTTGTCATCACTTTTAAACTTTAGGATGGCACTTTCAGTGTTTGAAAGACTTAAATACTTAGCATGAAATTCAGTTATTATGTATCAGTGATGGTCCAGGTAGTCCATGATAACATTAAAAAAGTTATCCTTACAGAGAAAGGTTTTTAAAGGCATTAACTAACAGGCACATTAATTACAAGGCATTGTGCCCCATGCTTTAAACAAACCTTCACCTGACTCCACTGTTCTCTTAAGTTATTTTCTTATATCTTTTCTTCCTTTCACTAGAAACTATTAGACTAACTACAGGAAGAAGCAACTAGAAAAAACTATCTATACATTGTTTCCACTTTCTCACTTTCATCCTCCTATAATATCAGCTCTATCCCCACCACTCAACTGAAACAGCTCTCTCAAAAGTCCCTAGTCATCTGCTCTCAGTCCTCATCCTTCTTGACTTCATTGCAGTGTTCAACCGTGTTGGCCTTCTCCTCCTGTCTATTCTATCTTCCTTGGGTTTTCATGGCAGGATGCTGGTGTTCTCTTCCCACCCATGCAACAGATCTTTCTTGGTCCCTTTGTGCAGTGTCCAGGACTCTCTTATCTTTCTATACTTTCTCTTGTTCCATTGTTTAGATTTATCAGTCTCCACGGATTTCACCATCATTTCTGTGCTAATGGCTCCCAAATCTCCATATCTAGCACTCATTTGTCTCCTGGTATCTAGTAGGCATCTCCATCTGCCTGCTAGCTAGACATGTCTACCTCGATATCACATAGTCATCATGTGGACATGAGCATGTCCAAAACAGATCTCATCTTTCCCTCTTTTCTTCTCCACCCCTCCATCCCCTTTCCCTGTTTTTAATCTCAAGTGCCATCATCTTTCTAGTCGATCAGGTTTACAACCTATGAATCAACCTTAACTCTTCTCTCTTTCACTGTCCCTTCTCACCACTCATATCAATCAGTCTTATTCATTCTTTCACCAGACATCTCTCAAGTCCACCCCCTTCCCTCCATTCATCTGGCTACCATGATAGTTCAGGTCCATTGCAGTAACCCAGATTTGATCATGTCACTCTGTGCTCAGAAAATTTCATTGGTGCCCTTTTGACTCTAGATTCAAATGCAGACTCCTCTCTTAAGCATTTAAAGGCCTTCACACTCTGAGTCCAGTCTGTTATTTCCAGACTGATTTACACTTTACTTCTACTCATACTTCCTAACCAATGTGGCCCATTTGGTGTTTCCTGTACACTATATTTCATTTCCCACCTCAGTATCTTTGCACAGGAGTCTCCTATGCTTAGTATGTCCTCCCTCCTCACCCTCAGCTTCCTTCAAGGTTCAGTTCAAGAGTCATTCCTTCACCTTCTCTTAAAAAAAAAAAAAAAACAAATCCTTGTATTTATTTTGGATATACCCCAACTTTACTTCTCTCTGAACATTTATAGCCTCAGCAAAATGTAAACTTCTTGAATGAGGGCAGGCTCTTTCTTGTTTTTGTGTTTGATTCCCGGTGCTGCACTGGAGTGCCTGGCACATAGGAGGCAGAAGAGGCCATTCTGTCTGTTAAGGACTTAAACTCCTCCGATTAGGTTCTTTGTAACCCAGAAAAAAGTAATTTTCTACTTTCTTCTTGGGTAACATTCCCCCCTCCCATCTGGATGGGAACTATTTATTACTTGTGTTTAATGCTCAATTTAAATAAAACAATGCTTTTCTTAGCAACACCTCAGTAGTACTACCTTTATTATGAAATTTCCAGAACTGTTTTCTGAAAGAACTGTTGTCTACCATGGACCACTTTCAACAAAACTTAAATTAGCTTTGTTTTTTTTTAAATGTATATTTCAAGTGGTTTCATGATGCCAACCTAGGATGTGTTGGATACTTCTGCTCCTTTCCTCTTTCCCCTTCATCTTGGCATAAGGGACACAGAAGGAGCTCAGTCAGCATTTTGGAACCTCCTGAGTTCTGAAGTAGGGATGGTGGTGTCAGTGTGAGAGATGAACCGGCTGCTCAGAGTGGGTTTTTACATTATCATTCTGCCTTCCTATCTGTCACTGATCCCACTCTCGCTCTTCTGCTTTCCAGGTGGAGTGGGCATGAATTTGACCGCCGCAGATACAGTTATTTTTGTTGACAGTGACTTTAACCCTCAAAACGACTTGCAGGCGATCGCCAGGGCTCACAGAATCGGTCAGAAGAAGTGAGGAATCAGAGTGGCACCAGTGTCCTGATGTCCTGGTCCCTTCCCTTCATTTTGGGTTCCCAAGCTTGCCTGTTGTTCTGTTTGGGGGAGGGATGTGAGGGGTGAGGATGAGGTGGAGAAGGGAGCCCTAGAATTAAAGCCCCAGCTTTCCTGTTGACTCCACGAGTTATTTCATTAACCTGTGAGAAGAAGGAATGAAATAATAGACTTAAGTGCTTGAAAACCTCCAGAGATATCCATTCCCAGGTAGATTCTACTTAATAAGTGAGGTTCTGTGACTGGTAGGCTGTTAAAAATAGCTCTCCCCATTTGGGGAACTCCCATAGGCAAAGGTTTTCCTGGGTGATGGATAAGAGGAAATTCCAAAGCCAAAGAACTTCCGTGGCTTCCCCTGACCTGTGTGAGAGAAATGCTTGAGTAAAATAAATTCAAGATGGAAAGCATATAGACCAAAAGTGTCTGTATACAGAAAAGTTGAGACCATTTTCCAACAGGAGTGCCAGCCTTATAAAACATTTCCCAGCATTAACTGCCCTGAACAGACCTTCTTATTTCCTTTAAGAAATATTGGACTTCAATGCTTCTTGCATTTGCTCATAGAACCTTCACAGAAAGCATTTCTCATGTGTGCCTCATCCAGGTCTGTGAAGATTCTTCGGCTTATTGGCCGAGATACGGTAGAAGAAATCATCTACCGGAGAGCAGCATCCAAGCTGCGGCTCACCAACGCCATCGTAGAGGGTGGCCACTTGACTCTGGGAGTGCAGAAGTCTCCAGCAGCCTCTGACATGCAGGTAGGACATATTCGGCTGCCCTTCACATTAAAAGGTGATGTTAAGAGCCTCTGTTTCAGCTTATGTAACCAGCATTTTATTTCATCCTATTTAATTGGATAAAACATGGCCTGAGCATTGTGATGGAGGACAAGAAGTGTTCAAGATACCATTCAAGAAATAAGGAATCCAAAACAAATTAAAAACTCTTAGCACTGAGAAACTGATGGAGAGTTTTAGGATGGCCTTCTCTAGAAAGATGAGGAAGAGGACAAAGATCATGTTTTATTATTTAGATAAGCGGGTAGAGAATTGGCAGTGATGGCATCTCTGCTTCTCAGGTCAGGCCAACTTTCAGCATCCTATTGCTGAGCATGAATATTAACATCACATTTTGGATGAAGAAACTGAAGCCCTGTACAAGGTCTTATGGTGACCTAAGGGCAGAGTGACTTGCAGGCTGAACACAACAATATCATGAGATTTGGGATAGAACCAGTGACTGAGCATAGACCCACCACACTGGAACCAGGAACCAGTAGGAGCCTGCCTATTGCCAGGACAGCCTACCAATGCTGATCACGTTTCCCCTCTAAGTTATTACTTAGGTTGTCAGCTGTTGGGCTAAGTGCTAGAATGTAAATTCTTGGTTAAACTGCATTACCATATTGTTGGACTTTAGGCAGTGCCTCAGTTTCTCTCTGTGTAATAGGGCAATTGATTCAGCAAATATTTATGCTGAAAACAAGTTACATTTACATAATGCCTGAGTATCGTACAGGATACAGAGATGTGTAAAGTGTGGTCTTTACCTTCAAGGAATTTTCAGTCTTAGGGGAGAATGGACAGTATTGTTTTTACTGCACCACGTATTGCTCCTTCACTGGTTTTCTTCATTACTTCTTTATAAATAACTTCATTATTCTGGAGCTCAGTTTTCTCTGTTTTAAAATAAGGGGATTGGACTGCTTGGACCTAGTGTTTTCTTGAAACCCCTCTGTAGATAGGTGTAGAGGCCCATAGCTAATCTGACTTCTCATTTTCAACTATCTCTCCTTAGGTCCTTGGTCCCCACGTTCTAAGTCAATGAGAACCACCCTTCTAAGGCCATAGGGGGTAAAATAGTCCAGAAAAGGAAATTTACATAATTGAGCTGTCTTGGATATAGTTTTAAGTTTGGAAACAGTGGTCTAGATCAGTAGTGTCAAACTCAGGTAGAAACAGGGGCCACTGAACTGTACATAAGGATCCCACTGGGCCACAGATTGAGTTAGAAAACCACCTATTAATATTTTTTATTGTTTAGTTGTTTCAGCCACATCTAACTCTTCATGACCCCATACAGGTTTTGTTTTGTTTTGTTTTGTTTTTTTGGCAAAGGTACTAGAGTAGTTTACCATTTCCTTCTCCAGCTCATTTGACAGATGAGGAAACTGAAGCAACTGAAGGGTTAAGTGACTTGCCCAGGGTCATACAGCTAGTTAAGTTTTTGAGGTCAGATTTGAGCTCAGGATGATGTGTCTTCTTGACCCCAGGCCCAGTGCTGTGTGCATGATGGCACCATCTCACTGTCCCAATATTAATATTATCTGCACTTTATTGTATTTTTATTTATTTGGTTAGATATAACACTATTACATTTTAAGCTGATTAGGGCTGCACTGGGGAGTGTTGTGGGCCATATGTAGTCCGTGAGCTGCATATTTGGCATGCTGAGGCTAGGTGATCTACATAAGATCTTTTTAGCTCTTCCATTAACAGCCACATCCAGAAATATGAATGGCAAAATGTTATCTCTATTTTGAGACTCAGAGGGGCTTTGACATGCTCCAGGTTTTTGTCTAGTAAGTGACAGAGCCCCAGCTGTCCCCCCAGGGATCATGGCTTAGTGCCGGGCTGTTTCCACCACACCTTGCTTGAACCCAGGCTTTGGGAGTGGGATGGGAGAGGTATCAGGTGTGCCTCCTGGCGTGTATCCAATTACAAAGTCAGCCACTTGGTCTTTTTATTTGCTTTCTCCATGAAAGTTGAGTGAGATCCTCAAGTTTGGCTTGGACAAACTGCTCTCTTCTGAAGGAAGCACCATGGAAGACATTGACCTGGAGTATGTCCTGGGTGAAAGCAAGGATGGTACGTGGACTGCAGATGCCTTCCCTGCTTCAGAAGACGAAAGCCAAGAAGAAGAGACTGAGAGTAAGTCCTAGAGTGTGGTGGGAGCACATTGTCCGACTCCCAACCTTTGAATCTGAGCCTGGACTTCAGGGTTACATGTGCCAAGTAGATGCGATTCCAGGGAATAGGGTGGGGCATTCTCTATTATTGCTTGGGAGCAGCTCTGGAACATTTGCTCCCAGCTTTGAAGTTTGGTGCCTGCTGGCTTTGTTTAAGGTGCCTTCGGTTTCCTCTCCCCCAAATCCTGTTCTTGCAGAACTGTACAGCACTATATAATCCAAACTCACCACGAATTCCTTCAGCATCCCCAACAAGTGGGTCTCCACGCCTCTGCTTCTGGAGGCAGCCTATTCACTGTTGAACAGCCCTGGCTGTTAGGAAATGTGTCCTGTCCCAAAGTAGAATGGACCTCCTTAGGAAACAGTTCAGTGTTACTGAGAATCTTTGGAGGAGGATGAAGAGCTTGTTTAGGGTTTTATATGGGGTGCCTGCTTGGGAAAGAGAGGGACTAGACAGCATCAGGGGCACCTTCCAACATCTCTGAAATTCTTTGAGAATGGTGCTTAGTTACTCTCCAGTAATAAGTCCTTTCCTGGGCTGCATTTGTAGAAGGATATTGTCAGGAGAAAGTGATGGGTAGTGATCCCAGTGTATCCTGCTTTTGACTTCAAACATATCTAGTGTGTTGTATCTAGTCTTGGAAGGCATATTTTAGGAGATTTGTTGGCACAGTGGTGCATTTCCCAAATGAGGCTATTCAGAATCATGTCATAGAAGGGATGGTTAAATGAATTACTAGTGATTACCCTGTAAAACAGGGAGCCATGAAGTGCGTCTTCAGATATTTAAAGAGCTGTTGTGTGCAATAGGAATTAAAATTGTTCTTATAGCTCCAGGGGACATAATGTTTATTAATTACTGTTGTTTGTTGTCATTCAGTGGTTTTTTCAGTCATGTACAACTCTTCATGACCCTATTTGGGATTTTCTTGGCTAAAGATACTGGAGTGATTTGCCATTTCCTTTTCCAACTCATGTTACAGATGAGGAAACTGAGGCACACAAGGTTAAGTGACTTTCCCAGGATCACACAGCTAGGAAGTATCTAAGGCTAGATTTAAAGTTATGTCTGCCTAACTCCAGGCCCAGCACTGTACTCATTATGTGACCTAGCTGCCCTTAAGTTATGGAGATTTTATGGAGATTTTGACCAACATAAGGAAGAATTTCCTAACAATTAGAGGTATCTGATAATAGTAACATGGGCTTTCTTCAGAGGTAGTGAGTTCACTGTACCTTAAAAGTGTTCAAGCAAAGGCCGGGTGACCATTGGTTGGAATATTTTTAGGGATTCATGCATTTAGCAAGGTATTGGAATGGATATCCTCTTAGGTCTTTCCTCTCTGTGAGATTTGAGCACAGACAGTAAATAGTATTTGTTATTTCATTGACTCATGTTCCTCTATTGGTTTGTTCAGGTATGTATCACTGAACATCATACCAGCCAGAGGGTTGCTGAGTATTTGTATAATCTTACAAACTATAACAAATAGGTATATGTCTTCTTCAAGTTCATTTGCAAATTGGCTCTTTGCAAATTGAAAAGCCAGTGGAGGTTAGCTTCTAGAGTTGATCCATATTTTAACAGGTCAGAAATTTGATTTTGCTGACATAGGAACCCTTTTCACCAGTATATGCAGTGTTGCATCCCTTCTATAACTTAATAGGAAAGTTGTAGGGAGTAGCCTGAGCCTCCTTGGCAGCTCAGTGATCTGTCTTAGGTCACTGGTCAACTAGTATCAGAGACAAGGATTTGAACCCAGGTCAAGTCTGTCTGACCCTCAGGCACAAAATTTTATCCCTATATAACAGTGCCTCTTGGCTTACTCATCACATAGCCAAACTGCTGTACATTGCCAGCAAAAAAAAAAAATGTGAAAACAACATAGTTGTGCCAAGTATAGTGTTACATGCCTGCAACTACTGCTACTGGGGAGTTTGAGCCTGGCAGAGTTGCTGGAAATTTCAGAGTTGCATTTGGACTAACCTAATTGGGTGTCCACACTGAGTCAAGCACCATATGATGAGTCCCAGAGAAGAGGGAACCAATAGGAGAGGTAAACTGTCTCAAGTCAGAGAAACAGAAGGTCAGAGCTTCCATGCCCATCTCTGGTGGGGTTGGTCCAGTGAGTGATCTCAGCACTTCCAGCCTCTGGGTGAGGTAGGAAGACCCAGTCTCAAAAAAAACAAAACAAAACAAAACAAAATCCGGTTGCAATGTAAGTAATTACATAAAACAGAAAAACCATTAAATTTAATAAGCTCAAGTTTTCTATTTGTCTTGCTTTAGGAGAAATAAATTTCCAAGTTGGGAACTGTCTGCATCATGTGAACTATGTGTTCATCATGTTTGGGGCTTCCCTGCCCTTCATATTTTCACTTGTTGACAGGGAGCTTTATCGATGGTTCTTGTGCTGATTTAATTAGAGGGTGCCAATTAGAGTTACAGCTAGTTGGGCTTGGTTATAAGTGTGAAGCAGTTCCTCTCTTGGGAATGAAAATGTTTTGCTTTCTTAGTCTTTGGAGAAAACATACTTATAGCTGATTTTAGTGTGGCTATGTAACATATGTAAATGTAACAGTCACTTAATAAATTGTACTATCGTCTTTGGAGAAAACATACTTATAGCTGATTTTAGTGTGGCTATGTAACATATGTAAATGTAACAGTCACTTAATAAATTGTACTATCATACATTGTCTGCTCCAGAATCATCTCTGAGCTTCTGTTCTTGCATAGAAAGTGCATGGGGCCCCACTTTTCCTCATGCTTGGACCATGAGTACAGACTGACGTGTGTATACACTCTTAGCCACAGTCTGGATGGATTGTTTTGCTTACCTGTACTTTGAGGTTACAAGAGAAGGTTCTACTGTGTGGACAATTACTGGCAGGCTGTATAGTGTTTTGGGGTTTTTTAAAGCATTATTAAAGACTTTCTTTTAAAAAATAAAGTTCATAAAACTAGGAGTCAGAAGATTAGGATTCTAATCTCACCGCTTTCACAAACTTAATGTGTGACCCTGGGCAAGTCATCTAACTTCCCTAGGCATCCATTTCCTCCCACCTAAAGTAGATATCTGTAGCCTCATAGGGTTATTGGGAGGCTCAAATACAGCTAGGTGGTGTGGTGAATAAGAGCCCTGGGCCTAGAGTAGGAAGAAAACCTGAGTTCAAATTTGGCCTCAGATGCTTAGCTAGCTCTATGACCCTGGGCAAGTCACTTCATCTCTGTCTGTCTCAGTTTCCTCTTCTGTGAAATGGGGATAATAATGGCTTCTACATCCCAGGGTTGTTGGGAAGGTGAAATAAGGTAATATTTGGAAAGTGCTTTGGAAGCCTTCAATGGCTGTTTTGTTGTTCAGTTGTCATGTTCAATTCTTCATGACCTCATTTGGGGGTTTTCTTGGCAGATACTGAAATTGTTTGCCATTTCCTTCTCCAACTCATTTGACAAATGAGGAAATTGAGGTAAACAGGGTTAAGTGACTTGCCCAGGGTCGCACAGCTAGTTAAGTGTCTGAGGCCAGATTTGAACTCAGAAAGATGAGTCTTCTCAATTCCTGGCCCCAGCACTAGCCATCATGCCTCCTGGCTGCCCAAGATTGCTATAACGATGCTAGTTATTATTGTCTAGAAATTTATAAAGTTCTCTACAAATGTGAAACATTATCATTATTATTATTTCTTGGCCTCTCTGCATTCTGTCTTGGTGATCTCCCATTTTTTCTTAAGACTTATTACTTACTCCTCTAATTTTACAGGAGGAAGGACACCCTATCTAGACATTATATCCTAGTCTATATAAAAGTTGTAAAAGAGCATACTTTGGCTGTCAAGAGAACTTCACAACACAGCATGTGTTATCTTGTGGATCTTAATAACCCTGAGATTTGAGCTGTTATTTGTTGAAGGGACAGTCCTTGGAGTCTCTGAGGAGCCCAGTAATCCATCCAAAGTCACCCTGTGAGTCCAGCCAGTGGACCAGAGAGTAAAATGCAGACCTTGTGAATCCTAATCCAGCCCTCTGGGCTGTCAGCCATGCTGTTTACATTCAAAAGTGCCATCAAGAGGTAATTATCATAAAATATAAGCTCTAGTAAGTGAGAGTGTGGCCCAAGGCTGAAATATTCGGCTCATATTACACAGGCAGGCTCCATTAGGAAACCAGATTCTTTGCTTATCTGCGGAGATGCAGCTGAGTTTTCATGTTTCCCTCTGTCTTATCTTTTACAGAAATTAAGTTGTTTTTCTTTTGTTTCTAGCTTTCCTTCATTTATGGTTTTTGTTTGCTTTTTACAAGGTCATATGTATTTATATGAAGGTAAAGATTATTCTAAGGAGCCAAGTAAAGAAGACAAGAAATCATTTGAGCAACTTGTGGATCTTCAGAAAACCCTTTTGGATGAGATCAGTCAAGAGGGGAGGGCTCTCCGAAATAAAGGAAGCGTGAGTTTCTTCTGCTTTGGCAAAGGCTGAAGTCTTCTAAGCTACAGTTTAGAAAGAGGAAAACTGGATTCTGAAAATTGAAAATGAAGTGGGTGACAGGTTTTAGCACTGACATATTTGTGAGAGAGAAATTGATTATTTAAATTTATTTAAATGACAACATATTTTACTGGGAGGTCAGAGTTCCAGTGAGCCCAATGCCTCAGAACAGTGAAAAACCAAAAATGTACAAAAAATCCTAGGAACACTAAAGTTGCTATCATAAAAACCCTTGCCCCCTAAATCCATGAACTTTACTCTGCAAGCTAGGCCCTCAAACCTCACCCAGACTCTCTGCTTTTACTTTACATACAGTTCTAACCGGCATGGATGACCATTACATTTCCCAACCCACGACAGGCTAGAAGTAACATATTAGAAGGGAATAACAGTTGAAGTCAAACACTAATAGCTTTGAAAAGCAGCAGCTGATAGCAAGATAGAAGATATTATAAAAAAATTAAAAGCACCATATTCTGATAGCCTATAGCATAGGTACAAACAGCCCACTGAATCCTGGTAGTTTCTAAGGAAAGATAGTCTTTTATTAAAACTGATGAGCAGAGTGATACTATTGATTCATCAATAAAAGGTTAAATTGTATTTGGTAACCTTAAAAAGTTAAGGAATGGCATAATATATTGTAGAAATTTTCCAATAAAAATAGTTAAACTTAAAAGGTTTCAGGTGTTAAAGGGTAAGCTTCAGCCATCTAGAAAATCACCTTCTATTAAATGCCTCATTACTCAGTGATATGAGAACAATGAGGTATTGCTATACTATCTTTGCTGGTGTTTTGGCCTAATTTAACATTTTGGGTAGAAAGAATCCCCTTGGTCCATCTGTTCTGCACTCCTTCCACCCCATCCCCCCAAAAACCCCATCACAATAATCCACCAACAACTAGGCATCTTTTTGGCCATAATATAGTACCCATCTATCATATATATTTATAGTTAATATCATCCAGGATCTCTATTCCTCATTTCCTTTCATTAACTAGTGTAGACCTACTGTGCTCCTGTGAAGTGTTTGCCTTGCTGCTCCTGAGTCAAAGCCACTGCATTTCAAAGATAAGAGAGATTCCTGTGGCATCTGGGTAGTTCCTCAAGGCTCCCATCGTGGGAAATAACCACTGGTCTCTTTTCATCCTCATGTATAGACTCTCGTCCCAGGACTTTTGGAAGGCCCTACCAAAAGAAAGCACATCCTGAGCCAGGAAGAACTAGAGGAGAGACGGAAGAAAAGACAAGAGGCAGCAGCTAAGAGAGCAAGGTTGATAGAGGAGAAGAAGAAAGAAAAGGAAGAGGCAAAGCATAAGAAAAAGTATGCAGGTGTCCCGCAATGGACTCAGAGTCAAGCCTTCTGTGCTCTGATCTTAGAAGGAGGGAGCGCCGTGATGCTGAGAATGATTTGTAGAGGACAAAGCACGCAGATAATTTTAGCTGCTGTCCTACTTGGGGAAGAGGGATTGAATGACTACATTAAAAGACATAAAGGCAGGAATACCCTATTTAGCTCAGGGCCTTAGATGGTAGAGGAATTTGCCAAGGGATTGGATTCTGTTGTATTCACCCAAGAGTAAATGGCTGTGCTATTTATTCCTATTTTAAAGGTGCAGGAAACTTCTATAATGCTTTGGGGCCCCATTGGTAGTAGGATAAGTGATTTCTTAAAGGTTGAGCCAAAAATAACTCTCACAGTTCAGTCTGCTTCAGCAAAATGGCCTGAATACTTGGGGGATGCTAGCGCATCCTGCTGAAACAGACAGATTTAAAGATTGTGTTGGTAATGCCATGACAAAAAGAAGTGAAGAAATTTATATAAACAGCCTTTACTTCAGGTATGTTTTTAAAGACCAGTGAGAAATAGAGATAGTAGGCACCATCTAAAAATGAATCATTTGGGTATTAGACATATCAGAATTATTTCTTCTTTTACTTACTTGCAGGAAGACAACAAGGGATATCCTTTATCTGTACAGGTTTCTAGAATTGTCAGATTGCATTTGTGTTTGGCATTTATTATTAGTGAAAGAAGTATGAAACAGGCCCTAAGGGAAAAACATGTCAGGGATTTAATTTGCTCTTTTCTTTTATGAATTTGTTGTAGGATGGCATGGTGGGAGTCAAACAATTACCAGTCATCTTGCCTGCCCTCTGAAGAAAGTGAAACAGATGAAGTTGAGGAAGGAAATGATGAGAGCGACATTGAATTCAGTTACGAAGACCAAGACTCAATTTCAATCAATTATGTTAGTGGGGATGTCACCCACCCCCAGGCAGGAGCAGAGGATGCCATCATTGTTCATTGCATAGGTATGAAAAAGTGGTGTGTGTGTGTGTGTGTGTTGGGGTGGGGTGGGGTGGGGTGGGGTGGGGGGGAATCCCACCACTTCTTTATCATACACAGCACTAATGAAATAGAGAGATCAAGTGCTTATGGGTAGAACGCTGACCCAAGAGACCCAGGAGAAAGGATGCCAGAGACTTTACTGCAGTTATTGGCATTTAGATAATGATTAAATAAGAATATGAGATTGGAGTAACAAGAGCCTATCTAAGTACCACTTGCCAGTTTGGAATTGAACCAACTTGACCTTCTGGACAGAAATCATTGGTTTGTTCAACAATCCTAGATTCACTCTCAGCCAATCAGGAAGCCTCCAGGATGAAGGCAAATATTAGTATCCTAATCACTTTCCTTACTGATTCATAAGCAGTTGCATCCTCTCTTGATCATGGAGGGCACAGGGAAATAGAAGCCCTTTTAAGATATTGTTATAGTCTTTCCCAAAGTCACTTTTTTCACAGGGCATTTTGAAGTACTGGTTTCTAGACATATCTGGCAAGAACCCAAGTCTAAATGTTAGGTTGGAAACCAACCCAACATCCATAGAAAATCATGCCCCTCTCTGAAATGGAAGGAAATTCATACTGTGAACCCATTAGAAATGAAGTTATATTTGTGGTGAATTTGACTTCATTTTCCATTAATGATCAGTTATTTTCTTTTCCCCACCAGATGATTCTGGACGCTGGGGCAGAGGTGGTTTGTTCACAGCCTTAGAAGTTCGATCAGCCAAACCAAGGAAAATATATGAACTAGCAGGAAAGATGAAGGGTAAGAAATAAAGAGAAAAGAATCAGGTACTCAGTAAAGCAGAAGGGGACCCCCTGGTACCCCAGATCCTGCTTGCTGTACTAGTGGAAAGAATGCTAGAATGGTGGTGGGGAATCAAGAACTGTCCCAGGTTCTGGTTCTAGTTCTACTCCTTACTTGTTATGGGTCCTTGGACCTCTTCATCACTGTGTCATGGAGATGATTACATCTGATCTGCCTACTTTATAAGGCTATTACGATATCTTGAATCAGAGTGGATTTGAAAATGCTTTGAAATGTAGTGGTCTGAGGTAGAGAATTAGCTTGGGAAAGATCTTGAACTCTAGGCTAAGGAATGTGGGCTTTAGCTGGCAGGCACTTGGGAGCTCTTGATGCATCTTGGTCAGAAGATTTATTTGATTGGACCTGTGCCTAAGAAAGATGAACCTGGCAGTGATTTGAAGGGAGGATTTAATGTGCAAAGTAGACTGGAATCAATTAGGATTCTGTTGCATTAGTTTTAGGCAAATGGTTGTATGGGCCTTGGCAATTGACTGAATATGGCGGGGTGAGAACAAGAAGGAAGAATGAGTCAAAGATAATACCAGGGTTTCAGGCATTTGGGAAAGAGTGAATGAATGGTGCTGTCAGTGACAGAAATAGGGGGGTTAAAAGGAGAAGCAGGTTTTGGGAGAAAGAGGACAAGCTGAGTTGTAAACAGGCTGAGTTTGGGACACTAGCAAGAAATCCAGGTAAAAGTGCCCAGCTGGTGGTTGAAACCATGGGTCTGGAGAGTTAAGTTCTGGAGATACAGATCTAGAGATAAGTGCCTCGGGGGAGAGCAGGTGAGACCATCTAAAGTGTGGAGACCTTTGAGAGGAGAAAAGAGTACCATTAGGGTAGGATGGAATAGAATTTGGAAATGCCTGTGTAAAAATGTTGAGAAAAGGAGCAGAGTACTGTGGGGGATACAGAAAAGTATGGGGCATGATCCCCTGGGGCGCTAGGCCAGTTTAGAAGCCAAGACATACAAATATAAAAGCTAAATTACCAAAAAAGAAGGTATTTTTTTGAGTACCAGGAAAATGGCTTCCATGGTCCCAAGGGAGGAGATATTACTTATTTGAGGCCAGAGTGGTTAGGGAAGTCTTGGCGTTTGGGGTAGTCAGCAAAGGTGGGAGATATTTTCAGTGGTGAAATGGCATGAGCCAAGGCAAAGAAATGAGAGAGCACAAGCAGAGCAGTCTGACTGGTTCAAAAGGAAGCCCTTTGTGGAGCAGTGGGATGACTGAGGAGAGGTAAGTTTAGCCCAGACTGTAGAGGGCCTTCAGTGCTAATCTGAGGATGGTGAATTTTGCTCTGTAGTAAATGAACAACCAGTATTAAAGCAAAGGACTGACATGAATGTGGTGTTTAAAAACAGTGGTGTCCAATTCCAAAAGGTGCCACATGTTGACTTAGAAAACCACAAATTAATATTGTCTACGCATATTATATTTTCATTTATTTGTTTAGATATTTCCCAATTACATTTTAATCTGGTTTAAGCTATATTGGGAGTTTGGGGGTGAATTTGGTACCTGCTTTAAAACATTTGTGCAGCATGAATTATCAAGAGAGAGACTAGTGAAAGGAAGATCAACATGGAGAGTATGGCAGCAGTCTTAGGAATGAGGTGACAAGTGCCTGGACTAGAGTAGGGACAGTGGGACTAAGAAGGTATGAAATTCAGGAGACATTTTGAAAGAAGACTTGCCAGAACTTGGGCATTTGTTGGAAGTGAGGGTGGAAAGATTGAAGGAAGAGTCAACTGTGAAAGGTCGTTATGTGCAGAACTATTTTCATTCCAATAGCTAATTGAATGAATTTAATGCTCTGTGGTTCATTCACAGATCTAAGTCTGGGAGGAGTCCTTTTATTCCCTATCGATGACAAGGAGTCTAGAAACAAAGGACAGGACTTGGTAAGTATCCTGTCATCTATTATTTTTTAATTTTGGAGACCAATACAGAGTCCTGGGAGATTTGGAAGACTGTCATAAAACATATTGTCAGAGCTTGGGCTGAGTTTAAATGATTAAAATTAAAAATGCTATCAAGACATGTTATTTTCCAGCCAGAGTAATGAATGCCAATGTGATTCTCCTCTGTGTCTCAGGGGAGGCATGGGTAATTCACTTTCCTAGAAACAAAAGTGGAGAAAACTTATCCATTACTTACCCTGCTACACACTAAGATTCTAACCTTTGAGCCTTAAATGGGCATTTCCCCCTCATCCATCATTTGTAGTTCTTTTATTTTTTTTACTTAATACTATTTTTTCCATGTAAACATAGTTTTTTCAACATTCCATTTTGTAAGATTTTGAGCTCTAAATTTTTCTCCCTCCTCCTCAAAGACAGCAAGCAATCTGATATAGGTTATATATGTACAATCATGTAAAACGTATTTCCACATTAGTCATGTTGTGAAAGAATCAGAACCAAAGAAAGAAACCACGAGAAAGAAAATAACAGACAAAAAAAGTAAAAATCATCTGCTCTGATCTGCATTCAAACTCCATCATTCTTTCTCTGGATGTGGATGCCGTTTTCCATCCTGACAAGTCTTTTGGAATTGTCTTGGATCATTGTATTGCTGAGAAGAGCTAACCCTATCCTCGTTGATCATCACGCAGTGTCACTGTTACTGTGTATGACGTTCTCCTGGTTCTGCTCACTTCACTCAGCATTGGTTCATATAAATCTTTGCAGGTCTTTCTGAAAACCACCTGCTCTCCATTTCTTACAGCACCGTTGTATGCCATTGCATTCGTATGCCCATTTGTAGTTCTTTTGATGTATTTTTAATCATCTATTTTATCTCACTCTAGGACCTTTAGGCACAGTCTCAGTCACTTAAAGAAACTTTAAACTAGTTTTTATTTACTCTGAGAAATCATTTGCTCAGGAAGCATTTGTTAAGGGCTTACTATATGCTAAGTACTGTCCTAAATATGGGGATATGAAGAAAGGCAAAACTATGGCTCCTTCCCTCAAGGAACCCACATTCTCAGGGGGGAAGCCACATGTAAATCGCAAGGTACATACACGATAATGAATGAAGAGATAAAGATATCAATATGATATATTTATAAATATAAAGAAGAGATAGAAGGCAGTCTCAGTGGGTTAGGTGCATTTAGTGGTGGACACAGGTAGGGCAGACATGTGGGAAAAGGCCTCCTGAAGAAGGTGGGGTTTGAGCCAAGTTTTAAAGGAAGACACGGAAACGAGGAGGCAGAAGTGAGGAGGGAGGGTTCCCCAGGCATGAGGGACCTAACTGCAAAGGCACAAGGTTAGGCAGGAGAGTCATATGAGAGAGCTGATACCTGGAACAGTATTGCTGGATCATAGGGTGCATAGAGGGGGACAAAGTGTAAGGAGACTGGAAAGGCAGGAATGGGCCAGCTCTTAGTGAGCTTTACATGGCAAAGAGAAGAATCTCTATTTTGTCTTGGAAGAAAGAGGCAGTCCTTGGAGATCACTTTGGGAGGGGAGACATGATCAGATCATGGCCTTCGTAGCTGAGCGGAGGATGGATTAGAGTGGGGAGAAGTTTGAGGCAGGCTAAGCTGGAGGGTGGTGGCTGTGTGAGGGGAGAGAAGGGGAGTTACTGTGAAGGTAGGGTGGACAAGACCCGGCAGAGGATTGGGTATGTGGGGTGAGTGAGGAGTTGAGGACAATGCTGGGGTTGCAGGCCTGGGTGGATGGGGAGGGTATTCTAGCAGTATTAGGGACATTCAGAAGAAGGAATGTTTGGGGGAGAAAGAGAATGACTTCTGTTCTGGGTAGGTTGAGTTTGAGATGCCTCTGGGACAGCCAGTCTGAGACGTCCAAAAGGCAATTGGTGATGCAGGAGAGACTAGTGATGGTTATGTAGATATGGGAATTATCTGCCTAGAGATGGTAATTGAAGCCACTGGAGCTGATGAGATCACCAAGGGAAGTAGTACAGAGTGAAAAGAGAAGAGGGTCGAGGTCTTAGGGCATGACCTGGAGGCCTTGGAGGAGAGCCAGGAGAGAGCAGGGTCGTAAAGATCTAGAGAGGAAAGAGTTTCCAGGAGGAGGTGATCAGCAGTGACAAGTACTATCACCCAAGAGATTGGTCAGCCCAGCTCAAGGAGACATTGGCCTTCTTGATTTTGGTGGCCTATGTGGCTGCCATCAAAACAATCACCCCAAAGAAGCTGCTCCCAGCTGCACTAGGAATGAGAGGGTAGTTTATCCAAGGCAGCCACTGGTCCATTCTGAGAAGAGAGTGATGCTGCCTGGCATATTGGCAGCATCTCCACCAGATAGCCCAGAGTACTCAAAACTTTCTGCCTTTCTGTTTCTGATTTTAATGGTTATCCTGAAAGGGGGAGGGGAGATCCTATGATTGATCTCAAAGCAGGATAAATAAGGAAAGATAGGGGCGAAGGTGATGCAAATACAGATGATGTGGGGAGTGATGAACAGAGAATTCAGAACATCCAGAAGAGACCAAACCAAAACAATGAGCAGCCACTTCCCTGTAGCCAGGTGGTACATCTCCACTCCCTTACCAGTGCTGTCTGTGGGCTTTTCTATCTAGTTGGCATTGATTGTGGCTCAGCATCGGGATCGCTCCAATGCCTTGTCTGGTATCAAGATGGCAGCACTAGAGGAGGGTTTGAAAAAGATATCTTTAGCTGCAAGGAAGAAGAAAGGTGAGTGTGTTTATATTGGTGTTTTAATAATATCCATGTTTCTGTCCTCTGGGTAAAGCAGACTTAGTGTACATGTGTATAGTAAACCCCACTCATCATTCATGGTAGAGTTGAACCCTGGGACCAGGGAACTCACCTGACATAATGCCAACAAGCTTTCATGTTTATTATCTCATATAAGCCTCAGAGCAACCCTTCAAAATACTTTTATCCCCATATTACAGAGGAGAAGACTGAGGCACAGAGATCCAGTGAGTACTTAGGGTCACATATCAAGTTAGTGACAAAGCTGGAATTAGAATCCTAGGCTCCTGATTTTAGCCTAGTTTTTTTTCCCCTCCATTGCAGACCCCTGCCTAGTAATTTTTCCACATTGAAAAAAATCTAGAAACTTTAAGCCACTCTGCCCCCATTTCATGAAATGAAGCCCTAAGTGAGGTGGTGGGACAAGTTTTCTGTAACTTATTTGCAGGTTCTGGGAGTATTAGGTTCATCTTAGTATTGTTTTGACTACCAAAAAAGTGTATGATAGAATGACGGTAATGCAGATATTAAGCCTGATGGCAAATCTTTGAAGCAAACTCTTGAACTAATTAAATCTGGCTTCTGTGGATGCATCTCTCACAGTTGGTTGAGTTGATTGACTCATAAGGAAATCACTGTGTATCTTAGTTAACATCTCTAACTTTATTTCCGGTAGCACTTTGGGTTTTCAGTGCATGTAGACCTATTTCAGTCTTTCTTGGGTTCAGTAAAACATCACAATTTCCCCCATTAAAGTGCCTTCCAGAATGTTAGGGGAGTTACCTGTATGAGCAGGGTCTGTTCCTCAGAGGCATGAATGAAGCACATCGTGATCATATAAATGTCTGTCCATAGGAAGTCAGAAAATGACTCTTCCAGTGCAGTTTTTGTATCACCTCTTGCCTAGACTGCACGTCCATTAGTCAACTTCAGATGAATTGGTTTATTCAAATTTGTTTTTTTCTTTTATAGCAAGCGTCCATCTTCCACGCATCGGACATGCTACCAAAGGGTTTAACTGGTATGGTACAGAGCGCCTTATACGGAAACATTTAGCGGCAAAAGGTGTCTCAACTTATGTGTATCCTTTCAGTTGGTCATTATGAATACTTGTTCTCCAGGGATGAAAACAGTGTCATCTGATTGGCAAACATAATGCAAATTATTTCTATTGAGACAGATGATATAGTATATGCATATTTGCTAAAAAGTCAGTTAATGAAAATTATATATTGTGTCAGTATCTAAACAATGCCCTACAAATTAAAATGGAATTTTCAGTGCTCTACAGAATGAGCCATTTGTGGTCCATCTGTAGCCCTCATTCCTGCTGAGTGTTTCACTGATTTCCAGCAGCTGAGCTGGTCACTCAGAAATTGCAGTAGTCAGGGTAGAAAATTCTGCATTTGAAGGTGGTGTGGTTATACCAGAATTATCTCCTCCTCATTCTTCAGAGAGGGAAACCAAAAAGCATCTTCTGACCTGGAAATATGTAGGTGGTGTCAGTCCACTCAGGCGCCCCTTGGGCAATGGTGGGGTGGGAGACATGAGGTTCAGTGGATGGGGTCTTAAACCAGCCTTCGTGATCTAGGACTTCAGTGCTTTGGACAAACGTTACGTTTACATAACGTAAAGATGGCAGGGCGAGTTTTATATTTGGGGAAAAAATCTGACTTATCTGGCTATGTTTAAAAGTGAAAGGATTAAGACAGCTGATGTTCATGTCTCCTGAACTGTTGTTCATTCATTCGTGTCCAACTCTGTGTGATCCCATTTGGGGTTTTCTTGGCAAGGATACTTCAAGTGGTTTGCCATTTTTCTATTCCAGTTCATTTTACAGATGAGAAAGATGAGGCAAGCAGGGTTAAGTGATTTACCCAGGGCCATACACTTTGGTTGGTGGGCCATATTCACTTTCCTCAGTCCAGTGTTAAGAAGGAGCAGAGAGTTCTCTCCAACTACCATTGTATAGGTAGAAGTGAGATTTGATCCAATTATTACATAGATTCAGTGTACACATCCTTTTACTCAGTATAGTTAAACCACTAGAGTACTTAGCAAAGAGATTCATGTACCTTTCAGCTCATTATGCAAAATTATTTCAGTGCACAAGATGTACTTCAGAGCCCTGAGTACTTTCTTCACAAGAGATCACAACTTCTCCATAACTTGGGAAATAGATTTTAGAAGTTGCCACTGCCAAAAACTTAGTCCCCTTTCAGCCAGTCTTCTGATGAGCTTTTCTGAGCTTGGGTTTGTCCTCAGGTAGCAGACATACAGTCTGTCATTGGACACTTGCTAGAACTTGTAGTATTTTTGCAAATGGTAGAAGAACCCATGGTTACCAGCATGCCACAATGAGGCATCAGAATGCAATTTAATACATAATAGTAATAATAAGTACTGATAGTAGATGCCAACAATAATCCTAAATTAAATTAAAAAGAGACTTAAAAAGGAGTCAACATTTTGGAGAAGGTTCCAGAATTTCATACCTAAAACACTGGTTTTATTATATTCTTATGTTACATTCTGTAGCATTTCTTCCTTAATTACCCTTATCAGATATTACTTTCCTAGGAATAAACCCCTTTCTACTTATTCACAACCATCAGCATCGTCCACAAAGCCTATAGTGCCGTGACACTTGCCTGGGCCCCCAGATCTCTTTCTGAAAACAACAGTAAGACAAGCCATGACCTGTCTGGAGCTGCTGAAGAAATATTTCCAGAAGAAAAGCAAAATTATGAAATGTTTTATTTTCTGAATTCTAAATTGTTTCCATTCTGGCTTGGTTTTTGTAACATAGTTCACAACCTGTTAGGGGTAACCATGTTGGCAATTTCCTAGGGGTCCATATTCAACACTTCATTTCCATAAGTATTTGCATACAGTAATAATTTTGCTAATTTAAAGTTGCCCTTGTTTTTTTCCAATCCTTTCAGGCTATTTTCCCATCAATGGCTGTAATTTCCTCAAAAAGACAAAAAGAGAGAAAGAAGTTGTAGGAGAGGGGAGAGACATTTAGAGTGCCATTTTCATGGCTTCCTCTGCTTCTGTCTAGAGCATTGTGCTTAGGTGATGCTGGCACAGTTCTCTTCTTGATCACCTTTACTTTTGCAGTTATTTCTGCCTATGCAACAATCACCAGACATCCCCTGAGTGATCGGGTATGTGTTGATATGATCCACATTCACTGTATGATTTTGTAAACAATGAGATAGCCACAACAGCTAATGTGAATCAGAGTTCCCCTAAAAGAAGCAGACAGACCAAGGAATGTGATGTTCCTGCATTGTTCTGTCCTGGTCAGGCCACATCTGGAGTCTCATATTCTGTTCTGGGCCCTGCACTTTAGGAGAGACCTTAATGAACTAGAAGAAGAGTGAGACCAGGATGATGAAATCACTGGAGACCATCTCAGAAGTGGGTCATTTGGAGGAGGGGGGGATGTCTGCTCTAGAGAAGAGGCTTCCAACTTGATTGACCTGACCCTAGAGGATAGAACTAGGGGCAGTAGTTGGAAGTCACAGAAAAACAGATGAGACTTGATGTAAAACAAACCCTCCCAGAATGAATGGGCTGCCTCAGTAAGTCATGAAATTCCCTGTCATCGGACATCTTTAAGCAGAAGCTCCTTGACTACTTCCAAAGGATGTTGTAGTAGAGACATTCCTGTTTAGGTAGGAGTTGGACTAAATGGTCTCTGGGGGCTCTTCAAAATATGAGATTCTGTGAAAAACTGCGAAATCTGAGAAAAGAGATTTTGCCAGAGGTACAGCAACATAAGTAAAGAAGCAAGAATATGAGATGAGGTTGGCCTCTTTGAGGTTTGCCAAGGGTCCAGAGAATTTTGCATGGCCTTAGTAGCCAGAGGGATGATAGCAGTAGAGTGGAATATATGTATTCCAACCTAAATATTGAAGGATTTCCCAGGAGAATTTCAATAGCAGAGATGGTGGTGCTGGTGGAGTGAAATAAAGGTATAGTAGTGAGTGCTGATGAATAAAATGTCTGGCCTAAGGGATCTTTTTTCTGTGCTGGCCTGGCACAGTTGTGGGCCTGGTCAAAGGAACTGGAAATATATTGATTAGCCCTAGGCATGTTAGTAAGTCTCATAAAAGAACAGTGAAATGAACTTTAAGGAAGAAATCAGCAACCAAAGATGAGTCCAGGAGATAGTAGCAACTTATCCAAGAAGAAGCAGCTTGCCAACAGCTCTGAGGAGAAACAGGAGGTAGAGAGGGATGACTGAGGGAAGAAGATGGAGCCAGGAATAGGGATCCCGACAGGATGCAGCCTTGGTAGTGAGAGGGGGTTAGTATCTCTGTGTATGGAGAGGAGGATGGCATTTTTCCTCTATCTCAAATGAGATAATATTTGTAAAGGGCTTAGCACGGTGCCTGGAACACAATAAATTTATTCCCATCCCTCCTGGTCTGTTGGTAGGGAATATGCTAGATGAGGAGCTTAAGTCCCATTTGCATAACTCATATAACACCTCCCATCGAACCTGCGATAGGTTTGTTAGAGCCTGAGTCACATGATAGGCTAAAGCCTTTGTCACTTACCTGAAAGTAGATGCCTTCCCCTCAACCCATCTCAGGACTGGGATTTCAGGGTTCCTTTCCCTCTCTCCATTCCTCCACTTCCCTGGAAGCTACTGCAATTCTGTCCTGAGTGACTGCCCTCCATTATCACTGAACCAGGACCAGAGGCGGAGTCGTAGCTAGTGAGAATGGCCTCTAAGGGATTGAGTTTGAATATGTCCTCCCTATCTGCCCCCATTTCCACCAACCTTCTGCCCTGAAGTCCACTACTACTATACTTTGAGTCATGGCAGCAGTTCTCCTGTTATGACTGAGCCTGAACTTGAAGCTCTCTCATACTTCACCAAGCCATGTAGGATGTACAACAATGACTTGGTCTTCCATAACCATGGAGCACCCAAGCCACCCAGGGGTGGGGAACCTGCAACCTTCAGGCCAAATGTGGCCCTCTGAGTCCTCAAGTGCAGACCTTTGAATCCAAACTGCACAGAACAAATCCTTTTATTAAGGATTATTATATTATATTTATAGATTTATATAAGGATTATTATATTATTATATAACCCCTTAATAAAAGGATTTGTTCTGACATTTGGATTCAATCAAAGGTGCACACTTGAGGATCTAACAGGCCACATGTGGCCTCGAGGCCACAGGTTCCCCACCCCTGCCCCAGAACTTCCACCATCAGGACCAGAGTCTCAGACACCAGGTCTTCCCTTTTTTTTGGAACCTGTCCTGAATGCCGGGCCTCCAACACCCGACTTCCTGTCATTAGGACTTCATTTGGCCGTTGGGCCTCAGACATGTGGCCCCACAAGGAACAAAGCGCATGATCTGTATCCAGGTGTATATTCTATATAATCTTATATGGTGTGATCTCTCACTATCTTGAGATGAGTTCTGTTGAGAGGATAGGGAGAACTGTATGATCACATCCTTAGGAACTGATGAAAATGGGAGCTAATGATAGCAGTCAAAAGGGTCCTGGAGAGAGAAGAATTTAGAGGAGACCTAGGTCATGTGAGGATTATTCATTTCATTCACCTCACTCCTAACTCATAGTCAGGAGGAGGGATGAGCCTTGTCCTTGCCCCCCACTGATGCTTGTGAACTATTCACTTTTGAAGTCTATCATCCTCTCCCCATCCTTGCTTCTATGACTAACAGACCTTCAGTCTATTTTTCAGTCATGTCCTTCCTTTGTGCCACATCCCCTAATGTCAGCCTTGGGGTCTTCAATTTCATGTAGATTATCTCTAATAGTTTAAGCATGCAGTGTCTCAAAGCCAATGCCCTTTTCTATCCCTTTGTAGATGTACATCTCTATGGTCATAAAATGGACCAACACTGTCTCATAAAACTGCCTGAGCTTCAGGGTCCTTTGAAATTCCATAATGGTCACCAGCTCTGATCCTTCTGTCTCTCTTTTCTTTCACTCAAAAAAATCTGCTTTTTGCTCTCATCACTTCTGGGACCTTTTCTTCCAGTGCATCTGTCCTGTTCTAGCTTCATTTGCTTCCATTGTCTGCCACTTAAAGGATTCATTAGCCGCTCTCTAAGAATCCCTCATTATCAGGAGACTGTTGGCTGTTCCTGAGCTGATCATCCTTAACCCAAGATAACCCCCACCACCGGATTCTTCTGAAAAATCACAAAGTCCTGCTGATTTCACCTAATTAGGAATTTTTGCGGTGTCCCCTCAGCTGTGGCCTCTATGCTGCTTGGTAGTCCTTTGTTCTTCCTGACACCCCTAGCTGGTTTTCCATGATGCCTGTCCCAAACTTTTTCCTCTCTTCTTGAGCTTACTTCTGGTATAATACATTCTTTTTCTTTCTCAAGGAAGTCAAATCACTTCACATTCATTTAACCATCCTTGTGAGGCTGGAATTCTTAATCTGTTTTACAGATTGTCAAAGTGACCTGTAGGGCCAGAATGAGCCTGGGTAATAAGAGCTTTGTCCCTAGTACTGCTGAACTTGGAGGGTGCCAAAAGCCATTCAGAGGACCAAAAGCCATACCTCCCCCTAGCAGGTACGAAGGAAGTAGCTTTAAGTCTATATGGATGAGAGTGAAGGTAGGAGGGATACTCCCAACTCCTCTGACAGGTCCATATGGATGCTTGCCATAGTCAGTACTCCTGCGCAACCCCCCCCCCCCCCCCATTGTTCCTTCACCAGGATCTGGGGGAAATTGAAAATGAACATCTCTTCCCATTTGCTTGCTGCTGGCCCAACACCAGGGTTGCCTTCTAATCAAGAGGGGGATGATAGAGGATGTGGGATATTGGTAGTAGGTGATCACTAAACCTTTAAACCTCCATGTTTAGATGTATTAGGTATGTGGATAGAACACAGGGGGAGGAAGGCAGTAAAAGAAAAGAAAAAGGTAGTAGGGCAGGAAGTATGGAGTTTACTTCTACCAAGAGGTAGATTCAAGAATGTTGTTATCAACCATTTGTCATGGTGCCCTGCCCCTCTTTTTAGAAGGGAGGCTTGAACTAGGTGAGGGAGAGTACAAGATCTAAGGATTCATGGATCAAAGGTACCTTATATACCTCTTCATGTGTAATAGATAAAGGAGAAAAAAGTGGAAGAAAGGTATCTTGGTGATGTGAGATGAGGAGAAGGAGAAAAGAAATAGCTTATGGTGAATGGCCTCAATTTTTTCAGGGAAATGGGAGGCCAGGTTCTCAGCTGAGAACATTTTGTAATAGGGGTCTTGACAATTATGTCAAATGAGATAGTATATGTAAAGCACTTGGTAAATCTTGAGCACTATATACATGTCCACCATCATGATTACTATTATATCTCATTTCCCTGAGGAGCAGAGACAGAATGGGTAAAAACCAAGTAGAAAGGAAGGAAAGAAGACCTCAGGGACAGCATCCAACTGAGTGCCATGGTGGCTTGACCACTTTACATCAGAGCAGAAAGGGACATATGCTTGGCATAGAGGACATAGCCACCCATTCCGTCTAGCCTCAAAAGGGTCCCAGCCATTTTCCTTGCAGTTAGATGTCCTGGAAGAACAAGAAGAGGAGGTAGATGCCACAGAAATCATGGGGGAGCAGCGTCACCCACCATTGGTGGAAATAGAGAAAGATAGGTACCAGGTTTTCCCCCAACACTCTTTGAGACTCTAGACTGGCCTAACTCTAACACCTCCTATATAGTAAGGATAATTAGTGGGAGTTGTAAGCTATCAGATTGTCCATCGTGTGAACTCCTCTCTAGCAATAGCTTTGGTCTGGGTCTTCAGGATCACCATCTCTGCTGCTGCCCACTCACTCACTCCCCACCCCCACCCCCACCCCACAAAGTCCCTTTCATACCTATAACACCAGGCACAAATATTCTTAGCCATGGCCTTTATGGCTTAGATTGTATTGATGCTAGAACCTGAGCCCAGGCCACCATGGCACTCAGTTGCTGCTCCCTTCTACTTGGCTGTCTCTGATCTTCAGAAATAGGATATAACAGCAGCAGCCATAATGGTGGACATGTATACAGTACTCTAAGGTTTGCAAAGTGTTTATATGTATGTATATATATATATATATAAATATAATCTCATTTGATATAATTGTCAGGATCCCTACCACATAATCTTCTCAGCTGAGAACCTGACCTCTTATTTTCCTGAAAAAATTGAGGCCATTTCTCATAAGTTCTCTCTTCTTCCCTCTTCCTCATCTCATGTCACTAAGATAACTTTCTTCTACTTCTTCTTCACATTACATATGAAGAGGTAGTCCTCCTTTCTGAGGCTAACCCCTTTACGTTCACAAGTAATCCCATCCTATGCCTACTTCTCCAGCAAATTGACCCCTTTGTTATCCCCAATCTCTCACTTATCTTTAATCTCTTTGTTTATTGGCTGCTTTACTACCTCCCCCAGACTTAAAATAGCAATCACAAAACCACTAGAGCCATCCATCCCCACTAGTTATCATCCAATATCTCTGCTGCCTGTTGGGACTAATGTCCTAGAGAAGGCTGTCTATAACTGATGCCTCCATTTCCTTTCCTCTTACTCCCTTAACTCTAGCTTCCAACCTTACCACTCTACTGAAACTGCCCCTCTCCAAAGTCACTAGTGATTTCTTAGTCACCATTCTAATGACCTTTTCTCAGTCCTTATCCTTCTTGAGCACTATGCAGAATTTGACACTGTCATTCCCCCATTCTCCTCAACACTGTCTTCCCTCTAGGTTTTTGTTACACTGCTCTCCTGGTTCTCCTACCTGTCTGACTATTCCTTCTCTTTTGCAGGATCTTCATCAAGACCACACCCATTAAGCTGAGTGCTCCCCAAGGCTCTTCCTGGGCCCTTTCTTTTTTTCCCCTCTATGCTATTTCACTCAATTATCATTTCCACTCCAATGATTTCAACTGTCATCTCTGTGCAGATGATTCTTAGACTTATTTGTCCAGTACTGCTCCCTTTTGACCTCCAGTCATGAATCTGCCACTATCTATTGGACATCTTGTTCTATATGTGTAGACAAACTCAACCCAAACTAAAGTCATTATCTCTCCCCCTCAACTTCACTAATGCTGTGGAGGGTACCACCATCTTTCCAGTCATCTGGGCTCACAACCACATGTCAGCACTGACCTCTCGCTCTCTTTCACCATCCTCCTTGCCCTCCCTACCCTCCATATCCAGTCTCTTGCAAGGCTTGCTGATTTTACCTTTGTAACATCCCTTGTGTACCCCCTTCTCTCCTCTGGTACTACCATCACCCTGCTGCAGGTATGTACTGCCTACTACCTGGACTATTTATTGCAAGAGCCTGTTCCCTGCTTTTAGACTACCCATCCTCCATTCAAATGCCAAAGTGATTTTCCTATAGAGCAAATTAGATCATGTGTCTTCTCCACCCCCCCACCTCGCTAACCGTCCAGTTTGTTACATCCCACTGGCTCCCCATTACCTCCAGCATCAAATACAAAGTCCTCTGTTTGGTTTTTAAAACTCATCATAACTTGCCCCCTCCCTACTTTTCCAAGATCCTTACACTTATCTGTAATCCAGGGACTCTGGCCTCCTTATTATTCCTAGAATAAGATACATTATCTTGGAGATCCCCATGCCTGCAATGCTCTCCCTACTCATCTCTGGCTCCTGACTTCCCTGGCTTCCTTCAAGTCTCAGCTAAAGTTCTGCCTTCTGCAAGAAGCCTTTCCTGGTTCCTCCCCATGCTAGGGCCTTCCCTAAGGAATATCTCCAATGTGCCTTGTAGACAACTTGTTTTTATGTAATTATTCACATGTTGTCTCTCCCACTAGACTGTAAGGTCCTTGAGGGCAGGGCCTCTCTTTTGCTTTTCTTTGTATCCCCAGCATTTAGCACAGTGCCTGGGACATAGCATAGCTTCATAAGTACTACCTGAGGACTAGTTCCTGCAAGAAATGTGACTAATGGAAAACCTGGAATGATTCCTCTTCCTTATGCCCTTCCATTCTCTATCCTGCTCAGGGTTGGCTCTATGCTAGGCAGCTGCTCCTGAAACATGCCCTATACAGCAAGAGCTGGAAACACCGCCAACTGTGCGTGTGAATTTTAATGGCCTATTTTCATTAGCCTTGTGTGAAATCACCTGTCTTTATGTTGTTACCCAACTTAATTGTCAGTTATGATGATTAAGTGTAGCTTTCACTATGATCACTGGTAATCATTAGTATTACCTCTGTAGCTGAGGATAGGAAGAAATAAATTCGGAATAGGAAAAAATTGATGCCAAGTCAAATATTATGACAGCAGTGAACAGTGCGACATTGTGCTTATGTAAAGTACACAAAACACAAATGTTTGCTTGATCTGCCACTCTGGCTTTGAGGTGAGATGGAGTGGGGTGGGCTGATACAATGGAAGAAATAGATGGTAAGACTCAAGAGACCCAGGTTTTAGTCCCAGATTCACCACCTACTAGTCATACAATGTTGAACTTGAAGTATTGTGGTGTGATTGAAAATTCCCTGACTAATACTGGAGTGAGAGGTCCAGTATTCAAACTCCATCTCTGATACTTATTTCCCAGGCCTCAGTTTCCTCATATGTAAAATGAGATGATAGGACTAGACTAGATAGCTTTTGAGGTCCCTTCAAATTCTAAGCATATGACTCTGGGACAAGGCAATCTTGTTTTGGGGTTGAGAAGTCTGGAAACTGCCACAGCTGCCAGTGATTTAGTGCCCTGAGGCTTGCTGGCACAGCCCATGCTGGACTGCATTCTTCTCTCATATAAGTGCAACAGACCTTTCCTGTCGACCCTCTAGATCGTCTTGGGCTAGAAATTTGTTTCACTCTGTCATTTTGTGGGTTCTGCTGCTCTAGAAATTATTTAGAGTAATTTTTACAAGTATTTGGAGAGGTTTGGGGGAGAGCTCAAGTAAGTTCCTGCTTTTACTCTGCCATCTTGGCTCCACATCCCCCTTGCACCTTACTTTTGATGCCTTCTTAGAGACAAACTAACTATCCTGTTGTAAAACCCTGTGACATTCTCATTTTTCATTTAGCAGCTTCTGAATTTCCCCATCATTTTCATCAAACCATGTTTGGGATGTGTTTGTGAGTGTTCTGGCCCACATGAGTAAATGCAGTGCTGCATACCAAATCTCTGAAAGCTTCCCTCTCCTTTTCTGTTCCACTCTTGCCAAATGTGTGTTGGCTCCATTTTTCCTCCAAGTTACCAAGACCTATTCATTCTCAGAAAAACCCTCTAATCTGTTGACATGAAGTCTTCTGGATGTTGTCTTGCCTTGGGGCTGCCACTTTTGTTGAATGCGAATATTTAACTTGGGGAGGATAAATTTATGATCAGTACAGCACTCTACAACACTCTTACATCCTGTCTCTTCTCTCCTTACAATGACATAGCCTACTAAATGTCAATGTTTGATATGAGGGTGAATCCACAAAGTTTTATTGCCTTTAGGTAAATGGAAGACAGTGCTGGTGCTGAGAAGGCCATGAGAAGCATAAGTCTGCAGTAGTAAGTGACCACTGTTGCTGCTCTTTCTGATTTCATTCCTCCCAAGGACTTGCCTGCCATGTTTGACAGTCTGGACCTACTCTGGTGTTAAAGTCACCTCAAGTTCTGAACTTATCCTCTTTTGGCATATGGATGATGAAGGTCTCCAGGTCTTCATAAAATTTTTCTTTTACCTCATCGGGGTTCATCCTGGTAGGAGCATATGCGTCGATGACAATGGCATGATACCTTCCTGCAAGTGGTAATTGCATTGTCATGAACTTGTTGACTAGATTAGTTTTGATTGCAAAACCTAAGCCTACTTCATGGTGCTTCCCCTCACTTCAGCCACTCCAAAAAAACATGTATCCAGCTTCAACTCTAGTAAGCCACCTTCATTTGCCAGTCTTCTTTCACTTGGGGCTGCTATTTGGATGTAATACTTTCGGAGTTTTCTCCAGAGCTGTTGGTCTTTCAGATCTGCTAGATTTTGCATCATCAATGCAATTCCATGTACCAATGATGAGTGGAATTATCTTCAAAAAAGTTTTTGTTCATATTTTTGAGTGTTTCAGCTGCAGTGTGGGATTCCCATCTGCTGTGCTAAACAGACCAGGGTTAGAATTGGTGAAGCAGACAATTTTTAGGGCACTTGCTCCTTCCTCATGCCAAGAGGTGAGCAGTGAAGTCCTTAAAAAAGGCTGCTCAGACACCTGGGGACTGCCAAATCCTACTGCTGCTTCAGTCCAGTGAGAAGATCCTACATACTGTGCCACATTTGTGCAGGGTTGTGACTACAGTTCCCATTGTATCCATACATACTGCTTTATCACTTACCTGTCACTACAGGATTTTGAGGTAGGTAAAAATGGTAAAACTCTATGGGTGATGTCTTTTGACTCAAGTATAAATAGGATTGAAGGGAAGCAGAGTTGTTTAAAGACAGACTTCAGCCTCATTCCCTTGTCAGAGTCATTGAAGTTCAGGGGCAAATCAGAAGTTAAGATAACTAGTGATGTCTCAGGATGCAATGGATGACCTTGGCATTGTCCATGTCCAACCAAGCTCTAAGTGCTCCACAGCGCGTGCTTCAGCTCTCTTCTTGGCCATTAGAGCAAATTGTTCTCATCTGCCCATTTCACCAGAGGAAATTTTCCTGTGTTTAGGGTATACAGGCCCCCTTAGCTCACTGAAGGATTTGAGATCCTTTAGTTACCCCTCAACCTGGTTTAGCCCCTCTGCCAACATGGTTTACTAGAGTGTGGTCACTGTACATGCTACAGCTTCTTGGAGCCACAGCTGAGAATTAAGTTTATCAGATGGACACCAAAGGTGGCAAATAGCCCTAAAAAGAGCTCAGCAGCCCTCACACCAGAGATAACTACTCTTCCTGAGCATCCCCATACCCCTAAAGTGAAGTACTATCTTTACAGAGGAGAAAGAAATAAAAAAGCAGATCTCCCCAGAAATGTTAAAGACAAATGGGGAATCTATAAACTTAAATCTCATAACTTCAAAGCAAATGAATTAAACAATCCATGAAAATGAAAAAGTGAGAGATTGTATAAGAAAATAAAGTCTTACTGTCACTAATAAGAAATACACTCACTTATATGCTGCCAAAACCAAGAACACAAAGGAAAAATTTTAAATACCCATATTAGCAGGAGACTAAATAGAAATCTAAATAATACTTTCTCAGAAAAAGAAATAAAACCATCTATAAATATGTAACTACCAAATATGTGTGTCAGGGGTGGGGGGAACCTACTAATCCAAATTCACAGAAGAATCCCATTAGACCTTTAAAGAACAATTAATACATTATTACAAAAATTGCTGTCAAGAATTGATACTATGACAGACTCTTTTAATTAGACAAACATAGTTTTATCCTTCCCTAAAACAGGAAGGATAAAGCACAGGAGAACTGTAGATCAATATCATCAATGAATATTGATTGACACATTTTAAATAAAATCTTGTCACAATACATCCAAGAAGTCGTAGTTATGTCCAAGTTGGATTTATTCAAAGAACCTAAGGATGTTCCAGCAATGGAATGTTGATGGTATCAACAGAATAAATGATATCTATTAAAAAACAAAAAAAGATCCGAAACCTCATGATTATATCAATGGATGCAGAAAACTCTGACAAAGTACAATACTCATTTATGCTAAAAACTCTACAAAATATAACACAGAAACTACTTTTAAAAAATATTAAAAGTGTCTACCTAAGATCAAAGGTAAGCTTAAATAATATGCAAGGAAGGTACTTCAGAAACCTTCCCCAATAAATACAGGCATAAAGTAATCACCTCATTATTACTTGATATAGTTTTAGAAATGCTAGCAATAGCAGTAAGACAAGAGAAGGAAATTTAAGGCATAAAGATAGATAAAGAAAAGATAAAACTATCCCTATTTGTTGATGATATGATGAAAATACTAGGTAATCAACAAACATGCTAAATGAGACAATTAACAGCTTCCGCAAAGTTGCAGGCTACAAAATAAACCTGAAAAAAATCAACATTACTTAGTAATAGTACATAGTAATAAAATTCAAGAGTCAGTATAGAAAGAAAAATATCATTCGAAATAATTACAAAATACATAAAATACTTGGGGATCAATTTACCAAAGAACATAAAAAACTTGTATAGATTCAATTACAAAGTATTCTTTTAAAAAAAAAGAACAATTTAAATAACTGTAGGAATAGTCGATACTCATGGCTGTGCAAAACCAATATTATAAAAATTACAATATAGTTTAAGTTTCAGTTTTGATGCTAAACCAAATTGTTAACCTGAAAACTTGAAAAATAATAACTTGAAAAAATAATTTCAAAAATTAATTTCAAAAAATGCAAGTTCTGTAATATCGAAAGTAGTAATTTTTCAAAAAACAGGGGTGAAGTGAGAATAATACTTCCAGATTTCAAACTATATGATAAAGTAGCAACCATCAAACTAATTAGTACTGGTTTAAAAATTGAGAAATTTCTCCTCCCCACCCCTATTCTCTAACTCTTCTTCCTCAAATCAGAGTTAGTTTATTGGTATGTAATGATTAAGAAATAGCAAAACCGCATTTCTGACAAAGATAACACAAATAGACCATATGCAATTTTCATATAGGTTTTAAACAGTTCTTTGATTCAGGGTTTCCCAGATAAAAGCTTCAAAGTCCTTAAAAACAGTCATATACTGGATAACTGCTTTTCCATCAGTAAGTACTTACACTTCGAAAGAACTGCTTTGACTCAGGTTCACTCAGAACTTCTGCCACTTTTCATACACTCTTATCTGAAGGGATGCTTTTCGCTAGGGTCCTTTTATAATTGTCTGTATTTCTCCTTGAGCTACTTTTCTCTGGGTTTTTTTCACAACCATGTTTTCATGTTGCCCTTTTCAGTAAATAAAACATCCATGTAGAAAGGGGCAATACCTTACAAATAAATGAACTCAAATAACTTATTAGTAACAATAGAAAATGTAACAGTCTTTACCCTCAAGAAGATTGTCTTGCCTTGTGGCTTTTCCTACTCCCATTCATCTTTTATTCAATGGACAAAATTATTTTCTTAAAGCATAGATTTAATCATGTTACTCCCTCTTCTCTAATCAATAAACTCTAATGGTTCTCTATTACCTCTAAGATAAAAAATAGGCAATAAATTACATACCTTTTTACGTTATCTTTCTCTCCCATTAGAATGTAAGTTTCCTGAGGAAGCTCTTTGTTTTGTTTCATTTTGGTCTCCTGTGCCAGGTATGTAGTAAGCACTTAATAAGTACTTGTCAGTTAATTAAATGATGGATTGAATGTGAAATGTAATTGCTTTAAAGTCTATATGGGATGAAATCAGTGCTGTGCTGTACCTGATCTGTTCATAGTATCCTTGAGCAGCTTCTCTCCCCCACATCTGTGGAGACCTAGTCATTAGTTGTATTTGAGTCATATTCTGAAATTTCCCAGAGGTGATTCCAAGTAAGGGAAATATAAACCCAAGAGCTATAATTTTTGGAGTGAATTCCCAAATTGAACTCTATCCATGTAAGCCCAGAACCTGGGAGTACTAGACTCTAGTCCAAAGGTGATACTTACATTCAGAAATAAGGTCATAGCAAGTGAGGGGCAGAGGTAAGATCAAAATGCCCAACTCCTGACTTGTCAGTCAGCTATATAACTCTATCTCTCATCCAGGAAAAATAAAATGATGGCAGCTGGGTGGTGCAGTGGACAGAGCACTGGGCCTGGGGTCAGGAAGGTCTGACTCAAATCTGCATCAGATACTAATTGTGTGACCTGAGCAAGTCATTTAATCTCGTTTCCCTCAGTTTCCTTATTTGTAAAATGAGCTGGAGAAGGAAATGGCAAACTCCTCCAGTATCTTCACGAAAAAGGGGTCGTGAAGAATCAGACATGACTGAAACAACTGAACAACAACAAGACTTAGAAGTAAAGAAGAAAGTCATTGGTTTGAATTAGCTAGTATCATACCAGATATGACTCAACTAGGTGGTGTGGTAGATAGAATGCTGGACCTAAAGTCAGGAAAACCTGGATTCAAATCTAGCTTCAGATACTTATGAGCTGTGTGACCTTGGGCAAGTAACTTAATCTCTGTCTGCTTCAATTTCCTCATCTGTAAAACAGGGATAATAATAGCACATACCTTCTAGGGTTGAGGTCCTATTTGAAAAGGGCTTTGAAAAACCTTTAAAAGTACAATTTAAATCCTAGTTATTATTATTAATAAACTTAACACACTTTCATTCTGTAGTGTGTTAGAGTTCCCAAAGATCTTTCTTCACTAGACCCTTTAGTTTCGATAATATAAGTGGCATCCCTCTGTAGTGCCTAGAATAGTGCCTGGCACATCATAGTTGATAAATAATACTTCTTGACTGATTGGAAGTTACACCGTTAATAAACAACAGAGCTGAGACTCCAACTCAGCTCTCCTGACTCCAAGGCCAGTGTTCCTTCCGATGTACTTATATCTAACCACAGGCATGCAGCATAACGTACATCATGGTGAGGATGATTCACTGCTAAGATGGGCAATTCTGAAAGGAAGCAATTGAGTTATCCTGGTTGTGCCTTTTTTTTTTAAACGTGGCCATTCCCATGCATACATACATATTCATCATTTTTATGAACAGAAAATCAACTCCCAAAAGGCAGCTGTTTTTTAAATGAATGGCAAGCCTTTGCAAAGGAATCCCACAGACTGTTCTTCTCACTTGAGTGAATGTGCTCTGACATCAGTGCATACCAGGCATTTGCTTTTTTCTTTTCCTGATTTGGTTTTATTATTAATCTATTCATTATGTTTATTGACTATGTCCATTATTTGGGAACCTCAGTACATATTTATAAAGGCAATAAAAAGAGACAGCCTCTCTCATCATGGCTGACAGTCTAGTGAACATCTAAGAAAGAGGGGAGTCATTCTCTTCCTGTTACTTTCTTTGACTGGGTTTACCTGGGGCTGCCACATTGGCCATTTTGACTAAATCAACAAGTTAATTTGACCAGGAAATATAATCTAAGCAGTCAGTTGGACAGAGTTCCATGATATTCCTCCATCCCAACTCCATTCTTTTTTAACACATACATAAACATACATACATTTATGTGTGTGTATATATAGGTTTATATATGTCTGTATACACACTTACACATATATATGTATGTATGTATATGTATATATATATATGTCTAATATACACACACAATTTAGCAGATAAAGAACCCTAAGTTTTAGTCCTTTCTCTCCACCACTCAATCAATCAATAAGCATTTACTAAGTGCCTACTATGGGCAAGGAATTGTGGTAGACACAGGAGATATAAGTACATAGAAAGAAACAATCTCTTCTTGTAAGAGGCTTACATAGGGTAGACAGCAACTATGTATATAAAGGTATATGGTATAAATACAAGTCGATGCAATAGATAGAGATAGGGATTATGTGTTGCCCACTGTGTATATCCAGACTGGATCATCCTAAAGGAAAGGGGGTTGGAATCTAGCTAGGGTCAGTACTGTCCCACCAAAAGCAATTTGAGGCAAGTACCAGTGTAGGTGAAAAGTAAATTCCTCAATATGTAGGGAGGCTGAGACAGCTTTGTGATACAACTCAAGTGTATAATCATCATCAAGGCGGGGAGGAATCAGCAATTGAGTGGTAGAAAATATAAGAGGAAAAGGGCTAAAATCACCAACAATTTCAAAAAGAAGAAAATATACTTTAAAAACTAGAGCACAACCAGATAAACCAACAGAGAAGCTACTGAAATTACAAAGATGAGTACTAAAAAATTTGAAAGATGACAAACTTCTCTAAATAAATATTGTAAGAAAAAAAGTGAATTGAACCAATACCTACTGAAACTCAAGAGAGCATGAAAATGGAACAGGATGATCCAGAATTCTTCAAAAGAAAAATGATCATCTTTTTTTAAAAAAATAGTATATTATTTTTCCAATTACATGCAAAGACAATTTTAACATTCATTTAAAAAAATTTGAGTTCCATTTTCTCCCACCATTTCTGTTCCCCTCCCTAAAATGGTTATATATGTGGAATCATGTAAAACATATTTTCATATAAGTCATGTGAAAGAAGAAACAGGGCAAAAGGGGAAAACTATGAAAAAAATGAAGTGAAAATAGTATGCTTTGATCTGCATGCAGTCTCCATCAATTCTTTCTCTGGATGTCAATAACATTTTTCATTATGAGTCTTTTGGACGTGTCTTGGATCATTTTATTGCTGAGTAAAGCTGTGATCATTTCAAAATGTTGTTATTATTGTGTATAATATTCTCCTGGTTCTGCTCATTTCATTTTGCATCAGTTCATGTAAATCTTTCCAGGTTTTTCTGAAATCTGCCTGCTCCTCGTTTCTTATACATCACAATAGTGTTCCATTATATTCATACACCACAACTTGTTCAGTCATTCACCAGATGATGGATATCCTCTCAATGAAAAATGGTCATCTTAAAAGAAAATATTTGAAGAAAACAAAATGTCAGACTTCATGGCCTATGTAGCAGAAATAATTAGAAAAAGAGGAAAAATCTTGATTCTCTGAGTCTTTCTAAAGAAGTGAAAAGAGAGAATAAGAGATTGGGAATACAAATATGTAGATGTGAAGGGCTATCTGGAAGAACAGAAACAAGGCAGAACAAATGATCTCCACATAGGCAAAAGTCATTGATCTCAGAGACAAGATGGAAAGAGACAAGTCAAGAATCATAGAATGCGAGAAAAATATGACAAAATGCAAAACAATGAACATGACTGTACAGAGGATAATGCAAGGAAATTGCTCAGAATTTCTAAATATAGAAAACAAAGCACCAATCAAATAATGCACAGATTGTCTCCAAAAAACAAACAACTTTATGTTTCAAACTCCAATATTCAATCCATTGATTATATTGAGCAATTCTAATGACAAATGGTAAATTCTGCAAGCAGCCAAGAAAAAAGACTTTCAACTATAAAGAAATAACACAAGATTATTTTGTAGCTACTAAAAGTCACAGAAGGGAATGATATATTATACAATGAAAGAAAGGAGAGAAGAACTCAAGATGTGGTATAATGCCAAATGACATGCCCTACAAACCTGAGCCTAACCATCAGTAAAAAAGGATGGAGATTCAAAAACAAGATGTATTTGAATCATTCCTGAAAAACAAAACATCAAACCAAAGAACAGATACAAGCACATAAATAAAAAATTTAGTAAGTGCCTACTATGTGCTAAGCATTGTGCTAAGTGCAGGGAGATGTAAATTCAAGCAAGCAGGATGATTTCTTCCCTCAAGAGTTTCCATTTGAATTGAGGAAAATAATACATAAATGGGAGCTAGAAAGTGCATAAGAGGACGCACCTGAAGCATGGAGATGGCTATGAAGAGTCATGGATATCTACTTCTAAGTCAAATTAGGTGAAACTTCACCTATCAGAGCCAGGGAAGACAAGGGGAAGAGGACAAGTCTCCAGTTGGGAGACAAAAGATGAGGATGACAACTAAAATACAGATAGCACAATAAGGAGATATCTGAGTAGTTAAATACATGGTAGTTTGGGGGATCACTCACTAGTTATGTGATCTTGCGTATGTAATTTCAACACTTTGGAACTCTATTTTTTCATCAGTACAATGAGGAGCTATGTGATCTTAAAGTATTCTATAGCTTCAACATGATTTGATTTTTCTATTTTTTAAAATAAAAATTTAATTGACCAAATTGATTGTTTTGTTACCTATGGCCCAAGGAGGCCTCTGCCCACAAAGGGTTCCAGTTCACAAAGACTAAGTTCAATCCTAGGGGGAACAGACTCTAAAGACCAGGTTTGTTTGTTTCTCTTCTCCCCCACCCCAACTCTCTGGCTCATTAATCCTCAACCTGGAAGAGGACTCTAAGGAAAATCTCTTAATCAAAGCCTGTGTATGGCTCACATCTAGCATCCACCCTGGATTAACAGAATCTCTTCTAGAAAGGTACTTGCTGTACAAATGTCAAGAAGAGTACAACTATTTAGTTCTTCCAATACAAAAGAAATGCCTAAAACACAAAAGACTCACAAGCACACATTTAAAAACACTTAAAATATGAAGTAGAACTCTATTGTCCTATTTATACTGTTCAAAGAGACAATTTTATAAGAATGCTTAACAGATGTTTCACCTTCACTTTGGACCTGCATTGCCCCCACAAGTCACAAATGTGGATCTCCTGGTAAGTCAGGTCATGACTTGGGCTATCTTAATCCCTTTAAAGATCCTCTGGTGGTGCACATTTTCTCCTAGAAGCCATTGAGATTGCTCTACAAGATAACCATAAACAACCAAAGAACAATAACTGAAAATGTTGAAAAATTATAAAGAAGATTGATTACAAAGAATCAATCATCATTTTGCAGAGGTGGGAGGTCCACAAGTGTACATTGTGTAGATTTTCAGGCTTCTTTTAATGTGTTGATTGGTTGATGATTTTTTTTTCTCTTTTTTTTTCTTTAAAAATGTTCTTTCTCGTAAAGGATGACTCTGATAGGAGTAGGAATCCTGGGTAAAATTATGGTGTAAAAAAGTAAAAGATCAATAAAAAGGTTTCTTTTTTTCCCCTTAAAATGCTATTTTGGAAATCCTAGGTCTTACTAAGCATCTAATTGTAGATCTTTCATTTGTAAGACTATTAACAAAATTGGAAACATCCATTTTTAAAAAATATTTATTTATTTATTTTTGGTTTTTAACATTCATTTCCATAAGATTTTGAGTTCCAGATTTTCTCCCCATCTTTCCCCTCCCCCACTCCAAGACACTGTGCATTCTGATTACTCCTTCCCCCAATCTGCCCTCCCTTCTATCACACCCCTCCCTTCCCTTACCTCCATTTGCTCTCTTTTCTTGTTGGGCAAGATAGATTTCTATACCCCATTACCTGTATTTATTTTCTCCCAGTTGCATGCAAAAACAATTCTCAACATTTGTTCCTTAAATTTTGAGTTCCAACTTCTGTCCCTTCCTCCCTCCCCACCCATCCCCAATGAGAAGGCAATCTATTCAGTATAGGCTATATGTGTGTAATTTTGCAAAACACTTCCATAATAGTCATATTGTGAAAGACTAACTATATTTCCCTCCATCTTATTCTGACCCCCACTTATTCTGTTCTCTCTTTTGACCTTGTCTCTCCCCTAAAGTGTTTACTTCTAAATACTCCTCCTTCTATTAGCCCTTCTTTCTATCATTCCCCCCACACCACACTTATCCTTATCTCCCCTACATTCCTGTAGTGTAAGACAGATTTTCATAACAAATTGAGTGCCCATGTTATTCCCTCCTTAAGTCAAATGTCATGAGAGTAAGCTTCACTTTTTCCCTCTCCCCTCCCCTCTTTCCCCTCTATTGAAAAAGCTTTTTCTTACTTCTTTTATGACAGATAATCTGCCCCATTCCATTTCTCCCTTTCTCTTCCCAATATATTCCTCTCTCACCCCTTAATTTTATTTTTTAGATATCATCCCTTCCTATTTAACTCACTTGTGCCCTCTGTCTATATGTATATGATCCCTTCAACTACCCAAATATTGAGAAAAGTCTCAAGAGTTACCAATATTATCTTTTCATGTAGTAATATTCAACTTTAGTAAGCCCCTTATGATTTCTCTTTCCTGTTTACCTTTTCATGCTTCTCTTGATTCTTGTGTTTGAAAGTAAAATTTTCTATTCAGCTCTGGTTTTTCATCAAGAATGTTTGAAAGTCCTCGATTTCATTGAGTGACCATTTTTTTTTCTTGAAGTATTATGCTTAGTTTTGCTGGGTAGGTGATTCTTGGTTTTAATCCTAGTTCCTTTGGCTTCTGGAATATCATATTCCAAGACCTTTGATCCCTTAATGTAGAAGCTGCTAGATCTTGTGTTATACTGATTTGTATATCCACAGTACTCAAAATGTTTGTTTCTGACTGCTTGCAATATTTTCTCCTTGGCCTAGGAACTCTGAAATTTAGCTACAATATTCCTAGGAGTTTATCTTTTCAGATCTCTTTCAGGAGGTGATTGGTGGATTTTTTCAATGTTTATTTTACCCTCTGGTTCTAGAATATCAGGGCAGTTTTCCTTGATAACTTCATAAAAGATGATAGCTAGGCTCTTTTTTTTGATCATGGCTTTCAGGTAGTCCCATAATTTTTAAATTGTCTCTCTGGGATCTATTTTCCAGGTCAGTTGTTTTTTTCAGTGAGACATTTCACATTGTCTTCTATTTTTTCATTCTTTTGGTTTTATTTTGTAATTTCTTGGTTTCTCATAAAGTCATTAGCTTCCATCTGCTCCATTCTAATTTTTTTAATATAATCATTTTATTTATTTTTAATGTTCTACAATCACTACCATAAAACTTAGACTTTTTACCCCCTACCTACCCTCCACAACCCCTCTCCCTCCCCAAGACAACATACAATTTTGTATAGGATCTACACATACATTCCTATTGAATACATTTTCAATATAGTCATGCTGTGTAGAAAAACTAATATAAATGGGAGAAATCATATAACAAACCAAAACATAATACACAAACACACACACACACACACAAAATGAACTGCTACATTCTGTGATTGAATTCCATAGTTCTTTCTCTGAATGTGGAAGGCATTTTGCCTTAGAAGACCATTGGGAATTTTTTTTTTATGTCCTTGCATTGCTATGAAGATCCAAGTCTACCAGAAAAAACTCTCACACACTGTGGTCGTTGCTATGCACAAAGTTCTCCTGGTTCTGCTCCTTTCACTCAACATCAGATCATATAAGTCTTTCCAGGCCTCTCTGAAGTCTTCTTGTTAATCATTTCTTATGGCACAATAGTATTCCATAACATTCATATACTATAATTTATTCAGCCATTCCCCCAATTGATGAGCATCCCCTTGATTTCCAGTTTTTGGCAACTACAATGAATGCTGCTATAAATATTTTTGTACATGTGGGACCCTTTCCCATTTTTATGATCTCTTGGGGATACAGTCCTAGAAGTGATATTGCTGGGTCAAAGGGTATGCACATTTTTGTAGCCCTTTGGGCATAGTTCCAAACCACTCTCAAGAATGGTTGGATGAGCTCACAGCTCCACCAACAATGTATTAGTGTTCCAACTCTCCCACATCCTCTCCAACATTTATCATTTTCCTTTTCTGTCATGTTTGCCAATCTAATAGGTGTGATGTGGTACCTCAGAGTTGTTTTGATTTGCATCTATCTAATCAAAAGTGATTTAGAGCATTTTTTTTTATTTTTATTTTATTTTATTTTTTTTTTAATGTTTAACAATCACTGCCATACAATTGCGATTTTATCCCTCCCCACCCACCCCCCACTACCTCCCTCCCTCCCCACGACTGCATACAATTCTGTATAGATTCTACATATACTTTCCTATTGAGTATATTTTCACTATAGTCATGCTATGTAGTCAGACTAAGATAAATGAAAGAATCCGTATAACAAATCAGAACATGATACACAAACAGATACACATACACAAACATGATCTGCTACATTATGTGAGTGACTTCCATATTTCTCTCTCTGAGTGTGGAAGGCATTTTGCCTTGAGGTCCACCATTGGGATTTTTTTTTTTTTCAGAAGTTCTTGTGTTATTACAAAAATCTAAGTCTACCAGAAAAAACTCTCACACACTGTGGTTGTTGCTGTGCATAAAGTTCTCCTGGTTCTGCTCCTTTCACTCAGCATCAGGTCATATAAGTCCTTCCAGGCCTCTCTGAAGTCTTCTTGTTCATCATTTCTTATGGCACAATAGTACTCCATTACATTCATATACCATAATTTATTCAGCCATTCCCCAATTGATGGACATCCCCTTGACTTCCAGTTTTTGGCAACTACATAGAGTGCTGCTATAAATATTTTTGTACATGTGGGACCCTTTCCCATTTTTATGATCTCTTGGGGATATAGTCCTAGTAGCGATATTGCTGGGTCAAAGGGTATGCACATTTTTGTAGCCCTTTGGGCATAGTTCCAAATTGGTCTCCAGAATGGTTGGATGCGCTCACAGCTCCACCAACAATGAATTAGTGTTCCAACTCTCCCACATCCTCTCCAGCATTTATCATTTTCTTGTTCTGTCATGTTTGCCAATCTTATAGGTGTGATGTGGTACCTCAGAGTTGTTTTGATTTGCATCTCTCTAACCAATAGTGATTTAGAGCATTTTTTCATATGATTATAGATAGCTTTAATTTCTTCCTCTGAAAATTGCCTGTTCATATCCTTTGACCATTTATCAATTGGGGAATGACTTGTATGATTATACATTTGGGTCAGTTCTCTATATATTCTAGAAATGAGGCCTTTATCCCCGAGCTTAGCTGTAAAAATTTTTTCCCTAATTTACTACATCCCTCCGGATTTTGGTTGCATTGGGTTTGGTTGTGCAAAAACTTCTCAGTTTAATGTACTCAAAGTTATCCATTTTGCATTTCATAATGCATTCTATCTCTCCTTTAGTAAAGAATTCTTCCCTTCTCCATAGATCTGATAAATACACTATTCCTTGCTTCTCCAGTTTATTCATGGTATCAATCTTTATACCTAAATCATGTACCCATTTGGACTTTATTCTTGTGTACGGTGTCAGGTATGGGTCTATGCCTAATTTCCGCCACACTGTTATCCAGTTTTCCCAGCAATTTTTGTCAAACAATGAGTTCTTATCCCAGAAGCTGGGGTCCTTGGGTTTATCAAACAGAAGGTTGCTATATTCCTTGCCTACTGCATCTTGAGTGCCAAGTCTATTCCACTTGTCTACCTCTCTGTTTCTTAGCCAATACCAAGTGGTTTTGATAATTGCTGCTTTATAGTACAGTTTAAGGTCTGGTAGCGCTAGGCCACCTTCCCAAGCATTTCTTTTCATTAGTCCCTTTGATATTCTGGACCTTTTGTTTTTCCAAATGAATTTTGATATTATTTTACCCAGCTCTAGAAAGTAATTGTCTGATAGTTTAATTGGTATGGCACTAAATAAGTATATTAATTTGGGTAGAATTGTCATTTTTATTATATTAGCACGGCCTACCCATGAGCAACTAATGTTTTTCCACTTACTTAAATCTGACTTTATTTGTGCAAAAAGTGTCTTGTAATTGTGTTCATATAGTCCCTGGGTTTGTTTTGGCAGGTAGACTCCTAAGTATTTTATACTGTCTACCCTAACTTTAAATGGGATTTCTCTTTCTATCTCTTGCTGTTGAACTTTGTTGCTAATATATAGGAATGCAGAGGATTTGTGTGGGTTTATTTTGTACCCTGCAACTTTGCCAAAATTGTTTATTAATTCAAGTAATTTTTTACTTGAATCTCTGGGATTCTCTAGGTAAATCATCATATCATCTGCAAAGAGTGATAACTTAGTTTCTTCTTTGGCTATTCTAATTCCTTGAATATCTTTATCTTGTCTAATTGCTACAGCTAACATTTCTAGTACCATATTGAATAATAGTGGTGATAATGGACAACCTTGTTTCACCCCTGATCTTATTGGGAATGCATCTAGCTTATCCCCATTGCATATAATGCTTGCTGAAGGTTTTAGATAGATACTGCTTATTATTTTATGGAAAGTTCCCTTTATTCCTACGTTCTCCAATGTTTTTAGTAGGAATGGATGTTGTATTTTGTCAAAAGCTTTTTCTGCATCTATTGAGATAATCATGTGGTTTTTGTTAGCTTTGTTGTTGATGTGATCGATAATGCTAATAGTTTTCCTAATATTGAACCAGCCCTGTAGTCCTGGTATGAATCCTACCTGATCATAATGTATTAATCTCGTGATAAGATGCTGTATTCGTTTTGCTAAAATCTTATTTAAAATTTTTGCATCTATATTCATTAGGGAAATTGGTCTATAATTTTCTTTCTCTGTTTTGTCTCTTCCTGGTTTGGGTATCAAAACCATATTTGTATCATAGAAAGAATTTGGGAGGACTCCTTCTTCCCCAATTTTCAAGAATAGTGTATGTAGTATTGGAATTAACTGTTCTTTAAATGTTTGATAGAATTCACTTGTGAATCCATCTGGCCCTGGAGATTTTTTCCTAGGGAGTTCATTGATGGCTTGTTCAATTTCTTTTTCTGAGATGGGGTTGTTTAAGTATTCAACTTCCTCTTCTGTTAATCTGGGCAATTTGTATTTTTTAAAATATTCATCCATCTCGTTTAGATTGTCGAATTTGTGGGCATAAAGTTGGGCAAAGTAGTTTCTAATTATTGTTTTAATTTCCTCCTCATTGGAGGTGAGTTCACCCCTTTCATTTTTAATGTTAGTAATTTGGTTTTCTTCTTTCTTTTTTTTGATCAGATTAACCAAAGGTTTATCAATTTTATTAGTTTTTTCATAAAACCAACTATTGGTTTTATTTATTAATTCAATAGTTTTCTTAATTTCAATTTTATTAATCTCTCCTTTGGTTTTCAGTATTTCTAATTTGGTATTTACTTGGGGATTTTCAATTTGTTCTTTTTCTAGCTTTTTCAACTGCAAGCCTAAGTCATTGATCTCCTCTTTCTCTATTTTATTTATGTAAGCATTCAGAGATATAAAACTTCCCCTAATAACTGCTTTTGCAGTGTCCCATAAGTTTTGGTACGTTGTCTCACTATTGTCATTCTCTTGAATGAAGTTGTTGATTGTTTCTATGATTTCTTCTTTAACCCAATCCTTCTTTAGAATTAGATTATTTAGTTTCCAATTGATTTTTGGTTTCTCTTTCCATGGCCTTTTATTACATGTAATTTTTAATGCATTATGATCTGAAAAGGATGCATTGATTATCTCTACCTTTCTGCACTGGATTGTGAGATTTTTATGTCCTAGTACATGGTCAATTTTTGTAAATGTTCCATGTACCGCTGAGAAAAAGGTATATTCCTTTCTATTCCCATTTAATTTTCTCCAAAGATCTATCATATCTACCTTATCCAGAGTTTTATTTACCTCCTTAACCTCTTTCTTGTTTATTTTAAGGTTGGATTTATCTAGTTCAGAGAGGGGGAGGTTGAGGTCCCCCACTAGTATAGTTTTGCTATCAATTTCTTCCTTCAGCTCCCCCAACCTCTCCTCTAAGAATCTGGATGCTATACCACTTGGAGCATACATGTTTAGTAATGATATTGCTTCATTGTCTATGGTGCCTTTTAGTAGGATATAGTTTCCATCCTTATCCCTTTTGATTAGATCTATTTCTGCTTTTGCTTTGTCTGAGATTAGGATTGCTACTCCTGCCTTTCTTACATGAGCTGAAGCACAATATATTCTGCTCCATCCTTTGACCTTTATCCTATGTGTATCCCCCCGTTTCAAATGTGTTTCTTGTAAGCAGCATATTGTTGGATTATGGCTTTTAATCCATTCTGCTATCCGTCTCCGTTTTATGGGAGAGTTCATCCCATTCACATTCACAGTTATGATTACAATCTGTGTATTTCCCTCCAACCTCTTTCCCACCATTTGTGCTTTTAACTCTCCCGTCTCCCTTCCCCTCCTCAATAGTATTCACTTTTCTCCCCCTCCTCCTGCAGCCTTCCCCTCCTTCTTTTAGCCCCCCTCCCTTTTAGTCCCCTTTACTCTTATTGCTTCTTTCCTCCCTTTTAGCCACCCTCCCCTTTCTTCCCCCTTCCCCTCCTACTACCTATAGAGCTAGTTAGGATTATCTGCTTAAGGTTATTGTTCCCTCCTTTGAACAAATCAGATGAGAGTACCTCTCAAACAATGCTCATCTCCCTCCCCTCCTTCCCTCTACTGTAGTTTTGTACTTCTTCCTGTGATATAATTTGCCATTTTCTGCTTCCCCCTTTCCACACCTCCTATTACATTCCCTTCTCATACTTAAATCATATTTTTGCCATGACATCATTTACTTTATGCCCGTTCCCTCTACATATATCCCTTTTATCATAATAGCTGCACAGTTCTCAAGATTAACAGGTATCATCTTCCCTTACAGGGAGGTAAACAGATTGCCCTAATTGAGTTGCAAGTTTTAGTTTTTGTTTTTTCCCCTCTGTTTACCTTTTTATGATTCTCTGGAGACCTGCATTTGAAGATCAAATTGTCTATTGAGTTCTGGTGTTTTGGTCAGGAAGCTCTGGAAATCCCTTATTTCGTTGAATGACTTTCTCCTTGCCTGAAATGTTATGCTGAACTTTGCTGGGTAGTTGATCCTCGGTTGGAGTCCCAACTCCTTTGCCTTACGGAATATTGGGTTCCAATTCTTTCGATCTTTTAATGTAGAAGCTGCAAGGTCCTGTGTGATCCTGACTGTGTGACCTTGATATTTAAATTGTTTCTTTCTGGCTGCTTGTAGTATTTTCTCCTTCACTTGATAGCTCTGGAATTTGGCAACTATATTTCTTGGGGTTTTGAGTTTGGGATCCCTTTCCGGTGGGGAACGGTGGATTCTTTTGATGACTATTTTGCCCTCTGAGTCTAGTACTTCTGGGCAGTTTTCCTTGATGATTTCCTGGAAGATATTGTCCAGACTCTTTTCTTCATCATGGGTTTCTGGCAGGCCAATAATTCTTAGATTTTCTCTCCTGGATCTATTTTCCAGGTCAGTTGTTTTTCCAATTAAATATTTTAGATTTTCTTCTATCTTTTCATTCTTTAGATTTTGTTTGACTGATTCTTGTTGCCTCATTGAGTCATTAGTTTCTACTTGCCCAATTCTAATCTTGATCGTATTGTTTTCTTCAGTTAGCTTTCGCATCTCCTTTTCCATCTGGCCAATTTTTCCCTCTAAGGAGCTATTTTCTCCATTTAATTTTTGTACTTCTTTTTCCATTCGACCAATTTTCCCAGTTAGGTTTTGGGTTTCCTTTTCCATCTGATCAATTTTCCCTATTAGGTTTTGAGTTTCCTTTTCCGTTTGATTAACTCTTCCTTTTAGGGAATTATTCTCTCCAGTTAATTTTTGAACTTCCTTTTCCATTTCTTCAATTTTCTTTTTCAGATTGATGTTCTCATCAGTGAATTCTTTTTTTATGGTTTTAAAATCATTGGCCAGTTTTTCTTTTATATCCTTCTTCAGACGTTCCAGGTAATCTAGTTGTGCTTGCGAGAAATTCATAGTCCCATCTGAGGTTTCAGATGGAAGTACAGTCTCAGCTCTGACCTCTTTGGTGTTTGTGTTTTGGTCCTTATCCCCATAGAAAGATTCTATGGTTTTTTCACTTTTCGTCTGCTTTTTCCGATTCATGATGTTGGCTGAGTGTTGTAGCTTTTGGTTCTTTCAGTTAGAAGATACAGATCTTTTAAGTTGAGTTGATGTTTGTCTGGGCTAAAAGCAGGCTTTTTTTGTTGTTGTTGTTGTTGTTGTTGTTGTTGTTTCCCAGATCAACCCTGGGGTTAGCTTGATAGGTGTGTGCGAGGGGTGGTCTGGTCTCAGGATATCTCCTCAGCTGGCCTGAGGCAAAGGCAAGGTCCGGGGATGGTGATCCCAGCTTCCCTATTGTCTTCCCTTTTCCCCTGGAGGGCTGGGGCACGCCTAGAGGCTAATGCGTGTTCCCGCCCCTCCTGGGGCTCGTCTCCCGGGCTGAGGCTTGCTTGGGTCTCAGTGCGAATTTTTCTCTGCCCTGGGTCGTCTGTCCCTCCAGATAGCCTCCGCCACGGTAGGAAGAATCCCCCTTTGCCACCTCTCCAGCCTCTGGTGTTATGAGACCACCCGCCCCCTTCTGCTGCTCCCACTGATCCAGGATCAATCTGGGGAAGAATTTTATGGTTCCCTCACGGTCATCGGGGGGGAGGGGAGAGCACTTACTGATCACTCCGGCATCCCAGCTCCTGGATGTTCAAGTAGTGACCCACTGAAGTCCCGTCTTTAGGCTGAAGATTTCTAAGGCTGTTGCGCTGATATCGTTGGCTCGGCCTGGCTTATCTCCTGCTCCGCTGGTCTCACCCGCCACTCTCGGGCCCCTCGGGTCGCCTCCGCCCTGCCGCGCCGACCGCGCTGCGCTGTGCGCCGGGGTCTTACCCCCGCGGAACAGATCCCTCCCGTGGACCTTCCAGTCCAGCCTGGGCTCCGAATCTGTCAAAGTCCGTCTCCCACTGGATTCTACACCTCCAAAGTCTGGTCAGACTCTCCCCCCAGATATATCCAGAGGAGTTTTTCCAGGAGCTTAGGTGAGTCGTTGCTTTCACTCCGCCATCTTGGCTCCGCCCCCGATTTAGAGCATTTTTTCATATGATTATAGATATCTTTAATTTCTTCCTCTGAAAATTGCCTGTTCATATCCTTTGACCATTTATCAATTGGGGACATTCTAATTTTTAAAGAACTATTTTCTTCAGTGAGCTTTTGAACCTCCTTTTCCATTTGGCTAATTCTGCTTTTTAAAGCATTCTTCTCCTCATTGACATTTTGGACCTCTTTTGCCCTTCAGGTTAGTCTACTTTTAAAGGTGTTATTTTCTTCAGCATTTTTTGGGTCTCTTTTAGCAAGTTATTGATTCACTTTTCATGATTTTCTTGTATCACTCTCATTTCTCTTCCCAATTTTTCCTCCACCTCTCTTACTTGATTTTCAAAATCCTTTTTGAGCTCTTCCATGGCGTGAGACCATTGCATATTTTTTGGAGGCTTTGGATGTAGAAGCCTTGACTTTTATGCCTTCCTCTGATGGTATGCATTGTTCTTCCTCATCTGAAAGGATGGAAGACAATACTTGTTCACCAAGAAAGTAACCTTCCATAGTCTTACTTTTTTCCCTTTTTTGGGCATTTTCCCAGCCAGCTACTTGACTTGTGAGTCCTTTGTCTAGTGGAGGGTATGCTCTAGGGACCTGTAAGTTCTCAGTTCCTGCAAGATGGCACAATCAAGGGAGAGGAGCTTACTCCTCTCCTGACCTGCACTCTGGTCTGGGATCAACCCCAAACTTTTCTGCCCAGGATCTGAGAGTAGGATTCTCTCTCCCAAACCTCCACCAGCTCCACCATGCCAGTGCTCCTCCAAACCTCCACCAGCTCCACCACACTAGCCAGTGTTCCTCCACACCATACAACTGCCACTCAGAACTGAGACCTAGATGGACCACTCAATTCCACCAGGTTCTTTAGGCAGAGGGCTCCAAATGTGGATGCTGCTGCCACAGTGGCTGCCACTACAGTGGTTGCTGCCACCCTGAGGCTGTGGTAGTGCTGGACCCTAGATTTCTCACTGACCTTTGAAGCTGTCTTTGGCATTTGTGGGTTGAGAAATCTGGGAACCACAGTTGCTATCTGTGATTCTGCGCCCTGAAGCCTGGTCCAGTCCTGTGTGTGCAGGGCTATGCTCCACTGTGAGCCCACTGTGATAGACTTTTCCTATCATTCCTCCAGGCTTTATTCAGCAGGAAATCTCTTCCACTTTGTCATTTTGTGGCTTCCGCTGCTCTAGAATTTGTTTAGAGTCTTTTTTTTTTTTACAGGTATTTTATGGGCTATGGGGGCAAAGTTAGAGCAGGTCCATCCTTCTATTCTGCCATCTTGGCTCCACCCTCGAAACATCCATTTTTTAGGGTTGTTATTTGATGACTTGGACTCAGAAATGCAGAACAGAAATGTCAATCAGGGACTTGGGGTCAAGTTTGTGTAGGCAAATACAGGTTCTTACCTCCATGTCATGCCCTTGCCATTACTGTCAGGGTGTAAGTAGTGGGGAAGGGAGAGAAATCCCCTCCCTTCTTTCAGAAGTTTAAGGAAGATACAATGATGGCTGTTTCCCAACAAAGAGGTCTTGTCAAAAGATATGGAAGCTGTCTCTACTCAAATCCTTATAGCTCATTCCTTGGATGGCTCTTCTTGGTTTAGTTACTAATTTTCTTTGACACAGCCCTATATCACATGGCTCAATAAGAATCCATTAGCAAGAGGTCATTACTGGAGGGTTCTGGAAAGATGGTGGAGTAGCTCGGAAAACTTTAGGTTCTCCAAATTTCCTACACACAAAAAAAGACAGAACATTTCCTAAGGACAGCAGAAATAAATACAGGGTAAAAGCGGTTGTCCTCCTAAGACAATGTGAGAAGACCCTGGGAAAGACCCAGCCTCCAGGGGCTGAGGTTTCACCTGAGTGAAGTGCAAACAACTCCAGGCCAACTCTGCATAATCAACAAACAGAAAGCCCTGGGGGCAGCTGGGTTGAGAGGCAGCCTCAGTCATAGAAACTTTAATTTTGTAGATAGTGTAGGGCCCAATGGCAGAGAAAGAGAAGACTGAAGGACCTTCCACTGTTGAGGGAGACCAAGCACAGCTGTGCTGATCAGATGGATCCCAAGCTGTGTTTTTGGGGGAAAGGAGCTAGCACATACTTGGTGAGGCAGTAGTGATGGGCAGGGACCTTGCTGGCCATGGGCACTTGCAGAAGAGCAGAATCCCTGGTTTCAGTTCCAGGGCAGAGACGACAGCTTTAGTTTGCAGACACCAGAGGGACTGAAGGGAGCAAGATCATTTGTGCGTCAGTGTGGCTAAGGGCCCTAGCTGTAGCTTAGGAGTGGAGAGGAGAGCCCAAGGTTGAGCCCCACCCAAGACAGACCTCCAAAAATAAGAGTAAGAAAAACCTGAGACTTGGGGCTACAACTTGATTATGCTAATAGCTGCTAAAAAACAAAATAAAACCAAAAAAATTAAAAATAAAAATAAGTAAGCAAGGGAGAAAGAACCTTACCATAGATGGTTACTACAGGGATAGAGAACATCTGGAATCATATTCAAAGGAAGATAATTGAGCTAAAAAAGCCACTCCTTTTTTCAATGAGAAATGTCAAATGGTTCCATGCCCAAAGAGTTTTTGGAAGAGAGAGAGCCTGAGGAAAAATTAGAAAGAAAAAAAAATAAGAGCAATCCAAGAAAATTATGAAAAGAAAGTCAACCAACTAGAAATAGAGAATCAAAAACTTAAGGAAGAAAATAATAACTGGAAAACTAGAATTGGGGAAGGGGAAGCTAATGATGTTCTAAGGTACCAAGATAACATAAAACAAAATCAAAAGAATGAAAAAAAATAGAAGAGAAAGTGGAACATCTCATCAGAAAAACAAAAGCCCAAGGAGAAATATGTAAGTATAGTTGAACTACCTGAAAATTATGATAAAAAAGAATCTTGCTAGAATGTTAGAAGAAATTATCAAGGAAAATTGCCCTGAAGTTTTATAACAAGAAGGCAAAGCAGAAATAGAAAAAAATCTACCAATCAGCACCTGAAAGAGATCCCAAGAGGAAAACTTACAGGAATATCATAGCCAAGTTTCAAAGTTCCCAAGTTAAGGAAAAAATATTGGAAGCAACAAGAAAAAAATATCATAGAACTACAATAAGGATTATACAAGACCTAGCAGCTACTATGTGGAAGTACTATAGGTCTTTCAATACTATATTCTGTAGAGCAAGGGTTAACACCAAAGGTAACATTACCCAGCAAAGTTAAGTATAAACCTGAATGGAAAAAAACAGCACATAGCAAACCAAAAGGTTTTCAAGTTTTTGTGACAAACCTCCAGAACTTGAGGGAAAATTCAACAATATGTTGCTTTCAGGAAACATTATAAAAATGAGAGATAGACACAAAGATAAAATAAAGGGCAGGAGTAGAATTCAGCATGTAAAAAAAAAGCAGGGATGGTAATAATGATCTCAGAAAAGTCAAAGTTAAAATACTTTTAATCAAAAGTAAAACATAGAGAAACTATACTGTCTACAATATTATTCAATAATGTTTTTAGACCATTTAAGATAACTAGACAGTATAAGATACTTTGCATATGCCTGCTAAAACAGACACAGGAACTTTGTGAACATAAACATAAAGCACTTTTTATACAAATAAACTCAGATCTAAATAATCAAAGTAATATTTATTGTTCATAGGTGGGTAAAACCAATATAATTTTTAAATGACAATTTTATCTAACTAATCTATTTATTCAATATCATCTCAATTAAGCTGCTAAAAAATTATTTTACTAAGTTAGAAAAAATAATCACAATGTTCATTTGGAAAAGCAAAAGGTCAGGAACTTCAAGGAAACCAGAGAAAGAAAAGATGTAAAGGAAGTAGATTCAGCAGTATCAGACGTTAATATTATAAGGGAGAGCATTGTTGAAGTGTAAAAAGGATAATTTCAATTACTTTAAATTAAAATTTTCTAATATAAATAAAATCCATGTAGCCAAGAATAAAAGGAATGCAGAAAATCGAGGAAAAACTTTCATAGACAATCCCTCAGTAGGATGTGATTGGGTTGGTTTATTGCTGTGGTGTAGGAAATGATGAGCTGGTTGATTTAGAAAAATGCAGAAAGATTTGGACTTAAGAAGGAAGATGCTGTCCACCTTCAGAGAAACAGATGACAGGTGGAAATAAGACCAGTATGGTCTTACAGATATGTGTTATGAGTGTATATGTGTATGTCTAATAGATATCTATATATATGCATATATCCAGGCTTAATTGTGACTTTCTTTAGTGTAGATGGAGGGGAAAAATAAAGTAAAAAGTGCACAGCACAGAACAAAAGAAACCAACAAAGAAGCTGAGCAGCTTTGAAAACAATGTGTAGTATTTGTTGTTTAGGTCTTCTTGAAATGAAAATGTATTGTTTTATATGGAATCCTCTCTTATGGTCTGCTGTGTACATGGCAATGTTTTGTTTTTCTTTTCTCATTTTGTATTTAAGTTTAAAATAAAAAAAATATTTAAAAAATATGAGGCCACTACCTATGCACATCTCTGTAGACTCAGAATCCATTTTCCATTCATATGTGTTTCTCTTCCTTTCCATGTTTCTATGTCTCTCTTTCTCCAAACCCAATAGAATAGAATAAGTTCCTAGAGGGCAATGACTGCTCATTGTTTTGTCTTTGTACTCCCAATGCCTTACACATTTGCTCTGTTCAGTCATGCCAGACTCTTTCTGACCCTATTTGAGGTTTTCTTGACAATTTGCCATTTTTCCTTTTCCAGCTCATTTTACAGGTAAGGCAACTGAAGCAAACAGTATTGCATGACTTGTCCAGGGTCTAGTAAAGGTCTGAGGCCAGATTTGAACTCAGGAAGATGAGTCTTCCTGACATCTGGCCTAGCATTCTATTCACTTCACCATCTAGCCTTACACATAGTAAACCCTTAATAGATGCTTATTGGGTTGATTGTATTTTTTTTTTTTTTTGGATTTTGTCTATTTTCTCTTTGCCTCTACTTCTCCTCTTTGTCTCTGTCTTTCTGACTCTCCATCTCTCTCTGTCTCTTTCTGTATTTGTTTCTTTCTCACCCTCCCTCCTTACCCCCTCCTTCCCTGTCTCTCTGTATCTTTCCTCTCTCTCTGTCTCTCTCCTCTCTGTATTTCTATCTCTCTGTGCCTCTTTCTCTCACATTCATATATGCCCTCCTCCCCCATCACACACAAATACTTTCTCTCTCTTTCTCTCTCTCTCTCTCTCTCTCTCTCTCTCTCTCTCTCTCTCTCTCTCTCTCTCTCTCTCTCTCTCTCTCTCTCTCTCTCTCTCTCACACACACACACACACACACACACACACACACACACACACACACACACCAGAAAAAATGTAATGCATGATTTCCCTTGTAACCAGCGGGAGCCTTAAAGTTAATACCATTTCTTAAAGTGAGAATGGTCCTAGCAGCAATTTCAATAGTCAGGTGTCCCACCCAAAAAAGCAAATCAAGATAAACTCTGCACATCTTCTTCCTGGGGTGCCTCATTCTGCACCTTCTGGCAGGCTGAGCTAATACCATCTAGTGCCAGCATAGTTGGATGCAACAGGTTAATGTTGGTAAGTATTTAGGCCTAAATAGCCAATTAGAATGCAGATCATCAGGAGCTTGCTTCTTGAATCAACAAGAAAATAAAATGGAAATGTGGAAATGGAGTTCATTTATTCATTCATTTCATAAGTATATATCAAACATCTATTATGTCTAAAATATTATGCTAGGTATATTGCAAATCATTGAAATGTGAGCTTACTGCTTCTTCAATCTCCCTAACCTTTAAATAACAAAAACAAAAACAAAACAAAAAACCCTTCATCTGATTCTTCTATTTCCACTATTTACTGTCCAAAGTCTTTGCTTTTGTGGCTAAACTCTGTACTCATGTAGTTTAATGACAAATGCTCCTGTCTGTCCACACTTTGTTTTCTTAAACCCTTGTAATCTGCTTTTGGCCCTCATGGCTCTGCTAAAAATGTCCTCTTGGGGGGCAGAGTCAAGATGGTGGAGTAGAAGGATGACCTGTAAGAGTTCTGCCTCCACAATCCATAAAATACCTGTAAAAAATGACTAAACAAATTCTAGAGCAGCAGAAGCCACAAAACGACAGAGTGAAAGAGATTTCCAGTCCAAGGCAGCCTAGAAGGCTGACAGGAAAGGTCTATCTCACTGGTCTCAGAGCAGAGGGCAACCCAATTGTGGCTGCCCCACATGGCCAGGACAGGACCACAGCAGACCTCAGGAGGGCAGAATCCCTGGCAGCAGCTGCAGTTCCCAGATCCCTCAACCCACAAATGCCAGAGACAGCTTCAAAGGTCAGTGAGAAAACTCTTTCACCTGGGTGAGAAGGGAGCAGGGTCCTCCTACTCTAGCCCCAGCCCCACGTGGCCCCAGGTGGTGACAGCATCCATTTTTGGAGCCATGGGCCTAAAGCCCCTGGAGGAATTGAGCTGCTGATCTGGGTCTCAGCCCTGAATGGAGGTCCTGGGGTGAGAAGGAGTGCTGGCCTAGTGGAGCTGGTGGAGGCTCTGGATAGGGAATTCTACTCATAGATCCTGAACAGAAAAGCTTGTGGTAGCTCCCAGACCAGAGCACAGGCCAGGAGAGGAATAAACTCCTCTCCCTCGACTGTGCCACCTTGGAGGAATTGAGAACTTACACATCCCCAGAGTATACTGTCCTCTTGACAAAGGACTCAAAAGTCAAATGACTAGCTGGGAAAATGCCAAAAAAAAGGGGGAAAAAACAAGACTATAGAAGGTTACTTTCTTGGTGAACAGGTATTTTCTTCCATCCCTTTGGATGAGGAAGAACAATGCATACCATTAGAGGAAGACATAAAAGTCAAGGCTTCTGCTTCCAAAATCTCCAAAATAAAAATGAAATGGTCTCAGGCTATGGAAGAACTCAAAAAGGATTTTGAAAATCATTTGAGAGAGGTGGAGGAAAAACTGGGAAGGGAAATGAGAGCAATGCAAGAAAATCATGAAAACCAAGTCAACAGCTTGCTAAAGGAGACCCCAAAAATGCTGAAGAAAATAACACTAAAAATAGAGACTCAAAGGGCAAAAGTCCAAAAAGCTAATGAGGAGAAGAATGCTTTAAAAAGCAGAATTAGGGGTGGAGCCAAGATGGCGGAGTAGAAAGATGTACATACACATAACTCCGAACCCACAACCCATAGAATATCTGTAAAAAAGAACCCCTGGCTAATTCTGGAGCAGCAGAAGCCACAGAATGGTGCAGCGTAGGAGATTTCTGTTCCAGAGACCCCTGCAAACCTCTCACAAAAGGTCCGTCATGCTGCGGATGCGGAGTCGAACCCAGCCCTGTGGTGGCCGTGTGGCACCGAGAGGAGCAGATCCGAGCAGGCTTCAGGGACAGAATCTCCAGTGGCCATGCAGGTTCCTCCACCCACAGGTGATGGGGGTTTGTGAGAGGGTCTCTTTGGCAGGTTGAGAGGGGAGTGGGGTGCCCCCATAACTCAGGCCCCCTCGGGAGGCAGCAGCAGAGGCGGGAGCAGACCAGGGTTCCCCAAGCAGGCAGGAGCCTGGATCCATTGTTGAAGGTCTCTGCATAAACCCCCTGAGGGAACTGAGCCTGTGAGGTGGCCCTGCCCCCACCTGAGCACCTGAACCTAATCTCACACTGAATAGCAGCCCTGCCCCCACCAAAAGCCCTGAGGCTGGGAAGCAGCATTTGAATCTCAGACCCCAAGGGCTGGCTGGGCGGATCTGGAGGTGAAGTGGGTGTGAAGAGGATATTCAGAAGTCAAGTCACTAGCTGGGAAAATGCCCAGAAAAGGGAAAAAAAAATAAGACTATAGAAGATTACTTTCTTGGTGAACAGGTATTCCCTCCCTTCCTTTCTGATGAGGAAGAACAATGCTTACCATCAGGCAAAGACACAGAAGTCAAGGCTTCTGTATCCCAGTCCACTCAATGGGCTCAGGCCATGGAAGAGCTCAAAAAGAATTTTGAAAATCAAGTTAGAGAGGTGGAGGAAAAACTGGGAAAAGAAATGAAAGACATGCAAGCAAAGTATGAAAAACAAATAAACACCCTGCTAAAGGAGACCAAAAAAAATGCTAAAGAAAATAACACCCTGAAAAATAGGCTGACTCAATTGGCAAAAGAGGTTCAAAAAGCCAATGAAGAGAAGAATGCTTTCAAAAGCAGAATTAGCCAGATGGAAAAGGAGGTTCAAAAGCTCACTGAAGAAAATAGTTCTTTCAAAATTAGAATGGAACAGATGGAGACTAATGACTTTATGAGAAACCAAGAAATCACAAAACAAAACCAAAAGAATGATAAAATGGAACATAATGTGAAATATCTCATTGGAAAAACAACTGACCTGGAAAATAGATCAAGGAGAAACAATTTAAAAACTATGGGACTACCTGAAAGCCATGATCAAAAAAAGAGCCTAGACATCATCTTTCATGAAATTATCAAGGAAAACTGCCCTGAGATTCTAGAACCAGAGGGCAAAATAAGTATTCAAGGAATGCACAGAACACCACCTGAAAGAGATCCAAAAAGAGAAACTCCTAGGAACATTGTGGCCAAATTCCAGAGTTCTCAGACCAAAGAGAAAATATTGCAAGCAGTTATAAAAAACAATTCGAATACTGTGGAAATACAATCAGGATAACACGAGATCTAGCAGCTTCTACATTAAGAGATCAAAGGGCTTAGAATATGACATTCCAGAAGTCAAAGGAACTAGGATTAAAACCAAGGATCACCTACCCAACAAAACTGAGTATAATACTTCAGGGGGAAAATGGTCATTCAATGAAATAGAGGACTTTCAAGCATTCTTGATTGAAAAGACCACAACTGAATAGAAAATTTGACTTTCAAACAACAAGAATCAAGAGAAGCATGAAAAGGTAAACAGGAAAGAGAAATCATAAGGGGCTTACTAAAGTTGAACTGTTTACATTCCTACATGAATAGATAATATTGGAACTCTTGAAACTTTTCTCAGTATTTGTGTAATTGGAGGAATTGTACACACGCATATGCACATATATAGAGAGAGGGCACAGAGTGAATTGAATAGGAAGGGATGATGTCTAAAAAATAAAATTAACGAGTGAGAGAGAAATATATTGGGAGGAGAAAGGGAGATATGGAGTGGGTCAAAATACCTCTTATAACAAGTCATTCCCCAATTGATAAATGGTCAAAGGATATGAACAGGCAATTTTCAGAGGAAGAAATTAAAGCTATCTATAATCATATGAAAAAATGCTCTAAATCACTATTGGTTAGAGAGATGCAAATCAAAACAACTCTGAGGTACCACATCACACCTATAAGATTGGCAAACATGACAGAACAAGAAAATGATAAATGCTGGAGAGGATGTGGGAGAGTTGGAACACTAATTCATTGTTGGTGGAGCTGTGAGCGCATCCAACCATTCTGGAGACCAATTTGGAACTATGCCCAAAGGGCTACAAAAATGTGCATACCCTTTGACCCAGCAATATCGCTACTAGGACTATATCCCCAAGAGATCATAAAAATGGGAAAGGGTCCCACATGTACAAAAATATTTATAGCAGCACTCTATGTAGTTGCCAAAAACTGGAAGTCAAGGGGATGTCCATCAATTGGGGAATGGCTGAATAAATTATGGTATATGAATGTAATGGAGTACTATTGTGCCATAAGAAATGATGAACAAGAAGACTTCAGAGAGGCCTGGAAGGACTTATATGACCTGATGCTGAGTGAAAGGAGCAGAACCAGGAGAACTTTATGCACAGCAACAACCAGTGTGTGAGAGTTTTTTCTGGTAGACTTAGATTTTTGTAATAACACAAGAACTTCTGAAAAAAAAAAAAAAATCCCAATGGTGGACCTCAAGGCAAAAAGCCTTCCACACTCAGAGAGAGAAATATGGAAGTCACTCACATAATGTAGCAGATCATGTTTGTGTATGTGTATCTGTTTGTGTATCATGTTCTGATTTGTTATACGGATTCTTTCATTTATCTTAGTCTGACTACATAGCATGACAATAGTGAAGATATACTCAATAGGAAAGTTTATGTAGAATCTATACAGAATTGTATGCAGTCGTGGGGAGGGAGGGAGGTAGTGGGGGGTGGGTGGGGAGGGATAAAATCGCAATTGTATGGCAGTGATTGTTAAACATTAAAAAAAATAAAAAAATTAATTAAAAAAAAAAAAAAAAAGGGTGAATCCCAAAAAAAAAAAAAAATACCTCTTATAGAAGAGGCAAGGAAAAGCTTTATCAATGGAGGGGAAAGAGAGGGAGGTGAGAGGAAAAAAGTGAAGCATACTCTCATCACATTTGGCTTCAGGAGGGAATAGCATGCTCACTCTATTTGGTATCAAAATCTGTCTTACACTACAGGAGAGTAGGGGAGATGGGGATAAGTGGGGTGGAGGATATGATAGAAGGGAGGGCAAATGGGAGGAGGGAGTAATTAGAAGTAAACACTTTTGGGGAGGGGCAAGGTCAAAAGAGAGAATAGAATAAATTGGGGGCAGGATAGCATGGAGGGAAATAGTTAGTCTTACACAACATGATTATTATGGAAGTCTTTTGCAAAATTACACATATATAGCCTATATTGAATTGCTTGCCTTCTCATTGGGGATGAGTGGGAAGGGAGGAAGGGGCAGAAGTTGGAACTCAAAATTTAAGGAATGAACGTTGAGAATTGTTTTTGCATGCAACTGGGAAATAAGAAATACAAGTAATGGGGTATAGAAATCTATCTTGCCCTACAAGAAAAGACAGAAGATGGGGATAAGGTAAGGGAGGGTTCTGATAGAAGGAAGGGCAGATTGGGGGAAGGCGCAATCAAAATGCACAGTGTTTTGGGGTGGGGGAGGGGAGAAATGGGGAGAAAATTTGGAACTCAAAATCTTGTGGAAATAAATGTTGAAAACTTAAAATAAATAAATAAATTTTTTTAAAAAAAGAAAAATTTCCTCTTACAGGTTACCAAGGATGTCCTCATTTCTTTTTGACCTCTCTGAAGAATTTGACCTTGAGGCTTTTATCCCCTGGGCTAATAAGACAAATGGTTTCCCTTGGTTCTCCTCCTGTTTTTGATTATTTCGTTTCTGACTTTTTACCTAGCTCCTTTTTATATCCCTAGGTTCTGGCTCTGGACTTTTTATCTTTCTCTGTCTGTGTGTGTGTCTTTCTCTGACTCTCTTTCCTCTGTCTCTGTCTCTCTTTCCTTTTGGTCTCTGTCTCTCTTCTTTTCTGTCTCTTTGATTCTGTCTCTTGGTCTCTCTCTCTGTTTCTTTGTTTTTCTCTTTCCTCTGCTCTTTAACCTTCTGTCTCTCAGCATCTCTCATTTGTCTCTGCCTTTATTTCTGTCTGTCTGTCTCTCTATCTCTCTTCTCTTTTTTCCTCTTCTCTATCTTTTCCTTGGCTTCAACTATTACTTCTACTTAATCAACTCCTAAATCATACGTGGAGTACAAGGTTAACTTAAGAGTCATCTCTCAGTTTGCCACTTGGCTCATAAATATTTAGGGGCAACTAGGTGATGTAGTGGATAGAGCACCAGTGCAGGAGTCAGGAGGACCTGAGTCCAAATCTCACCTCAGATACTTCACACTCACTAGCTGTGTGACCTTGAGAAAGTCACTTAACCCCAATTGCCTCATCCTGGGCCATCTCCAGTCATCCTGATGAATATCTGGTCACTGGATTCAGATAGCTCTGGAGGAGAAATGAGGTTGGTGACCTGCACAGCCCTCCCTCTCTCAAAACAAAGTCAAGTGCAAGTCATGTCATTATTTCTCTGATGGTATGGGCTTCAGCAACGAAGGATGAACACACACACATAAATATTACTTACTTGAAAGTAATGTAGGGTATGTTTATATGTTCTCTCATTAATTAGCAAAATTTCAACATCTCTTTCAATTGATTGAGGTAGCTAGGTAGTACAGTTGAGAAAACACTGGACATGGAATCAGGAAAATATGAATTCAAATCTGAACATTTACTGCCTGGGTAACCCATGGAACTCACTTAACCTTTGTCTGTTTCAGTTTTCTCATTTGTAAAATGGGGATAATAATGACATTTACCTCCTACAATTGTTGTGAGGACTAAATGAGATATTTGTTTTGCAAACCTTAAATATATAAGTGCTAGCTCTCATCATCATCATTATTGGTGATGGTGGTGGTGTTTTTGCTAACTAAAATATTATTTATTTAATAAATTAGAGAAATTTCCTTTCCCAACAGCAGTTACTCATATTCAAATGTATTTATCATCTCCTTGATTCAGGAGTTTTGACTAATGCTGCTGATCAAAACTCCTCCATGCCTGTTCATCCTGTGTGATTCGTGACCATGTTCTCTCAAAAGTCTACCCAGGGGGAGGTCCCTGATTATATAAAAAGCCTCCTTTGCTTTCTCTCTACATCACAAGAGTACTGTGCAGTCCTCTAGCCATGCATCTCTCATCTGTTGCTTCTCCCACATGATCAGACTATCTTTTCTTTTGGTGACACAATTCCTGGATGGTGTCCTTTATTCCTTCTTCATAACTCCTCATTGGTTATATGTTACAACCTATTCGTACTCACCTGATTCATCTGTGTTGCCCTTTGTGTGATTTTCACCTTTACTTCCTTGAAACTAGTGGTGTTCTAAATATTAGTTTCACAATGGCATGCTTATAAAGGTTCAGAATAGTGGATAACACTCTTGTTCTTTCCCAGTGACCAATGGAGTGAAGCAAGGCTGTGTGATTGTTCCCAAGCTTTTTAGCTTTTCATTGATGTTGTCAGATGCCTTCAACAAGGGTGAAAATGATATCAAGTTCAATTTCCCCACTGAGGGTTAATTACTTAACTTGAAAAGGCTACAAGCCAAGGCTAAAGTGGAGGGAGAGTTAGTGCATGACTTTGTTTGCAGATGACTGTGCACTCAGTGCAACTGCTGAGACTGAGATGCAACAGAGTATGGATCAGTTCTCTGCTGCTTATGCTAATTTTGGCTTAACAATTAACACCAAGAAAACAAAGGTTCTCCACCAACCAGTATCATGCTATCCGTATGTAGAACTATTGGCCATAGTGAATGGAGAAATTTTGAATGCTGTGGTTAAGTTCACATACTTTGGCAATGTACTTTCCAGGGATGTACACATAGATGGTAAGGTTGACACACACATTGCCAGAGCTAGCTCAGTGTTTGGGAGGCTCTGAAGGAAAGTGTGGAGGAGAAGAGATATTAAACTGCCTCTCAAACTGAAGGCCTACAGAACTGTTGTGCTAAACTCATTGTTGTATGCCTATGAAACCTAGACTGTCTACCAGTGCCATGCCAGGAAACTGAATCACTTCCATTTGAGTTGTCTTAGGAAGATTCTGAAGATCACCTAGCAAGATAAGGTACTAAAGACTGAGATCTTTTCTTAAGCTGAACTGCCAAGCATTCAAACTCCACTGCAGAGAGCACAACTGTGATGGTCTAGCCACACTGTTTGAATGTCAAATGTATGTTCACCTAGAAGAAATTTTACAGAGAACTCACACAAGACAGGCACTAGCATTGTGGTTAGAAGAAGCGATACAAGGACATTCTGAAAGTCTTTCTGAAGAACTTTGGAATGAATTGCATTTTGTGGGAGATGCTGACACAGGTCTGCCCAGCATGGTGTGCCTAGATCCAAGAAAGTGATGTCCTCTACTAGTGAAGCAGAATTACAATAGCTGAAGAAAAAGCCCAGACACGAGATATGCAAATTTAGAGATATCTCCACTCCAGATGTTCACATAGTGTATTTGTGCCCTACCTATGGTATAGCCTTCCAAATTCCTATTAGTCTATCAGCCACACTCAGACACACTGTACTTTGACTCTGACATAGTGATATTATTTGGTCCTCTTTGAGCAGGAAGGACAAGAACCAGGTTCCAAATATTGAAGACATATAGTAGTACCTGTAAAATGTATTGATAAGATAGGTCTTTATTTTTCATGAGAAATATAAGGAAAGGAATAGAATTTTGCAGTTTCTTGAAATAATCCAGCCTATTCTCCCCTTCCTTTTTCACTCTGGGTCCAGTTCACTGTCCATCTGTATATCTTTCTGATATACACATATATACATACATACATATGTGTGTATACACACATATATCTATATAAACATATATGTACATACACACATATATGTATGTATATGTGTGTGTGTATATATTAGGGTATACATGTAGTGGGTCTGCTCTCTTTGATGGAGAAAACACTTCATAAAATAGGTTTTTTATTTATTTTATTTATTTATTTTTTAGTTTTCAACATTCACTTCCCTAAGATTATGAGTTCCAAAATTTTCTCTCCATCTCTCCCTTCCTCTCACTCCAAGATGTCATATAATATGTAAAGAAGAATTAGAACCAACAGGAGAAACGATAAGAAATATGAGAGAGAGAGAGAGAGAGAGAGAGAGAGGAAATAATATGCTCCACAGTTCCTTTGGTGGATGTGGACAGCATTTTCCATCAGGAGTCTTTTGGAGTTATCTTAGATCCTTGCATTGCTAAGAAGAGATAAGTCTGTCAAAGTTAGTCACTGTACAAAATGAAATAGTTTTTGCAAGGCTTTTCTATCCTTTTTCTGTTTGTAGGCTTCCTTCCATTTTTATCCTTGGGATGACTGTTTAGGTGGTTATCTGGTCAAGCTTTCTCTGGTTCTACCTGCCACGGCTTCTCCGTGTTCCACATTACTGCTCATTAATTCATTTTAATTCATTTGTAAGCTCTTATGAAGAAAGATGATAAATAATCTATAATAGATAATATCATTATAGCTCATATAACTTATATAATCTATACTAGATAATCAGTTTTCTTCATAAGAGTTTACAAATGAATTCATATTCTAACCCAGTGCTGCCTTTGGCAACCATTTCCCTCCATATGGCAAATAAACCAGGTATTTTTAACTATGGAGTCTTCTGGGCTCTTTTAGTTTCTTTGCTGTGGCAATTCACTTACATTGGCTTAACTTTCAAATATAATTATCAATATTCTTTCTATTGTCCATTTTTCAGTTTTGATTTTCAACTATCTGTTAAAAATGCCAGGATTAAATCTTTTTAATTACATACCATTTCTTTGTCTATTAATATCCCTTCTTCTTTGGTTTTTTACACATTCTGTTCTTTGCTGTCATGAGTCAGTGATCTAACAGCATATTGCCAGATGACTCAGGAAGACGTTTTAGATCAATAAGTCTCTTCCTATCTTTTAAAATGCAGTCAGTTTCATTCTTAGTGGTGTTGTTTGGAGCTCACCATATTCAGCACCTGCCAATTCTTGTTCTTTTCTTTTTTTTCAAGAAAGTATTTATGATTCAGAAGTATGATGCTTTTGTATAAGCTACAAGTCTTTGACTCTCTGATTCCTTTTTCATAAACCATGCTTTATTCATATCTCCCTACATATAGTCCCTTAGGCTCCTTGTATTAAATACATATTTATAACACATTTGCAATGAAATCAATTAAAATAAAGACACAGATAATTATTTATAATATTTTACTATAAGGCAAATAACAGCCATATTTACCTCAAACCCTCACTGAACTACAGAAGCCCTCTCTTCACTTCTGAGAACAGTGTCACACCATTTTGTTCACTTAGAATAACTAAAGTCTCTTTGCAAGAATCATTTTCTTCCTTTTTGCAAGACAAAGGTTATAATCATTTCATAAAGAAAGAAGATGAGTACATCTTTTTTTCTTTGTCCAGCTTATTTCAGCTATGATAGGAAAATAATCTCTTTAGCTTCATAGAAACCCTTAATAGTCTCTCTCCAGATTGATTCCTCATAAAATTCTCTATATAATGTTTCTTTATAAAAGATCAAATAAGACAGTTTTAAAAGGAAAGAAGTTTCTCTCTACCTTCTTTTTTTCTCTTCTCCATTTTGTCTTATACATCTGGTAGATTAAAGTTAAACTCACATAGTTTCCTTGCCTCCTTAGGAAGAAGCCCATCATAAAATAACAGTTATGGCTGTAATTTTCATAGCTACTTTCCTTAAACAAACAGTAATCATTCCTATAACCTTTGTAGAAGAGGCTTTTGGAACATGAGTCACATCGACATGATCAATTCTCACCTTTCACCTGTATTCATTTCCCATCCTTCTTGCTCCCTGAAGTTTGCCTTTACTAAGATAACCAGCAGATGACTAAACATTGTTTAGAGTCAGCAGATCATTCCAATAAAAATGCTGCCAGAATGTGACCAAGCTGATTTGCTCAGGGCAAATAGAAAGGTAGACTACCCTTACATGTTGCAGACATTGCAACATGTAGTATCTATAAAAAGCTGAGTATAGCAAACTGTGAGAGAACTCCATTAGTGAACCAACCATTTATTAGTTATTATTTACTTAATATTTTTATTATTACTGTTTATTATCAAGCATTTATTAAGTACTAGGCATTGTAACAATGGCTGGGGATAAAAAGAAAGACAAAAACATGGTTCTTGCTCTCAAATAGATCACATTCTAATGGGGGAGATGACATGAGGATAACAACATACATACACTGGATCAATTTCAATGGCAGTTGGTAACAGTGGTGGAAGGGGCAGTTGAATTCTCTGTCTTGAAGGAGAAGTTAATGTTAGAGTGGGTTAGAAATGGTTCCAAGGTCCACGTCCAAACCACAGGAAATTCTCAATAGTATTGTTCTCTGTCTGCTTGAAACTACCAAGTATTTATCATGGTGGATAATAGAATTCCAGTGACTTTATCTCCTGCAACTGAACAAAACATTTATATTTTCCTTTACCATCTGTCCTGACTTGAGCTTTGCCAGCCTGACAAGCAAATAATGACACTTTGAGAACAGAAAATATTGTGGGTCTCTGTCTTCTTAGTATTTGCTATATAGGTCTCACAGGCTGAACAAGAGTATTTAAAGGGACACTCTGTTAATTGTGAATATTGAGTCCCTTATAACACTTGTATTCTTTAAAACATCTTGTCAATACTTATCCCTTATTAGATCAATAGGAATAACCCTCTATTGGAAGTAACTTCTCCTAGCTCTAGTTTGTCTGAAAAAGATCTGAAGGTTTTAGTGGATTTCAAACTTATTATGAGTTAATCGTGTGATATAGGAGCCAAAAGAAGCTAATGCAACCTTAATTTACATTAATAACAATAATAATGGCTAGTATTTATGTAATGATTTAAGGTTTGCAAAACACTTTAATCCTCGCAATTATAGGAGTACTATTATAATTCCCATTTTACAGATGAAAAAACTGAGGCAGGCATAGGTTTAGTGACTTGTTCAGACTAGTATATGTCTGATTCAAGGTTTGAACTCCATTCCTCCATTGTACCACCTAGCTGCAATAGGGAGGTGTTATTATATGCTGTCCTGCTCCCACCACATCTGGAATACTGATTGTGTTGAATTCTGGGAACTACATCTTGTGAAAGATATTGATAAACTAGAGAGTTTTCAAAGGATCACTGAATATATTCTAGGCTGCCCATAAGTACTTGATAGTGGATTAATGGGCATCATCAATTTTACATTTTGTGCCTTACCTAGTCCTTTTTCCTATTTATCTGGGAGACATACCTATAGGCAACACCACAAATCTGGATGGTAGCCATTAAAAATGCTATATGCTGGTGACTACATTCTTAAGGACACAATGCAAGAAAAAAGTTTGAATTGAGACTAGGGGAGAAGAGAGGAAAACTCCAGATAAAAATGAAGAACCGGTAGGTATGGCAGTTATTTGAGCATGACATTAGAAGAAGAACAGTGGATGTGGTGCCCAGTAGTGCAAAGGAGAAAACCAGAGAGAATGTCAGGAATAGTATTTATGGCCTCAGATGTTTAAATAACCATTTAGGGAGTATGAGCATTAAGCAAAATGAACTTAAAATTTTAAAATAACAAGATAATTCTGAGCTCATGGGTACTAGGGAGACTTAGTGGGATGTTGTTTGGTGATTAGAATATGGCAAGAGACTGATAAACTTTGGTAAAAAAGGAGAAAGAACTGACACATGGTCCCAGCAGAGTAACCCTATCTAAAAAAGAAGATACATACCTGCATAGCTATCCATACAACCAAGGAAGTATGATCAAGAGTAATTAGATAAATGTAATATCTTTTTGGAAGTTATTATGAATCATCTGGTCATATGTAGAATATGTACAATGCTTTCCTGAACACAACTGCCAAATAGGTATTTGTTGTTTAGTCAGGTCTGATTCTTTATGACCTCATTTGGCAAAGCTAATGGAGTGGTTTTCTTTTCTTTCTCCAGCTCATTTTACAGATGAGGAAATTGAGGCAAATAGGGTTAAGTAACTTGACTAGGGTCACATAGCTAAGCAATGTCTGAGGCCAGATTTGAACTCTAGAAGAGGAGTCTTCCTGACTCCATTCCTGGCACTCTATACCACTGTACCACCTAGCTGGCCCTAGAAGATGTTTAATAAATGGATATTGACTAACTGACTGATTACTTTCTTGGTCCATGGAGAAAGTAGACTTTTTGTGGTATTTGTGAAACATTTCCTCTAGCAAGTTCACTTCTGGCTGTGATGTAGTCACAGGGCAGGTCACTCCCTTGTTTGCAGGACAGTGTCTTGGCTGCAGCTTCCCATCTGGACTGGATAAAGCAGGCCGCTCTTCAGGGTTGCCTTGTCACTGGACTTGGCTACTACTGCTGTGGGCTGCACTTGCTGAAGGGGACTGTTGAGGCTTCTCCCAATCTTTGGAAGCTCATAAGGTCGTCATCTGCTCATTCTGTCTCCAGTACTCAGGAAAGAATGAAACATAAGAAGCAGAAGAGAGATGACGTGCATCCTCTCTGCATTATGGTATCCAGGTGGGGAGAAAGGACTGTGCTTACCTCCCCTGTGACCTAGAGGACCTATTCATTTCTTCTTTTTCCTCACTTGAAAGTCACCAAGGGAAAGAGAGAGAGAGAGAGAGAGAGAGAGAGAGAGAGAGAGAGAGAGAGAGAGAGAGAGAGAGCTTGAGCACACACAAGCCAATTAAAAGGCTTTTGTCACTGTGCAGTAGACAGACTGAAAATAGAGGATACTTGTGTGTGCTCTCCAGCAGGGAGGAAAAGGACCCCTCCAGAAGTAGTCACATCAAGCCTCCGCAGGTTCACTGAACATGCTCTAAGGTCTTGGCCCATATTGACAATTTTTCCCTCTCCCCACCTTACATTACAGATGATATTCCCCAAATCAGGTGGGCCTAGGGGTTGAACTAATGCTCTTGTTAAGTAACAGCTGCTGCCTCCCCCAGCATCCTTAGTTCCAATACGTTTAACTCTAGTCTACCTCACACAAACCCAGAGCAGTGACCAAACCTTAAGCATTCTCCCCACCCCCTCCAAAATCTTTTGTCCCAGATGTCAGAATTCATGCATTTTCACTGGCTGCTCTCATGGCTAATACACTCCTCTTCCTCACTTTTGCCTCCTGGCTTCCCTGCCTTCCCTTAAGTCCCAGTTTCTGCAAGAAACCTTTCCCCCATCCTACCATAATGCCAGCACCTTCCCTCTGAGATCATCTCCCATTTTATGCTGCCTATACCTGGTTTGTGCAAAATTGTCTGTATGTTTTCTTCCCCATTAAACTGAGTTTCTTGAGTGCAGGGGCTATGCTTTTAAAGCCTTTGGTTCTGCACAGTGTCTATCATATAGTAGGAGCTTAATAAATGTTTGTTGCTTGTTAACTTGACTGCTGCACATAACGAAGCCTTGGAAAATGGCCAGACTACTACCACTAAGATAATATTCCTGAGTACACAGCATGACATGTAGAAAAATCAAATGCTGGCTGAATAACTGAGGAAGTACTAAAATCTAATCCCCAGCAAAGACTAGGAAAACATAGTATTTGACTATGAGTTGAGGAAACAGCTCTGGGAAAAACAATCACTCTTTTTGAATAAAGCCTTCCTGTGGATTAGGGACAGAGCTGAAGACAGTTACAGACTTGCCAAATGTGTGATTAAGGAAATTTATGGTTCAGATTCGCACCTACAATAAGACACATTTGAGAAGAAGAAGCTAGATATTTTATTGATTTACAGAAAAGGCAAATGCATGAACAGTTTAGAGCTATAGCAGAAATAATTAATATAACCTAATACTAATATAATTATAGCAATATTAATATAGATATAAGAGGAAATAGAAAAACAATTCAGGGAAGCACCAACACCTGAATTTTCTCAGCTAGAGAATCCCGGGATACAGCTTTCAGGGTCTGAATTGGGAACAAGTGGTCCCAGGCAGAGCGTCCTCTCCATGGGTGAGATTCCGAGGACTTACACTAAGCAAGGAGAGTTTATAGGGGCCTAGACAAAGAAGGCTTTTTGCCAACAGCTCCGCACACTGTTCCAAGCCGGTCAGGCACATGGCCGTGGGAATACAGGTTTTGTCCATCAAGGAGATATCATACGAGGGCCACAAGATATAAGTTAATTAATCATATACTGGGAGGATTAGCCAAATCTTCCAAGTATTATCTAGGTGTTCCGGGAGTGGCTAGTTCCCGGAACATTAATACATGGCCAACTCACATATGTTATATTCCTTGAGAGGTCACCAAAAGGACAGAGTGAACTTACTTTATTCAGGGGATATGAAATATTCCTTCACCAAGCTATGGTAGATCCCACAATCCCAATGTTTTTGCACCAGCAAATCCAGGCTACTTTGTTGTTGTTGTTGTTGAGTCTTTTCAGTTGTGTCTGACTCTGTGGCCCCATTTGGGGTTTTCCTGGCAAAGATTCTGGAGTGGTTTGCCATTTCCTTCTCCAGCTCCTTTTACAGACGAGGAAACTGAGGCAAATAAGGTTAAGTGACTTGCCCAGAGTCATATAGCTAAATGTTTGAGGCTGGATTTGAACTCAGATCTTTCTGACTGGTGCTCTATCCATTGAGATATTCATCCTAACAATTGCCACCACCTGCCTTTGATTTTATAGGATCATAGATTTAGAGCTGGAAGAATCCTTTAGAAGTCATCTCGGCCAACCCTTTCATTTAACAGATGAGATAACTGAGGCCTATAGATGTTGAGTGATTGATTCCAAATCCAGTGCCTACCCACTAAAAGATGCCACCTAGGTAGAATTCTTAGGTTCCTAATTATAAGCTGGTCATGGGAAGGGACTTGATTGCTTTCCTCAGGTCCTTGCTCCCCCCCATCCTCTAAAGTCATCCTTCTCTGTCTTTCAGAAGATTTATTACTTTGCGTTACAGGAGGATAGAATAACAAAAGGAGACTTTTAAAAGCCAATTTGGAAATCATAGGATCACACAATCAGGGTTAGAAAACTCTCAACATTCCTCAGGCCTCAGTTTCTTCATCTAAGAAATAGGAGGGCCAGACCTGGTGATCACTAAGGTCCTATGTACCTCTAGAAATCTATGATCTTTCTGAATCAGCCCTCCCCAAAGTTTGCAATTCTGTTTATCTTGAGCTCCTAGAATTCCCCTTTTTCCTTCCCTTGCAGCTAGAAATAATTTAGTGCCCCCCCCCTCCCCTTTCCCTCCACCCTTAATCTCAAACTGCTAGCATTACCGTTCCCAGGATGGAGTAAATGAGGTGGAAATGAGACCCACCGAGGTCCAGGCAGAATGAATTTAAATCTCAGAGAATTTTTTTCCAACGGGCAGAGTTTATATTAACCACCGCCCGAATGGAGAAGGGGTGGGGGCCCTATTGGGCATTTCCTCATCCCCAGCTGCCTCTTAAAGAACAGTTTTCCCATGTGCTCAGTCTGCAGAAGACCTGTGGGTTACACACTGGGCTGCTCAGCCCCATGGGAGCCCAGAGAGCCTGATCCTCGGCATTAAAGGCATGATCTTTGAAAGTGATGGAAAATGTGGCTTACCAAATCTGACAGTAACTACACAGTAGTTACCCAGGATCCATCAGTGGCTGTACAACAGTAAGAACCACATGGTTTGACCCTGGAAAGTAGCTATTCTGAAGCTGGGAGGACCTCTGCCACTAACGCCAGCTGTCATGAGTTATTTCACTGATGCTTCTATCTCTGAGAGGCCTCAAATGTCCATTTCAATGACCATAATGACTTGAAGATGATGTTAAAAGCAAGAATCTTTTTTTATTGCTGGAAGAGAGGGAGAGAGAGATGGAAACAGAGACAGAGACAGAGAGAGAGGCAGAGAGAGAGAGAGACAGAGAGAGAGACAGAGACAGACAGAGACAGAGACAGAGACAGACAGAGAGATTCTTCTCCAGGTGTCATCTCTTGAGAGGAGAGATGGGGAGTCTTAGTCACGGTCTGAGACAAGGACCTAATTAGCAGAGGTTGGGAGCAGTTTTGGCACCAGCTGCCATGAATTCCTAGCAGTCTTCCATCTCATACCAGTTTTCTGGTATCAGCTCACTATCCATAAACAGGCACAGATGAGAGGGGTCCCTAACTAGGGGATTACACTCTCCCTGGAACATAAGACATGACTGCCTCATGTCAATCCTGAATTGGGTATAAATAAGAAAGCCTTCATGTACTCTGCCACAATAATAATAATTATTATATTAATTATTCATATATATATATGCACATAGACATAGGTAGACAGATAGATATGAGGGAGACAGAGAGAGATAGAGAGAAACAGAGAGAAAGAGAGAACACTTTATACATAGGATATTACCACTGTGACCATATGGTCAAAAGAGTCAGCAAAATATAAAGGACAGGCACTGTTTCATTTTTGCTTTTGAGTCCCTGAACACAGTACCTTGAACATTATAGTTGCTTTCTAAACGCTAGTTGAATTGAATTACAATTTAGATTTAATTCACTACTCTTTGGTTCATTATGTATACTATCACCTAGGATTTATTCTTGGTAATCCATTTGTGGAACCATCAGTTACAACAAATGGAGAAGTTTTGAATGCTGTGGATAAGTTCACTTACCTTGGCAGTGTACTTTCCAGGGACGTACACATTGACAATAAGGTTGATGCACCCATTGCCAGAGCTAGCTCAGTGTTTGGGAGGCTCCAAAGAAAAGTTTTGGAAAGAAGATGTATTAGACTGGCTGCCAAACTGAAGGTATACAGAATCACTGTGCTGACCTCATTGTTGTATGCCTGCACCATGCCAGGAAACTTAATAGCTTCCATTTGAACTGTCTTAGGAAGATTCTGAGGATCACCTGGCAGGATAAGGTACCAGACACTGAAGTCCTTGATCGAGCTGAACTGTCAAGCATTCAAACTATGCTTCAGAAAGTGCAACTTTGATGGTCTGGCCATGTTGTTCGAATGCAAAATGTACGTTGGCCAAAACAACAATTTTAAGAACTCACATGGGGCAGGCAATCACATGGTGGTCAGAAGAAGCAATACAAGGACACTCTCAAGGTCTCTCTCAAGAACTTTGGATTTTACTGTGCAACATGGGAGACATTGGCACAGGACCACTCAGTATGGCGTGCCCACATCATTTGCTCTATGAGCAAAGCAGAATTGAGGCAGCACAAAGTAAATGCAGAATGTGCAAATTTGGAGTATCCAACCCAAATATTCAAATGAACTATCTGTGCCCAACCTGTGGTAGAGCATTCTGAGCTCGTTTTGGTCTGATCAGCTGCAGTTGGACATACTGAAACTTCACTTTATCATGGTGATGTCATTTTGGTCCTCTGAAAACGAAGGACAACAACCAACCAACTCTTGGTAACATCTCAGTATAATGCATATCTAGTTTTCACAAGCACAAGTAGTGAGTCCCCTAGATTACAGACAAGCACTTAAAGTAAACAGTGCATATTGAGTATAGGACATCTTTACTTCATTTTGTTGAAAATACAGATGAGAAGGATGAACAGGAAACCATAAAGAAATGTAAAAAACACATAAAAGGTTCATAAAAATTGACAATCCATCAATATAATTATTCTCCTTCTCTGATGGACCCCACCTTTCCACAGGTTCCTACACAGTCTTCTCTCTTAGTCAATTTATATAGTCATCCTGTGGTTTAGAATCTCACTGCAGAAGGAAAACACCCTTTGGGGATGATAGGCAATTCCTATCCTATCAAACCCTATTTTTCTTTATTAAATTTTTAAAACATGTATTTATTATCTCTCCTCCCCACTCCTCCCCCAATTTAAACCCTAAAAATAAACTTTCATAACAAAAGTGCATAAGACAACAAAAGTCCACCATGGCTATGTCTAAAAATGTATGTCTCCTTATGCATTTTAAGCATATTATTTCTTTGGCAGGAAGTAGTTTACTCATTTTCAGTCCTCTGGACTCACAGGTCACTCTTTCCTAATAACTTATAGAAATGGCTGAGAGCAAAGTCAAGTCAAGTCAACTAGCATTTATTAAGCACCTTCTGTGTGTGTTCGTCCTTCATTGCTGAAGAAGACCATGCCATCAGAGAAATAATGACATGACTTGCACTTGATTTTGTTTTGAGTGAGGGAGGGCTGGAAGGGTCACCAGCCTCACTTCTCCTCCAGAGCTATCTGAATCCAGTGACCAGATATTCATCAGGATGACTGCAGATGACCCAGGATTAGGCAATTTGGATTAAGTGACTTGCCCAAGGTCACACAGCTAGTGAGTGTCGTGTCTGAGGTGAGATTTGAATTCAAGTCCTCCTGACTCCTGCACTGCATTGCTTATCCACTGCACCACCTAGTTGCAACAGAACACCTGCTGGATAAAAGGCTTACCACCCTCTATGGTCATCAAATTGTTTGGAAGAGTCCATCCACTACATGAAATAATTTATTTGCATAATCCAATTTGATTGTCATGTACAATATTACCTCCACTTTATAACTTTGTCCCTTCCTCCCTTTCTGATCTTTTTATACCTTGCACCCAGTCACACACTCTGATTCAGTGACACTGGCTTCCTTTCTGTTTCTCAAACATCTTTGGATTCTGAACATTTTTAGGGCTGGCCCTCATGCCTGGAATTTTCTCCCACTTCATCTCTACCTCCCATCTTCCTTGGCTTCCTTTAAGTCTCCAATAAAATCCCACCTTCAGCAAGAAATCTTTCTTAGTCCTTCTTAAAACTATCTGTCTCCATATGGTCACTACCCCCAGTGATGTAGATGATATCTTGTCTTGGTGAAGAGTTTCATGAATTGCTATTGTCAAAAAATTTCATTACTTGGTGAATAATTTCTCTGAATTTAATCACCACCCTGCCTCCACTGGAAAAAAAGATAAAAATTTTACAGTAGCTACCTATTTCCTCTAAGATAAAATATATATTCTTTGGTTTAGAATTGAAAGCCCTCCACAATCTTCCTTTTACCTATCAGTCTTTTCATTTCATTTTTTTTTGTTTTTTTCACTTCCTTTCTTTCTTTGTAGTAATTTCATTTCTCTTTGTGTCCATTTGGTTCCAGCCAAACTGACCCACTGTTTCCCACATATGACATTCCACTTCCTGTCTCACTCCATGTCTAGAATGTACTTCCTCTTTCCCTCTATTTCATGGAATTCTGAGTTTTCCTCAAAGCACAGCTCAGGCACTATAGTTATCAAAAGACCTTTCTTGATCTCTCTGATTCCCTTTTGAAATTGCTTTCTATTATTGGTATACATTATATATTTATTTGTGTACAGGTGACACATCCTGAGTAGTATGTAAGCTCCCCGAGCGTAAAATCTGCTTGTTCCAATTTTTACATTTTCCATTTTTGTTTTTGTTTCAGTCCAGTCCAACTCCTTGTGACTGCTTTTGGGGTTTTCTTGGTAGAGACACTAGAGTGGTTTACCATTTCCTTCTCTTGCTCATTTTACAGATGAAGAAACTGAGGCAAACAGAGTAAAGTGACTTGCCCAGGGTCACTCAGTCAGTAAGGGTCTGAGGCCAGATGTGAACTTCTGAAGATGATTCTTCCTGAATCCAAGCCCAGGGCTCTATCAACTGCATCACCTAGCGGTTCCATCCTAGATCAATTCCTTACACATAGTAGGTGCTTAATAAACATGTTTTGAATTGAATTAAATTACCTAGGCTGTCCTCTGAATGCAAAACACCTACTAGGTCTCCATGACCATACTCACAACCTTTCTAGCTTAGTATGAACTTCCAAAGCTTGAGTTCTACTTGATGAGCCCCAGAGTCACCTTCACTATGAGTAGGCATTGAAGTAGAACTTCAACAAAGGGACATTAACCTAATGTCTACAAAGCCACTCTGGGTCCCCAGGCAAAAGGATTAAATTGTACCAAGCATCATTATGTTGGTTTTCACCATAAAGCTATTATTGAAGAGACTGAAATAACAAGATGCTTTATGAGAGTTCTGGGCTTCCTGGGCTCTCCTGTGGCCAATAACTAGAGCATAATCACAAAATTATTCCAGGGATTTTTTTTTTGCACCCAATAAAAAAATGACACATTCTCTGAGAGTCAGAACTGGCAAACAACTTTTCTTGTCCCTACTGTCATTTACCTGCACATGGTACAAGAGCTTATTTTTGGTCCTTAATGAAGACTCAGAGCTTCTAATTATGTAGGGATGTGATTAAATGAGTTTCCTAGTGACTTACTGTCACTGGAGAAATCTTTTAATTTGCACACTGCTGCTAGGGAGGCATCTTACAAATAGTGATGCCTTAACAATCCCCATTGCCACTTATTTGCCACAGCGACTCCTACTCATTGACTTTGAAAGTTTTAATAGTGCCCCATGAAACTTTTAATTGCCATTGATTAGTATTTGGCATCAAGAGGCAAGCACTAAGGGATCAGGCTTCATTCTGCAAAGAACCATATAGATCTCAAATGGAGATCAAATGAAAAACAGATTTTTTTTTTATCTTTTGTAATCTCTCCTATCTCTCTGCCCTTCCCTATACCTGGACAGGGTCTTCTCTGAAGTCTTTAAGCTCTGATAGCAGAGCCATCTCCAGTTTTCCTGTTCTATATCTTGTCACTGGACCCACATGACTCTGGAGGAGAAAGTGAGGCTTGTGACTTTGCACAGCCCTGCTTCACTCAAATACAATTCACTTGTAAGTCATGATATCACCTTCCTGATATCATGGTCCTCTTCAAGAATGAAGGACAAACAACAAGTTCTGAGACATACATATACAAATGCATACATATATACATATATATGTATGTATAATACAACTCAATATCTGGGTTTAGAAAAATACTCAGCTTCCTTTTGCCTGAACCTCGCTAGCCCTACTGCTTTACCTGGCATCTATCCCAGAGCTTCTACTGATCTTGAAATCTCAGCTGGTTTGGTAAGAACTGGAAACATTTATGTATCATTGAAAAATGTTTTGAGTTTATGATTTATAACCCAGCTTGCAATCAGTGGAATTATAGGGAACGTAAATGGGGCAGAAAAGAAAGAACAGAAATAGTAAAACCTAGGTGTTCTCAAAAGATCACATAAGGTCATAGCAGGGAAGGAACATCAGAAGTAATCTAATCTGACCCGTACCTCAATAAGAATCCCCTCTTCATCAAGAGATCATCCATTTATAAGCACTTTAAGTACTTTTGCTTAAAGATTTTCAGTGAAAAGGAATCTCCTGCTATACACTCTTCCTCTGGGGGTGACTCATTCCACTTTGGGGTAATTCTAATTGTTGGAGAATCTTTCCTTACATTAAGCTTCAATTTGTTTCTTGGCAACCCATAGTTCCTTGGTACTTCCTTTTGGAGATAAGCAGAACAAGTTCAGTCTCTGTTCTACTTGACGTCTCTGCCAATGATGAATGATGAATTCCTGGATTAGAATGAATTGAGGAGAGGAAAGTTCCTCCGGCCTGCTGCCAGCACTTTAAGGACATGCAATTTTGTCAGGGTGAGCATTTCCTATTATACATCAGCAGATGCTCTTCAGATGAACTGTCACGACTGAAAATTTCATCACCCTGAGGTCAAACTGATGCTAAGCCTCTGAATTTAGGAAGGCCGGACCTTGGATAACAGGCACACAAAGCATCATGCCATTCGTACTCAGTCTTTCCAGCTTGCTGGAATAAGCCATTCTTTTGACCCAACCTTTGAAAACCCAGGTACACCTCTATATGACAATAAGCCATTAGAGCAGGACTTCAGTACAAGTCTTTTTGAATTTAAAAGGGAAAATTGAGGAAGAAGCAGGAAATGTAAGTATGCAATTGTGGAAATATGCTAGGACTCCTTTGAGGAGGGAAAAAGTAAATAGCTGACAGGTGAAATAGAGAGAAAGAAAGTTCTACAAGGTGGGGACTGATTTAGAAAAGCCTTCACTGATTCTACACCAGGACACCAAATGGAATCTTTTCAGTTGATCAATTTTTATATGTATTTTCCCGTATATATATATATTATTTTTTTCTCCTTTCTCCAATTGCATGATAAAACAATTTTGTAATATTTTTTCTGTTTCAATTTCCAAATTCTACCTTAAAATGCTATATCAAACAAATTTATACAGTTAGTCAGATTTGTTGCATTGCTGCTATGGTGTTATGGTAAGAGCACATAATAAAATTGAAAAGCCTCTACACAAATGAAATCAATGCAGCTAGAATGGACAGTTAACATTTATATCAAGTTTTCAGGTTTGCAAAAGACTTTACGATATCATTTCATTTGATCCTCACACCATCTTGTGAAGTAGGTACCATTATTTTCTTCATTTTATAGATGAGGAAATTGAAGCTGGGAGAAATTATGGGACTTACCTAGAGTCACACAGCTAGAGTACATGGGATGTGAAGGCAGTGTGATATAGGACAGAATTCTGGACTTGGAATGGGAAATGCCAACTCAGGTCTTAGTGAGTGTAGCATTCTATCCACTATGGAAGAAGAAAGAGTTAACCAGTTTAAAAAAATTCTTTGCCACTGAAAGAGTAAGAGTTAGTTGGTTAAAAGAAAATCTTTGTGGCAATATTGATATATGTACAAGTCCAAAGTTCCTTTAGGTTTTTATTGGCTCCATCTCTACATGTAAAAGGCCAAGATGATGAATAATAAAGGAAGACAATAACCTTGCCCAGGTCTTTGATTTATTCCTGTGTCTTTCCCTTGATTCTCACTCAAAGTGAGAATGCTATAAGATCTTAGTTTGAAAGGGCCAGGGTCTCACATTGCATCCTGGGCCATCTCCAGCCATCCTGATGAATATCAGGCCACTGGACCCAGATGTCTCAGGAGAAGAAAGTGAGGTTGGTGATCTTACACAGCCCTCCCTCACTCAAATTAAAGTCAACTGCAAGTCATGTCATCATCTTGATATCATGGTCCTCTTCAAGAATGAAGTACAAACACAGCTTCTACAAGGGAGATTGGAAGAAGTTTGTAACTAGAGAACTGGGGAATCCTGAACCTCAGAGCTATTTGCTTGGTTATTAAGCAATGAACCCTTATGTAACTTAAAATGTGACCTTCAGAGATCAAAATCAGGAAAAATATGGAATGCTTACAAAGGGCCAGAGTGAGGTCATCTATAGAGACATCTGTCCAAAGACTAAGTTTAATATCCTATTCCCCTCCCCCCAAAAAAGATAAAAACCAAGGGCATTTATTAACTAGAAGGACCCTGATCTAGGTAAAAATGTATTGCAGGTAAATTCCTTCCAGCCAAGACTTTATGGACAGGGATAGACAAGTGATTCCATAAAGGAAAAAATGAGTCAAGAGAGTTCCAGTTCTCCTCTCCTCTCCTTTCCCCTAGGAGGTGAGGATATGCTGGTTTCTGACAGGAGAGTTTGCTTTCCTAGAGGGGAACAGCCTCTGACTTTTGAACCAAAAGAATATTGCTGAGTCTACTCTTTTTGGTTTTTTAAAATAAACTAAATCTGTGATTTCATCTATGTAAGGAACTCCTTCCACTGATGGTCTTACAGACTTGTAATCTTGTACAGCTTATTCTCTCTCTCTCTCTCTCTCTCTCTCTCTCTCTCTCTCTCTCTCCTCTCTCTCTCTCTCTCTCTCTCTCTCTCTTTCCCCCTTTTAGGCAATCAGGGTTAAGTGACTTGCCCAGGATCACACAGCTAATAAGTATCTGAGGATGGATTTGAACTCATGTTCTCCTGACTCTAGGGCCAGTGCCCTATCTACTGTGTCATCCAGCTGCCCCATTACAACTTTTCTAGTCTTACAGAGAATGATCTGGTATGAGCCAGGTTAAATGAATTGCCTAGGATCACACAATCAGCATATACAGAAAGTGGGGCTTGAGCCCACCTCTTTTTTTTTTTAATTCCAATTCTAGTACATTATCAATTATGCCATGATTGCTTCTCTTGAACCAAGAATTTCAGTTGTTCAGAAGCTGGAGAAAGAGGAAAAATCTCTGCCTATGTAGAGAATGCATTTCCAATGGAGGTAGATACAGAAATGCCCTATGTCTACTCTTTCCACTGATGATGAATGGATTTGTAGGAATGTGTGCCCTAGTCTTTTGCTTTGAATTAATCATGTCATCTAATTGACTACTAGAAGTAAACACATTTTCAGGAATTATGATTCTGGTTTTGAAAGGATGCAAATCCATAGGATATCTTGGATGTGGGTAGCCAAACATGGTAGACTTGTCCTGTGAGTTGGAGGTGTGCCCCTAGTTGCTTCTTCTCTGATAGAGGTCTGGTATCTGAGATATGCAGTGTTAAAACAAATACATAAGAACTAGAGCTATTCCCCTAAAGATAAGTGGTCACAGGATATTAAAAAAGAGTTTTCAAAAGAAGAAATATGAACTATTAATTACCATGTGAAAAGATGTTCCAAATTACTAGTAATAAGAGAAAAATAAATTAAAACAACTTTGAGGTTTTACCTCACATTTATTATTTTAGCAAAGATGACAAGAGATGAAAATTATAAATACTGGATTGGCTTTGGAAAGATAGGCATTTTGATAAGCTATTGGAGCTGTACATTGATCTAATCATTCCAGAAAATAATCTGAATTTACACTAAATTTACACTAAAAAAAAGTCTTTAAGTTATAAATACTTTTTGAAGCCAGTAATACTACTACCAGATATGTACTCCATGAAAATCAAAGACAGGAAAAAGTACCACAAATACAAAAATATTTATAGCAACACTTTCTGTTGTAGCAAAGATGGAAGGGAAGTGGAAGGGTTCATCAATTAGGAACTTATTTAACAAACTGTGGTATGTTAATTTAATGAAATATTATGCTGTGAGAAATAATGAACATGGAAAAATTAGAGAAACTCGGAAGATTCATATGAACTGGGGCAGAGAGAAGTAAAAGATAGGAGAACAATTTGCATGATAACCTCAACAAAAGTAAAGGAAAACAACCCTGCTTCTTAACACTAGGAAGAAAGATAATGAACATAGGTGAGAAGAGCCACACAATTTCAGGAACAGCCAACGTATTAATTTGTTTTGCTTAACTGTTCTTATCTGTTGTTGAAGAAGTGTTCTATGGAAGAAGAGGTCTGTCCTGTCCTGTCCTTCATTTATTCCATTCACTCCCTTGACCTGTCTTCCCACAATAGTGTTTGCTTCTGATTATCCTTTTCCCCAATTTGCTGTCCCTTGTATTATCTTCCCTCTCCTACCCCCTTCCCCCTTGCCTTCCTGCAGGATAAAATACATTTCCATATCCAACTGAGTGTGTGTTATTCCCTCCTTAAACCAAATCCCATGAGGCTCAATTATTTCCTTTCATCTCCCCCTTCTTCCCCTCCATTGTAAAAGCTCTTTCTTCCCTTTTATGTGAGATGATTTGCTATATTCTATCTCTCCCTTTCTCTTACTCCTAGTACATCCCATTCAACAGCAAATTTTATTTTTTTAGGTATTCTCCCTTCATATTCAGCTCACCCTGTGCCCTCTGTCTATGTATGTATATACATATATATACACATACACACATATATATACATACCTACACATATATAATATACACATACATACATACCCATACCCACCTACATATATATATATTCCCTCTAACTACCCTAACACTGAAAAAGGTCTCATGAGTTACAAATAACATCTTTCCATGTAGGAATGTAAACAGTTCAACTTTAATGAGTTCCTTAAGGCTTCTCTTTCTTGTTTGCCTTTTCATGTTTCTCTTGATTCTTATATTTGAAAGTCAAATTTTATATTCAGCTCTGGTCTTTTCAAAAAGAATGCTTAGAAGTCCTCTATTTCACTGAAATTCCATTTTTCCCCAGAAGTATTATACTCAGTTTTGCTGGGTAGGTGATTCTTAGTTTTAATCCTATCTCCTTTGACCTCTGGAATATCATATTCCAAGCCTTCAATCCCTTAGTGTAGAAGCTGCTAAATTCTGTGTTTTCCTGATTGTATTTCCGCAATACTTGAATTGTTTCTTTCTGGATGCTTGTAATATTTCCTCCTTTACCTGGGAACTCTGGAATTTGGCTACAATGTTCCCAGGAGTTTTTATTTTCAGAATTCTTTCCATTTGTATTTTACCCTCTGGTTCTAGAATATCAGGGGAATTTTCCTTGATAATTTCATGAAAGATGATGTCTAGGCTCCTTTTTTGATCGTAGTTATCTGGTAGAACAATAATTTTTAAATTATCTCTTCTGGATCTATTTTCCAGGTCAGTTGTTTTTCCAGTGAGATATTTCATATTGTCTTCTATTTTTTCATTCTTTTGGTTTTGCTTTGTAATTTCTCGGTTTCTTATAAAGTCATTAGCTTTCATCTGCTCCATTTTAATTTTTAAAGAACTATTTTCTTCAGTGAGATTTTGAACCTCCTTTTCCATTTGTGCCCATTCTGCTTTTTGAAGCGTTCCTCTCCTCATTGCCTTTCCCTTTTGCACTACTCCACATAACAGTAAGAGAAGTAAGACAGAGAATCTTCCTGTGCAAGTGGAGATGTCTATATTTTCCTCTCAACAATGATTTAACAACAAATTCAAAACTTGCAAGTACGCAAGCATTTATTAAGTATGCCAGGCACCATGTGAAGTGCTGGAAATATGTACAAGAAAAAAGACAGACAATCTCAGTCTGGCTGGAGCTTACATTCTAGTGAGGGAGGACAACATATAAAGGGAAACAAGTTTTCTATGGGTTCCCTCTTTGGATCTGTGTCAAGTGTCTGTTTGGGCCCATCTCATAAATGCAAGTCCCTGAAATACTGAACAAAACCCTTAGTGAATGCTAATAACTTTAATGCATTATAATACATGCTTTAAAGTTTGAAGGTCAGCTTGGGAGAGATAAGAATTAAGTTGTGTACTTGGGTCATGGACACACTTAATGACACCTCTGTCTTTTTGGCTATCTGCTTACTCCTTGAATTCCTGACCAGTCAGAGACCTCCTAACAAGATCCCATTACCAAGAGTTATGGGCTTATTAATAAGTGAATACCCTTTCCTTTAAAAAATATTATTTTTACCCTTCCTTAACCTTTGACTATCTGGAATGCACCAAGATTGTGAAGCATAGAGACAACAGATAACACCTTATATACTCACCAATTAAAATGCTCTAAAGTCCATAGTGAGATTTTTAAAAAGCAAGGAAATAGATTACTACTTCAGAAATCAGGTTTGCTAAGTTTTAAAAGGTTACTGTTTGTTCTTTGTTCTCAAAGAGGATCATGCCATCAGGAAGGAAATGTCATGACTTACAAATGAATTAGATTTAAGTGACGGAGGTCTATGCAGAGTCACCAGCTTTACTCTCCCCTCTGCAGCCATCTGTGTCCACTGGCAAGATATAGATCAGGATGACTGGAGATGGCCTCAGAGAACCTGGACCATTAAACTCATTGATTGCCCTTGACTGACACTGGAGGTCACTATTGATGTGCACATCTAAAAATTTGTCACAGGCCTGGGAGACTCATTGGAAGCAGTTGTGTACTAGGACCCTTTCTGCATCATCATTGGTCCCAGACAGACATGCTTTAGCTCTCAATAAACCTCTTAGGAACATCAGTTTTGTGTATTAACTCTTTGATATTGTCTGATAGGACTACTGACATCACAAAACCATCCTCTTTTAAAGTTTTTGCTACCAATTGGTTAAAAAAGGAACAGTAGAACCTGGTCGTCTCTCTTTCCTCCAGAGAGCAACTTGATTGTTGCTGATACATAATTATGTGCTAGGTTCTGTGTTAGGTATTGGTGATACAAAAATAAAACAAAACAGTTCTTATCTTCAGAGTTTACATTTTATTGTAAACAGATAAATAAATAAATTGTAATTTTATGTGGGAGAGAATAGTCTCTGGATTATTTAGTCATTGGACTAAAGGGATCAAGAGTATTACAGTGGAAGTGATCCTTAAAGTGCAGCACGTACCCTGAGAAGATGAGTCAGGTGTCCAGAATAGACCTACCCTGTCTCCCCTCTGGGTTATAGAAGTAACCCCAAGGGTTAAGGTTGCACTAATACTATAGAGCATATGAGCTCCCACCAGTATGTTTCCATGTATGTAACTAGTGTGCAACCCCATCAGAGTGTAAACATGGTTGTTAGATAACATATTTAATCAGTCAGATTCAATTAGCTTTTAGAAAGGGGGAATTTAATAAAGTGGTAGAGTAAGAACATTTGGTACCAAAACCTCCTCTTAAAGTCTGTTTCTAGTCTTTGGCTTAGGTGAATTACATCACAGGATATTGAAGGAAGTGGTCTATATGATTCCTGAGCCACTGTATGATATTGGAACCAATATTTGAAAAATGGAAGAGAAACTGAAAGACTTAGGAAGGGTAAATGTACTGATTAAAAAAAAAAAAGAGGATAGATTCTGCCATCTATAGGCAGAACTTGACTCCTATAAATTGGGAAATTATAGAATAGATCATTAAAGAGATGACTAGTGAACAGAAAAGGGAGTTACATATTCAGGAAAGGAAGCAGAAGTTACATATTTTATAAACGGATTTAAGCTTTCGGGAGTTACATATTTTGTAAGTTGATTGAAGTTCTCATATTTATGCCAAAATTCATGTTCTGTTCCTTTCTGTAAGTGAACTGCTCACAGACTACCTGAAAACATTTTTATGCACAGATTTTAGTAGTTTTTATTAACCTAAGTTCTTTTTGTGTTTCCTCTAGGCATCAAACTGTTCACCTACAAAAGAGGAATCCTTTAGCAGTTAATTTGATTATTTTTATTTGTGCATTCTTTTTTTTTTTGTCCCTTTCAGGATTTGAATCCTCCATATGAAAGGGTGCATGAGATACTACCTTACACTTGGATAAAGGCTTTTCCAATTAGCAGATGACAAAAAGTAGGGTGGGATGACAAACATACTGAATGGCAGACCCAAGAGCCAAAGATCTTGACAAGTTAGCGTATCAGTTCAAATTTAATAACATACAATTTGATAGAGATAAATGTAAAATTTTATATTTTAGCTTAAAAATCAACTTCAGAAGAAATGGAGGAGTCATGGGTAGATAATAGTTTTGGGGTTTTTTTATGAGATTTTGGTAGATTGAAAGCACAATATGAGTCAGTAATGTAATATGGCAGCCAAAATATCCAATGCCATCTTTGTCTGAATAAAGAGAGGCATGTTGTTGTTCAGTCATTTCAGTCATGCCCAACATTTTGTGACCCTATCTAGGATTTTCTTGGCAAAAATACTGGAGGAGCTGGCCATTTCCTGTCTACCTCATTTTACAGATGAGGAAACTGAAGCAAACAGGGTTAAGTGATGTGCCCAGGGTTGCATGGCTAGTTAGAGTCTGAAGCTGGATTTGAACTCAGAAAAATGAATCTTCCTGACTCAGGCCTGACACTATCTACTGCACCCCCTAGCTGCCAAAAGAGGCATAGTTCCCAGGAATAATGAGGTGATCATCCTGTTACATACCCTGTATATTTGGATGACCACAATCAGTTCTGAATGCCACAGTTGATGAAAAAAAATGGTAAACTGGGGAACATCCAGAGGTACTTGGCCAGGATAGTGAAGAGCCTTGAGATCATGTCATATGGGGATATGTTGATGGCTGCCAGAGTTTTTTTTACAACTCTAAAGTTCTATGATTTTGGGATACTGTGACTGAAAGTTGCCCTTAGTAGACATGGTAAATTTTCGAAGAAGCATGGGTTTAGAGGATGGAAAATTATTTAGTTCTGTTTTAAATATGGTAGGTTGTAGACCTACCTCTTTCAAAGACCAGCTCAAGTGCCACCCAGTCTCTGAAGCTGAAGTGATCCTTCATTTAATTTCTATAGTACTTGTTCCAGTTACTATATTATGTTAAATAATATTTACTATTATATTTTTCCTCTTATTAAATTATAATCTGCTTGAAGGCAAGAATATTTTTTGTGTGTATCTACCACTACACCTAGCTCTCTCCTTCTTTCCTTCTTCCTCTTGCCCTCTTTCCCTTCCTTTAACTCTTCCTCCCTCTCTTCTTCCTCTGTCCCTTCTTCTTCTCCCTCCTGCTTTCTCCTGCTTTCTCTATCTCTGTCTGCCTGTCTTTGTCTGTTTCTCAGTTTCTCTCCATATATATGTACACACACACACATATATATATGTTGATTGAATGAAATGATTGACAAGACTTTATATATTTGAGAACAACTCTCATGCTTCTGCTTAGTGTTTTTCCTCCAGACTAAATATATCCAGTCCCTTCAGCCCTTACTAATATGATTTAGTTTTTAGATCCTTCATCACTTTGATCACTGTCCTTTGACTTCTGCTCAGAGACAACATCTTTGGGTTTCGGTTTTTATCATCTATTAAAATGAGGGGTTTGGAAGAACTGATGTAATGCTCTTTCCAGCTCTTTGGATTCTATACTCTATTTTCTATTCAAGTTCACCAAAATGCCTCTTACAACATGCTCAAAATGGGACACAATACTGTATACATGGTCTGATGATTACAGAATAGAGTGAAACTGTGGCCATGGAGAGTAAAAGGAGAGTAATCAGTCTACCTCAGATGGCTCCCTCCACAGCGCCATTGGGTTATAGTGCTATTATGTATAGTCTGTCACAATTTTCAAGTGGTTCTGAAGAGCTCAACAGAATAGATGAGGATAAAACTGTCTCTCCTTCAATAATCCTTCCACGTTCTTGGTTCAATTTGAGAGATCACTCAGCTTTGGTGAGAGGTCACCAACGCTTTAGAAAATATCCTGTCACACAGACAATCTGGGTTTATATTGAGTCTAGGTGAGCAGCAGAGTCCAAGTGTAGAATGTTCATCTGCTTGTACTTCTTTCGCTATCCTCACGTTAGTCTAGCCATGCCATAATTTCATGTGGCTGACTGATAGGGAACTCCTGCACTAGAATACATTTCACACAAGGGAATATGGGTTAAGACATTCCTTTTTTTCTATCTGTTGATTAATCAGTCAATGAGTAAGCATCCAGCCAGTTAGTTGGTGTAATGGATAGAGAGCATTGGATTTAGAATCAGGAAGACCTGAGTTAAAATCCTGCATCGGACTCTTACTAGATGTGTGACTGTGGGCAAGTTATTAACCTCTCTCAGTCTCAGTTTTCTAATCTATAAAATGAGGATAATAGCTCTCATCTAACAGGGTTGTTGTGAGGATCAAATGAGATAACATAGGTTAAGTCCTTTGCAAACCTTAATGTTCTATTTGAATTATTTGTTTAAGTGCTTATTTATTAAGGTGCTTATTTATTAAGCACTGCCTATGCTGCGTACTAAGGATAAAAATGTAAACATGAGATTGCCTTCCCCCTAGAATAGCTTACATTCTACCAGATATATAGGGCTCTCTGCTCAACAGAACAGGAGTCAAGCTCACAACTGGATAAATCAGGTTGATATGATATATTGGTATCAACTTTTCAGAGTTTTCCAGAAAGTACAGCAACCCCATCATTTTACAGAGGAAGAAACTGAGGACTTGAAAGAGGGGGAAGTGACTTGTCCAAGGTCACACAGTCAGCATGACTAGAAGATCTGGGAATAGAAGCCAGAGGTTCTAATTCCTTCTCTGGGGTTCTTTGCATTCACTATACCTGTTGCCTTTTGCTGTCCCAGATTTCTGTCCATCACCATTGGCTGTATAGAAATGGCTCTCCCTGGAGGAAGGACACATTAGCTTCCCCATGGCCATGCTTGTTGGGGAAAGGGAAGAATGTTTACTCAAGGACTCCCAAAAGAAATCACTTGTGGAATGGCTATTAATCAATCACCTTCTGGTGTCACAAAAATCTCCCCCACCTGTCTAATTGCTGCCTATTAGATCATGATTAATAATATGTCTTGCCTATTCCCTTCATTCCTAACTTTGATCACATTGTTCCCTTTGCTTGGACTGTCTTCCTTCTGACTCTCTGCCAATTCAGTTCCTATCCAGCATTTAAAACCCAACTAAAATGTCATGTCCTTCATCAAAATCACTCTTACCCTCCACCCCAGCAGGTTATCATTTTTCCTCCTTGAACTTCACATAACACTTGGTTTTTCACCTCTTCAGCTTACTTAATGTTTCATATCTTATATTATACTTGGTATAATGAGTGCAATCATTTAGTAGATGGGACAGACTGGGAGGGGGTGTAGGCAAAGCCACCAAAACCACCTCTCAATTTGGCTCCCTAAGTCATTTACATGAAGTACAATTGGCATTGTGACATTAGAAAAGAGCTGATAGTTCTTTGTCTGATGGCAAAGAACTGGAAATTCAGGGGAATGCTCTCATTAATTGAGGAATAGCTGAACATGTTGTGGCATATAATTGTAATGAAGTACTATTGTGCTGAAAGGGGTGGTTTCAGAAAAACATGGTAAGACCTATGTGAATGGAAGCAAAATGAATTGAGAAGGACCAGGAGATCAATGTGCACATTATAATGTTGCAATGATGGTCAGCTGTGAAAGACGAGGGATACTCTGATCAATGCAATCATCCAAGACAGTTCCAAAGAACTCACAATGAAAATATGCTATCTACCTCTAGAAAGAGAAAACTGAACTCTGAGTACAGATTGAAGTCTAATTTTCTCTCTTTATTTTTCTTCCTTTTTTGAAATATAGCTAATATGGAGATATGTTTTGCATGATTTCACATGTATAATGGATAGTCTACTGTTTGTCTTTGTGGTGGGGGAGGAGTGGGAAGGAGGGAGAGAATTAGGAATTCAAAATTTAAAAAGAAAAGAATTTTAAAATAATTTTTTTTTAAAAAAAGAAATCGATAGGAATTTAACAGAAAACTCAGACTGCTATCCTGAGGAACACTAAAGGGTCAGTCTTAACCAAATTAAGCTTTTCTTAACTGGTTCAGTCTTAATCAGAGGGTTTTTTGCTAGCTTTTGCCAGCTGCCTGGCTATCAGTAGGTGGCACTATCCCCTAGGGCTGTCTACATCTACAAGTTTGGAGCCCTGTCTTTGCTGGGAAGAGATAGCATAGAAGTTGCAATTCAGAAGACAACCAGTAGAGCCCCCAAATGACTCACATGGAACAAGGCATCAGAGAACCCCAGGTTATGCAACATCAGAGAACACTGATGGCTCTTCAAGTGAGTTGTCATTGAGTCATTGTTCAGTCATGGGCAACTCTTCATGACCTCATTTGGTGGTCTTCTTGGCAAAGATACTGGAATGATTTGCCATTTCCTTCTCCAGTTCATTTTACAGATGAGGAAACTGAGGCAAACAGGGTTAAGTGACTTACCCAGTCACACAGCTAGTAAGTGTTGGAGGCTGGATTTGAATTTAAGTCTTTCTAACTCCAGGTCCACCACTCTATCCTCCACGCCACCTAGCTGCTCCCTTCAGGGTAGTAAACAATGGCAAAAACATAAATTTTGCTGGCCAAGTACGTTTCATGTGAGTTCGCTGGCCATATATATTTCCAAGCTGTGTGTTCTTTGAGCGTGTCTTTCTCACTGGTTCTGGTAACCTGCTGTAGAATATTGGAAAATTATTTCCTGTTATCCATTTTGCTATATTGTATAATTTCTTTTGCTTTGAAATAATGTATCATCTGGTTGGTTGGTGAAAGAAACACAACAGTGGAGACCCATGAACTATGGATTTTGAGTATATGTTGACTAAAACTCATAATTTGCTATAAATCTGGGGTATTATTCAAACAGGAGGAGAGAACCCCAGGTACTATATTTGTGCATAATATGTATTCTACTAGACCACAGGTGGATTAGCACTTTGGATCTTCCATCTCCTGCTGTGTGCAGCATGTTTCCCAAGGAAGAGCTATTAGGAGCTGGGCTAGGTATGTTCCATCTCTACAGCAAGTCTATGACTTCCTGTTGCCACCTCATGGCCAGTCTTAGCATGGTACCTTACGCATAGTAGGTGCTTAATAAATGTTTATTGAATTGAATCTCCTGCTCCATGCACTGTCTCTTAAGGGAAGACTGCTAGAGGCAAGTCAGGCATCTTCCATTTGTCCCATAAGTAAGTGAATTTTAGTATGTGTAAGGTGGATTTCTGTTACTCTTTCCTAGAGTTTTCGTTTCCCAGGATCCATGAACATAACAATATCTATTTCCCAAACTCATGACTTGCAAACATCACCATGCTTATGCAGCTTTATGCAGTGATAAATAACGTAAATATTTGTGCTTAAATTGCAAATATCCACTGTGACTGCACAGTGAGATAGAACAGTGAGATAATGTAAACTTGAGGCTATTGCTGGTAATATGCCTTCCTTGTCTCTTGCTCTATAAAGCAGGTGGGCACTGGTCAGTGAGTGGGGAACCCTTAGGGTTGAATGCACAAACTGGAATGCTATGTGTGCCTTGATCAACCCCCATCAAGGCTTTGGGGGAATGTATGTGTGTATCAACTGGCCCCCATTGAGACTTGAGGGAATTTAGGGGAGTGTACAAGCTGTACCTGTCTCAATTGACCCCATTGAGATGTAGGGGTAATTGCCCCCCTTCTTTCCAGTCCCTGTGAGAAGGGTGATTAGAAAATGCTCTAGGAGTTGGGGCTTCCATTATCAGCAACCCTCTTCTGAGAAGACTAGACTAGAATAAACCCCTCTGAAGTTGTCTTAGTGTCCTTCCTTTATGACCAGATCAAGAGTGAACCTGTGCTAGCAGAACTCCTGTGTGCTAGTGTTGCCTGCCTTATATGCCTCTATGCAATGACTTCCATCCAGACCAGAATAGAGCAACTAACACCTCCTTCTGCTATCCCAATCTCCCAACTGGGACATGGAGAACCTCCAGTGCAAAGAACAGCCCTCCCTTTGAATTTAAGCCTCCTAAACCTGCTGTGTCTCTTGCTGAGGGAAGAGAAGAGGCACCCTCCACTCATTCTCTTACCTGGTCATACTTTTCACCTCCCAGTGACTTTGTACTCCTATAGACCATCATCCAAACTCCATTCCATACCCCCTCCCACCTGATTCCTCATTCCTATCCTTCTCAATCCTCCCACTCCAAAGTTTTATCCTAACTCTATTCAGTCCTTTTGCTATGCCCCCTGGAATGTCTGTCCCATGGGCAACAAGCTTTGTTTCATCTTAAATCTTTTCCTCTCTCACTCCTTCCATACTAGCTCTTACTGAAACCTAGCTCCTCCCTGATGACATAACCTCCAGGACTACCCTTTCCAGTACTAGATTCACTTTCACTCATTGCCCTTAGCTCACTGCTTAAGGCAGGGGAGTTGGAATACTTTTTACTCCCCAATGTCACTTCCAGATTCTCCCTCTTCCTCCATCACTAAGGAACCTCTCTTCCTTTGAGGTTGATGCTATTCAAATCTATCCCCCAATCAAAATCCTGGTAACTGTTGTCTACAGATCCTCAGGTCACTTCCCTTCATTCCTTAATGAGTTCCACACTTGACTCTTCTTTCTTCTCCAGTTGTTATCCTCTTTCTAGGGGACTTCAACATACATATTGATTCTCCCTCAAATACTCCAACCACTCAGTTCCTCAACCTATTCACCTCCTAGAAACTACTCCACCCAACCTGGGCCACACATAACGACTGTCATACCCTTGATCTTTCCATCACTCACAAATGTACCACCTCTATGTTCAAGAGTTCTGAAATCTCCTTATCTAACCATAATCTATTGGCTTTTCATCTCTCTGCCTTCCCTTATAAAACCCTACTCATCATCCATACTATGACCTCCAATCCAATGACCTTTCAGTTCTCTCCCAGGCCATATCCCTGGCACTAGCCACTCTCTCTTCTTCCTACCTTGACTCCAACTCTACACTGTTCTCTCTTGAATTCCTAGACCATTATCATATAGTCAATCACACCTGCCCAAGCCTCAAGCTTGGGTCACTCCCACCATTTGTTGAGCAAGCGTATGTGCTACTGAAGAAGTCAGAAAAAATCATTCACCCATTCTGACTAGATCTACTACAAATTTATGTTACACAACCTCAACTGGGTCCTCACTGCTGTGCAGCAACCCTATTCTATCTCCCTTATCAACTCACTAACCCATTCTCCATAGTGATTCTTCCAAACCTTTTCATTCTTCCTCAATCCTCCTATGACTCCCCTACCCCTCACTCTCTCAGCTGAGAACCTTGACACCTTGAGGCCATTCACCATGACCTCTTTCTTCTCCCCTATTCATCTCCCATCACTCAGGGTTTCTGCCTCTTTTGTCCTCCTTCACCCCTGTCTCATATGATGAAGTGGCCTTACTTCCTACCAAGGCTAACCTCTCTACTCATCTGACAGATCCTATTCCATCCCATCTCTTCCAACAGACTGACCCCTCTATCATCCCCTCTTTAACTCATTTTCAATCTCTCCCTCTCAACTGACTTATTCCTTATTGCCTACAACACTCTCATGTTTCCCCTACCCTGAAAAAACTCCCATTCAATTCTTCCATCCCCACTGTTGTCCTGTATCTGTTCTGCCCTTTGTAGCTAAACTCCTTGAAAAGGTCATCTACAACAGGTGCCTCCGCTTTTTCTTTCATTCTTTTCTTAAGCCCTTGCAATTTGGCTTCCAGTCTAATCATTCCATCAAAACTGCTCTCTCCAAAGTTACCAATGATTTCTTAGTTGCCAAATCCAATAGCCTCTTCTTAATTCTCATTCTCCTTGACCTCTCTACAGCCTTTGGCACTGTAGATCACTCTCTCCTCTCTGATTCTTTTCTCTCTAGGGAATAAAGTCTGCTTAGGCCTCTGGAGCTTAACCAAATTAATAGAAAATAACCTAGTTTATAACTTGGAAGTCTCAGGGTTGATGTCCCTCATCTCACACAGGTGTAACCCCTCAGATGAAGTGAGAAGTTAGAGCAGGTAGAGGAGTGATGATTGAAAAGTCTGAAACACCCTGTTGTAGGCACAGGGTCAGGAGCTGTCAGAGGCTGGCTCCCCTCCTGGTCTCACACTAAAGCAGGAGCTTTTTATATTTGCTCACGAAATTAATTTCCTTTCCACTCCAGAAACCAGAGCTCTTCCATGTATTTTACATCCTTTGCAATCACTCTCCTTTGTTTTTGTTTCTTTAAAGAAAAAAATTACAAGGAAAGAGGTAAGTGAACTTTGTTTAATCAATATGAAATTCTTAATTTTTTTCTGAGTTTTCTGAAGGCATTAATTTTTTTATCTTAAAGATTATATGAACTAAAAAATGTCCTTATCACAGGTGAAACATAGGAGTAGTCAGGGTAACAGTTTTGTTGTAGCAGAGTCTATGTAAGGTCAAAACATCTGGTCAATTTAATTTTTTTTTAAAAATCAGTTAAACTAATTATTTGGTTGAAGGCTGACCAAATAGACAGAGACTGACTTGAGTTTTTCATTTTTCACTGGGATTTTCAGCAACATGAGCCAAAGCCTTGGTCCTTAAATTGTCAGATTTCTTAACTTTAAAAAGATATTTTCTTCTTGTAGAAGCCACAGGGTCACACAATCAGCCCATTTCTCTGAACTTATGCCAAAGGTTGTCCCTGGAAACATGTTTTCTGTACATTTACATGGAGGCGGGAGAAATTTTCATTTGTTTCTCTAGGAACAGCACTTTCTTGCCCCGGTGGTGAGGGGAGGTATATGTTTCAATTCAACTCAGCAAATATTCATGAGCATCTACTGTGTGCAGAGCACCATGTTAGGTGAACTTTAGAAAAGACATTAATCCCTGCCCACCCTGGTGATTATAATCTGGTAGAGGGATAAGATACATTCTTTTCTATTAATTAATTTATTTTTAATCTTCAACATTCACTTCCATAAGTTTTAAATTTTCTCCCCCTTCCTCTCCCCTCCTTCCCCAAGACGGCCTGCAATCTGATATAGGTTTTACGTATACATTCCTATTAAACATATTTTCACATTAGTCGTGTTGTAGAAGACACATTTCAGATAACTTAACATGCAACAACAAACAAAATAAATACCCATGAGAGATCCTAGGCAGGAAGGTCAATACCACCTGAGCAAACAGGAAAGCTTCTCGGAGGAAGTACATTTTAGTTAGGCTTGAAAGCATAGGAAGAAATGAAACAGGCAGAGAAGCGACCGGCAAATTTAGGAATAGGTAATCCAGGGAACAAATCTAAGGATGCATTTAAGTGCAGGCCATATTTGGGTAGTAAACTAGTCCAGTTTGGTGGGGAGTGTAAGGCACTTAGAAAGGAATAAAAGGAGAAGGCTGAAAAAAAAGCATGCCACTAAATTGTGTCAGGCTTTGAATGCCAGACAAAGGATAGTAAATATTACTCAGTAGGTAATAAAAAGGCACTAAAAATCTTGAGTTGAAGGGTAACATGACCAGATCTATATGTAAAGAATATCAGCCGCATATAAAGGCTGAATTGGCAGGAGGAGAGAGCAGAGGAAGCAAGTTCTGTTTAGTTGTTGAGTGATCTGATTCTCTGTGACCCCATTTGGGGTTTTTTTGCAAAGATACTGGAATGGTTTGCTATTTTCTTCTCCAGCTCATCTCACAGATGAGGAAATTGAGACAAACAGGGTTAAGTGACTTGTCCATGGTCACACAGTCAGTAAGTATCTAAGAATGAATTTAAACTCGGGTCCTTCTGACTCCAGGGCAGGTGCTCTGTCTGCTATACCATCTAGTTGCTCCAAGATCTGTTTAAAGGCTTCTGCAATACAAGCACTGCCCATACTGTACGCAAATATAACAGGATGATGGCCCATTTGAGATAGGGAAAAAAGAAAGAGACAGATGTAAGATATTTCCAAGGGAGAATTGATGGGTTTTTGTTTCCCAGCCAACCTTGAAGGGGAGAACAAGGCTGAACAAATCCTACTCCTGGTTGCAATTCCCTTTAATCTGTCTCTCAGAATCAAAAATCATCCCATAAAACTGCAGCTCTAGAAAAATGTTTAAATATGGCGAATACTTATTCCATGTACTTTAGTCTACTTCCATAAACAAACTCTCACCAAGAGCTGAGCATGAAGCTCTCTCAGCCTTGGACCCACAGGGACAAATCTTCAAGGATGTGAATGGAGATACTCCACTGCTTCTCTGACCTTTCAAAAAGAAAAAAACAGCAATTTTCTGTCCCTAGAAAACAATGTGGGACCCAGAGATGACATTTAAAAAGAAAACTTGACCTTGAAAAGAGAATATCAAAGACAGAATATTAGAACTTGAAGGAGCCTTATAAATCATCCTCATTCAAAGGGCAGCTTTGTGGTACAGTGAATAGAGCATCGTCTCTGGAATCAGGAAGACCTGAGTTCAATTCTGGCCTTAGATACTTATTAGTTGTGTGACACTGGGCAAATCACTTAACCTCAATTGCCTCTAAAAAAAAAAAAAAATGAAAGAAAGAATCCTAGTTCAATTTCTTCCTCATTATGCAAATGAGGAAATACATCTTACCTTGATTATTAGGTGTGGGATCATGGTGAAGTCATATAACTTTTGTGAGCCTCCATGTCCTTATCTGCAAGGTGGGGCTAATAATATTTTAGAGAGGGAACATAGTTCATGGGGTTGGAGTTGGAGGACCTGGTCTCAAATCCAAGCTCTGCTAATTTGCTACCTGTGTGAGGTTAGACAATTTATTAATCCTTTCAAAGCTTTGGTTTTCTCATCTCTACTTCGAGGGGGTTGGACTAAATGATCCCTAAAACTCCTATTCATCTCTGAATCCATGATTTTGACCACTCCTTTATAATACAGGTGAGGGGGGAGGACCACAAATGAATAACTACAGACAGCTGAAAGCCATCTCTGACAAAGCCTTTCCTCTTTGTGAATGTAACAGGTATATGTTTATATGCTGAATATTGAAGGAAAAAGAGAGAAAGACAATAAGCTGATTTTTAAAAAATGATATCTGTTCTTTTTACTCTATCATTTACATTTCTCAATGCATCCCTCCATTCCCCCACCCCCAGAGGGCAATATCTTATAACGAAGAATAAAAAGAAGAGGGGGAAAAAAGACTAGCTTGATGAAACTAACCAATATATTTAAAAAAAGTTTGACATGTTCAATGTTCCATACCAATAGTCTTCAATCTCTAGAAATAAATGATGGGAGCTGCCTTTGCCTATCTCCTCTTGGCGGCCAAGAAGACCCTTATTTTTGAGCATGATGAGCTTGAGATACCAGAACACCATCTGCCTTAGATGCAGCTGGTGATACAAAAAAGGTTGTCAGGTCTGCACACAAGAGATTTAGGAATCATCTATAGAGATGCTGTAATTGGAAACCATGAAGGAGAATGCAATTGCTAAGGGAGAATGTAGAGAGAGACTAGGGCCAAGGACTAACACTTAGAAATACCCACTTTAAGAAGTCTGGGAACAATGGTTGTTGTTGTTCATCCCTCATTCTTGAAGAGGACCTATGGCATCATGAGGAGTGGTCATGAGTGAGAAATGGAAGGACCAGGAAGAAAGTCATGGCATGGCAGAGGGAGTATCCAATCAAATGGAGTGATCCACTGTGGTCACATATAAATTTCTCTTATTTGACATTTAAAACTCTTCATAATCTGGCTCTTTCCTACCTTTCCAGTCTCTTTACTCTTTACTCCCTTCCACACACTCCATGATTCAGGGACTTGCATTTCCTTGAACACATCATACCATCTCTGGTCCTCATATCTGGAATACTCTGCCCCCTTTTCCCTGGCTTTCTTTAAGAATCAGCTCAAATTCTACCTTATACAGGAGGCCTTTTCTGGTCTTGTCAACCCCCATCCCACGGTTAATGCATTCCCATTCCTCTATACCCTCCGTGGAACTTAGTTATTTAAACTATACTCTCTATAGAACCAGTTATTTAAATGTTGTCTCCTCCATCAGAATGCATACTTTCTAAAGGCAAGGACTGCATTATTTTTCCTTATTTTTATCCTCTGTACTTAGCACAACACCTGGCACATAGTAAATACTAGATAAATACTTGTTGATTGACTGTCAAGCAGCAGAGGTCAAGGAGAATTAGGCCTTGGAAAAGACAATTGTAATTGTCAATAAAGAGGTCATTGGTGACCTTTCTGAGAACAATTTCAGTAGAGAGCTGGGGATGGATCCCTGACTGCAAGGGTTTGAGGAGGGAGTTTACTGTGAGGAAATGTAGTATTGGGGAATACTGTAGGAGTTTCTTAGTCTGGGTTCTATGAGAGCTCAGGGAAATTCTCACCCACCGGAAGATCTGTAAGACTAGGAGTCAAAAAGCGAGTGGTTTGACTGAAATGAAAATAAATTTATTAAAGCACCAAGGACCACTGTTCCCTAAAAGAAACTCTAGTTTCTTAGGGAACAGATTGGGCTTTTGTAACTTTTTAGGGCCCATTTAGATTACAAGGCTAATCAGTGGCATTTCAGGCAGAATGGAAATGGGGGAGTTTGTAAGCCTTGAGCTCATAGGAGATAGTAAAGATCAGGTTTATACCTACAGGAAAATCTATTTCTTCATGGTTAGTCTTATCAGAATAGCCTGTATTGGCAGTAATTCCCTTTCAAGAGAGAATCAATCAAGTTTATCTTCTTGTTTCTAATAAGGAAGGAGATAAAATATATTTTGAAGGGCTCTATTTACATAACTTCTTAGCTTTATTTTTTTGGCCTCTAAGGTTATTTTATCTTTGGGGATATATTTCTCCAAACTCACAGCACTCAGATTCATCACTGCCTCCTCAGGAGATTTTTTTAAGAGGTTGAGCAGTGAAGGAGAGATAGCAGAGGAGAGGTTAATATGTGGAAGGACTAGAAGGATCAAGGGAAGGCTTCTTTTCAGCACTGAGACCTGAACATGCCTGTATAAATAGATGGATGGGAAAGAACCATAGAAAAGTAGTCATTTTTATTATTATTATTATCTCTGTTATCAGAGATAATATTATTATAATTATTATAACTTAATATTAATTATATCATTAATATTATAATTAAGTATGATATGTAAAATTGTTATATTATGTTATAATATATCATCATGTATAATTATTATATATTATATAATATTATTATTAATATTGTTATCTCTATTATTTATATGTCCATTATCTATTAAATTCCCTTTGCTGATGCAAATTTACCTGGGGTTACATCATTAGAAAATGTCAGAGGCAGGGCTTATTAGTATAGCGAATGGAGTACTGAGTGTAGAGAGGTCTTATAAATGACTCTAAGGGCAGTAAGAATAGATGTCTCCAACATCTTCTTCTCCTACCCTTCTCTAAGGAAGCCATTCACTCCTTCCAAAAGGGGAAGCAGGAGATTGGGGCTGGAGGTCATTCTGCTCTCCTCAGAGATAAAGGTTTCTGAGACTGAAGCATATCTCTCTGCTCCTTTAATGTTGTCCATCTAGGGGGTATGACTGGGTTCCATCTGACTTCTGATCTTTTTGTAAATTGGAGGGGTTCAGGGAGGATCCTAAGCTCTATACCCAAAGCTTGACCCCTTTCCTACTAAATACCAGTTCCACAGTGAACCCACACAGAGAATAGCAAAGAAGACCATTTATCCAAATCATAGCAAGGCAGACATCAGAGAAGTTATATATAGGAGAATATAAACTACTAGACAATACAGAGTGAAGCAGCTCTCTCAGTGGGAGTGAGTTAATTCAGCTCAAGCAAGAGAAAGGATCTTGGATCTCACCCAAGAGGAAACTCCCCAGTTTATAAAAGTTGGAAGCTGGGAATAGGGACATGACGGAGAATGCCAGCTCTCCTCATGTCTTCCTAGAGTCTTTTCTTTCTGCAACCTAAAGTGGAATTGGTTTCTTCCATCTTCTCTCTCAAAACTAGAAGCCAACAGTGCCCTAAGGGGCTCCCCTGGAAGCTTGATGAGTCCCAAAGGGCACTGGTGCTTGGAAAAATCCCAGAAGGGAACTGGCTGAGAATGGAAGCTCTTTAGTCTCTTGCCAACTCTTCCCCACCTCTCCTGCAAGGCAGGGAGTTCATCTCCATCAATAAGGAGAGAATCCCATACCAATGGGCTTTGGGGCAAGGGTTACCTTCCCTCTAGCTTTTGAATGCTTTATGATTGATCCACTTTGAACTGTGAATTCTATGAAAACCAAAATAAATTCTTATACTGTTAGGCAGCTCCAACAAACTCACAATGGATAGGTATCCCCACCTCCTTTTATCCCACTACTGATCCATCCATAACTCTCCCCCAACAAGGCATGACTCTTTGCATGCAAAAATAACCATTGGAATATGCAGCCAGAGATCCTGGTCTTCTTAAATCCATGGTTACCCTCCATCTACCATATGATGCTTCCTTGGGCTTAGGTTGTACAGCAAGAATGAAAGTTAGTTCATGATTTTTTTTTTCAATGTTACTCAGGCCCTGGAGCAGGTACAGAGAAATCAAATTGGGGGAGGGGCTGGAAGGAAGGTTACATAGACATAAAGACTCATAAGTTTGGAATAGTCAAAATCAAGAGAGTATAAGAATGAAACAGCAAATAGTGAAACATTAAAATAGACCATGTGATCAAGGCTAGTTATAACTTTGATTCAATCAGTCAATGGTCAACAAGTATTTATTAAACATTTGCTATGTGATGGACACTAGTTGGTACTAGGGACATAAAAGAAAAAAAATGACAATCTCTGCCCTCAAGAAACTAATATTCTAATGGAGGAAGAAAATACATAAAAGAGGGGCTGAAAAGGAAATGAGGAATTACCCAGAGAGGGACATGGAGTCAAAATCTATCAAGAGAATGTAAGAGGGTTGCTCTGGACTCTTCCTCAAAATAGTGATTTGGGGAAGAACTCACCGATGAAAGAAAGGGCCATTACCTATTATATTTAATTAATTAGTTAAATATAAGTTATGGAGATAAAGGTCAACAGTGACAAAATGGACTATAAAATATAAGGTTCTAGGTAGAAGTAAGTTCTCCAATGGTCTGTGCGTGAAGAGAGGTTATGGAATTGAAGTAAAGTTGATAGAAAGTATTGATGAAAGTTCTGAAGCTCCCAGGATGTTGGTAGGGGAGAAGAAGAAGAACAAGACAAAGCCCATAAGTAAGCTACTTAAGTCAGGGCAAAATTGGGAGAGTGCTCTGGAGACTGGTGGAAGGCAGCAACAAGAAGTGAGTAGGGTGGTAACAATAATACATTATTATTTATTTGTATTATACTTTAGAGATTACAAAGCACTTTGCTATGTTAATCTCTTCTGAACCTCGTAACAGCTCTGTGTAAGAGGGAGCTTGGCTCATACTAGTAGATAAAGGATCTATCTTGGAGTCAGGAAGACCTGGATTCAAGTCTTGTCTCTGACACATATGGACTGTGATCATATACAATTTAATTAACCTCTCCTTGTTCCAAGCAACTCTTTAAGACTGAGAATTACAAATAGATTATCCAGTTTCATTAGTGGAAGGAGTTTCTGTACTGAGAATTCTCTAAACTGATGAAGTCACAGATCTTGACTACAAAAACAAGCCAAGCAATCTGGATGCTATAGGGTTCATTATCCTCATTTTACTAATGAGAAAATTTAGGTTCTCAGAAATTACACTCCATGTTCACTGTCATACAGATAGCAAGTGTTAGAAGTAGGATTCAGACCCAGGTCGTTTGATTCCAGTTCAGCCCTTTTCCTACAATATACCAGCATTCCCTAGACACATGGAGTAACATGTATGGAAGATGACTGAAAGATTGAGGTGGAGGAATAGACTGGAAGCATTAGAGGAAAGCCCTGGCTGTGTGACAAGGTGCCACTTAGCTACCCCTGAACTCCTACAGCAGAAGACAGGTTCTCTGAAAGCTGATTTTAACCAACAGAATACTTGTCTAGTTCATAGTATTATAGGATAATAGTCTTGAGCTGAAAGGGACTTCAGAGGCCATCTGGTTCAACCTCTTATTTTACATATGAGAAAGCCAAGGAATTTAAGTGATTTGTCCAAGGTCACACAGGTTAGAAGGGTCAGGGGTAGAATTTGATTAAATCCTGATCCTCAGATAGCTGAGTCTTGCTCCTTCAATCCTACCTAATCCAACTATTGGGAAAATAGATTTGAAGGATATACTTTGTGAAATAGTCTTAAGTTTTTAAAAACTGCAATCAATAACAAGTCATAGAATTGAATTGAATAGAATTGAAAGAGATCTTCCATTCACCCTCTACCTAAAAAGTCTGAATCCTGTCTATGCCATCCCTGCTAAGAGGTCATCTTGCCTCTGTTGGGAGATGTCTAGTGCCAAGGAAGTGGCGGTCCCCTGGTGCATCGCATTCCACTTTTAAATCATCTTATTTTATTCCCTGACTGAGCAGAAATCTGCCTTCCTGGAATTTTCACTCAATGGTAAAATCCATTCTTCAGAACCAAACAAAACAAGTTTTTTTGCATGACAACCCTTCAAATACATCATTGGAAGAAAAATGCCATATTTCCTCTTTCAGGCAAAAGATGCCTGGTTCCTTTGCACCATTCCCATTGGGCATGATTTCAAATGCATTTACCAGACTGGTCCTCTTCCTTGGAATGAGCTGCAGATGGAACATTGTGTAGTAGGCTCTTAAATCAGGATCTGGGTTTGAACCTGATCTCTGCCACCACTGTTGTAACCTTGGTCAAATCATATATAGGCAGCTATGTAGTGCCATCCATAGCATGCTAGACATGGATTCAGAAAGACTTGAGTTCAGATCTCACCCCAGACAAAATACTTACTGGACAAGTCACTTAACCTCTGCTTGCCTGTTTTCTCATCTGTAAAATGGGAATGATAATAATAGCACCTATTTCAAAGGGCGATTATGATGATAAAATAAGACATTAAAGCACACTATAAATGCTAATTATTATCATTATTAAATATTTTGCTGCTTTAAGCTTCAATACTTTCATCTATAAAAGTGATCTAGACTAGCTGATCTGTAAGGTTTTTCTAGGTCTAAGTCTATGTTCCTATGATCCTTTCTAAAATCTGATGTCCAGAACTGAACAAAATGCATTGGATGGCTCACCAGGACAGAATAGAGGGAGACAGTTACTTCTCTGATAATCAGATGAAGTTGAGCGATAATTAATCAATTAATTAATTACCACTTAAGTACCTACTAAGTGTCAGGCATTGTGCTAGGGGCTCACTCTCTCTCACTCTCTCTCACATTCTCTCACTCTCTCTCACACACTCTCACACACTCTCACACACTCTCACACACTCTCTCACACTCTCTCACACTCTCTCACACTCTCTCACACTCTCTCACTCTCTCTCACTCTCTCTCACTCTCACTCACTCTCACTCTCTCTCACTCTCTCTCACTCTCTCTCACATTCTCTCTCACTCTCTCTCACATTCTCTCACTCTCTCTCACACACTCTCTCACTCTCACTCTCTCTCCATACACACACACACACACACACACACACACACACACATGCAGAGTAATTAAATTCAAGGAAGTTAGGAGTTGGGAGTGATTAGGAAAATCTTCATGTACAAAGTGGTACTTGAACTGGGTCCTGAAGGGAGAGAATTCTATGGAGTAGAAGTGAGGGAAAAATTCAGGACCAACTCTTAAGACTGACCTCCCAGTAGATAAAAATGCTCTACTATGGCATTCCCATTAAGTACTCTGTTGACAACTGAACATTGGGCAGGATAGACCATGAATTATACCTGGTATGTCAATTCAAATGTTTCTATATTCCCATACCTTAAAAAGAGATGATAATTTTTAACGCTTTGAGAACCACCTTTATAATCACAACAAAGCTTCTGTCTTGCCTCATCAATGAGGCAGGACATCAATGTTTTCTCAAGCATCTTTTCTTGATCCCTTGGGTTCTCATTTCAGATTCAAATGAGATGAAGATAAATTTGTTTCCATCAGTGGATGATCTAATCTGAACAATGGACACAGGTCAGCCCTTTCTAACAATTCTGATAGATTTGTCTAAAGTTTGAGTTTGCAGTAATCAGTTGTGATTAACCATTTTTATTCTATCCTTTCTAGTCCAAAAATCTTTCTCCTTGGGAAAGAGAAAAGCAAGATGAACTCAACATCTCTGCCGTCTTTCTTTCTGTACCTTCTTAAAGTTGTTCTGTCCAGCTGTGATGATTAGATCTCTTCTCTGATCCCCCTTATTTCCCAAAAGTAGCCTGAAAAAATATATTTTTGTATCAAGCTTTCCATGACAGATTGAGGATATTATGAACACTGTATTCTTGACACTGTTTAAAGAAATGATTTTATTGATATTTTTGCTTTCACATCACTGACATTTTCTCATGTAGCCCTCTCTTTAACTCCTCCCAGATAGTCACTCCTTATAGTATATAACACTCTTCATAACAGAGAATTTTTAAAAAGGAAGAAAAAAAAATTCGGCCAAATCAATCAGTAAACTGAAAAAGTCTGACATTCAATGCATTATTTCATGTCCATGGATCCCCAGTTCTGCAAAGGACTTGTTTCTCATATCTATTCTTTGGGGCCAAATTTGGTTATCATAATATCATAACATTCAGTTTCAACTGTTTTCTTATGGGATGTAGGGTGTATTGAGGGAAGACTTGTACTTCTGGTGTGAGGGTTGCTGAGTCCTTTTCAGGGCTCCTCCTCATCCATCTTTGGTATCCACCTGAGTCACCCAATTCTTTCCACAGGGTTTATCTCCAGGATAGTTCATCCATATCTAAGAAAGCAGGGTTTATCTCCATCAAAAGTAAAGCATAAGTGAAGCTAAGAAAGATACAAGATTCTTGGCTCAGTAAGAAAGCAGATGAAATTTAGTTTTACGTTGATAGTAATAATCCAAAGTGCTTTTATGGTGCCCTGAAGGCTATTTATGGGCTAAAGACCAATGATACATCTCAACTACTTGGTGCAGATGGAGCCACATTGATCAGTGATTAAGGACATGATCCCAGAGAGATAAGCTGAACTCCTACATAGCATTCTCAACAGAGCATCATCAATCAATGCTGAAACCATTGACTGTATACCTCAGGTTAAAGTCAATCCCAGTCTAGCTGAATTTCCAACTGAAGAAAAGGTTTTGAATGCCATTAGGCTCCTCTCATGTGGCAAAGCACCTGATGCTGATTCTATTTCAGCTGAGATTTACAAAGCAGGGAGTCCACTGCTCATACAAATGCTGTCTGAAATTTTCTAGCTTACATGGCAAGAGGAGTTTATCCCCCAGGAATTCAAGGATGCCTCCATTGTCCATCTATATAAAGATAAAGAAATAGATCATCTTGTGACAATTATAGGGGAATGTCTCTCTTAGTCATTGCTGGCAAGATTCTTGTCAGAGTCCTCCCTAATAGGCTGATTCTTAGCCTGGAGGAAGGTCATGAGAGTTAGTGTGGCTTCAGAAAGAGCCAAGAAATGGTCAATACAGTCTTTGCTGCTTGAGAATTCCAGGAGAAATGACAGGAGTAGAACAGAGGTCTGTATTCAACATTTTTCGATCTGACTTTGTCCTTTGGTACTAACAGTCATGAGGGCTTGTGGAAAATTATGTCAAAACTGAGTTACCCAGAGAAGTTCATCAGTGTTCTACATCAGTTTCATGATGGCATGCTTGGCTAGGTTGTGGATAATGGACAACGTTCTCAATCTTTCCCAGTCACCAATGGAGTGAAGCGAGGCTGTGTGCTTGTTCCCATTCTTTTTCATGACACTTTCAGCAATGTTGCCAGATGCCTTCAATGAGGACAAAAATAGTCAACTACTGCCTCAAGGTCAACTACTGCATTGATGGTAAATTATTTAATTTGAAAAGACTACAAGCCAAAACTAAAGTAGAGGGAGAGTTAGTACGTGACTTTTTGTTTGCAGATGATTGTGCACTTAATGCGGCCTCTGAGGCTGAGATCCAACAGAGTATAGATCAATTCTCTGCTGCCTGTGTTAATTTTGGCCTAACAATCAACACCAAGAAAATAGAAGAGAACTCCACCAGCCAGCACCACACAATCCACATATGGAATTATTAATTATAGCAAATGGAGAAATTTTGAATGCTGTGGATAAGTTCACTTACCTTGCCAAATGTTCTTTTTAGGGATGTCCACATAGATGATGAGACTGACACAGGCATTGCCAGGGCTAGCTCACGTTTGGGAGGATCTGAAGGAAAGTGTGGGAAAGAAAAGGTGTTAGACTGTCTACAAAACTGAAGATCTGCAGAGCCACTATGTGAACCTCATTGTTGTATGCTTGTGAAACCTGGACAGCCTCCCAGGAAACTGAATCACTTCTATTTGAATTGTCTTAGGAAGATTCTGAAGATCACCTAACAAGATAATGTACCAGATCTTGATATCTTTTCTTGAGCTAAACTGCCAAACATTCAAACTCTACTGCAGAGAGCACAACTCTGATGAGCTGGTCATTTGTTAAAATGACAAACAAGAAGACTGTTTTATGGGAAACTCATATAATGTAAAAATTCACATGGTGGTCAAAAGAAGTGATACAAGGACTCTCAAGGTCTCTGAAGAACTTTGGAATCGATTTCATGACATGGGAGACACTGGTAAAGGATCGCCCAGCATAGTATGCCTGCGTCAAAGAAGGCAACCTGCTCTACGAGAGAAGTCGAATTAATTTTAGTAGCTCAAAAGAAATTTGAGATGTGCAAATTTAGAGACCTCTCCACTCCAAACATTCACATGAACTATTTGTGCCCAACCTGTGCTAGAGTCTTCTGAGCTCCTATTGGTCTGATCAGTCACAGCTGGCCACGCTGTACCTTGACTCCAATATAGTGAGGTCATTTTGGTCTTCTTCAAGAATAAAGAACAACCACCAACCAACTATCATTGTTTTCTCCTTTGCTACTATTGTAGGCATTGTGTATGTTGTTTTCTTGGTTGTACTTACTTCACTCAGCATCAGTTCACACTTCTTTGTATTCATCATGTGTACCACGCTTGTTTAGACATTCCTCAATCGATAGGCATCTTTTTATATATCTATTTTCCTTTGCTTGCCTTTGTTTCAACAGTCTATTCCTACATTTTAAAAAAATGAAAAGGTTGAAACACTGCCTTTGCAACTAACCACATTATTCTGTTTTGATGACCCCCCTTCTTTTCTTTTTCATCGTAATTGGATAATGTATGTCTTTAGTATTATGGTTCAGATAAGGGGACTAGTCCAGGGTAGTACTTCACTGTGTACTTTGTCCTAATGGTGTTTTAGAAAAGAGAAAGTGTGAATGCAATGTTGGGACGGTGAGGTCGATTCTACTAACTGCTGTTACTATGGTGGGGATGGGGGCAATTTTCATCTTGTGAACTCTTCTCATGTTTGGTCTCAGTTTCCGTTGTCCAACTATTATATCTTCTTTTCTTTTCAGCCACCAAGGCATTCAAAGACAGGGAAAACCAAACAATTGTCATGGAATTCATCTTCCTGGGATTTTCAAACCACCCTGACCTTCAGGGATTGTTTTTTCTGTTGTTTTTGGTTATTTACTTGATAACAATCCTGGGAAACACTCTCATTTTAGCTGCAATTAGAATCAATCCTGTTCTTCACACCCCTATGTATTATTTTCTCAGCAACTTGTCCTTCCTGGACATCTGCTACACCTCCACCACTGTCCCCATCATTCTGGTGAACTTCTTCAGAGAGAGAAAGACCATCTCTTATGAAGGCTGCCTGTCCCAGGTCTTTTTCCTTGTTACCTTTGCAGGCTGTGAGTGTGTGCTGTTGGCTGTTATGGCTTACGATAGGTTTGTAGCCATTTGCCATCCATTACGTTACCCAGTTCTCATGAGCAAGAGGGTCTGTGCATATTTAGCAGTTGGGACCTGGTTGTATAGCTTCGTGAACTCACTGATGCACACAGTGCTCATGGCAACTCTCACTTTGTATGGTCCTAACCAGATCAGTCATTTTCTCTGTGATATCCCTCTCCTCTTGAAGCTCTCCTGCTCAGATACTTCAGCCAATGAGGCTGCACTCTATTTATCCAGTGCCACTGTTGGTCTGAGCCCCTGCCTGTTCACTGCTGTGTCCTATATACTCATTATCTCTGCCATCTTGAAAATCCAGTCTGCTCAAGGGCGAAAAAAAGCCTTCTCCACCTGTGCCTCTCATCTCACTGTGGTGGTCATCTACTATGGAACCATAAACTTCAACTATGACCGGCCCAGCACAGGCTACTCTCTGGATGTGGACATCCTGGCCTCTGTCATTTTCTGTATTGTCACCCCCATGTTAAATCCCATCATCTACAGCTTGAGAAATAAGGAAGTCAAGGATACCCTAAGGAAACTGTTTGAAGGGTGTATGTTGCCCAGTGGTTCAAGTGTTTAGATCAATGTGTCCCATACTATGGTGGGAATAAAAGAGAAGTTATAAAGTAGGTCATTATAAAGGACAGAAGTAATACATGTAACATGACCATATGTGAGACATGATATAGACATACAAATGTGCTCCACTAGATTTTCTGTTAACACGGTTGTTTTTTGAAGGGCAGAAAGGCAAGGAAATTGAGGTTAAGTGGCTTGTCCAAGGTCACACAGCTAGTAAATGTCTAAGGTCAGGGGGTTTTTTTGTTTGTTTGCTTGTTTTTTGAACTCGGATCCTCCTCACTCCGGGGCCTGTGCTCTATTCACTTCACCACCTTTCTGTCCCTGTCAACATGTTTTAAAATTGTTTTTAATAATCAAGTTACTAAATGCTATGTAGTAGTAGTGTCCTTACTAATAATTTTATTGGTCTTTGTGGGTCTTCCATATTTCTACAACAGCAGATTGTTTCTTTTAAATATAGATACTCATCTGTCCTACAAATACCCTACATATGGATAGGAACTTGGCTGGTAGTTTAACTCTCTACCTTGATCACTACACTCCTTTTTCCATGAAGTTTCTGGGGATAGCTAGGATGCCTAACTATTCCCCTAGTTGCAGGGGATATTTGAGATCCTCCTAGGCAATGCTGAAGATGTCAAGGTAACTTCTGACTTCCCACTCTCCTTCCATAGTCTCAGAAATCCCACCCCTACTGTTGTGACTGACCCAGGAGTGAGGGAGGAGTCCTCTGACCCATTCCCAGAGTCACAGAGTGAGACAGAGTCCTGAGTGAAAAGTTCAAGTAAGCCTTCCTGTAGAAGCAATGACATACAGAGGTTATTTCATTCACTGAAATTACTAGTGTTTGCCTGAATTTACTGAAAAGAATTGTTTCTTTGGTAACATTATGTAGAAGAACCTAAAGAGAAACCCAGTACATTTAGTTCAACTCCCTGCAATACATTTATCAAAAGTCTACTTTGTGCAGAACACAGTGCTAGGCACTGAAGGAGATCATTAAGAGCTGAATGCAAGTTCAATGTGAGCCCACAGTGTGATAGGGGAAGCCATAACACCAAAGGCAATCTGAGGCTTCACTGGTTTCAGTACAAGAAAGGTAATGGTTCTATTGATCATATGACAGCCCAAATATTATTTTCCATTTTTTTGTCTCATATTTTAGGAAGGACTGACAAACAGGAGCAAGTCCAAAAGAAGATAACCAGCATAGTAGGAGCACTGGAAACCATGGCCTTGGGAGCATGGGTCAAAAGAACAGGGGATAGTTAGCCTGCAGAAGGGAAAGCTTGATGTGCACAAATAGCTATACTCAAGTATTTCAAGGCTGTGGGATGGAAGAAAGGTTAGGTTTATTCTGTTTGATTCCAGGAGTAATGGGTGAAAGCTACAGAGAGTTCACTTTAGTCTCGATGATGTAGAGAAAAACTGAACAATGAGAACTAACTAGAAATAGAACGGGCTGCCTCAGTTGTAGTGAATTCCTTGTTATGGAATCGTGTTCATCCTTTGTTGCTGAAGCCATCAGAGAAATGATGACATGACTTGCACTTGACTTTGTTTTGAGTGAAGGAGGAGGGCTTCAGGGAAAGGTCAAACAGCTATGGGATGCCGTAGAGGGATTCCTATTCACGTATGAATTGTTTTAATATGGCCTTTGCGGTCCCTTCCAGGTCTGCGACTGTTGTTCTTATGGAATTTACAGTAGAGTTTGGAGGTAAGGAGTAGAGATTGATGAGACACGTGTACTAATAAGTATAATATTCACCAATACATTTTAAGTTCATGAAAAAGACACAAGAGAAGTGCTACCTGTGGTCCAAGGAGGAAAGATTATTATAAAGTAGGAGTATATAAATGTCTAACCCACTCTCCTCTGCTGTAATATTTACAATTTATGGGACTGTGTCTAAAATATCACATTTCATACTCCTCTAGTCCCACAGTTCCAAGCCTTCTAATGAGCATCATTTCTGTACTTTAGTCTCTTAAATTAACATAAGTTGTTAATGGGCTTCCAAGCTTTTGACTCCTTACATGACATTTTCAGATGATTTTTATCCCAGTTTAGAAGCAATAAAATATCATGAAAAAATGCCACATATTTGCTTCTTTTCACTTTAACTCTATGGATCTATGGACTGTCTCTGATATCTAATGGCATTGATCTTTGGTTATCAAAGGCAGCAAGAGGGGCAGAAAGGCCAAATGAAGAGAATCCAAGAACTGGGTGAAGCAAGAAGGGTAAGGCAAAAAAACAAAACAAAACAACTATTTTCAGTTCACAGTGAATCCATTAAATATGGAAAGTTGTAGGATGTGGATGTCATTGACCATTGAATCAATCAACAAGCATATATTAAGTGCTTACTATGTGCCAGGCACTTAGAAATACACAGAAAGGCAAAAATAATAAAAGCTTTCAAGGCTCTTACATTCTAAAGTAGGAGAGAACAAGTATGTAAAAAAGAGAGAGAGACACCCCCAGTTGGAAAGTATCTCAGAGGCCATCTAGCCCAAACTTCCCATTTTACAGATGATGAAGTTGAGGTTAGTTGCTTTGTCCAAAATCTCACAGGGAGTAAGCATCAAAGACAGGATTTAAACACAGGTCTCCTGACTCCAGAGACAGTCATTGTACAGTCATTCACTGTACCAAAGAATGTCTAATCCATTGGTTTTAAAAGTGTGGTCTGGGAACTCCTCCATATCCTAGGGACCTTATTAAGGAGTTTGAGAAGTCAAAATTCTTTTTACAACAATACAAAGACATTTTAATTTCTAATTTAGTAAATATCAGTAGATATAATCCATTTAAGGATCAGCTAGGTGATGTGGTAGATAAAGTGCTGAATCTGGAGTTAGGAAGATTCCTCTTCATGAGTTCAAATCTTGTTGCAGATACTTACTGTGTGCAGACACTTGGGCAAGTCACTTAACTGTGTTTGCCTCAGTTTCCTTATATGTAAAGCAAGCTAGAGAAGGAAATGTCAAATCATTCCAGTATCTTTGCTGAGAATACACCAAATGGGTCGTGAAGAGTTGGACATGACTGAAAAATGACTGAACAACAAATCACCCGCTTAAATAAAAGCTCTTTGAGGGACTTTTGACAATTTTTAAGCATGTAAAAGGATTCTGAGACCAAAAAGTTTTGAGAACTACTCTAGTCCAGTCCTCTCCCTTTGCAGATGGGGATACTTAGGATCTAAAAGGTTATGATCTGTGTAAGGTACCTAGGTGGTCCAGTGATAATAAACTCTTGCAACAAACATGAATATTTAAGTAAAACGAATTCCTGAATTGGAAATAATTCAATCCCAATAATCAAATACTTGGAATAATCAAATAAGCAATTGGAATAATAAAACAATTATATGTGTTAATCTGAACTCTGTGTCCATCCCTTCATTGTCAGTATCTTGGTAGCATGTGTCATTGTGAATCTTCTTGGATTATGACTGGTCATCGTATTGACCACAGTTTTTAAATCTTTCAAAATTGTTTGTCTTTATAATATTATTGCTATTGTATACACTGTTGTCTTGGTTCTGCTCACTTCACTCTCCATCAGTTCATACAAATCTTCCTGTATTTCTCTGAAACCATACCCTTCATCATTTCTGATAGTGTAATAGTATTCTGTCAGTCACATGCCACTTGTTCAGTTATTTTCTAATTTATGGGCAGCTTCTCTCTCTTAAATTTTAATCATTTTTGAACATATAGATCCTTTTCTTCTTTTTCTGATTTCTTTAGAGTATAGGCTTAGGAGTGGTATAACTAGTTCAAAAGGTATACACAATTTAATAATTTCTGGAACATAGTTCCAAATTGCTTTCTAGATTAGCTGAACCAGTCCACAGCTCCACCATCATTTCATTAATATACCTATTTTCTCTTATCTTTTGCTTCTAGTTTTGTGTTCTGGAGCCAAACAGAAAAAATCTATACACATTTACATATGATAATTCTTCATATTCCTGAAATTAGCTATTGTATGTCTCCTGTCTGAACATTAGATTCACCCGTATAGGGCATCTTAGCAAAAGTTACTCTTATTACCACCATTATTGGGTTTCTTTTATGTAAAATTCATCTAAATCCAGAAATAAGATAGTACCAGGGGCTTAGAATTTGTCATATTTTATATCCAGCGCACTCTACAATCTTTATTACTCAATTAGATGAGTCTTATACTTGAGACAATGAAGTAGCTTCATTTGAGAAAAGGAGTAGCTAGCTATAAATAGCTTTTAATTGAATTTACATGGGTTGGATTACCTTTTAAGACTCTTTCTGCTGTGAGATTCCATGAATCTGAGATCTCACAGAACCATTAGATTTGTAAATAGCAGTTGTATACAGTATAGTGAAGAATCTAGAGATCATATCATAAAGATCAATTGAAGGAATTGGGGATGCCTAGTCAGGAAAAGAGATGGCCTGGAGTAAGGATAGGGATAAGAAGGACTTGTTCTATAAAACTGAGCAATGGGTAAAAATTCTAGAGAAGATTCTGCTTCCATGTTAGGATGATATTCCTAATGATTCAGCTCACTGTAAGTGGGATAGGTGTCCTCACAAAGGAGTAGCTTTCCTCTCAACAGGAATCTTCAAGTCAAGTCACTATTCTCTTATAGGTTAGACTTCATTGGGACTGAAATTCCTTCCAAGTCTGAAAATCTGTGATTCTACGTATGTACTCTAGGCAAGTAGTTCTTTTAGGAAAAGAGAGCCAAGGGCACTTGGGCAATGAGACTAGATTTCCTCTTCAATTCAACACTTATTTCTGTTCTTCAGAGGTGCAATGGAATATAAGGTTCCTTGAGGGCAAGGATCGTTTAATTTTTTAAATTAAAGTGTCTGGTACATGACCTAATGAATGTAGATCTTCCTCTACTGACTCATTGTGGCATGTAGATGATCCTGAGCTTTGGAGGGCGATCCCCAAAAAAGATTCTGTGATAACATTTACATCTATCACTGAGACAAGAATAAGAATTCAATATGAATTTCACAAGTTAGACTAATGAGAGGCAGGGGATTATAGATCAATGCTTATTTAATTTTCACAAGCTAAATGGAATGCTGTAGGTACATGTATACATTACTGAATTATTATGGAAGAAAAATAAAGACCTTTAATCCAGGAAGGAACGTTTGGCAGGATGGAAGGTGTTGTGTTGTGATTGCAAGAGCACTCGCTGGACTAGCAATCAGGAGAGTTAGATTCTAGACCTGACTCTGAGATTTACCAGGTGGGAAAGCACACTCAAATGGGGAATGAATGTGGCCAGGAAACATATCTAGCCAAAATACATGTGTGGAGGGGCAACATGCTCACTCCAACACTACTAATGGCTTCCCGTGATGTCATTGTACTTCTCCTTCCAGGTCTCTTTCCCACCAGTTTCTGCCAAGGTTCTTTGTGGAGTAAAGGGGATGCAAATACAAAGAAAGAAACAATCCCTTCTTGAAGGAGCTTACATTCTAATGGGGATGATCACAAATACAGACCTATATTTGCAGGTAGATGCTACTTCCCTGGACAAAATTCCACAGGATGTGTTCTGTCTCTCAAACGCTACCCTAATATACCCATGGCTGGGGAGATTCTCTCTGCTTCTAACAACTGGGCGATTACAGTCTGTCTGTTGCTGGAGTTCCCTGCTTATTCCCACCCCTATTTCTGGGCTCCAAGGTGTTTTGTCAACATTGTCAAAAGCAGGATGTGCCAGGCATACAGTTGGCTCAATCACCTTGTCAAAGCAATGGCTCACACAAAGATGATAATTGATTTTTCTATGATGCAATAAATATTTTTTCAATCAATTCATTAGCAAGCATTTATTAAGTATCTACTGTTCATTAAGCTATTATGGCACCCAGGTGGCATAGTGGATAGAGTGAGGGTCCTGGAATGAGGAAGACTCTGGGTTCAAATCCTGCCTTAGATACTAACTGTGTGACCTTGAGTGAATCACTTAATTTCTCAGCCTCAGTTTTTCCATCTGCAAAATAAGGGTAATAACAGCCACTCACAGAGAGGCATGTTGTACAGATCAAGTGGAATTATAAGGTAAGGTGTTTCGTAAACCTTAAAGCACTACAGAAATGTTAGCTATTAGTAATAGTTGCATCTATCTGATAAGACTAAGAAAAATGATTATTTCTCTTGTATGAATAATTATTGATTAATTATAATATATGATATATTAATATAATATATATTAATAACTAATAATTATTGCATTAGGACCAAGGTTTTTCTCCTTACCTACTTCCTCATCCAGACATCAACCAGTGTGGAGAAATCTTGGGTAAAGACTTACCCAATTAGGCTGAAGAAACTGGTGAATTCCTGTTCATTGGGTTGTGTCTGGGGCAGAAGTGGATTCTCTTTTTGATAGAGGGACCAAGACTAGGCTATCCAAGTCATATACTTTCAAAGCCTTCATTAGAATAAGCTCACATCTCATGATAATATTCATTTTCTCACTGGTAACCAATAAGAGTTGATTGCCACCCTCAGGAACACCCACTCTTCCATGGGCATATGAACTGTGAGCCTATGAAGGGTCTTTGGCATTTGAGAGTGCCAATGACCTCTTTTTTTTTTTTATTAATAAACATGCTAGCTTTATTAATAAAATTATTAGATGACTCAGAAATTTTCTCTTGAACTTTTTAAATGTCACAAGGTTGTCATCAGCATCACACATGTAAAGTGTTTTGTAAAACTTAATGTACTATATAAATGCTAGTTATTATTTTATTCTTTGCCAGGCACAAAAATATAACAATCCCTAATCTCAAGGAGCTTATCGGTGTCCTAAAGCTGACACCCTTGCTCCTCCATTTCCCTCCCTGGGACTGAGACTTGAAAAACAAAATGGAAAAATACTTTAAACTTTGTTTCACAAAAACATTATTAATACATTATAACTCCTTTAATGCATTATAACTCCTAACATAAACTCCTTCAGAAAGTTACAGAACCCCACTGTAACATCATTGGGATGGAAAATATCAACATGTTTTGTGGATCTGATGTCCCCTATAAATTTGTTCTAAAGTTGTGTCTTTGTAGATCCAAAGTACAGTGGCAGACAGAATTGTGCATTTAGTAAGTGAGATGCCAATTGGGCATAAAGAATTGGCAGGGAGAGTTCTTCTGGGATGAATTTACTGAGCCAGATTCAAGCATCTGTTAAGCATTTTGAATCAACTCAACAAGCATCTATGAGGGTCTGGTCTGTATGAGGCACTGTGCTAGGTATGGAGGGAGATGCAAAGACAAAGAGGACTCAGCCCCTCTTCACGAGGAGCCTGTAGTCTTGCAGGGGAGATGATATATAGGGAACCCTTGGTGGCTCTTTGTTGCCATATGTGCTAGATCTATACAAATAACTAGAACATCGTCATGAACTAATGGTTTTTAAACTGGGGGAATAGCATAACTAGAGCTATTCAAGAGTTTGCAACGCATTAGAAAAGGGCAGTCTAGTGTGTTGATTGAACTACCTTGCTCTCCTCAGTCTTTTCTGCCCATTTTTTGGTAGTCTGAAATATAAGAATGGACTAGAGGTGTGTCTTGCTGGTTTACAAAGAAATGAACCCCTCAGTGAGGGAAGGTCAGCTCAGATCAACAACTTCCAACTCATTATTGGACATTCCTCAGAATTTCACCTGAAGTGCTAATCATAGAATCTATCCTTTTTCTTACAAATTAAGTTTTAAACTTAGTAATCATAAAAAAAAAATAAACATTTCAATGTAAAAAGAATGAGAGCATTTAAAAGCTGAAATTTTATTACATATAGTTTTTAGGAAATATATGTCACATATAGAATTTAACAAAGTAGTAACAAAACTTTGTTTTTGCTTTCTTCTATACTTTTTATTTTATTCTGTGAATTTTAAAATGTTTTATTATCTTTTTTTCTTTTATTTATCACTACTGACAAACCTGGTACCATTCCCCAGCAGAAGCCCTTTCTTGTAATTAATATGTATAGTAATGGCTAGCATTTGTATGCTGCTTTACAGTACAGTAGGGTGCTTTACAAATACGAGTTTCACAACAACCCTGGGGGATAGGTGTCATTGTTATCCTCATTTTACAGTTGAGGAAACTGAGGCAGCCAGCAGTTAAGTGACTTATCCAGGGTCACACAACCAGTAAATATCTGAGGCTAGAGTGAAATTTGTTTTCATAGGAAAACAACCGTGTTAAAGAATGCATGTCTAGTTTATCAACATTCCATTAAGAGGAGGTATGTTTACTCATTAGTTTGGGGTGGGGCAGGGAGTTTGGTTTGCTTCTAGAATAGATTTTTAAGGTTTTTTAAGAAGTTGTTTTTCTTAATTTTATTGTTGTCATCACATACATTATCTCCTGGTTCTGTTTATTTCATTCATTGTACAAATCTTCCTGTGGTTCTCTGTATCCATCATATTTGTCATTTCTTACAGCACAGTAATATTCCATTACAAGCACATATCACAAATTCTTCAGCTGTTCTTCTATGAATGACTATCTATTTTGTTTCCAGGTCCTTCCTACTCATTAAATATGTTTTCAGTCTTTGTCTATGTACATACACTCTTCCCTCATACCTCTTCCAGGTTTATATTTCCACACTATTGAGATATTTACATTGGGAATTCTGAGTCAAGGTAAAAAATCCTTCTTTCTTATACAATTATAATGAATTAACTTTGTCACTGCGACTCTGTATCTTTGGCACTTTCTTTTGACCAGTTGCCCACAGTATTAGTTTTGGGGATCCTTAAAGGGAAAAAAAAACAACTGTAACACTCTTTAGTATGACTCATAATGGACAGAATACTGGGATTAAATAGATTTGAGTTTGAATCCCCACTCCCATATTTAACTAATAGAGTGATTGATTATGGCCATGCCCCTTGGCCTCTATGAGCCTCGGGCAATTCTCTAAAAAGACCTAATAAATCAGTGGTTCTTAAAGTGTAGTCCAGGACTAGAGGTCTCTAAGATCCTTTCAGGAGCTCCCTGAGATCAAAACTATTTTCATAATAATACCAAGACATTTTAATTTCTGATACATTAAATATTGATAGATACACCACAACACAATAAACAAAAGCTCTTTTTTAAAAGTATAAAGGGGTCCAGAGACTAAAAAGTTTGAGAACCAATTTACTAAGTTATAGAAGTGTCATCACACATCTGACAGGTGGGGAAAGGTATAGATCATTAAAGTAGAAAGATGAAAATGCAGTTTAAAAATCTGTCCAAATTTGATACTCTACTTAGTGAGTTTATTTTTATTAAAATCATAGTGGAAGAGATTTTTTTCCCCATCTATGCTCCAAGGGTTTACACAGTCAAAGCAATTACACTGATTTATTCCCATTTTGTTATTGCCTTTGAGAAAGGAAACCCCTTAAGGTTAGTCAACAAAACATTTCCAATTTTCTTAATGCAAATTATTCTTGTCTCTCTTAAGACCTTTAGGCTGTTAACTTTCCAGCATAAATTTACATTTATTTATTTATTTTAAAATTTATTTCTTAGCTAACTTCATTGCTGAGTCTCAACTGAATCTGAAATACTTTAAGTTCCATGAGGCTCTAAGATCTGGAGTTTTGAATGAGAGGTGTATTGAGGAGATGGTGCTGGGTAAATGTTTAACAATCCATCCTCCGGAGGAAAAATTGTACCTGGGACACATTTTTAAGCTTAATATGCATTATTAACATTCTCTCTACTACTTTCTTAATTCCAGTCAACAAAACAGTACATCAAAGTTAAGATTTGTAATTTGCCGATTTCTGAGTTATAAATGCTCATGCAGAAAATTGGCTTACCAGATGATTGGAGCTGGTTCCAGAAAAACCCCTGGATGTATTTCTTTCTGTAGCTAACCAAGTGTCTATTCACAAACCAGTCTGAAAAAAATTGGGATTGAACTCGTCAACAATATCATTGTGCATATTTAAGTGTTAGACCTTTTTAATTTTTTTTAAAACCGAATTTGATCAGTTGTTCTGTATGTGCCCCCTTTTCTTTTCTGACACTTGTGACCACCCTATTGTAGGCTTTCATCACTTCAGGCTGGGACTAGTTCAACAGCCTACTGGTTGATCTCCCTCCCTCTCCCCATGCCAGTCCAGCTTCCATTCAGCTATCAAATTGGTCTTTCTAAAGTTCAGATCTGGCTATGTCACCATCACCCCCTAATCCCCTACTCAATCAACTCCAGTGGCTGCAGGTTACCTTCAGGATCAAACATAAAATTCTCTATTTGACTTATAAAGCCCTTTATAACCTGCTCCCTTTCTACGTTTCTAGGCTTCTTACACCTCACTCATCCCCATGGACTCTATGATATAAATACACTGACCTCCTCATCTTTCCTCTCACAGGATCCTCCATCCCCCAATTCTAAGAATTCACTGGCTGTTGGCCAATATCTAGAATTCTCTTCCTCCTCCTCTCCATCTCCTGGCTGCCTGTTCTGGCTTCCTTCAATTTCAGGCTAAAATTCTACCTTCAGCAATGAGCTTTTTCCAATTCCCCTTAATGCTAGTGCCTTTCTTCTGTTGATTATATCCATTTTCTCCTGTCTAAATCTTATTTGTTATTTTCTTAGTCTCTATTAGTTTAAGGGCAGGGAGTGTTTTTACATTTTTGCCTTTGTATGCCCAGTATTTAAGACAGTGCTTAGCACATAGTAGGTGCTTTGAAAATGTTGACAGTTGACTTTCATTTCTAACTCCAAGTTTCCTATTCAATGTGAATAGGTCTCAGTATCCTGCTCCCCTTTACTTCCAGGAAAGAGTTGGGGATCCCAATCTTAATTGATGTATATGTACTACCTTTCTCTGGTAAGACCTCATTACCATCTCCAAAGTTCTTCCTTGGAGATAGTCTGTATACCAGATAACTTGAGACTTTCTTACCTAGATAATTTTCCACAGACTTTGTTCTTCCTTTCCTGTGGTAAAACTGTAATGGATCAAACTCAAAACTTTGATACAAATGCCATATGCTAGCCAACTACTGTGCACCATTGGAGGAGATTGGAAGCTACTAGAGGATTTGATTATTGAAGGCAATTAATGCATTTGTTTTAATGACTCAGTCTGACCACAGTGCCATCACAGTCCAGCAGGACCTACTCTTCTTCCCCAAAATGATATTAACTCAGAACCCTAATTAGGTTCAAAGATTTGCTTGATGAGAGTATAATCAGAGATTAGCCTATGAAATGCCATCAAAATTATCAAGCCCCCAAAATCACCATCATCCATAGCTCTCCATCATCTATGACTGCATACTCTTCTTTGTGCAGGGCCATTTGGCGCAGTCAACCTAGGCACTTAAGACTTTTTAATAGTGCTATTTTCCATTGTTCTACCCAACTTCTTAAAGCATTTTTTCTACTTTCACTGCAAACTGAACATGTCCAAAACCAAACTCATCATAGATATAGAGCTGAAAGAGACGCTAGAGATCATACGGTCTAAACTCTTCATTTTAAAGATAAGGAAACAGAAGCCTAAAAAGGTTTAAATCGAATCCCTCCTCCTTGCGACAGCTATTACTGTTGTGTCCTCGCTGAAGTTTCTGTTCTTTAGCCTAAATACGTTGAGTTCTTCCCTTTTATTTTTATATGTCATGATCTCAAACCCCTTCACTCTCTCTTCCTGGCCTTTTGGGCTTAAGTTCGCTTGTACTGTTGTACTATCTCTATCTTTCCATCTTCTCCACAAGATACTTTATCAAAAGCTTTGCTGTAATCTAGATAAATGGTATCTACTATATTCCTCTTATCCATCAGTTGAGCAATCTTGTCACAAAACAAAACTGATTTATTCTTTCAATTCTGTACTGCCTTCCAAGTACACATAAAAACCACTCTCCCTAGGGTTAGGTTTCTGGGATTCTGGCAAATCTGCAGCTAAAAACTTAGAAAGTAAAAGTTGCTCTCCATGGGCAACATTCACATGAATTCAGTCAATAATATTTAGACAGAAAGGTTGTTGTTTGTTCTTCAAACAAAACAAATGACTGATGTGAATTTATTTGTGGAAACTGAGGAGTTCATAATGTCAATTTAGGATCAGGTTATTGCCACCCAAAATTATAGAAGGGTCATCCTTATGGAGCTCAGACTTTTTGGTAAATGAATATTATGCAAAGAAATAGAAACTAAGCAACACATGGCTGCAGGCTACAAAAATTAGCATCTACAGAATATCTAAGAGGCAGTTGGGTGGTACAATGGATAGAGGGCTGGGCAGGCAGACTCATCTTCATATGTTCAGATCCAGTCTCAGATACTCACTAGCTGTGTGACTCTTGGCAATGCACTTAATCCTTTTTACCTCAGTTTCCTTATTTGGAAAAAAAAAAGTTGAAGAAGGAAATGGCAAACTACTCCAGTATCTTTGCCAAGAAAACCCGAAATGGGGTCATAAAGAGTCAGAGGTGACTGAAAAGTGACTGAATAACAAGTACACAGAATATCGAATAAGACATAGCCCGGTAGCTAGAATTATACATCAGAAGATTTCTATCTTTCAAGGACTGACAGATGACAAATTCTCACATACAAATACGGATCTCAAGATACCCTGGAGAACTCATCCAATAAACTGTACTAGAATTGGACCATTTGATCACAGACCAAGCTGTTGCCCACAATTTCCCAGTCATAAGACTGATCCATAAAAATTTAAGAACATTTTAAATTGATGTCTCCATACCAAATATCCATAATCTCTGAGCTGTGTGGAGGGGAAAGCTTTCAAAATACTGAAATCTAGAATAAATCAAATTCATGTGGGAATAGGATGAGATATATAGCATTCCAATCATCCTATATGATACTGCAAAATGCTCTTAGTGGGCCTACAGAAGATCAGCTTAAATCCGCATATTTTCATTCAGCTACAAAATGTGTTTATTTTATCTACCTGTACAATAATCCACAGAACTTTAATATAAAATAATAATAGCAACATAATGGCTTGTCCTGGGACCAGGAACATGCTGGGGCTAGCTTGTAATAGCTTGTGAGACCTGTTTGTTAAATTTTCACTATGAGCACTTACATCTCAGAAATTGGCAAATGCTACAAACCACAGCTTGGTTTATTGCTTTGTTGATTATCTAAGCTTGATAAAGTGATGGCTAAAATATTAATAATGCAGATTAAATTTTAGAAATATGTCTACACACATTTTCCCCCTTGAGAGCTGGTTGTTAAACATAAACCAGAAAACCCCTACCCAGGATTGGACTTCATTAAACAAGATTAAAATTATTTTTCTTTTTAAAAAAGTTTTATTGATATTTTCTTCTTACATTATAAACATTGACAGATTATTCCTAATCTGTAAGAGGTCTCTTTTAACAAAGCAAAACTAACAATAGTTCATCTGAAAAGAGATAACAACAGAATATTATTTTTCTCCAATAAATTGTAGCATTAATATAGAACCTCAAGATTGGCAAAGCACTTTACTTATGTCACTTGAGTTTCATAACAACTCAGAGAGGTGGATATTATAGACCTCAATATCCCTATTTTATAGATATTCCTCTTGCTAACGCTACCCTTTTATTATTATAGTTTTCTTATCAACAGACCTTGCAACCCTGACCTGTTTGGGAACCTGATCAGTGATTATGTTTATGTTCCCCATATGTTGTCTGACTCCTACTGCATTCTCATTGCTAGAATTTTGTGTGCTCACTGTGCTTGTACCCTGGTCAATCTGTCATAATCTGTGCTGATAGATGTTATGACTATGATGTCTGTTATGTATTCTCTTTAACCAGGTGATACAAAGGATTCTTACATCTGCAGGGACATCTCTCTTCCATGGTTCTTTGATAAATGAATTACTTGCTGTCTTTCTCTTGTCTTGTATCATTTCAATCACTTGGTACAAAGTCCATAGCATAGGTACCAAAGAGGTCATGACTGTGGATACTGAAGTAAAAGCTGCCATTACCTCTGACTCTTCATTCCCTTTTTGGTACAAAATTCCTCATTGACCTCTTTGCCAACTCTCTCCTTCTCCTCTCTAGCCTCACTCTAGGATGAAGCACCTAAAGGTGAAAAAAAGATTTGGTCCAAGTTGGATACTATCCCTGACTCAGAGATATCATCTGGAAATTCCCTGATGGTCACCCAATGACCCTTTGTTCACTCCTTCCCACGTTGGAAGTTCTTTCTCACTCAGTTGTGAGATGTCCCAAGGTGGATGCTCAGAAACATCCCCTAAAGGGGGATGAGGGGGATGTTCAGTAACATTAAGAAGTCTTGATTTTCCCCAGGCTTCTCCTCCCTCACAACAAAAATCTACTTTGTTTGCCACATCTTCCGCCAGCATAACCCTGGGGAACTCTTCTCATAGAATCTTGCTTTATATCCAAGGGTACTTAGTCTTTCTCCATACACATTTTACTGACCTGCCCTAATCTCAGAGATACAAACCGGCACTGCTCATGATCTGCCTCTTGGTGGGTGACCTGAAACATTGCCCTGCTAGAAAGATAACATCGTTATGATGACCAAGAGGTTGCTCCCTGCTTTGGATATGGACAGTGACCAGGGGTCCCATTTTACAGGTTAAATGCTCCAAAAGGTTTGTGCCATTCCAGGTATCCCTCAAAAATTGCCTAGCTCATACCACCATGGAGCAATGGAAAAGTGGAGAGAACCAACCAAGATAGACAGACGGACAGATAGACTGGACAAGGTACGTGCAAAAACACTGCATACAAGAAAACATCTCCCGGAACATCAAAGTGTACCTCCTTTCTAAGTATCATGAGTAAACCTCATTAGCTTTTTCAGGATTGTAACTTCTAGATGACATCTCAGACCTGTCCACCTCCCTAAAATACTACTGCATTGTAAGAACCAAATTTATAAGCTCTATCTTGTCACAGACAAGGTAGGAAGTCTCTTCTTCCTATCAGTAAGGTCCTATACATAATCTTCATTAAGGTGACTGGACCTGTAACTTTGTTAAAATGTTCTATGACATATCTTAATCTGTAAGGATCCCTTTCTGTCTAAAAACCTAACACCTACCTACTTCTTACAGAAGGTAGGATTTGAGGTGAGTCTTGAAGGAAGCCAGGGAAGCTGGGGGTGTAGATGAAGGCATGGGGAGCAGCCACTGAAAAGGCATGGAGACAGGAGATGGGGTATCCTATGTGAGAAACAGCATGGAGACCTGTATGCCTGTATCCTAGACTATGTGTAGAGAGGATTAAAGAGTAAGAAGATGGGAAAGGGAGGAAAGGGCTATGGTCTGAAGAATGTTAAAGGCCAAACAGAGGATTTTAATATATGGGGGAAATACCCTAAAATGGTAAAGCTTTTGTTATACTAAGATTATAATTCCCAGGGTCTATATGCAGAAGAAAAATTAGGTGACACATCCACAACAAAAGGAATGTCTCCTCACCCAAAGGGTTGCCATATCTTGATAATTTCCAAGAAGGGATATAAACTAGTTTTGCCCCATACTATGCTGCAAAGACCATGCAGACACCTCCCCAAGAAAAGCTTTTGAAAAATTCATCAATGAGCCCAACACAAAAGTCCATGATATTTCCTTTGCAATCCTGGCTTTATGACAAATTGCCCTTGAAAACTCCATGGCCTTAGATATGTGCTGGCCCCTAAAGGGGTGATATACAAGTCATTCTGCTCTGAATGTTTCATTTACATCTTCATACAGTGAAAAAACTGAGGAACATACTCCTTCTTTGCAGAAAGACCTAGAGGAATTGGAGAAGTCCAAATTCCAACCTATAGATTACCTCCTTTGAGACTAGTTCCTGATTCCCAAATCTCAGTAACTGGGTAAATTCATTTGTCTGAATTCAGTGACTCCTTTCCTTTGTAGGATTTGTATGTTGCTATTATATGGGGCTATATTCTGTCTTATATCATACTTGACTAAGAAACCTTAAAACTGGAATAACTGTTCAAGGAATGAATGATGAAAAAAACAAAAACAGAAATGAAAAGCAACAATGATTAAGCGATCGCAACTTTTATAGGTGACCAAAAGTGAGGAGGAAGGAAAAAAAAATCCTCAAAGAGGGGATGACAGAGTTAAAGCTGTCCTGCCCTTGACTTCACAAATGAAACTAAAGGGAACACCTAGAGCATATCATTAAAATGTCTAGGAAGCCTCTGAAGACCTACAAGAACTGCTCAGCCAACAAGTCTTATCTAGCTTGCTTTACTGATGTGTAGCTATTATTAATAATAGTACTCATTGTGCATGTCCATAACATTTCCTATTGGAAGACAGCTCATAATCTCTTTAATCACAGAGAAATTTAGTCTGCTGCCTCTTGTTATGTATTAAATAGATTTGTTCCTAATACACAACTCTTGGTGCCTCCCAACTATACTTTTCTGTACAATTTCAAGAAATTTCTCTGACAAAAGAGAATAAAGTTATTCCCCTCCCACCATCTATTAGACTCTCTTCTACCCATTTATTTTTAATTAGCATTGAGGGAGGGAAGTGTCTCCGTGGCCAAAACACTGGAATTGGAGTTATGAAGATCTGAGTTCAAATTCAAACTCAGACACTTCCTAGCTTTCTCCCTACAGAGCAGAGGAAGCATAACCTCTTCAATAAGGCATAAGAGCAAGCAAGTCATTTAACATTTGTCGGCCTCCATCTTTTCATATGTAAAATGGGGATAGTGATAACACCTACCACTCAGGCTTGTTCTGAGGATAAAATGAGATATTTGTATAGCACTTGGTGCTTATGTCTTTCCCTGATGGTAAGCATTGTTCTTCCTCATCTTAAAGGATGGGAGGAGATATCTGTTCACCAAGAAAGTAACCTTCTATGGTCTTATTTTTTTTCCCTTTTCTGGGCATTTTCCCAGCCAGTGACTTGACTTCTGAGTATCATCTCCACACCCACCTTGCCTCCAGATCCACCCAGCTAGTGCTTTGGGTCTGAGATTCAAATGCTGCTTCCCAGCCTTAAGGCTTTGGCAGGGGCAGGGCTGCTATTCAGTGTGAGATTAAGTTCAGCTGCTCTGGTGGGGGCAGGGCCGCCACACGGGGCTCAGTTCCCTCATGGGGTTTATGTGGAGACCTTCAACAATGGATCTGGGCTCCTGCCTGCTTTGGGAGCCCCTGTCCACTGCTGCTGCTGTCTCTCAAGGGGGCCTGAGTTATGGGGACACTCCACTCCCCTCTCTGCTGGCCGAAAAGACCCTCACACTGACCTTTGGTGCCTGTGGGTGGAGGGACCTGCGTGGCTGCTGGAGATTCTGTCCCTGAAGCCTGCTCAGATCTGCTCCTCTCAGTGCCGTGTGGCCAAGGCAGGGCTGGGCTCTGCTCTGGGTCCGGTGTGCGATGGACCTTTGGTGTCAGTTTTTCAGGTCTCTCTGGAACAGAAATCTCCTCTGCTCTGTTGTTCTGTGGCTTCTGCTGCTCCAGAATTTGTTGGGAGTTCTTCTTTACAGGTATTTTATGGGCTGTGGGTTTGGAGTTAGCATATGTGTATCTTTCTACTCCGCCATCTTGGCTCCTCTAGATGAATTATCTTGCTGGTAAATCCTGTGGAGTTCTCATTTTTCATTTAGCAGCTTCTGAATTTCTCCATCATTTTCATCAAACCAGCCTTGGTGTTTGCAAGTGTTCTGACCCAGATGAACAAATGCAGTGCTGTACACCAAATCTCTGAGAGCTGGCCACTCCTTTTCTGCTCCACTGTTGCCAACAGTGTGTTGGCTCAACTTTCCCTCCAAGTCAGCAGCAAACTGTTCATGCTCAGAGAACAGCTCTAATTTGTTGACATTAATTCTTCTGCTAGTCATTTTGCCTTGGGGGTGGCGCCTTTGGAATGTGAATATTTAGCTTGGAAAGGATAAGTCTAATGATGTTTTCAGCCATGTTGACAAATGCTTCCAATGAGGATGAACACAGCATCAAGGTCAACTGCTGTACTGATGGTAAGTTATTCCATTTGAAAAGGTTACAAGCCAAGATCAAAGTGGAGGGAGCGTTGGTGCATGATTTTCTGTTTGCAGATGATTGTGCACTCCATGAAGCTTCTGAAGCTGAAATGCAACAAAGTATGGATCAATTCTCTGCTGCCTGTGCTAATTTTGGCCTAATAATTAACATAAAAAAACACAGGTGCCCCATCAGCCACCACCACACCATCCATACATGGAACCATCAGTTACAACAAATGGAGAAGTTTTGAATGCTGTGGATAAGTTCACTTATCTTGGTAGTGTACTTTCCAGGGATGTACACATTGACAATGAAGTTGATGCATGCGTTGCCAGAGCTAGCTCAGTGTTTGAGAGGCTCCGAAGAAAGGTTTGGGAGAGAAGAGGTATTAGACTGACTACCAAATTAAAGGTCTACAGAGCCATTGTGCTGACCTCATTGTTATATTCTTGTGAAACATGGACAGTCTACCAGCACCATGCCAGGAAAATGAATTGTTTCCATTTGAACTGTCTTAGGAAGATTCTGAAGATCACCTGGAAGGATAAGGTACCAGACACTGAAGTCCTTGTTTGAGCTGAACTACCAAGTATTCAAACTATGCTTCAGAGAGCACATCTCCACTGGACTGGCCATGTTGTTCAAATGCAAAATTTACGCTTGCCAAAAAGACTATTTTATGGAGAACTTGCATGGGGCAGGTGATCACATGGTGGCCAAAAGAAACGATACAAGGACACTCTCAAAGTCTCTCTCAAGAATTTTGAATTTGACTGCACAACATGGGAGACACTGGCACAGGACCACTCAGCATGGTGTGTCCACATAAGAAAAGGTGCTGTGCTCTTTGAGCAAAGCAGAATTGAGACAGCACAAGGTAAACACAGGATGCACAAATTTGGGGTATCCACCCCAAATATTCATATGGACTATCTATGCCCAAACTGTGGTAGAGCATTCCAAGCTCATATTGGTCTGATCAGTCACAGTCAAACACACTGAAATTTCACTTTACAAGGGTGATGTCATTTTGGTCCTCTTTGAAGACAAAGGACAGCAACCAACTAACCAACCAACTCCATCAATTTCATTACTCAGAGTGTATGTTAAGTAATGGGGAAGGAAGACAAGGCAAAGTCAGTATCATCCAGACCATATTGAAAATGGAAAGGAGTTAAAAGGAACTTTCTTATTCTAAGTTAGAAAGTACACTGAACCCACAGAGAGGCTGCCTAAAGATGTTAAAAGATCAACAATCTAAGCCTGAAGATGTCTGCCTAAAGCTTGGTTGACTGTGGCTTATGCATAGAGCCAGGGCTCCAGAAATAACTTTCTCCAAGCAGGAAGAGATAGCATAGTCCCTCCAATAGGGCAAAAGAGGGACTGAAAAGGCTTTCTAAAACCAAGCAGCTGAGTCCCTAGCTCAGTCAATAAAGCAGTCTTCCCAGAGACATCGTCAGAGGATATCAGGGGCATTTCACAGGAGCAAAGAGCAGTATCGGGATGCACCATTTGTCCTTGCCATGTCTGCTCCATCCACAAATGCTCCCTTTGTGTCTTCTCTGCCCATGCATGTGTCTTAACTATATGTCTGTTCACTCACACTCGGGTATATGTCCTCTTTCCCACAGGTAGTCTGGTTACCTATTTGCAAGTGTCCCCTGATTTGTCTGGGGACACTTTGGTCACTTATTTTGCCATGTTGTTTGATTTCAATTAGTATTTCCTCTTATTGGCTGATAAAAGAAATATATCAAGAAAGGATCATGAACTCTGATTTTGAGTGAATGTTGTCCCACACTCAATCTGATATGCCTCCAACCTGGGGGAAACAGTCCTGAGAGTTCACAGGTGAAGGAGAGCTCCAGGTGCTATAAGTATACGTTGAGACTAGATTGTAAGGTCCATTAGGGCAGGGGCCTCTCTCAGTGCCTGGTGCTGTGTGATATGGATGGCAGGCACTTAATAAATCTTCACTAAATTGAAATTTAAAGCACCAGAATTGGCTAGGGCATGGGGGGGCAGGGGAAGAGGTTGTTGTCCTTCATTCTCAAAGTGTACCAAAATGACATCACCATGTTGGAGTCAAGATACAATGTGTCCAGCTATGGCTGATCAGACCATAAGAACCCAGAAGGCTCTATGATATATTGAGCACAAATAGTCCACATGAACATTTGGAGTGGAGATGTCTCTAAATTTGAGCATCTTGTTTCTTTTGAGCTATTCCAATTCTGCTTTGCTCATAGATGTGGCATGGTACAACTGGCAATTGTATTGTCATTCATTCCTTTGGGGAGGCATACAAGCTTAAAGACTAGATTAGTTTTGATTTCAAAACCTTTGCCAGCTTCATCATGCTCCTCTTTGCTTTGGCCAGTCCAGAAGAGCATGTATCCAGCTCCAACTTCAATAACTTAACCTTCATTTGCCAGCCTTGTTTCACTCAGGGCTACTACTGGGACATGATACCTACTGTGTACTCTCTCCACAAGAAATGTTCATCTTTCAGGTCTACTGGATTTCATGTTGTCTATACATATGGGCACATTCCATGTACCAATGGTGAGTGGAATCATCTTCACAAAAGTTTTTGTACTTTTTCTTTTTGTGTGTGTTTCAATGGCAGGGTGCAATCTCCACCTGCCAAAGTCGGCAGGCCAAGATTGCGTAAAGCAGACAATTTTTAGGGTGCCTTTTCTAGTCCCTTTCTTACACCAGGAGGTGAGCAGTACAGTCCTTAAAAGGCAGCTTAGACACCCAAGGGACTGTGGAATCCCTCTGGTGCTTCCAGTGAAAAGACAACCCTATGGCCTAGGCTGCCAATGGGCAGGGTTGTGACTACAGTTCCCAGAGTATCCACATCTGCTGCTTCATCACTTGCCTGTCACCACAGGGCTTTGAGACAGGTAAAAATGTAAAATGGTATGGGTGATGTCTTGATTCAAGCGTAAATTGTATTTGTGTGAGACAAAGCTGGGCAAAGTCATTGCCCTCACTCTCTTCCAAAGTAATCAAGGTTCAGTGGCAAAAAAGTCAAGATAATTGGTAATGGCTTGGGATGCAGTGGAGGACCTTGGCATCTTCAATGCCTAACCAAGCTCTAAGTGTTCCACAGCTCCTGCTTCAACTACCTTCATGACTGTGGGGACAACTTGTTCTTATTTGCCCATTCCACCAGGGGAAGTCTTCACATACTTAGGGCAGACACCCCTCTAACTCATGAAGGGTTTGGAATCTATTACCCTCAACTTGATTTAACTTGTCTGCTAAAACAGATTACCAGGGTGTGGCTACAGCACGTGTTCAGTTTCTTGGAGTCACAGGTGAGAGTTGGGTGTATGAAGTGGACACCAAGGACAGAAAGCAGCCCTGCAAAGCCCTCACCAGCAGAGATATTAGTCCTCCCTGAACATACTCTATACTCTAGGGAAAGAAAATAAAATGCCAGAACTATATCATAAGTGAAACTCAGAAATGTTGACAAAGAAATAATGCTGGAAAGGGTTCAAAAAGATGATTCTCAGGGTCCCTTTGCTCTTGAACATTCTGTGAACCTCTGACCCTGGGGGAAAAGGAAAGCTTCATTGCTTGGGGCACTAAAGAGGAGCTAGTCCAGAGATTCAAGAAAATAACCTCAGGGACTAAAGCCTGCTCTGGCCTCTAGGGATTGACCAGGCTAATAGGAAACAACCAGGTTTGTAAATTGGAGCTCTTCAAGTTGATGTCCCTGATCTCACACAGGAGTAACACCTGGGGCGAGGCAAGAACTTAAAGCAGCCAGCAGAGGAGGACCTGAAAAACTCAAGTCCTGTCACTGCAGGCAGAGGGGCAGCAGCTCACTACCAGAATTTGATTCCACCTCTGTTCTCAAGACTGAAGTAGGAGCTTTTCAGTGTTATACTTATGAAATTTATTTTCTTCCCATTCAAGAAACCAAACCTTTCCTTTCTGTTTTACACCTAGTTTCTTGTACCTATTGTCTTTTTCTTTTTTAGGGAGAAAATTCCAAAGCAAGAGGTAAGTCATATTTGTTTAATTAACATGAAACATCTCATTTTTTTCCTGAGTTTTCTAAAATCATTTAACTCTTTATCCTAGGAAAGTCATGGGCAAAACAATGTTCTCACCACAGGTGAAACCCAGGAGCAATAAGGGCCATCAAATTTATTTTCTGCAGGGTTTATGTAGGGTAAAAACATGTGATTGTTTAAATTTTTTAAAAAGTAAGTTATTTTAGTCATATACAAACTCAGTCATTCTCAACCTTTGGTAAGATGTCAATCACACAACTCATTCTTCAGTGTTTACTGGTTTATTTTGGTGACATGAATCACCCTCAGCCTCAGTCTTTGTGTATCTTGCTTTCAAAAGACATTTCCTTAAAGCTGATGCTTCAGAGTCACAAAATGAACCCCTTTTTCTAATTTCATGTCACAGGTTGCCCTGAGAGAAGGATCTTCCATATACTGACATCAAGAAAGAAGAATTTTTTCATCTCAATGGGAGGAGTGTTTTCTTGCCCTAGTAGACAAGAGTGGCACACTTTTCAATTCAATTCAACAGATATGAGCCCATACTGTATGCAAAACATTGTAGTAGATGAGCAGAGACAGGGAGGTGCAAAGCTTTGTTAAGGCACTGGTCCTTGTCCACTTGGGGTTGATAATTTAATAGAGAATAAGACATCAATAGGTAACTTAATATACAGTAACAAGTAAGTGTATTATCAAAGCACAAATGAAAAGCTATGTGAGCTCCAAAGGGGTAAGTCAGTGCCAACTCAGGGATCAGGATGGCTTCATGGAGGAGGTGGCATTTTAATTGGGCTTTAAAGCATAGGAAGAAATGCCGTAGCCAAAGAGAATATGCTAACTGTAGATAACAATATGAGCAAAGCTACGGATGTGAGAAAATGCAGCACATATTTGGGCATCTAAGTAGTTCATGTAGCTGAAATGTAGAGTTCATAACAGGGAATAACATGAGAGACAAGGATGAAAAGATAAGGAGCTGCTAATTTGTTAAAGGCCTTGAATGTCAGGCAATTTTCTAATTTTACTAATTACTAGGAAACTGATTTAGTTATAATTATCATCTATAATGGTAATGATACCATCATAGATGGTATAGCAGAATAATGGTTGCTGTAGTATGTCTTTCATTTTTAAAGAGGACCAATGACATCATGGGTGATGCCTTTACTTACACATGAATTGGATTGAAGTGAGGCAAAGTTGCACAAAATCATCAGCTTTACTCTCCCTTTCAGAGTCATTGATGTCTAGTGGCAAGACAAGAGTCAGGATGACTGCTGATGGTCCAGAATGCAGTGGATGACTGATGTTTTCCATGTCTGACCAATCTGTAAGCACTCCACAGCACCTGCTTCAGCTGCCTTCATGGCTATTAGAACAACTTGTTCTCATTCGCCCATTCCACCAGGGGAAGTCTTCACAGGCTTGGGGGTAGATGCCCGTCTAACTCACCAATGGATTTGAGAACAGCTGGTTATCCTCAACCTAGTCTAGTCTGTCAGCTGAATGACTTTACCTGGGAGTGGCTGCTGCCAAAGAAACACCTTCTTGGAGCCACAGGTGAGAACTGGGTGACAGATGGACATGAAAAATAGATGAATAATCCTGAAAAGGATTCAGCAAACCCTTATACCAGAGGTACTGGTCCTTCTTGAACAACCCATGCATAGCTAGGTGGCATAGCAGATAGAGCACCAGGCTTGAAATCAGGAAGACTCACTGTAGTGAGTTCAAATGTGGCCTCAGACACTAATTGTGTGACCCTGGGCAAGTCACTTAAACTTGTTTGCCTCAATGTTATCACCAGTTCAATGGATTAGAAAGATGAGGCTGTGCCAGCGTGAAGGCTCCTTTGGAGGAAGCAGAGAACACAGGAAGGAAGACCTGCTTATGGGCTGCAGACAGGCATTTGGTGGTGAGGGCCTGTGGGAGCTGTGGGAAAAGCAGGAGAATGGAAAGGGCAGATGTGAGAGATGTTTCAGAGGGGAATGGACAGGACTTGTTTCCCAAAAAGCCTGTGAGAGAACAGAAGATTAAACAAATAAAGCTACTGGCTGCTGTTTCCATTGATCCACCCCTTGAGCCAATAATTCCATTAAGCCAGAAGCTCCAGCCACTTGTGTGTTGGTGAACACGCTCTTTCTGTGTAAGACTACCTTGCAGATAAAATTTTCAAGCCATTTGCGCAAGTATAGTTGAATCCAGAAGACTGAATGATATTTTCAAGAGGCAAAGAAGTGGCCAAGAACAGATCCTTCAAGAATTCCCTTTTTCAAAGGTCTATAAAGGATACAGGGGGCAGCTAGCTGATGCAGTGGATAGAGCACCAGTGCAGGAGTCAGGAGGACTTGAGTTCAAATCTCACTGCAGACACTTCACACTCACTAGCTGTGCGACCTTGGGCAAGTCACTTAACCCCAATTACCTCATCCTGGGTCATCTCCAGTCATCCTGATGAATATCTGGTCACTGGATTCAGATGGCTCTGGAGGAGAAGTGAGGCTGGTGACCTGCACAGCCCTCCCTCCCTCAAAACAAAGTCGAGTGCAAGGCATGTCATCATTTCTCTGATGGCATGGTCTTCTTCTTTGGCAACATTGGATGAACACACATAAAGGAGTAAGGTAGAGAATGTAATAGTTATGATGATGATAATAACAATAATAGTAATAGCTAGCATTTACACAGCACCTTCTATGCACCAGCACTGTGCTAAGCAGTTCACAATTATTGTCTCATTTCATTCTCACACCCACCCTGCATGGTAAGTGCTCCTATTATCTTCATTTACAGTTGAAAACAAACAGGCAAACCAAGTGTAAGCAACTTGCCCAGGATCACATAGCTAGTACGTGTCTGAGGCTGAATTAGAACTCGGATCTTCTTGACTCCAAGCCTGGCGCACTATCCACTGTGATACCTGGCTGCCTTGGCTATAAAGCCAAGGAAGTGTATGCAAAGGTATGCAATAGGAGTGAGGGAGTTAAAAGCAATGGAGAATTCAAAGATAAGGCCTGAAAAAAAGGCCAGATGGTCTGAAAACAAGAATCACTGACGGTCCTTGAGGAGATGATCTCAATAGGGAGATGGGGATGGAAGCCCAGTACTAGGGGGCTGAGGAAAGGATGGGTTTAGGAGTAAAGGGAGGCATCTGGGGGAGACTTTTATAAGAAGGTTAGCAGTAAGAAAAGTTGCAGGATGGCAGCTTCATAAGATTAAGTGAACTTGTTTTTTGTTTGGTTTTAAGTTTTAGAATTAGGAAGACCTGAGCATGTCCAAACACAGAGGGGAAGGAAAGATTGATGGTAAAAGAGAATTGTTGCTGTAGTAAGGTCCTGAAGGAGGAGATAGATAATGGGGTCAAAGGCTCAGGAAGAACTAGACTGTGTTGGGAGAAGGAATATCTCTTATTCTGAGAAAAGATAAGTAGAAAAAAATGAGTGGGGGCACTGAGACATGTTAAGGAAAGGGAGAGTATAGCTGTCTGAAGGGTGAGTTGATGTTTGATGTCCTCAATCTTCTTAGTGAAAAAGGCAGAATTGCTGACTTGAGAGTGAGAAGGGACTTCAGTGGTCATCTTATATGATTTGCACACAAAAATAAGCCCCACTGTAATACACCAAACAAGTAGGCCTTGGGAGATGGTGGCTTGTCTTAGGCACCTAGATACCCTAATGAGGATAATGCTGGGCCTGGGGTCTGGTAGACCCAAGTTTATCTCAAATTTGATCCAAGCTGCCTGACCTTGGAATCATAGAAAGCAGTCAACAAAGAAAGCAGGATGATTGAACTTCCTTTTTTTTTATATTTATATCCTCAGTTCTAAGCACAGTGCCTGGCACATAGCAGATAGTTAATATTTATTGATTGAATGAATGAATATCACACCCATAGAGTCTTTTATAAAATAGTAGTTAGTCAATCACTGAGCTCAGTACAGAGGGGACAGTGAATATTGGTGAAGCAATTGAGGAAGAGAGAACTCCAAATCCATGAGTTGAGGATTCCAGTTCAAGACAAGTTTCCTCCCTTGGGTGAAGTTATTCTTTGGTATTCACATGAGTTTCTCACTCTCAAGCTCTCTGAAGAACTCTGGAATCCATTGTGTCACATGTGAGACACTGGCAAAAGACTGCCCATGGTGTGCTCTAATCAAAGAAAGTGCTGTGTTTTATAAGCAAAGCAGAATTGCAGCAACTCAAAAGAAATGTGAGATATGCAGAGTTAGAGAATCTATCCCAAATATTCACGTGGACTCTAAGTGCTTGACCTGTGGTAGAACATTCTGCGCTCAGATTGGTCTGATCAACAACATTCAGACACACTGTAACTTTAACATACTGATGTTATTTTGATCCTAAGGACAACAACCATTCATATGAGTATGTGTTTGTCCACCTTTGTCCTTCCTAGGTGCTCGCTCTCCTCGGTTAAGTACTTCCCATTGGTTTCTGTAGCCAACAGAAAAGGTAAAGTGAGGTGAGATAGAAGAAGGGGTTAACTCTCTTCTCCCCTAAACAATGATATCTTCTATTTTCATTTCAGCTATGAAGGACATTAAAAAAAAGGGAAACCAAACGGTTGTCACTGAATTCATCTTCCTGGGGTTTTCCAACCACCCAGAACTGCAGGGATTGCTCTTCCTGGTATTTTTAGTTATATACTTGGCAACTCTCCTGGGGAACCTTCTTATATTAACAGCAATCAGAATCAATCCTGTTCTTCATACTCCTATGTATTATTTCCTCAGCAACTTGTCCTTCCTGGACATCTGCTACACCTCCACCACTGTCCCCATCATGCTGGTAAACTTTTTCCGAGAGAAGAAGACCATTACCTATGAAGGCTGCCTGTCCCAAGTCTTCTTCCTTGTTACTTTTGCAGGCTCTGAAGGTGTCCTGTTGGGTGCTATGGCTTATGACAGATTTATAGCCATTTGCTATCCATTACGTTATCCAGTTCTCATGAGCAAGCAGGTCTATGCCTACTTAGCAGCTGGGTCCTGGTTGAGTGGGTTAGTGAATTCTCTGACACATACAGGGCTCACTACAACTCTCACTTTGTGTGGCCCCAACCAGATTAGCCATTTTCTCTGTGATATCCCCCTACTCCTGAAGCTCTCTTGTTCAGACACTTCAGTCAATGAGTTCATACTCTATGTGTCCAGTGCCACTATTGGTCTGAGCCCCTGCCTCTTCACTGCTGTATCCTATATACTCATTATCTCTGCCATCTTAAAAATCCAGTCTTCTCAAGGGAGGAAAAAAGCCTTCTCTACCTGTGCCTCTCACCTTACTGTAGTAGTTATCTTCTTTGGAACTGCCAACTTCAACTATGATCAGCCTACCTCAGGCTACTCCCTAAATGTAGACATCCTGGTCTCTGTCCTGTTCTGTATTGTTACCCCTATGTTAAACCCTATCATCTATAGTCTGAGAAACAAAGAAGTCAAAGTTGCCTTGAGGAAACTATGTGAAGGGTATATTTTACCCAGTGATTCCAGCGTTCAAATCCATTCTTAACTTGGAGTCCACAAACTTGATCTTAAAAAAAATTTATTAACTATATTCTCAATATTATTGGTTTTCTTAGTGATTCTATGTGTTTTATATATTTAAGAACCCTTAGTTTAGGTCAATATATCTCTTCCTATATACTATTCCTATGGCAGAAACAACAGAGAAGGTTTGAAGGAGTACAAACCCAGACGGTGATGCAACAGTATATGACTGTGAGCTTCAATAAGTGGATCCTTGAGAACAAGGACTTGAATTTGTTTTGGTTTTCTCTTTTTTTGATATTTCCAACCTTTAGCACAGTGCATGGTATATAGTAAGTGATTAGTGAAGAGGCAACTTTAATCTTCTAGAATATCAGGGCAGTTTCCTTGTTAATCTTCTTGAAAGACAATGTCTAGGCTCTTTTTTGATCATGGCTTTCAGGTAATCCCATCATTTTTAAATTGTCTTTCTTGGATCTATTTTCCAGGTCAGTTGTTTTTCCAATGAGTTGTTGTCTGCTATTTTTTCATTCCTTTGGCTGTGTTTTATAACTTCTTGATTTTTCATAAAGTCATTAGCTTTCATCTGCTCCATTCTAATCTTCAAGGAATTATTTTCTTCAGTGAGCTTTTGGATCTCCTTTTCCATCTGGCCAATTCTGCTTTTTAGTGTATTCTTCTCTTCATTGGCTTTTTGGATCTCTTTTGCCATTTGGGTTAGTCTATTTTTTAAAGTGTTATTTTCTTCAGCAATTTTTTGGGTCTCTTTTAGCAAGCTGTTGACTCATTTTTCATGATTCTTTTGCATCACTCGTTTCTCTTCCCAATTTTTGCTCTACTTCTCTTACTTGATTTTCAAAATCCTTTTTGAGCTCTTCCATGGCCAAGACCAATTCATGTTTTTCTTCCAGGTTTTGGATGTAAGAGCTTTGAATTTGTTGTTTTCTGTTTGTATATTTTGGTATTCCTTGTCACCAAAGTAAGATCCTATAGTCTGATTCTTTTTCCATTTTTTGCTCATTGTCCCAGCTATTTACTTGACTTTTGAGCTCTTTGTCAAGGTAGTTAGTTCTCTGCTTCCAGTGGGGGTGGGGAGTTTACTGTCAGCTGCTTGATCCCCCCACAATCTGTGAGCTTAGAGCTCCCTAAACAGTTGAGGCAACTTTAATCTTGATGTCTTGGGAAGAAAGCAGAGGAGTTTCTTGATAATCTGAACTTTCTAAAAGTGGAATGAACTTTCTAAAAGTGGAATGGGTTAAATAATTATATGTTAAATTCATTTTTTTTAGAAGTACCAAAACTGAAGGGGAAAAAATCCTCACTAACTGGTGCCGTAGAGCTACCTAATACATTATCCTGTGATATTTACATTTTGGGAAACTATATGTCTAAAACATTACACATTTCATACTGTTATAATTCTACAATATCAAGTCTTCTAATGAGCACTATTTCTGTACTTCTTTTTCATCTGGGAAATTAACATAAGTTGTTAATGTGCTTGTAAGCTTTTGACTTCTTACATGAGACTTTCAGATGATTTTTATCCTAGTATATATGCTATAAAATATCATTTAAAATATGCCCATACAATTGCCTTCCTACCATTTGGCAGACACTTTATCATCTATAGAGCTAAGGACTCTCCAGAAACTATATACTACCTTATGGCATCAATGATGAGTTAACACTGGCAACAAGATAAAAGGTCAAAATAAGAAAAGTCAGGAACAGGACACAGGTGAACATGACTGGATAAGTTGTAAAAGGTAGCAAAGGTATGAAGGAAGGAAAAAATGACTGAATGTAAAAGCATTTAGTAAGCACTTACTATATGTTAACCATTTTGCTTAATCCTGGGGACAAACATAAAAAGAGAGACAATTTCTGCCCTCAAGAAGCTTGTAAGGGAAGATAGCACATATAGGCAAGTGCTAGCCAGGGAAAAAGAGGTAGAAAAGGATTGGTGTGGGAAATGAATAGGTATGCACATGGCAGGCAAATGATAAGATGGCCTGGGGTAGACAGGTAGATGGCTGGTTCACTTGATGTGATATTGAGGTAGAGCATGCCCAGCATTTAAGACCAGTAGATATAATGGGCTAAGAGGGCTAGTCTAAAATATAAGTATTATACTATGAAAGAAAATTAACCAAACATCTCCAATGGAAGAGAGAAAAATTTTATTCCACAGAGATCCCTGAACAACACCAAAAAACCCGATACTGATTCCAAAGAAAAAGAAGGTATTTGGACGGCAACAAGGTCAGAACCAAAACCTTTCATAATCACAAAGATAAGCATAGACAACTTACAACATAATAGAGATTCAGAGGGCAACAGAGGGTTCTGCAAAGGAAAATAACAGACAGGCAATGCATAAAAATAAATCCAGAAGTATAAGATAGTCTGTAAGAAGAGAAGAAAAAGAAAACAACTTTGAAATAATACATGAATTCTATATAAGTTGAAGTTACTGACCTTAAAAATAAGATGCACAGAGATATATGTTATAGATTTAAAGAACTTAAATAATTTTAAAACCCATAATTATAATGCTGAGAGTAATAATGCATGAAAACTGTCCAGAACTTTTGAATACATATTACAAAATGCTTTTTGATTGAATTCGTTGATTACCCTCAGAGAAAAACTCTACACTTGAAAGCCCAACGTATGTCATAGTTTAATTTCGTCATTCCAATGTCAAACAACACATTTTGTAAGCAAAATGAGTCAAGGTTTTTGATAAAGAACTATCAAATCAAATAGCTCATGAGTATTTCATAGCTTTGAGAAATCAGAAAATATCCTGCAATGAGATATTCCAAAAAACAAAGAATCCAAGATGGAACCTAAAATTACCTATCCTACAAAAGAGCTCTAATAATCAATTTAAAAAGATAGATCCTAAGCAGCAACAAAATGAAAGTATTAATGACAAAACAAACAGAAGTAGAAGAGAATATTTAACTTACAACCACATTAAAGGAGATAAGTATAAAAAAAGTTAAACAACGACCAAGAAAAGACTAAGCAATGAAATCAACTTCATTTACTTTACTAAAAGTGAATCTGAATATTTGACGATTAATCACTTTGTCAGGGAGAGGAAAGAAAATGAGAAATGAGGACTAAAAATATACTTCCACTGAGTTTAGGGATGAATAGGAAAGGGACAGCAATTTCTTTAGTCTCTCAATAAATATGTGGAACCATGAAAGAATAAAGTAATGGAAGGAAGAGAATGGGATGCATAGGAAACATGGGGAGGTAGGGTTTTTATAAATAAGATTTCACTTGAGAGGAATAAGCAAACTAGGAGACCACCTTCTTTGAGCAAGGATTGTACTTACCAGGATTTTATCTCACCCCTGGATTGGGGATGAATAGGTAGAAACTAGCACTAACCATAAAAAGAGAGACCAAAATCCAGTGATAGATCCATACCAGCCTTAGGAGAGGTGAATAGTGATGGTAATGGCAGGGGTTAGGGCTGGCATGATTTCCTTCACACTTTACTGCTTCTTTCATGAAGTGATACTTCTGAAGGTGATGTACAATAGAAGCCTCCACCAAAAAAAAAAATAGATAATATTAAGCCAATAAACAAACAAGGGGAAGGTAAAATGTGGAGAGATCTAAATATACTTAACAAAGAAATGAGACAGACAAGGGAACTCAAATTTGGTACTTCAAAAACTCTACTCATTGGTGACAGAATCAAAAAGACTACATACACATAGGCGTGTGCTGGAGCCAGCTCTAACTGGCTGGTGAGAATCAATTTTAACATTTCAGTGTGACCATTTATACCTCAGAAATCACTGGCTTCATATTAGGGCTTCATTTATTGTTCTGTTGGTTATCTAAATCAGGTCCTAGCAAATGCCCCCAGAGGTCAATTCCCCTTCCTGTTTGTTTGTTTATTTTTTTTAATGACAAAAGCCAAGAATGGTTTTACATTTTTAAATAATTGAAAAAAATCAAATGAAGACTATTTCATAATACATGAAAATTACATAAAATTCACATTTCAGTGTCCATAAATGGAGTTTCATTGGAACACAGCCATGCTTATTCATTGAAATATTGTCTATAATAGCATATGTGCTACAATGGCAGAACTGGGTAGTTACACCAGAGACCCTATGTGACCCTCTCCTGATCTCAAACTGTTGCTCACTGCACTACAAATCAGTGATGCAGTTAGAACTTGACAGCATTCCAATTACCATACCATGACATTAATTATTTTTTTTACTAGGATAAACCCATTATGTCAAAACAAGAAGAGGAAAAAAAAGTTTTATGATGATTTTAGAGTTCACAACCAAGAATAACATTTTTCTGAATGAGAACTTCCCTTAACCATTATTATCAAACACTGAAAGGGTTTGAAAATCAGCTTTTGCTACTGAGTTGATGTTAATGAATGCAGCATAAAACTATAATGAAAAATAGCGCTTATTTCTGAAGTAGTAAAGTCAATTTGGTGATAACTACTATTGTTTGAATCACAAGTAATGTCAAGCTGCTTTATACAATTTTCATCTGTCAGAAGTTAAAACAAGAAGTAAGATATCCACTCCCATACACATTTGTAGCAGATGTATTCTGTAAGCCCAAACTATGGTTCCAGCAACATTTTGTAGACCTTGCTGCAAATACAAAAGAAATTCCCATACATAATTAATCTGCAATGTAATGACATGATGAGGCAAATGTCAAAAGAACAATTTGATAGTTCTATAATGCTTTCCAAGTGGTAAATAGCCTCAATTAAAATTATATACTCACGGATAGACATCAGTATCTTAATACCTGTCTATGTAAAGACATTTTCAGAGATGAAATACATAAAATCCCATTACAGATCAGCATTAACAAATGAACATTTGTAATCAATTTTGATCATAGAAAACACTAACTTTGAATCACAACTAAATGAAATACTATCCCCCATACACAAAAAAGAATTCCATTCTTCTCATTTGTAGACCTGTATTACAAAAAAGCTGTACCCAATTATTATTTTTGTATTTTGAATTTTCTCCTTAAAAATTCATGGAAATTTTTTTCTCTCATGTTATGTAAGTTGTTCAGTCTTTTTTTTTAGCCGTGTCTGACTCTTCATGACCCCATTTGGGGTTTTCTTAGCAGTGATACTGTAGGGCTTGCCATTTTCTTTTCCAGCTCATTTTACAGATGAGGAAACTGAGGCAAAGTGAAATGACTTGCCCAAGGTCACACAGCTGAGACCAGATTTGGACTCAGGAGTCAGTATTACATCCACTGCATCATCAAGCTGCCCTGTTACATAAGTACCTTCATAATAGCCTCAGTTTTGCTTCTTGGCTCACAAAGCCTAACATATTTACAATTTGGTTCTTTAGAGAAAAAAATAAACTGTCTAGTCCTGATCTAGCTTAAGAAAGTATCAATAATGCAGATTAACCTTCAAAATATGTGTGCACACATTTTTTCTTCTTGGAGAGTCCAGTTGTTAACATTTACTAGCAAACTCCTTTAAACATTGGTTGAGCTCAGGCAGGGTGCAGTAGAAGAGTCAAGGAATGAAGTTATCCCCAGACTTCGACGTGGTAACAGTAGGCAAATAACAGTGATGATGATAACTAGCATTTATATAGCACTTTAGGGTTTGAAAGTGTTTTATATCCATGATCTAATGGGCCTTGCCCTTGTATTCTTTTTCACTATGCATGTGTGTTTGCATATGTATACACATACTGTATCTATACAAACATTATGTATAATTATATATTAGATATGTATAGTCGTGTCGCATACATGACCAATACAATTCAGAAAAACAAATACTGAAGAAGATATAATAAATGAAAACTTCTTGGAACAAAGCACCAAAAAGAATATTACTTAAGTTAAAATGTTGATTGTGGTGCTGGAGTAGGGAGGCAAGATTTTGAATAACCCATTTATCTGGCTGAGGAAAGGGCAAAGTCAAATATCTGGGGAAGTACAGACAAAGAAAGAGAAATCAACAATTTAAGTTAATTCAAGGAACTTTGAGGAGGTGATAATCAGAAGTGAGAAGGAAAGCTTGTGGAAAGTGATGAGCGTCAAATTAATATAAGGAAAGTTAATCTCTGGGACAAAACACTAACTTGAAAGGAGATAAAAATCAAGAGGTAAAAAATAAATAAAAGATGTAAATTCAATAATTATAACCATACATGTACCTGAATTTTAAAATCTAATAAAAAGAAAGAGAATGGATAGGAAAACAAAGCCTAGAAATTTGTTGCATATAGATAACACATCTGAAAAAGCTAAATATGGAATGAAAATGGGAGACTGAAACAAAATTGACCATGCATCAGATGATTCCAAACAGGTATTAGCTGTAATCACACTATGGCAAATCAAAAATGAAAACTGATGTTGTCAAGAGGGATGAATGAGAAAATATATTATGCTTAAAGGCTCCATGGACAATGAAACTATGGTCACTATTAAGTGCATTTGAACAAAATAATATACAAGATCTAAATTCATAAAAGTAAACAGAATTGCAAACAATTGTGCAAGATTGCAACATGTCTTACAGAGCAGGATAAATCTAACAGAAAGAAGACTACTGCCATCTTCTGAATGGGAACACTAAAGAAAATACATATTCTTAGCATATCTTGGGACCTTTACAAAAGTAGATAATAGACACAGAAAAATTATTAATATAAAAAGCAGAAATAGGAAGCATACCCTTTTAGACCACAATGCAATAAAAAGTAATAATACAGGAAACAAAAGCCAAACACTGAGACTTAATAATATCCTGAATGAATAGATCAAAGCACAAATCACAGTAATAATTAATGACTGTGTTAAAGAGAACAGTAATAATGATACAATATGCTATAAGTTTTAGGAGGCACATAAAGCATTGGCTAAAAACCTTGCTAACAAACCTGAAAAAGAGAAGATTTAATGAATAAATTAATAAATAAAAAACCTAGAGCATCAACAAACACAAACTACACACAAACAACTCAAAGAGAAAAGAGATAAAATGAAAAAAATACTGTAGAAATTATTTTTTTTTAAAGCTGAGAGCTGATTCTCTGAGAATATTGATAAAATCAACTAACCTTTAATCAGGCAGTTTTTGTTTAAAAAAGCAAATTACCAAAATTGAAGACAAAGAATGAATTTGCAAAAGGAAATGAAATTATTAGAACCAACTATTGGCTCTTCTTTATCTCTACATATATATACTAACAAAAAGTTTTTTCAAAAGGTGGTATAAAGTTTTTATAGAGTAACAAAAGCTAACTCAGTTGAAGGTTTTTGCTTTTTTAATCTTCATTTACAGGTCAGTGAGGGGTCTTGCTAAGCCCCACAGCCCAGTGGGTCCACTCCAGCTGGATGGTTGCAGTTCCCACAATGCCCTGTAGCTTCTCTTGAAGGCCCCTCTCCTTGGGCCACCAGCCTGCCCTCCCTGCAAATGCTTTTCTGAACTTCAGCTTCTCCTGATTCCAGATCCTTCTCTCCCCATCCCCTGCCCCTCCTGTAGCTGGTGGAAGCCCTCTGAGAAGGGCCTGATTCCCTGGACCTCTCTATTCTCCTCTGGGCAGTCTCGCCCACACTCACATGACCTGGGCAGATGGGCATCCCCTCTTTCCCCAGTCTTGGACCACGTGGCCCGCCTCCCACCTGCACACGCTTAGTTCTCCTAGTTGGGACCTCGCTTCTCTTTTCAGATCTGGGGTCTGGGCCCTGGGGAGGAGAAGGAGGAAGGTGGTCTGAGGGCACCTCCTGCTTCTTCCTCTTCTCACTTCCCCCTTCCAGGTCAGGACCTATCACCTGCCACGTGTCCGAGGAGGTCAGGCTGCTAGATCTTGTGTTATCCTGATTGTATTTCCACAATACTTGAATTGTTTCTTTCTAGCTGCCTGCAGTATTTTCTCCTTGACCTGGGAACTCTGGAATTTGGCCACAATGTTCCTAGGAGTTTCTCTTTTTGGATCTCTTTCAGGCGGTGTTCTGTGGATTCCTTGAATATTTATTTTGCCCTCTGGTTCTAGAATCTCAGGGCAGTTTTCCTTGATAATTTCATGAAAGATGATGTCTAGGCTCTTCTTTTGATCATGGCTTTCAGGTAGTCCCATAATTTTTAAATTGTCTCTCCTGGATCTATTTTCCAGGTCAGTTGTTTTTCCAATGAGATATTTCACATTATCTTCCATTTTTCCATTCTTCTCGCTTTGTTCTGTGATTTCTTGCTTTCTCATAAAGTCCTTAGCCTCCATCTGTGCCATTCTAATTTTGAAAGAACTATTTTCTTCAGTGAGCTTTTGAATCTCCTTTTCCATTTGGCTAATTCTGCTTTTGAAAGCATTCTTCTCCTCATTGGCTTTTTGAACCTCTTTTGCCAATTGAGTTAGGCTAGTTTTCAAGGTGTTATTTTCTTCAACATTTTTTTGGGTCTCCTTTAGCAGGGAGCGGATCTGCTGTTCATGCTTTGACTTCATGTCTCTCATTTCTCTTTCCAGCTTTTCCTCTACCTCTCTAACTTGATTTTCAAAATTCTTTTTGAGCTCTTCCATGGCCTGAGCCCATTGGGTGGGCTGGGACACAGAAGCCTTGATTTCTGTGTCTTTGCCTGATGGTAAGCATTGTTCTTCCTCATCAGAAAGGAAGGGAGGAAATGCCTGTTCACCAAGAAAGTAACCTTCTATAGTCTTATTTCTTTTCCCTTTTCTGGGCATTTTCCCAGCCAGTGACTTGACCTCTGAATATTCTCCTCACACCCACCTCACCTCCTGATCCTCCCAGCCAGCGTTTGGGGTCTGAGATTCAAATGCTGCTTCCAGCCTTAGGGCTTTTGGCGGGGGCAGGGCTGCTATTCAGTGTGAGATTAAGTTCAGGTGCTGAGGTTGGGGCAGGGCCACCTCTCAGGCTCAGTTCCCTCAGGGGGTTTATGCACAGACCTTCCACAATGGATCCAGGCTCCTGCCCCCTTGGGGAGCCCTGGTCTGCAGCCACCTCTCAGCTTCTACCTCCTGGGGGGGCCTGAGTTATGGGGGCACCCCACTTCCCTCTCAACCCGCCAAAGAGACTCTCTCACCAACCCCCATCACCTGTGGGTGGAGGGACTTGTGCAGCTGCTGGAGATCCTGTCCCTGAATCCTGCTTGGATCTGTACCTCTCGGTGCCGAGGCCACGGCAGGTTTGGGCTGGGCTCCGCATCTGCAGCACTATGGACCTTTGCGAGAGGTTTGCAGGTCCCTCTGTGGGTGGAGGGACCCGCGTGGCTCCTGGAGATCCCGTTCCCTGAAGCCCACTTGGATCTTTTCCTCTCAGTGCCGCGACCGCGGCAGGGCTGCACTCAGCTCCCAGTCCCGGCGCCCAGTCCGCAGAGCGAAAGACCCCCCACGAGAGGTTTGCAGGTCTCTCTGGAACAGAAATCTCCCTCTCTCCAATGTTCCGTGGCCTCTGGGTGCAGAATTCGCCGTGAGTTACTTCCCTGTAGCCATTCTATGGGTTGTGGGTTCGGAGCTATGTGTATGTGCATCTTTCTACTCTGCCATCTTGGCTCCGCCCCCCAAACATGTTCATTCTATGTAGAAAGACCTAGAGGAATTGGAGAAGTCCAAATTCTAACCTATTGCTTACATTCCCTCCTTTGAGACTACCTCCTGGATCCTAAATTTAGTAACTGTTTAGTAACACTTTTCCTTTGTAGGTTTGTGTATTACTAGATGGGTCTGTATTCTGTCTTATATCATACTTAACATGCCTTAAAACTAGAATATTGGTTCAAAGAATAAAACATTAAAAAATAAATACACAAAGGCACAAACAACAGAGGTGAGGCAATTTCAACTTATATAGGTACCCAAAAATGAAGAGACAAAAAAATGCTCTAAGAGGGAATGACAGATTTAACAGCTGTCCTGCTCTGGACTTCACAAATTAAACTAAGAGGGACACCCAGAGCACATCTTAAAAATTTTAGGAAACCTCTGAAGACCTACAAGAACTGCTCCACCAACAAGCTCTTAGCTCGTCAGCTTTACTGATGTATAGCTATTTTAATCAGTTTTCATTGTGCATGTCTAGAACTTTTTCTGTTAAAAGAAAGCTTTGATTCTTCTAATCAAAGAGAAATTTAGTCTGTTGGCTCTCTCTGTGTATGAAATAGGCTTGTTCCTAATACGCAGTTCTTGATGTCTCCCAACTGTTCTTCACTTTTCAGTGCAGTTACAAGAAGTTTCTCTGACAAAATGGAATAAAGTTGTTCCCTTCATTGGACTCTCTTGCTCCCATTTATTATCATTGAGGTAGATAAGTATTCAGTGGACAAAGCACTGGACCTGGAGTTAGGAAGATCTGAGGTCAAATGTAGACTCAGATACTTTTTTAGCTTTCTCTCTGCAGAAAAGAGGTAGCACAGCTGCTTCAATAAGTCAGAAGATCAAGTAAGTCATTTAATTACACCTACCTTTCAGATTTGTTCAGAGGATAAAAAAAAGATACCAGTATAGAACTCTGCAAACCTTAAAATGCTATGTAAATTCTACTTATTATTTTTATTAATAGGTCTGGCTATTCTGTGCCACTCAGAATTTGCTGTCATTGCCCTCCATGGCTGCATTGGCTTTTTCTCCATCTCTCTGCCTATTTCAATTCTTACACAACCCTAAACTCAATTCAAATGCCAACTTCCCTAGGAAACCTTCACTTATCTCCCTGGTAACCAATAATCCTTTCTCCTTAGACCTCAAATAACACTATGTTTGAATAAATCTCTCTAACATAAATTTATATTATAGAAAATAGATTTTTCCAGTGACAGTCACAGGGGGAATCTCTCTCAGTCATTACTTGCAAGATTCATGCTAGAGTCTTCCTTAATAGGCTGATCCTTCACCTGGAAGCTGGTCATCTACCTGAGAGCCAGTGTGGCTTCAGAAAGGGCCTAGGAACACTTGATAAGGGGTTTGGGGCCCGACAACTCCAGGAAAAATTCTAGGAGCAGAACAGAGGTCTATACACAATGTTTGTCAATCTGACAATGGCCTTTGATACTGTCAGTCACAAGGGCTTATGGAAAATTATGTCAAAATATGGTTGCCTGAAGTAGTTCATTAGTCCTGTATGTCAATTTCATGACAGCATGCTTGCCCACATTCTGGATAATGGATAATGCTCTCGTGCCTTCCCAGTCACCAATGGAATGAAACAGGACTGTATACTTGTTCCCATGCTTTTTAGCATGATGCTTTCAGCCACACTGTCAAACACCTTCAATGAGCATGAACACAAAATCAAGGTCAGCTACCACATTGATGGTAAATTGATCAATTAGAAAACACTACAAGCCAAGGCTAAGGTGGGAGTGTTGGGTCATGACTTTTGTTCACAGATGGTTGTGCACCCAATGCCACCTCCAAAGCCTAGATACAACAAAGTATGGATCAGTTCTCTGCTGCTTGTGCTCATTTTCTCCTAACAGCACCAAGAAAAAGCAGGTACTCAACCAGCCAGCACCACACCATCCATCCATGGAACCATCTATTACAACAAATGGAGAAGTTTTGAATAATGTGCATAAGTTCACTTACCTTGGCAATATACTTTCCCGGGATATACACATTGGTAATGAGGTTGATGCATGCATTGCTGGAGCTAGCTCAGTTTTTAGGAGGCTTTAAAGGAATGTGTGGAAGAGAAGAAGTATTAGATTGACTACAAAAGTGAAGATCTATGGAGCCATTTTGTTGACCTCGTTGTATGCCGGTGAAACTTGGACAGCATGCCAGCACTATGTCAGGAAACTGAATCACCTTCATTTGAATTGTCTTAGAAAAATTCTAAAGATCACGTGGCAGGAACAGGTACCAGAAACTGAGGTCCTTCCTCAAACTAAACTGCCAAGCATTCAAACTATTTTCAGAGAGAGCAACTCCAATGGGCTGGCCACATTGTTCAAATGTCAAAAAGACTATTTTATGGAGAACTAGCATGAGGCAGGCAATCACATGGTAGACAGAAGAAACGATACAAGGACATTCTCATAGTCTCTCTCAAGAACTTTAGATTTGATTGTGTGACATGGGAGACACTGCCACAGGACTGCTCAGCATGGCGTACCCACATCAGAAAGGGTGCTATACTCTATGAGCAAAGTAGAATTGAGACAGCACAAAGGAAATGTAGGATAGGCAGATTTGGAGTATAGACCTCAAATGTTCACACGTACTAACTGTGCTCAGTCCGTGGTAGAGCATTTCAAGCTTGTACTGCTCTGATCAGCCACAGTCATACACATTGAAACTTGACTTTATCATAGTGTCATTTTGGTCCTCTTCGAGAAAGAAGGACAACAACCAGACCATTGCTCAAATGATAATTTTCTCTAAGAAGAAAGGAATAGCATAGCCCCTCCAATAGGCCTCAAGAGTAATGAGAGCAGCATAGGGCCTGAAGATGCCTAAAACCAAGCAGCTGAGTCCCTCAACTCAGTCAGTAAAGCAGCCTTTCCAGAGATATCACCAGAGGACAGGGGCATTTCACAGGAGCAAAGAGCAGGGTCAGATGCACTGTTTGTCCATGCCATGTCTGCGCCATCCACAGATGCTCCCCTTGTGTTTTCTCTGTCCATACATATGCCTTACCTATATGCCTGTCCATTCACACTCTGACATATGCCCTCTTTCCCACAGGTAATGTGGGAGGGTGTCCCCTGGGACAGACTGCCTGGGAAGACTCTGGTCACTTATTTTGTTGTGCTTTTGAATTCTATGTCCTTTGCTTTGAACTAATGTTTCCTTTGGCTAGTAAAAACAAAAAACAAACAAACAAAACAACCAAAAACACATCAAGAAAGATTCGTGAACTCTGATTTTGAGTGAACATTAACCAACATGCATGGTATGCCTCCAACCTGGGAATCATGGGAGTTCGCTGGTGAAGAAGAGCCCCAGGCACCAAATGTGTATGTACAGAGTAGATTGTAAGGTCCATGAGGGCAGGGACCTCTGTCAGTACATAGTTTAGTGTAGAGACAGTAGATACTTAACATCTTTAAATTGAATTGAAGTTTCAAATGCCAGCTTTATTTAGTAAATGAAGCTCAGAAATGTTGACAAAGAAGCAATGCTGGAAAGGCTCCAGAAAGATGATTCTCAGGGTCCCTTTGCTCTTAAACGTTCTATGAGCCTCTGACCCTGGGGAAAAGGAAAGTCTCATTGTTTGAGGCGCTAAAGAGGAGCTAGTCCAGAGACTCAAGAAAATAACCACAGGGAATAAAGCCTGCTCTGGCCTCTAGGGATTGACCAGGTAAATAGGAAATAATCTGGTTTATAACTTGAATTTTTCAGGCTGATGTACCTGATCTCACAGAGGAGTAACCCCTGAAGCAAGGTAAGAGTTTAGAGCAGCCAGCAGAGGAGGACCTGAAAAGCTGAAGTCCTCTCACTGCAGACAGAGGAGCAGCAGCTCACTGCCACAGGCTGATTCCACCTCTGTTCTCAAGACTAAAGCAGGAGCTTTTCAGTTATGCTCATGAAATTAATTTTCTTCCCACTCAAGAACCCTCAACTTTTCTTTTCTGTTTTACACCTAGTTTCTTTCACCTATATGCTTTGGGTTTTTTTTAAGAAGAAAATTCCAAAGCAGGAGGTCAGTCATACTTCTTTGATTGACATGAAACATCTCAATTTTTTTCTGAGTTTCCTAAAATCATTTAATTCATTATCCTAGGGAATCCATGGGCAAAACAATGTTCTCACCATGGGTGAAACCCAGGAGTCATCAGGGCAATCAAATTTATTTTCAGCAGGACTTCTATGAGCAAAAGACATATGGTTAGTTTTTAATTGATTGTTTTATTTTAACATTTTAATTTAATTTTAATTGAAAAAAAATTAATCAGTTCAACAAAATACCATTGTATTGCCATTGTGGATGGTAGAGCAGAATGTTGATATCACTAGATCAGTGCATTAGACAGATGAGGCTTCCCAGCATGAAGGCTGCTTTGAAGGGAGCAGAGAACAGGAAGTCTACTTTGGGACTGCTACAGTAATGCAGGCAGGAACTTGGTGGTGAGGGACCATGGCGGCCATGGTAACAGCAGGGAGAATACGAAGGACAGATGTGAGGGACATTTCAGAAGGGAAGGGATAGGATTTGTTTCCCAAATAACCTAGGAGAGAACAGAAGATTTAACAAAGATAGCTACTGGCTGCAGTTCCCATTGATCTACCATTGATCTTGAGTCAATAATCCCATTAAACCAGCAGCTCCAGTCACAAGTTTGTTGGTGAACATGCTCTTCTTGTGTAGGCCTACTACCCTGGTCTACTTCTCTCCCCAAGCCTGTAGGAATACGGCTTTTTCAGAGGTCTATAAAGGACACAGAAGGTATGTTTAGAAAGGCAGAAATCCTAAGACAATGTGATAACTAAACAATTACAATAGATAACATTTGTACATTTATACACTGCCCAGAACCGTGCTAATCACTTTATAAACATCATCTCATTTCATCTTCACAGCCAATCAGCAAAGGAAATGCTTTTATTTCCCCTAATTTACAGTTGAAAAGAGAGACAAAGAATAAGTCACTTCCCCAGGTCGCCTCCTTGATTTCGCTCTTCCTTTCCCTCTCCTACTTTCTGCTCTGATGACTGCTCCCCTGTAGATCACCTTTCCTCACTCTTCTGCCTCCCTTCCCTCAGAGTGTTTGCCACCGTTGCCCCTACGAAAATGAGTTTTGAAGACACTGGAGATCTTTAGCCTTGAGAAGAGATTTATGGGGGACATGTGTGTTAGTTCTTGTTCCAGTGTCCCCAATAATGCCAACCAGGTATTCATGTCACCTTGGGGCCCCATCTAGGGGGCCCCGGGAACATGTGATCCACCTCAGGCACCTAGGTAACCTTGCGAGTATAAGGTTGACCTGAAGTCAGGTAGATCAGACCTCATATTTGACCTCAGATGCTTAGTAGCTTTGTGACCTTAGGGTCACAGAAAATTGTCAAGAAAGAAAGCAGTACAATGGGACTGTCTTTCTTTTTTGTTTTTGTATCCTCAGTGCTTAGCACAGTACTTGGCACATGGTAGGCACTTAAGAAATGCTTTATTTATAACATATGACTTAAATAATGTCACACCAGCAGAGTCTTTGTTTAGAATAGCAGTCAGTCAATCAGTGAGCTCAGTGCAGAGAGGTCAGTGAATATTAGTGAAGCAATGTAGTCAGAGAGAACTCCAAATTCATGAGTTGAGAAGAAGTCTAGTTTCCTTTCTTGGGTGACTATCCTTTGGTATTCATATGAATATGAGTTCGTCCATCTTCGTCCTTCCTGCTCTCTCTCTGTTCTGTGTGGAGTGAAGTGAGGTAAGGTAGAGGAAGGGGTCAACTCCTCCTTCAAACAATGATATCTTCTATTTTCATTTCAGCTATGAAACACATTAAGGAAAGGAGAAACCAAACAGTTGTCACTGAATTCATCTTCCTGGGGTTTTCCAACCACCCACAACTGCAAGGATTGCTCTTCCTGATATTTTTGGTTATATACCTGCTAACTATTCTAGGGAACCTTCTCATATTAACAGCAATCAGAATCAATCCTGTTCTTCATACTCCTATGTACTATTTCCTCAGCAACTTGTCCTTCCTGGACATCTGCTACACCTCCACCACTGTCCCCATCATGCTGGTAAACTTTTTCCAAGAGAAGAAGACCATTACCTATGAAGGCTGCCTGTCTCAGGTCTTTTTCCTTGTTACTTTTTCAGGTTGTGAGTGTGTCCTGTTGGCTGCTATGGCTTATGACAGATTTATAGCCATTTGTCACCCATTACGTTACCCAGTTCTCATGAGCAAGAGGGTCTGTGCCTACTTAGCAGCTGGGTGCTGGTTGAGTGGGTTAGTGAATTCTCTGACACACATATGCCTCACTGTAACTCTCAATTTGTGTGGTCCTAACCAAATTAGTCATTTTCTCTGTGATATCCCCCTACTCCTGAAGCTCTCCTGCTCAGATACTTCAGTCAATGCCATTGCAGTCTATGTATCCAGTGCCACCTTTGGTGTGAGCACATGCCTCTTCACTGCTGTGACCTACATGCTCATAATCTCTGCCATCTTGAAAATCCAGTCTACTCAAGGGCGGAAAAAAGCCTTCTCCACCTGTGCCTCTCACCTCACTGTGGTGGTCATCTACTATGGAACCATAAACTTCAACTATGATCAGCCCAGGTCAGGGTACTCCCTAGATGTAATCATCCTTGCCTCTGTCCTCTTCTGTATTGTTACCCCCATGTTAAATCCTATCATCTATAGCCTGAGAAACAAGGAAGTCAAAGGTGCTTTGAGGAAACTATGTCAAGGTTGTATTTTACCCAATGATTCCACTGTTCAAATCAATTCTTAACCTGAAGTCTATGAACTTGGTTTAAAAAAATATTAACTATTTTCAATATAATTAGCTTCCTTTATAATCCTATGTATTTTATACATTTAACAACTTTATTCTCCACCATCACAATGCCCTTTTCTTTCCATTCTCCATTTTTATCTTCAATCTTTACCTATTTACTGGATGCTTCCTTAGTGCCAACAAACATGCCCCATTTCTCTTCACCTGCACAAAAACCTCTACCACCCCATGGCTATTGTCTCTATCAGCTCATATCTCTTCTCCTTTGTGGCTAGACTGCTTAAGAATACCATCTAAAACCATTTCCTCCATTTCCTTTCTTTTTCAATCTCTCTAAAGTCATCTGCTTTCTGATCTCATCATTCAACTGAAATTGTTCTCTCCAAAGTTATCTATGATCCCCTTATTGCTGAATCTAATAGCCTTTTCTCAGTCCTCATCTGCAGACTTTGCCAGTGTTGATGACCCTCTTCTCAATACTTTCTTCTTTCTAGGTTTTCCTGACACTATCCTGTCCCAGTACTTCTCCTACCTAGGTGATCATTGCTTCTCTGTCTCCTTTGCTAGACTGTTATTTAGGTCATGCTCACTTACCTATGTTTTCCCTTTTCTCTGTATGTTATTTCACTTGGTAATTTCATCAGTTTTTATGGATTCAATTATCATTTCTCTGCTGATGAAACTCAAATCTACTTTTCTGGCACTAAACCTCTCTGCTGGCCTCCAGTCTTGTATGTCCAAGTACCTCTTAGATATCCTAAACTGAATGTCCCATAGCCATCTTAAACTCAACATGTCCAAAACCAAACTTAGCTTTCCCCCAAATCCTCCCTTCTTTCTAAATTCTCTTTACTATTGATGGTACCCCTATCCTACTGGTCCCCAGGATCACAATCTTTGTGTCATTAATGACTCCTTACTCTTGCTGCCCATATCTAATCTATTTCCAAGACTGAAGATGTTCCCATCATAACATCTTTTGCATATGTTCATTCTCTCCTCTGGCTCTATAACCTTACTGATGCCAGACTCTTACCATCTTATGTCTGTACTATTCCAAAGTTTGATGAGTGATCCCTCTTTACTCCAGTCTATTCTTTACTTAGATAAAGTGATCTGCCTAAAGCACAGGTCTGATCATCTCACTCCCCTACTCAACAAACTCCAGTGGCTCCCTATCATATCAAGGATCAAATATAAAATGCTGTGCTACTCAAAGCCCTTCATAACCTACTTCTGCTCACCTTTAGTCATTTTGTTTTGCTTTATTTATTTTTAATTTTGGAATAAAACAAGCACTTCCATAAAGTAATTTAAAAGAGATGACTGCACATGGAATTACAAATTATGTACAACTTGCTATTCCTTTTAAATAAAGTTAATATGTAAATTTCTTTTCTTTCCCTAACCCCTGTTGCTGTAGAAATGGATACCTTTAGTCTGCTTGCTTCTTATATTCCACTATGTACTTGCTGATTCAGTGACCTTGGTCTCATTGTTCCTTGAGAAAGACACTCATCTCCAAACTTCCGGCATTTCCACTGGCCATAGATCCTCCACGTATGGAATGTTTTCCTACCTCATTTCCACTTCCTGGCTTCCCTGGATCCCTTCATGGGCCACCTAAAATTCTACCTTCTGCAAGAAGCCTGTCCCAGTCTCCCTTCATTCTAGTTCCTTCCCTCTAATTTTCATTGTTTCCAATTTATTGTCATAGTTTGTTTGTGCATGGTTGTTTCCACGTTGTGTCCCTCATTAGATCATAAGGTCCTTGAGAGCAGGGACTGTATTTTTTTGTATCCTTGGTAAAAAAAAAAATACAACTTTATATTCTCAGTACCTAGCAGGGGGGACATTTAAGCGCTTAATAAAATGTTTATTGACTGACTAAGAAAGTGGCCCCATAGATTTCATCAGACTGCCAGAGGGGTCCATGCCACATAAAATGGTTAAGAATCCCTAGTCTAGATCAATATAATTCTTACTATATAAATGACTCCTATGGTGGGAAAAACAGAATTGAAGGGGTATAAAACTAAAGGGTAATGCAATACTACATGACTATGAGCTTCAATTAGAAACTTCTTGAGAGCAAGAATTGGGATTTGTTTTGGATTTTTGCCTTTCTTTTGGTATCTCTAGCCCTTAATGTAGTCCCTGGTACACAGTCAGTCATTAAAGAAGAAGTAACATTAATCTTGATATGTTGAGGGAAAGGAGGATGTTCTCAAAAATTAGTATTTTTGAAAAGTGGAATGGGCTTTTGATGCCTATCACACTGTCCTGTGATATTTACACTTTGGGGAAGTATATGTCCAAAATATTACACATTTCATACTGTTATAGTTCTACAATATCATGCTTCTAATGAGCACCATTTCTGTACTTCTTTTTATCTGGGAAATTAACATAGGTTGTTAATATGCTTGCAAGCTGCTGACTTCTTACATGACACTTTCAGATAATTTTTATCCTAGTATAACTGCAATAAAATATCTTTTAAAATATGCCATACCTTTCTACCACTTGGTAGGCACTATATCAATTCTAGAACTAATGACTCTCCATCAGTCATACACTTTCTTATGGTATCAATGATGGGTCAAGACTGGTAACAAGAAAATATATTAAAACTGGAGAAGCCAGGAACAGAGCCCAGGTGAATATGATTGAATAAGCTGAATAAGGTGTGTGTGTCTGTCCTTCATTGCCAAAGACCATGCCATCAGAGAAATAATGACATGACTTGCACTTGACTTTGTTTTGAGTGAGGGAGGGCTGTGCAGGTCACCAGTCTCACTTCTCTACAGAGCCATCTGAATGCAGTGACCAGATATTCATCAAGATGACTGGAGATGACCCAGGATGAGGCAATTGGGGTTAAGTGACTTGCCCAAGGTCACACAGTTAATGAGTGCCAAGTGCCTGAGGTGAGATTTGAACTCAGGTCCTTCTGACTCCTGCACTGGTGTTCTATTCACTGCACTACTTAGTTGCCCTGAGTTAAATAAGGTAGAAAAGGTGTGAAGGAAGGAAGGAAGAAAAAAGCATTTAGCAAGCATGTACTATGTGTCACTCAATTTGCTTAGTCCTGGAGACAAGTATAAAAGGAGACACAGTTCCTGTCTCAAGGAGCTTACATTCTTACGAGAAGACAACATTGAGGCAAGTGGTAGCCAGGGAAAGAGAGATGAAAAGGCATTTGGGTGGGAAATGAGTAGTTATGCATGAGGCAGGCATATGATAAGATGGCCTGAAGTAGATAGCAGGATGGTTAGGTAACTAGTGCATAGTAGTGACTAGTGCTAAGTCAAAACAAGAAGAGACAAAAAAAAGTTTTATTATGATTTTTTGAGCCAATGGCCAAGAATGAGACCCATTCTCAGCCATCATTATAAAACACTGAATTGTTCTGAAAATTAGCTTTTGCTGCAGATTTGATGCTTTTTAATGAATTTGTGGGCACTTAGGTGACCAAGTGCATACAGCACTGGGCCTATAGTCAGGAACACCTGAGTTCAAATCTGGCATTAGACACTTACTAGCTGTGTGACCCTGGTCAAGTCATTGAACCCTATTTGCCTCAGTTTCCTCATCTGTAAAATGAACTAGAGAAGAAAATGGCTAACTACTCCAGTATCTTTGCCAAGATAACCCCAAATGGAATAATGAAGAATCAGTCACAACTAAAACAACTGAATAACAACAATGAATTCAACATAAAGCAAGGTAAAACTACTTTTTTGTGAAACTTATACATACCATAGTAAAGTCAATTTGGTAACAACTAACAATGTTTGAATCATAAGTGAAAGTGCTTTATAAACTTCCATTGCTGTCAAAAGTTGAAACAAGTAAGATTAAACTTTGAAGCATGTGAATACATTTTTTCCCTTGGAAAATCCAGTTGTTGATATTTTACTGGCTTGTTCATTCAAATATTGCTTGAGCAAAGCAATTGCAATGTCTCACGTTGCATATTGGGTCATCTCCAGCCGTCCTGATGAATATCAGGCCACTGCACCTACATGGCTCATGAGGAGAAAGTGAGGTTGGTGACCTTGCACAGCCCTCTCTCACTCAAATCAAAGTCAACTGCAAGTCATGCCACCATCTTGATGTCATGGTCCTCTTCGAGAATGAAGGACAAACACAACCAACAGCTTGAGTGAAGGAAATGACATCATTATTTAACCCTGACAACTGCAGGCTAATAACAATAATAATAATGATGATGACAATTTGTGTGTATGTATATATAGCATATGTATATGGGTATTGCAAGGTTAGCAAAGTATTTTGTACCGATTATTGCACTTAAGCCTTACCCTTGTATTCTCTCTCTCTTTCTTTCTTTTCCTACAGAGTATTTATGTAAATGTGTTATATTTAGAAATGTGTATGTATATATAATGTACATATTATGTATGTGCATTCATGTCCCATGTGTGACATATGCAATTCATAAAAGGATAGCAATATTGAGGACATAATAAATGAAAACTTCTTGGAACAAAGTACCACAAAAGAATATTACTTAAGTTAAAATGTTGGCTGTGGTGCTGAAGTGGGCAGGCAATATTTTGCCTGACACATGTATATGGTTGATGAAAGGGGAAGGTCAAAGATATGCGGAGGTATAGACAAAGAAAGAGAAATCAACAATTTAGGTAAATTCAAGGAACTGTGAGGAGGTGGTAGTCAGAAGTGAGAGGGAAATCTGTGGAGGCAGACAAGCATCAAATTACTACAAGCAAAATTAATCCCAAGAACAAAATGATAACATGAAAGGAGACAAAAATGAAGACAAAAACAAAAAGAAGATGTAAATTCAACAATTATAGCCATATATGTACCTGGATTTTAAAATCCAATTAAAAGAAAGACAATGGGAGAATGGATAAGAAAACAAAGTCACGCAATTTGTTGATTTTAAAAAGCACATATAAAAAATAAAACTACACAGAGAATGAAAATGGGAGACTGGTGCAAAATTTACTATGCATCAGATGAAATTATTGTCACCATAGAGTGTACTTGCACAAAATGGTATATAGCATCTAAATTCATAAAGGTAAATGATAGAAAATGGACCAAAAAAGTAATCTAACAATTGTAGGAGATATTTATATGTCTCACATAGCACAATGAATCTAACAGAAAGAGAAATGAGGAAAATATAAAATTGATGTGACCATAAGATAAATGAGATTTGAAAGATTAATACTGATTATAAAAATCTTGTGTTTGATAAATGTAAAGATTTAAGTCTTGGGGATAATAATTTACTATTTGGTAAAATTTGTTGTCAAAATTGAAAGCAGTCTGGCAGAAACTAGGTATAGATCAATATCTTACACCATTTACCAGGATAATGTCAAAATGGATAAGTGACTTAGACATAAAGGGATAAGTAAATGAGGACAACATGGAACATGCTACCTATCAGATTTATGGATAAGTGAAGAATTTATGAATAAACAGGAAGTAGCCTTATGTGATATAAACGAGGATAACTTTGATTACATTCAATTAAAAAGATTTTATATAAATAAAACCAATATATGCAAGGTTAGAAGGAAAGCAGGAAATTGGGGAAGTTTTTTTATGAAAAGTTTCTAAAAGGTCTCATATCTGAAATACATGGAGAACTTTGCAAATTTTTTTAAGAGTATAAATAATTCCTCAATCAGTAAATGGTCAAAGGATATAAACAGGCAATTTTGGAGAAAAAAAATCAAAGCTATCTTTAGTCATATGAAAAAATTCTCTAAATCATAATTGATTTGAGAAATGCAAATTAAAACTACTTTGAGTACCATCTTTAGATTGGTTAAAATGACAGAAGGGGAAAATAACAAATGTTGGAAGGGATCTGGAAAAATTGGGACACTATTACACTATTAATGAAACTATGAACTGATCCAAACATTAAAAAGCAATATGGAATTACACTCAAAAAGCTATGAGAACCCATATTTAAAAAAAAAATTATAGCGGCTCCTTGTGTGGTGGCAAAAAAGTGGAAATTGAGGGGATGCCCATCAGTTGGGGAATGGCTGAATCAGTTGTACTATAAGATTGTGATGGAATATTATTGTGCTGTAAGAAATGACAAGCAGCTTAATTTTAGAAAAACATGAAAAGACTTGCATGAAAAAATTGAGAGTGATATGAGCAGAGCCAAGAGAATGTTGTATACCATTCAAAGAGGAATTGTAAATGATTAGGCTATTCTGAGTAATATGAATATTAAAATAAGCTACAAAGGACCTGTGAATGAAGATCCTATCCACCCCTACCCCCACCTCCACACCCCCTGCCCCGAGAAAGAACTGATACATGGAAGTATGTATTGTATGGTTTCACATACAATCTGTGTCAAATGTTGAACTTAAGTAGTTCGGACTTGAAAGGGAAGCAGTTCAGAACTGAAGAACTCAAAATGTAAGGAAAATAAGTTGTTTTTTTTTTTAAATAAGAAAGAGGAATGCCATTTTTTGAAGAAAATACAAATTCTCAGCATTTCTTGGTACTTCTACAAAAATAGACACTGGAAATAGAAAACATCAATAAATATTTAAAAGCAGAAATATCAAGCACATCTTTTTAGACCATAATTCAATAAAAGTAACAATTAATACAGTGTTAGCAACAAAAGGCAAAATTTGAGCCTTGGTACTGATATCCTGAATGAATGAACAAATCATAGAAACAACAACTGTGTTAAAGAGAAGAATAACATATTTAAAATTTAAGGATGCCCATAAAGCATCTCCCACCCCCACCCCCAGGCTTGGCCCTGTCTTCCCACACCACGTGCCTGAGAATCGGCTCCCAAGCTGGAAAAGTTCGTGCATGAAGCTCAGTCAATACAGGAGACCCCAGGAAGACCCAGGAGCTGGCCTCAAGCTCCAGGCTGCCTGGGCTGCCTCCCAAACACGGCCTAGGGCTCGGGGAACTCAGGGTGCGCCTCCTCTTGACCAGGGCCCCTCCCCTGGTGCCTAGAGGACCTGCGGGAAACCTGTAAAGAGGAGAGTGATGAGGGGGAGGGGCCACGGAGGAAGGCAAAGGGAAGTGGAGAAGGTAATTCCTGGATTAGAACTGAGAGGAAGTGTAGGGTTTGGTGCCAAGAAAAAAATTAAGAAAAAGGGAAGGAAGGAAGGAAGGAAGGAAGGAAGGAAGGAAGGAAGGAAGGAAGGAAGGAAGGAAGGAAGGAAGGAAGGAAGGAAGGAAGGAAGGAAGGAAGGAGGGAGGGAGGGAGGGAGGGAGGGAGGGAAGGAAGGAAGGAAGGAAGGAAGGAAGGAAGGAAGGAAGGAAGGAAGGAAGGAAGGAAGGAAGGAAGGAAACATGACCTGTTTGGGAATGTAGTCACTGCCTGTGTTTATGTTACCTATACATTGTCTCGAACTCCTACTGAATTTTCACAGATGTCCTAGGTGACATCGCAGGTCTGTCCATCTCCCCAAGAGGATACTGCATTGCAATAATCAAATATGAAAGTAAGGGAGAGAAAGTCTCTTCTCCCCATTAACAAGGCTCTTCCTTCTTCCCTCCCTCATTCCTTCCTTCCTTCCTCCCACCCTCCCTGTCACCAAGGTTATTGTACTGATAAATTTGTTAAAAGTTTCCCTCATATAGCTCAATCTCTAAATATCCATTTATGCCAAGAATCTAACCCCCATCTACCTCTTGTATAAGGTGGGATTTGAGGTGAGTCTTGAAGGAAGATGGTGGATGGAAGTGAAGGCATGGGGGGAGCAGCTGTTGAACAGGTATGATGACAGATGAGGAGTATCCTACGGGAGAAACAGCCTGGAGGACTGTGAGGTCAGATGCTAGAGTGTAGAGAGGATTAAAGTGTAGGGAGATTGACTGGAAAGACAGGAGGAGCTAGGTTCTGGAGCACTTTAAGAGGAAACAGAATTTTAATATGTGGAGGAAACAGCCTAAAATAGTACAGCATTTGTTGTATTTCTTTTTATTTATTTATTTATTTATTTTAATTTTTTTTATTTAACTTTTAATATTCATTTTAACAAAATTTTGGGTTACAAATTTTCTCCCCTTTTATCCTCTCCCCCCCAAACACCAAGCATTCTAATTGCCCCTATGCCCAATCTGCTCTCTCTTCTATCATCCCTCTCTGCCCTTGTCTCCATCTTCTCTTTTGTCCTGTAGGGCCAGATAATTTTCTATAGCCCTTTACTTGTATTTCTTATTTCCTAGTGGCAAGAACATTACTCGACAGTTGATCCTAACACTTTGAGTTCCAACTTCTTTACCTCCCTCCCTCCCCACCCCTTCCCTTTGGAAGGCAAGCAATTCAATATAGGCCAAATCTGTGTAGTTTTGCAAATGACTTCCATAATAGTTGTGTTGTATAAGACTAACTATATTTCCCTCCATCCTATGCTGTCCCCCATTACTTCTGTTCTCTTTTGATCCTATCCCTCCCCATGAGTGTTGACCTCAAATTGCTCCCTCCTCACCATGCCCTCCCTTCCATCATCCCCCCCACCCTGCTTATCCCCTTATCCCCCACTTTCCTATATTGTAAGATAGGTTTTTATACCAAAATGAGTGTGCATTTTATTCCTTCCTTTAGTGGAATGTGATGAGAGTAAATTTCATGTTTTTCTCTCACCTCCCCTCTTTATCCCTCCACTAATAAGTCTTTTGCTTGCCTCTTTTATGAGAGATAATTTGCCCCATTCAATTTCTCCCTTTCTCCTCCCAATATATTTCTCTCTCACTGCTTGATTTCATTTTTTTAAGATATGATCCCATCCTCTTCAATTCACTCTGTGCACTCTGTCTCTATGTGTGTGTGCATGTGCATGTGCATGTGTGTGTGTGTAATCCCACCCAGTACCCAGCTACTGAAAAGTTTCAAGAGTTACAAATATTATCTTTCCATGTAGGAATGTAAACAGTTCAACTTTAGTAAGTCCCTTATGACTTCTCTTTGCTGTTCACCTTTTCATGCTTCTCTTCATTCTTGTGTTTGAAAGTTAAATTTTCTTTTCAGCTCTGGTCTTTTCATCAAGAATGCTTGAAAATCCTCTATTTCATTGAAAGACCAATTTTTCCCCTGAAGTATTCTGGGTAGGTGATTCTTGGTTTTAGTCCTAGTTCCTTTGACTTCTGGAATATCCTATTCCATGCCCTTCGATCCCTTAATATAGAAGCTGCTAGATCTTGTGTTATCCTGATTGTATTTCCACAATACTTGAATTGTTTCTTTCTAGCTTCTGGCAATATTTTCTTCTTGACCTGGGAACTCTGGAATTTGGCCACAATGTTCCTAGGAGTTTCTCTTTTTGGATCTCTTTTAGGCGATGTTCTGTGGATTCCTTGAATATTTATTTTGCCCTCTGGTTCTAGAATCTCAGGGCAGTTTTCCTTGATAATTTCATGAAAGATGATGTCTAGGCTCTTTTTTTGATCATGGCTTTCAGGTAGTCCCATAATTTTAAAATTGTCTCTCCTGGATCTATTTTCCAGGTCAGTTGTTTTTCCAATGAGATATTTCACATTATCTTCCATTTTTTCATTCTTTTGGTTTTGTTTTGTGATTTCTTGGTTTCTCATAAAGTCATTAGCCTCCATCTGTTCCATTCTAATTTTGAAAGAACTATTTTCTTCAGTGAGCTTTTGAATCTCCTTTTCCATTTGGCTAATTCTGCTTTTGAAAGCATTCTTCTCCTCATTGGCTTTTTGAACCTCTTTTGCCAATTGAGTTAGCCTATTTTTCAAGGTGTTATTTTCTTCAGCATTTTTTTTGGTCTCCTTTAGCAGGGTGTTTATTTGTTTTTCATACTTTGCTTGCATGTCTTTCATTTCTTTTCCCAGTTTTTCCTCCACCTCTCTAACTTGATTTTCAAAATTCTTTTGGAGCTCTTCCATGGCCTGAGCCCATTGGGTGGGCTGGGACACAGAAGCCTTGATTTCTGTGTCTTTGCCTGATGGTAAGCATTGTTCTTCCTCATCAGAAAGGAAGGGAGGAAACGCCTGTTCACCAAGAAAGTAACCTTCTATAGTCTTATTTCTTTTCCCTTTTCTGGGCATTTTCCCAGCCAGTGACTTGACCTCTGAATATTCTCCTCACACCCACCTTGACTCCTGATCCTCCCAGCCAGCGCTTGGGGTCTGAGATTCAAATGCTGCTCCCCAGCCTCGGGGCTTCGGCAGGGGCAGGGCTACTTTTCAGTGTGAGATTAAGTTCAGGTGCTCAGGTCTGGGCAGGGCCGCCTCTTGGGCTCAATTCCCTCAGGGGGTTTATGCACAGACCTTCAACAATGGATCCAGGCTCCTGCCTGCTTGGGGAGCCCTGGTCTGCTGCTGCCTCAGCTTCTGCCTCCCGAGGGGGCCTGAGTTGTGGGGGTACCCCACTCCCCTCTCAACCCGCCAAAGAGACCCTCTCACCGACCCCCGTCACCTGTGGGTGGAGGGACCTGCGCGGCCGCTGGAGATCCCATCCCTGAAGCCTGCTCGGATCTGTTTCTCTCAGCACCGCGGCCACGGCAAGGCTGGGCTGGGCTCCGCATCTGCAGCACGATGGACCTTTTGGGAGAGGTTTGCAGGTCTCTCTGGAACAGAAATCTCCTTCGCTCCACTGTTCTGTGATCTCACTTCTCCAGAATTCGCTGTGAGTTACTTTATACAGATGTTCTATGGGTTGTGGGTTCGGAGCTATGTGTATGTGCATCTTTCTACTCCGCCATCTTGGCTCTGCCCCTACAGCATTTGTTGTAACAGGTTTATTGTTCACAGGGTCTATGTGCAGAAAAAAATTGGAAAAAGTTAAGAAGTGGACAGTAGAGAACAAAAGAAAACTTACAAGGAAGCTAAGAAAAGATGCACATGTAGTATTTATTACAGTCTTTATGTTTTTTTATTCCAAATATTTTAATAAGACTTCTCTGCAAGGCATTTAAAACACTAATTTGTGAGGATAAACTCCGTTCTGAGAAAGAATACAGAACCCAGGTAGCCTCGGAACTGAGGAATTTTCTTGATTTGGGGCAGGATCTGAGAGTCCACTTGTGCTGCTCTGTAAGCTCGTATTTCTCTTTTTCTGTATCAAAAATCTCTCCTTGGTGTCTAGGTTTATGGAACCTTTTCTTCTTGAAGTAAGCATCAGTAAGATGATTTGGAATTTTTACACCCGAAAGGTTAACCCAGATAGACATAGCAATGGCAAATTTCTGATGAGTCCTTCTCCAAGGAACACAGTTGATGGTCAGAGGTCCAGTCACCAGTAGCAAGCACTAGCCAGCTGCTTCAGGACAACCACTTGCTTGCCCCTGTGGTGGCCAGGGAGCATGATCAGAACGGTGCCTGGGGTGATGCTAGCTCGAAGTCTCCTCACATACTGGCCGAAGGGCTTTTTGAAATGACTTAGCAGCTTTCTAGGCACGTCCTCAGTAAGGTAATACTTAGGCATTTTGAGAATCTTTACCACACGGGTTCCTCCATTCTTATCTCCACCAACTGGCTTTGAAATAGTAGCAGGCACCTTCTCTTTCTTTTTCTTTTCAATCTGGGTCTTGGTGCAGCAAATTTCCACTTGAAAATGGCTCTTGGGCCTGGAGAACCTACCAATCCCTCGGGCCAGGGCTGGGTTCCGACTGCAATGCTTTCGAAGCTTTTTCACCATCTTTTAAGCCACATCTTTTTTTTTGCTCTCCTTTTTTCCCCCTTCTTAACCTTCTTTTCCTTTGGTTCCTTTGGGGGCTTTTTGTCCTCATCTTGAGAGAAGGGAAAGAGAATTACAGTCCGGACTTCCCAGTCTATAAGCAGGGGCCTTATCGAAATGGAAATTTGTTGCTATATACTTTGAATTCTCTCTTACATTCTTCTTTATACATGACATGCTTTTTTTCTTATTTTGTATGTAAATATAATGTTTCTTTTTTATTGTGTATTTAATTTTGAGAATTTAAGTCTAAAATAAAAAAAGAAAAAGTAGGTGGCACATCCACAACAAAAGGGACGTCTTATCACTGAATGGGTTAGCATACCTTGCTTTCAAAATATATTTTTTGTAAATTTTTTTACTTTCAAATGTAAAATGAGAAAAATAACGTTGACATGAACACAGCAGAAAATAAGAGGATTTACAATAAATTTCCATTTCAACATAATCTATACAAGTATTTCACATTTTTTCAAAGCTGCCCAGCTTTCTTGTTGATTTTCTTTTGTTCTCTGCTGCTCATTATATACTTTATTTTTCCCCCTCCTTCTCCTCTCACCCTAAAGAAGGTTACAATTATGTGTAGAGATATATGCACATATACATAGATATCTATAGATATATACATCTGCACTCATACACATATATGGAACACTATACTATGCTTATTTCCACCTGTCATCTGTTTCTCTGAAGGTGGATAGTGTCTTCCTTGGTAAGTTTAAGTCTTTCCAAGTTTTTCTAAATCAACCACCTCATCATTTCCTACACCACAGCAATACTCCAATCCAATCACATCCTATCTAGGAGATTGTCTGTGAGAGATTTTTCCCAGTTTTCTGTATTCCTTTTATTCTTGGCTACAATAATCAAAATTATCCATTTTACACTTCAACAATGCTCTCACCTTATAATATAGTTTAAGGTCTGATATTGCTGAATCTATTTTCTTTACCTCTTTTTTCCTTTGTTTCTTTGAAGTTTCTAAATTTTGTTCCTTCAAATGAATTTTGTGATTATATTTTCTAACTCAGTAAAACAAATTTTTAATGATTTATTTGGGATGGCATTGAACATATTAGTGAGATAAAATTGTCATTTAAAGTTTATATTGGCTTTATTTACCCATGAACAATAAATATTACTTCAACTATTTTGATGTTTATTTGTACAAAAAGTGTTAAATATTTATGTTCATATGGTTCCTGTGTCTCTTTTGACAGGTATATAATCAGGTATTTTATACTATCTAGACGTTTTAAATGGTCTAAAACAATACTGAATAATATTTTCTACACATTGTGTAGTTTCACTATTTTTCACTTTTGATTAAATCTATTTTAACTTTGTGTCAGAGATCATGATTACTATCCTTCCTTTTTTTCACATAGTATTTTATCTTTATGTGTATCTCTCATTTTTATGATGCTTCCTCAAATCAACGTATTGTTGAATTCAAATTTTTAATCTGCTATTCATTTTTGTCTTGTGGATTAATTTATCCCATTCACATTCTAATCCACAGTTACTTGCTGTGTATTTTCCTCCTTCCTATTTTTCCTCACTATTCTAATGCTATCTACCCTATTCCTCTTCACTCCTCTGCTTTATGTCTACCTGCTAGCTTGCCCTGCTATTCCTGAATTTACTCACCCCTGTAAGATTCCCTCCCTTATTCTCTCCTCCCATTCTATCCCTTTGCCTTCTTATTTATTTCTGAATTTAGAAGACTTTTATATTCTTTTACATATATATGTGTGTATATATACACACACATATATATACGTATACACATATATATATACGTATATATATATTATATATAGTTTGCTCTTTAACTCATTCCCGATGACAGTAAGGTTCCAGCACTAATGACCCTCCCACCTACTAGCTTCTGCTATATCAATTTTGCTTTTTATGCTTCATTTGTATGAGATAATTACTCCCTTTTATCTGTCCCTACACAGTTTTATTTTTTTAGAATCACGCTATCATACTCAGCTCAGCCCAAGCCTTTCTTTCCAACTACTCAAATAATGATGACAATCCCAAGAGTATTGCTAATATTTTCACATATAGGAAGTAAACAATTTGAGCTTATGGAGCCTCTTATACTTGGTCTTTAATGTTTACCTTGTATTTCTTCTGCAAATTACATGTCAAATTTTACCTTAAGTTCTGAGCTTTTGCCACAAAAACCTGTAAGTCTTTCATTTCTTTAAATGTTCTTTTTTTTTATTCAGAATTATACTTAACTTTGTTGAGTAAGTTACATTTGGTCATAATTCCAGCTTTTTTGCTCTGTAGAATATAATATTCCAAGATCTATGGTCCCTCAACTTAGTGGCTTCTAGGTCTTGTGTAATCCTTGTTGTAGCACCATAATATTTAAAGTGGTTGTTTTTGTTGTTGTTGCTTCCAATATTTTCTCCTTTACCTGGGAACTCTGAAACTTGGCCTTGATGTTTATGTAAATTTTTCTCCTGGGATTTCTTTCAAGTAATGATTGGTGGATTTTTTTTCTATTTCTTCTTTGCCTTCTTGTTCTAGAATTTCAGGGCAATTTTCTTGATAATTTCTTCTAATTTTTTTTATTATCATAATTTTCAGGCAGTCTGATTATTCTTATATTATTTCTCCCAAGTCTGTTCTCCAAATAAGTTGTTTTCCTGATTAGATGTTTCACTTTCTCTTTTATTTTTTTCTTTTGATTTTGTTTTATCATTTCTTCATGTCTTAGAATGTAATTAGCTTCCCCTTCCCCAAATCTGGTTTTTGAGAAATTATTTTCTTCCTTAAGTTTTTGATTCTCTATTTCAAGTAGGTTGACTTTATTTTCATAATTTTCTTGGATTGATCTTATTTTTTTTTCCATTTTTTCCTTGATCTCTCTTATTTAATTTTTTTCAAGCACCAAAATGTCATTTATTGAGAAGTTATGCATTTTTTTGGTTCAGTTGTTTAGTTATATCTGACTCTTTGTGACTCCATGGACCATAGTATGCCAGGCCCTTCTATCTTTCACTCTTCTATCCCAAAAGACCATCCAAGTTCATGTTCATTGCTTCCATAACACTATCCATCTCATCCTTTGCTGTCCATTTTACTTCAATATTTCACACTATCAGGACAATTTCATGACTGCAGTCACTCATCTGCACTGTTCTTTGAGTCCAAGAATACAAAATCTTCCATTGCTTTAATTTCTTCTCCCTCTAGTTCCCAAGGAATGACAGGACCAATTTTCAAGATCTTAAGGTTTTGTGTTTTTTTATGTTAAGGTTCAAGTCAGTTTTTACACTCTCCTGTTTTACCCTCATCAAGAGCCTTCTTAATTCCTCTTCACTTTCTGTCATCAGAGTAGTGTCATCTACATATCTGAGATTGTTAATATTTCTCCCAGAAACCTTAATTCTGGCTTTTGATTCATCCAACCTGGCATTTCCCATGATATACCCTGCATGTAAGTTAAATAAATAAGGTGACAGTATATAGTCTTGTTGTACTCCTTTTCCATTCTTAAATCAACCAGTTGTTCCATTTTTGGTTCTGTTGTTTTTTGACCTGCATACAGGTTCCTCAGGACACAATTATCTCTTATTTGATTTTTAAAGTCCATTTTAAGTTCTTCTTCTGCTTGGAACCATTTGACATATCTCATTGAAGAAGGAGTGGCTTTTTTATTTCCTTTACCTTCCTCTGAATAGGAATCAGATCTTTTCTCTCCCCATAGTTATTATCTATGATTGGGTTCTTTCTCCTTTGCTTACTCATTTTTATTCATTTATTTTTGTTTTATTTTGTTTTTAGGAGCTATTATTATAAAAAAAAGTTGTAGTACTGAAGTATGGGGAGTGAGGCTCCAAGAATCAGGTCCTTCTTACTGTTATATTCTGAGGTCTGTCTCAGGGCTCAACCTTGGGCTTTACTCTCTACTCCTAAGCCTTGACTAGGACCCGCAGACACACTGTCGCACAAATGATCTGGTTCCCTGTAGTTCCTCTGATGGCTGCCAACTGTAGTTGTCCTCTCTGCCCTAGAACTGAAACTCTGTGGGGGGGGGGGGGGGGAGAGGGCAAGGGAAGAAAGGGAGAGGATATTATAAGGCAAAACCAACTCCACCAGGACCTTTTCAGTCTTGCTCTCATGTGATATGCATGGAGAATAATTGCCATCAACATGGAAAGGACTGAAAGGTTCTTCCTCATTGCAAGTCAGAAAGTAGACTGAACTCCCAGAAAGGCAGAAATACTGATGTTAAAAGACCTACAATCTAAGCCTGAGGGGGTCTGCTGGCTCTTTGGTTAACTGGCCTAAATAATCTATGAGGCTAAGGCTCCAAGAAATAGCTTTCCTACAACAGGAAGAGAGAGTACTCCCTCCAATACGGCAACAGAGAGCCTGAAGAGGCCTCTAAAACCAAGCAGCTGAGTCACCCACCTCAGTGAATAAAGCAGCCTTCCCAGAGAGATCACCAGAGGATATCAAGAGCATTTCACAGGAGCAAAGAGCAGTGTCAGATGCACCAATTGTCCTTGCCATATTTGCTCCATCCACAAATGCGCCCCTTGTGTCTTCCCTGCCCATGCATGTGCCTTCCCTATATGCCCGTCCATTCACCCTCCTGTATTTACCCTCTTTCCCACAGGTAGTCTGGTTACCTATGAACAAGTGTCCCCTGATTTCTCTGGGGAGACTCTTTCATCACTTACTTTGTTGTGCTGTTGAATTACATGTCCTTTGCTTTACAGTGGTATTTCCTCTGACTGACTGAAAAAAGAAACACATCAGGAAAGGATCATGAACTTTGATTTTGAGTAAATGTTGACACACACTCATGACATGCCTCCAAACGGGAGGTAGCAGTCATGGGAGTTCACAGGTGAAGGAGAGCCCCAGATGCTGTAGGTATCTATGTAGATAGGATTCTAAGGTCCATGAGGGCAGGAACTTCTCTCCGTGCATAGTTTGATGTGGTATAGACAATAGATACTTACTAAACATTTATTGAATTGAAGTTTAAAATTCCAGAATAATATAGTAAGGGAACACCTAAAATGTTGGCAAGGAAGTAAGTGCAGAAAGGCTTCAAACAGATATTTATAAGGGTCCCTTTGTTTTAAAACATTCTGTGAGCCTCTGAACTGGGAGGAAAAGTAAAGCCACATTGCTTGGGGCATTAAGAGAAACTAGTCCAGAGACTCAAGAAAATAACCTCAGGGAATAAAGCCTGCTCTGGCCTCTAGGGATTGACCAGGTTAATAGGAAATACCCTGGTTTATAACCTGGACCTCTTCAAGCTGATGTCCCTGATCTCACACAGGAGTAAGCCCTGAGGTGAGGCAAGAACTTAGAGCAGCCAGCAGAGGAGGACCTGAAAAACCCAAGTCCTGTCACTGCAGGCCCAGGAGCAGCAGCTCACTGCCACAGACTGATTTTACCTCTGTTCTCAAGACTAAAGTAGGAGGTTTCCAGTGTTATGCTCATGAAATTCATTTTCTTTCCATTCAAGAAGTCACGACTTCTCCATTGTATTTCACACTTAGTTTCTTGCACCTATTTTCTTTTTTTTTAAGGAGAAAATTACAAAGCAAGAGGTAAGTCACATTTTTTTTTGATTGACATGAAACTTCTTAATTTTTTCCAAGGTTCCTAAAATCATTTAATTTTTTATCCTAGGGAATCCATGGGCAAAAGAATGTTCTTACCACAGGTCAAACCAAGGTGTCATGAGGGCCATCAAATTTATTTTCAGCAGGGCTTATGTAAAATAAAAAACAAAAATCTGCACAATTTATTTTTTTAAAAAATCAGTCAGTTCAGCAAAATGCCATTTTATTGCCATTGCAAATGGTAGAGTAGAATGATGGTATCACTAGATCACTGCATGAGAAAGATGAGGCTGCCCAGTATGAAGGCTGTTTTGGAGGGAGCAGGGAACAGGAGGAGGAAGACTTGCTTTGGGGCTGCTACAGTTGTGCAGGTAGGCACTTGGTAGCGAGGGCCCATGGGAGCCATGGAAACAGCAGGGAGAATGGGAAGGAGAGATGTGAGAGATGTTTCAGAAGGAAAAGGACAGGAGTTGTTTCCTAACAAATAAAGCCACTGGCTGCTGTTCCCATTGATCCACCCCTGAAGTCCATAATTCCATTAAACCAGAAGCTCCAGCCACAGGTTTGTTGGTGAACATGCTCTTTGTGTGTAGATTTACCCTGGTCTACTTTTCTACCCAAGCCTGCAGGCCTGTCCCAACTGCCCAGACCTCAGCAGGAGACTTTTCTTGGCCTGGAGGCAATTTACTATCTCTAGATGACAATGTGAGTTACAGGAATATTTTAGAAATGAGAAAGCACCACTTAACAAGGGCACCTCAAAAAACCAAAGAAGTATTCTAATTAGGAATCTCATCCAACCTCAACTTTATTTTACATATGAGAAAACTCAGACCCAAAGGGTTAAAGATGATTTGTGCCAGGCCACCTGATCCTTAAGTGAAAGATTAGAATCCACGTCTTCTGCCTCCTGCCTCCATTCACCCTAAAACATCTGATCCACAGTGTATTCCTCTGACTGGGAGTCAAACCACCTGGGTTTGAGTGAGCCTGGCCATTTCCTACCTGTGTAATCTTGGGCAAAGCACTCAATCTCAGCCTGTTTTCTTATTTGGAAAATAGAAGTGCTTGGTTTGGGACATGTAATGTTTGAAATGAAGGTGTGCCATCCAGTTGGTAGTATTTTGGAAAAATCTAGAAGTGGAGTCATGTGCATAAGCAACTTTTCCAAGAAATGTAGCAGTGAAGGAGAGAAGAGGACAGAGGTGGTAGCATTGGATTGGAGTCATCAAAGGAAGCTTTTTTAGAATTAAGTCTGAAGCTTAGATGGGAGAGCAAGGCTGCCTATAAATGTTTCAGTCACTTGCACAGATGTAGTTGAACCCATAGGGTTGAGTGATATTTTCAAGAGAGAAAGAGGAGAGTTGGCCAAGACCAGACCCTTCAGAAATAACCTTCTTCAGAGGTCTACAAAGCATACAGAAGGAGTGTTTAGAAAGGCAGGAATCTTAAGAGAATGTGATAATTAAAACAATCCTAGGAGATAACAATTACATAGTTCATACATTTATACAGTGCTAGGCATTGTGCTAAGCACTTTAAATTATTATCTCACTTCATCCTCAGCAAACCTGCTAGTTAAAGTGCTATTATTACCCTTATTTTACAGTGCAAGAAACAGGCAAACAAAGGGTAAATAACTAGCCCAGAGTAACCCAGCTAGTGTCTGAAGCTGGATTTGAACTCAGATCTTCCTGACTCTGTCCTGGCACTCTATCCACTGTGACAACTGACTGTTGGCTGTCGGCTATAAAGCCAAAGAAGTATATCCAATGACATGCGCTAGGAGGGAGGGAGTTAGAAACGGTGGAGAATTCAAATAGGATGAGGACTGAAAAAAAGGCCGGATGATCTTTGAGTCATTGATGGTCCTTGAGGGGATGGTCTCAATAGGGAGATGGTGATGGAAGCCCAGTACTAGAGGTTGAGGAGAGGATGGGCTTGGGAGAAAGGGGAGACTTTTACAAGAAGGTTAGCAATAAGAAGAGAAAAGTTTCAGGATGGCAGCTTAATAAGATGAAACAAACCTGTTTTTTGTTTGTTTGGTTTTAAGTTTTAGAATTGGGAAGACCTGAGGACACAGAGGGGACAGAAAGATTGATGGTGCATGAAAGAGAGCATTGTTCCTGTTGTAAAGTCCTGAAGAAGGCAGTGTATAATAGGTTCAAAGACAGAGGGAGAAGAATTTGACTTTGTTAGAAGTTACGCCCCTTATTCTGAGAAAAGAGGGAAGTAGAAGAAACTAAGTGGGGGGATGCTAAGAAGTCTTAAGAAAAGGGAAAGTATAGGTATCTGAAGGCTATTTCCGATGTCCTCAATCTTAATGAAGGAGGGAAAACTGCACAATTTGAGTGTTGTCTAGGACCTCAGTGGCTATCTTGTACAATCCATACACACAAAGACTCCCCACTATAATACACCCAGAGAGTGGCAAAGTCATCATGAGGGTCAGAAGGAGGGAAGAAGTTGGAGTTGATGCTGTGGGGCATCAATGAGTGAATGAGGCAGGGTAGAGGTACTTATCCAGAAGCAAGGATTGTAACCCAGGCTTTCAGTGGCTGCAATTATCAGAGTTTCAGGATTTTCTCCTCTGAAATTCAGAAGCCCTAGTGGAGAAACCATGAAATCAGGTGTTGAGGGTTAAACACGGATGAATAATTATAGGTGATTAATAGTGATGCTGAAGGATGTAAGGGAATGGAAGAAAGAAACTAGTGAAATCTTTGACTGACAGGCCATGTAGTCAAAGCTGTACATAGTGAAAACAAAACCTAGGGAATGAGTTGGATTGGGAGAATATAGATTTGTCGAGGGACTATAGATTGTGAAAAGGGCAAAGAATAGATTCACTCAGTGTCCAAGAAAAGATGGAAAGGGAGGAGAGGGGGTGGTCAAGGTAAAATTTTAAAATTCCAGATATTATATTTGGCATAATTCCAGAGTTTTTGAGATTTTCAGGTCTAATGGTGAAAAGAGGGTCATGTTGTTGGAAGTCAACAATAAGTCCCTAAGACTGATAGGGGAGAGGAAGGAGAATAAGATCCTGACAGAGTCACTGAAAAACCTGAGAGAGTGCCCTGAAAGATATAAACGCCAGCAAAAACAATGAGGAGAATGTGATCCTCTAATGGTTTTGCGATTCCAGAGTTTTGGGACTGCCTTCCACAAATATAGATTGCAACCTGTCCATACCTGATCATCCTCTGCTGCTCATGTCTATGTCATGGTGAAAGACTGAGTCCACCTACCATGTTAGAGGAGGTCCTCTTTTTCTCCTGACATCTGAGTGGAGATACCTTTGGAACACTGAATGTCCACCTCTCATACCTCACTCTTCCCATATGTCTTGCCCATCTTTCTGACAAAAATTTCTTTAATGATGCTGTTCAAAGGTATTCTTTTTTTTAAGATCCAGTTCCCCCATTGGTTATTTATTGTAGTCTGCTTGCCATGCACTTCTCCATTGCCTTCAGGGTGATGACTATCTAGAGTTTTTTGGAAGCAGTGATGATGCAATGGGGAGAGGTCTCCCATTGCATGCTGGGCCTTCTCCAGTCATCCTGATGAATATGTGGTCACTGGATCCAGATGGCTGAGGAGAGAAAACTGAGACTGGTGACTTTGCACAGCCCTCCCTCACTCAAAACAAAGTCAAATGCAAGTCATGTCATCTTTTCTCTGATGCCATTGTCTTCTTCGAAAATGAAGGACGAACACAGACAGACAGGAAGCAGTGGTGATCCAATACTTATTACCATACAACAACACTAGTACCATGTTTGTGTTCAAAAGCTGGGACTTTGCTGTTACAGCAAGCTTGAGGTCATTAGAATTACTTCACCATTTCCTGTGCAGTCAAACCCACTCTACTCTTCCTTCTCAACTCAACACAGTTCATGAACCACTTGCTTTGTAGGACCTAGATTTATGTACTACTGAAAAACACTATAGGATATTTGTTCAGATTCATATCCTAATTTGGACAATAGGCATTCTTCATCCATTTGATCCATTAAGGTTTCCAAAGCACTTTATGTCTTGATCCTCACAGCAGCCCTGTGGGGTACATGGTACTGGCATTATTATCCCAATTTTGTAAATCAGGAAACTGAGACTCAGAGGAATTGAATGACTTTCCTAGTTCAGATGAAGTCACGCAAGTTGTATCACTTCTCAACCCAGGTCTTCTGGTTCCAATTCAAGGATCCATTTGGGATCTAGCTCCTTCCATGTTTCTTGCTCTCGAACTCCCACTTCCATCAAGAGAAAATACTCTCTTATAATCCTTTTTGAAAACTGTAGGTGTTCTGGAATTCTCTATAATGAACTGAAGTATGCCTACCTATGACTTGTGCCCATGGGCTCTTGTTCTGCTTTCTATCTGATTGATTTTACCTGCTAAAGACCCGTTCTCTGAAAGCTATTGGATATATTCTATCCCAATATCACTGATTTCTTTCATAAATCCTGAAGAATGACTGATTACCTCTCTGACCTCTTTCACTCAGCCTCTTCTCTGACCTCTCCATTCCTTTCACTCTAAAATTTTTTTCCTACTACCCCTTTGGTTCAAGAATCCAGAATTATTGGATTTGATGACCAAATTTTATTGTGCTGCTTTCCTCCCCTCTGCCATGACCTTGAACCTGCCTCTGTAGGATTTAATGAAATATAAGAGCTTCCCTGTGCATTAATAGTCTTGTGTGATCACATGTATTCCTTTTCTCTTTTGGAATCTGGGCCGTGTTCCCAGGACTAAAGGTACATAGGCATTTCAATCATGGATGTCTTGCTGCTTTGAATTCAGGCCAGTTCACAGCTGTGACACATCCTGAGTCACATAGAGACTTGAGGCAGAGCCAATCAGGCTCTCAGCCGTGGAGATTTCCACATTTTTCCAATTAAGGGCTGAGGCACATAGATTTTCAAACTTCTCAGTGCTAAACCAATCAGGTGCCACGTCTTTGTTTGAAAACTCACATATATTATATTGCTTGGAAGGAGGGGTATGGCAGAGGGAGGAACTTGCCTAGGGGAACTTTCTTGGGGGAGGCTTGTTTGCAGGGATGTTGGACAGAAAGAACGCTTAAGATGTCCCCATGCTCCCTGGATTGGTGATGTGTACAAATATTTCTGTGACTTTATTAAGTTTTGCCTTCTGGTGTTTCAATAGTAATGTTCCAAATAAATGTTTTGGCTTAGTCTGGAATGAAAAGAAGTTATTATATTTTGCAGTTCAAGCCTGGAAATATGTATGTATGTTCATTGCTATGAATACTCCATTGGCTTTACAGGCTCTTTCTTTCTTCTCCTTCCCCTAAACAAGGTGATTGTACTGTTGCCCAAAGGCAATCCATAATCACAGGGCTCAGAGTTTGTGTAACCACAAGCCCTAGCCAACTACCCAGATCAACAGGACTGAGGGAAAGGATCACTCAACAAAGACACAGCTTCTGAAAAATTCTTTGGGGGGGACATGGAATGGAGGTCTATGGCCCCTAAGATATGGAGTAAAGAGTATATACAACATCAGTGATGGGGTACATAGGATGAGAAACATAATGAAGTATTCCTCTAAGGGCTATACTTAAATCAGAGTGGAGAGCCAAACATTAAAATCAATCTCATTCTTTTATAACCCAACTTAATCACCTACAGGATATGAATGAATGGTAGTTCCCCCAAACTGAATTCACCCTCAAAGAATGAAGATTTGTATCCATGGAGGGTGCTTCAAAGCTATCCTGGAGTCTCTGGAGTCAGTTGTCAAAGAGAGGTTCCCTAGAAGTTTAGAATAATAGCAGCATCATGGAATAAGAAGGAAACACAATTTTATTAAGTGCCTACTTTGTTCCAGGCACTGAGCCAAGGGTATTACAAATTTTATCTCATTGGATTTTCACAAAAACCATGCCAGGTAAGTGATATTTTTATTCCAGTTTTACAATTGAAGAAACTGAGTTAGAGATTAAGTGACTTGCCCAGGGTCACATAGCTAGATAGTTTTTGAACCCCAATTTGAATTCCGGTCTTCCTGATGTCAGGCCCAGCACTCTATCCATTGAACCACCTAGGTGTCTCAAAATATAAGTATATAAAATATAAACCTAAAGATTCTCAAGGTGCTTACTTTGAAGAGATGAATTTCATCTGGTGTGCTTGTTAAAAACCAGCCCCAACGCAATTTGATCTTATACATGTAGACAGGACCAATTGTAAGCAATAGTTGCCAAGGAGGCAAAGTTTGTAATTCAGTTCCTTGATTTCTCGCTTCCCTTCCCTCTCCTACTTTCTACTCTGATGACTGCTCCCCCCAGATCAACTTTCCTCAGTCTTGTGTCTCTCTTCCCCCATCCTCAGAGTGTTTGCCACAGTTGCCCCTATGAAAATGAGTTTTGAAGGGACTGGAGATCTTTAGCCTTGAAAAGATATTTATGAGGAACAGGGTATTGTAATAGCAAATGTGTGTGTTGGCTCTTGTTCCACATGCCCCCAATAATACCAACCAGGTATTCATGTCACATTGGTTCCACATCCAGCAGGCCCTGCATAAGACAATTAGGTGGCCTTGTGAGTATAATGTTGGCCTGAAGTCAGGTAGACCAGACCTCAAATTTGACCTCAGACACTTACTAGCTCTGGGTCACAGAATGTGGTCAAGAAATAATGACTGGATGTCTTTTTTCATGTCTGTATCCCCAGTGCTTAGCACAGTACTTGGCACATAGTAGGCACTTAATAAATGTTTTATTTATAATATGTGACTGAAAGAATGTCACACCAATAGAGCCTTTGTATAAAATAGCTGTCAATCACTGCGCTCAGCACAGAGGTCAGTGAATATCAGTGAAGTGATTTAGGGAGAGAGAACACCGAATTCATGAATTGAGAATTCTAGTCAAGTCAAGATTCCTCCCTTGGGTGGCTAACCTCTTATGTGTCTGTTCATCTGTGTCCTTCCTGGGCTTGCTTTCTCTGTTCTCGGTTAAGTACCCAATAATTCCTGTAGCCAATAGTGTAGTGAAGAGGGTTGAGATAGAGAAAGGAGTTAACTCACTCCTTCCCCAAATAATGACATCTTCTTTTTTTATTTCAGCTATGAAGGACTTTAAAGAATGGGGAAACCAAACAGTTGTCACTGAATTCATCTTCTTGGGGTTTTCCAACCATCCCCAACTGCAGGGATTGTTTTTCCTGATATTTCTAGTTGTATATCTGGTAATGCTCCTGGGGAACCTTCTCATATTAACAGCAATCAGAATCAATACTGTTCTTCATACTCCTATGTATTATTTCCTCAGCAACTTGTCCTTCCTGGACATCTGCTATACTTCCACCACTGTCCCCATCATGCTGGTGAACTTTTTCCGAGAGAAGAAGACCATTACCTATGAAGGCTGTCTGTCCCAGGTCTTCTTCCTTGTTACTTTTGCAGGTGCTGAGTGTGTCCTGTTGGCTGCTGTGGCTTATGGTAGATTTATAGCCATTTGCCATCCATTACATTACCCAGTTCTCATGAGTAAGAAGGTCTGTGCCTACTTAGCAGCTGGTTCCTGGTTGTGTGGGTTAATGAATTCTCTAACACACACAGGGCTCACGACAACCCTCACTTTGTGTGGTCCTAACCAGATCAGTCATTTTCTCTGTGATATTCCCCTACTCCTGAAGCTCTCCTGTTCAGATATTTCAGTCAATGCAATTGCGGTCTATGTATCCAGTGCCATCTTTGGTATGAGCACCTGCATCTTCACTGCTGTGTCCTATATACTCATTATCTCTGCCATCTTGAAAATCCAGTCTACTCAAGGGTGGAAAAAGGCCTTCTCCACCTGTGCCTCTCATCTCACTGTGGTGGTCATCTACTATGGAACCATAAACTTCAACTATGATCAGCCCAGCTCAGGGTACTCCCTAGCTGTGGTCATTTTGGCCTCTGTCCTGTTCTGTATTATTACCCCCATGCTAAATCCTATCATCTACAGCCTGAGAAACAAGGAAGTCAAAGGTGCCTTGAGGAAACTATGCGAAGGGTATATTTTATCCAGCAGTTCCAATGTTTAAATTAGTTCTTAGCACGGAGTCCATGAACTTAGTTTAAAAAAATTATTAGCTTTCAGTATAATGTATTTGATGCATTTATCAACTTCATTCTCCACCATCACACAGTCCATTCTATTCTTTCCATTCTCCATTTTTATCTTCAATCTTTACCTGTGTCCTGGTTGCCTCCTTACTGCCAACAAACATGCTCCATTTCTCTTCATCTGCCAAAAAAACCCTCCATGACATCATGGCTTTCACATCACTCCTTCTTTGTGGCTAACCTGCTTGAGAAGGTCATCTAACACCAGTGCCTCCATTTCCTTTCCTTAAAACTCTCTAAAGTCTCTAGAATGTGCCTTCTGACCTCATCATTGAACTGTAACTGCTCTCTCTAAAGTTATCCAAGATCCCTTAATTACTGAATCTAATAGCCTTTTCTCAGTCCTCATCTGCAGCTTTGCCACTGTTGACCACCTCTTCTTCTCAAAACTTTCTTCTTTCTAGATTTTCCTAACACTGTCTTCTCCTAATACTCCTCATACTAGGTGATCATTCTTTCTCAGTCTCCTTTCTTGGATTATTATTTAGGTCAGGCTCATTAACTTGGGTGCCTCATAATCCTGCCTTCTCTTTTCTCTACATTCTACTTCACTTAATGATTTCATCAGCTTCCATGGATTCAATGATCATCTCTCTGCTGCTGATCCTAAAATCTATTTATCTTGAACTAAAGCTCTCTGCTGATCTCCAGCGTCATATGTTCAAGTACCTCTTGGACATCTTGAATCTGATGTCCAATAGACATCTTAAACTCAACACCCAAAACTAAACTCTATTTTCCCCCAAATCTCTCCTCCCTAACTTCTCTTTACTATGGAAGGTACCCCCATCCTCCTAGTCACCCAGGATCACAATCTAGGTGTTATTCATGACTCCTTACTCTTGTTCCCTATATCTATTCTATTACTAAAGCTGAAGATGATCCCATCATAACATCTTTTGCAAATGTTTCTTCTCTCTTCTGGCTGCCCCCTTACTGATACCATCTTATGTCTGGACTACTCCATAGTCTGCTAATTTGCCTGTCTCTACTCCAATCCAACCTTCACTTAGATGACAAAGGGATCTTCCTAAAGTGCAGGTCTGAACATCTCACTCCCCTACTCAACAAACTCCAGTGGCTCCCTATCATCTCAAGGATCAAATATAAAATGTTGTGTTGTTCAAAGCCCTTCATAACCTGTTCCTACTCACCTTTAGTTCTTTTGTTTTGTTATATTTATTTTTAATTTTGGAATAAAACAAGAATTTCTATAAAGTAAATTAAGAAAAGATGCACATGAAACTGCAAATCTATCATGTACAACTTGCTATTCCTTTTAAATATTTATCATGTCAATTTCTTTTTTTTCTTACTCCTCCCCACCCCCCAGTGTCCTAGACATGGCTACCTTTGGCCTTCTTAAATCTTACATTCCACCAATTTACTCTGTGGTTCAGTGTTACTGCTTTTCTTTTTGTTCCTTGAGAAAAACACTCTATCTCCCAACTCCTGGCATTTTCACTGGCCATAGATACCCCTCGCCTGGAATATTTTTCCCTCTTGTTTCCACTTCCTGCCTTTCTTGGATCGCGTTATGGGCAACCTAAAATCCAACTTCTACTGAAAGCCTTTCCCAATCTCCCTTTATTCTAGTTCCTTCCATTTTAAAAAAATTATTTCCAATTTAGCCTGTTTATAGTTTGTTTGTGAATGGTTGTTTCTATGTTTTGTCCCTTATTAGACCATAAGTTCCTTGAGAGCAGGTGCTGTATTTGTTTTTATCCTTGGTAAAACTTTCCTTATATTCTCAACATCTAGCAGAGGGCACATTCTAAGTGCATAATAAAATGTTTATCCACTGACTGAGAAGGGGGTCCATGGGCTTTATCAGACCGCTAGAGGGATCTATGCCATATAAAATGGTTAAGAAGCCCTAGTCTGGTTCAATTTAACTCTTCCTACATAAATGATTTCTAAGGTAGGAATAACAGAGAAGAACTGAAGGGGTACAAACCTAAAGGGATATGTTATAGTACATGACCGTGAGCTTCAATTAGAAGCTTCTAATTCTAGAAGCATCTTTTCTAGAGAGCAAAGATTGAGATTTGTTTTGGTTTTTACGTTTCTTTTGATATCTCCAGCCCTTAGCATATTGCCTGGCTCATAGTCAGTCATTAATGAAACAACTTTAATGTAGATGTGTTGGAAGAAAAGGGGAATCTTCTTAGTAGTTAGAATTTTTGAAAAGTGGAATAGGTTAAATAATTATAATTACCCAATAACATGTAAAATTAATTTTTTAAAAGTAGTGAGGTTGAGAATGAAAGATCCTTACTAACTGGGACTTTTGATGCCTATCACACTATCCTGTGATATTTACATTTTGGGGAACTATATGTCCAAAACATTACACATTTCATACCATTGTATTTCTGCAATATCAGGCTTCAAATGAGTACCATTTCTGTACTTCCCTTTCATCTGGGAAATTAACATAGGTTGTTAATATACTTGCTAGCTTTTGACTTCTTACATGACACTTCCAGATGATTTTTATCCCAGTATAATTAGAATAAAATGTCTTTTAAAATATGCTATACAATTACCTTTCTATCACTTGGCAGGCATTATATCATCTCTAGAACTAAGGACTCTCCATGAGACATACACTACAGTATGGAACCAATGATGGATAAAGATGGGCAACAAAGAAATAGGTGAAAACAGAAGAAGCTAGGAACAGGACCCAGGTGAACATGATTGGATAAGTTGAATAAGTTAGGGAAGGTATGAAAGAAGGAAGGAAGGAAAGAAGGAAGGAAAGAAGCATTTAGCAAGCACATACTCTGAGTCACCCATTTTGCTTAGTCCTGGAGACAAATATAAAAGGAGACACAGTTCCTGCCTCAAGGAGCTTACATTCTAACAAGGGAAGACAACATTTATAGGCAAATGATAGCCAGGGAAAAAGAAATGGGAAGAGCTTGGAATGGGAAACGAGTAGTTATGCATGTGGCAGGCAGAGAATCAGATGACCTGGAGTAGATAGCTGGATGTCTAAATGACTAGTGCGTACCCATTAGGTCAAAACAAAAAGAGAGGGAAAAAAAATTTAGTGCGATTTTTTGAACTAAGGACCAAGAATGCATTTTTTTTTTCTGAATGAGGCCCATCCTCAACCATCATTATCAAACACTGAATTGTTCTGAAAATTAGTTTTGCTGCAGACTTGATATTTCTTAATGAATTCATGCGCAGTTACATGGCCCAGTGGATAAAGCACTAGTCAGGAACACCCGCGTTCAAATCTGGTCTCAGCCACTTACTAGCTGTATGACTCTGGACAAGTCACTGAACCCAGGAAACTGAACTCAGTTTCCTCATCTGTAAAATGAGCTAGAGAAGGAAATGTCAAACTACTCTATTATCTTTGCCAAGACAACCCCAAATGGGATCATGAAGAATCAGTCACAACTAAAACGACTAAATAACAGCAACGAATACAACATAAAACTACAAGGTAAAACAGCACTTATTTGTGAAATATATACCACAGTAAAGTTAATTTGGTAACTAACATTGTTTGAATCACAAATAATGTGAAGTTGTTTTATATACTTCCACTGCTGTCAAAGGTTAAAATAAGTAACATTAAATTTTAAAGTGTGGGGGCATAATTTTTTTTCCTGGAGAATCCAGTTGTTAATATATACTGGCACATTCTTTTAACTATTGCTTGAGTGCAAGGGGAGTACAATAGAAGGGAATGAAATCATCACCAGACTTAGCCCTGGCAACTGGAGCCTAATAGCAGTATTAATGATGATGATAATTAACATATGTATATGTGTATTGTATATGTACACTTTAAGGTTAACAAAATATTTTATATCCATTATCTCACTTAAGCCTTATCTTTGTATTCTCTCTCTTTCCTTCCCCATAGTGTATTTATGTTAATGTGTTATATTTGTATTTATGTGTATGTATATTATACATAATATATATTGTACATGTAACATATGTAGGTACATTTATAGCTCATACATGACACAATGCAATTCAGAAAAGGATAGGAGTATTGCAAACATAATAAATGAAAACTTCTTAGGACGTAGCACCATGAAAGCATATTATTTTAGCTAAAATGTTGGCTGTAGTGCTGGAGTGGGAAGGCAAGTTTTTGAATAACACATTTATCTGGTTGAGATAAGGGGAAGGTCAAAGATCTTGGGAAGGAATAGAAAAAGGAAGAGAAATAAATAGTTTAATTCAAGGAACTTTGAGGAGGAGGTAATCAATAATGAGAGGGAAAGCTTGTAGAAAAAAAGCATCAAATTACTATGAGCAAAATTAATCTCAGGAAGAAAATATTAACTGGAAAGGAGACAAAAGAAATAAATAGAAGAAGATCTAAATTCAACAATTATAATCATAAATGTACCTGGATTTTGAAATCCAACATAAAGAAAAACAGTAAGAGAATGGATAAGAAAACAAGGCCCAGCAATTTGCTGCATATAAATAAAACGTGTAAAGTAAAACTACATAGAGATGAAAATGGAAGACTGGTACAAAATTTACTACGCATCAGATGAAATAATTGTCACCATTGAGTGTATTTGCACAAAATGGTATATAGCATCTAAATTCATAAAGGTAAACAAGATAGAAAACAGACCAAACAAAGTAATCTAACAATTGTAGGAGACATTTATATGTCTCATGTAGCACAATAAATCTAACAGAAAGAGAAATTAGGAAAATATAAAACTGATATGACCATAGAACAAATTAGATTTGAAAGATTAATGCTCATTATAAAACCTTGTGTTTGAAAAATTTAAAGATTTAAGCTTTGGGGACAAGAATTTGCCATTTGGTAAAATTTGTTAGAAAAATTGGAAGTTGTCTGGCAGAAACTAGGTATAGATCAGTATCCTGCACCATTTTTCAAGATAGGTCAAAATGGATATACGACCGGGACATAAAGGGATATATCCTAAGTAAATGAGAACAACATGGAACACATCACCTTTCAAATTTATGAATAAACAAAAGATAGCCTTGTTAGATATAAAATGGAATAATTTTGATCACATTAAATTTAAAATGTTTTGTACAAACAAAATCAATGTACCCTGACATTAGAAGGAAAACAAAACTGGGGGAAATTTTTTATGGAAAATTTCTTAGATAAAGGCCTCATATCTTAAACATTTGGAGAACTTTGTGAAATTTATAAGAATATGAGTCTTTCTCCAATGGGTAAATGGTCAAAGGATATAAACTAACAGTTTTGTGGGGAAAAAAAAATCAGAGCTATATTTAGTCATAAGAAAAAATGCTCTAAATCATAATTGATTCAAAAAATGCACATTAAAACTACTTTGAGGTACCATCTCACACCTGTAAGATTGACTAGTACAATAGGGAGGGAAAATGATGAATGTTGGAGGGGATCTGGAAAAATTGGGACACTAATACACTGTTGATGAAACTATGAACTGATCCAAACATTAAAAAGCAATATGGAATTACACCCAATGAGCTATGAGAACCTGAATTTTTAAAAATATTTATAGCTTCTCTCTGTATGGCAGTAAAGAAGTGGAAATTGAGGTGATGCCCATCAATTGGGAAATGGCTAAATAAGTTGTGGTGTGTGATTGTAATGGAATATTACTGTGCTGTAAGAAATGATAAGCAGGTTAATTTTAGGAAAACATAGTAAAACTTGCATGAAGTAACTGGGAGTGAAACAAGCAGAATCAAGAGAAAGTGGTATACAATAACAGCAATATCCTTCAAAAAGGAATTGTAAATGACTAAACAATTCTGAGCAACATGAATATTGAAATCAACTACAAAGGACCCAAGAAGGGAGATACTATCCATACCTAGGGAAATAACCGATGTATTGTATGGTTTCACATATGATCTGTATCAAATATTGAACTTTATGTAGTGCAGTGTTAAATGGGATGGAAGGTGACAGCTCAGAACTCAAAATGTAACAAAAATAATTAAAATTTTTCAAAAAAGAATGAAAGATCAATGCCATTTTCTGAATGGTAATACTAAAGAAAACTAATTCTCAGGATTTCTTTACAAAAGTAGACAATGGACAGAGAAATTTATCAAAATATCAATAAATATTTAAAATATTACAAAGGAGAAATATCAAGCACATCTTTTTAGACTATAATGAAATAAAAATAATAATACAAGGAATAAAAAACAAAATTTGAGACAGCACAGATATACTGAATGAATGAACAAATCATAGAAACAATTAACAATTGTATTAAAGAGGAGAATAATAATGATACTGACAATTTTAGGATGCACAAAAGAAATGGGTAAAAATATGTTACCAGACTTTAAAAAGAGGAATAATAAAGGGAATATGCAATTATTAAAAAAAAAAACTCAGAGCATCAACAAATGTAAACTACATATAAACATACGGGAAAAGAAAAGATATAATGGGGGGAGCGGAAATACTATAAAAATGGTAAAAACAAAGCTGAGGGCTGATTCTTTGAGAAAAACAATAAAATCAATAAACCTTTAGTCAAGCTGATTGCAAAAAGTCAAATAACCAAAATTAAAAGTACTGAATTTGCAAAACACAATAAAAAGAAATTATTAGAACCAACTAGATGTTCTCTCTCTCTCAACTGATGTGCTAACAATTTTTTAAGTAGCAGAGAAATTATTTTAAAAATAATGTGCTAACAATTTTTTAAGTAGCAGAGAAATTATTTTAAAACTAATAATATATAGTAGCTCAGTTAAAGGATTTTTCTGTTTGTTTTTTATCTTCATTTGCAGGTTGGCCAAAAGGTCTTCTTAAGCCCCAGAGTCCAGTGGACCTGCTGGATGGTTCTGGTTCCCACAGTGCCCTGTGGCTTCTCTTGGAGGCACCTCTGCTTGGGCCACCAGCCTGCCCTCTCTTCAAACTCTTTTCTGGACTTCAGCTTCTCTTGATTCCACGTCCTTCTCCTCTCTGGTTTCCCTCCTGCAACTGGTGGAGGACCTGTGAGGAGGGTCTGGGCTCCCTGACCCTCTCTGTTCTCCTCTGGGCAGGCTCACCCTGGCCTGACAGGGGCTCATGTGACCTGAGCAAGACAGCATACCAACCCCCCCAGACCCTCCCACCCCTTCTGGCCCTGGACCATGGGTCACAGGAGATGTGACCCATCTCCTGCCTGCACATGCAATTTTGTATTTAGGTTTTAATATTTAAGTTCATAATGTTTCTTTTTCTTTTTTATTGTGTATTTAAATTTTAATATTTAAGTCTAAAATAAAAACAAAGAAAAAGGAAAATTGGGTGATACATCCACAGCAAAAGGCATGTCTCCTCACCCAACGGGTTATCATACCTTTTCTAAAAATATATTTTTTATAATTTTTTTACTTTAATCTTAAATACAAAATAAGAACCAAAAAAAAAAAAAAACCAACAAAAACCATGAACACAGCAGAACATAAGTGGATTCGATATAAAACAAGAAATTTCCATTTCAACAAAACCTGCATAATAAATGGTACTCATTGTTTTCAAAACTGCCCAACTTTTTCGTACTTCCTTGTTGGTTTGCTTTTGTTTTCTGCTGTGTGTTTTTACTTTATTTTTCCCCTGCCTTTTCCCCCACCCTAAAGAAAGCTACAATTGAGCATGGAGATAGATATATAGATGGATAATAAACTATATATAGTTATACACACACATATATAGATATACATACAACATTTATATTGAGAAATATCTATAGATTGTACATATGTATATATGTATGTATTCCATTTCTCCCATTCTTCTCTCAATATATTCCTCTCTCACCCCTTAATTTTATTTTTTTAGATATCATTCCTTCCTATTCAACTCAACCCGTACCCTCTGTCTATACACACACACATACACACACACACACACATATATATAAATATGTGTGTGTATGTAATCCCTCCAACTACGCAAATACTGAGAAAATTTTCAAGAGTTACAAATATTATCTTTCCATGTAGGAATGTAAGCAGTTCAACTTTAGTAAGTCCCTTATGATTTGTCTTTCTTTTTTACCTTTTCATGCTTCTCTTGAATCTTGTATTTGAAAGTCAAATTTTCTATTCAGCTCTGGTTTTCTCTCTCTCCCTCTCTCTCTCTCTCTCTCTCTCTCTCTCTCTCTCTCTCTCTCTCTCTCTCTCTCTTAAAATTAATTAATTTATCTAACTTTTAACATTCATTATCACAAAATTTTGGGTTCCAAATTTTTTCCCCATTTGTCCCCTCCCCCACCCCAAAACACCAAGCATTCTAATTGCCCCTATCACCAGTCTGCCCTCTCTTCTATCATCCTTCTCTTCCCTTGTCCCCATCTTCTCTTTTGTCCTGTAGGGCCAGATAACTTTCTATACCCCATTGCCTGTATTTCTTATTTCCTAGTTGTATGAAAGAACAATACTCAACAGTTGTTCCTAAAACTTTGAGTTCCAACTTCTCTTCATCCCTCCCTCCCCACCCATTCCCTTTGGAAGGCAAGCAATTCAATATAGGCCATATCTGTGTAGTTTTGCAAATGACTTCCATAATAGTCATGTTGTGTAAGACTAACTATATTTCCCTCCATCCTATCCTGCCCCTCCTTGCTTCTATTGTCTCTTTTGATCCTGTCCCTCCCCAAGAGTGTTGACTTCAAATTGCTCCCTCCTCCCATTGCCCTCCCTTCCATCATCCCCCTCACCCTGCTTATCCCCTTATCCCCCACTTTCCTGTATTGTATGATAGGTTTTCATACCAAAATGAGTGTGCATTTTATTCCTTCCTTTAGTGGAATGTGATGAGAGTAATCTTCATGTTTTTCTCTCACCTCCCTTCTTTTTCCCTCCACTAAAAAGTCTTTTGCTTGCCTCTTTTATGAGAGATAATTTGCCCCATTCCATTTCTCCCTTTCTCCTCCCAATATATTTCTCTCTCACGACTTAATTTCAATTTTTTAAAGATATGATCCCATCCTATTCAATTCATTCTGTGTACTCTGTCTTGTCTCATTCTTCTGATTTTGTTTCTTGATTTCTCATGAAGTCATTAGCTTCTATACACTCCATTCTAATTTTTAAAGAACTGTTTTCTTCAGTGAGCTTTTGAACCTCCTTTTCCATTTGGCTAATTCTGCTTTTTAAAGCATTCTTCTCCTCATTGGCTTTTTGAACCTCTTTTGCCATTTGAGTTAGTCTGTTTTTGAAGGTGTTATTTTGATCAGCATTTTGGGGGGGGGGGTCTCCTTTAGCAAGTTGTTAACTTGCTTTTCATGATTTTCTTGCATTGCTCTCATTTTTCTTCCTAATTTTTCTTCCACCTCTCTTACTTGATTTTCAAAATCCTTTTTGAGCTTTTCCGTGGCTTGAGACCACTGCATATTTCTTTTGCCAGTTTTTGATGCAGAATCCTTGATTTTGATGTCTTCCTCTGATAATATGCATCATTTTTCTTCATCCAAAAGCATGGAATAAAATACCTGTTCACCAAGGAAGTACACTTCTATAGTCTTATTTTTTTTCCCCTTTTTTAGGCATTTTCCCAGCCAGTTACTTGACTTTTGAGAACTTTGTCAAGAGGAGGGTATACTTAAGGGATGGGTAAATTCTCAGTTCCTCCAAAGTGGCACAATAAAGGGAGAGAAGTTTATTCCTCTCCTGGCCTATGCTCTGGTCTGAGAGCAACCACAAGCTTTTCTGCCCAGGTTCTGTGAGTAGGATTCCCTCTCTAGAGCCTCCATCAGCTCTACCATACCAGTGCTCCTCCTCACCCCAAGGTCGCCACTCAGGGTTGAGATCCAGATGAACAGCTCGATTCCTCCAGTGTCTTTTGGTGGAGGGCTCCTAAAATGGACACTTCCCCTGCCTGTTGCCCATGGCTAGGGCAGGACCCTGCTCCTTTCTCACCCAGGTGAAAGAGCTTTCTCACTGACCTTTTGACTCTGTGTTTGTGGGGTGAGAAATATCGGAACCACAGCTACTACTTGTGAGTGCGCCCAAAGTCTGTTCTGATCCTGTGTGTACCACGTTGTGCATGGCCAATGCTGGGCTGCCTTCCATGGGTTGCGCTCTGTTCAGAGACTGGTGTGATAGAGCTTTGCTATCATCCTTCCAGGCTGCCTCGGGCTGGAAATCTCTTTTACTCTTTCACACTTTGTTCTGTCTGCTGCTCTAGAATTTTAGAGTCATTTTTTACAGTTATTTTATGGGCTGTGGGGGAGGAGAGCTTCTACAAGTCCATTCTTCTACTCTGTTCATCTTGGCTCCCTCCCCCCCCCCCCCCACTTCATCATTTCCTACACCATTACAACATTCCAACCTAATCACATTATATCTGAGAGATTCTCTGTAAGAGTTTTTCCCCAATTTTCTGTATGCCTTCTATTCTTGGCTACATAGGTTTTATTTCCACAAGAAAATTTTAATTTAAAATAATCAAAATCATCCATTTTACTCTTCAACAATGCTCTCACCTTATAATATAGTTTAAGGTCTGATCTTTTTCCCCTGCTTTCTTCGAAGTTTCTATTGTTTCTTCAAATGAATACTGTAATTATTTATTCTAACTCAGTAAACAAAATATTTTTACTAATTTAATTGGAATGAATAAAATAGATTAACTAGGTGAAGTCATTTAAAAATTATATTGGCTTTACCTAACCATAAACAATAAATATCACTTCAGTTATTTAAATTTGTGTTTATTTGTATAAAAAGTGTTTTATGTTTATGTTCATATAGTTCCTGTGTCTGTTTTGATAGGTATATGCTCAGTTGTTTTATACTGTCCAGGTGTTTTAAATGGTCTAAAACAATTGTTATTGAATAATATTGCTGAAACATAATGTAGTTTCTTTATTTTTCACTTTTGATTAAAGTTATTTTAACTTTGACTGAGATCATGATTACTATCCTTGTTTTTCTTCACATAACAAATTTTACTGACCTTTATTTCATCTTTGTGTGTATCTCTCATTTTTATAATGTTTACAGAAAGCAACATATTTTTGAATTCAAATTTTTAATCCACAATTTATTTACATTTTAGGGGTTAATTTGTCCCATTCACAATCTAAGCTACAGTTACTTGTGTATTTTCCTCATTTCTGTTTTTCCTCACTTGCCTTCTCATTCTATCCCTCCTCCTCACTTCTCTGCTTTACTTCTGCCTCCTACCTTATCCTCCTATTCTTGAACCTACCCACCACTGTAAGAGTCCCTCCCTTATCCTCTTTCCCTACCCTATCTCCTTGCTCTCTTATTTCTTTCTGAATTTAGAAGACTTTTATACATACATGCACACACATATACATAAACATATATATGTATGTGTGTATGTATATATAAATAGAGAGAGACAGAGACAGAGAGACAGAGAGAGACAGAGAGACAGAGAGAGACAGAGACAGAGAGACAGAGAGAGAGAGAGAGAGAGAGAGAGAGAGAGAGAGAGAGAGAGAGAGAGAGAGAGAGAGGTTATTTCCTCCTTAACTCATTCCCAATGACAGTAAGGTTCCAACACTAATGACCTGACCCCCACTAGCTTCTGCTATATCAATTTTTCCTTTTATGCCTCATTTGTATTATCTGTCCCTACAGTTTCGTTGTTTTTTTTTAGAATCATCCCATCATACTCAGCTCAGCTCAATCCTTTCTTCCCAACTTCTCAAATAATGATGACAATTCTAAGAATACTGTTAATATTTTCACATATAAGAAAATAAACAATTGACTCTTATACTTGGTCTTTAATGTTTACCTTATATTTCTCCTGGATATTACATGTTGAATTTTCCCTTAAGTTCTGGAGTTTTTGCCACAAAAATCTGAAAACCTTCCAGTTTGTTAAATGTCAATTTTTTTTTCATTCAGGTTTATACTTAACTTTGCTGGATAAGTTACTCTTGGTCATAATCCCAGCTCTTTAGTTCAATGGAATATAAGATTCCAAGACCTAGGGTCCTTCAACTTAATAGCTGTTAGATCTTGTGTAATCCTTATTGTAGCTCCATGGTATTTTAAATTGTTTTTCTTGTGTCTTCCAATATTTTCTCCTTAACCAGGGAGCTTTGAAACTTGGCTATGATAATCGTGTAAATTTTCCTCCTGGGATTTCTTTCAAGAATTGAATAGTAGATTTTTTTTTCTATCTCTGCTAGAATTTCAGAGCAATTTTTCTTGATAATTTCTTCTAATACTGGATCAAGATTCTTTTTTTTTTAATAATAATTTTCAGGTAGTTTGACTATTCTTATATTATTTCTCCTCAATCCGTTCTCTAGATCAGTTGTTTTTCTGATAAGATGTTTCATTTTCTATTCTTTTTTTCATTCTTTTGACTTTGTTTTATGATCTCTTGGTGCCTTAGAATGTCATTAGCTTCCCCTTCTTCAAATCTAGTTTTCTTTTACACCAAAATTTATTAATTTATTTATTTTCAATTTTCTTTTTTTCTCCAAATTTATTTGCTTGTTTTCAATTTTCAACAATCACTTCCATAAGTTTCAAATTTTCTCTGCCTCCCTCTGCAAGATGGTATGCAATCATATATGGGTTCTACACATACATTCTTATTAAACACACTTTCACATTAGTCATGCTGCACAGAAGAATTAAAACAAATGGAAGAAACCATGAGAAAAAAAACAAACTAAAACAAAACAAAACAAAAGAGAAAATAGTCTGCTTCATTTTGCGTTCCAATTCTATGGTTCTTTCTCTGGGTGTGGATGGCATTTTGCATCGAGTCCTTTAGAAATGGTTTAGGTCCTTGCATTACTATGAAGGGCTAAGTCTGTCAGAAACAGTCCTCAAACACTGTGACTGTTACTGGGTATAATATTCTCCTGGTTTGGCTCACTTCGCTCAGCATCAGTTCATATAAGTCTTTCCAGATTTTTCTGAAGTTTGTCTGTTTGTCATTTCTTATAGCACAACAGTATTCCATTACATTTATATTCCACAACTGGTTCAGCCATTCCCCAGTTGATGGGTGTCCCCTTGATTTCCAGTTCTTGGTCACCGCAAAAAGAGCTGCTATAAATACTTTTGTACATGGGGGTCCTTTTCCCATTTTTATGATCTCTTTGGGATATAGCCCTAGAAGCTGTATCGCTGGGTCAAAGGGTATGCACATTCTTATAGCAATTTGAGGATAGTTCCAAATTGTTCTCCAGAATGGTTGGATCTCACAGCTCTACCAACAATGAATTAGTGTTCCAGCTCTCCACATCTTCTCTAACATTTATCCTTTTTCTATTTTGTCATGTTAGCCAATCTGATAGGTGTGATATAGTGCCTCAGAGTTGTTTTGATTTGCATCTCTCTAATCAATAGTGATGTAGGGCATTTTTTCATATGACTATAGATAACTTTAATTTTTTCCTCTGAAAACTGCCTGTTCATATCGTTTGACCATTTATCACACAATTCTAGTTTTCAATGAATTATTCTCTTCCTTGAGTTTTTGATTCTTTATTTCAAGTTGACTGACTTTTCACAATTTTCTTGTATTGTGGTTTTTTTTTTTTTTTTTGCTAATTTTTCCTTGATCTCTTTTACTTAATTTTTAAAATTCTTTTTAAGTTCTTCCAAGTACTCTTTTTGTGCTTGGGACTATTTAACATTTCTCACTGAAGAAGGAATGGCATTTTTATTTCCATTACCTTCCTCTGAATAGCAACCCAGATCTTCTCTCTCCCCATAATAACTCTCTGTGGTTGGGTTCTTGCTCCTTTGCTTACTCATTTGTATTTATTTAATTTATTATTTTTGTTTTTAGCAGCTATTATTATAATAAATTTGTAGCCCTGAGGTATGGGGGGAATGAGGCTCCAAGAATCAGGTCCTTCTTACTATTATATTCTGAGGTCTGTCTCAGGGCCCAGCCTTGGGCTTTCTTCTCCACTCCTAAGCCATGGCTAGGGCTGCACCCTCCCCCATGTCCCACAAAAGATTTTGCTCCTTTCTGACCCTCCCATGGTTGCAAATTGTAACTGTCCTCTCTGACATGGACCTGAAATCAGGGACTCTGTTGGGGGGAGGGGGGATATATAATATCTATAAGGCAAAGCCAACTCCACCCAGAACTTTTTCAGTCTCACCCTCCTGTGATATGCACAGAGCATAATTGTCATCATGAAAATGGAAAGAAATTGAAAAGAACTTTCTCATTCCAAGTGAGAAAGTAGATTGTACTCACAGAGAGGCTGCCTGAGGCAGAAACAATGAACTTAAAAGACCAACAATTTAAGCCTGAGGGTGTCTCTTGGCTCCTTGGTTCACTGGCCTAAATAGCTTATGGCGCTAGGGCTCCAAGAAATAACTTTCCCCCAGCAGGAAGAGAGAGCATACTCCCTCCAGTAGGGCAACAGAGGTCCTGAAGAGGCTTCTAAAACCAAGCAGCTGAGTCGCCCAGCTCAGTGAATAATGTAGCCTTCCCAGAGAGATCACCAGAGGATATCAGGGGGATTTCACAGGAGCAAAGAGCAGTGTCAGATGCACCACTTGTCCTTGTCATATCTACTCCATCCATGAATGCTCCCCTTGTGTCTTCTCTGCCCATGCATTTGCCTTACCTATATGTCCATCCATTCACAGTCCTGTATTTGACCTCTTTCCTACAGGTAATTTGGTTCCCTAAGAAAGAGTGTCCCCTGATTTGTCTGGGGAGACTGGTCATTTACATTGTTGTACTATTGAAGTACATGAACTATCCTTTGAACAAATATTTCCTCTGATTGACTGATAAAAGAAACATATCAAGAAAGAATCACGAACTCTGATTTTGAGTGAATGTTGACCCACACTTATAACATGCCTCCAAACTGGAGGTAGCAGTCAAGGGATTTCACAGCTGAAAAAGAGCCCCAAATGCTGTAAATATCATACAGATAGGATTGTAAGGTCCATAGAGGCAGGAACTTTTGTCAGTACCTAGTGTACTATGGCATAGACAGTAGAAGCTTAATAAATTGAATTGAAGGTTAAAATCCCAGACTAATATAGTGAGGAAAGATCACAAATGTTGACAAAGAAACAATGTTGGAAAGGCTCCAAATAGATGATTCTCAGGGTCCCTTTGCTCTTAGACTTTGTGTGAGCCTCTGACTCTGGGGGAAAAGGAAAGCCTCATTGCTTGGGGCACTAAAGAGAAGCTAGTCCTGAGACTCAAGAAAATAACCTCAGGGACTAAAACCTGCTCTAGCCTCTAGGGATTGACCAGGTTAAAAGGAAATAACCTCATCTTTAACTTGAAGTTTTCAAGCTGATGTCCCTGATCTCACACAGGAGTAACCCCCAAGGCAAAGCAAGAGCTTAGAACAGCCAAAAGAAGAGGATCTGAAAAGCCTCTCACTACAGACCCAGGAGCAGCAGCTCACTGCCACAGGCTGATTCCACCTCTGTTCTGAAGACTAAACAGGACCTTTATTCAGTATTATGCTCATGAAATTCATTTTCTTCCTATCCAAGAAAGCTCAACTATTCATTGTGTTTCCCATCTAGTTTTAATCACCTACTTTCTTTTTTTTTTTTTTAAGGAGAAAATTTCAAAGCAATAGGTAAGTCATATTTCTTTGATTGACATGAAATTTCTTAATTTTTTTCTGAATTTGCTAAAATCATTTCATTCTTTATCGCAGGGTAGCCATGGGCAAAACAATGTTCTCACCACACATGAAACCCAGGAGTAATGAGGATGACGAAATTTATTTTTAGCAGGGTTTATGTAAAGTAAAAAAAAAATCTGGACAATTTAATTGAAAAAAAAAAAACCCCAGTCAGTCAATTCAGCAAAATGCTTTTGGATTGTCATTGTGGATGATAGAGCAGAACTATCAGTGATTGAGAAAGATGAGGCTGCCCAGCATGAAGGCTGCTTTGGAGGGAGCAGAGAACAGGGGGAGGAAGACCTGCTTTGGGGCTGCTACAATAGTGCAGGTGGACACTTGGTGGTGAGGGCCCCTGGGAGCCATGGGAACAGCAGGGAGAATGGGAAAGACAAGTGTGAGAGATGTTTCAGAGAGGAAAGGTTGGGAGGTGTTTCCCAACAAAGCTGGGAGAGAATAGAAGATTAAACAGATAAAGCTACTGGCTGCTGTTCCCTTTGACCTGGAGCCAATAATTCCATTAAACCAGAAGCTCCAGCCACAGGTTTGTTGGTGAACGTGCTCTTTGTGTGTAGATCTACCCTGGTCTACTTCTCTACCCAAGCCTGCAGGCCTGTCCCAACTGCCCAGACCTCAGCAGGAGATTCTTTTTAGCCTGGAAACCATTTACTGTCTCCATATGACATTTTGGGATACAGGAACATTTTAGAAAAGAGAATATGCCCCTTAACAGGGGTACCCAAAAGAACCAAAGAAATATTGTAATTGGGAAGGAACTCAGACATTATCCCATCCAACCTCCACTTTATTTTATCAGTGAGGAAACTCAGACCCAAAGGGTTAAAGATGATTTGTGCAAGGTCACCTGATCCTTAAGTGGAAGACTAGAATCCAAGTCTTCTGTCTTCTGTCACCCTAAAACATCTGATCTACAGTGTGTTCCTCTCACGGACAGTCAAACTACCTGGGTCTGAGTCTGAGTCTGAGTCTGGTGAATTCTCACCTGTGTGATCTTCGACAAAGCATTTGATCTCAGCCTCAGCTTCCTTATTTGGAAAATAGCACCTAGTTTGGGACATGAAGTGTTTGAAATGAAGGTGTGCCATCCAGGTGGTAGTGTCTTGGAAAAATCTGGAAGTGGAGTCATGTGCATAAGCAACTTTTCCAAAAAATGCATTAGTGAAGAAGAGAAGAGGGCTGAGGTGGTAGCCAGATGGGCTGTAATCATCAAAGGAAACTTATTTTAGAATTAAGTGTGGAGTTTAGATGGGAGGTCAAGGCTGCATATAAACGTTTCAGAGTCACTCACACAGACATAGTTGAATCCCTAGGACTGACTGATATTTTCAAGGGAGGGAGAGGAAGAAGGAGAGGGAAGGAGAGAGAGACAGAGAGAGAGAGAGAAATGAACCAAAAATAGACCCGTCAGAAATACTTTTCTTCAGAGGCCTTTAAAGATTACAGGAGTGGTTAGAAAGGGAAGAACACTAAGAGAATAGGATAGTCAAAGTAATCATAATAGATAACATCTATATAGTCTATACATTTATGTACTGTCAGGCACTGTGCCAAGCACTTTACATTTATTATCTCATTTCATCCTCACAGTTACCCTCCAAGAGAATTGCTAATATTATCCCTATTTTATAGTTGAAGAAACAGAGGCAAAGAAAGAATAAAAAATAACTAGCCCAAGGTCACACAGATAATAAGTGCCTGAGGCTGGATTTGAACTCAGATCTACCTGACTCCAGACCTGGCACACTCTTCACTGTGACACCTGGCTGCCGTGGCTATAAAGTCAAAGAAATATATACAATGATATCTAGTAGGAAGGAGGGAGTTAAAAAGAGAGGAGAATTCAAAGAGTTGGAAAAAAAGACCAAATCATCTGAAAACAAGAGTCACTGATGATCCTTGAGGGGATGGGCTTGATAGAGAGATGGGGAGTTGAGGAGGGGATGGGTTTGGAAGGAAGGAGAGGCATTTGGGGGAGACTTCTACAAGATTGTTAGCAATAAGAAAAAAGTTTCAAGATGGCAGCTTGATAATATTAAGCAAACTTGTTTTTAGTTTGGTTTTAAGTTTTAGAATTGGGGAGACCTAGGCATGACTACACACAGAGGGCAAGGAAATACTGATGGCACATGAAAGAGAAAATTATTACTGTAGGAATGTCTGGAAGAAGCTGGTAGATAACAGTTCAAAAGATCAGAGAGAAGAATTAGACTTTGTAAGGAGAAGGGATGCCTCTTATTCTGAGAGAAGACAGAAGTAGAAGAAAATGAATAGGATGCTGGGAAGTTTTAAGAAAAGGGAGAGTACAGCTGTCTGAAGGTTGTCTGATGTCCTCAATCTTAGTGAAGAAGGAGGCAGAATTGTAGAATTTGATTGTTAGGAGGTACCTCAATAACTCTCTTGTACAACCCATACACAAAAGGAATCGTCATTATTACATAGCCAGAAAATGGCCAAGTCATCATTTGTAAGAATGAGGTTCAGAGGGAGGGAAGAATTTGGGAATTGATGCTGTGAGGAATAACATATGAAGTGAATGAGGTAGAGTAGAGGTGTTGTGTAGAATCAGGGATTGTAACCCAGGCTTTCAATGACTGAAATCATCAGGGTTTCATGATTTTCTTCATTGATACCCAGGAGCCCTCTACGAGAAGTAGTGAAATCAAATGGTGGTGGTCAAGCAAGAATGAATAATTATAGGTGATTAATAGTGATGCTGAAGGATGTAAGGGAGTGGAAGAAAGTAACTAGTGAAACCTTCAACTGGCAGCCCATGTAGTCAAGATGTATATAGTACAAACAAAACCATAAGGAATGAGTTACATTGGAAGAATAGAGGTATGTTAAGGGCCTATAGACTGTTAAAAGGGCAAAGGACAGATTCACTGTGGGTGTCAGAGGAGGGATGGAAAAGAGGAGAGAGAGGTCATAGTAGAATTTCAAAATCACAAATATATTTGGCACAGTTCGAGTTATTGAGGTCTTACCTGTGATCCTACAAGTGTAAAGCTGAGAAGAGGGTCAGGTTCTTAGAGAAGTCATCAATAAGTTCCTGAGATTGATAGCAGGGGAGAGGAAGGAGAGGAAGATCCTGATAGAGTCACTGAGAAACTTGAGAGAGTGCCCTGAAAGGTAAAGATGCCAACAAAAACAATGGGGAGAATGTGATCCTCTAATGGTTTTGCGATCCCATAGTTTGAGGACTGCCTTCCATAAGCATACATTGCAACCCGTCCATACCTGATCATCCTGTACTGCTCATATCTATGTCGTGACGAAAGCCTGAGTCCCCCTGTTATGTTAGAGGCTGTCCTCTTTCTCTCCTGACATCTGAATGCAGATACCTTTGGGTCACTGATGGTCCATCTCACATTTTTCACTCTTTCTGTATGCCTTGCCCACTTTTTCTTTCTGACAAAAAATTCCTTAATGATGCTGTTTGCAGTTATTCTTTTTTTAAATATACAGTTCCTCATTGGTTATATATTCCACACCTCTCCATTGTCCTCAGAGTGATGACTATATTGAATTTTTTGGAAGCAGTGGTGATCCAGTACTCATTACCATACAGCAACACTAGTAAAACGTTTGGGTTGAAAACCTGGCACTTTGCTATTATAGCAACATTGAGGTCATTAGAATTACTTCACAATTACTTGAATGCAGTTGAACCCACTCTACTTCTTCTCAAGTCAACCCAATTCATGGTCCACTTCCACTGCAGGGCTTAGATTTGGGTACTATTGAAAAACTCTAGGAGATGTCTGTTCAGTTTCATATCATAATCTGGACAATAGACATTCTTCATACATTTGGTCTTGTCAGTAATAAAAACAATGGCATTAAAGTTTCCAAAGCATTTATGCAGCCCTGTGAGTTACATGGTACCAACATTACTATCTCAATTTTGTTAATAAGGAAACTGAGACTTGGCATAGTTGAATAAGTTTCTCAGTTCAGATAAGGACACACTCATTGTATCACTTCTCTGCTCAAGCCAGGATTCAAACCCAGGTCTTTTGGTTCCAATTCAAGGACTTAAGTTGACTTGCCATGTTTCTTGCTCTCTAACTCTCATCCACCAAGAGATGAAATAACCTTTTATAATCAATTTTTGGGAAGCTCTACTAGGTAGGGAATTCTCTATAATGAATTTAAGTATGCCTCCCTATGACTTGCACAATGCGCTCCTACTATACTCATTATATGATGAATTTTATTTTAGTTGCTGAGCACCCATTCTTTGGAAGCTCCTGATATAGGGTATTATATGCCAATATCACTGGTTTCTTGAAGAGCACCTTAAGAATAACTGACCGCCTCTCTTACCCCTTTCATTCTCCCTATTCTCCATTTCCTTCACTTTAAACCTTTTTCCTTCCATCTCTTTGGTTCAAGACTCCAGGAGTATTGGGATCAACGGGCAAATTTCATTGTCCCTCCAATCCCCTCTCAACTATGACAATGAGCCTGGCTCTCTCTCTCTTCTCCTTCCTAAACAAGGGGATTGTGTTGTTGCCCAACAGGCAATCCAAAATCACAAGGCCCAGAGTTTGGGTAACCACATGCCATAACAAACTCCCCCAGATCAATAGGACTGAGGAGAAGGGTCAAGCAACATAAAAACTGGTTCTCAAAAATCCTTCAAAGAGGGACAAAGAATGGAAGTCTGTGTCCCCTAAGAAGTGATATGGAGTAGAGAGTACATACTGCATCAGTGATGGGGTGTACAGGATGGGAAGTAGGATAAGGTTTTACCCTAAGGGCTACCTAACTTTCCTTTCCTATCTATTTGTAGGTATTTCACTTAATGACTTGCAGAATTTGTTGCTTGTCATTGGAATTGTGAAATTTAACTACTATGCATCTTGGAATTTGAAGCCTTAGGTTGGTATTTTGTTGTCTTTGTTTTCTACAGGTGATTCATGAATTCTTTCAATTGGTACTTTGTTATCTGTATTCAAAAGTTCATTATTTGTTGAATAATGGTGTTCAGGTTTTTGATTTGTAATGTTTTTCGGATTGGGTTATGATCCTTCAGTTGTCTCTTCAAGTCCTGTCTTCAAGATTAATATGTTTTACTTAAATTCAACTCATGTATTATGTATACAGATCTCTCAATGTTACTGAGTTGTGCTTCTCTTTTCCAGATTGTCTTTCCCTCCTGTACATTTGCATTCCACTTCTATTGTTCCCTCTTTTACTTCTTTGGAGAGACTTAACAGGGTAGATTCAGAACTCTAAATACAGGATTCAGAATCACTTGCATGGACATAGCTGACATCAAAGGATTGAATGAAATTTTCAAGGGACAGATTGTAGAAAGAGAAGAGGTCAGTCAAAGCCAGTTCTTGGAGGGATACCTTCCTTCAGAGTTGTGTAGCTTTTACAGAAGGAGTGGTTAGAAAGGGAATGCCATGACTCTGAAGCCAAGGCTTGGAAAAGTAGCATGGAGTATTGGAAAGGGGACTAACTTTGGAGTCAGAGGATCTGGGTTCAGATCTGCTACTTTCTAGCTGTGTAACATTGGGTAAAATATTTAATCTCTTTGAGTACAAATTTTCTCCTCAATAAAATGATGGAATTAGGCTAGCAGATCTACAGCTCTCTTTAGATTCTAAATGTAGGCTTCTAGGAGGATTTCTAAAAATGAATGTCCTGAGCCATTCTTCATGTGCTGTGATGAGAATTGTTACTTCCCTTTCTCAGTAAAGCAGATCAAGCTGGCCATTACCTCATTACCAATTCTTAAAGTGAAATCAGAGTGGACAAAATGCTCCACCATGGTACTTCCCTTTAGGGAACAGACCATTAGTTGGACCCAGTGTGGCCATTCCTATGTTCTTATATTCTTTTGAAGTACAAAGAGGTTGCAAGTTTAAACAATTTGAGAACCATCTTTATAATCACAATAAAGCTTCTGTCTCACCTCATCACTGAGCTCACCTGCCCTCCCAAGCAGATCTTGATCTATTCCTCTCATTCCAGATCCAGTGGGGATAACATCAGTTTCCACCAGTGGATGATCTACTCTGGCTTGTGGACAAAGGTCAGCCCTCTCTAACAGTTCTGATAGATATGTCTGATGCTTCAGTTCATCTCAAATAATGTGAATGAGATGATGCAATGAGCAGGGTTGTATTACCTTAGCATTTGCATTTCATTTGCCATGAGACAGTTTCCTTTTTACAGGCTATCACCCAATCACATCCTTTAAAAAAAGCACAAGTGTAATACTCATGACATTCCATTATTCACTCCAGTGAGGGAGATCACGAGCATAGAAGGTCAAAGCCAGCTGGGCCTGTGCAATCTAATGAGAAAGAACTCGAAATTCATGAGTTGAGAATCCCAGTCAAGCCAAGGTTCCTCCCTTGGGTGGCTAACCTCATATGAGTATGTGTTTGTCTATCTTTGTCCTTCCTGAGTGCTCTCTCTGTTGGGTAAAGTACTTCCCATTGATTCCAGTAGCCATTAGTGTGGCAAAGTGAGGTGAGGTAGAGGAAAGTGTTAACTCTGTACTCCCCCAAACAATGATATCTTTTATTTTTATTTCAGCTATGAAGGACATTAAAGAAAGGGGAAACCAGACAGTTGTCACTGAATTCATCTTCCTGGGGTTTTCCAACCACCCACAACTGCAGGAATTGTTCTTCCTGATATTTTTGGTTATATACCTGGTAACTCTTTTGGGGAACCTTCTCATATTAACAGCAATCAGAATCAATCCTGTTCTTCATACTCCAATGTATTATTTCCTCAGCAACTTGTCCTTCCTGGACATCTGCTATACCTCCACCACTGTCCCCATCATGCTAGTGAACTTTTTCCGAGAGAAGAAGACCATTACCTATGAAGGCTGTCTGTCCCAGGTCTTCTTCCTTATTACTTTTGCAGGTGCTGAGTGTGTCCTGTTAGCTGCTATGGCTTATGACAGATTTATAGCCATTTACCATCCATTACGTTACTCAGTTCTCATGAGCAAGAAGGTCTGTGCCTACTTAGCAGCTGGGTCTTGGTTGTGTGGGATAGTGAATTCTCTGACACACACAGTCCTCATGGCAACTCTCACTTTGTGTGGTCCTAACCAGATCAGCCATTTTCTCTGTGATATCCCCCTAATCCTGAAGCTCTCCTGCTCAGATACTTCAGCCAATGAGATTGCAGTCTATGCAACCAATGTAATCTTTGGTCTGAGCCCCTGCCTCTTCACTGCTGTATCCTATATGCTCATTATCTTGGCCATCTTGAAAATCCAGTCTACTCAAGGGCGGAAAAAAGCCTTCTCTACCTGTGCCTCTCACCTCACTGTGGTAGTACTCTACTATGGAACCATAAACTTCAACTATGACCGGCCCAGATCAGGGTATTCCCTAGATATGGTCATCCTGGTCTCTGTCCTCTTCTGTATTGTCACTCCCATGTTAAATCCTATCATTTACAGCCTGAGAAACAAGGAAGTCAAAGTTGCCTTGAAGAAATTATGTGTTCAAAAATTACAGTGTTCAAATCCATTCTTAACCTGGAGCTCAAGAACTTTGTCTAAAAATTATTAAATAGTTTCAATGAAATTGTTTCCTTTGTAATATTATGCATTTGATACATTTGACAACTTCATTCTCCGCTATCACACAGTCCATTCTATTCTTTCCACAAACATATCCCATTTCTCTTCGTCTGCAAAAAATCTTCTGTAACTCCAGAGATATCAGCTCATATCTCTTCTCTTTTATGGCTAGACTCCTTGAGAAAGCCATATACAACCAGTACTTCCATTTCCTTTTTTCTCAGTGTTTCTTAAATCTCTAGAATCAGCCTTCTGACTTCATCATTCCAGAGAAACTGCTCTCTCCAAAGTTATCCATGATCCCTTAATTGCTGAATCTAATGGCCTTATCTGGCTCCTCATCTGCAGAATTTGTCACTTTGATCACCATCTTCTCCTCAAAATATTTTTCTTTCTAGGTTTTCCTGGCATTATCCTCTCCTAATAGTGCTTCTGCCTAGGTGATCATTTCTACTCTATATCCTTTGATGGATCATTATTTAGATCCTGCCCATTGATCTTGGGTGCCCCACAGTGTTCTGTCCTGGATTATCTTCTCTTTTCTCTTCTCTCTATGGTATTTCACTTAGTAACTTCATCTGCTTGCATGAATTCAATTATCATCTCTGCTGATGATACTCAGATCTATTTATTTCAAACTAAACTTCACTGCTGACATCCAGAGTTCCTGTTGAACATCTTGAACTTGATGTCCCATAGACATCTTAAATTCAATACGTCCAAAACTGAACTTAGCTTTCCCCCTAAACCATTCCTTCTCCCTAACTTCTCCTTGATGGTAACTACATCCTCCTAGTCCATAGGATCACAATCTAGATCTTATTCACGACTTTTCACTCTTGCTGCCCATTTCTAATCTATTGTGAGGGCTTAAGTTGTTCCCATCATAACATCTCTTGCATACATTCCTTCTCTCCTTTGACTCTGCCCCCTTACTGATGACTTATTTACTTACTCTGACCCTTACCACCTTGTGTATGTCTGGACTACTCCAAAGTCTGCTGATTGGTCTCTCTCTCTCTCTCTCTACTCCAGTCTATCCCTTATTCAGATGTCAAAGTGATCTTCCTAAAGCACAGGTCTGACCATCTCACCCCCCTACTCAATAATCTCCAATGGCTTCCTATCATCTCAAGGATTACATATGCAATGGTTTGTTATTCAGAGTACTGCACAACCTCCAGCTCATCTTTAGGCTTTTATTTTTAATTTGGGAATAAAACAAGCATTTCTGTAGAATAGTATGACAAAAAAGATGACTGCACATGAAACTGAAAATCTATTACATAGAACTTGCTATTCCTTTTCAATGAAGTTATTGTGTAAATTTCTTTCTTTTCCCTCTTCCATCTCTCTACCCTAGACATGGTTACCTTTAGTCTTCTTATTTCTTATATTTCAACAAATACCCAGTGATTCAGTGACACTGGTCTTCTTATTGTTCCTTGAGAAAGATACTCTTATCACCCTACTTCTGGCATTTTCACTGGCTATAGATTCCTCCATGCCTGGAATACTTTCCCACCTTATTTCCACTTCCTGCCTTCCTTAGATCTCTTCATGGCCCATATAAAAGCTTACCTTCTTCAAGAAGCCTTTCCCAATCTCCATTCCAATGTTTTCCATTAAAAAAATGTCAATTTATCCTGTTTACACCTTGTTTGTGCATGGTTGTTTTTATGTTGTGTCCCTCATTAGACCATAGGGTCCTTGAGAGCAGGGTCTGTCTTTCTTTGTATCCTTGGTAAAACTGTCTTTATATTCTCAACACCTAGCAGAGCACATATTCTAAGTGCTTAATAAAATGTTTACTGATTGACTAAGAAGGGAGTCCATAGGCTTCGTCAGACTGCCAGAGAGGTCCATGCCATGTAAACTGGTTAAGAACCCCTAGTCTAGATTAATATGACTCTTCCCATATAAATGATTCCTATGGTGGGAATAACAGAGAAGAGTTGAAGGGGTATGAACCTAGAGGGTTATACAATAATACATGACTGTAAACTTCAAGTGGAAGGTTCTTGAGAGCAAGGGCTGGGATTTATTTTGGTTATGCATTTCTTTTGATATTTCCAGCCCTTAGCATATTGTTGGTACCTGCTCAGTCATTAATGAAGAAGCAACTTTAATCTTGATATATTGGAGAAAAGGGGGGGTCTTAATAATCCAAATTTTGGAAAAGTGGAATGGGTTAAATAATTATAATTACCTAATAACAAATGTTAAATTAATTTTTTAAAAGTACTGAGGTTGAGGGTGAAAGATCCCTACCAGCTGGAGGATCCCCAAAAAGCCATCCTATGATATTTGCAATTTGAAAAATCTATATGTCTAAAATATTACACATTTCATACTGTTATACTTCTACACTACCAAGTTTTCTGGTGAGCACCATTTCTGTATTTCTCTTTCATCTGGGAAATTAACACAGGTTGTTAATATGCTTGAAAGCTTCAGACTTATTACATGACACTTTCAGATGATTTTTACCTTAGTAGAATTACAATAAAATATCTTTTAAAATATGCCATACAATTGCCTTCCTACCACTGGGCTGGCACTATGTTATCTACAGAACTAAGGATTCTCCATGAGACATACACTATTTTATGGCACCAAAGATGGGTCAAGATGGACAACAAGGAACTAGGTCAAAACAGGAGATGCCAGGAACAGGACCCAGGTGAACATAATTGGATAAACTAAGTAAGATAGAAGAGCTACAAAAGAAGGATGGAAGGAAAGATGGAAGGAAGAAAGGAATGAATGAATGAAAAGACATTTAGCACAGACTTGCTATGTGTAACACATTTTGCTTGTTTCTGGAGACAAATATAAAAAGAAAAATAGTTCTTGCTTTCAAGGAACTTACATTTTTACAAGGGAAAACAGCATGTATAGGCAAGTGGTAGCTAGGGAAAGAGAGGTGGAAAGAGCTTGGGGTGGGAAATGACTAGTTATAAAAGTGGCAGGGAGATGATAAGGTGGCCTGAATTAGAAAGTTGGATGGCTAGATAACCAGTGCATACCCCCATCATGTCAACACTAGAAGAGAGAATAAAGTTTTATTATGATTTTTTTGTACTAAGAGCCAAGAATGAAATTTTTATGAATAAGAACCATCCTCAACCCTTATTATCAAACACTGAATGGCTATGAAAATGAGTTTTTGCTGCAGATTTGGTGTTTCTTAATGAATTCATGGGCTGTTAGGTGGCCCAGTAGACAGATCATTGGGCCTGCCATCAGGAACACCTGAGTTGTAATCCAGCCTCAAACATTTACTAGCTGTGTGACTCTGGGAAAGTCACATAACCCTCTTTGTCTCATTTTCATCATCTGTCAAACGAGCTGGAGAAGGAAAAGGCAAACCACTCATTTCTTTGCCAAGAAAATCCTATATGAAGTCATGAAGAATCAACCACAACTAAAACAACTGAATAACAACAATGAATTTATCATAAAACTACCAGGAAAAACAGCACTTGTTTGTAAAATTTATACCATTGTCAAGTCAATTTGGTGACAACTAACATTCTTTGAATCACAAGTAATGTGAAGTTGCTTTATATTCTTCTGTTTCTTTAAAAAGTTGAAACAAGTAAAATTAAACTTTAAAGTGTGTAAATATATTTTTTCCCCCGGAGAATCTGGTTGTTTATATTCTCTAGCAAATTCTTTTAAACATTGCTTGAGCTCAGGAAGAGTGCAAGAAATTGGAATGAAATCAATACCAGACTTGAAGTGGCAACTGTCAGCTAATAATAGTAATGATGATGATGATGATAAGTGGCACGTATACATGTATATTTATGTACCTGAGCATATGTACGCTTTAAGGTTGGTAAGGTATTTTATATCCATTATCTCACTTAAGCCTTGCCCTTGTATTCTCTCTCTTTTTCTCCTTCCCCACAATGTATTTATGTAAATGTGATTTTTATGCATATATGTATATACATATGTATATATGTATACACATGTATATAAATAAACTATATTTTATATGTATGTACATATATATATATTTATGCCCCATCTATGACACAAGGCAATTCAGAAAAGTATAAATATGTTGAGGAAATAATAAATGAAAACTTCTTAAAACAAAGCATCACAAAAGAATATTATTTAAATGAAAATGTTGGTTGTGGTGCTGGCGTTGGAAAACAAGATTTCAAATAGCACTTTTATCTGACTGAGGAAGAAGCAAGGTCAAAGATCTGGGGAGGTGTAGATGAAGAAATAGACATCAACAATATAAGTCAATTGAAGGAACTCTGGAGAGGTGGTAATCAGGAGTAAGAGGGATTGACAGCTTGTAGAAATGGGCAAGCCTCAGATGACTATAAGCAAAATTAATCTCAAGGACAAAATATTAACTGAACATAAGACAAAAATGAAGACAAAGGACATAGAAGATGTAGATTCAGCAATTATAACCATAAATGTACCTGGATTTTGAAATCCAATACGAGGAAAGAGAAAGGGAGAATGGATAGGAAAACTAGGCCCAGAGATTTGTTGCATATAAATAACACATCTAAAATATCAAACTACTCACAGAATAAAAATGAGACAGGTACAAAATTTACTATGCACCAAATAAAATTATTGCCTCCAGTGAATGTATTTCCACAAAATGGCATATAATATCTAAATTCATGAAGGTGAACAGGATAGAAAACAGACCCAAAAAAGCAACCTCACAATTGTAGGAGACTTTTATATCTCTCATGCAGCACAATACATCTAACAGAAATAGAAATGAGGAAAATATAAAACCAATATGATGATAGGGCAAATAAGATTTGAAAGACTCACCTTGATGATAAACACCTTGAGTTTGATATATGTAAAAATTAATCTTTGAGGATAAGAATTCACTTTTTGGTGTAATTTGTTGGGAAAATTGGAAGCAGTCTGGCAGAATCTAGGTATAGACCAATATCTTACACCACTTATCAAGATAAGGTCAAAATGGAAATATAAATGAGATATAAAGGAATATATCATAAGTAAATGAGGCATGGAAGATATTGCCTTTCAGATTTATGAGAAGAATTTATGAATAAACAAGAGAGAGCCTTCTTAGATATAAAATGGGATAACTTTGATTACACTAAATTTAAAAAGGTTGTGTACAAACAAAACCAATTTACCCTAGATTTTAAGGGAAGTTATTGGGGGAAATGTTTTATGAAAAGTTTTTAGATAAAGGTCTCATATCTCAAATATATGGAGAACTGTGAAGTTTATAAGAATCAAAAAAATCAAAGCTATATTTACTCATATGAAAAAATGTTCTAAATCCTAATTGATTTGAGAAATAAAATTCAAACTACTTTGAGATACCAGCTCACACCTATCAGAGTGACTACAAAGAGAGAAGTGGAAAATAACAAATATTGGAGGGGATGTGGAAAAACTGGGACACTGTTGATAGAACTGTGAACTGATCCAAACATTTTAGAAAGCAATCTGGAATTTATACTCAAAGAGCTATGAGAACCTGTATTTTTTAAAAAATATATATTCATAACACTCATACATATTTATATAATTTATATATAAATATATATTTATAGCTCTCAGTGTGGTGGCAAAAAACTGAAAATTGAGGGGATGCCTATCAATTGGGGAATGGTTGAATAAGTTGTGATATAAGATTGTGATGGACTATTACTGTACTGTGAGAAATGACAAGCAGGTTAATTTTAGAAAAAAGTGGAAAGATTTGAGTGAAACAATCGGGAGTGAAATGAGCAGAACCAAGGGAATGTTGTATACAGTAACAGCAATATTGTTCAAAGAGTAACTGTAAATGACTAAACCATTCTGAATAACATGAATACTAAAATCAACTACAATGGACCTGTGAAGGAAGATGCTACCTACCTCGAGAGAAAGAACTGATATGTTGAAGTATGTATTGTATGGTTTCATATATATGTCTGTGTCCAATGTTGACCTTATGTAGAGAAGGGTTCAAAGACAGGAAGGAAAACTCAGAACTCAAAATGTAACAAAACCAAATAAATAAAATTGGAAAAGAAATGTATCTTCTGAATAGATGACTAAAGAAAATAGATATTCTCAGCATTTCTTGGTACATTTACAAAAGTAAGTGAAGGTCACAGAAATATTATCAATAAATATAAAAAAAAACAGAAATAGGAAGCACACTATTTTGGACCATAATTCAATAAAAATAATAATTAATACAGGGAAGAAAGGCCAATATCTGAGAGGCTTTGGGGGCAGAATTTCCAGTAGGGAGGGTCCCAGATCCCTCAACCTACAAGTGACAAAGAAAGTTCCAAAGGTCAGTGTGGGAGGGCTTTCCCAGCTGGGTGAGAGAGGAACAGGGACCACCAACACTGGCCCCAGGTGGCAGCAGAGGTAGCAGCGGCAACAGCAGTGGATGGCTGGCAACTATGGTGGCTGCTGAAGCAGCCTAGGTCCATTATCCAGGCAGCTCAGCTTAAAGCCTCTGGGAGAATTGAGCAGCTGATCTGAATCAGCCTTCAGTGGTAGCCCTGCCCCCACCCGAAGCCCCTGGGGGAATTGAGCAGCTGATCTGAATTTCAGCCTTGAACATGGTACTGGGAGGAGGAGGAGGACTAGGACCCTCCTCTTGACAAAGGATTCAGAAGTCAAGTAATTGGCTGGGAAAATGCCTGAAAAATGGAGAAAAAAAATAAGACAATAAAATGTTACTTTCTTGGTGAACAGGTGTCTCCTTCCATCCTTTCAGATGAGGAAGAACAAGGCATATTGTCAGAGGAAGTCAAGGCTTCTGCCTACAGTACCTCCAAAATGAATATGAAATGGGCCCAAGCCATAGAGAAGCTTGAAAAGCAAGTCAGCAGCTTTCTAAAGGAGAACCAAAAAATGCTGAGGAAAATAACACCTTTAAAAATAGGCTAACTCAATTAGAAAAAGAGGTCCAAAAAGCCAATGAGGAGAAGGAGACTTTAAAAAGCAGAATTAGCCAAATGGAAAAGAAAGTTCAAAAGCTCACTGAACAAAACAGTTCTTTAAAAGAGAGAGTGGAGTTCAGGGAAGCTAATGACTATGAGATAAACCAAGAAGTTAGAAAACAATACCAAAAGATTGAAAAAATAGAAGATAAGGTGAAACATCTCATTAGAAAAACAACTGACCTGGAAAATAGATCCAGGAGAGACAATTTAAAAATCATGGGACTACCTGAAAGCCACACACATATATAGACAGAGAGTACAGGTTGAGTTGAATCAGAAGATATGATATCCATAAAAAAATTAAATTAAATTAAGGGGTGAGAGAGGAAAATACTAGCAAGAGGAAGGGAGAAATGGAATGGAGCAGGCTATCACTCCTAAAAGAGATACGAAAAATCTTGTTCAATGGAAGAGAAAAAGGAGGAGGTCTGAAGGGAAAAGTGAAGCTTATTCTCTTCACATATGGCTTGAGGAGGGAATAATATGCTCACTAAATTTGGTATGAAAATCTATCTTACACTACAGGAAAGTAGGGGAGAAGGGGACAAGTGGGGTGAGGGGAATGACAGAAGGGATGGCAAATGGGAGAAGGGAGTAACTAGAAGTAAACACTTTTGGGAAGGCATAAGGTCAAATGAGAGAATAGAAAAATAAAGGGGGGGACAGGGTAGGATGGAGGGCAATATAGTTAGTCTTACACAACATGATTATTATGGAAGTCTTATGCAAAACAACACATATATAGCCTGTATCTCAGTGAGGATGGGTAGAGAGGGAGGGAGGGTGAGAAGCTGGAATTCAAAGTATTAGAAACAAATGTGGAGAATTATTATTGCGCATAACTTGGAAACAAGAAATACAGGTAATGGGATATAGAAATTTATCTTGCCCTACAAGGAAAGAAAGACGATGGAGATAAGGGAAGAGTGGGGTTTGATAGAAGGGAGGATACACTGAGGGAAGGGATAATTAGAATGCAAAGTATTATGGGGTGGGGGAGGGGAGAGATGGGGATAAAATTGGAACTCAAAATTTTGTGGAAATCAATGTCAAAATCTAAAAATAAATAAATAAATTTAAAAAAAAACCTGCAGCATCAACAAACCCAAACTAAGGACATAAGAACACAGAAATAAAGAGATGTAATGGAAAATAAAATACTATAGAAATGGCAAAACAAAGCAGAGGGCTGATTCTTTGAGAAGACCAATAAAATCAATAAACCTTTAGCCAAGCTAACTTTTTAAAAAGATCAAATTCTCAAAATGAAAGGTAGTGAATCTGCAATAGGCGACAGAAATTATTAGAACCATACACTTGTTCTCTCTCCTATTTATGTTAACATTTTTTTTTAAATGACTGAGAAACATTACTTATAGAAGCAATAACATGTTATTGCTCAGTTAAAGGATTTTGTCATTTGTTTCCAATCTTCATTTACAGGTCATCCAAGAGGTCTTGCTAAGCCCCAGGGCCCAGTGGACCTGGGTGCACCCCAGCTGGATGGTTCCAGCTGCCACAAAGCCCTGTGGCTTCTCTTGGAGGCACCTCTGCCTCGGCCACCAACCTGCTCTCCCTGCAAATGCTTTTCTGCACTTCAGCTTCTCCTGATTTCAGATTCTTCTCTTCCCGTGCCCTCTCCCCACTGCAGCTGGTGGAGGTCCTCCGAGCAGAGCCAGACTCCCTGGCCCTCTCTGCCCTCCTCTGTCCTGGCAGGGACTCATGTGACCTGGGCAGGATAGGCATCCCCTCCTTCTCCAACCTTGGACTATGTGGCCTGCCTCTCGCCTGTGCATGTGTAGTTCTCCTAGTTGGGGCCTCGCTTCTCCTTTCAGATCTGAGGTTGAGGCCCTGGGGAGGAGAAGAAGGGTGGTCTGAGGGCACCTCCTGCTGCTTCCTCTTCTCACCTCCCAGCTCCAGGTGCCTGTCACCTGCCCATGTGTCTGAGAAGGTTGGGCCTGGCCTTCTGGTCCCCAGCCATCGAACAGCACAGGCCTGAACCTCCAAGGCCTTTGGGGAGGGGGCTTGCAATAAGGCACATGATCCACTCAAACAGTCAGACCTTAGCTCTGGAAGGCTGCCCCCTGATCCTTGGCCTGCAGAGCAGAAGCCTCAGTCTTGGCCTAGGTTCCTCCTGCACCATGTGCATGAGAATCGGCTCCCCAACCTGTGAAAGTTCGTGTGTGAAGTACCCCTTGGTCAGTACAGGAGGCTCCCAGGGAAACCCAGGCCACCTGCTCTGCCTCCTTGATGCGACTCGGGCTCCTGGATCTCGGGATAGGCTTCCCCTTGGCTAGGGTCCTTCCCCTGGTGCCAGAGGGAGGGGGGGATAAAGGAGAGTGGAGGGAAGGAGGGGCCAGAAGTGAGGGAGGAGCCATGAGAGGAGCAAGTGGAGGTGAGGTAAGTCAAGGCCAAGAAATGAAAGGAAATGATGAGTTTGGTACCAAGAAAAACAAATTGAGAAAAAGGGAAGGAAGGAAGGAAGGAAGGAAGGAAGGAAGGAAGGAAGGAAGGAAGGAAGGAAGGAAGGAAGGAAGGAAGGAAGGAAGGAAGGAAGGAAGGAAGGAAAGAAGGAAGGAAGGAAGGAAGGAAGGAAGGAAGGAAGGAAGGAAGGAAGGAAGGAGAGAGGGAGGGAGGGATTTTTTTCTTAATTAATATGTCATTCAAACATGACCTGTTTGGGAACGTGGTCACTGACTACGTTTATGTTCCCCATACATTGTCTTCAGCAACTACTGCATTTTCACAAATGTCCTTGATGACATCGCAACTCTGTCCATCTCCCTAAGAGGATACTGCATTGCAGTAATCAAATAGGACAGTAAGGGAGAGAAAGTCTCTTCTCCCAATCAGCCATGGCATACCTTCCTCTCTCCTTCCTTCCTCCCTTCCTTCCTTCATTGCTTCCATCCTTCCTCCCTCTCTCCTTCCCTCCCTCCCTCTTTCCTTCCTTCCTACATTCTTTCCTTCTTTCCTCTCTCCTTTCCTTCCTCCCTCTCTTCTTCCCTTCCTTCCTCCTTCCCTCCTTCCATCTTCTCTTCTTGTGTTCGAGGTGATTGAACCTGTAACTTTGTTTAAAAGTTTCCCTCAGATATCTCAGTGTCTAAATATCCATTTCTGCCCAAGCATCTAACCTCCACCTCCCTCTTGCAAAAGGTGGGAATTGAGGTGAGACTTGAAAGAAGCCGGGGAAAACAGCGGGTGGAAATGAAGGCATGTGGGAGCAGCCTTTGTACAGGCATGAAGACAGGACAGGATTATCCCAAGGGTGGGGAACCTCTGGCCTCAAGGCCACATGAGGCCTTCCAGGTGTGGATTGTTGACTGAGTGCAAGTTTTACAGAACAAATCCTTTTGTTAAGGGGATTTGTTCTGTGAAGTTTTGATTCAGTCAAAGGGCTGCACTTGAGGACCTAGAGGGCCACAAGTGGCCTCCAGACAGCAGATTTGCCACCCCTGAAGTCCCTCCAATAGGACCTAAGAATAAAAGCAAGCAGTAGAGTCCCCCAGCTCAGTGAATAAAGCAACCTTCCCAGAGACATCACCAGAGGATATCAGGGGCATTTCACAGGAAAAATGAACAATGTCAAATGCACCACCTGTCCTTGCCATGTCTGCTCCATCCACAAATGCACCTCTTGTGTCTTCTCTGCCCATTCATGTGCCTTACCTATAGGCCCATCCATTCATAATCCTGTATTTACCCTCTTTCCCACAGGTAGTCTGGTTCCCTATGGGAGAGGGTCCCCTGATTTGTGTGGGAAGACTTACTTTGCTGTGCTGTTGAATTGCATGTCCTGTGCTTTAAAATAGTTTTTCTTCTGATTGGCTCATGAAAGAAACATATCAAGAAAGGATCATGAACTCTGATTCTGAGTGAATGTTGACCCACATTCTTGATATGCTTCCAAACTGGAGGTAGCAGTCATGGGAGTTCACAGGTGAAGGAGAACCCCAGATTCTGTAGGTATCTGTACAGATTGTAAGGTCCATGAGGGCAGGGACTTCTGTTAGTGCCTAGTGTACTGTGGTATGGACCACAGAGGCTAAATAAATCTTCATTGAATTGTTTAAAATGCCAGACAAATATAGTGATGACAGATCAGAAATGTTGACAAAGAAACAATGCTGGAAAGGCTCCAAAGATGATTCTCAGGGTCCCTTTGCTCTTAAACATCCTGCTAGCCTCTGACACTAGGGGAAAAGGAAAGCTTCATTTCTCTGGGCACTAAAGGGGAGCTAGTCCAGAGACTCAAGAAAATAACCTCAGGGACTAAAGCCTGCTCTGGCCTCTAGGGATTGACCAGGTTAAGAGGAAATAACCTGGTTTATAACCTGGAACTCTTCAAGCTGATGTCCCTGATTTCACACAGGAGTAACCCCTGAGTTGAAGCAAGAACTTAGAGCAGCCAGCAGAGGAGGACCTGAAAAGCCCAAGTCCCGTCACTGCAGCAGCTTACTGCCAGAGGCCAATTGCACCTCTGTTCTCAAGACTAAAGCAGGAGCTTTTCAGTTATGCTCATGAAATACATTTTTTTTCCCATTCAAGAAACCAAAACTCTCCTTTGTGTTTTCCACCTAATTTTATTGGCCCATTTTCTTTCTTTCTTTTTTAAGAAGAAAATTTCAAAGCAATAGGTAAGTCATATTTCTTTGATTGACATGAAATTTCTGAATTTTTTTCTAAGTTTCCTAAAAATCATTTAACTCTTTATCCTGTGGAAGCCATGGACAAAACAATGTTTTCACCACAGGTGAAAACCCAGGAGTAATGAGGGCCATCAGTTTTATTTTCAGCAGGGTTTATGTAAAGTAAAAAAACATCTGGACAATTAAAAAAAAAAACCAATCTGTCAATTCAGCAAAATGCTGTTGTATTGCCTTTGTGGATGGTGGAGCAGAATGATCAGTGAATGAGAAAGATGAGGCTGCCCAGCATGAAGGCTGCTTTGGAGGGAGCAGAGAACAGGGGGAGGAAGACCAGCTTTGGGGCTGCTACAATAGTGCAGGCAGACACTTGGTGGTGTGGGCCCCTGGGAGCCATGGGAACAGCAGGGAGAATGGGAAGGACAAATGTGAGAGATGTTTCAGAAAGGAAAGGTTGGGAGGTGTTTCCCAACAAAGCTGGGAGAGAATAGAAGATTAAACAGATAAAGCTACTGGCTGCTGTTCCCTTTGACCTGGAGCCAATAATTCCATTAAACCAGAAGCTCCAGCCACAGGTTTGTTGGTGAACATGCTCTTTGTGTGTAGATCTACCCTGGTCTACTTCTCTACCCAAGCCTGCAGGCCTGTCCCAACTGCCCAGACCTCAGCAGGAGACTCTTTTTAGCCTGGAGACCATTTACTGTCTCTAGATGACATTTTGAGACACAGGAACATTTTAGAAAAGAGAATATGCCCCTTAACAGGGGTACCCAAAAGAACCAAAGAAATATTGTAATTGGGAAGAAACTCAGACATTATCCCATCCAACCTCCACTTTATTTTATAAATGAGGAAACTCAGACCCAAAGGGTTAAAGATGATTTGTGCAAGGTCCCCTGATCCTTAAGTGGAAGACTAGAATCCAAGTCTTCTGTCTTAAGGTCAAGTGCTCCTCCCACTCCACCTCCTGCCTCCATTCACCCTAAAACATCTGATCCACAGTGTGTTCCTCTCATGGACAGTCAAACTACCTAGGTCTGTATCTTGAGTCTGAGTCTGGTGAATTCTCACCTGTGTGATTTTTGGCAGAGCATTTGATCTCAGCCTCAGCTTCCTTATTTGGAAAATAGCACCTCGTTTGGGACCTTGAAATGAAGGTGTGCCATCCAGTTAGTGGTGTCTTGAAAAAATCTAGAAGTGGAGTCATGTGTATATGCAACTTTTCCAAGAAATGTAGCAGTAGAGAAGAGAAAAGGGCTCAGATGGTAGCTACATGGGCTGGAATCATCAAAGGAAGCTTATTTTAGAATTAAGTGTGGAGCTTAGATGGGAGGTCAAGGCTGCATATAAACAGAGTCACTCACACAGACATAGTTGAATTCATAGGACTGACTGATATTTTCAAGGGAGGGAGAGGAAGGAGAAGGAAGGAGATATATACATATAGATCTAGATAGATATTTATACATATATATATACATATATATATACACATATATACAGAGGTGGGGGGAGAGAGGGAGAGAAAAGTGAACCAAAAACAGACCCTTCAGAAATACTCTTCTTCAGAGGTCTTTAAAGATTACAGAAGGAGTGGTTAGGAAGGGAGGAACACTAAGAGAATATGATAGCCAAAATAATCGTAATAGATAACATCTATATAATCTATACATTTATGTAATACCAGGCACTGTGCCAAGCACTTTACATTTATTATCTCATTTCATCCTCACAGCCACCCTCCAAGAGAATTGCTATTATCCCTGTTTTACAGTTGAAGAAACAGAGGCAAAGGGTAAATAACTAGTCCAAGGTCACACAGATAATAAGTGTCTAAGGATGGATTTGAACTCAGATCTACCTGACTCCAGACCTGGCACACTCTTCACTGTGACACCTGGCTGCCGTGGCTATAAAGTCAAAGAATTATATCCAATCATATTCGATAGGAAGGAGGGAGTTGAAAGGAGTGGGGAATTCAGAGTTGAAGAAAAGGTCAAATCATCTGAAAACCAGAATCACTGATCCTTGAGGGAATGGGCTTGATAGAGAGATGGGGAGTTGAGGAGAGGATGGGTTTGGGAGGAAGGAGAGGCATTTGGGGGAGACTTCTACAAGATGGTTAGCAATAAGAAAAAAAGTTTCAGGATGGCAGCTTGATAATATTAAGCAAACTTGGTTTTTGTTTGGTTTTAAGTTTTAGAATTGGGGAGACCTAGGCATGACTACACACAGAGGGCAAGGAAATATTGATGGCACATGAAAGAGAAAATTATTACTGTAGGAATGTCTGGAAGAAGCTGGTAGATAACAGTTCAAAAGATCAGAGAGAAGAATTAGACTTTGTAAGGAGAAGGGATGCCTTTTATTCTGAGAGAAGACAGAAGTAGAAGAAAATGAATAGGATGCTGGGAAGTTTTAAGAAAAGGGGGAGTACAGCTGTCTGAAGGCTGTGTCTGATGTCCTCAATCTTAGTGAAGAAGGAGGCAGAACTGCAGAATTTGATTGTTAGGAGGGACCTCAATAACTCTCTTGTACGACCCATACACAAAAGGAATCGTCATTATTACATAGCCAGAAAATGGTCGTCATCATTTGTAAGAATATGGTTCAGAGGGAGGGAAGAATTTGGGAATTGATGCTGTGGGGAATAACATATGAAGTGAATGAGGTAGAGTAGAGGTGCTGTGTAGAATCAGGGGTTGTAACCCAGGCTTTCAATGGCTGAAATCATCAGGGTTTCATGATTTTCTTCATTGACACTCAGAAGCCCTGAAGGAGAAGGAGTGAAATCAAATGTTGGTAGTTAAGCAAGAATAAATACTTATAGGTGATTAATAGTGATGCTGAAGGATGTAAGGGAGTGGAAGAAAGTAACTAGTGAAACCTTCAACTGGTAGACCATATAGCCAAGGTGTATATAGTATAAAACCATAGGGAATGAGTTTACATTGGGAGAACAGAGGTATGTCAAGTGCCTATAGACTGTGAAAAGGGTAAAGGATACATTCATTGTGGGTGTCAGAGAACAGATGGAAAGCAGGAGAAAGAGAGGTCATAGTCAAATTTCAAAACCACAGATATATTTGGCACAGTTCCAGAGTTGTTGAGGTCTTACCTGTGATCCTACAAGTGTAAAGCTGAAAAGAGGGTCAGGTTATTAGAGAAGTCATCAATACATCCCTGAGATTGATAGCAGGGGAGAGGAAGGAAAGGAAAATCCTGATATTCACTGAAAAACTTAATAAAGTGCCATGGAAGATATAGATACCAGTAAAAATAATGGGGAGAATGTGATAATCTAATGGTTTTGTGATTCCCAGAGTTCTGGGATCGCCTTCTATGAGTATACATTGCAACTCGTTCGTGCCTGATCATGCTGTACTACTCACATCTGTGTCATGATGAAAGCCTTAGTCCACCTACTATGTCAGAGGCTGTCCTCTTTTTCTCCTGACATCTGAGTGCAGACACCTTTGGGGCACTGACTGTCCACCTCACATTCCTCACTCTTCACATATACCTTGTCCATTTTTTCTTTCTGATAAATGATGCTGTTCAGTTATTCTTTTACAACACACATATACATATAAATATATATACATATATATATGTATACATATATAAATATATGTATACACAGAGTACTTCTCGATTACCCTCAGGGTGATAACTATCTTGAATTTTTGGAAGCAGTGGTGATCCAGTACTCATTACCTTACATCATGACTCCTACAACATTTGGTTTGAAAAGTTGGGACTTTGCTGTTATAGGAATCTTGAGGTCATTAGAATTTCTTCACAATTACCTGAATGCAGTTGAACCCACTTTAATCCTCCTCAAGTCAACACAGTTCCTGGTCCACTTCCACTGCAGGACCTAGATTTGTGTACTACTGAAAAACTCTATGGGATGTCTGTTCAGTTTCATATTATAATTTGGACAATAGACATTCTTTATACATTTCATCTTTTCAGTAATAAAAACAATGGCACTTTATGTCTTGATCCTCACAGCAGCCCTGTGAGGTACATGGTACCAACATTATTATCCCAATTTTGTAAATAAGGAAACTGAAACTTGGAATAGTTGACTAACTTTCCCAGTTCAGATAAGGACACTCTCATTGTATCACTTCTCTGCTCAAGCTAAGACTCAAACCCAGGTCTTTTGGTCCCAGTTCAAGGGCTCAAGTTGGCTCCAGCTCTTGCCAAGTGTGGGGAAACTGAGGAAGATTCTCCCCAGCCCCTTGTATGACCGCCACATGACCTAACATAAGGAATGTAACTTAAAGTTGATATGCTTAACTGGGAGTGCTAGGGAAAGCAGCAGAATTAAGGAATAATGTAGCCAGGGCAAAGAGACCTTTATCTTAAGAGTCATACTACTCCTTAAGGGAGGAGGTGTCTGTGTTCAAGGACCTGGCCAGTCCTTGGGCACATACAGAAAAGTCAACAGCTGGAACTTCTGGCCAGAGTTCTGTCTTTGTACTAACAGTCCTTTTTTCCCTAAAGTTACATGTATAAAGGGACTGAGTAAGAGATGGATCTTTGAAGGTCTTTTGCTGCAGAAGTGGGGATACCCACTTCTGCTCTCCCACACAGGACCTTTGCCAACTGCTTCCCCTCTTTCAGCCTCCCCAGTTGCCAAAGCGTTGGAGTTCAAACTTGGCTGGTGAAGTATATATTTTCTTTTTCTATTCTGTCTTAACTATTATCTACTGTTTATATGTATACACTTGCTAACTTGCACTATTTTTAATAATAAAACTCAATTGCCTGTTAAGCTTGTTTTAGTGCATGTCATTGTATCTTAAGATCTGAACGTAAAGTAAAAGTACTGCGCACTCTATGTAATCTCTTTCGATTATACCATGTTTCTTGCATTCTAACTGCCATTTCCATCAAGAGAGGAAATAACCTCTTACAATCCATTTTTGGGAACCTCTAGTTGTTAGGGAAGTCTCTATAATGAATTTAAATATGCCTCCCTATTACATGATGAATTTTATTTTAGCTGTATTATACTCATTATATGATGAATTTGATTTTAGCTGCTGAATACCCATTCTTCAGAAGCTCCTGGTATAGAACATTATATGCCAGTATCACTAGTTTCTTGCCCAGCTCCTCAAGAATAACTGACTGCCTCTCTTATTCCTTTCATTCACCCTCTCCTCTTACCTCTCCATTTCTTTCACTCTAAACCTTTTTCCTTTGACCTCTTTGGTTCAAGACCCCAGGAGTATTGGGATCAATTTTCAATGTGTCCTTCCCATTCCCTGTCTACCATGACCTTGAGCCTGGCCCTCTCTCTTTCTTCTCCTTCCTCTAAACAAGGTAATTGTGTTGTTACACAATAGGCAATCCATAATCACAAAGCCCAGAGTTTGGATAACCACAAACCCTAACCAACTCTCCCAGATCAACAGGGAAAGGATCAAGCAACATAAACACTGCTTCTGAAAAATCCTTCAGCGGGCCATGGAAAGGAAGTTTGTGTCCCCTAAGAAGGGACATGGAGTAAACACCACATAGAATATCAGTGATGCAGTGCATAGGATGAGAAGCAGAGTAAGGTTCTACCCTAAATACTATCTAAATTTCCTGTCCTATTTGTAGGTATTTCTCTTGGTGGCTTGCAGCATTTGTTGCTTGTCATTGGAATTGTGAAATTTAAACACTAATTTGAAGCCTTAGATTGGTATTAATGTTCTTTTTTCTAGAGGTGATCTACAAATTCTTTCAATTGGTGCTTTGTTTTCTCTATTCAAAAGTTCATTATTTGTTGCATAATGGTCTTCAGATTTTTAACTTGTCATGTTTTTCAGGGTGGAGTATGATCCTTCAGTTGTCTCTTCAAGTCCTGTCTTCAAGATCAATATGTTTTACTTAAATGCAATTCATGTATCATGTATACTGATCTCTCAACGTTATTAGGTTTTACTTCTTTTTTCCAGATTGTCTTTCCCTCCTGTACATTTGCATTCCTCATCTATTGTTCCCTCTTTCACTTCTTTGGAGAATCTTAACAAGATAGATTCAAGATTCCAGATGCAGGTTTCAGAATCACTTGCATAGACATGGTTGAAGTCAAAGAAGTGAATAAAATTTTCAAGGGAGAGAGTAGAGAGAGAAATGGGTCAAAGCCAGATCTTTGAGGGATATCTTTCTTCAGTATTCTGTTGTTGTTATTGTTGTTGTTATTGTTGTTATGTTCATCCTTCATTGCCAAAGAAGACCATGCCATCAGAGAAATGATGAAGTGAATTGCATTGGACTTTGTTTTGAGTGAGGGAGGGCTGTGCAAGGCCACCAGGCTCATCTGTGACCTTTACAGAAGGAATTGTTAGAAAGGAAAGGGAATTAAGAGAATGCCATAGTTTTGAAGCCAAGTCTTGGAAAAGTATCTTGGAATATTGGAAAAGGGATTGACTTGGAGTCAGAGGATCTGGATTCAATTCTGCTGCTTTGTAGCTGTGTAACCTTGGGTAAAATACTTAACCTGTCTGGGTACCAGTTTCCTCCTCCATAAAGTGACAGAATTAGGTTAGCAGATCACTAGCTCTCTTCAGGTCCTAAATGTAGGCTTCTAGGATCATTTCTTAAAATGAATGTCCTGAGCCATTTTTCATGTGTTCTAATGAGGACTATTAGTTCCATTTCACAGAGAGCCAGATCAAGCTGTCCCATACCTCATTACCAACTCTTAAATTGAAATCAGAGTGGACAAAATGCTCACCCATGGTACTTCCCTTTAGGGTATCTGTTGTCAACAGTATTTGGGCTCAATGGACCATTATTTGGACACAGTATGGGCATTCCTATGTTCTAATATTCTCTTGAAGTACAAGGAGGTCACAGGTTTAAACAGCTTGAGGACCATCTTTATAGTCACAGCACAGCTTCTGTCCTGCCTCATCAATCACCTCCCCTTCTCTCCCAAGCACCTTGTCTTGATCTGTGCCTCTCATTTCAGATCCAGGTGGCATGACGTGAGTTTCCAGCAGTGGATGATCTACTACTCTGGCTTGTGGACAAAGGTCTGCCCTCTCTAACAGTTCTGATAGATATATATCTGAAGTTTCAGTTCATCTTAAATAATGTGAATGAGATGATGCAGTAAGCAGGGCTGTATTACTTTAGTGTTTGCATTTCATTTGGTTCCTACAGGCTATCACCTAATTACATCCTTTAAAAAAAGCACAAGTGTAATACTCATGACATTCCATTATTCAATCCAATGAGGGAGATCATGAGCATAGAAGGTCAAAGCCAACCGGACCTGTGCAATCTAGTGAGAAAGAACTCGAAATTCGTGAGTTGAGAATCCCAGTCAAGCCAAGGTTCCTCCCTTGGGTTGCTAACCTCATATGAGTATGTGTTTGTCCATCTTTGTCCTTCCTGAGTGCCCTCTCTGTTCTGGGTAAAGTACTTCCCATCGATTCCAGTAGCCAATAGTGTGGCAAAGTGAGGTGAGATAGAGGAAAGTGTTAACTCTGTACTCTCCCAAACAATAATATCTTTTATTTTTATTTCAGCTATGAAGGACATTAAAGAAAGGGGAAACCAAACAGTTGTCACTGAATTCATCTTCTTGGGGTTTTCCAACCACCCACAACTGCAGGGATTGTTCTTCCTGATATTTTTAATAGTATACCTGGTAACTCTCCTAGGGAACCTTCTCATATTAACAGCAATCAGAATCAATCCTGTTCTTCATACTCCTATGTACTATTTCCTCAGCAACTTGTCCTTCATGGACATCTGCTATACTTCCACCACTATCCCCATCATGCTAGTGAACTTTTTCCGAGAGAAGAAGACCATTACCTATGAAGGCTGCCTGTCCCAGGTCTTCTTCCTTATTACTTTTGCAGGTGCTGAGTGTGTCCTGTTAGCTGCTATGGCTTATGACAGATTTATAGCCATTTGCCATCCATTACGTTACCCAGTTCTCATGAGCAAGAGGGTCTGTGCCTACTTAGCAGCTGGGTCCTGGTTGTGTGGGATAGTGAATTCTCTGACACACACAGTCCTCATGGCAACTCTCACTTTGTGTGGTCCTAACCAGATCAGCCATTTTCTCTGTGATATCCCCCTAATCCTGAAGCTCTCCTGCTCAGATACTTCAGCCAATGAGGCTGCAGTCTATGTAACCAGTGCAATCTTTGGTCTGAGCCCCTGCCTCTTCACTGCTATATCCTACATGCTTATTATCTCTGCCATCTTGAAAATCCAGTCTACTCAAGGGCGGAAAAAAGCCTTCTCCACCTGTGCTTCTCACCTCACTGTGGTGGTGCTCTACTATGGAACCATAAACTTCAACTATGACCGGCCCAGATCAGGGTATTCCCTAGATATGGTCATCCTGGTCTCTGTCCTTTTCTGTATTGTCACCCCCATGTTAAATCCTATCATCTACAGCCTGAGAAACAAGGAAGTCAAAGGTGCCTTGAGGAAATTATGTGAAGGGTATATTTTACCCAGTGATTCAAGTGTTCAAATCCATTCTTAACCTGGAATCCATGAATGTGGTCTAAAAAAAAATTAACTATTTTCAATGTAATTGGTTTCCTTTGTAATCTTATGCAATTGACGTACTTAACAACTTTACTCTCTACTATCATAGAGTATGTTCTATTCTTTCCAGTCTCCATTTTTATCTTCACTCTTTACCTATCTACTAGTTGCTTCTTCACTTTCAACAAACATACCTCATTTCTCTTCATCAGCAAAAAAATCTTCTGTAACACAAGAGTTATCAACTCATATCTCTCCTGCTTTGTGGCTAGACTGTTTGCACAGGCTATCTAAAACCACTGCCTCCATTTCCTTTCCTTTTCATGTTTCTAAATTCTCTAGAATCTACCTTCTGACCTCATCATTTCACTGAAACTACTCTCTCCAAAGTTATCCATGATCCTGTATTTGCTCAGTCTAATGGCCTTTTCTCAGTCCTCATCTGCAGACTTTTCCACTGTGATCACCTTCTTTTCCTTCTTTCTACGTTTTCCTGACACTATCTTCTCCTAATGTTTCTCCTGCCTAGGTGATCTTTCCTACTCTATCTTCTGTGCTAGATCATTATTTAGATCCTGCCTTGGGTGCCCCACAGTGTTCTGTCCTGAATGATCTTCCCTTTTCTCTCTATAGTATTCCACTTGGTAATGTCATCTGCTACATGGATTCAATTATCATCTCTGCTGATGATACTCAAATCTATTTCTCTCGAACTGAACTTCTCTGCTAACATCCAGGATTCCTGTTGGATATCTTGAACTGGATGTCCCATAGATTTCTTAAACTCAATATGTCCAAAATTGAATTCAGCTTTCCCCCTAAACCCTTCTTTCTCCCTAACTTCTCTTTGATGGTAACCATATTCTCCTTGTCTATAGAATCACAATCTAGATCTTACTCATGACTCCTCACTCTTGCTGCCTATATCTAATCTGTTGCAAACCCTGAAGATGTTCCCATCATAACATCTCTTGCATACATTCCTTCTCTCCTTTGACTCTGCCCCCTTACTGATACCAGACACTTACCACCTTATGTATGTCTGGACCACTCCAAAGTTTGCTGATTGGTCTCTCTTTCTCTACTCCAGTCTGTCCTTCATTCAGATGTCAAAGTGATCTTCCTAAAGCACAGGTCTGACCATCTCACCCCCCTACTCAACAATCTCCAGTGGCTGCCTATCATCTCAAGGATCACATATACAATGGTTTTTTATTCAGAGCATGTCATAACCTTCTCCTGCTCATCTTTACTCTTTTATTTTTAATTTTGGAATAAAAAAGCATTTCCATGAAATATTGTAACAAAAGGATTACTGCACATGAAACTGAAAACCTATTGTATACAACTTGCTATTCCTTTTAAATAAAGTAACTATGAATTTTTTCCCTCTCCCACCTCTCTGCTCTGGGATGGCTACCTTTAGACTTCTTACTTCTTATACTTCAACAAATACCCAGTGATTCAGTGACACTGGTCTTCTTATTGTTCCTTAAGAAAGACACTCATCACCCTACTTCCAGCATTGTCACTGGCTATAGATTCCTCCATGCCTGGAATCCTTTCTCACCTTATTTCCACTTTCTGCCTTCCTTGGATCTCTTTGTGATTCAACTAAAAGCCTACCTTCTGCAATAAGCCTTTCCCAATCTCCATTCCAATGTCTTCCATTAAAAAAAATTCCAGTTTATCCTGTTTATACCTTGTTTGTGCAAGGTTGTTTTCAGGTTGTATCCCTCTTTAGACTACAGGGTCCTTGAGAACAGGGTCTTTCTTTGTATCCTTGGTAAAACTGTCTTTATATTCTCAACATCTAGCAGAGCACACATATTAAGTGCTTAATAAAATGTTTACTGATTGACTAAGAAGGGAGTCCATAGGCTTCATCAGACTGCCAGAGAGGTCCATGCCACATAAACTGGTTAAGAACCCCTAGTCTAGATTAATATGACTCTTCCCATATAAATGATTCCTATGGTGGGAATAACAGAGAAGAGTTGAAGGGGTACAAACCTAGAGGGTTATACAATAATACATGACTGTAAACTTCAAGTAGAAGCTTCTTGAGAGCAAGGGCTGGAATTTATTTTGGTTTTGCCTTTCTTTTGATATTTCCAGCCCTTAGCATATTGCTTGGTACCTGCTCAGTCATTAATGAAGAAGCAACTTTAATCTTGATATATTGGAGGAAAAGGGGGATCTTCTTAATAATTCAAATTTTGGAAAAGTGGAATGGGTTAAATAATTATAATTACCTAATAACAAATGTTAAATTAATTTTTTAAAAGTACTGAGGTTGAGGGTGAAAGATCCCTACTAACTGGAGGCTTGTGGATGCCCAACAAACCGTCCTGTGATATTTACAATTTGGAAAATCTGTATGTCTAAAATATTACACATTTCATACTGTTATAGTTCTACACTACCAAGTTTTCTGGTGAGCACCATTTCTGTATTTCTCTTTGATCTGGGAAATTAACATAGGTTGTGAATATGCTTGAAAGCTTTAGACTTATTACATGACACTTTCAGATGATTTTTATCCTAGTAGAATTACAATAAAATATCTTTTAAAATGTGCCATACAATTGCCTTCCTACCACTGGGCTGGCACTATGTTATCTACAGAACTAAGGATTCTCCATGAGACATACACTATTTTATGGCACCAAAGATGGGTCAAGATGGACAACAAGGAACTAGGTCAAAACAGGAGATGCCAGGAACAGGACCCAGGTGAACATAATTGGATAAACTAAGTAAGACAGAAGAGCTACAAAAGAGGGATGGAAGGAAAGATGGAAGGAAGAAAGAAATGAATGAATGAAAAGACATCTAGCACAGACTTGCTATGTGTAACACATTTTGCTTGTTTCTGGAGACAAATATAAAAAGAAAAATAGTTCTTGCTTTCAAGGAACTTACATTTTTACAAGGGAAAACAGCATGTATAGGCAAGTGGTAGCTAGGGAAAGAGAGGTGGAAAGAGCTTGGGGTGGGAAACGACTAGTTATAAAAGTGGCAGGGAGATGATAAGGTGGCCTGAATTAGAAAGTTGGATGGCTAGATAACCAGTGCATACCCCCATCATGTCAACACTAGAAGAGAGAATAAAGTTTTATTATGATTTTTTTGTACTAAGAGCCAAGAATGAAATTTTTATGAATAAGAACCATCCTCAACCCTTATTATCAAACACTGAATGGCTATGAAAATGAGTTTTTGCTGCAGATTTGGTGTTTCTTAATGAATTCATGGGCTGTTAGGTGGCCCAGTAGACAGATCATTGGGCCTGCCATCAGGAACACCTGAGTTGTAATCCAGCCTCAAACATTTACTAGCTGTGTGACTCTGGGAAAGTCACATAACCCTCTTTGTCTCATTTTCATCATCTGTCAAACGAGCTGGAGAAGGAAAGGGCAAACCACTCATTTCTTCGCCAAGAAAATCCTATATGAAGTCATGAAGAATCAACCACAACTAAAACAACTGAATAACAACAATGAATTTATCATAAAACTACCAGGAAAAACAGCACTTGTTTGTAAAATTTATACCATTGTCAAGTCAATTTGGTGACAACTAACATTCTTTGAATCACAAGTAATGTCAAGTTGCTTTATATTCTTCTGTTTCTTTAAAAAGTTGAAACAAGTAAAATTAAACTTTAAAGTGTGTAAATACATTTTTTCCCCTGGAGAATCTGGTTGATTATATTCTCTAGCAAATTCTTTTAAACATTGCTTGAGTTCAGGGGGTGCAAAAAACTAGAATGAAATCAATACCAGACTTGGAGTGGCAACTGTCAGCTAATAATAGTAATGATGATGATGATGATAAGTGGCACGTATACATGTATATTTATGTACATGAGTGTATGTATGCTTTAAGGTTGGCAAGGTATTTTATATGCATTATCTCACTTAAGCCTTGCCCTTGTATTCTCTCTCTTTTTCCCCCTCCTCACAATGTATTTATGTAAATGTGATTTTTATGCATATATGTATATACATGTGTATATATGTATACACATGTATATAAATAAACTATATTTTATATGTATGTATATATATATTTATGTCCCATCTATGACACAAGGCAATTCAGAAAAGTATAAATATGTTGAGGACATAATAAATGAAAACTTCTTAAAACAAAGCATCACAAAAGAATATTATTTAAATGAAAATGTTGGTTGTGGTGCTGGCGTTGGAAAACAAGATTTCAAATAGCACTTTTATCTGACTGAGGAAGAAGCAAGGTCAAAGATCTGGGGAGGTGTAGACGAAAAAACAAACAACAATTCAAGTTAATTGAAGGAAATCTGGAGAGAAGGTAATCAGGAGTGAGGGAACTGAGAGCCTGTGGAAATAGGTAAGTATCAGATGACTGTAAGCAAACCCATGCATTGTCTTCGACTCCTACTGCATTTTCACAAATGTCCTTGATGACATCCCAGCTCTGTCCATCTCCCCAAGAGGATACTACTTTGCAATAATAAAATATGACAGTAATGGAAAAAATATCTCTTCTTCTCATTAGCCACCTTCCTCTCTCCCTCCTTCCCTCCTTCCTTCTTCCCTTCCTGTCTTCAAGTTGATTGGATCTGTAACTGTTAAAAAGTTTCCCTCAGATATCTCAATCTATAAGTATCCATTTCTGCCCAAGCATCTAACCTCCACCTGCCTCTTGCAGAAGGTGGGAATTGAGGTGAGTCTTCAAGGAAGCCAGGGAAGACAGGGGGTGGAGATGAAGGCGTGGGGGAGCGCTCTTTGTACAAGCATGGAGACAAGAAATGATTATCCCAAGGATGGGGAACCTCTGGCCTCGAGGCCACATGAGGCCTTCCAGGTGTGGATTGTTGACTGAATCCAAGTTTTACAGAACAAATCCTTTTGTTAAGGGGATTTGTTCTGTGAAGTTTGCACTTGAGGACCTAGAGGGCCACAAGTGGCCTCCAGACAGCAGATTTGCCACCCCTGAAATCCCTCCAATAGGACCTAAGAATAACAGAGAGAAGCAGAGGACCTGAAAGGGCCTAAAAGCAAGCAGAAGAGTCCCCCAGTTCAGTGAATAAAGCAACCTTCCCAGAGACATCACCAGAGAATATCAGGGGCATTTCACAGGAAAAATGAGCAGTGTCAGTGTCAGTGTCACCATTTGTCCTTGCCTTGTCTGCTCCATCCACAAATGCATCTCTTGTGTCTTCTCTGCCCATTCATGTGCCTTACCTATATGCCCATCCATTCATAATCCTGTATTTACCCTCTTTCCCACAGGTAGTCTGGTTCCCTTTAGGAGAGGGTCCCCTGATTTATGCGGGGAGACTTACTTTGCTGTGCTGTTGAATTACATGTCCTATGCTTTAAAATAATTTTTCTTCTGATTGGCTCATGAAAGAAACATATCAAGAAAGGATCATGAACTCTGATTTTGAGTGAATGTTGACCCACACTCATGATATGCCTCCAAACTGGAGGTAGCAGTCATGGGAGTTCACAGGTGAAAGAGAGCCCCAAATGCTGTAGGTATCTGTACAAATAGGATTGTAAGGTTCACGAGGGCAGGAACTTCTCTCAGTGCATAGTCTGGTGTGGTATAGACAATTGACACTTAATAAATCTTTATTTAAGTTCCCTATGGCAGAATTATATAGTAAGTGAAGATCAGAAATATTGAGAAGGAAATAAGTCCAGTAAGGCTCCAAAGAGATGATTCTCAGGGTCCCTTTGCTCTTAAACTTTGTGTGAGCCTCTGACCCTGGGGGAAAAAGAAAGCTTCATTGCTTGAGGCACTAAAGAGGAGCTAGTCCAGAGACTCAAGAAAATAACCTCAGGGACTAAAGCCTGCTCTGGCCTCTAGGGATTGACCAGATTAAGAGGAAATAACCTGGTTTATAACCTGGAACTCTTCAAGCTGATGTCCCTGATTTCACACAGGAGTAACCCCTGAGTTGAAGCAAGAACTTAGAGCAGCCAGCAGAGGAGGACCTGAAAAGCCCAAGTCCTGTCACTGCAGACAGAGGAGCAGCAGCTCACTGCCACAGGCTGACTCCACCTCTGTTCTCAAGACTAAAGCAGGAGCTTTTCAGTCATGCTCATGAAATCCATTTTCTTCCCATTCAAGAAACCACAACTTCTCTTTTGTGTTTTGCATGTAGTTTCTTTCATCTGTTTTCTTTCATTTTGTTTGTAAAGGACAAAGTCCAATACAGGAGGTATGTTATATTTCTTTAATTAACATGAAACATCTCAACTTTTTCTGAGTTTCCTAAAATCATTTAATTCTTTATCTTAGGGAATCCATGGGCAAAACAAAGTTCTCATCACAGGTGAAACCCAAGAGTCATGAGGGTCAAAAAATTTATTTTCAGCAGGACTTCTTTAAGGTAAATACATCTGGTCAATTTAATTTTAAAAAAACAACAATCAGTCAATTCTGCAAAATATCATTGTATTGCTGTTATGGATGGTGGAGGTGAATAATCAGTGCATTAGAAATATGAGGCTGCCCAGCATGGGGGATGCTTTGGAGGGAGCAGAGAACAGGGGGAGGAAGACCTGCTTTGGGGCTGCTACAATAGTGCAGGCAGGAACTTGGTGGTGAGGGCTTGAAGGAGTCATGGGAACATCAGGGAGAATGGGAAGGACAAATTTGGGAGATGTTTCAGAGAGGAATGCACGGGGGTTATTTCCCAAGAAAGGTGCGAGAGAATAGAAGATTAATCAAATAAAGCCACAGGCTGCTGTTCCCATCAATCCACCCCTGGAGCCAATAATTCCATCAAACCAGAAGTTCCAGACACAGGTTTATTGATGAATATGCTCTTTGTCTGTAGATCTTCCCTGGTCTGCTTTCCTACCCAAGCCTGCAAACCTGCCCCAACTGCCTAGATCTCAGCAGGTGATCCCTCTTAACCAGAAGGCAATTTACTGTCTCTAGATGACAATGTGAGCTACAGGAATATTTTAGAAAAGGGAACATGGCCCTTATCAAGGGCACCCCCAAACAACCAAAGAAGTATTCGAATTGGAAAGAACCTTAGACATCATCTCATCCAACCTCCATTTTGTTTCATAAATGATTAAACTCATACCCAAAGGGTTAAAGATGATTTATGCTAGACTACCTGATGCTTAAATGGAAAACCAGAATCCAGGTCTTCTGTCTCACGGTCAAGTGCTCCTCCCACTCCACTTCCTGCCTCCATTCACTCTAAAATATCTGATCCGTAGCACGTTGCTCTGATGGGATTTGAATCTGAGTCTGGCCAACTCCTACCTGTGTGATCTTCGGGAAAGCACTCGATTTCACCCTCAGCTCCCTCTTTCGGAGAAGAGTACCTGGTTTGGGAATGTCATGTTTGAAATGGAGGTGTGACAACGCAGTGCTGATGTCTTAGAAAAATCTAGAAGTTAAAGCATGGGCATAAGCAACTTTTCCAAGAAATCTAGCAGTGAAGGAGAGAACAGAGATGAGATGGAAGCCAGATGGGCTGGACACAGGGGTAGGGAACGTGGGGCCCTTAGCTGCATGTGGCCCTCTAGGTCCTCAAGTTCAGCCCTTTGACTGAATTCAAATTTCACAGACCAAATCCCCTTAGTAAAAGGATTTGTTCTATAAAACTTGGACTCAGTCAAAAGGCTGGAACCAAGTTCCTAGAAGGACACATGTGGCCTCAAGGCCACAGGTTCCCCACCCTGACAGAATCGTCAAAGAATGTTTCTTTTAGAATTATGTCTGGAAGCTAAATGGAAGGTCAAGACTGCATAGAAAGGTGGCAGAGTCAGTAGCATGGTCAAACCCCTAGGGTTGAATGATATTTTCAAGAGAGAGGGAATAGAGAGAGAAGTGACCAGGAGCAGACCCTTCTGGACTCCCCTTTTTCAAAGGTCTATAAGGGATACAGAAGGAGTGATCAGAAAGGCAGGTGCAGTACTAACAGAATGTGATAGGTAAAATAATCATACTAGCTAGCATTTAAATACTATTTGTATAGTGCCAGGCACTGTGCCAAACACTTGACATTTATTCTCTCGTTTTATCCTCACACACACCCTCCATATTAAGTCCTATTATTATTCCTATTTTACAATTGAACAAGGGCAAACAAAAGGTAAACAACTACCCAAGGTCACACAGATAATAAGTGTCTGAAGCTGGATTTGAACTCAGATCTTGACGATTCCATGTCTGGCACATTCTCCACTGTGATACCTGGCTGCCTTGGATTTAAAGCCAAAGAAGTAGATCCAATGACATGTAATAGGAGGGAGAGAATTAAGAGCAGGGGAGAATTCAGAGAGGATAAGGACTGAAAGAAAGGCCAGATGGTCTGAAAGCAAGAATCACTGATGGTCCTTGAGGAGATGGTCTCAATAGGGAGATGGGGATGGAAGCCCAGTACTAGGGGGTTGAGGAGAGGATGGGTTTGGGAGGAAGGGGAGACATTTAGGGGAGACTTTTACAAAGAAGGTTAGCAATAAGAAGGGAAAAGTTTCAAGATGGCAGCTTCATAAGATTAAGTGAACTTTTTTGTTGTTTGGGTTTAAGTTTTAGAATTGGGAAGACTTGGCATGTCTGTACAAAGAGAGGAAGGAAACATTGATGGTGCTTGAAAGAGAGAATTGTTGCTGTAGTAAGGTCCTGAAGGAGGGAGCAGATAACAGGTTCAAAAGCTCAGGGAGAAGAATAAGACTTGGTAAGGAGAGGAGATGCCTCTTATTCTGAGGGAAGACAGAAGTAGAAGAAAACAAGTGGAGGGATGCTGAGAAGTGTTAAAGAAAGGGAGACTGGTTGTCTGAGGGCTGTGTATGATGTCCTCAATCTCAGTGAAGAAGGAGGCAGAATGGCAGAATTTGAGCATTAGGAGGGACCTCAATAACTATCTTGTACAACTCATACACAAAAGGAATCACCATTATTACATACCCAGAAAATGGCAAAGTCATCATTTGTGAGAATGAAGTTCAGAAGGAAGGAAGAAGTTGGAGCTGATGCTGTGGGAAATAACATAAAGTGAATGAGGTAAAATAGAGATACTGTCTAGAATCAGGGGTTGTAACCTAGGCTCTCAGTGGCTGAAAGAATCAGGGTTTCATGATTTTCTTCACTGACACTCTTCCAGGTGGAAGAGCAGTGAAATCAGATGCTGAAGGTTATACAGGAATAAATAATTACAGGTGATTAACAGTGAAAGTGAAGCATGTAAGGGAATGAAGGGTACTAACTAGTGAAACCTTTCAAGTGGCAGACTGTGTGTGTGCGCACGCGTGTTTGTCCTTCACTGCTGAAGACCTTGCCATTAGAGAAATAATGACATGACTTGCACTTGACTTTGTTTTGAGTGAGGGAGGGCTGTGCAGGTCACCAGCCTCACTTCTCCTGCAGAGTCATCTGCATCCAGTGACCAGATATTCATCAGGATGACTGGAGATGACCCAGGATGAGGCAATTTGTGTTAAGTGACTTGCCCAAGGTCACACAGCTAGTGAGTGTGAAGTGTCTGAGGTGAGATTTGGACTCGGTCCTCCTGACTCCTGCACTGGTGCTCTATCCACTGCACAACCTAGCTGCCCCTCCCACGTGGGGTATACAGGAAGAGAAGCAGAATAAGGTTTTAGCCTAAGGGCTATTTGAATTTCCTTTCCTTTATATTATAAGTATTTCTCTTGGTGGCTTGCAGAATTTGCTGCTTGCCATTAGAATTGTTGAATTTAATCACTAGGTATCTTGGAGTTTGAAGTCTAGGATTGTTTTTGATTGTTGTTTTTCTGAAGGCGATCTATGAATTCTTTCCATTGGTGCTTTATTTTCCATATAAGGGGCAGCTAGGTGGTGCAGTGGCTAGAGCACCAGCGCAGGAGTCAGGAGGACCGAGTCCAAATCTCACCTCAGACACTTCACACTCACTAGCTGTGTGACCTTGGGCAAGTCACTTAACCCCAGTTGCCTCATCCTAGGTCATCTCCAGTTATCCTGATGAATATCTGGTCACTGGATTCAGATGGCTCTGGAGGAGAAGTGAGGCTGGTAACCTGCACAGCCCTTCCTCATTCAAAACAAAGTCAAGTGCAACTCATGTCATCATTTCTCTAATGGCATGGTCTTCTTCAGTAATGAAGTACAAACACACATATTTTCCTTATTCAAAAGTTCTAGGGGTGTTATGTGTTGCATGATGATGCTCACAGTTTTTAACTTGTCATGTTTCTCACACTGGCCTATGATACTTAAGTTGTCTATTCAAGTTTTGTCCTCAAGATCAATATGTTTTACTTTTATGCAATTCATGCATTATGTACACAGATCTCTCAGTGTTATTGGGTTTTGTTTCTCTTTTCCAGATTGTCTTTCCCTCCAGTACATTTGCATTCCTCATCTATTGTTCCCTTTTTCATTTCTTTGGAGAAACTTAACAAGGTAGATTCAGGATTCCAGATACAGGTTGAAGTCAAAGGACTGAATGAGATTTTCAAGGGAGGGAGAGTAGATAAAGAAGAGAAGTAAGTCAAAGTCAGACCTTTGAGGGAAACCTTCCTTCAGAGGTCTGTAAAGAATACAGAAGAAGTGCTTAGAAAGGGGGGAGAACTAAGAAAATGTGATAGTTCTAAAACCGAGGCTTAGAGAAATAGCATGGAATATGAGAAATAGGCCTGACCGTGGTATCAGAGGATCTGGGATCAGATCTGCTGCTTTCTAGCTGTGCAACCTTGGGTAAAATTGTTAACCTCTCTGAATACCAGTTTCCTCCTCCACAAAATAAAGGAATCAGGCTAGTAGATCTCCAGCTCTCTTCAGGTTCTAAATGTAGGCTTCTAGGAGACTCTATAAAATGAAATGTCCTGAACCGTTCTCCATATGTGGTGAGATCAGGACTGTTACTTCCTTTTCTCAGAGAACCAGATCAAGCTGGCGTATACCTCATTAGCAACTCTTAAATTGAAATCAGAGTGCACAAAATACTCTCCCATGGTACTTCCTTTTAGGTGTTTGTGGTCAACAGGATTTGGCTGAATCAGCTATTAATTGGACCCAGTGTGGCCATTCCTATGTTGTTATATTCTCTTGAAGTACAAAGAGGTCACAGACCTAAACAACTTGAGAACCACCTTTATAATCACAGCACAGCTTCTGTCCTGCCTCATCAGTGAGCTCACCTGCCCTCTCAAGCATTTGTTTGGATCTGACCCTCTCATTTCAGATCCAGGTGGGATAAAGTCAAATTTGTTTCCAGCAGTGGATGGTCCACTCTGAAGAGTGGACAAAGGTCATCTCTCTCTAACAATTCTGATAGATCTGTCCAAAGTTTGGATTCATCTCAAATGATGTGAGATGATGCAGTGAGCAGGGCAGTATTACCTTAGCATTTGCATTTCATTCACCAGGAGACAGCTTCCTTCCTATAGGATATTACCTAATTATATCCTTTAAAGAAGCATAAGTACAATACTCATAACATTTTATTATTCACTCCAATGAGGGAGATCATGAGCATAGAATGTCAAAGCCAGCGACACAAGATTATATGTTTGCATTCCCAATCAGGGAGGTCTGAGGGATACTTGGCCCTGTGGTTCTAAAGGCTACATGGTGCCATTTCCCTTCAGGGTCAGTTTATGAGCCACACAAGAAACTCAGTCTCATTCTTTCATAATCCAGCTTCATCACCTACAGGTTTGAATGATCTTCAGTGGTTCCCCCAAACTAAACCCACCCTCAAAGAATGAAGATTTGTCATCATCAAGGAGTTTCAAAGCAATGCTGGAGATGCAGGAGGTAATTCCCAAAGACAAGTGACCTAGAAGTTTTGAATAATGTCAGCATCATTGGAAAAGGGAAGGAAACATGATTTTATGAAGTGCCTACTTTGTTGTAGCCACTGACCTAAGGGAATTTTTTTTAAGTCTGGATTTTCACAACAGCCCTGCCAGGTAAGTGCTGTTATAATTTTGATTTCACAATTGAAGAAAGTGAGTTAGAGGTTAAGTGACTTCCCCAAGGTCACATAATTAGAAAGTTTCTTAATCTCAATTTGAATTCAGGTCTTCCTGATGTCAGGCCCAGCACTCTATACATTGCACCACCGAGGTGCCTCAAAATATCAAGAATATATAAAGCATAAGCCTAAAGATCCTTAAGGTGACTACTTTGAAAGGATGAATTTCTTTTAGTATGATTGTTAAAAAAAGCAAGCCCCATTGTGGTTTGAGCTTATACATGCAGACAGAGCCAACTGTGGGCAAAATTTTCTAAGGAGAGAGAGTTTGCAATTAATTCACTTTCTTGATTTCTCTTTGCTTCCCTTTCCTATTTTCTTCTCTGATTACTGTTCCACCCCAGGATCACCTCTTCTCAATCTTGTGCCTTCCCCTCCCCCATCCCCTTAGTGTATTTGCATCAGTTTCCTCTATGAAAATGAGTTCTGAAGAGATTGGATATCTTTACCCTTGATAAGAGACTTATGGGAAACATGACAATGTAATGACAAATGTGTGTGTTGGCTTTTGTTCCACATGCCCTCATAATGTATCACTGAGTATGCATGTCACATTGAGGCTCTATCCAGTGAAGCCTGGGGTGTTGTGACCTGTCTAAGGTGGCCTAGTGAGTATAATGTTAGCTTGGAGTCAGGTAGACTGAATGTACATCAAATTTCACCTCAGATGTTTACTACCTATGTGACCGTGGGGTCAGACACAGGGAATGAAAGCAAATGAAATGAATGAATGAAAGCAGGATGAACAGTCTTTCTTTTTTACTATTTATCTCAGTGCTTGGCACATAGTAGGCACTTAATAAATGCTTATTAGCTGACTGAATGAATGTCATACTCACAGAGCTTTTGTATAAAGTAGCAGATGCTCCATCACTGAACTCAGTGCAGAGGGATCAGTGAGTATCAATGAAGCAATTGAGGAAAGAGACAGAACTCTAAAAACATAAGTTGAGGATTCCAGTTCAAGTCATGGCTCCTCCCTTTAGTGGCTGTCCTTTGATATTTATATAAGTCTCCCATTCTCAAGGTCTCTCTGAAGAACTTTGGAATCTATTGTATGCCATGGGAGACACTGACCAAAACCTGCCTATGGTATACCCACATCAAAGAAGGTGCTCTCTGTGCTCTTTAAGCAAAGCAGATTGTAGCAGTTCAAAAGAAACATGAAATGCACAAATTTAGAGAATCCACCCCAAATGTTCTCATGGACTATTTGTGCTAGACCTGTGGTAGAGCATTCTGAGCTCCTATTGGTCTGATTAGCAACATTCAGACACATTATAACTTGACTCTAACATAGTAATGTCATTTTGGTTCTAAAGACAACAACCATTGATATGAGTATGTGTTTGTCCATCTTTGTCCTTCCTGGGCTCTCTCTGTTCTGGGTTAAGTACATCCCATTGATTCCTGTAGCCAGTAGTGTGGTAAAGTGAGATGAGACAGAGCAAGGGGTTAACTCTCTTCTCCCCTAAACAATGATATCTTCTATTTTCATTTCAGCTATGAAGGACATTAAGGAAAGGGGAAACCAAACAGATGTCACTGAATTCATCTTCCTGGGGTTTTCCAACCACCCACAACTGCAGGGATTGTTCTTCCTGATATTTTTGATTATATACCTAGTAACTCTTTTGGGTAACCTTCTCATATTAACAGCAATCAGAATCAACCCTCTTCTTCATACTCCTATGTATTATTTCCTCAGCAACTTGTCCTTCCTGGACATCTGCTATACCTCCACCACTGTCCCCATCATGCTGGTGAATTTCTTCCAAGAGAAGAAGACCATTACCTATGAAGGCTGCCTTGCCCAGGTCTTCTTCCTTGTTACTTTTGCAGGTTCTGAGTGTGTCCTGTTGGCTGCTATGGCTTATGACAGATTTGTAGCCATTTGCTATCCATTACGTTACCCAGTTCTCATGAGCAAGAGGATCTGTGCCTACTTGGCAACTGGGTCCTGGTTGTGTGGGTTAGTGAATTCTTTGACACACACAGGTCTCACTACAACTCTCACTTTGTGTGGTCCTAACCAGATCAGCCATTTTCTCTGTGATATCCCCCTGCTTCTAAAGCTCTCTTGTTCAGACACATTGGTCAATGAGGTTGCACTCTATATATCCAGTGCCACCATTGGTCTGAGCCCCTGCCTCTTCACTGCTGTGTCCTATATTCTCATTATCTCTGCCATCTTGAAAATCCAGTCTGCTCAGGGACGGCAAAAAGCCTTCTCCACCTGTGCTTCTCACCTTACTGTGGTGGTCATCTACTATGGAACTTCTAACATCAACTATGATCAGCCCAGCTCAGGCTACTCTCTGGATGTGGATATCCTGGTCTCTGTCCTCTTCTGTATTGTCACTCCCATGTTAAATCCTATTATCTACAGCTTGAGAAACAAGGAAGTCAAAGTGGCCTTGAGGAAACTATATGAAAGGTATATTTTACCCAGTGATTCTAGTGTTCAAATCAGTTCTTAACCTGGAGTCTACGAACTTGATTTAGAAAAATATTTATTAACTTTTCAACATAATGTTTTCCTTTGTAAACCTGTGTATTTTGTGCATTTAAAAGCTTTATTCTCCACCATCACTGTCCTTTCTATTCTTTCCATTCTGCATTTTTATCTTCAGCCTTTACCTATCTACTGGCTCCTTCCTGACTGTCAATAAACATGCCCCATTTCTCTTCATCTGCTAAAAACCTCTGTGACCCCATGGTTATCAGCTCATATCTCTCCTCCTTTGTGGCTAAGCTGCTTACCAGTGCCTCCATTTTCTCTCCTTTCAATCTCTCTAAGTTCTCTAGATTCTGCCTTCTGACCTCACCATTCAATTGAAACTGCACTCCAAAGTTATCCATGATCCCCTCATTGCTGAATCTAATGGCCCTTTCTCAGTCCTTATCCATAGCCTTTACCACTGTTAATCACCCTCTTCTTTTCAATTCTTTCTTCCTTCTAGGTTTTTCTGACACTATCCTATCCTAGTACTCCTCCTACATAGATGATCACTCCTCAGTCTCCTTTTTTGGATCATTATTTAACTCTTGCTCACTAATCTTGGGTGCCCCACAAAATTCTGTCCTGAACTGTCTTCCCTTTTCTCTATATATAATTTCACTTAGTGATTTAAGCAGTTTCCATGGATTTAATTATCATATCTCTGCTGATGATCCTCAAATCTATTTATCTGGTACTAAACCTCTCTGTTGACCTCCAGTCTCATATCTCCAAATACATTTTAAACATCTCTAATTGATTATCTTATTGACTGGCCATGTCCAAAACTGAGCTCAGCATTCCCCCTAAATCCTCCCTTTTTTCTAATTTCTCTTTGCTATTAATGGCACCCCTATCCTCCTAGTCCCCAGGATCACAATCTTGGTGTCATTAATGACTCTTCACTCTTACTGTCTCTATCTTAGTACCAAATCTGGAGATGTTCCCATCAAAACATCTTTTACATATGTTCCTTCTCTCTTCTGACTGTGCCACCTTACTGTTATGAGACCCTCACCACCTTATGTCTAGAGTACTCCAATGTTTGCTGATTAGACTCTCTCTCTCTACTCCAGTTCATCCTTCACTTAGATGTCAAAATGATCTTCCTAAAGCACAGGTCTGATCATCTCACCTCTCTCCTCAACAAACTCCAGTGCCTCTATATGATCAGAAGGATCACATATAAAATGGTGTGTTATTCAGAGCATGTCATAACCTTCTCCTCCTCACCTTTAGTCTACTTACATCTTATAATCCATCAATCCATCATTTATTCTGTGACACTGGTTTTCTTAGTGTTCCTTGAGAAAGGCGCTCTTATCTCCCCCTTCCCGGCATTTTCACTGGCTATAGATCTCCCATGCCTGGGATACCTAATTTCCAGTTCCTGACTTCCCTGGATCCCTTCATGGGCCACCTAAAATTCAATCTTTTGGAACTATTCTTTCCCAATCTTAGTCCCTTTTAGTGTCTTCCCTCTATTTTTATTTCCAATTTATCCTGTTTATAACTTGTTGGTACATAGTTGTTATCATGTTATGTCCCTCATTAGACGATAAGGTCCTTGACAGCAGGGACTGTATTTCTTTGTAGTCTTTGTAAAACTTTCTTTATATTCTTAGCCCTTAGCAGAGGACACAGTGTAAGTACTTAATAAAATGTTTATTGACTGACTAAGAAGGGGGTCCATAAGCTTCATCAGACTGCTACAGGGGAGCTTAGTAAAATGGTTAAGAACCCCTAGTCTAGATCAATATAACTCTTCCTATACAAATGATTCCTATGATGAGAATAACAGAGAAGAGTTGAAGGGTACAAACCTAAAGGGTAATGAGGTAGTACATGACTGTGAGCTTCAGTCACAAGCTTCTTTTTTAATATATATATTTATTTATTATTTATTTATTTATTTAACTTTTAACATACATTTTCACAAAATTTTGGGTTCCAAATTTTCTCCTCATTTGTCCCCTCCCCCCCACCCCAAAACACCAAGCATTCTAATTGTCCCTATCACCAATCTGCCCTCTCTTCTATCATCCCTCCCTTCCCTTGTACCCATCTTCTCTTTTGTCCTGTAGGGCCAGATAACTTTCTATACCCCATTGCCTGTATTTCTTATTTCCTAGTTGTATACAAGAACAGTACTCAACAGTTGTTCCTAAAACTTTGAGTTCCAACTTCTCCTCATCCCTCCCTCCCCACCCATTCCCTTTGGAAGGCAAGAAATTCAATATAGGCCATATCTGTGTAGTTTTGCAAATGACTTCCATAATAGTCATGTTGTATAACACTAACTATATTTGCCTGCATCCTATCCTGCCCCCCACTGCTTCTATTCTCTCTTTTGAACCTGTCCCTCCCCAAGAGTGTTGACTTCAAATTGCTCCCTCCTCCTCATGCCCTCCCTTCCATCATCCCCCCCACCCTGCTTATCCCCTTATCCCCCACTTTCCTGTATTGTAAGATAGGTTTTCATACCAAAATGAGTGTGCATTTTATTCCTTCCTTTAGTGGAATGTGATGAGAGTAGACTTCATGTTTTTCTCTCACCTCCCCTCTTTATCCCTCCACTAATAAGTCTTTTGCTTGCCTCTTTTATGAGAGATAATTTGCTCCATTCCATTTCTCCCTTTTTCCTCCCAATATATTTCTCTCTCACCACTTAATTTCAATTTTTAAAAGATATGATCCCATCCTATTCAATTCACTCTGTGCTCTGTGTGTGTGTGTGTGTGTATGTATGTAATTCCACCCACTACCCTCATACTGAAAAGTTTCAAGAGTTACAAATATTGTCTTTCCATGTAGGAATGTAAACAGTTCAACTTTAGTAAGTCCCTTATGACTTCTCTTTGCTGTTTACCTTTTCATGCTTCTCTTCATTCTTGTGTTTGAAAGTCAAATTTTCTTTTCAGCTCTGGTCTTTTCATCAAGAATGCTTGAAAGTTCCCCTTTCAATTTCATTGAAGGACCATTTTTCCCCTGAAGTATTATACTCAGTTTTGCTGGGTAGGTGATTCTTGGTTTTAGTCCTAGTTCCTTTGACTTCTAGAATATCATATTCCATACCCTTCGATCCCTTAATGTAGAAGCTGCTAGATCTTGTGTTATCCTGATTGTATTTCCACAATACTTGAATTGTTTTTTTCTAGCTGCTTACAATATTTTCTCCTTGACCAGGGAACTCTGGAATTTGGCCACAATGTTCCCAGGAGTTTCTTTTTTTGAATCTCTTTCAGGAGGTGATCTGTGGATTCCTTGAATATTTATTTTGCCCTCTGGTTCTAGAATCTCAGGGCAGTTTTCCTTGATAATTTCATGAAAGATGGTGTCTAGGGTCTTTTTTTGATCATGGCTTTTTAAATTGTCTCTCCTGGATCTATTTTCCAGGTCAGTTGTTTTTCCAATGAGATATTTCTCATTATCTTCCATTTTTTCATTCTTTTGGTTTTGTTTTGTGATTTCTTGGTTTCTCATAAAGTCATTAGCCTCCATCTGTTCCATTCTAGTTTTGAAAGAACTATTTTCTTCAGTGTGCTTTTGAACCTCCTTTTTCATTTGGCTAATTCTGTTTTTGAAAGCATTCTTCTCCTCATTGGCTTTTTGAACGTTCCTCTTTTGCCAGTTGAGTTAGCCTATTTTTCAAGGTGTTATTTTCTTCAGCATTTTTTGGGGTCTCCTTTAGCAAGGTGTTCACCTGCTTCTCATGCTTTTCTTTCATCTCTCTCATTTCTCTTCCCAGTTTTTCCTCCACCTCTCTTACTTGATTTTCAAAATCCTTTTTGAGCTCTTCTGTGGCCTGAGACCATTGGGTGCACTGGGATACAGAAACCTTGATTTCTGTGTCTTTCCCTGATAGTAAGCATTGTTCTTCATCATCTGAAAGGAAGGGAGGAAATATCTGTTCACCAAGAAAGTAACCTTCTATAGTCTTATTTTTTTTCCCCTTTTCTGGGCATTTTCCCAGCCAGTGACTTGATTTCTGAGCATCCTCCCCACACCCACCACGTCTCCAGATCTGCCCAGCCAGCGTTTGGGGTCTGAGATTCAAATGCTGCTTCCCCAGCCTCAGGGCTTTGTGCAGGGGCGTGGCTGCTATTCAGTGTAAGATTAAGTTCAGGGGCTCAGGTGGGGGCAGGGCTGCCTCACGGGGCTCAGTTCCCTCAGGGGGTTTATGCAGAGACCTTCAACAATGGATCTGAGCTCCTGCCTGCTGTGGGAGCCCTTATCCACTGCTGCCTCTGCTGCTGCCTCCCGAGGGGGCCTGAGTTATGGAGACACCCCACTCCCCTCTAGGCCACCCAAAAAGACTCTCTCACTGACCTTTGTCACCTGTGGGTGGAGGGACCCGTGTGGCCACTGGAGATTCTGTCCCTGAAGCCTGCTTGGATCTGCTCCTCTCAGTGCCACGCAGCTAAGGCAGGGCTGGGCTCTGCTCCAGGTCCAGTTTGCAACGGACCTTTCGCGTCAAGTTTTCAGGTCTCTCTGGAACAGAAATCTCTTCCACTCCGTTGTTCTGTGGCTTCTGCTGCTCCAGAATTTGTTGGGAGTTCTTCTTTACAGGTGATTTATGGGCTGTGGGTTTGGAGCTAGCATATGTGTGTCTTTCTACTCCACCATGTTGGCTCCTCCCCCCAGTCACAAGCTTCTTAAAAGCAAGGACTGGGATTTGTTTTGGTTTTGCCTTTCTTTTGATATTCCCACCCCTCAGCCTAGTGCCTGGCACATAATAAGTCATGAATGAAGAATCAACTTTAATCTTGACTTGCTGGAAGAAGAGGGGGATGGATCTTCTTAATCATTAATATTTTTGAAAAATAAAATGTGTTAATTATAATTACCCAATAACAGATTTCAAATTAATTTTCTTAAAGTACTGAGGTTGAGAGTGAAAGATCATTATGAACTGGGGCTTATAGATGCCTAACTTACTGTCCTGTGATATTTACATTTTGGGGAAGTATACGCCTAAAACATTACACATTTCATACTGTTATAGTTGATAATATCAAGTCTTCTTGTGAGTGCCATTTCTGTGCCTCTCTTTCATCTGGGAAATTAACATAAGTTCTTAATATACTTGCAAGCTTTTGACTTTTTGCATGACACTCTCAGATGATTTTTATTCTTAAATATGTGCAATGAAATATGCCTTCCTACCACTTGGCAGGCACTACATCATCTATAGAACTAAGGACTCTCCACGTGCCCGATACTGCCTTATGGCACCAACAAAGGGTCAAGAATGGAAATAAGGGAAGTGGTCTAAACAGAAGAAGCCAAGAACAAGACCCAGGTGATCAGGATTGGATAAGTTCAGTAAGACAGAAAAGATGTGAATGAAGGAATGAAAGGAGAAAGAAAGGAAGAAAGAGGAAAAAGAAAGAAAGAAGAAAGGGGTGGATAAAAAAGCATTTAGCAAGGACTTACTAAGTGTCATATATCTTGCGTAGTCCTAGGGACAAGTATAAAAAGAAATTCAGTTCCTGACTCAAGGAGCTTACATTCTTACAGGGGAAGACCACATTTAGAGGCATTTAGACAACTTTTAGGTAGCCAGGGAAAGAGAGGTGGAAAGGGATGGGGGAGCAGCTCTATGTGTGGCAGACAGAGGATAAGATGGCCTGGAGTGGATAGCTGGCTGGCTATGTGACTAGTACATACTCATCAGGTCAAAACAATAAGAGAGAAAAAAGGTTTTATTATAATTTTTTGAGCCAAGGACCAAGAATGAAATTTTTCTGAATGAGAAGAACCATCCTCATCCACTGTTATCAATCACTGATTGGTTTTCCAAATTGACTTTTGCTGCAGACTCCATGTTTTTAATGAGTTCATGGGCAGTCGTGAATAAAGTGCCAGGCCGGAAGTCAGAAAGGCTTGTCTCCCTGAGTTCAAATCTGGCCTCAGATGCTCACTAGATGGGTGACCCTGGGCAAGTTACTGAACACTGTTTGCCTCAGTTTCCTCATCTGTCAAATGAGCTAGGAAGGATGTGGCAAATTGCTCTCATATTTTTGCCAAGACAACCCCAAATGAGATCATGAAAGGTTAATCATAACTGAAATGACTGCACAACAATAATGAATTCAACGTAAAACTACAATGAAAAACTGCATATATTTGTGAAGTCAAAGTAAAGTCAATTTGGTGACAACTAACATTGTTTGAACCACAAATAATGTCAAGCTGCTTTATACATTTCCATTGCTGTCAAAAGTTAAAACAAGTAAGATCCAACTTCAAAGTGTGTATACATACATTTCTTTTGTCCTGGAGAATCCAGTTGTTAATATTTGCTGACCTACTCCTTTAAGCATTGCTTGAGCTCAGGCAAATTGCAATAGAATATGGAGAGAATGAAATCATCACCAGATTTAGCCCTGGTAACTTTAGGCTAATACTAGTAATAATGATGACATTTACTAGTGTACACAGACACACACAGACCCAGACACAGACACAGACACACAGACACAGACACAGACACACACACACACACAGACACACACACACACACACACACACACACACCCAGAAGGAGAGAGATCAGTGACTTTAAGGTTTGCAAAGTGTTTTATATCTATTATGTCACTTAAGCCTTGCCCTTGTATTCTCTCTCTCTCTCTCTCTGTATATATATACATACACACACACATATCTTTATATATACATGTACATGTAAACACTATATATAACATATATTATATATGTATATTCAGGTCCCATCTATGACACAATATACTTCAGAAAAATATAGGAATGATGAAAAGGACATAATTAAAGAAAACTTCTTGGAAAATGCATCATCAAGATTACTATTTAGGTTAAAATGGTGTCTGTGGTGGGATGGCTGGAATGGGAAGGCAAGATTTCAAATAGCACATTTATGTGATTGAGGAACAGGCAAGGTCAAAGACCTGGGGAGACAGAGACAAAAAAAGACAAACCAGCAATTTATGTTAATTCAAGGAACTCGGAGTAGGTAGTAATCAGGAGTGAGAGGGAAAACTTGTGGAAATAGACAAGTATCAAATTACTATAAGCAAAATCAATCTCAAGGACAAAATATTAACTTGAAAGAAGGAGATGAAATCAAGACAAAAGAAATAAATGGAAAGAAATGTAAACTCAAGAATTACAACTATAAATGTACCTGGATTTTAAAATCCAATAAAAAGAAAATGGGAGAATGGATAAGAAAATAAGAGCTAGAAATTTGTCCATATAAATAACACTTCTGAAAAATAAAGCTACTCACAGAATGAAAATGGAAGACTGGAATAAAATTTAATATACACCAGATAAAACTATTCCTGCCATTGAGTGTATTCATATAAAATGGTATATAGCATCTAAATTCACAAAGGTGAACAGATAGAAAACAATGAAAAAGTAATCTAACAATTGCAGGAGAGTTATATGTCTCACAGAGCAAGAGAAATCTAATAGAAGGAGAAATTAAAAGGAAAATATAAAACAGATATAAACATAAGACAAATTAGATTTCAAAGACTAATGTTGATTATAGTAACCTTATGTTTGTGAAATGTAAAGATTTAAGCTTTTGGGATAAGAATTTACTAGTTGGTGAAATTTATTAGGAAAACTGGAAAGCAGTCTGGCAGAAACTAGGTATAGACCAACATCTTGCAACATTTATTAAAATAAAGTCAAAATGGATACATGGCCTAGACATAAAGAGAGAAATCATAAGTAAATTAGAAGAACAAGGAACATATTCCTTGTTCAGTCATTTAAGTTGTGTCTGACTTTTCATGGCCTCATTTCTTGGCAAAGATATTATAGTAGTTTTCCATATCCTTCTCCAGTTGATTTTTATAGATGAGGAAACAAAAGCAAACAGAATTGAGTGCCTTGCCCAAGGTCACACAATTAGTGAATATCTGAAAATAGATTTGAACTCGTAAAGATGAGTCTTCTTGATTCCAAGTCCATTGCTTTATTCACTGTGCCACCTAGTTGTCCATGGAATATATTACCTATCTGATTTATGGACAGGAGAAGAATTTATGAATAAATAAGAGTGAGCATTGTGAGATGTAAAATGGATAACTTTGATTACATTAAATTATAAAGGTAACTAAGATTAGGAGGACAGAAAATTGGGGAAAATTTTATACAGAGTTTCTCTGATAAAATCCTCATATCTTAAATATATGGAGACCTTTGTGAAGTTTATAAGAATATGAGTCATTCCCCGATTGGTAAATGGCCAAAGAATATAAACTAGCAGTTTTTAGAAGAAAATTCAAAACTATATGTAATTTTATGAAAAATTGCTCTAAATCATTATAGATTAGAGAATTTCCCTATGTGCTGTTTACAAAAAACACTTCTGAAGCAGAGAGATATGCACAAAGTAAAGGTGAAAGACTAGGACAGAATATATTATGCTTCAGCTGAAGTAAGAAAAGCATGGGTAGCAATCCTGATCTCATGCAGTGCAAAAACAAAAATAGATCTAATTAAAAGAGATAATGAAAGAAACTACATCTTGCTGGAAAGTACCATAGATAATGAAGTAATATCCATATTAAACATATATACACCAAGTGGTATAGCATCCAAATTCTTAGTGGAAAAGTTAAGTGACTTACAGGAAGAAATAGACAACAAAACTATATTCGTGGGCAACCCCAGCCTCCCCCTCTGAAAACTACATAAATCTAACCATAAAATAAACAAGAAAGAAGTTCAAGAAGAGAATAGAATTTTAGAAAAGTTAGACATGACAGAGCTCTAGAGAAAACTGAATGGGGATAGAAAGGAAGATACCTTTTTCTCAGCATGGCACCTACACAAAAACCGATCATGTATTAGGACATAAATACCTCATAATCCAATGCAGAAAGTCAGAAATATTAAATATTAAATGTAGGACTGATATCAGGAATGTAGGGCTAGTTCAATATTAGGAAAACTACCAGCATAATATCAATAACAAAACTAACAAATCATATGATTATCTCAATGCATGCAGGAAAAGTTTTTGACAAAATACAGTACATATTCCTATTAAAAACACTAGAGAGCATAGGAATAAGTGGTGTTCCCTTAACACGATAAGTAGCATCTATCTAAAAGGATCAACAAGAATTATATGTAATGGGGTTAAGCTAGAAGCTTTCCAAATAAGATCAGGGGTGAAACAAGGATGTCCATTATCAACACTGTTGTTCAATGTTGTACTAGAAATGTTACCTTTAGTAATAACAGGAGGAAAAGAAATCAAAGGAATTAAAATAGCTAATGAGGAAACAAAGCTATCACTCTGCATATGATATGATGGTATACATAGAGAATCCTAAAGAATTATACTAGAAAAATACTTGAAACAATTAACAACTTCAGCAAAGTTGCAGGATATAAAATAAACTCACATAAATCATCAGTATTTCTACATATTATCAACAAAGATAAACAGCAAGGGATAGAAAGAGAAATTCCATTTAAAATAACTGTAGATAATATAAAATATTTGGGAACCTATCAGATAAACCTAGGAATTATATGAACATAATTACAAAACACTTTTCACACAAATAAAGTCAGATCTAAATAATGGGAAAAATATCAGTTGCTCATATGTAGGTTGAGCTAGTATAATAAAAATGATCATTCTGCCTAAATTAATTTAATTCTTCAGTACCATATCAATCAAACTGACAAAAATTTATTTTATACAGCTAGAAAAAGTAATAACAAAATTCATCTGGAAGAACAAAAGGTCAAGGGTATCAAGAGAACGAATGAAAAAAATGCAAAGTAAAGTGGTCTAGCTGTACCTGATCTAAAATTATAGTGTTAAGCAGCAATCATCAAAACCATTTGGTATTGACTGAGAAATAGAGTGGTGAATCAGTGGAATAGGTTAGGTACACAAGAAACAAGACTATAGTAATCTAATGTTTAATAAACCCAAAGATTCCTGCTTCTGGGGTAAGAGCACACTATTTTACAAAAATTACTGGGAAAACTGGAAAATAGTATAGCAGAAACTAGTCATAGACCAACATCTTATGCTGTATACCAAGATAAGATCAAAATGAATACATGATTTATACTTAAAGGGTGATGCCATAAACAAATTAGGAGCAAGAAAGAGTTTCCTTGTCAAATCTATGGAGAAGGGAAGCATTTATGACCAAACAAGAGAAAAGGAGCATTATGGAATTCAAAACGGATAATTTAAATCCTATTAAATATAAAAGTTTTTGCACAAACAAAACTAATACAACCAAGATTAGGAGGGAAGCAGAAAGCTGGGAAACAATTTTTACTGCCAGTATTTCTGATAAAGGCCTCATTTCTAATGTACAGAGAGAACTGAGTCAAATTTATAAAAATACAAGTCATTCCCAACTTGATAGCTGGTCAAAGAATATGAACAGGCATTTTCAGATGAAGAAATTAACGTTATCTATAGTCATATGAAGAAACACCCTAAATCACTATTGATAAGAGAAATGTAAATCAAAACAAATCTGAGGTACCACATCACACCTATCTAATTGACTAATATGACAAAAAAGGTAAATGATAAATGTTGGAGAAGATGTGGGAAAATTGGAACACTAATGCATTGTTGTTGGTAGAGTTGTGAGTTCTTCCACCCGTTCTGGAGAGCAATTTGGAGCTATGCCCAAAGAACCATAAAACTGCATAGACTTTGATCCAGCACTACAACTACTAAGTATGTATCCCAAAGATTATTTAAAAAGTGGAAAGGACACACATGTACAAAAATATTTGCAGAAGGTCTTTTTGTGGTGGCAAAGAATTGGAAATTGAGGGGGTGCCCATCAAATGGAGAATGGTATATGAATTGAATGGAATACTCTTGTGCTATAAGAAGTGATGAGCAAGCAGATTTCAGAAAATCCTGGAAAGACTTATATGAACTGATACCTAGTGAAATGAGTACAACCAAGAGAACATTGTATGTAGTATCAGCAACATTGTGCAGGGATCAATTTTGATAGCCTTAGCTCTTCTCAGCAGTACAGTGATAGTTCCAAAAGACTGGTGACAGAAAATGCTAACCACATCCAGAGAGAGAACTAGAGAGTTTGAATGCAAATCTTGCATACTCTTTTCTCTTTTTTTCTTTCTAATAATTTTTTTCTTTTGTTCAGATTCTTCATTCACTATATGACTAATGTAGAAATATGTGTAATATTATTGTACATATATAGCCCATATCAGATTACTTTTTATCTTGAGGAGGGTGGTGTGAAGGAGAGAGAAAAAAAATTGGAAACCAAAATCTTATAAAAGTGAATGTTGAAAACTATCTTTACATTTAATTGGAAAAATGAAATACTATTAAGTGGAAAAAAATAAGAAAGGGCACAGAGACAGGAGAAGGAGTATCCTATGAGAAAAACAGCATGGAGGCCAGTGTGACTAGATCCTAGACTATGTAGAGGGGAGTAAAGTGTAGGAAGACTGGAGAGGTAAGAGAGAGCCTAGATTTTGAAGGACTTTACAAGGAAAGAGGACTTTAATCTGTGAGGAAAATACCCTAAATTGCTACAGCTCGTACTATAGTGGTGTTGTAGTTCACAGGTTTTGTGTGCAGAAAGAAAATTTTGTCACACATCCACAACAAATGGGATGTCTCTTCAACCAAAGGACTTTTTGTAAATTTTTTTTATTTTAAACTTAAGTACAAAATGAGAGAAGTAAAAAATTGTCACATACACAGCAGAGCCCAAGAAAAGATTCAATACAAAACAATAAATTTCCATTTCAATAGAACCTATATAATATATAGTATACATGATTTTCAAAGCTGCCCAGCTTTTCTTTGCTTCCTTATTGGTTTTAGTTTGTTCTCTGTGTTTTTACTTTATTTATTTTTCCACTCCCTTTCACCCTAAAGAAGGCTACAACTAAGCGTGGAGATATATATATATGTGTGTGTATATATATATATATATGTATGTATGTATATATATATCTACACACACACACATATATGTAGGTAAAGTACACATATATACATATATATAGATTCATATACATATATGTGAGACCATACTGTGCTTATTTCTTCCTATCAGCAGTATCTCTGAAGGTGGATAGCATCTTTCCCCATAAGTCCAAGTCTTTCCATGTTTTTCTAAATCAACCAGCTCATCATTTCCTACACCACAGCAATATTCCAACCCAATCACATCCTATCTGAGAGATTGTCTATGAGAGTTTTCCCACAATTTTCTACATTCCTTCAATTCTTGGCTACATAGGTTTTATTTGTACAAGAAAATTTTAATTTAAAATATTTTGCAATTCAACAATACTCTCACCTTATAAAAAGTTTAAGGTCTATTGAATCTACTTCCTTTATATTTTTTTTCCTTCCTTTCTTTAAAGTTCCTCATTTTTTCTTCTTCAGAATGAACTTTGTGATTATTTTTTCTGACTCTAAATATTTTAGTGATTTAATTGGCATTGCATTGAAGAAATAGATAAGGTAGGTAAAAGTGTCATTTTAAAAAATTATATCTACCCATGAACAATAAGTATTACTTCAATTATTTAGAGATGAATTTATTTGTAAAATAATGTTATACATTTGGTTCATATAGTTCCTCTGTCTGTTTTGGCAGATACAACCTCAGGTATTTTATACTGTCTAGTTATTTTAAATGGTCTAAAACAATATTAAATAATATTGCTGACACAGTATAGTTTCTCTCTTTTTCACTTTTGATTATATCTATTTTAATTTCGACTTTGTCTAAGATCATGATTACTATTCCTGCTTTTTTTACATACTAAATTCTACTTCTGCTCTTTATTTTATCTTTGGGTCCCTCATTTTTATGTTTCCTGAAAGCAACATCTTATTGATTTCAAATTTTTAATCTGCTGTCCATTTCCATTTTAGGGGTTAATTCATCCCCTTCTCAATCTAAGCTACAAATACTTGTTACGTATTTTCCTCCTTCCTATTTTTCCTCACTATCCTCATCCTGTTTATCCTATCCCTCCTCACTCCTCTGCTTTACTTCTATCTGCTACCTTGTCCTCCTATTCCTGAACCTACCCACTCCTCTGAATCCCTCCCTTATCCTTTCCCCCCACCTATCCCCTTACCCTCTTATTTCTTTGTGAATTAAGAAGACTTTTATACTCATCTAGTATAATGAAACATTGTTTCATCATTAACCCATGCTGAATGACAGTAAGGTTCCAGCCTACCAGCGATCCCACCAGTAGCTTTTTCTGTTTCAATTTTTCCTTTTATGCCTCATTTGTGTGAGATGATTACTCTTTTTTATCTCTATCTACACAGTTGTATTTTTTAGACTCATCCCATCATACTCAGCTCAGCCCAAGCTTTTCTTTCCAACTAACCAAAGAGTGATAAAAATTATAATACTACTGGTAATATTTTCAAATATATGAAGTAAACAATTTGACCTTATTCTTTAACTTATAACTTTAACTTTAACTTATATTTTTCCTGAATGTTACAGGCCAAATTTTCCCTTAAATTCTGGAGTTTGTTTCACAAAAACCATGAAGTCTTTTAGTCTGTTAAATGTCTTTTTTTTTTTCCATTCAGGATTGTACTTAACTTCACTGGCTAAATTACTCTTTCTCTTAACCCCATTGATTTTGCTCTGTGGAATACAATATTCCAAGGTCTACATCCTTCAACTTAGTAGACAATAGAAACTTAATAAATGTTTAGTGAATTGAGCTTCACTATGCCAGAATTACATAATAAGAGAAGAGCAGAAATGTTGACAAGGAAGTAAGTCCAGAAAGTCTTCAAAGAGGTAATTATAAGGGTCCCTTTGCTCTTAAACATTCTGAGCCTGTGACATGGGGGAAATGGAAAGCCTCGTTGCTTGGGGCAATAAAGTTGAGCTAGTCCAGAGACTCAAGAAAATAACCTCAGGGACTAAAGCCTTTTGTGGCCTCTAGGGATTGACCAGGTTAAGAGGAAATAACCTGGTTCACAACCTGGAACTCTTCAAGCTATCATCCCTGATCTCACACAGGAATACCCCTTGAGGCAAGGCAAGAACTCAGAGCAGCCAGTAGAGGACGACCTGAAAAGCCCAAGTCCTGTCACTGCAGACGGAGGAGGAGCAGCTCACTGCCACAGGCTGATTCCACTTCTGCTCTCAAGACTAAGGCAGGAGCTTTTCAGTTATGCTCATGAAATTAATTTTCTTCCCATTCAAGAAAACACAACTTCTTTGTGTTTTGCATGTAGTTTCTTTCAACTGTTTTCTTTGTTGCTTTTTTAAGAAAAAAATTCCAAAGCAAGAGGTAAGTCATATTTCTTTGATTGATATGTAACATCCTGATTTTTTTTTATTTTTATGAAATAATTTAATTCTTTATCTTAGTGAATCCATGGGCAAAAGAATGTTCTTACCACAGACAAGAACAAGGAAGAATGAGGGTCATCAAATTTATTTTCAGTGGGGCTTATATAAGGTAAAACATGTGATTATTTTAATGAACAAAACAATCAGTCAATTCAGCAAGATGCAATTCTATTGTCATTGTGGATGGTAGAGCAGAATGATCAGTGCATTAGAAATATGAGGCTGCCCAGCATGAAGGCTGCTTTGGAGGGAGCAGAGAACAGGGGGAGGAAGACCTGCTTTGAGGCAGCTACAATAGTGCAGGCAGGAACTGGGTGGTGAGGGCCCATGGGAGCCATGGGAACAGCAGGGAGAATGGGAAGGACAAATGTGAGAAATGTTTCAGAGGGGATTGGACAGGAGTTGTTTCCCAACAAAACTGGGAGGGAGTAGAAGATTAAACACATAAAACAACTGGTTGCTGTTCCTATTGATCTACCTCTTGAGCCAATAATTCCATTAAACCAGAAGCTCCAGCCACAGGTTTGTTGGTGAACATGCTCTTCATGTGGAGACTTACCCTGCTCTACTTCCCTACCCAAGCCTGCAGACCTGCCCCAACTGCTCAGAATTCAGCAGGAGATCGCTTTTAACCTTGGAGGCAATTTATTTTCTCTACTTAATAGAGATACAGGAACACTTTAGAAAAGGGACTACTTTGAATGTCATCTGGTGTGCTTGTTAAAAAACCAGCCCCACTGCTGTTTGACCTTATACAGGGAGACAGAGTCAATTGTAGGCAAAAGTTGCCAAGGAGGCAAAGTTTGTAAATAATTCACTTCCTTGACTTCTCTCTTCCCTTCCCTCTCCTACTTTCTGCTCTCATGACTGCTCCACCCTAGTTCACCTTTCCTCAATCTCGTGCCTCTCTTTCCCTATCCCCTAGTGTTTGACACAGTTCCTACTATGAAAATGAGTTTTGAAGAGACTAGAGATCTTTAGCCTTGAGAACAGATTTATGGGGGATATGACAATGTAATAGCAAATGTGTGTCCTGACTCTTGTTCCACATTCCCCCATAATGCCAAGCAAGTATTCATGTCATCTTGAAGTCCCATCTAGGGGGATCTGAGAGGATATAACATGCCTAGTGGCCTAGTAGCTACAGTGTTGGCCTGGTGTCAGGTAGACTGAGTCTACATCAAATTTGACCCCAGATATTTGCTAGCTGTATTACGTTGGGGTCACTGAAAGTGGTCAAGAAAGAAACTAGCATGATTAGACCATCTTTCTATTTTTGTATTTGTATCCCCAGTGCTTAGCACAGTATTTAGTATATAGTTGGCACTTAATAAATATTTATCAAATGACTAAAAGAATGTCATATCAGCAGAGCCTTTGTATAAAATAGTAGTCAATCACTAAGCTCGGTACAGAAGAGTCAATGAATATCTGTGAAGCAGTCTCATAATATAGAACTCAAAATTCATGAGTTGAGAATTCCAGTCAAGCCAAGATTCTTCCCTTGGGTGGCTGTCCTCATATAAGTACATGTTTGTTCATCTTTTTCTTTCCTATGCCCTCTCTGTTCTGGGTTAACTACATCCCAATGATTCCTGTAGCCAATAGTGTAGTGAAGGGGGTTGAAATAGAGGAAGGGGATAACTCTCTCCTCTCCCAAATAATGGCATCTTGTATTTTCATTTCAGCTATGAAGGACATTAAAGAAATGGGAAACCAAACAGTTGTCACTGAATTCATCTTCCTGGGATTTTCCAATCACCCAGAACTGCAGGGATTGTTTTTCCTGGTATTTTTAGTTGTATACCTGGTAACTCTCCTGGGGAACCTTCTCATATTAACAGCAATCAGAATCAATACAGTTTTTCATACTCCTATGTATTATTTCCTCAGCAACTTGTCCTTCCTGGACATCTGCTACACCTCTACCACTGTACCCACCATTCTGATGAATTTCTTCCAGGAGAAGAAAACCATTACCTATGAAGGCTGCATGTCCCAGCTCTTTTTTCTTGTTACTTTTGCAGGTTCTGAGTGTGTCCTGTTGGATGCTATGGTTTATGACAGATTTATAGCCATTTGCCATCCATTACGTTACCCAGTTCTCATGAGCAAGAGGATCTGTGCCTACTTAGCATCTGGGTCCTGGTTGTGTGGGTTAGTGAATTCTTTGACACACACAAGCCTCACTACAACTCTCACTTTGTGTGGTCCTAATCAGATCAGTCATTTTCTCTGTGATATCCCCCTACTCCTGAAGCTCTCCTGCTCAGATACTTCAGTCAATGAGGTTGCTCTCTATGTGTCCAGTGCCACCTTTGGTCTTAGCCCCTGCCTCTTCACTGCTGTGTCCTATATACTCATTATCTCTGCCATCTTGAAAATTCAGTCTACTCAAGGGAGGAAAAAAGCCTTCTCTACCTGTGCCTCTCACCTCACTGTGGTGCTCATCTACTATGGAACCATAAACTTCAACTATGACCGACCCAGTGCAGGCTACACCCTAGACGTGGACATCCTGGCCTCTGTCCTCTTCTGTATTGTTACTCCCATGTTAAATCCCATTATCTACAGCCTGAGAAACAAAGAAGTCAAAGGTGCCCTGAAGAAACTATGTGAAGGGTATATTTCACCCAGCAATTCCAATGTTGAAATCAGTTCTTAACCAGGAGCGCACAAATTTGGTCTAAAAAAATTATTAACTGTATTTTCAATACAATTGTTTTCCTTTGCCATCCTATTTATTTTAAGCGTTTAAAAGCTTTGTTCTCCACCATCACTGTCCTTTTTACTCTTTCCATTCTCTCATTTTTATCTTCAATCTTTACCTATCTACTGGTTGCTTCCTTACTGCCAACAAACATGACCATTTCTTATCACGTGCAAAAAACTCTCAGGAGGAGTGCAATAGATTCTGGGAATGCAATCATCACCAAATTTAGCCCTGGTAATTATAGGTTTATTACAATAATAATGATAATGATAATTAGTATTTGTATGTGTATCTTTATGAGTGTGTGTATGTATGCTTTAAGGTTGGCAAATTATTTTTTATCCATTATCTCACTTAAGCCTTGCTCTCTTTCTCCCTCCCTTCCTCCCTCTCTCTATCTTTCTGTCTGTCCCCTCCTTGTATGTATATATATATATATATATATATACACACACACACACACACACACACACACACAAAACATATATATAAAACATATATATTGTATATACATACATATATATATATATATAAAACATAGATATGTATACTCCTGTCCCATACACGGCACAATACAATTTGGAAAAGGATAGGGATATTGAAGACATAAAAAATGAAAACTTCTTAGAACAAAGCACCATAAAAGAATATAATTTAAGCTAAAAGGTTGCCTGTGGTGCTGCTGTGGGAAGTCAATATTCTGAATGACACATTTATCTGGCTGAGGAAAGGACAAGGTCAAAGACCTGAAGTATGGACAAAGAACAAGGCATTAGCTGTTTTAGTTAATTCAAGGAACTTTAGGAGGTTGTAATCAGGAGTGAGAGAGAAAGCTTATGGAAATAGACAAGCATCAAATTAATATGAGAAAAAGATTATCTCAAGGATAAAATATTAACTCAAAATGGAACAAAAAACAAGACAAAAGAAATAAATAGAAGATGTAAATTCAACAATTATAGCTATAAATGTACCTGCATTCTAAAGTCCAATAAAAAGAGAGAGAATGGAAGAATGGATAAGAAAACAAGGCCCAGCAATTTGTCGCATATAAATCACGCATCTAAAAACTAAACCTTCAAACACAAAGAAAATGGGAGACTAGTACAAAATTTACAAAGCATCAGATGAAACTATCATCACCATTGAGTATATTTGCACAAAATAATATATAGCATCTAAATTCATAAAAGTGAACAGGATTAAAAAACAGACCAAAAGAAAACCAGACCTAACAATTGTAGAAGACTTTAATATGTCTCACAGAGCAGGATAAATCTAATAGAAAGAGAAATTAGGAAAATATAAAACTGAAATAACCATAGGACAAATTTCATTTGAAAGACTAATTCTGATTATAAACACTTTGTGTTTGATACACGTAAAGATTTAAGCTTGGCAGATAAAGAATATACTATTTGGTAAAATTTGTTGGAAAAATTGGAAGCTATCTGGCAGAAACTGGGTATAGACCAGTATTGTACACCATTTACCCTGATAAGGTCAAAATGGATTTATTACCTAGACATAAAGTGATGTCATAAGTAAATGAGAAGAATATGGAACATATTACCTATCAGATATACGGATAAGAAGAATTTATGAATAAACTAGAGATAGAGAGCCTTGTAAAATATAGAAGGTTTAAGTTTGATTACATTAAATTAAAATAGTTTTATACCATCAAAACCAATGGATTCAAGACTAGAAGAAAAGTAAAAAAACTGGGAGAAAATTTTATGGAAAATTTCTTAGATAAAGGTTTCATATCTCAAATATATGGAGAACTTTGTCAAATTTATGAGGATATGAGTCATTCCCAAGTTGGTAAGTGGTCAAAGAATACAAACAGGCAATTTTTTAAGGAAAAAAATAAAAGCTATATTTAGTCATATGAAAAATGTTCTACATAATAATTAATTACAGAAAGGCAAATTAAAACTACTTTGAGATAGCATCTCCCACCTATCAGATTGGCTAAAATTATAGAAGGGGAAAATGTTGGAGGGGATCTGGAAAAACTGTAAAGAGGTCCAAATACATTGGAGAGCAATCCACAATTATGCACAAAGAGCTACACAGCTCTGTATACCTTTGGATGCAACAAACCACTATTAGGTTTGTTTCCCAAGGTGATCAGGAAAAAAGGAAAAGAACCTATATTTTTTTAATATTTTTATAGTAACCCTTTGTGTGGTGGCAAAGAACTGAAAATTTAGGGAATGTCCATGAACTGTGGAATGGCTAAATAAATTGTGGTATATGGTTGTGATTGAATATTACTGTGCTGTAAGAAATGACAAGCAGGTTACTTTTAGAAAAACATGGAAAGATTTGTATGAAATAATTGGAAGTAAAATGAGCAGAACCAAGGGAATGTTGTATACAGTAACAGCAATATTGTTCAAAGAGTAACTGTAAATGACTAAACCATTCTGAATAACATGAATACTAAAATCAGCTACAATGGACCTGTGAAGGAAGATGCTACCTACCTCTAGAGAAAGAACTGATATATTGAAGTACGTATTGTATAGTTTCGCATATATATCTGTGTCAAATGTTGACCTTATGTAGTGGAAGGTTCGGAGGGAGGGAGACAGCTCAGAAATCAAAATGTAACAAAAATAAATTAAATTTAAAAAAGAAAGATGAATATGTCTTCTGAACAGATGAGTAAAGAAAACACATATTCTAAACATTTCTTGGTACTTTTATAAAAGTAGACAACTGGCACAGAAACATGAATAAAAATATAAAAAGCACAAATAGGACACACATCCTGTTAGATCATAATTCAATAAATTATACAGGGAAGAAAAGCCAACATCTGAGATTTAGTAATGATATCCTGAATGAATGGATCAAAGAACAAATCATAGAAACAATGAATAACTCTGTCAAAGAGGAGAACAATAATATACAATATACCAAAAATTTTAGGATGCACAAAAGCTGTGACTAAAAATAAATTACCAAACTTTAAAAAGAGGAATAATAAATGGAACATGTAGTTATTAAAAAAAGAAAAGAAAAGAAAAAAAACCTAGCACATCAACAAACCCAAACTAAGCACAAAAAGAACTCAGAAAAAGGAGATGTAATGGAAAATAAAATATTATAGAAATGATAAAACAAAGCTGAAGACTGGTTCTTTGAGAAGACCAATAAAATCGATACACTTTTAACCAAGCTAATTTAAAAAAATAAAATTACCAAAATCAAAGTGGAGTGTGGTGTAGACACTAAAGTTTAATAACTCCTTAGTGAATTGAAGTTTAAAATGCCAGAATTATATAGTTAAGGAAGATCAGAAATGTTAACAAGGAAGTAAGTCTGGAAAGGCTTCTTAGAGGTAATTTTCAGTGTTCCCTTCCTCTCAAACATTCTATGAGCCTCTGACCCTGGGGAAAAGGAAAGCCTCATTTCTCTGGGCACTAAAGAAGAGCTAGTCCAGAGACTCAAGAAAATAACCTCAGGGACTAAAGCCTGCTCTGGCCTCTAGGGATTGACCAGGTTAAGAGGAAATTACCTGGTTTATAACCTGGAACTCTTCAAGCTGATGTCCCTGATCTCACACAGGAGTAACCCCTGGGACGAGGCAAGAACTTAGAGCAGCCAGCAGAGGAGGACCTGAAAAGCCCAAGTCCTGTCACTGCAGACCCAAGAGCAGCAGCTCACTGCCACAGGCTGATTCCACCTCTGTTGTCAAGACTAAAGCAGGAGCTTTTCAGTTATGTTCATGAAATTCATTTTCTTCCCATTCAAGAAAACAAACCTGTCTTTTGTGTTTTATATCTCGTTTCTTCCACCTATTTTCTTTTTTTATTTTAAGAGAAAATTCCAAAATAAGAGGTAAGTCATATTTGTTTAATTAACATGAAGCATTTCATTTTTTTTCCTGAGTTTCATAAAATAATATAATTCTTTATTCTAGGGAATCCATGGGAAAAAAAATATTCTCACTACAGGTGAAACCCAGAAATAACAAGGGTCATCAAATTAATTTTCAGCAGGGCTTATGTAAGTTTTTAAAAAATATAGACAATTTAATTAAAAAACAAAACCCAAACTCGGTTAATTCATCAAAAAACAAAACAAACAAAAAAACCCTTGTTTTGCCATTTTAGATGGTATCACAGGATCAGTGCATTAGAAAGATGAGGCTGCCCAGCATGAAGGCTGCTTTGAGGGGAGCAGAGAACAGGAAGGCCTGCTTTGGGGCTGCTAGTAGTGCAGCCATGGTACCAGCAGGGAGAATAAGAAGGACAAATGTGAGAGATGTTTCAGAGGGGAAAGGATGGAATTTGTTTCCCAAAAAACATGGGAGAAAACAGAAGATAAAGCAAAGAAAGCTACTGGCTGCTGTTCCCATTGATCTACCATTGATCTTAAGTCAATAATTCCATTACACCAGAAGCTCCAGACACATATTTGTTAGTGAACATGCTCTTGGTGTGTAGATCTACCCTGGTCTACTTCTCTGCCCAAGGCTGCAGGCCTGCCCCAAGTGCCCAGACCTCAGCAGGAGACCCCTTTTGGCCTGGAGGCAATTTACTGTCTCTAGATGACTGTGAGCTACAGGAATATTTTAGAAAACAGAATATGCCCCTTATCAAGAGCACTGCAAAGAACCAAAAAAATATTCCAACTGGAACAAAACTTAGACATCATCTCATCCATCTCCTTTTTATTTGACACATGAGGAAACTCAGACCCAAAGGGTTAAAGATGAGTTGTGCCAGGCCACCTGATCCTTAAGTGGAAGATCAGAATCCAAGTCTTCTGTCTCAAGGTCAAGTGCTCCTCCCACTGCACCGTCTGTCTCTATTTAGCCCAAAACATCTGATCCACAGCATGTTCCTCTGATCCAGTTTGAATCTGAGCCTGGTCAATTCCTACCTGTATGATCGTGGGCAAAGCACTCAATCTCAGCCTGTTTCCTTATTTGGAAATTTGGAAGGGGAAAGGGGTGTGTGTGCTGAGTAAGATGACATCCATGGTCCCTTGCAGTTCTAAATCAGATCCTATAATTTAGGATGAACCTAACCATTCCTTGCCATGTTTCTTGCTCTGTAACTCCCACTTCCATCAAGAAAATTAATATGTTCTTATAATTCATTCTTAGAAAACTCTAGATGTTAGGGAATTCTCTATAATGAACTGTAGTATGCCTCCCTGGGACTTGAATCCATGGATTCTTGTTATATTCTCTATATGATGAGCTTGATTTTAGTTGCTAAAGACCTATTCTCTGGAAGCTACTGGATATAGACTATTATACCCCATTATCACTTTCGTCTCACATAAAATCTTTTGGAATGACAGACTGCCTCTCTTATTCCTTTGATTCATACTCATTTCTCCATTTCTTCTATTCTAAACCTTTTTCTTTCAACCTCTTTGGTTCAAGACTCCAGGGGTATTAGGATCCATGACCAAATTTCATTGTGCCACACTCCTCCCCTCTCTGATATAACTACAAGCCTGGTTCTCTCTCTTTCTTCTCTTTCCCCTAAACAACTTGTTTAATTGTGTTAATTGTGTTGTTGTGATAATTGTGTTATTGTCCAATAGGCAATCCATAATCACAGGACCCAGAGTTTTGGTAAACAGAAACCTTCCTGCTCCTAGCTCAACAGGACTGAGGGAAATGATCAAGCAACAGAAGTACTGCTTCTCAAAAATCCTTCAGAGGGGAACATAGGAATAGAGGTCTGTGTCCCCTAAAGAGGGACATGGAGTACAGAGTACACAGAAAATCTGTAGTAGTGTAGGCAGGATGAGATGCAGATTAAGGTTGCACCCTAAGGACTATCTGAATTTCCTTTCCTTAATAGTGGACAGTATTCTCTTGGTAGCTTGCAGCATTTGTTTCTTGTCATTGGAATTATGAATTTTACCCATCATGTATCTTGGAGTCTGAAATCTGGGGTTGTTATTATTGTTGTTGTTTTCTGGAGGTGATCTAGGATTCCTTCAGTTGGTTCTTTGTTTCCAGAATTCAAAAGTTCTGAGGGTACTATTAGTTGATGGAATCTTACTAAAGCTCCCCCTACCCCCAATATTCTACTTACCTTGTGGGCCTAACTGAACAACAGGCATGTCCTGATTTGACCACACAATATGGCTTCAACCACTTCACAGGCCCTCAGACTCAATACAGCCACTGCCCCTAGTTAGCCACTGCCCCCAGATCCAATTCACATATTTGAACAGGTGTGTCCTTGTGCTCAATCACCACATCTCCGTTTTAGCCCAAGATAGCCTGCAATACCGAACTTTCCCTTTGGCCAGACAGGACAATAACTAGTCAATCAGAAAGCAGTACAATCAGGATGTTTGATCCAAGAATCACAGAAGGGACCCTTCACCTATTGCCTAATCCCTTAAAAAACCTTCCTGCCTCTTGCATACTTTCTGTTGTATAATCATAATCAATAAACTATAAATTTGCCTGTGTTGTCTTACTAAGTCTCTGGATGCTCTGGGAACCTAGCCAGATTTTAAGAGACATCAACCCTCAATACTTGGGTATACTTGGATTAGGTGATCTGAGTCTTAATTCTTTGAGACAGTGCCACCATAACATACTATAAAATTGCAACAATGGTGTTCAGGTTTTTTGATTTGTCAGGTTTTTCAGGCTGGTCTATGATCAGTTAGTTCTCTGTTCAAATCTTGTCTTAAAATCAATGTGTTTTACTTATATGCAATTCATGTATCATTTATCCAGTTCTCTTAATATTATTGGATTTTCCTTCTCATTTTCAGATTGTCTTTCTCTCCAGTACATTTGCATTCTTCATCCATTGTTTCCTCTTTCACTTCTTTGGAGAGACTTAATATTGTCAATTTCAGAGTCACTTGCATAGACATAATTGAAGTCAAAGGATTGAAGGAGAGTTTCAAGGGAGGGAGAGTAGAGAAGAGAAGTGGGTCAAAGCCAGACTTTTGAGGGATGCCTTCCTTCAGAGTTCTGTAAAGGATACAAGACTAGTTAGAGAGAGGAGAACTAAGAGAATGTGATAGCTCTGAAGCCAAGGCTTAGAGAAGCAGAAAGGAGTCTTAGAAAAGGGTCTGACCTTGGAGTCAGAGGATCTGGGTTCAGATTTGTTGCTTTCGAGCTGTGTCACCTTGGATAAATTACTTAAGCTGTTTGGCTACCAATTTCTTCCTCCATAAAATGAAGGAAATAGAATAGCAAACCTTCACCTCTCTTTAGATCCTAAATGTAGGTTTCTAGGAGCTTTTCTAAAAGGAAATATCCTGAATGTAGTATGATGAGAACTACTCCCCTTTTTAGGAGAACCAGATCAAGTTGCCTCATACCTAAATATTTACTCTTAAATGGAAATCACAGTGCACAAAATGCTCTCCCGTGGTACTTCCCTTTAGATGTCTGTTGTCAACACAATTTGGCTGAATGGACCATTTCTTGGACCCAATATAGATCATTCCTATGTTCTTAAATTCTCTGGAAGTACAAAGAGGTCACAGACTTAAACAACTTGAGAAGCACCTTTATAATCACAGCACAGCTTCTGTCCTGCCTCATCAATGAGCTCACCTGGCCTCCCAAGCATCTTGTCTTGATCTGTGCCTCTCAATTCAAATCCAGGTGGGAATGAAGTCAAATTTGTTTTCAGCAGTTGATGATCCACTATGGACAGTGGGCAAAGGTCATCTGTCTCTAACAATTCTGACAGATCTGTCTAAAGTTTGAGTTCATCTCAAATGATGTGAGTGAGATGATGACATGAGCAGGACTCTATTCCCATAGCATTTGCATTTCACTTACCAGGAGTCAGTTTCCTTCCTGCAGGATACCACTTAATTCCATCCTTCAAGGAAGCACAAGTATAATACTCATTACATTCCATTATTCACTCCAATGAAGAGGGATCACGGTCATAGAACAGCAAAACCAGCAGGGCCTGTGCAAGGACACAGTATTATGTGTCTGCATCCCCACTCAGGGAGGTCTAAGGGATACTTGGCCCTGTGGTTCTAAAGGCTACATGGTGTCATTTCCCTTCAGGGTCAGTTTATGAGCCACACAAGAAACTCAGTCTCATTCTTTTATAACCCAACTTCATCACCTACAGGTTGTGAATGATTTTTAGTGGTTCTCCCAAACTAAACCTACCCTCAAAGAATGAAGATTTGTCACCACCAAGGATGTTTCTGAGAAATCCTGGAGGCTCAGGAAGCAATTTTCAAACAGAAGTTTCCTCAAAGTTTTCAGTAATGGAAGCATCATAAGAAGGAAATAGGACTTTAAGTGTCTACTTTGTTCCAACTACTAAGCTAAGGGCTTTACAAATTTTGTTTCATTATTCTCACAACAACCCTGCCAGGTAAGTGCTATTACTATTCCAATTTTACAATTGAAGAAACTGAGTTAGATGTTAAGTGTCTTTCCCAGAGTCACATAGCTAGAAAGTTTCTTAGTCCCAATTTGAATTCAAGTCTTTCTGTTTTCAGGTATAGCACTCAATTCATTGCACCACCTAGGGCGTTAAAATATAAACAATATATAAAGTGTAAGCCTAAAGATTCTCAAGGTAATTACTTTGAAGGGATGACCTCCATTTGCTATTCATTTATTTAAAACTGTCCACCTTGCTGTTTGACATTATACATGTAGGCAGAGCCAATTTTAGGTAAAAGCTGCCAAAGAGGCAAAGTTTGTAATTCACTTCCTTGATTTCTGTCTTTGCTTCCCTCTTCTGCTTTCCGCTCTGATGACTGCTCCAGCCTAGATCACTTTCCTCAGTCTTCTGCATCCCTTCCCTCATCACCTAGAGTAAGGGGTTGCCACAGTTCCCTCTATGAAAATGAGTTCTGAAGCAACTGAAGATCTTTAGCCTTGAGAAGAGATTTCTGGGGGACATGATAATGTAATGGCAAATGTGTATATTGGCTCTTATTCCACATGCCCCCATAATGTATCACCAGGCATTCATGTGCCCTTGAAGCCCTATCCAGTGAGGCTCAGGAGGTTGTGACCTGTCTAAAGTGGAACAGTATGTATTGTATTTGCCAAGAATCAAGTAGACTGAATCTACATCAAATCTGACTTCAGCTACTTACTAGCTGTATAAATTATGGTCACAGAAAGAGATAAAACAAAGAAAGCAGGATTATTGGACAGTGATTTTTAATATTTATATCCTCAGTGCTTGGCACATAGTAGGCACTTAATACATATTAATTGACTGACTGAATGTCAGATCCACAGAGACTTGGGATAAAATAGCAGTCAGTCCATCAGTGAACCCAGTGCAGAGGGGTCAGCAAGTATCAGTGAAGCACTTGAGGAGAGAACTCCAAATTCATGATTTGAGAATTCCAGTTCAAGCCAAGCTTCCTTCTTTAGTATTCACATAAGTCTCCTGCCCTAAAGCTCTCTGAAGAGTTTTGAAATGTATTGTGAGACATGGCATGCCCACATCAAAGAAGGTGGTCTCTGTGCTCTTTAAGCAAAACAGCATTAAAGCAGTTCAAAAGAAACATGAGATGCACAAATTTAGAGAATCCACTCCAAATATTCCCATGAAGTCTTTCTGCTCAACCTGTAGTAGAACATTCTAAGCTCCCATTGGTGTGATCAGAAGGATTCAGACACACTATAACTTCACTCTAACATACTGATGTCATTTTACTCCTAAGGACAACAACCATTCATTTGAGGATGTGTTTGTCCATCTTTGCCCTTCCTGTGCTGTCTCTGTTCTGGGTTAATTACTTCCCATTGATTTCTGTAGCCATAGTATCATGAAGTGAGGTGAGATAGAGGAAGAGGTTAACTCTCTTCTCTCCCAAATAATGACATCTTGTATTTTCATTTCAGTTATGAAGGACATTAAGGAAAGGAGAAACCAAACTGATGTCACTGAATTCATCTTCCTGGGGTTTTCCAAGCACCCAGAACTGCAGGGATTGCTCTTCCTGGTATTTTTAGTTATATACTTGGCAACTCTCCTGGGGAACCTTTTCATATTAACAGCAATCAGAATCAATCCAGTTCTTCATACTCCTATGTATTATTTCCTCAGCAACTTGTCCTTCCTGGACATCTGCTATACCTCCACCACTGTCCCCATCATCCTGGTGAATTTCTTCCAAGAGAAGAAGACCATTACCTATGAAGGCTGTGTGTCTCAGCTCTTCTTTCTTGTTACTTTTGCACGTTCTGAGTGTGTCCTGTTGGCTGCTATGGCTTATGACAGATTTATAGCCATTTGCCATCCATTACGTTACCCAGTTCTTATGAGCAAGAGAATCTGTGCCTACTTAGCAGCTGGGTCCTGGTTGTGTGGGTTAGTGAATTCTTTGACGCACACAAGCCTCACTACAACTCTCACTTTGTGTGGTCCTAACCAGATCAGTCATTTTCTCTGTGATATCCCCCTACTCCTGAAGCTCTCCTGCTCAGATACTTCAGTCAATGAGGTTGCTCTCTATGTATCCAGTGCCATCATTGGTCTGAGCCCCTGCCTCTTCACTGCTGTGTCCTATATACTCATTATCTCTGCCATCTTGAAAATCCAGTCTGCTCAGGGGAGGAAAAAAGCCTTCTCCACCTGTGCCTCTCACCTCACAGTGGTGGTTATCTATTATGGAACTGGCAACTTCAATTATGATCAACCCAGCTCAGGCTACTCTCTGGATGTGGACATCCTGGTCTCTGTCCTCTTCTGTATTGTCACTCCCATGTTAAATCCTATCATCTACAGCCTGAGAAACAAGGAAGTCAAAGTTGCCTTGAGGAAACTTCGTGAAGGGTATATTTTACCCATTAATTCCATTGTTCAAATCACTTCTTAACCTGGAGTCCACGAAGTTGATCTAAAAATATATATTAATTGTATTCTCAATACAATTGATTTCCTTTGGAATTCTGTCTTTTACACGTTTAAAAACATTCTTTAAAAACACTATCCATTCTATTTTCTCCAATTCTCTGATTTTTACCTTTAATGTGGACCTATCCACTGGTAATTTCCTCAGATGCCTGCATGACAATTTCTTTCCACCTGCAAAAAGCCTTCTATAAATCAATAGCTATACCACATATCTCTCTTCCTTCTTGGTCAACCTGCTTGGGAAAGCCACCTAAAATTGGTGCTTCATTTTCCTTTTCATTCAATCTCTGTAAATTCTCTAGAATCTGCTTTCTGACCTCATCATTCAACTGAAACTGCTCTCCAAAGTTATACATGATCCCCTAATTGCTAAATCTAACGTCCTTTTCTCACTCCCCATCTGCAGACTTTGAAGGTGGTGATCATCCTCTTCTCAATACTTGCTTCTTTCTAGGTTTTCCTGACACTGTCTTCTCCCAGCACTCCTCCCACCTAGGTGATCAATCCTTCTCTGTCTCCTTTGCTAGACTGTTTTTTAGGTCTTGCCCAAACTTGGGATCCCCACAGGGTTCTCTCCTGGACAATCTTCCCTTTTTTCTCCATACTATTTCACTTGATGATTTCTGCTTCCATGGATTCAATTATCATCTTTCTTTTCTTTTCTCTTGAACTAAACTTCTCTGCTGGCTTCCAGTCTCATATCTCCAACTCCCTATTAGACATCTTGAACTGGATGTCCCATGGACATCTTAAACTCAACATGTCCAAAATTGAACTCAGTCTTCCCTCTAAATCCTTCTTTCTCCCTAACTTCTCTTTACTATTGAGGGTACCCCCATCCTCCTAGTCATCCAGGATCACTATCTAGGTGTGATTCATGACTCCTTACTCTTCCTCCCTATATCTACTCTGTTGCCAAGGATGAAGATCATTCCATCATGATATCATTTGCATATGTTCCTTCTCTCTTCTGACTCTTCTACCTTACTGATAGCAGACCCTTACTAACTTATGTCTGGATTACTCCATAGTCTGCTGCTATTTGGCCCCTCTCTATTACAGTCTGTCCTTCACTCAGATAATCAAAGTTATCTTCCTAAAGCACAGATCTGACAGTCTCACCCCCTTGCTCAACAAATTCCAGTGGCTCTGTAACCCCATGAGGATCACATATAAAATGGTCTGTTATTCAGAGTCTTTCATAACCTGCTCTTCCTCACCTTTAGCCTTCTTACTTTCCATCATTTTCTCTGTGATCCAGTGACACTGGTTTTCTTTCGTTCCTTGAGAAAGACAATCTATCTCCTGACTCCTTGCATTTTCGCTGGTCTTAGATTCCCCCATGCCTGGAATACTTTCCCACCTCATTTCCACACATTCTAAGTGCTTAAAAAAAAGGTTTATTGACTAAGAAGTGGGTCCATAGGCTGCATCAGATTGCTAGAGGGGTCCATACCACATAAAAAGATGAAAAACACCTACTCTACATCAATATAACTCTTCCTATATAAATTGATTCCTATGGTGGGAGTAACAGAAGGGATACAAAGGGTTATACAATAGCACATGACTATGACTTTCAATTAGAAGCTTCTTGAGAGCAAGGACTGAAATTTGTTTTGGTTTTTGCCTTTCTTTTGGTATTTCCAGCCCTTAGCATAATGCTTGGTACATAATAAATCATTGGCGAACAAGCAACTTTAATCTTGATGTGTTTGGGGGGAAAGGAAGTCTTGCTAATAATTAGAATTTTTGAAAAGTGGAGTGGTTAAATAATTATAATATGCAAAATCAAATGTGAAGTGCATTTGTTAAAACTACTGATGTTGAGGGTGAAAGATTTTTACTAACTGGGAGTCTGTGGATCCCTAACACACTGTCCTGTGATATTTACATTTTGGGAATCTATAAGTCTAAAAAATTACACATTTCAGTGTTATCGTTCTACAGTATCTTCTGAAGAGTGCTATTTCTGTATTTCTATTTTGTCTGTGATATTAACATAAGTTCTTAATATGTTTGGAAGCTTTTGACTTTTTACATGACAGTCTCAGATAATTTTTATCCTTGAATATGTGCAAGGAAATATGCCTTCCTACCACATGGCAGGTACTACATCATTTACAGAACTGAGGACTCTACATGTGCCTCATACTGCCTTATGGCAGCAGTGAAGGGTCAAGACTGCCAACAAGGGAAGAGGTCTAAACAGGAGAAGCCAGGAACAAGACCCAGGTGATCAGGACTGGATAAGTTCCATTAGGCAGAAAAGGTATGAATGGGGAAAGGAAGAAAAAAAGAAAGAAAGGGATGAATGGGAAAGCATTTCGCAAGGATTTACTCTGTGTCACCCATTTTGCTTAATCTGGGGGATAAATATAAAAGGAGCCACTGTTCCTGCTTCAAGAACCTTATTTTCTTACAAGGGAAGACAACATTTATAGGCAAGTGGTAACTAGGCAGGGAAAGAGAGGTAGGAAGGGATTGGGGTAGGACATGAGAAGTTCTGCATGTGGCAGGCAGAGGATGAAATGGCCTGGATTAGATAGTTGGATGGCTAGGTGACAAGTGCATATCCATCAGTTCAAAACAAAAAGAGAGGAAAAAATGGTTTTATTATGAGGTCTTTTTTTCATTAAGGGCTGAGAATGAAATTTTTCTGAATGAAAAGAACCATTTTCAGCCACTATTACTGAACACTGAATGGTTTTGAAAATTAGATTTTGCTACAGATATTTCTTAATGAATTCAAGAATAGTTAGGTGTCCCATGGAGGGCCTGGAGGCAGGAAAGTTCGTCTCCCTGAGTTCAAATCTAGCCTCAGACACTTATTAGCTGTGTGACCCTGGGCAAGTAATTCGTGGAACCCTGTTTGCCTCTGTTTCCTCATCTGTCAAATGATCCAGAGAAGGAAATGGCAAACTACTCCAGTATCTTTGCCAAGACAACCCCAAATGGGGTCATGAAGAGTCAATCACAACTAAAATGATTGAACAACAACAATGAATTCAATATAAAAACAGAACTTATTTGTGAAATTTATACCACAATAAAGTCAATTTAGTGACAACTAACATTGTTTGAACCACAAATAATGTCAAGCTGCTTTATACATTTCCATTGCTGTCAAAAGTTAAAACAAGTAAGATTAAACTTTAAAGTGTATATGCAAACATTTCCTTTTCCTGGAAAATCCAGTTGTTAATATTTGCTGGCCTACTCCTTGAAACATTGCTTGAGCTCAAGGGAATTGCAATAGAGCATGGATGAATGAAATCATCACCAGATTTAGCCCTGGTAACTGTAGGCTAATAACAGGAGTAATGATGACATTTACTAGTACACACACACACACACATACACACACACACACACACACACACACACACACATACCCAGAAGGAGAGAGATCAATGACTGTAAGGTCTGCAAAGTGTTTTATATCTATTATGTCACTTAAGCCTCGCCCTTATATTCTCTCTCTCTCTCTCTCTCTCTCTCTCTCTCTCTCTCTCTCTCTCTCTCTCTCTATATATATATATATATATATATATACACATATATATATAATATATATGTATATATATGTATATATGTAAACATTATATATAACCTATATATTATATATGTATATTCATGTCCCATTTATGACATAATATACTTTAGAAAAATATAGGAATAATGAAAAGGACATAATAAAAGAAAACTTCTTGGAAAAATGCATCACCAAGAATACTATATAGGCTAAAATGGTGTCTGTGGTGCTGGAATGGGAAGGCAAGATTTCAAATAGCACATTTATCTGATTGAGGAACAGACAAGGTCAAAGATCTGGGGAGATGGAGACAAAGAAAGAGAAACCAACAATTTATGTTAATTTAAGGAACCTTGAATAGGTGGTAATCAGGAGTGATAGAGAAGACTTGTGGAAATAGACAAGTATCAAATTGCTATAAGCAAAATTAATTTCAAGGACAAAATATTAACTTGAAAGAAGGATATGAAATCAAGACAAAAGAAATAAATGGAAGGAGATGTAAATTCAGGAATGACAACTATAAATGTACCTGGATTTTAAAATCCAATAAAAAGAGAATGAGAGAATGGATAAGAAAATAAGGGCTTGCAATCTGTCCATATAAATAACACCTTTGAAAAATAAAGCTACTCACAGAATGAAAATGAAAGACTCGAATAAAATTTAATATACACCAGACAAAACTATTCCTGCCACTGAGTGTATTCACATAAAATGGTATATAACATCTAAATTCATAAAGGTGAACAGATAGAAAACAACAAAAAAGTAATCTAACAATTGCAGGAGAGTTATATGTCTCAGAGAGCAAGAGAAAAATAACAAAAAGAGAAATTAAAAGGAAAATGTAAAACTGATATAAACATAGGACAAATTAGATTTGAAAGACTAACACTGATGATGTTAACTTTAGGTTTGTCAAATGTGAAGATTTAAGCTTTTGGGATAAGAATTTACTATTTGGTGAAATTTATTAGGAAAACTGGAAAGCACTCTGGCAGAAACTAAGTATAGATCAACATCTTACAATATTTACTAAAATAAACTCAAAATGGATACATGGCCTAGACATAGAGGTAGCATCAGCAAATTATTATTTATTTGCTTAATTTTTTAATTTATGTTTATTTATTTATTTTTAGTTTTCAATACTCATTTCCACAAAGTATTGAGTTACAAATTTTCTCCCCCCTCTCCCCTCCACCCACTCCATAATGCCTTATGTTCTGATTACTCCTTCCCTCAGTATGCCCTCCCTTGTATCACACTCTTCCCTTCCCATATCCCCTTCTTCTCTCTTTTCTTGGAAAGCAAGATAGGTTACTATACTCCATTACTTGTATTTCTTATTTCCCAGTTGTATGCAAAAACAATGCTCAACATTCATTCCTAATACTTTGAATTCCAGCTTCTCTCCCTTTCTCCCTCTCCACCCAACCCCACTGAGAAGGCAGGCAATTCAATATAGCCTTTATAAGTGTAGTTTTGCAAAAGACTTCCATAATAGTCATGTTATGTAAGACTAACTATATTTGTCTCCATCCTATCCTGCCCTCCCATTTATTCATTTCTCTCTTTTGACCTTGTCCCTCCCCAAAAGTATTTAATTCTGATTACTCCCTTCTCCCATTTGCCCTCCCTGCTATCATCCCCTTCTCCCCAATTGTCCCCTTCTCCCCTACCCTTCTGTAGTGCAAGATATACTTTCACACCAAACTGAGTGAGGATGTCATTCCCTCAAGCCAAACGTGAAGAGAATAAGCTTCCCTTTTTCCCTCTCACATCCTCCTTTTTCCTCCACTGAAGAAGCTTTTTCTTACCTCCTTGATGAGTGATAATTTACCCCATTCCATTTTTCCTTTTTCTCCTTCCAATATATTCTTCTCTCACCTCTCAATTTTATTTTATTTTTTTAGATATCATCCCTTCTTATTCAACTCACCCTGTTTTTGCGGTTTATATGTGTGTGTGTGTGTGTGTGTGTGTGTGTGTGTGTGTGTGAGTGTGTATAATCCCTCCAACTACCCAAGTACTGAAAAAAGTCTCAAGAGTTACAAATATTATCTTTCCATATAGGAATGTAAACAGTTCAACTTCAGTAAGTCCCTTGTGATTTCTCTTTCCTGCTTACCTTTTCATACTTCTCTTGATTTTTGTGTTTGAAAGTCAAATTTTCTATTCAGTTCTGGTCTTTTCATCATGAATGCTTGAAAGTCCTCTATATAATTGAATGACCATTTTTTTCCCTGAAATGTTATATTCAGTTTTGCTGGGTAGATGATTCTTGGTTTAAATCCAAGTTCCTTTGACTTCTGGAATATCCTATTCCAAGCCCTTCGATCCTTTACTATAGAAGCTGCCAGATCCTATGTAATTCTGATTGTAGTTCCACAATACTCAAACTGTTTCTTTTTGGCTGCTTGCAGTATTTTCTCCTTGACCTTGGAACTCTGGAATTTGATGACAATATTCCTGGGAGTTTTTCTTTGTGGATCTCTTTCATGAGGTGATTTGTGGATTCTTTCAATACTTATTTTGTCCTCTGGCTCTAGAATATTGAGGCAGTTTTCCTTATAATTTCATGAAAGATGATGTCTAGGCTTTTTTTTTTTTTTGATCTATCATAAGTAAATTAGAAGAACATGGAACATATTTCTTATTCAGTCATTTCAGTTGTGTATGACTCTTCATGGCCATATGTCTTGACAAAGGTACTGTAGGAGTTTTCGATTTCCTTCTAAAGCTCATTTTTATAGATAAGGAAACTAAAGCAAACAGGGTTGAGTGCCCTGCCCAGGGTCACACAGTTAGTGAATTTCTGAAAATAGATTCGAACTCATAAAGATAAATCTTCCTGATTCCAAGCCCAGTGCCATCTAGCTGCCCATGGAACATATTATCTATCTGATTTATGGACAGGAGAAAAATTTATGAATAAATAAGTGTGAGCTTTGTGAGATGTAAAATGGATAATTTTGATTACATTAAATTACAAAGGTAGCTAAGATTAGGAGGACATAAAATTGGGAAAAATTTTATACACAATTTCCCTGATAAAGCCCTCATATCTTAAATACATGGAGAACTTTGTGCAATTTATAAGAATATGAGTCATTCCCCAACTGGTAAATGGCCAAAGAATATGAACTGGCAGTCTTTAGAAGAAGAAAATCAAAACTATATGTAATTTTATGGAAAAAATGTTCTAAATCATTATAGATATAGAATCCCACTATGTGTTGTTTACAAAAAACACTTCTGAAGCAGAGAGATATGCACAGAGTAAAAGTGAAAGACTGGAGCAGAATATATTATGCTTCAGCTGAAGCAAGAAAAGCATGGGTAGCAATCCTGATCTCAGGCAGTGCAAAAACAAAAATAGATCTAATTAAAAGAGATAAGGAAGGAAACTACATCTTGCTGAATGGTACCATAGACAATGAAGTAATATCCACATTAAACATATATATATATACCAAGTGGTATAGCATCCAAATTCTTAGTGGAAAAGTTAAGTGAGTTACAGGAAGAAATAGACAACAAAACTATATTCATGGGCCACATAAGCCTCCCCGTCACAAAACTAGATAAATCTAACCATAAAATAAGCAAAAAATAAGAAGTTCAAGAAGAGAATAGAATTTTAGAAAAATTAGATATGACAGAGCTCTGGAGAAAATTGAATGGGGATAGAAAGGAATATACCTTTTTCTCAGCATAGCACCTACACAGAAATTGACCATTTATTAAGACATAAATACCTAGTAATCCAATGCAGAAAGGCAGAAATATTAAATACATCCTTTTCAGATCATGATGCAATAAAAATTACATATAATAAAGGGCCATAGAAAGATAGACTAAAAATTAATTGGAAATTAAAAAATCAAATCCTAAAGAATGAGTGGGTCAAACAACATATCATAAAAATAATCAATAATTTCATCAAAGAGAACAACAATAATGAGACAACATCCCAAAATTTAAATGACGAAGCCAAAGCAGTTCATAGGAGAAATTTTATATTTCTAAATACTAATATGAATAAAATATATAATGAGGAGATCAATGAATTGAGCATGCAATTTAAAAAGCTAAAAATAGAACAAATTTTAAATTCCCAATTAAATACCAAATTAACAATTCTGAAAACTAAAGGAAAGATTAATAAAATTAAAAGTCAGAAAACTATTGAATTAATAAATGAAACTAATAGCTGGTTTTATGAAAAAAAGCTATAGAATAGATACACCTTTGGTTAATTTCACTTAAAAAGAAGAAAACCAAATTACCAGTATCAAAAATGAAAAGGGAAAATTCACCACTAATGAAGAAGAAATTAAAACAATAATTAGGAGCTATTTTCTCCAACTGTATGCCAATAAAACTGACAATCTAAGTCAAATGGATGAATATTTACAAAAAATATAAATTTCTCAGATTAACAGAAGAGGAAATAAAATACTTAAATAATCTCATTTCAGAAAAAGAAGTTGAACAAGCCATCAATGAACTCCCTAAGAAATAATCTCCAAGATCAGATGGATTTACAAGTGAATTCTACTAAACACTGAAAGAACACAATTCCAATACTATATAAACTATTTAGAAAAACGGGTGAAGAAGTAATTCTCCCAAATTCTTTTTATGATGCAAATATGGTGCTTATCCTTAAACCAGGAAGAGGCAAAATACAGAAAGAAAATCATAGACCAATTTTACTAATGAGTATTGATGCAAAAATTTTAAGTAAAATATTAGCAAAGAGATTGTAACAATGTACCATGAAGATAATAACACCATGACCTGGTAGGACTGATACCAGTAATGTAGGGCTACTTTAACATTAGGAAAACTACCAGTATAATATAAATAACAAAACTAACAAATGATATGATTATCTCAATACATGCAGGAAAAGCTGCATTCCTATTAAAAACACTAGAGAGCATAGGAATAAATGGAATTCCCCTTACCACGATAAGTAGCATCTATCTAAAATGATCTGGAAGAATTATATGTAATGGGGTTAAGCTAGAAGCTTTCCCAATAAGATCAGAGGTGAAACAAGGATGTCCATTATCAACACTGTTATTCAATGTTGTACTAGAAATGTAACCTTTATTAATAGCAGGAGGAAAAGAAATCAAAGGAATTAAAATAGCTAATGAGGAAACAAAGCTATAACTCTGCATATGATATGATAGTATACATAGAGAATCCTAGAGAATTATACTAGAAAAATACTTGAAACAATTAACAACTTTAGCAAAGTTGCAGAATATAAAATAAACCCACATAAATCATCAGTATTTCTACATATTATCAAGAAAGATAAACAGCAAGGGACAGAAAGAGAAATTCCATTTAAAATAACTGTGGACAATATAAAACATTTGGGAGCCTACCAAAACAAACCTAGGAATTATATGAACACAATTGCGAAACACTTTTCACACAAATAAATTCACATCTAAATAATGGGAAAAGTGTCAATTGCTCATGTGTAGATTGAGTTAATATAATAAAAATAATCATTCTACCTAAATTAATTTAATTCTTCAGTACCATACCAATCAAACTGACAAAAATTTATTTTATAGAGCTAGAAAAAGTAATAACAAAATTCATCTGGAAGAACAAAAGGTCAAGTGTATCAAGAGAACTAATGAAAAAAATGCAAAGTAAGGTGGCCTAGCTGTAAATGATCTAAAATTATATTGTTAAACAGCAATCATCAAAACCATTTGGTACTGGCTGAGAAATAGAGTGGTGAATTAGTGGAATAGGTTAGGTACACAACAAACAGGACTATAGTAATCTACCGTTTGATAAACTTAAAGACTCTTGCTTCTGGGGCAAGAATGTGCTATTTTACAAAAATTACTGGGAAACCTGCAAAATAGGATGACAAAAACTAATCATACACCAACATCTTATGCTGTGTACTGAGATAAGGTCAAAATGCCAACATGATTTATACATAACGGGTGATGCCATAAGCAAATTAGGAGAGCAGTGAATAGTTTCCTTGTCAGATCTATGGAGAAGGAAAGAATTTATGACCAAACGAGAGATAGGGAACATTAAGGAATGCAAAGTAGATAATTTTAATCCTATTAAATATAAAAGTTTTTGCACAAAGAAAACCAATACAACCAAGATTAGAAGGGAAGCAGAAAGCTAGTAAACAACTTTTACTTCCAATGTTTCTGATAAAGGTCTCATTTCTAAAATACAGAGACAACTGAGTCAAATTTATAAAAATACAAGTCATTCCCAGCTTGATAACTGGTCAAAGAATATGAACAGGCATTTTCAGATGAAGAAATTAAAGTTATCTATAGTCATATGAAAAATACCCTTAAAAATACACTATTGATAAGAGAAATGCAAATCAAAACAACTCTGAGGTACCACCTCACTCCTATCTAATTGACTAAAATGACAAAAAAGGTAAATGATAAATGTTGGAGAAGATATGGGAAAACTGGAACACTAATGCATTGTTGTTGGTAGACTTGTAAACTCATCCAATCATTCTGGAGAGCAATTTGGAGCTATGCCCAAAGGACCATAAAACTGCATAGCCTTTCATCCAGCCCTACCACTACTAAGTATGTATCCCAAAGATTATAAAAAAGTGAAAAGGACACACATGTACAAAAATATTTGCAGAAGGTCTTTTTGTGGTGGCAAAGAATTGGTAATTAAGAAGATGCCCATCAACTGGAGAATGGCTGAACAAGTTGTAGTATATGAATTTAATGCAATACTACTGTGCTATAAGAAATGATGAGCAAACAGATTTCAGAAAAATCTGGAACTGATGCTGAGTGAAATGAGTAGAACCAAGAGAACATTGTACATAGTAACAGCAACGTTGTGCAATGATTGATAGACTTAGCTCTTCTCAGAAGTACAGTGATAGACAATTCCAAAAGACTGGTGATGGAAAATACTAACCACATCCAGAGAGAGAACTACAGAGTCTGAATGCAAATCTAGCATAGCCTTTTCTCTTTCTTTTCTTTCTAGTGATTTTTTCTTTTGTTCTGATTCTTCATTCACAATATGACTAATGTGGAAATGTGTTTAATATTATTGTGTGTATGTGTATGTACATATATACATGTATATATGCATATATATATACACACACATATATAGCCCATATCAGATTACTTGCTGTCTTGGGGAGGGGGGTGTGAAGGAGAGAAAAATATTTGGAACCCAAAATCTTATAAAAGTGAATGTTGAAAACTATATTTACGTGTAATTGGACAGAATGAAATACTGTTAAGTGGAAAAAAATAAGAAAGGGCACAGAGACAGGAGATGGAGTATCCTATGAGAAAAACAGCATGGAGGCCAGTGTGACTGGATCCTAAGCCATGTAGAGAGGAGTAAAGTATAAGAAGATTGGAAAGGTAGGAGAGAACCTAGATTCTGAAGGACTTTACAAGGAAAGAGGATTTTAATCTGTGACGAAAATACCCTACATTTGTACAGCTCATACTATAGTGGTGTTGTAGTTCACAGGGTTGTGTGCAGAAAGAAAAACTGGGTCACACATCCACAACAAATGGGATGTCTCTTCACCCAAAGGCCTATCATATCTTTTTGTAAATTTTTTTTATTTTAAACTTAAGTACAAAATGAGAAAAGTAAAAAATTGTCGCATACACAGCAGAGCCCAAGAGAAGATTCAATACAAAACAATAAATTTCCATTTCAATAAAACCTATATAATAAATAATACACATTGTTTTCAAAGCTGCCCAGTTTTTCTTTGTTTCCTTATTGGTTTTCTTTTGTTCTCTGTGTGCACTTTTTAATTTATTTATTTTTCCACTCCCTTTCACACCACCCTAAGAAGGCTACAGTTAAGCATGGATATATATATATACATACATACATACACATATATATATGTAAAGTACACATATACATATATGTGAGACCATAGTATGCCTATTTCCTCCTATCATCAGTATATCTGAAGGTGGATAGCATCTTTCCCCATAAGTCCAAGTCTTTCCATGTTTTTCTAAATCAACAAGCTCATCATTTCCTATACCACAGCAATATTCCAACCCAATCACATCCTATCTGAGAGATTGTCTATGAAAGTTTTCCCACAATTTCTTGAATTACTTCTATTCTTGACTACATAGGTTTTATTTGTACAAGAAAATTTTAATTTAAAATAGTCAAAATTCTCTGTTTTACAATTCAACAATGCTCTCTCCTTATAAAAAGTTTAAGGTCTGTTGAATTTACTTCCTTTTTATCTTTTTTACTTTTCTTTCTTTGAAATTCCTGGGGTTTTTTGTTGTTCAAAATGAACTTTGTGGGCACATACACATAGCTCTGAACCCACAACCCATAGAATGGCTACAGGGAAGTAACTCACGGCGAATTCCGCACCCAGAGGCCCCGGAACATTGGAGCGAGGGAGATTTCTGTTCCAGAGAGACCTGCAAACCTCTCCCGGGGGGGTCCTTCGCGCTGCAGACTGGGCGCCGGGACTGGGAGCTGAGTGCAGCCCTGCCGCGGCCGCGGCACCGAGAGGAAAAGATCCGAGCAGGCTTCACAGACAGGATCTCCAGCGGCCACGCGGGTCCCTCCACCCACAGAGGGATCTGCAAACCTCTCGCAAAAGGTCCGTCGCACTGCAGACACAAAGCCCAGCCCAGACCTGCTGTGGCCACGGCTGCGGCACCGAGAGAAACAGATCCGAGCAGGCTTCAGGGACGGGATCTCCAGCGGCCGCACAAGTCCCTCCACCCACAGGTGACAGGGGTGGGTGAGAGAGTCTCTTTGGCGGGTCGAGAGGGGAGTGGGGTGCCCCCATAATTCAGGTCCCCCCCCGGGAGGTAGAAGCTGAGAGGCGACTGCAGACAGGGGCTCCCCAAGCGGGCGGGAGCCTGAATCCATTGCGGAAGGTCTGCGCATAAACCCCCTGAGGGAACTGAGCCTGAGAGGTGGCCCTGCCCCGATCTCAGCACCAGATCATAATCTCATACTGAATAGCAGCCCTGCCCCCGCCAAAAGCCCTGAGGCTGGAAGCAGCATTTGAATCTCAGACCACAAACACGGGCTGGGAGGATCAGGAGGTGAGGTGGGTGTGAGGAAAATATTCAGAGGTCAAGTCACTGGCTGGGAAAATGCCCAGAAAAGGGAAAAGAAATAAGACTATAGAAGGTTACTTTCTTGGCGAACAGGCATTTCCTCCCTTCCTTTCTGATGAGGAAGAACAATGCTTACCATCAGGCAAAGACACAGAAATCAAGGCTTCTGTGTCCCAGCCCACCCAATGGGCTCAGGCCATGGAAGAGCTCAAAAAGAATTTTGAAAATCAAGTTAGAGAGGTGGAGGAAAAGCTGGGAAGAGAAATGAGAGACATGAAGTCAAAGCATGAACAGCAGATCAGCTCCCTGCTAAGGGAGACCCAAAAAAATGTTGAAGAAATTAACACCTTAAAAACTAGCCTAACTCAATTGGCAAAAGAGGTTCAAAAAGCCAATGAGGAGAAGAATGCTTTCAAAAGCAGAATTAGCCAAATGGAAAAGGAGATTCAAAAGCTCACTGAAGAAAATAGTTCTTTCAAAATTAGAATGGCACAGATGGAGGCTAATGACTTTATGCAAAACCAAGAAATCACAGAACAAAGAGAGAAGAATGGAAAAATGGAAGATAATGTGAAATATCTCATTGGAAAAACAACAGACCTGGAAAATAGATCCAGGAGAGACAATTCAAAATGAACTTTGTGATTATTTTTTCTAACAGTAAAATTTTTTCAGTGATTTCATTGTCATTTTAAAAATTACAATAAATATTACTTCAATTGTTTAGAGTTGAGTTTATTTGTAAAAAATGTTGTATGTTTGGTTCATAGAGTTCCTCTATTTTGGCAGGTATACACTCAGGCATTTTATACTGTCTAGTTATTTTAAATGGTCTAAAACAATATTAAATAATATTACTGACATAGTATAGTTTCTCTATTTTTCACTTTTGATTATATCTATTTTAATTTTGACTTTGTCTAAGATCACGATTACTATCCCTGCTTTTTTTTACATACGAAATTCTACTTCTGCCTTTTTTTTTTAATCTGTGTCTCCCATTATTAAGCTTCCTGAAAGCAACATCTTGTTGAATTGAAATTTTTAATCTGCTATCCATTTCCATTTTAGGGGTTAATTCATCCCAGTCACAATCTAGGCTATAATTACTTGTTATGTATTTTCCTCCTTCCTATTTTTCCTCACTATCCTCATCCCGTTTATCTTATCCCTCCTCCTCCCTCCTCTGCTTACTTCTACCTGCTACCTATTGTTGAACCTACCCACTCTTCTGAGCCCCTCCCTTGTCCTCTCCACCCACCCTATCCCCTTGCTCTCTTATTTCTTTGTAAATTTAGAAGACTTTTATACCCATCTAGATATACATATTGTTTCCTCATTCACCCATACTGGATGACAATAAGGTTCCAGCACTACCAGCCATCCCACCAGTAGCTTCTTCTGTTTCAGTTTTTCCTTTTATGCCTTATCTGTGTGAGATAATTACTCTTTTTTATTTCTACCTACACAGTTGCATTTTTAGAATTGTCCCATCATACTCAGCTCAGCCCAAGCTTTTCTTTCCAACTACCCAAAGAGTGACAACAATTATAATACTACCGCTAATATTTTGAAATACATGAAGTAAACAATTTGACCTTATTCTTTAACTTATAACTTTAACTTTAACTTATATTTTTCCTGAATGTTACAGGCCAAATTTTCCCTTAAATTCTAGAGTTTGTTTCACAAAAACCGTGAAGTCTTTTAGTCTGTTAAATGTCTTTTTTTTTTTCATTCAGGATTGTACTTAACTTCACTGGCTAAGTTACCCTCCCTCTTAACCCCATTGATTTTGCTCTGTGGAATACAGTATTCCAAGGTATACATCCTTCAACTTAGTAGACAATAGAAACTTAATAAATGTTTAGTGAATTGAGCTTCACTATGCCAGAATTACATAATAAGAGAAGAGCAGAAATGTTGACAAGGAAGTAAGTCCAAAAAGGCTTCAAAGAGGTAATTATAAGGGTCCCTTTGCTCTTAAACATTCTGAGCCTGTGACATGGGGGAAATGGAAAGCCTCGTTGCTTGGGGCACTAAAGAAGAGCTAGTCCAGAGACTCAAGAAAATAACCTCAGGGACCAAAGCCTTTTCTGGCCTCTAGGGATTGATCAGGTTAATACCAAATAACCTGCTTTATAACCTGTAACTCTTCAAGCTGATGTCCTTGATCTCACACAGGAGTAAGCCCTGAGGCAAGGCAAGGACTTAGAGCAGCCAGCAGAGGAGGACCTGAAAAGCCCAAATCCTGTCACTGCAGGCCCAGGAGCAGCAGCTCACTGGCACAGGCTGATTCCTCCTCTGTTCTCAAGACTAAGGCAGGAGCTTTTCATGTTCATGGAGTTCATTTTCTTCCCATTCAAGAAACCACAACTTCTTCTTTGTGTTCTGCACATGGTTTCTTTCAACTGTTTTCTTTGTTGTTTTTTTAAGAAAAAAATTCCAAAGCAAGAGGTAAGCCATATTTCTTTGATTGATGTGTAACATCCCAATTTGTTCTGATTTTCATAAAACAATTTAATTCTTTACCTTAATTTATCCATGGGCAAAAGAATGTTCTTACCCCAGACTAAATCAAGGAAGAATGAGGGCCATCAAATTTATTTTCAGCAGGGCTTATGTAAGGTAAAACGTGATTGTTTTAATGAACAAAACAGTCAGATCAGCAAAATACCATGATGCCATTGTGGATGGTAGAGCAGAATGATCAGTGCATTGTTAAGATGAGGCTGCCCAGCATGGGGGATGCTTTGCAGGGAGCAGAGAACCGGGGAGAAAGACCTGCTTTGGGGCTGCTACAATAGTGCAGGCAAACACTTGGTGGTGAGGGCCCATGCGAGCCATGAGAACAGCAGGGAAAATGGGAAGGACAAATGTGAGAGATATTTCAGAGGGGATTGGACAGGAGTTGTTTCCCAACAAAACTGGGAGGGAATAGAAGATTAAACACATAAAACAACTGGTTGCTGTTCCTATTGATCTACCTCTTGAGCCAATAATTCCATTAAACCAGAAGCTCCAGGGACAGGTTTGTCGGTGAACATGCTCTTTGTGTAGAGACTTACCCTGCTCTACTTCCCTACCCAAGCCTGCAGACCTACCCCAACTGCTCAGAATTCAGCAGGAGATCGCTTTTAGCCTTGGAGGCAATTTATTGTCTCTACATAATACAGATACAGGAACACTTTAGAAAAGAGAACATACCCCTTAAGAAGGGCACCCCAAATAACCAAAGAAATATTTGAATTGTAAAGAACATCATCCCATTCAATCTTCACTGTATTTTACATATGAGGAAACTCAGAACCAAAGGGTTAAAGATGAGTTGTGCAAGGCCACCTGATCCGTAAGTGGAAGACTAGAATCCAGGTCTTCTGGACAAATGAAGTGAATGAGCTAGAGTAGAGGTACTGTCAAGAAGCAGGGATTGTAACCCAGGCTTTCAGTGACTGAAATCATCAGGGTTTCATGATTTTCTCCATTGAGACCCAGAAGCCCTCTAAGTGAAGCAATGAAATCAGATGTTGAGACTTGCACAGGGAAGAATAATTATAGATGATTATTAGTGAAGCGGAAGGATGTAAGGGAGTGAAGAGTAGGAACTTCAACTGGCAAACCATGTAGGTAAGGCTAGATAGAATAAAAACAAAACCATAGGGAATGAGTTGCATTGGGAGAATAGAAGAATGTCAAGGGACTACAGACTTTGATAAGAGCAAAGAGTAGATTCACTGTGAGTGTCAGAGGAGAGATGGAAAGGGAGGAGAGGTTGGTCATGGCAAAATTTCAAAATGCCAGATGTTACATGAGAAACAGCTTCAGATTTGCTGAAGTCTTCCAGGTGATCCTATAGGTCTAAAGCTAAAGAGAGGGTCAGGTTGTTTAAAGAAGTCATCAATAAGTCCCTGAGATTGATAGCGGGGGAGAAGAAGGACAGGGAGATGCTCATAGATTCACTAAGAAACTTGAGAGAGTGACTTGGAAGAGGTAGATGCCAGCACAAAGAATGGGGAGAATGTCATGCTCTAATGGTTGTGACCCCATAGATTTGGGAGTTCCTTCCAGGGATACAGATTGTAACCCACCCTTGCCTGCTCATCCTGTGCTGCTCTTGTCTATGTCATCCTGAAAGCCTGAATCCACCCAATGTACCAGAAACTGTCCTCCTTTTCTCCTGACATCTGAGTGCAGATCCCTTTGGGGCACTCTCACTGTCCACCTCTCATCCCTCATTCTTCCTACATGCCAAGCCCATCTTTTCTTCCTGTGAAAAGATTCTTTGATGATATTTACATCTGTTCTCTTTCAGAGTTCCTCATTGGTGACATGTTGTACTCTCCTTACCATGCACTTTCCATTATCCTCCAAGAGATGCTTATCTTGAGCTTTTGGGGGTCAATGGTGATCCAGTGTTCCCTGCCATACAGCAACACTAGTACAACATTTGCATTGAAAAGAGTGGAATTTGCTCTTATCAGAAGCTTGAGGTCATTTGAAGTGCTTTACAATTCCCTGAATGTAGATGAACACACTCTGCTCCTCCTTCTCAATATGACACAGCTCATGGTCTACCTGCATTGCCTGTGCTAGATTTATGTACTACTGGAAAGCCTTATAGGATGTCCATTTAGATTGATGCCATCATTTAGATGATAGACATTTTTCATCTGTTGGTCTGTGATAATAACAATAGCTAACATTTATATAGCAATAGTATGTGCCTTAGAAGTACTTGATATGTCTTCATCCTCACAGCAACCCTACGAGATATGTGCTACCAATATTATTGTTTCAGTTTTGTAAATGAGGAAACTGAGACTCAGAGAAGTTGACTTTCCCAGTTCAGATGAGGTCACACGGGTTGTATCACTTCTCTGCTCAAGTGTGAGGGTCAGAATGTGAACCCAGGTCTTCTGGTTTCAATTCAAGAACCCATGTTGGCTCCAGCTCTTGTCATGTTTCTTGCTCTCCAATTCCCATTTCCATCAAGAGAGGAAATATGCTCTTATAATCCATTCTTAGAGAATTCTATTTGTTAGGGAAATCTTTTCTAAACTGAACTGATTTATGCTTCTCTATGACTTGTACCCAGGGGCTCTTTTTTGTTATCTATATGTTGAGTTTGATTTTAATTGCTAAAAACTCATTTTCTAGAAGCTATGAGATAGAGTGCATAATACCCCAATATGACTGGTTTCTTGCACAGATATTTTGGAGTGACTGATTGCCTCTCTTATTTTTGACTCACACTCTAAACGTTTTTCCTTCAATATTTTTGGCTCAAGACTCCAGGGGTATTGGGATCCTTGTCAAAATTTCACTGTGTCCCTCCAATCACCTCTCTGCCATGCCCTTGAGCCTGGCTCTCTCTCCTTCTTCCCCTTCCCCTTCCCATAAATAAGGTGATTATGTTGTTGCCCAACAGGCAATTCATAATTACAGAGTAAAGAGTTTGGGTAACCACAAGCCCTATGCCCTCCTCCAGTTCAACAAGACTGAGGGAAAAGATAAAGCAACATAAACACTGCTTCTGAAAAATCCCTCAAAGGGAGACATGGAATGGAGGTCTGTGTCCCCTAAAGAGGGACATAGAGTAAAGAGTACATACAACATCAGTGATGAGATGTACAGGATGAGAAGTGCTAAGGGCTGTCTGAATTTCCTTTCCTTCATATTTGTAGGTACATCTCTTGGTGGTTTGCAGAATTTGTTGCTTGTCACTGGAATTGTTAATTTTACCCATTACATATCTTGGAGTTCAAAGCCTAGATTGTTATGGTTGTTTTGGGGAGATCTATGGATTCTTTCAATTAGTGCTTTGTTTTCTGCATTCAAAAATTCTGGGGGCATTATTTGTTGCGTAATGGTGTTCAGGTTTTTTGACTTGTCATGTTTTTCAGGGTGGCCTATGAACCTTCAGCTGTCTCTTCAAATCTTGTCTTCAAAATCAATGTGTTTTATTTATATGCAATTCATGTATCATGTATAAAGTTCTCTTACTATTATTCTGTTTTGCTTCTCTTTTTCCACATTGTCTTTTTCTTCAGTACATTTGCATTCCTCATCAATTATTTCTTCTTGCACTTCTTCGGAGAGACTTACGACTATAGATTCAGGATATAGGTTTCAGAGTCACTTGCATTGGCAGAGTTGAAATCAAATGATTGAATGAAATTTTCATGGGAGAGAGAGAAGAGAAGTGGGTCAAAGTCAGACCTTTGAAGGCTACTTTCCTTCAGACATCTGTAAAGAATATAGAAGAAGTGGTTAGAAAGGGATGTGAACTAAGAGAATGTGATAGCTCTGAAACCAAAGCTTGGAGAAGCCGCATGGAGTCATAGAAAAGGGTTTGACCTTGGAGTGAGAGGATCTGGGTTCAGATCTGTTGCTTGCTATGTCACCTTGGGCAAATTATTTAAGCCCTCTGGCTGCCAATTTCCTCCTCCATAAAATTAATTAGACTAGCACACCTCCAGCTCTCTACAGGTTCTAAATGTAGACTTCTAGGAGCCTCTCTAAAATGAAATGTCCTGAATGTGGTGTGATGAGGACTGTTCCCCTTTCTAGGAGAACCATATCAAGTTGTCCCATATATAATTATTCGTTTTTAAATTGAAATCAGAGTGGACAAAATGTTCCTCCATTGTACTTCCCTTTAGGGTATCTGTTGTCAACACGATTTGGCTGAAGGGACCATTATTTGGATGCAATGTGGCCATTCCTACGTTCTTATATTCTCTTGAAGTACAAGGAGGTCACAAGCTTAAACAAGTGGAGAACCACCTTAATAATCATAGCACAGTTTCTGTCCTCACTCGTCAATGTGCTCACCTGCTTTCCCAAGCATCTTGTCTTGATCTGTGCCTCTCATTTCAGATCCAGATGGGATGAAGTCAAATTTCTTTTCAGCAGTGAATGATCCACTCTGGACAGTGTATAAAGGTCAGCCCTCTCTAACAATTCTGATAGATATGTCTAAAGTTTGAGTTCATCTCAAATGATTTAAGTGAGATGATGCAGTGAGCAGGGCCACATTGCCAAAGCATTTGTATTTCATTTGCTATGAGGCAGTTTCCTTCCTATAGGCTACCACCTAATTACATCCTTTAAAGAAGCATGAATGTAATACTCATGACATTCCATTATTCACTCCAATGAAGAGAGATCATGGGTATTCAAAATCAAAACCACCAGGGCCTGTACAAGGACACAAGACTATGTGCCTGCATCCCCAATCAGAGAAGTCTGAAGGATACTTGACCCTTTGATTCTAAAGGCTACATGGTGTCATTTCCCTTCAAGCTCAGTTTATGAGCCACACAAGAAACTCAGTCTCATTCTTTTATAGCCCACCTTCATCACCTATAGCCCACCTTACAAATGATCTTTGATTGTTCCCTCAAACTAAATTCACCCTAAAAGAATGAAGATTTGTCACCATCAAGGATCTTTTAAAGCAATCCTAGAGGCTCAGGAGGCAATTCCCAAAGAGAAGTTCCCTAGAAGTTTTGAATAGTGGCCGCATTGTTGGAATAAGAAGGAAACATGTTTTTTATTAAGTGCCTACTTTGTGCCAGCCACTCAGCTAAGGGCTTTACGAATTTTATCTCATTGGATTCTCACAACAACCCTGGCAAGTAAGCGCTATTATTATTCCATTTTATAGTGAACAAACTGAGTTAGAGGTTAAGTGATTTGCCCAGATAGTTTCTTAAACCCAATTTGATTTCAGGTCTTCCTGATGTAACACCCAGCACTCTATCCCTTGCACTAAGTTCCTCAAAATATAAATATATAAAGTATAAACCCGAAAATTCTCAAGGTGACTGCTTTGAAGACATGAATGTCATCTGGTGTGCTTGTTAAAAAACCAGCCCCACTGCTGTTTGACCTTATACAGGCAGATGGAGCCAACTGTAGGCAAAATTTGCCAAGGAGGCAAAGTTTGTAAATAATTCACTTCCTTGACTTCTCTCTTCCCTTCCATCTCCTACTTTCTGCTCTCATGACTGTTCCACCCTAGATCACCTTTCCTCAATCATTAGCCTTCCTTACCCCATCCCCTGGGGTAAGTGTTTGCCACAGTTCCCTGCATGAAAATGAGTTTTGAAGAGACTAGAGATCTTTACCCCTGAGAACAGATTTATGTGGGACATGATAATGTAATGGCAAATGTGTGTGTTGGCTCTTATTCCATATGCCCCAATAACGTATCACCACGTATTCATGTCACCATGAGCCACTATCCAGTGAGGCCCAGGAGGCTGTGCCCTAGCTAAGGTAGAATAGTTTGTATTGTATTTGCCGACAATTGGTTAGACTGAGTCTACATCAAATCTGACTTCAGCTACTTACTGTGCAACTTGTGGTCACAGAAGGAGATAAAACAAAGAAAGCAGGATTATTGGACAGTGTTTTTTAATATTTATATCCTCAGTGCTTGGCACATAGTAGGCACTTAATAAATATTAATTGACTGACTGAATGTCAGACCCACAGAGACTTGGGATAAAATAGCAGTCAGTCCATCAGTGAGCCCAGTGCAGAGGGGTCAGCAAGTATCAGTGAAGCACTTGAGGAGAGAGCTCCAAATCCATCATTTGAGGATTCCAGTTCAAGCCAAATTTCCTTCCTTGGTATTCACAAAAGTCTCCCATCCTAAAGCTTTCTGAAGAATTTAGAAATCTATTGTGAGACATGGCACGCCCACATCAAAGAAGGTGCTCTCTGTGCTCTTTAAGCAAAGCAGCATTAAAGCAGTTCAAAAGAAACATGAGATGCACAAATTTAGAGAATCCACCCCAAATGTTCCCATGAAGCATTTGTGCTCAACCTGTGGTAGAACATTGTGAGCTCTCATGGGTCTGATCAGTAACATTCAGACACACTATAACTTGACTTTAATATAATGACGTCATTTTGGTCCTAAAGACAACAACCATCCATATGAGTATGTGTATGTCCATCTTGACCCTTTCTATGCTCTCTCTGTTCTGGGTTAAGTACATCCCAATGATTCCTGTAGCCAATGTATAGTGAAGGGAATTGAGATAGAGGAAGGGGATAACTCCCTCCTCCCCCAAATAATGGCATCTTGTATTTTCATTGCAGCTATGAAGGACATTAAAGAAATGGGAAACCAAACAGTTGTTACTGAATTCATCTTCCTGGGATTTTCCAACTACCCAGAACTGCAGGGATTGTTTTTCCTGGTATTTTTAGTTGTATACCTGGTAACTCTCCTGGGGAACTTTCTCATATTAACAGCAATCAGAATCAACCCTGTTCTTCATACTCCTATGTATTATTTCCTCAGCAACTTGTCCTTCCTGGACATCTGCTATACCTCCACCACTGTCCCCATCATCCTGGTGAATCTCTTCCAAGAGAAGAAGACCATTACCTATGAAGGCTGTGTATCTCAGCTGTTCTTCCTTGTTTCTTTTGCAGGTTCTGAGTGTGTCCTCTTGGCTGCTATGGCTTATGACAGATTTATAGCCATTTGCCATCCATTACGTTACCCAGTTCTCATGAGCAAGAGGGTCTGTGCCTACTTAGCAGCTGGGTCCTGGTTGTGTGGGTTAGTGAATTCTTTGACACACACAGGCCTCACTACAACTCTCACTTTGTGTGGTCCTAACCAGATCAGTCATTTTCTCTGTGATATCCCCCTACTCCTGAAGCTCTCCTGCTCAGATACTTCAGTCAATGAGGTTGCTCTCTATGTGTCCAGTGCCATCATTGGTCTGAGCCCCTGCCTCTTCACTGCTGTGTCCTATATACTCATTATCTCTGCCATCTTGAAAATCCAGTCTGCTCAGGGGAGGAAAAAAGCTTTCTCCACCTGTGCCTCTCACCTCACAGTGGTGGTTATCTATTATGGAACTGGCAACTTCAACTATGATCAACCCAGCTCAGGCTACTCTCTGGATGTGGACATCCTGGTCTCTGTCCTCTTCTGTATTGTCACTCCCATGTTAAATCCTATCATCTACAGCCTGAGAAACAAAGAAGTCAAAGTTGCTTTGAGGAAACTATGTAAAGGGTATATTTTACCCAGTGATTCCAGTGTTCAAATCAGTTCTTAACCTACAGTTCATGAGGTTGATTTAAAAATATTTATTAATTGTATTCTCAATACAATTGATTTCCTTTGGAATTCTGTCTTTTACACATTTAAAAACATTATTTAAAAACATTATCCATTCTATTTTCTCCAGTTCTCTCATTTTTACCTTTAATGTGGACCTATCTACTGGTTATTTCCTCAGATGCCTGCATGCCAGTTTCTTTCCACCTGCAAAAAACCCTCTATAAACCAATAGCTATACCCCAAATCTCTCTTCCTTTGTGGCTAATCTGCTTAAGAAGGCCACCTAAAATCAGTGCTTCCATTTCCTGTCCTTTCGAACTCTGTAAATTCTCTAGAATTTGCTTTCTGACCTCATCATTCAACTGAAACTGCTCTCCAAAGTTATACATGATCCCCTACTTGCTAAATCTAATGTCCTTTTCTCAGGCCTCATCTGCAGACTTGCTGGTGTTGATCACACTCTTCTCAATACTTGCTTCTTTCTAGGTTTTCCTGACACTGTCTTCTCCCAGTACTCCTCCCACCTAGCTTATCAATCCTTCTCTGTCTCCTTTGCTAGACTGTTTTTTAGGTCTTGCCCAACCTTGAGATCCCCACAGGATTCTCTCCTGGACAGTCTTCCCTTTTTTCTCCATACTATTTCACTTGATGATTTCTGCTTCCACAGACTCAATTATCATCTCTCTGCTGATGATGTTTAAATTCTTTTCTCTTGAACTAAACTTCTCTGCTGGCTTCCAGTCTCATATCTCCAACTCCCTATTAGACATCTTGAACTGGATGTCCCATGGACATCTTAAACTCAACATGTCCAAAATTGAACTCAGTCTTCCCTCTAAATCCTTCTTTCTCCCTAACTTCTCTTTACTATTGAGGGTACCCCCATCCTCCTAGTCACCCAGGATCACTATCTAGGTGTGATTCATGACTCCTTACTCTTCCTCCCTATATCTACTCTGTTGCCAAGGATGAAGATCATTCCATCATGATATCATTTGCATATGTTCCTTCTCTCTTCTGACTCTTCTACCTTACTGATAGCAGACCCTTACTAACTTATGTCTGGATTACTCCATAGTCTGCTGCTATTTGGCCCCTCTCTATTACAGTCTGTCCTTCACTCAGATAATCAAAGTGATCTTGCTAAAGCACAGATCTGACAGTCTCACCCCCTTGCTCAACAAATTCCAGTGGCTCTGTAACCCCATGAGGATCACATATAAAATGGTCTGTTATTCAGAGTCTTTCATAACCTGCTCTTCCTCACCCTTAGCCTTCTTACTTTCCATCATTTACTCTGTGATCCAGTGGCACTGGTTTTCTTAGTGTTCCTTGAGAAAGACAATCTATCTCCTGACTCCTTGCATTTTCACTGGTCATAGATTCCCCCATGCCTGGAACACTTTCCCACCTCATTTCCACGCATTGTAAGTACTTAAAAAAAGGTTTATTGACTAAGAAGTGGGTCCATAGGCTGCATCAGTTTGCTAGAGGGGTCCATACCACATAAAAAGATGAAAAACACCTACTCTACATCAATATATCTCCTCCTATATAAATTGATTCCTACAGTAGGAATAACAGAAGATTTGAAGAGGTACAAACCTAGAGAGTTATACAATAGCACATGACTGTGAGTTTCAATTAGATGCTGCTTGAGAGCAAGAACTGAATTTGTTTTGGTTTTTGCCCTTCCTCTGATATTTCTAGCCCTTAGCATAGTGCCTGGTACATAATAAATCACTAGTGAAGAAGCAACTTTAATCTTGATGTGTTTGAGAGAAAGTTGGGGGGTGGGTCTTCTTAATAATTAGAATTTTTGAAAAGTGGAGTGGTTAAATAATTATGATATGCAATAACAAATGTGAAGTGAATTTTTAAAACTACTGATGTTGAGGGGGAAAGATTTTTACTAACTGGGAGTCTGTGGATCCCTAACACACTGTCCTGTGATATTTACATTTTGGGAATCTATATGTCTAAAAAATTACACATTTCAGTGTTATCGTTCTACAATATCTTCTGAAGAGTGCTATTTCTGTATTTCTATTTTGTCTGTGATATTAACATAAGTTCTTAATATGTTTGGAAGCTTTTGACTTTTTACATGACAGTCTCAGATAATTTTCATCCTTGAATATGTGCAAGGAAATATGCCTTCCTACCACATGGCAGGTACTACATCATTTACAGAACTGAGGACTCTACATGTGCCTCATACTGCCTTATGGCAGCAGTGAAGGGTCAAGAATGCCAACAAGGGAAGAGGTCTAAACAGGAGAAGCCAGGAACAAGACCCAGGTGATCAGGGCTAGATAAGTTCCATTAGTCAGAAAAGGTATGAATGAGGGAAGGAAGAAAGAAAAGAAGAAAGGGATGAATGAGAAAGCATTTTAGCAAGGATTTACTATGTGTCACCCATTTTGCTTAGTCCTGGGGATAAATATAAAAAGAGACACTGTTCTTGCTTCAAGGAGCTTACATTGTTACAAGGGAAGACAACATTTATAGGCAAGTGGTAACTAGGCAGGGAAAGAAAGGTAGGAAGGGATTGGGGTAGGACATGGGCAGCTCTGCATGTGGCAGACAGAGGATGAAATGGCCTGGATTAGATAGATGGATGGCTAGGTGACTAGTGCATACCCATTAGTTCAAAACAAAAAGAGAGGAAAAATTGGTTTTATTATGAGGTCTTTTTTTCCATTAAGGGCTGAGAATGAAATTTTTCTAAATGAAAAGAACCATTCTCAGCCACTATTATTGAACACTGAACGGATTTGAAAATTAGATTTTGCCGCAGACTTGATGTTTCTTAATGAATTCAGGGATAGCTTGGTGTCCCATGGAGGGCCTGGAGGCAGGAAGGCTCATCTCCCTGAGTTCAAATCTGGTCTCAGACACTTACTGTGTGATCCTGGGCAAGTAATTCACTGAACCTGTTTGCCTTCATTTCCTCATCTATCAAATGATCCAGAGAAGGAAATGGCAAACTACTCCAGTATCTTTGCCAAGACAACCCCAAATGGGGTCGTGGAGAGTCAATCACAACTGAAATGACTGAACAACAACAATGAATTCAATATGAAAACAGCACTTATTTGTGAAATTTATACCACAGTAAAATCAATTGAGTGACAACTAACATTGTTTGAATCACAAGTAATGTCAAGCTACTTTATTCATTTCCATTGCTGTCAAAAATTAAGACAAGTAAGATTAAACTTTAAAATGTGTGAATACATTGTTCTCCCTGCAGAATCCAGTTATTAATATTTACCAGCACATTGTTTTAGACATTGCTTGAGCTCAGAGTTGGGGACGGTGTGCAATGGAAGACCCAGGGAATGAAATCATCACTAGACTTAGCCCTGGTAACTGTAGGCTAAAACAGAAATAATGATGATGTTAACTAGTGTATACACACATATACAGATCAAGCGCCTTAAGATTTGCAAAGTGTTTTATATCCATTATGTCACATGTAACAGTGTATTTGTGTAAACATTATATATAACACATGTATTATATATGTATAATCAGGTCCCATCTATGACACAATACAATTCAGAAAAAGATAAGAATATTGAAGAGGACATAATAAGTTAAAACTTCTTTGAAAAATGTACTGCCAAGAATATTATTGATCTAAAATGCTGGCTGTGGTACTGAAGTGGGAAGGGAAGATTTCAAATAACACATTCATCTGGTTGAGGAACAGGCAAGGTCAAAGATCTAGGGAGGTGAAGACAAAGAAACAGAAACCAGCAATTTATGTTAATTTAAGGAATTTTGAGTAGGTGGTAATCAGGAGTGACAGGGAAAGCTTGTGGAAATAGACAAGTATCAAATTTCTATAAGCAAAATTCATCTCAGGGACAAAATATAAACTTGAAAGGAGGATATAAAAATCAAGATAAAAGAAATAAATGGAAAGAGATGTAAATTCAACAAGTATAACCACAAACATACCTGGATTTTAAAATTCAAGAAAAAGAAAGAGAACAGGAGAATGGATAAGAAAATAAGGGCCAGGAATTTGTTGTATATAAGTAACACATCTGAAAAATAAAACTACACACAAAATGAACATGGGAGAGTGGAACAAAATTTAATTTGCACAAAATGATATATGGTATCTAAATTCATAAAGGTGAACAGATAGAATACAAACAACAAAAAAGTAATCCACAGGTGATTAATACATCTCATAGAGTAATAGAAATCTAACAGAAAGAGAAATTAAAAGGCAACTGTAAACTCATTTAACCATATGACAAGTTACATTTGAAAGATTAGTGTTGATGTAAAGATTTAAGATTTTGGGATAAGAATTTACTATTTGGTAAAATTTGTTGGTAATATTGGAAAGCAATCTGGCAGAAACTAGGTATAGACTAATATCTTACAACATTTACTAAAATAAGGTCAAAATGGACACATGGCCTAGACATAAAGAGATATCATAAGTAAATTAGAACATGGAACATATTTCATATTGTCCGGTCATTTTAGTAGCATCTGACTCTTCATGGTCACATTCTGGATATTTTTTGCAAAGATACTATGGTGGATTTCCATTTTCATCTCTAGCTCATTTTTACTGATGAGGAAACTGAAGCAAACAGGGTCAAATGACTTGCCCAGGGTCACATATCTATGGAATGTATAAAAATGGATTTGAACTCATAAACAGGAGTCTTACTGATTCCCAACCCAGTTCTCTATCCACTGTGCCACCTAGCTTCCCATAGAAAGTATTACCTATCTGATTTATAAATAGGAAAATTTATGAATAACGAGATAGAAAGCTTTGTGAGATGTAAAATGGATTATTTTGATCCCATTAAATTACAAAGGTAACCAAGATTAGAAGGAAAGCAGAAAAATAGGGGAAAAAATTATTGAGTTTCTCTGAAAACAGCCTCATATCTCAAGTATGGGGAGAAACTTGTCAAGTTTGTAAGAATATGAATCACTTCCCATTTGGTCAATGGGCAAAGAATACAAACAGGCAATTTTGGAAGAAGAAATCAAAGCTATATGTGGTCATGAAAAATACACTGTAAATCATTATTGATTAAAGAAATGCACATTGAAATAGCTTTCAGATACTACCTCAAACCTATCAGATTGGCTAAAATGAATGAAGGGGAAAATGACAAGTAGGGAGGGGAAGTGGAAAGATTGGGAGTATTGCTCTCTATTTTGGAGAGAAATCTGAAATTGTGCCCAAAGAATTACAAAACTGTGCATATCTTTGACCCAATGATTCCACTATTAGGTCTGTTTCCCAAGCGATTGAGGGGTAAAGGAAAAGGACTTGTATGTTCTAAAATATTTATTTCAGCTCTCTTTGTGGGGGCAAAGTGCTGGAAATTGAGGGGAGACCCATCATTTGGGGGTATAGGATCATGATGAAATACTACTGTGCTGTATAATAAACAGATTGATTCTAGAAAAATGTGAATGACTTGAATGAAATAATGAAGAGTGAAACAAGCAGAACCAAGAGAATGTTGTACACAGTAATAACAATACTATTCCAAAAGTAACTGAAAATGACTAACCTACTCCGAGTAATATGAATATTAAAATCAACTATAAAGGACCTATGAAGGAGTATGCTATCCATCCCCAGAGAAAAAACTGATATGTGGAAGCATATATTGTATGGTTTTACATACATGTATATATACATGTGTATGTGTGTGTGTGCATGTGTGTGTATATATACCTGTGTCAAATATTGGCCTTGTGTAGTGCAGGGCTGAAAGAGAAGGAGGGAGACAGATCAGAACTCAAGATGTAACAAAAAAAATAAATCAAATTTTTAAAAAGAAGAAAGATGAATGCCATTTTCTGAATGGATGATGAACATAGATTTTCTCAGCATATCATTGTACCTTTACAAAAGTAGGCAATGGAAAAAGAAAAACTAAAAGTACATATAAAAAATCAGAAATATCAGGTACATCCTTTTGGACCACATAAAGCAATAAAAGTTGATTCTTAATTCAGGCAACAGAAGCCAAACATTGAGACTTAATAATGACATCATGAATGAATGGATCAAAGTACAAATCACAAAAACAATTAATGATTGTGTTAAAGAGAGTAATAATAATGATACAACACATCATAAGTTATAGGGTTCACATAAAACAGTGGCTAAAAATATATCAATAAACTTTATGAAAAGAGGATTAATAAACAGAACATGTGATTATATTTTTAATTAATTGATTTTTAGTTTTCAACATTCACTTCCACAAGATTTTTTGAGTTCCAAATTTTCTCCCTATCTTTCCCCTCAGTCCACCCCAAGACAGCATGCATTCTGATTACCCCTTCCTCAAATCTGCCTTCCCTTCTATCACACCCCTCCCTTCTCTTATCCCTTTCCCCTCTATTTTCTTATAGGGCAAGATAGATTTCTATACCCCATTGACTGTCTTATTTCCCAGTTGCATGTAAAAACAATTTTTAACCTATGTTTTTAAAACTTTGAGTTCCAGCTTCTCTTCCTTTCTCCCTCCCTTCCCACCCACCCTCATTGAGAAGCAAGCAATTCAATATAGGTTATACCTGTGCAGTCATGCAAAATACTTCCATAAGTCAAATTGTAAAAGACTAACTACATTTCCCTCCACCCTATCCTGTCCCCCCATTTATTCTATTCTCTCTTCTGACCCTGTCCCTCCTCAAAAACTTTTATTTCTAATTACCCCCTCCTCCCACTTGCCCTCCCCTTATGTCACTCCACCCCACCCCACTTATCCCCTTCCCCCCCTACTTGGATGTAGGGTAAGATAGATTTTCATACCAAATTGAGTGGGCATGTTATTCCCTCCTTAAGCCAAATCTGATGAGAGTAAGATTCAATCTTTCCCTCTCACCTCCCTCCTCTTCCTCTCCATTGAAAAAGCTTCTTCTTGCCTCTTTTGTGCAAGAGATAATTTACCCCATTCTATTTCTCCCTTCCTCCTCCCAATATATTCCTCTCTCACCCCTTAATTTTATTTTTTTAGATATCATCCCTTCATATTCAACTCACCCTGTGCCCTCTATCTATATGTATATAATCCCTCCAATTACTCTAATACTGAGAAAAGTCTTAAGAGTTACAAGTATTATCTTTCCATGTAGGAATGTAAACAGTTCAACTTTAGTAAGTCCCTTATGATTTCTCTTTCCTGTTTACTTTTTCATGCATCTCTTGATTCATGAATTTGAAAGTCAAATTTTCTTTTTTTTTTCTGTTTGTCTTTCTTTTTCATTCAGCCTTCTCCATTACTTAAAATTAAATTATTTTATTTGTTTTCAGTGTTCAACAATCACTTCCATATATCTTAGATTTTTTTCCCCTCCCTTCCATTCATTTCCCTCTCCTTCCCTACTCCCTCCCTTAGACTGCGTACAATCTTATATAGGTTTTACACATACATTCCTATTAAATACATGTTGCATAGAAGAATTAAAATGAACAGGAGAAACCATAAAACAAAACAAAACATAATACAAAAGATCATGGTCTGCTTCTATCTGCAATCCAACTCCATAGTTCTTTTTCTGGATGTAGAAGGAGTTTTGCCTCAAATCCATTGGAAATTTTTGAAGTCCATGCATTGCAATGAAGTATTAAGTCTACAAGAAAAATTCCTTGCACACTGTGCTTGTTGCTGTATAAAAAGTTCTCCTGGTTCTGCTCCTTTCACTCAGCATCAGTTCATATAAGTCTTTCCAGGCTTCTCTGAAGTCTTCCTGTTCATCGTTTCTCATAGCACAATACTATTCCATTACATTCATATACCACAAGTTGTTCAGCCATTCCCCAAATGATGGGCATCCCCTTAATTTTCAGTTTTTGGCCAACACAAAGAGAGTTGCTATAAATATTTTTGTACATATGGGGCCCTTTCCCATTTTTATGATTTCTTGGGGATACAGTCCTAGAAGTTGTATTGCTGGGTCAAAGAGTATGCATACTTTTGTAGCCCTTGGGCATAGTTCCAAACTACTCTCCAGAATGGTTGGATTAGCTCACAGCTCCACCAACAATAAATTAGTGTTCCAACTCTCCCACATCTTCTCCAACATTTATCATCTTCATGTTTTGTTATGTTAGTCAATCTGATAGGTGTGATGTGGTATCTCAGAATTGTTTTGATTTGAATCACCCTAATCAATAGTGATTTAAAGCATTTTTTCATATTACTATAGATAGCTTTAATTTCTTCCTCTGAAACCTGCCTGTTCATATCCTTTGACCACTTATCAATTGAGGAATGACTTGTATTCTTGTAAATTTGACTCAGTTCTCTGTATATTTTAGAAATGAGGCCTTTATCACAGACATTAGCTGCAAAAATTCTTTCCCAGTTTTCTGTTTCTCTCCTAATTTTGTTTGCATTGGGTTTATTTGTGCAAAAACTTTTTAATTTAATGTAATCAAAATTATCCATTTTGCACTTAATGATGTATTCTATATCTTGTTTGGTCAAAAATTTCTCCATTCTCCATAAATCTGATAAATACACTATTCCTTGCTCCACTAATTGGTTTGTAGTATCAATCTTTATACCTAAATCATGTACCCATTTAGACTTTGTTCTTGTATACAGTGTCAGGCATTGGTCTATGCTCAGTTTCTGCCACACTGTTATCCAGTTTTCCCAGCAATTTTTATCCAACAGTGAGTTCTTATGCCAGAAGCTGGGATCCTTGGGTTTATCAAACAGTAGATTGCCATAATTATTGACTACTGTTTCTTAAGTACCTAACGTATTCCACTGGTCTACCCCTCTGTTTCTGGGCCAGTACCAAGTGGTTTTGATGATTGCTGCTTTATAATACAATTTGAGATCTAGTAGGGCTAGGCCACCTTTCCTAGAATTTCTTTTCATTAGTTCCCTTGATATTCTGAACCTTTTGTTCTTCCAGATGGATTTTGACATTATTTTTTCTAGCTCTAGAAAATAATTATGTAGTAGTTTGATTGGTATGGCACTGAATAAGTAAATTAATTTAGGTAGAATTGTCATTTTTATTACATTAGCTTGGCCTACCCAAGAGCAATTGAAGTTTTTCCACTGACTTTATTTGTGCAAAGTGTTTTGTAATTATGTTCAGATAGTCCCTGGGTTTGTCTTGGCAGGTAGACTCTCAGAATATTGTCTACCCTAGCTGTCAATGGGATTTTTCTTTCTATCTCTTGCTATTGGGCTTTGTTAGTAATATACAGAAATGCAGATGATTTATCTGGATCTATTTTGTAGCCTGCAACTTTGCCGAAGTTGTTTATTATTTCAAGTAGCTTTTTTTTTACTTGATTCTCTGGGATTCTCTAAGTATATCATCTTATAATCTGCAAAGAGTGTTAACTTGGTTTCTTCTTACATATTCTAATTCCTTCAATTTCTTTTTCTTCTCTTATTGCTACTGCTAGCATTTCTAATACCATATTGAATAACAGTGGTGATAATGGACATAATTGTTTCACTCCTGATCTTATAGGAAATGCTTCTAGTCTGCCCCATTTCATATATGCTTGCTGGTGGTTTTAGGTAGATACTGCTTCTTATTTTATGGAAAGTTCCATTTATTCCTATGCTTTCCAGTGTTTTCAATAGGAATAGGTGCTGTATTTTGTCAAAAAAAAATTTCTGCATCTGAGATATCATTATCTGAGATAATCATGTGGTTTGTTAGTTTTTTTGTTGATATGATCAATAATACTAATAGTTTTCCTAATATTGAACTAGTCCTGCATTCCTGGTACAAATCATACCTGATCATAATGTATGAGTCTCATAATAAGCTGCTGTATTCTTTTTGCTAAAATCTTCTTTAAAATTTTTTAAATTAATTTAAATTAAATTAAATTAAAATTCTATATTCATTAGAGAAGTTGATCTATAGTTTTCTTTCTCTATTTTGGCTCTTCCTGGTTTAGATATCAGAACCATATTTGTATCATAAAAAGAATTTGGTAGGACTCCTTCTTCCAATTTTCCCAAATATCTATATAGCATTGGAATTAACTGTTCTTTAAATGTTTAATAGAATTCACTTGTAAATCCATCTGGACCTGGAGACTTTTTCCTATGGAGTTCATTGATGGCTTGTTCAATTTCATTTTCTGAGGTGGGGTTATTTAATATTCGATTTTCTCTTCTGTTAATCTGGGCAATTTATATTTTTTTAAAATAATCTCCATCGCATATAGATTGTTGGATTTCTGGGCATACAGTTGGGCAAAGTAATTTCTGATTGTTTTAATTTCCTCCTCATTGGAGGTTAGTTCATACTTTTCATTTTTGATATTGGTAATTTGCTTTTCTTCTTTCTTTTTTTTAATCAAATTGACCAAAGATTTTTCAATTTTATTGTTTTCATAAAACCGACTCTTAGTTTTATTTTTTAGTTCAATAGTTTTCTCAATTTCAATTTTATTAAGCTCTCCTTTGGTTTTCAATATTTCTAATTTGGTATTTACTGGAGGATTTTTAATTTGTTCTTTTTCTAGCTTTTTCAGCTGCATGCCCAATTCATTGATCTCCCCTTTCTCTATTTTATTCATGTAGTCATTCAAAGATATAAAACTTCCCATAAGAACTGCTTTGCAATATCCCATAAGATTTGGTAGGTTGTCTCATTATAGTCATTCTCTTGAATGATGTGGTGGATTGTTTCTATAATTTGTTATTTAACCCACTCATTCTTAAGGATTAGATTGTTTAGTTTCCAATTAATTTTTGGTTTATATTTCCATGGACTCTGATTACACATAATTTTTATTGCACTATGAACTGAGAAGGATGCATTGACTATCTCTGCCTTTCTGCACTGGATTGTGAGATTTTTATGGTCTAGTACATGGTCAGTTTTTGTATATGTGCCCTGTAATGCTGAGAAAAGAAATTCAAATTTTGTATTCAGCTCTGGTTTTTTCATCAAGATTGTTTGAAAGTCCTTTATTTCATTGAATATGCATTTTTTCCCCTGAAGTATTATACTCAGTTTTTCTGGGTAGGTGATTCTCGGTTTTAATCCTAGCTTCTTTGATCTCTGGAATATCATATTCCACATCCTCTGATCCTTTAATGTAGAAGCTGCTAGATCTTGTGCTATCTTAATGGTGTTTCACAATACTCAAATTCTTTCTTTCCAGCTGCTTGAAATACTTTCTCCTTGGCCTAGGAACTCTGAAATTTGGCTACAATATCCCTAGGAGCTTTCCTTTTGGGATCTCTTTCAGGCAGTGATTGGTGAATTCATTCAATGTCTATTTTATCCTCTGGTTCTAGAATATCAGGGCAGTTTTCCTTGATAATTTCTTGAAAGATGATGTCTAGGATCTTTTTTTGATCATGGTTTTTAGGTGGTCCAATAATTTTCAAATTGTCTCTCCTGAATCTATTTTCCAAAGTCCATTGTTTTTCCAATGAGATATTTCATTTTGTCTGCTATTTTTTCATTCTTTGGGGGTTTTTTAGAATTTCTTGATTTTTCATAAATTCATTAGCTTCCATCTGCTCCATTCTAATCTTTAACGAATTATTTTCTTCAGTGAACTTTTGGATCTGCCTTCCCATCTAGCCAATTCTGATTTTTAAGGCATTCTTTTCATTGGCTTCTTGGATCTCTTTTGTCATTTGGGTTAGTCTATTTTTTAAGGTGTTATTTTCTTTAGCATTTTTGGGTCCACTTTAGCAAGCAGTTGACTCATTTTTCATTATTTTCTTACATCACTCTCATTTCTCTTCCCAATATTTCCTCTACTTCTCTCATTTGATTTTCAAAATCCTTTTTGAGCTCTTCCATGGCCTGAGACCAATTCATATTTTTCTTGGAGGCTTTGGATGTAGGAGCTGTGACTTTGTTGCCTCCTTCTGGTTGTATGTTTTGATCTTCCTTGTCACTACAGTAAGATGCTATAGTCTGATTTTTTCCCACTGTTTTTGTTCATTTCCCCAGTCAATTACTTGATTTTTGAGCTCTTTGTCAAGATAATTCTCTGCTTCCAGTGGAGTTGGGGGGGGGGGGGGGGTGTACTGTCAGCTGCTTGATGTCCCCACAATCTGTACACCTAGAGCTCCAGAAACAGCCTCTGCTTCTGCCCTTGCTGCTGCCATGGGCTCCTCCAACCCCTCCATTGCCCTAGGGCTGAGACCAGACCATACTACTCTGTCACATATATCTCACAGCTCTTTTTTCCACTGACCTTCCAATTTGTTCTCCAAGTTTTAGGGTTGAGAAGTCTGAAAACTGCCACAGGTGCCAGTGATTCAGTCCCCCAAAGGCCTGCTCAAGTCCTGTCTGTATTGGCCATGCTAGATTATCCTCTGTTCCCAGTCTGGAGCTACAGAGGCTTCACATCAACTTTCCAGGCTATTTGGGAGTGAAGATTTGCTTCACCCCATCATTCTGCAGGTTCTGAGCTCCAGAATTTATTTAGAGTCATTTTTTACAGGTATTTGACTGGATTTGGGGGAGAGCTCTAGAAAGTCCCTGCTTTTAGTCTGCCATCTTGGCTCTGCCCCTATGCAATAATATTAAAAAAACAAAAAAAAAACACCTAGAGCATTGAGAAACCCAAATTAAACATAAGGAAAAAAGAGATAAAATGAGAAAAATACTATAGAAATGATAAAAACAAAGCTAAGGGCTGATTCTTTCAGAAAACCAATAAAATCAATAAACTTCTAGCCACATTGATTTTTTTCCTTAAAAATCAAGTGATCAAAATTAAAGATAACAATGAATTTCCAAAAGGAAATAAAGCTATCAGAACCAACTATTTGCTCTCCTCTTCTCTCTACATTTATATGATAACAAAAGACTTTGTTTTAAGGTAGCAAACAAACTTTATGGAGTAACAAAATGTAGGTCAATTGCAAGTTGTTTTTTTTTTAATCTTCACTTACAGGTTGGCCAAGAGGTCTTGCTAAGCCCCAGAGCCCAGTGGACTTTGGTCCACCCCAGCTGGATGGTTCTGCTTCCCACAATGCCCTGTGGCTTCTCTTGAAGGCACCTTAGCCTCAGCCACCAGCCTGCCCTCTCTTGAAACACTGTTCTGGACTTTAGCTTCTCCTGATTCCAGATCTCCCTCTCCCACACCCCCTCCCTACCTTGCAGCTGCTGGAGGACCTCTGAGCAGGGGCCGGGCTTCCTGGCCCTCTCTGCTCTCCTCTGGCCTGGAAAGGGCTCAGGTGGCCTGGGCAGGATGGGCATTTCACTTCCCCCCTCCCCACCCTGGACTACATGGTCTTCCTCCCATCTACACATGTGTAGTTCTTGTTGGGGCCTTGCTTTTCCTTGAAAATCTGGGGTCTGGTCCCTGGGGAGGAGGAGGAGGGTGGTGCGTCTCCCACTGCTCCATCTTGGTCATGCTGCTTCCTCTTTTCACCTCCCCCCTCCCAGTGTCATGTCTGGACTATCACTTGCCCATGTGTCTGAGGAGGTCAGACCTGACCTGGCCCCTCTCTGTTGTGCAGCGGAGGCCTGAACCTCCAAGGCCTTGAGAGAGGGGGCTTGGAATAAGGTACGTTGTCCACTTGGATGATTGACCACAGGAAGGGCAAGGGGAGGTGGAGAAGGTAAGTCTCTATAAAGTTTGTTGGCTTATCATGGACAAGAATTGAAAGGAAATGTAGAGTTTGGAACCAAGAAAAACAAGTTAAGAAATAGAAGGAAAGAAGGAAGGGAGGGAAGGAAGGGAGGGAGGGAGGAAGTGATGGCATGTGGGGAGCAGCCATTGAACAGGCATGGAGAGGGAAGATGGAGCATCCTGAGGGAGAAACAGCCTGGAGGCCCGCATGCCCGAATCCTAGAGGGTAGAGGGGATTAATGTGCAGGAACACTGTAAAGACAGGAAGGGAAAGGTTCTGGAGCACTTCAAAAGGAAACAAGGATATAATATGTGAGAAAGATAGCCTAAAATGGTGCAGCATTTATTATAATGGGATTATAGTTCCCAGGGTCTGTGTACAAAAAGAAACCTTGGATGACACATCCATAAGGAAGGGCGTGTCTCCTCACCCCAAAGGGTTATCATAGCTTTTAAAAAAATTTTTTGTAAATTTTAAAATTTTAAACTTAAATACAAAATGAGAAAAGAAAAAAGTTAACACTAGAGGATTCAATATAATACAATAAGTTTCCATTTCAAGAAAGAAATACTACACATTGGGGAGAGGGCTCTGGGAAGATAGCAGATTAAGTCAGAAAATTCCAAGCTTTCCAGATCTCCCCCACAAACAAAGTAAAATAAAGACTGAAGATGAACATAGAGCTGTAAAAATAAATCTGAGTTGGGGCAAAAGTGTCTCCTGGGACAATTGTAGAAGAGCAGAAGAAAAATCCTAGGACCAAAGTTTGGTCCCTGTGAAGAGTAAACACCTCCAAGCTAGTTCCACTGAAACAGCAAGGGGCAAGCCCTGCTACTAGCTGGGTTAGTGGGTAGCATCCCTCAGCCACAGGGACTTCACTTGCTGGACAGTGTGGGGAGACAGGACTCTGAGCCAGAGAAGATGGAGGGAACACGTGCTAATAAGGAATGCCAGACCCAACTGTGATGCTGCAACTCATCCCTTTGGGAGAAGGAACCAACAGGCACCCATTAAGTGGAGAAGTAGAGGACACCACTGGTTATGGGCACTTACAGGAGGGCAGAGTTCTTGGTTTCAGTTCCAAGCTAGATGGCAGAACTAAAGGAGGACTTGAGGTCAGAGACACCATCCCCCTTATCCCAGCACCAGAGGTGATTACAAAAAAGTAAGCTGCTACAAAACAAAAACAAAAACAAAAACAGGCAAAGGAGAAAGAATCCAACCATAAAAAGTTACCATGGGAATAGAGCAGACTCAGGTTTGTCGTCAGAGGAGGATGCTGAAGTGAAAAAATAAGCATTTCCTACCACAAAGAGTAATGTCAAATGGCCATCTGCCCCAAAAGAATTGATAGAAGAACTTTAAAAGACTTTAAAAATCAAATGAGAGAGACTGAGGAAAAATTTTTAAAAAACAAGAACAATTCAAAAAAAAGCAAGAAGATTATGAAAAGAAAGTCAACCAATTAGAAAAGGAGATTCAGAATCTTAAGGTAAAAAAAGACTCCTTGAAAATTAGAATTGGGCAAAGGGAAGCCAGTGAAGTTATAAGAGACCAAGGAATAATAAAATATAAAGAATGAAAACAGAAGAGAATGTGAAATATTTATAACATAAGAAAAATATTTTATAAAATATCATTTATAAGAAAAACAACTGATCTGGAGAAAATATTAGGAAGAGAAAACATGAGAATAATTAGACTACCTGAAAGCTATGACCAAAAAAAGAATCTTGATACAATAATACAAGAAATAATTGCAGAAAATGTCCTGATGCATTAGATCAGAGGGGGAAGTAGAAACAGAAAAAATTCACTGATCATTACCTTAAACAGATTCTGTGATGAAAACCCATAGGAATATCATAGTCAAATTCTAAAATCCTCAGCTCAAAGATAAAAATATTATGAACAACAAGAAAAGAACAATTTAAATATGTCAGTACCACAATTAGAATCACACAAGATCTAGCAGCTGCAACACTAAAAGACCACAGATCTTAGAATACTAACTATTTACTTTTTATATGAGGAAATGTAAAACGTATGTCTTAAGATGTCTTACTAATAATTGGGTAGTTCATAAGAAAGATTGGGGTAGACCTGAGTATACTATGATTTTTAAAAGCAAGACCATTTAGGAAGAGGTAAAAAGAGTAATTATTTTATACAAATGAGCTGCAAAAGGAAGAAATGACACAAGAATTAGATGGGGGATGAGGGTTGGTAGTTCTGGAGCCCTGTTCTCATCGGGAATGGGCTTAAGAGGTAACAAAACATACACATATACATACATACATAAACACGTGTATACATATGTATTTATAAAAGTCTCCTAAATTCTGAAATAAAAGGCTAAGGGGATAGAGAGAGAATAAGGGAGGGATTTTTCGCGGGGAGAGTGAGGGAAGAGGATGGGTGTGTGTGACAGAAGAGTGTTTAGATGAACAGGAACAAAAGGATGCTTGGAGGAAGGATAGGTTAAGTAACAGGAGTATAAGGTAACGCATAGAAGTAAAGCAGGAAAGTCAGGAGGGATAGGAAATAAAAGATACAAACATAAAATAAAAATCAGGAGTAGAATTTGTTAAGGAAAAAAGTAGGGTTAGTAGTCATGATTTCAGACAAAGGTAAAACTAAAATAGATTTAATCATGAGAGAAAAATAGAGAAACTACACTATGTGTCAGCTATGTTAATCAATGTTGTTTTAGGCTATTTAAAATAATGACAGTATAAGGATAGAATATTTCTGTGGTGTAGGAAATGACGAGTTGGTAGACTTAGAAAAATACAGAAAGATTCAGACTTACAAAGGAAGAGGTTATCCACCCTCAGAGAAATGGAGGACAAATAAGTAACATATGGTCTTGCATAGATACATGCACACTCGTATATATGTCTATATATGAGTATGGTTGTTGATATCTAAGAATGTGTATGTGAATGTAAGTGTACTTATGTATGTGTATATTCATGTATTTATTTTTGTGTGTATCTATGTATATTTGTATGTGTGTACGTGTGTATACGTGTATGTATCTGAACTTAATTGTACCTTCACGGGGAGGAATGGGAGGAAAAGAACAAAGTAAAAAGTGTACAGCAGAAAACAAAAAAAAACTTAGCAGGAAGCAAAGAAAATATGGACAACTCTGAATACAATGAGTAGTATTTAATTCTATAGGCTTTCTTGAAATACCGTATATTTGGAATCTTCTCTTACATTCTGCTGTGCACATGGCAATGCTTTTTTTTCTTATTTTCTATTTAAGTTTTAACATTTATGTTAGTAATATGTTTCCTTTTCTTATTACATATTTAAGTTTTAAAAAATTAATTTAAAAAAGGAAAATATAAAGAATATACATTGTTTTCTAAGCTTCCTAGCTTTTCTTTGCTTCCTTCTTAGTTTTCTTTTGTTCTCTAATCTGAATTTTTTACTTTTTTTTGCTCTCCTCCCCTCCACTGCTACAATTAAGTGTGGATACACACACACACACACACACACACACACACACACATATACATAGATATCTGTAGATATGCACATATATACACATGCACTTACACACATATATGTAAGACCGTACTATGTTTATTTCATCTGTCATCTGTTTCTCTGAAGGTGGATAGTATCTTCTTCCATAAGTCCAAGTCTTTCCATGTTTTTTAAATCAACTAGCTCATTATTTCCTATACCACGACAATATTCCAACCCAATTATATCCTATCTGAGAGATTGTCTATGAAAGTTTTTTTCTCTCAGTTTTCTGTATTCCTTGTATTCTTGGCTACCCAGGTTTTATTTATACAAGAAAAGTTTACTTTAACATAATCAAAATTATGCATTTTACACTTGAACAGTGCTCTCATCTTATAGTTTAAGGTCCAGTACTGCTGAATGTACTTTACATCTTTTTTCCTTGTTTCTTTGAAGTGCCTAACATTTTATTCTTCCAAATGAACTTTGTGATTATTTTTTCTAACTCAGTAAAAATCTTTTTAGTAATTTAATTGGGATGACACTGAATAAACAGATTAGTTAAGTAAAATTGTCATTTTAAAAATCATATTGGCTTTACCTATCCATGAACAATAAATATTACTTCAGTTGTTTAGATCTGAGTTTATTTGCATAAAAATGTTTTATGTTTATGTTCATATAAATATTTTTATTTTTTTTTCTTCATTTACTTTTTTTTATTTTTGTGTCTGTTTTGGCAGGTATACACTCAGGTATTTTATACTGTTTAGGTATATTAAATGATCTAAAACCATGTTGAGTAATATTGCTGACACATGGTTTAGCTTCCCTATTTTTCACTTTTGATAAAGACTATTTTGACTTTAATTTTGTCTGACATCATGATTATGTCCTGATCTTTTTACATTCTAAATTCTACTCCGCCCTTTATTTTATCTTTGTGTGTATCTCTCATAATGTTTCCTGAAAGCCATATATTATTGAATTCAAATTTTTAATCTGCTCTCCATTTCCATTTTAGGGGTTAATTCATCCCATTCACAATCTAAGCTACAATTACTTGTTATGTATTTTCTTCTTTCCTATTTTTCCTTACTGTCCTTCTCATCCTATTTACCCTATCCCTCCTCCTCACTCCTCTGCTTTACTTCTATGTGCTGCCTTACCCTCCTATTCTTAAACCTACCCACTCCTCTGGGAATCCCTCCCTTGTCCTCTCTCCCCAACCTATCCTTTTGCCTCCTTCTTTCTTTCTGAATTTAGAGGACTTTTACACATACATACACACATGTATGTGTACATACATACACATATGTATGTATATATTGTTTCCTTTTTAACTCATTCCCAGTGACAGTAGGGTTCCAATACTAATGACCCTCCCCCTACTAGCTTCTCTCTTCTGTGTCAGTTTTTCCTTTTGTGCCTCATTTGCATGAGATAATTACTCCTTCTTATCTCTCCCTACACAGTTTTGTTTTTTTAGAATCACTCCCATCATACTGAGTTTAGCCCATGCCTTTCTTTCCTTCTACCCAAAGATGATGACAATCCTAAGAGTACTGCTAATATTTTCACATAAAAGGAGTAACCAATTTGACCTTATTGAGTATCTTATAATTGGTCTTTAATGTTTACCTTATATTTCTTCTTAATATTACATGTCAAATTTTCCCTTAAGTTCTGGGGTTTTGTGTCACAAAAACCTGAAAGTCTTTCAGTTTGTTAAATATCCTTTTTTTTTCCATTCAGGATTATATTTAACTTTGCTGGGTAAGTTATCCTTGGTGTTAACCCCAGCCCTTTTGCTCTACAGAATATTGTATTCCAAGACCTATGATCCTTCAATTTACCACCTGCTAGGTCTTGTGTTATCCATATTGTAGCTCCATTATATTTAAATTGGTTTTTTTTGTTGTTGCTTCCAATATTTTCTCCTTAACCTGGGAACTTTGAAACTTGGCTGTGATATCCATGTAAATTTTCCTCCTGGGATTTCTTTCAGGTTGGTGGTTTCCTATTTTTGCTTTGCCTTCTTGTTCTGGAACTTTAGGGCAATCTTCTTTGATGATTTCTTCTAGTTTTGTATCGGGATTCTTTTTTTTTATCATAATTTTCAGGTAGTCTGACTGTTCTTATATCATTTCTCCTCAATCTTGTTTGTTGCTTTTCTGATGAGATATTTCACTTTCTTTTTTATTTTTTCATTCTTTTAATTTTGTTTTATGATTTTTTTTGTCATAGAACATCTTTGGCTTCCCATTGCCAAATTCTGGCTTTCATGGAATTATTTTCTTCCTTAAGTTTTTGATTCTCTATTTCAAGTTGGCTAACTTTTCATAATTTTCTTGATTTTCTTGGATTCCTCTTTTTTTTTCCTAATTTTTCCTCGATCTCTCTTTTTTTAATTTTTAAAGACCTTTTAAAGTTCTTTCCAGAACTCTTTCTGTGCTTGGAAGCATTTGACATTTCTCATTGAAAAAGGAATGACTTTTGTAGCTCTGTTATCTTCTTCTGAACATGAACCCAGATCTTCTCTATCCCCATAGTAACTATCTATGGTTGGGTTCTTTCTCCTTTGCTGAAGCATTTTTATTTATTTTTGTTTTATTTTGTTTTTAGTAGCTCTTAGTGTAATCAAGTTGTAGTCCTAAGCTATGGGAAATGATGCCCCAAGGCTCAGGTCCTTTTTTAATGTTATTTTCTGAGGTCTGTCTTAGGGCCCAACCTTGGGCTTTCCTCTCTACTCCTCACATTGCACCCTGGGCCATCTCCAGCCATCCTGATAAATATCAGGCCACTGGATCCAGATGGCTCAGGAGAAGAAAGTGAGGTTGGTGACCTTGCACAGACCTCCCTCACTCAAATCAAAGTTAACTGCAAGTCATGTCATCACCTTGATGTCATGGTTCTCTTCAAAAACGAAGGACAAACATAACAACAACCCGAAAATGATCTTGGTCCCTGTGGTCCCTCCGATGACTGCAAAATATAGTTGTCTTCTCTGCCCTGGAACTGAAACCAGGGACTTTGCCCCCCTGCAAGTGCCTACAGCCAACAAGGTCCCTGCTCCTTACTACTGCACTCCTCCCTGCAACCACAGCCTAGAATGCATCTGGTCAGTACACCTGTACCCGACATCCCTTGACTATGGAAGGTCCCTCAATCTTCTACTCAGCCATCAGACCCATAGACACTATCTGCAAAATGAAAGTTTCTAAGGCTTAGACTGACTCAACCCAGCTGCCTCCAAGGCTTACTGTTTGTTAATTGTGCAGACTTGATGTGGAGCTGTTTGCTCATCACTCAGGCCCTACTTGTGAGCCTGGAAGTTGGATCTTTCCTAGGTCTTCTCAGATTGTCTTAGGAGAACAACTGCTTTACCCTGAGTTCATTTCTGCTGCTCTAAGGTGATGTATGTTCAATCTTTTCTTTTTGCAGAAGAAATGTGGAGAACTGAAAGTTTTCTGATGTATTCTCCAAACTTCCCAGAATCCTCTCTGGAGTTACCATAACTTGATAATTTCCAAAAAGGCATGCAAACTACTTTTGCCACATATAATGCTACAGAGACTATGTAGATAACTCCCCAAGAAAAACTTGTGAAAAATCCATCAGCAAGCCTATCGTAGAATTCCATGACATGTCCTTAGAATTCTGGCTCCATGACAAATTGTCCTTGAAAATCCCATGGCCTTACATACTGTGCTGGCCTCTAAGGGGGTAATGTATGACCCACCCTTGTTTCATCTACATCATCATACAGTGAAGAAATTGAGGAATATGATCATTCTATACAAAAATACCTAGAGGAATTGGAGAAGTCCAAATTACAACCTATGGATTGGATTAACTCCTTTGAGACTACCTTCTGGTTCCCAAATCTCAGTAGTGGGGCAAATCTTTGTCAGAATTTAGTTACTCCTTTCCTTTGTAGGTTTGTGTGCTATTATATGGGGCTGTATTCTGTCTTACATGATACTTGACTAACATGCCTTAAAACTAAAATATTGGTTTAAAGATTAAGAAATGAAAAAATAGACACACAAACCACAAAAGTGATGCAATTGCAACTTATACAGGTACTGAAAAGTGAGAAGATAACAAATTCTCAAATAGGGAATGACGAGAGTCGAAAGCTGTCCTGCTCTTGACTTCACAAATGAAACTAAAGGGGCCACCCAGAGCACATCTTAAAAAATTTCAGGAAGCCTCTGAAGACCTACAAGAACTGGTCAGCCAACAAACCCTTGTCTAGCCACCTTTGCTGATATATAGCTACTTTTAACAAGTAGTTTTCACTGTGCATGTCCATAACTTTTTCTGTTAAAAGAAAGCTCATATTCTCCTAATCAAAGAGAAATTTAGTCTGCTGGCTCTGTGTATTAGATTAGGCTTGTTCCTAATCTAATACACAGTTTTTAGTGTCTCCCAACTGTTCTTTGCTTTTCAACATAGTTATAAGAAGTTTCTCTGACAGAATGGAATAAAGCTTTCCCTTATATTGGATTCTTTTCCTTCCATTTACTAGTGACAAAGTAGGTAGGTGACTCAGTGGATAAAGCACTGGCCCTGCAGTTAGAAAGAGCAGAGTTCAGACTCAGACATTCTAACTTTCTCCCTGCAGAGAAAAAGTAGCACAGCCAGGTCAGTAAAGCACAACACTAGGCAAATCTTGACACTTATCTGCCTCGGTTTCCTCATTTATAAATTGGGAATAGTATTAACACCAACATCTCAGTCTGGTCATGAGTATAAAATATTTGTAAAACACTTTGCAAACCTTAAAAGTACTATATAAGTGCTAGTTATTATTATCATGTCCTGACTATTCCTTGCCACTCAAAATTGGCTCATGTTGTCCTCCATGACTGGATTGTCTTTTGCTCCATCTCTTTGCCTACTTCAATTCTTAACCCGCCTTTAAAGTCAATGCAAATATCACCTCCTCTGGGAAGTCGTCCCTCATCTTCCTAATAACCGATAACCCTTTCTCCTCAGACCTCAAATTGCATTTTGTTTTAAACTTCTCTGTTATGCTTAACGTTTGTTGTTCTGTATATATTCATCTGTGCATAGAGAGTATAGCGATTTGATTACTCAGGGTGTGTGAGGCCTGATGGGGAGGGGAGACATAAGACAAAACAGCTTGACCCAGGCCCTTTTCAGGCTTTCTCTCATGTGTTTCGCATAGAGCATAATTACCATCTTGAAAATGGAAAAGAGTTGAAAGAAATTTTAAGTTAAAAAGTTAAAAAGTAGGCTGAACCCACAGAAAGGCTGCCTGAGGCAGAAACAATGAAGTTAAAAGACCTACAATTTAAGCCTGAGGGTGTCTGTTGGCTCCTTGGTTGACTGGTCTAAATAGCCTATGGGTCTAGGACTCCAAGAAATAATTTTCTCCCAGCAGGAAGAGGTAGCATAGCCCCTCCAATAGGACTTAAAAGTAAGGAGAGCAGCAGAGAGCCTGAAGAGGCCTAAAACCAAGCAGCTGAGTTCCCCCAGCTCAGTCAATAAAGCAGCCTTCCCAGAGACATCACCAGAGGATATAGGGGCATGTCCTTCCATGTCTGCTTCATTTACAAATGCTCCCCTTGTGACTTCTCTGCCCTTGCGTATACCTTACCTATATGCTCATCCATTCACACTCCTGTATATACTCTCCCACAGTTAGTCTGGTTCCCTATGGGAGAGTGTCCCCTAGTTTCTCTAGGGAGACTTTTTAGTCCCTCATTTGGCTGTGGTATTGAATTATATGTCCTTTGCTTTGAACTAGTATTTCCTCCTATTGACTGATAAACACATCAAGAAAAGATCATGAACTCTGATTTTAAGTGAATGTTGACCCACACTCATGATATGTCTCCAACCTGGGGGTAATAGTCTTGGGAGTTCTCAGGTGAAGAAGAGTCCCAGGTGCTGTATGCACGTGTAGAGACTAGATTGTAAGGTGCATGAAGTAGGGGCCTTTGTCAGTGCCTAGGGCAGTGTGGTATGGACGGGAGAAGCTTAATAAATCTTTAGTGAATTGATGTTCACTCTGACAGAATTATATAGTAAAGGAAGATCAGAAATGTTGACAAGGAAGTAAGTGTGGCAAGGCTTGAAAGAGTTAATTTTCAGGGTTTCCCTTCAACCTCAAACATCCTGCGAGCCTCTGACCTGGGCGAAAAGGAAAGCCTCATTTGTCCGGGCACTAAAGAGAAGCTAGTCCAGAGACTCAAGAAAATAACCTCAGGGGCTAAAGCCTGCTCTGGCCTCTAGGGATTGACCAGGTTAAGAGGAAATAACTTGGTTTATAACCTGGAACTCTTCAAGCTGATGTCCCTGATCTCACACAGGAGTAACCCCTGAGACGAGGCAAGAACTCAGAGCAGTCAGCAGAGGACGACCTGAAAAGCCCAAGTCCTGTCACTGCAGGCCCAGGTGCAGCAGTTCACTGCCACAGGCTGATTCCACCACGTCTGTTCTCAAGACTAAAGCAGGAGCTTTTCAGTTATGTTCATGGAATTCATTTTCTTCCCATTCAAGAAAACATAACTTCTCCATTGTGTTTCACACCTAGTTTCTTGCATCTATTTTCTTTTATTTTTTTAAGGAGAAAATTCCAAAGCAAGAGGTAAGTCATTTCTTTAATTAACATGAAACATCTCAATTTTTTCTGCATTTCCTAAAATAATTTAATTCTTTATCTTAGGGAATCCATGGGGAAAAAAACAAAACAAAAACAAAAAAACCAATGTTTTCACCACAGGTGAAACCCAGGAGTAATTAGGGTCATCAAATTTATTTTAAGGAGGGCGTATGTAAGATAAAAACATGTAGTCATTTTAATTGAAAAAAAAGTAAATGGAGTACTATTGTGCCATAAGAAATGATGAACAAGAAGACTTCAGAGAGGCCTGGAAGGACTTATATGATCTGATGCTGAGTGAAAGGAGCAGAACCAGGAGAACTTTGTGCACAGCAACGACCACAGTGTGTGAGAGTTTTTTCTGGTAGACTTGGAATTTTGTACTAACGCAAAAACATCTTATAAAAAAAAAAAAATCCCAAAGGTGGTTCTCAAGGCAAAATGCCTTCCACACTCAGAGAAAGAAATATGGAAGTCACTCACAAAATGTAGCAGAATCATGTTTATGTATGTGTATGTGTTTGTGTATCATGTTCTGATGTGTTATACGATTTCTTTCATTTATTTTAGTCTGACTACATAGCATGACTATAGTGAAAATATACTCAATAGGAAAGTATATGTAGAATCTATACAGAATTGTATGCAGTCGTGGGGAGGGAGGGGGGTAGTGGGGGGTAGGTGGGGGGGGATAAAATCTCAATTGTATGGCAGTGATCGTTAAACATTAAAAAATAAAAAAAAAATAAAAAGTAGTCAAATCTGCAAAATACCATTGGATTGCCATTGTGAATGGTAGAGCACAATGATCCATGCGTTAGGAAGATGAGGCTGCCCAGCTTGAAGGCTGCTTTGGAGGGAGCAGAGAACAGGGGAAGACCAGCTCTGAGGCTGCTACAGGACTGCATGTAAGCACTTGGTGGTGAGGGAGCCAAGGGAACAGCAGAGAGAATGGGAAGGACAGATGTGAGAGATGTTTCAGAGAGGAAAGGGCAGGAGCTGTTTCCCAAAGAAGCTGGGAGAGAATAGAAGATGAAATAAAGCCACTGGCTGCTGTTCTCATTAATCTACCCCTCGAGCCTATAATCCCATTAAACCAGAAGCTCCAGCCACATGTTTGTTGGTGAACATGCTCTTGGTGTGTAGATCTTCCCTGATCTACTTCTCTACCCAAGGCTGTCCCAACTGCCCAGACTTCAGCAGGAGACCCCTCTTAGCCTGGAGGCAATTTACTATCTCTAGATGACAACTTGAGGTACAGGAATATTTTAGAAAAGAGAACATGCCCCTTATCAAGGGCACTACAAAGGACCCAAGAAATATTTGAATTGGAACCAAACTTAGACATCATCTCATCCAGCTTCCTTTTTATTTGACATATGAGGAAGTTCAGACCCAAAGGGTTAACGATGATTTGTGCCAGGCCACCTGGTCCTTAAATGGAAGATTAGAATCCAAGTCTTCTGTCTCACGGTCAAGTGCCCCTCCTCCAGCCTCTATTCACCCCAAAACATGTGATCCTCAGCATGTTGCTCTGATTGGGTTTGAATCTGAGCCTGACCAATTCTTATCTGTGTGATCTTGGTCAAAGCACTCAACCTCCTCCTGTTTCCTTATTTGGAAGGGGTGGGGGTGCTGAGTAAGATGATGTCCATGGTCCCTTCCAGTTCTAAATCAGATCCTATAACACAGGATGAACCTGACTTCCTTTGTGAGCAGAGGGAAAATCAGTAGGTACAGAGAGTTGAAAAGCCCTTCTGCCTAGTATCACCTGATCCTCAAGAGGTTAAAAGGTACTTGTAGAAAGCCAGGTGGTGCAGTGGACAGAGTAGCTGGCCTGGAGTCGGTAAGATCTGAGTTCCAGTCTGGCCTCAGATGTTAACCAGATGGGTGGCCTCTATCTCAAAGTTGCTGGGAGAATGAAGTGAAATAATAACTCTAAAGTACTTAGCCCAATGGCTAAGCCATATAGCTTGTGGTCTATAAATGTCAGCTATTATTATTAATAAGAGAATACTGGTGCCACAAACAAATGTAAAAAGAAATGGGAGAGAGACAGAGAGAAAGTGAGCTTGGTTTGAGGTACAATGTATTTGAAGTGTGGGTGTGACCACCAGTTGGTGATGTCTTGGAAAAATCTAGAAGTGGAGGTATGGACATAAGCAACTTGTCCAAGCAATGTAGCAGTGAAGGAGAAAGGCAAGATGAGGTGGTAGCCAGATGGCCTGGAATCATCAAAGGAAGCTTTTTTTTTTTTTTAGAATTATGTCTGAAGCTTGGATGGGAGGTAAAGGCTGCATAGAAACTTTCAGTCATTTGCATAGACACAGGTGAACCCATAGGACTGAATGATCCAGAGAGAGATGGGCCGAGAAGAGATCCTTCAGAAATACCCTTCTTCAAAAGACTATAAAGGATAGAGAAGGAGTAAGGAAGGAGAACCAAGAGAATGTGACAGCTATGATAATAATAATAAAAATAATAGCTAACATTTACACAGCACTTTCTATGTGCCAGGGACTGTGCCAAGCACTTTACAATTGTTGTCACATTTCATCCTCACACTCACCCTGCAAGGTAAATACTATTATTTTTCCCATTTTACAGTTGAAGAAACTGGCAAACAAAGGGTCACATAGCTAATAAATGTCTAAGGCTGGATTTGAACTCAGAGCTTCCTGACTCCAGGCCTGGAACACTCTCCACTGTGATACCCGGACATCTCAGCTATAAAACCAAAGAATTGCATCCAATGATATCCTGTTGGAAGGAGGGAGTTGAAAGGAGTGGGAGAATTCAGAGAGGATAAGGACTGAAAAAAGGCCAAATCATCCAAAAAGAAGAGTCACTAATGATCCTCAAGGGGATGGTCTCAATATGATGATGGGGATGGAAGCCCAGTACTGGGGGGTTGAGCAGAGGCTGGGTTTGGAAGGAAGAGGAGGTGTTTGTGGGAGACTTTTACAAGAAGTTTAGCAATACAAAGAGAAAAGTTTCAGGATGGCAGTTTGAGAAGATTAAGGAAACTTATTTTTTGCTTGCTTGTTTTTAAGTTTTAGAATTGAGAGGACCTGAACATGCCTATACACAGAGGGGAAGGAAATGTTGATGGTGAGTGAAAGAAAATTGTTGCTGTGATAAGGTCCTGAAGGATGGGGTAGATAATAGATTCAAAGGCACAGGAGAAGAATTAGACTTTGTTGGGAGAAGGGATGTCTTTTATCCTGAGAGAAGACAGACATAGAAGAAAATGAGTGAGGGGATGCTGAAAACTGTTAAGAAAAGGAAGAGTTTAGTTGTCTAAAGGGTGAGTTGATGTCTGATGTCCTCAATATTCTTAGTTAAGATGAGGAAGAATTGCAGCATTGAGCGTTAGCAGGGACCTCAGTGGTGATCTTGTACAATAGCTACACAAAAAGAAGCCCCACCATATCCCACCTGTCAAGTGGCAAAATCACCATTGGTGAGAATGAGGGCCAGAGGGAGTGCAGAACTTGGAGCTGAAACCATGGGGAATAACAAGTGAAGTGAATGAGGTAGAATAGAGGTACTGTCAAGTAGCAGAGATTGTAACCCAAATTTTCAGTGGCTGAAATCATCAGGATTATCATGATTTTCTCCATTGATACTCAGAAGCCCTGGAGGAAAAGGAGTAAAGTCATATGTTGAGGGTTGCACAGGAATAAGTAATTTGTAAGTGATTAATAGTGAAGCTGGTGGAGGTAAGGGAATGGAGGAAAGTCAATAGAGAAAGCTTCAACAGGCAAACCATGTAGTCAAGGCTGTATATAGTGAAAACATCCATAGGAAATTAGTTGGACTGGAAGAACAGAGATCTGTCATTGGTCCATAGATTGTGAAAAGGGGCAAAGGATGGATTCACTGTGAGTGTCAGAGTTGAAAAGGGAGGAGAGGGTGATCATGGTAGAATTTCAAAGTTCCACATATTTCATGAGAAACAGTTCCAGATGCGCTGAGGTCTTCCAGGCAATCCTACAAGTCTAAAGCTACAGAGAGGTTCAGGTTATTAGAGGGGTCATCAATAAGTCTCTGAGATTGATAGAAGGGGAAAGGAAAGAAAGAGAGATTCTGATAGAGTCACTGAGAAACTTGAGAGAGTGCCTTGGAAGAGGTAGATGCCAGCAAAAAGAATGGGTGGGAATGTGATCCTCTAATGGTTTTGTGACCCCATAGGTTTGGAAATTCCTTCCAGGGATACAGATTGTAACCCACCCTTGCCTGCTCATCCTGTGCTGCTCTTGTCTATGTCATCCTGAAAGCCTGAGTCCACCCAATGTGACAGAAACTGGCTTCCTTTTCTCCTGACATATGAGTGCAGATCCCTTTGGGGTACTCTCACTATCCACCTCTCATCCCTCATGCTTCCTACATGCTAAGCCCATCTTTTCTTCCTGTCAAAAGATTCTTTGATGATGCTGTTCACACCTCTTCTCTTTCAGCATTCCTCATTGGTGGCACATAGTCTGCTTACCATGCATTTCTCTATTGCCCTCCAAGAGATGTTTATCTTGAGCTTTTGGGGGGGCAGTGATGACCCAGTGCTCCTTGCCATACAGCAACACTAGTACAATGTTTGTGTTGAAAAGAGGGGAGTTTGCTCTTGTCAGGAGCTTGAGGTCATTTGAAGTGCTTTACAATTTCCTGAATGCAGATGAATACATTACTCCTCCTTCTCAGTATAACACAGCTCATGGTCTATCTGCATTGCCTGTGCTAGATTTATGTACTACTGAAGAACTTTATAGGATGTCCATTCAGATTCCTGTCATCATTTAGATGATAGACATTCTTCGTCCATCAGTCTCTTCTGTGATAACAGTAGCTGACATTTATATAGCAATAGCCTTATAAGCACTTTATATGTCTTAATTCTTATAGCAGCCCTATGAGGTACCTGCTACCAACATTATTATCCCAGTTTTGTAAATGAGGAAACTGAGACTCAAGAGAAGTTGAATGACTTTCCCAGTTCAGATGAGGTCACACAGATTGTATCACTTCTCTCCTCAAGTGGGAGGGTCAGAACTTGAATCCAAGTCTTCTGGTTCTAATTCGAGAACCCATGTTGGCTTCAGCTCTTGCCATGTTTTCTGCTCTCTAATTCCCACTTCCATCAAGAAAGGAAATCACCTCTTATAATTCATTTTAAAAAAAACTCTAGTTAGGGAAATTTGCTTTATAATGAATTGAAGTATGCCTCCCTATGACTTGTACCCATGAATTCTAATTATATTCTCTATATAATGAGCCTGATTCTGGCTCCTGAAGTGCCATTCTCTGGAAGGCTACTGGATAGTATATTATACTGCAGTATCACTGGATTCTTGCACAGATCTTTTGGAGTGATTGACTGCCTCACTTATCCCTTCAATTCACCCTCTTTTCTTACCTGTCCATTTCTTTTACTGTAAAGCTTTCTCTTTGAACCTCTTTGGTTTAAGACTTCAAGAGCATCAGGATCAATAGACAAATTTCATTGTGACCATCCCCTTGCCTGTCTGAGATGATCTCATGCTTGGCTCTCTCTCCTTCTCCTTCCCTTAAACAAGGTGATCATGTTGTTGCCCAACAGGCAATCCATAATCACAGAGTCCAGAGTTTGGGTAATCACAAGCCCTATGCCCCTCCTGCAACTGAGGGACTGAGGGAAAGAATCAAGCAGCATAAATACTGTTTCTCAAAAATACTTCAGAGGAGTACATGGAATGGAAGTCTGTGTCCCTTAAGAAGGGACATGGAGTAAAGAGTACATACAATATCAGTGATGAGGTGTACAGGATGAGAAGCAGAGTAAGGTTTTACCTAAGGTCTATCTAAATTTCGTTGCCTTTATATTTGCAGGTATTTCACTTGGTGGCTTGCAGAATTTGTTGCTTGTAACTGGAATTGTGAAATTTAATCACTGTACCTTGGAGTTTAAAGCCTAGGATTGTTATTATTTCTTCCTTCAATTGGTGCTTTGTTTTCTGTATTCACAAGTTCTGGGGGTGTTATTTGTTGCATAATAGTGTTTAGGTTTTTAACTTGCCATGTTTTTCAGGGTGGCCTATGATCATTCAGTTGTCTCTTCAAATTTTGTTTTCAAAATCAATGTGTTGTACTAATATGAAATTTGTGTATCATGTATACAGATCTCTCAGTGTTATTGGGTTTTGCTTGTCTTTTTCAGATTGCCTTTTCCTCCAATACATTAGCATTCCTAATTTATTGTTTCTTTTTTTTTTTTTTTTTTTTACCTCTTTGGAAAGACTCACCATTGTTGATTCAGGACTGCAGACACAGGTTTCAGTCACTTGCATAGACACAGTTGAAGTCAAAAGGATTGAATGAAATTTTCAAGGGAGAGAGAGTAGAGAGAGAAGAGAAGAGAATCAAAGCCAGACCTTTGAGGGATACCTTTCTTTAGAGTTCTATAAAGGATACAGAAGGACTGGTTAGAAAGGGAGGAGAGCTAAAAAAATGTGAGCTCTGGAAATTAAGACTTGGAGAAGCAGCATAGTCTTAGAAAAAGAACGTTGGAGTCAGTGGGTCTGGATTTAGATCTGCTGCTTTCTAGCTGTGTAAAGTTGGGCAAATTATTAACCTCTCTTAGCACCAACTTCCTCCTCCATAAAGTGAAGGAATTAGACTAGTAGATCTCCAGCTCTCTTCAGGTTCTAAATGTAAGCTTCCAGGAGCCTCTCTAAAATGAAATGTCTTGAACCATTCTCCATATTTGCTATGATCAGGAATGTTACTTCTCTTTCTCAGAGAATCAGATCAAGCTGGCCCCATACCTCATTACCAACTCTTAAATTGAAATCAGATTGGACAAAATGTTTCCCATACTACTTCCCTTTAGGGTGTCTGTTGTTAATAGGATTTAGGCTGAATGCACCATTACTTGGACCCAGGTTGGCCATTTCTATGTTCTAATATTCTCGGGAAATACAAAGAGGTCACAGGTTTAAACAACTTGAGAACCATCTTTATAATCACAGCACAGCTTCTGTCCTGCCTTCTCAATGAGCTCACCTGCCCTCCCAAGCAACTTCTCTTTTGTTTCAGATCCAGGTGGGATGAAGTCAACTTTGTTTCCAGTAGTGGATGGTATGCTCTGAACAGTGGACAAAAGTCATCCCTCTCTAAGAATCCTGATAGATCTATCTAAAGTTTGAGTTCATCTCAAATGATGTGAGTGAGATGATGACGTGAGCAGGACTGTATTCCCATAGTATTTGCATTTCATTTACCAGGAGTCAGTTTCCTTCCTGCAGAATACCACCTAATTCCATCCTTCAAGGAAGCACAAGTATAATACTCATTACATTCCAGTATTCATTCCAATGAAGGGAGATCACGGGCATAGAATAGCAAAACCAGCAGGGCCTGTGCAAGGACACAGTATTATGTGTCTGCATCACCACTCAGGGAGGTCTAAGGGATACTTGACTCTGTGGTTCTAAAGGCTACATGGTGTCATTTCCCTTCAGGGTCGGTTTACGAGGCACACAAGAAAATCAGTTTCATTATCTTTTAACCCAGCTAAATCACCTACAGATTTGAATGATCTTTGGTTGTTCCCCAAATGAAATCTACCCTCAAAGAATGAAGACATCTCCATCAAGGATGTTTCAGAGAAATTTTGGAGACTCAGGAGACAATCTCCAAAGAGAAGTCCCCTAATGGCAGCATCATTGGAATAAAGGGAAATGTGTTTTTGTTAAGTGCCTGTTTTGTTCTAGCCACTGAGCTAAGGGTTTTTTTTTTAATCTCTGGATTCTCACAACAGCCCTACCAGGTAAGTGCTATTTTTATCCCCATTTTACAGCTGAAAAAACTGAGTTGAACTTTAAGTGACTTTCCCCAAGGTCACATAGCTGGAAATTTTTTGAACCCCAATTTGAATTCAGGTCTTCCTTAACTCTAACCATTGTACTACCTAGGTGCCTCAAAAAATATAAAGAATATATAAAGTATAAGCCTAAAGATCCTTAAGGTGACCACTTTGAAGGGATGACCTCCACCTAGTGTGCTTTTTAAAAAACCAGTCCCATTGCAATTTGACCTTATTCATGTGGACAGAGCCAATTCTAGGCAAAAGCTGCCAAGGAGATAGAGTTTGTGAATTCACTTCCTTGATTTCTGTCTTTGCTTCCCTCTCCTACTTTCTGCTCTCATGACTGTAACACCCTAGATCACCTTTGCTCAGTCTTCTGCATCCCTTCCCTCATCACCTAGAGTAAGGGGTTGCCCCAGTTCCCTCTATGAGAATGAGTTCTGAAGCAGCTGAAGACCTTTAGCCTTGAGAAGAGATTTCTGGGGGACATGATGATATAATGGCAAATGTGTGTGTTGGTTCTTATTCCACATGCCCCCATAATGTATCACCAGGCATTCATGTGCCCTTGAAGCCCTATCCAGTGAGGCTCAGGAGGTTGTGACCTGTCTAAAGTGGAACAGTATGTATTGTATTTGCCAAGAATCAAGTAGACTGAGTCTACATCAAATCTGACTTCAGCTACTTACTAGCTGTATAAATTATGGTCACAGAAAGAGATAAAACAAAGAAAGCAGGATTATTGGACAGTGATTTTTAATATTTATATCCTCAATGCTTGGCACTTAGTAGGCACTTAATAAATATTAATTGACTGACTGAATGTCAGATCCACAGAGATTTGGGATAAAATAGCAGTCAGTCCATCAGTGAACCCAGTGCAGAGGGGTCAGCAAGTATCAGTGAAGCACTTGAGGAGAGAGCTCCAAATCCATCATTTGAGGATTCCAGTTGCACATGCCCCCCATAACCATGTCACATTGAGGCTACATCTAGGGTTGCCTGGGAGGATGTGACCTGCCTAAGACATCTTGGTGGCCTAGTGGGTGTAGTATTGACCTGGACCTCAAATTTGACCTCAGACACTAACTTGGTGACCTTGACATCACAGAAAGTGGTCAAGAAAGAAAGCAGCATCGTTGCATTTGTATCCCCAATGCTTAGGACAATTCTTGGCACATAGTGGGCATTTAATAAATATTTATTAAATGACTGAAAGAATGTCACACCAGCAGAGCCTTTGTACAAACTAGACATCAGTCGATCACTGAGCTCAGTACAGAGAAGTCAGTAAATGTCAATGAAGCAGTCTAATAAGAGAGAACTCCAAGTTCATTAGCTGAAAATTCCAGTCAAGCCAAGGTTCATGCCCTGAGTGGCTAACCTCATATGAGTATGTGTTTGTCCATTTGTGTCCTTCCTGGGTTTTCTCTTTTCTGTATGTAGTGAAGTGAGGTGAGATACAGGAAGGGGTTAATTCTACTCCCCCAAACAATGACATCTTCTTTTCATTTCAGCTATGAAGGACATTAAGGAAAGGGGAAACCAAACAGTTGTCACGGAATTCGTCTTCCTGGGGTTTTCTAACCACCCAGAACTGCAGGGATTGTTCTTCCTGATATTTTTAGTGGTGTACCTAGTAACTATTCTGGGGAACCTTCTCATATTAGCAGCAATCAAAATCAACCCTATTCTTCATACTCCTATGTATTATTTCCTCAGTAACTTGTCCTTCCTGGACATCTGCTATACCTCCACCACTGTCCCCATCATTCTGGTGAATTTCTTCCAGGAGAAGAAGACCATTACCTATGAAGGCTGCCTGTCCCAGGTCTTCTTCCTTGTTACTTTTGCAGGCTCTGAGTGTGTCCTGTTGGCTGCTATGGCTTATGACAGATGTATAGCCATTTGCCATCCATTACGTTACCCAGTTCTCATGAGCAAGAGGGTCTGTGCCTACTTAGCAGCTGGGTCCTGGTTTTGTGGATTAGTGAATTCTCTAACACATATAGTACTAACAGCAACTCTTATTCTGTGTGGTCCTAACCAGATCAACCATTTTCTCTGTGATATCCCCCAACTCCTGAAGCTCTCTTGCTCAGATACTTTAGTCAATGAGGTCACTCTCTATGTATCCAGTGCCACAATTGGTCTGAGCCCCTGTGTGTTCACTGCTATGACCTACATGCTCATAATCTCTGCCATCTTGAAAATCCAGTCTGCTCAAGGTAGGAAAAAAGCCTTCTCCACCTGTGCCTCTCATCTCACTGTGGTGGTCCTCTACTATGGAACCATAAACTTCAACTATGATCAGCCCAGTTCAGGGTATTCCCTAGATGTGGTCATCTTGGTCTCTGTCCTCTTCTGTATTGTTACCCCCATGTTAAATCCTATCATCTATAGCCTGAGAAACAAGGAAGTCAAAGTTGCCTTGAGGAAACTATGTGAAAGATATATTTTATGCAATGATTCCAGTGTTCAAATCAGTTCTTAACCTGGAGTCCATGAACATGATCTAAAAAATATTTATTAACTTTTCAATATAATTGGTTTCCCTTGTAATCTTACATATATTGTACATTTAAAAACATTATTCTCCACCATCACATTGCCCTTTGTATTCTCTCCATTTTCCATGTTTATCTTCAATCTTTACCTATCTACTGGCTGCTTCCTTACTGCCTACAAACATACCCAATTTCTCTTTATCAAAACCCTTTATAACACCATGACTGTCACCTCATATCTCTCCTTCTTTGTGGCCAACCTGCTTGAGAACGCCATCTGAAGCCAGTGCCTCCATTTCCTTTCCATTCTTTCTCTTTAAATTCTCTATAATATGTCTTCTGACCTTATCAGTCAGCTGAAACTGCTTTCTCCATAGTTATCCACCATTCCCTAATTGCTGAATCTAACGACTTCTTCTCAGTCCTCATCTGTAGACTTTGTCATTGTTCATCGGCCTCTTCTCCCCAAAACTTTCTTCTTTCTAGATTTTCTTGACACTATCCTCTCCCAGTACTCCTCCTACTTCAGTGATCATTCCTTCTCTGTCTACTTTGCTAGATCATTATTTAGATCCTGCCCACTAACCTTCAGTGCACCGCAGTGTTCTGTCCTGTACTGTCTTCCCTTTTCTCCCTATACTATTTCACGTGGTGATTCTATCAGCTTCCATGGATTCAATTATATATATACATATATATATTCAATTATATCTCTCTGCTGATGATGCTCATATCCTTTTATCTCACGCTAAACTTCTTTGGTGACCTCCACTGTTCCTGTTGCAAACCCCATAAACATCTTAAACTCAACATGTCCAAAACTGAACTCAGCCTTCCCCCTAAATCCTTCCTTCTCCCTAACTTCTCTTTACTATTGAGGGTAGCCCCATCCTCCTAGTCACCCAGGATCACAATCTAGGTGTGATTCATAACTCCTCATTCTTAATCCCTATATCTACTCTGTTGCCAAGGCTAACGATCATTCATTCATAACATTATTTGCATATGTTCCTTCTCTCCTCTGACTCTGCCACCTTATTGATATCAGACCCTTACCATCTTCTGTCTGGATTACTCCATAGTCTTCTGATTGACCTCTCTCTACTCTAATCAGTCTTTCACTCAGATGTCAAAATGATCTTCCTAAAGCACGGGTTTGCCCATCTCACCACCCCATCCCCCAACTCAGCAAACTATATTGGCTCCTTAGATTCTGGAGGATCAAATATAAAATGTTATATTATTCAAAGCCCTTCATAACCTGCTCCTGCTCACCTTTAGTCTTTTGTTTTATTTATTTTTAATTTCAGAATAAAACAAACATTTCCATAAAATATTATGATAAAAGCTGACTGCACTCGAAATTACTAATCTATTATGTACAACTTGCTATTCCTTTTAAATAAAGTTATCACATACATTTTTTTTCCTTCCCACTCTCTGCCTTTTGGTCTTCTTACTTCTTATATTCCACCATGTACTCAGTGATTCAGTGACATTGGTCTTTTCATTGTTCCTTGAGAAAGACACTTTATCTCTCCACTTCTGGAGTTTTCACTGGCCATAGATTCTCCATGCCCCGAATGTTTTCCCACCTTGCTTTACTCCCTGGTTTACCTGGATCCCTTCATGGGCCCCCTAACATCCTACCTTATGCAAGAAGCCTTTCCCAATCTCCCTTCATTCTAGTTCCTTCCATTCTTTAGTTATTCCAATTTAGCCTGTTTATAGCTTGTTTGTGCATGGTTGTTTTCATGTTGTATCCCTCATTAGACCATAAGGTCCTTGAGAGCAGGGACTGTTTTTCCTTGTATCCTTGGTAAAACTTTCTTTATACTCTCAGCACATAGCAGAGGACATACTCTAATTACTTTATAAAATGTTTATTGACTGACTAAGAAGGAGGTCCATAGGCTTCATCAGACTGCCGGAGGGGTCCATACCATATATAAAGGTTAAGTACCTCTCTTCTAGACCAATTTAACTCTTCCCATATAAATGATTCGTATGGTGGGAATAATAGAGAAGGGCTAAAGGGGTACAAACCTAAAGGGTAATGAAATAGTACATGACTGTGAGCTTCAAGTAGCAGCTTCTTGAGAGCAAGGGCTCGGATTTGTTTTAATTTGGTCTTCCTTTCCATATCTCCAGTCCTTAGCATGGTGCCTGATGCCTAGTAAGTCACTAATGAAGACACAACTTTAATCTTGATGCGTTAGAGGAAGAGGGGGATCTTCTTAATAATTAGAATTTTTGAAAAGTGGAATGGGTTAAATAATTATAATTATCCAATTACATATGTTAAATGAATTTTCTAAAAGTCTTGAGGTTGAGGGTACAAGATGCCTACTAACTGTCCTGTAATATTTACATTTTGGGGAACTAACTGCTTAGTCTAAAACATTACATATTTCATTCTGTTATAGTTCTACAATATCAGGTCTTCTAGTGAGCACTATTTCTGTATTCCTCTTTTGTCTGTGAAATTAACATAAGTTGTTAATATACTTGCTAGCTTTGACTTCTTACATGACACTTTCAGATGATTTTTATCCTAGTGTAATTGCAATAAAATATCTTTTTAAATATACTATACAATTGCCTTCCTACCACTTGGCAGGCACTACATCATCTATAGAACAAAGGACTCTCCATGATCCCTATACTGTCCTATGGTACCAAAGATGAGTCAAGACTTGCAACAAGGTCTGAATAGGAGAAGCCAGGAATAGGACCCAGGTGAACATGATTGGATAAGTTGAATAAGGCAGAAAATGTGGGAAGGAGGGACGGAAGGAAGGAAGGAAGGAAGGAAGGAAGGAAGGAAGGAAGGAAGGAAGGAAGGAAGGAAGGGAGGGAGGAAGGGAGAGAGAAAGGAAGGAAGGGAGGAAGGGAAGGAGGAGGGAAGATAGCATATATAGGCAAGTGGTAGCCTGGGAAAGAGAGGTAGGAAGGGATTGGGGTGGGAAATGAGTAGCTTTGCATGTGGCAGGCAGATGATAAATTGGCCTGGAATAGATAGCTAGATAGCTAAGTGACTAGTGCATACCCATCAGGTCAAAACCAGAAGAGAGAAGAAAAATTTTATTATGATTTTTTGAGCTAAAGGCTAAGAATGAAATTTTTCTGAATAAGAACCATTCTGAATCATTATTAACAAACAGTGAATGGTTTTGAAAATTAGCTTTTGCTGCAGACTTGATGTTTCTTAATGAATTCATAGACATCTAGGTGGCCAAATGCATAGAGCACTGGGCCTGTAGTCAGTAACACCTGAGTTCAAATCCAGCCTCAGACACTTATAGCTGTGTGAGACCCTGGGCAAGTTACAGAACCCTGTTTGCCTCAGTTTCCAAATCAGTCAAATGAACTAAAGAAGGAAATGGCAAATCTCTCCAGTTCCTTTGCCCAAGAACACCCAAATGAGATCATGTAGAATCAGTTGCAACTAAAACAACTGAATAACAACAATGAATTCAACATAAAACTACAAGTAAAACCAGCAATTATTTATGAAATTTATACCACAGCAAAGTCAATTTGGTGACAAGAAATATTGTTTGAATCACAAATAATGTCAAGCTGCTTTATACATTTCCATTGCTGTCAAAAGTTAAAACAAGTAAGATTAAACTTTAAAATGTGTGCATACATTTTTTTTCTTGGAGAAACCAGTTGTAAATATTTACCGGCACATTCCTTTAAGCATTGCTTGAGCTCAGCGGGGAAGTTCACAAGAAAGCTCAGAGAATGAAATCATCACCAGACTTAGCTCTGGTGAGTGTAGGCTAATAATAATAAGGATTATATATATATATATATATATATATATATATATATATATATATATATATATATATATATATATATATATATGTATATGTGTGGGTATATATATTTTAAGGCTGGCAAAGTATTTTATATCCATTATCTCATTTAAACTTTCCCTTATATTCTCTCTCTCTCCCTCCCCACAGTGTATTTTGTATATACACGTACATATTAAACATTAAATGTAACATATTTGTGTTTATATATACGTATATATATATCCTTTCCTGTCCTTTTCCCATATTATGATGTCCCATATGTGAAAAGAATAGGAACATGGATGACATAAGGAAAACTTCTTGGAACAAAGTACCACAAAAGAATATTATTTAAGCTAAAATGTTGACTGTGTTGCTAGAGTGGGAAGGCAATATTTCTAATGATACCTTTATCTGGTTGAAGAAAGGGCAAGGTCGAAGAACTGGGGAGGTGGAGACAAAGAAAGAGAAACCAATAATTTATGTTAATTCAAGGAATTTTGAGGAAATGGTGTTCAGGAGTAAGAGGGAAAGCTTGTGGAAATAGACAAATGTCAAATTGTTATAAGCACAATTAATCTCAGAGACAAAAATATTAACTCAAAAGGAGACAAAAATCAAGACAAAAGAAATAAATAGATGTGGATTCAACAATTATAACCATAAATGTACTATTAAAATCCAATAAAAAGAGAGAGAATGGTAGAATGGATAAGAAAACAAGGTCCAGCAATTTGTTGCACATAAATCACACATCTAAAAAAAAAAAGGCTACACACACAAAGAAAATGGGAGAACAGTACAATATTTACTAATCATCAGATGAAACTCTTGTCACCATTGAATGTATTTGCACAAAATGGTATATAGCATCTAAATTCATAAACAGGATAGAAAACAGACCCAAAAAATAATGTAACAATTGTAGGAGACTTTAATATGTCTCACAGAACAGAATAAATCTAACAGAAAAAGAAAGTAGGAAAATATAAACTGATATGATCATAGGACAAATTATATTTGAAAAACTAATTCCGATTATGAAAATCTTGTGTTTGATAAATATAAAGATTTAAGCTTTGGAGATAAGAATTCATTACTCAGTAAAATTTGTTGGGAAAACTGGAAGCAGTCTGGCAGAAACTAGATATAGACCAATATCTTATACCATTTACCAAGATAAGGTCAAAATGGATATATGACCTAGACATAAAGGGATGTATTATAAGTAAATGAGAAGAACATGGGAAATATTACCTGTCAGATTTATGGATAAGGGAAGAAGTTATGAATAAACAAGAAACAGAGAGCCTTGTGATATATGAAGTGGAAAACTTCAGTTATATGAAATTTAAAAGAGTTTGTACAAATAATACAAATGTACTCAAGATTAGAAGGAAAGCAGAAAATTGGGAGGTAAATTTATGTATTTCTGAAAGGCCTTATATCTCCAATATGTGGAGAAACTTATGAAAGTTATAAGAATATGAGTCATTTCCCAATTGGTAAATGGTCAAAGGATATAAACAGACAGTTTTTGGAGGAAAAAAATCAAAGCTATATTTAGTCATATGAAAAAATGCTCCAAATTATAATTTATTAGAGAAATGCAAATTAAAACTATTTTGAGGTACCAGTTTGCACCTATCAGATTGGCAAAAATGATAGGGAAAATCAGAAATGTTGGTGGGGATGTGGAAAAATTGGGACACTAATACACTATTGATGGAACTGTGAACTGATCCAAATATTTTGTAAAGCAATCTGGAATTATGCCCAAAGAGCTATAAAACTGCCTATACCATTTGTTCCAGCTATACCACTATTAGGTTTGTTTTCCAAGATGATTGGTGGAAAAAATAAAAGGAGCTATATTTTCTAAAATATTTAGAGCAGCTCTCTGTGTGGTGGCAGAGAACTGGAAACTGAGAGGGATGCCTATCAACTGTGGAATGGCTGAGCAAGTTGTGTTACATGATTATGATAGAATATTACTATGCTGTACGAAATGACAAAATGGTTAATTTTAGAAAAACATGGAAAGACTTGCACGAAATAATTGGGAGTGAAACAAGCAGAACCAAGGAAATATACAGTAATAGCAATGTTGTTCAAAAAATAACTGTAATTCTGAGTAATATTAATTTTAAAATAAACTACAAAGGAAACTATGAAGGAAAATGCGATCCACCTCCAGAGAAAGAACCAATATATAGAAGTATGTGTTGTATGGTTCCACATATACATGTGTTAAATATTGACCTTATGTAGTATGGGGTTGAAAGGGAGACAGAGAAATACCTTAGAACTCAAAATATAACAAAAGTAAATAAGTAATTTTTAAAAAAAATAAATATGACTTCCATCTTTTGAATGAGAACACCTGAGAAAATACATATTCTGAAAATTTCTTGGTACTTTTACAAAAGTAGACAATGAACAGTTATAAAAAAGCAGAATTAGAAAGTACACCCTTTAGACCGTAATGTAATAAAGATAATTAATACAGGGAACAAAAACCAATCTGAGACTTAGTCTGAATCAATGGATCAAAGAAGAAATCATAGTAACAATTAACAACTGTTAAAGAGAAAAATAATGATATTATACATCTAAAATTTTAGGATGCATATCAAGCAATGGCTAAAAATATATAACCAAACTTTTAAAAGACAGAAATAATAAAGGAAACATGTAATTATTTAAAAAAAAAAAAAAGAAACCCAGAACATCAACAAATCCAAACTAAGCACAAAAAACCCAGGGGAAAAAAAGATATAATGGCAAATAAAATACTATAGAAATGATAAATCAACACTGAGTGTTGGTTCTTTGAGAAGACCAATAAAATCAATAAACCTTTAGCCAAGCTGATTTTAAAAAGAGATCAAATTACTAAGATTAAAGATAAATTATGAATCTGCAATTGGCAATAAAAAATTATTAAAACTACATACTCTTCTCTATTTATATTGTTAGATATAAAAAGATTATGTTTCCACACAGATATAGGGAAGTGGGCTTTCTTGCAACAGAAATACTTACAATCAAAAGAAAAGCAGGAAAAGGTCACAGTGACAGCAGTATCAGCCAGGTCTGCAGTCAAGAATGCAGCAAAGGGAAAAATAGGCTTCAAGTTTTAATAGCCTTATAAATATTAACTTCTCCTCCCCAGGAGGAGCTAGAGCTCATTTTAATGCACATGCCATGCGTGTGGAGGGAGGATGGACATGAAGTAGGCATGCCGGAAAGTTGTACACCTCAGAGCACTCAGCCAGTGAGGACACGAGGGAGGGACTTTGGGATTTGGGACAGGAATTAAGGTGCTTGTTCTCACCTCTAGGTGTGTGTCTATTCTAGCAGCACATCTGCTTTTTGCAAGAACTGTAAAATAAGTGAGCTTGCCTCATCTACCTCCAGAGTTTTTGTCTTTCCTCTAGAAATTTTATTCCTAACAATATGCTAACAAAAGTTGGGGTTTTTTAATAGCTGAGAAACATTACTTATAGACGTAATAACATGTAGTAGCTCAGTTAAAGGATTTTGCTGTTTGTTTTCAATCTTGATTTACAGGTCGGCAGACAGGTCTTGCTAAGCCCCAGAGCCCAGTGGACTCAGGTCCTCCCCAGCTGAATGGTTCCAGTTCCCACAATGATCTGTGGCTTCTCTTGGAGGCTCCTCTGCTTGGGCCACCAGCCTGCCCTCCCTGTAAACACTTTTCTTCACTTCATCTTCTCCTGATTCCAGGTCCTTCTCCCCCTCCCTCCTGCCCTGGGTGGAGGTCCTCGGAGCAGGGTCCAGTTCCCTAACCCTCTCTGCCCTTCTCTGGGCAGGCTCCCCCTGACCTGGCAGGGGTTCACATGACCTAGGTAGAATGGGTACCACCCCCCCCCAGCCTTGGACCATGTGGCCTGCCTCCCGCCTGCCCATGCATAGTTCTCCAAATTGGGGCCTCACTTCTCCTTTCGTATCTGGGGTCTGGGTCCTGGGGAGGAGGAGGAGGGTCCGAGGGCACCTCCTGCTGCTCCATCTTGGTCATGCTGCTTCCTCTTCTCGTCTCCCCCCTCCTGGTGTCAGGGTCTGTCACCTGCCCACATGTCAGAAGAGGTTGGGCCTGGCTTTCTGGCCCTTTGCTCTGGATGGCCAGGGCTGTGTCTCCTGATCCTTGGCCTGCTGAACAGAGGCCTCCCCTGCACAGCATGCACAGGAACTGGCTTCCTGAGCTGGGAAAGCTCTCAGATGATGTGCTCCTCATTCAGTACAGGAGAAAAATAAGAAAAAGGGAAGGAAGGAAGGTGGGAAGGGAAGAAGGAAAGAAGGGAGGGAAGAAAGGAGGGAGAGAGTGAAGGAAGGACGTTTTTTGTTTAACAAAACATTCTTAGAAAATGAAATTGAACAAACCTTCAAGCACTTAAATGCTTATTATGTGCCAGGAAATACCAAGCTACTGAAAGAAATATCCAGATGGATTTATAGGTCAATTATATCAAAGCTTTACAATCAATTCATATCTAAACTAACAATTTATTTTCAAGAAGGGAAAAAGAAAGAATGGGGGGAAGGCTGACCAGGACAATCCCTGATCAGTGAGCTAGCTCCTCCTTCAACTCAGGAGGTTTACATGTCCCATCTCCTCCCCAACAAGAAAGTTTATTTAATCCCATTGCCACATTACTCATAGAAGACTGGAATCTAATCAAGTCAACCAGGCTCTTACTATTTGCTGGACTCTGTCCTAAAAGTTTGGGGGGAAATCCAAATCTAAGCAGAAAGATTGTACCTTGCCTTCAAGGGACTTATATATACATACATACACACATACATACACACACACACAGAGGGAAGCTGAATAGGAAATGAACCTACTGTGGGGCATACATGGCACAGAACATCTAGAAAGTGAAGACACATCTGGCCTGGGTGCCCTCACTAAAACAGGAGGTTTTGGAAATAAAAAGTCAGTCAAAGGGATGACTTCCACTTCCTATAGTCTGGGGGGAAGTGGGATTCCAGGGTGAAGAGATTTCTGGGAGGATTGTAGGGAAAGTTCTGAAGAGTTAGGGGTGTAGCCTGGAGGGAAAACTACTGACTAAAACTGATACTCCAAGTCTGAAAATTCAAGGATGAGACATTTCAGGAAGAAAAAGGGACTTGATGAGGAAATATTTTCCTTTCAGGCTAAAGAGGCTCATCCACATAGTTCCTGTGTGGTTTCCTATATGCAGAGCCAAACCACTCACAAAGAATAGGTCTAATGGGAAGAGGATTGATTGTTCAGCTATGCTCCTCAAACAGCTTTGCTTTCTAGGGTTTCTTTCTTTCTCCATTCTTGAAAATAATTTATTAGTTTAGCTATCAACTTATTTTAATACTTTGATAAAATTCACCTATAAATCCAAATGGATTTTTTTTTCTTTTAGTAGTTCCATATTTCCTGGCACATAATAAGCATTTAAATGCTTGAAGATTCATTTAATTTCACTTTCTAAACCACCCGGAGGACTATATAGGAAAGAGAGGCTCACCAGAAGGTCAACGTATTGCTGGGGTAGTAAACCCAAGTTAATTTCATATCTGGAGACAACTATTGGGCTCTTGGAGTGCTTTATTGGTTGGTGATGGTAGATTTTGTTATTGTTTTTTGTATCTTTTTGTAGGCTCAAAAAGAACTTTGCATCTTCTGCATTTAATGTCATGAGATAAAGACTTGCTTTCTTGATATGTATTTGCTACTTTGAGGGTTTATATGGGAGCAAAAAATCAGCAAAACTGATCCATATTGAAAAATGTCTGAAAATATACGCAATGCTCCACACTCAAGGACCTCCCACCAAGGAATGGGGTGGGTGCACCTTCTCACAGCATTCCTTTGGGGCCACGCCCATTCTTTGTAATTTGCCCATACTCATTTTTACTGGTTTCATGGTTATTCTTTACATTTACCTTATTGTAGTCACCATGCGTTGTTTTTTTGGCTCTACTTCAGTCTGTAATAGGGTATGTAAATCTGTCCACTTCTCTGTATTATCATATTTGTCATTTCCTACATTCCTGCCTACATACAGGAGAGTTTCTTCAAGCAATTTGAGGTAAAGTCAGTGAACCAAGCATGAAGATAAAGAAACTCTAGAAGCGTTACCAATAAATACATGCATAAAACAAGATTACCCCTTTCCCCCACTATTTTTGACGTAAACATCAGCATGAAGTATGCTTGTGAATGTGATCATTTCTGTCAGTAGCTGAAGTGGAATTGAGGAATGGGTTACAGAAGTTGAGAAGATGAGGAACTGGGAAAATAGGATATTTGAGGAACAACATGAAGTTAAAAGATGGAGTCAAAAGGGAGACTATGACCCAGGCACTGAACTCACTAAAAAAGGAGGGAGAATGTTCTGAGAGTCAGTATATAACTGCCACAAAGATCTGGAAGAGGTGATAAATTTCAATAGAATGAACTTTAAATGGGGAGAAGTTGTTGAGTGATGATAATAGATGGAGGATCTAGGAGAGTATTTTGACTTCTCCACTATGACCAGTGAGTTGGGGAATATTAGAGAAAGTAAAACCAGTACTGGAAAGGAAGGCCAGAGATACAGTGTCATCTAAGGGGCATCAGATCTTGGTGATTACCAGAACATGAAAGGAACAAGAGAGGAAGAGGCCTAAAATGAAAGGAATTTTGTTAATTATAGAATGAGAGTTTCAGAGGGCACAGTGGAACGAATGAGCAAACTTGGAGTGGGACCCTGGTTAGGTAGGGTTCAGACAGATAAGAATGAGAGAGTGAACACTGGGGGTAGTTCTTTGAAAATCAAAGGCTTAATAACTCTGGGACAGTGAGAATAAACATTAGTGGGAGTATGTTAACCATTGAGGGTCAAATCCAGTAAGAATATTGCTGAATGAGAGGAGCTTTGTTGATGAAGATAGGTGATTAGAAGCTATCTGCTTGGCCCTGGCCTTGGAGGTCTTAGCACAGCCCTTCACTGCCCAGATATGTCAGGTGGTACTACTGTGTCTCAGGAATATCTAAAAAATAACTAAGGAATTTTCTGAGATTTTAAAGTTAGCGCAGTTGTGAGTGATAATGAGGTTCAAGTTGTGGCCATGAGAAAGGAAAGATGCTGGCAGATGGACTTAAGGGACATGTTAAAGATAAGTTGCAGGAAGTGGGAAGGAGTGAGTACTGAAGTCACAAAGTAACAGAATTCAGTTGGAAAGTACTTTTGGCACTTTCTAGTCCAATCTGCACCTGAATAAGTATCTTTAAAAAAAAAAAACCACACACACACACACACAACATATCGAACAAGTGGTCATCCAGCCTTTGCTCTGACATCTAGTGACGGAGAGCCTATTACTTCCTGTGGAAATCCCATCCCACTCTGGGATAACTCTACTATGCTTAGGAAAAATTTCCCAAGTGTACCTCCTTACAATTTCCTCCCATTACTTTTATTTCTTTCCTTTGAAAGCAAACAGAACATGTCCAGATAACAATCCAGCTACTCCCAAAGACAATCAAGCCTTTTCAGTTGCTGTCCCCAATCCTAGTCATCAGACTGCACTAAACCCTGGGTCATGGGGACAGTAGAAATCAGGATCTGTTCATGACCATCCCAACTCTAGAAAACTGAATATGGAGATGCAGTTAACTCACAGCTGGTTAACAGTGCTAGGGAAACTGGAGGTGTTTCTCCTGGTTGCAGGGATATGGATGGACGAACTGTCACTGCCATCATAGGGCTGGATTCCCTTTCTTTCAATCCATTTTCCACTTATGCCTCTGCTCCTTTAAATGTGGAGAAAAGTCTATTGTCTCTCCCCATGGGGAGTTAGCTGTTGCCTTTCAAATAAAATGAATAAAATAAAATAGTGGGTTGTTTCTTCCTCAATCTCTGAAATCAAACACTGATATCTGAGGCTTCAATAAACTCTAGTAGCTAACTGTTCCCTCCAGGATCAAATATAAAACCCTGTACCTGGCATTGAACGCCTTCCATAACTGGCCCTTTCCATCTTTCCAGGCTCTTTACACTCCATGCACCATGACCTTGCTCTCTTGCAGTTTCTCCTACAAATCACTATCGATAATAAAAATAATAATAATGACAATTAACATTTGTGTAACACTTACTGTGTGCCAGGCACTGGACTATTTTGTTTGATATTCCCAATATTTCTGGGAGGTAGGTGCTATTACTGTCTCCATTTTACAGATGAGGAAACTGAGGCTGGGATTTGTTAAGTGATTTGCCCAAGGTCACACAGCTAGTCAGTGTCTGAGGCTGAATTTGAACTTGGGTCTTTCTGACTCCAAGACCATTCACTGTGATGTTTAGCTGTATTTACTCTATCTACTGCGACACCTAGATAACTCTGGGCACTTTCACTGATGATCCCCATGGCTGCAGTTCTCTTTCTCCTTCTCTCTACCTCCTGGCTTTTCTGGCTTCCTTAGAGTCTCAGATAAATTTCCCCATTTTTTAAGAAGCATCTCATAGTCCTTAATCTTAATGACTTCCCTCTGAGATTATCAGTAAAGTATCCTGCATATATTTTGTCTTTTCGTAGTTGTTTGCTTGTCTCATTAGCCAGTGAGCTTCTTGAGAGCAGAGACTATTTTTTTCCAACCTTTGTATCTCTAGCTTTTAGCAAAGTGCCTGGTACACAGTAGGCACTTAATAAATGATTATTGACAAATGTTTTGATCAGGAAAAAATACAGAGAGATGGTGTCCCTGAAATCCTGAATATTACAACCCATCCAAAAAGTACTTTAATTCCTGCCATGTAATGTTGTTGACTCTTATTGAGAATATAATGGGGCAGCTAGGTGGTAAAGTGGATAGAGTGTGAGGCCTGGAGTTAGGAAGATCTGAGTGGAAATCTGACCTCAGACACTTACTGGCTGTGGGGTCACTTAACCTCTATTTGTCTCAGTTCCTCATCTGTAAAATGAGCTGGAGAAGGAAATGGCAAACCGCTCCAAGAAAATTCCAAGTGGGGTCATGAAGATGACTGAACAACAATATTGAGAATATAATCCACTAAACAGATTGAGATATAATCGCTAATGCCCCACCCCCAGCTCTTCTACAGACAATCCGCTTTTTGACAAATTTATCTTACTGGAAATTTTTAGAATGAATCATCCCTAAAGTTTCAACTGGAATGTGGGTGCTATGAATATTGTGTTGGTGCTACAGGGCCCTTCACATTTGCCTTCCTAAATGCTGAGGTTTTGATATCTGAAAGAAGCAGTAGGTGCTCTGGTGAGGGTTGGGAAAGAGGGACAAAAGGTGCCTGTATCCTAAGGGGAGAAATGTTAATCTCCATTGTATAAGTTGGATTGATTGTTTCTCAAGAGCCTACACTGTAATAAACCCAAGTTAATTAGTTGTACTTCATTTATCCAATTTACCCACTGAACTGCTACCTTTGAGATATGTCTGTAAATAGCTCAGGTCTCAGAGCTTTTCCTTAAAGATATAAATTTGTTTTTTCATTTGATAAATCCAGAAGAGTCTCTAAAGATGGTCTTAACAGTAAGTACGGTACATGTATTACAAGATGGGATGACTGTAATTAAGGGCAGTTATACTAAGTCTCAGAATTTGATGGCCATGATCTTACTTCATTCCTGCTACTGAGGTATTACCATGGATTATCCATTCTTGCTCACTAATAACATTGGAGGGTGTCATGGCAAAGATGATGCCTTAGAAGACTCCATGTGTTCATTGGGGTAAGTATTTCAATCTTTTATTTGTCATTTCAATTCAAGCACTAACTGAGCACTAGCTAGATTCATTTATAAGCAACACACTAGTCCTCCTCCCCCTCTTACTACTACTTCTATTCATTTTTACACGGGGATAATAATAGCATCTACCTCACAGGGTCTTTGTGAAGCTGACATGAGAATATACGTAATATATTCTGTAATAAAAAATGATGACATGAGAAAATATATGTAAAGTACTTTGCAAACTTTTTAGTGCTACAAAAAATTTGAGCTTTTTTTAATTGACTTAACCCAAGATGAACCAAATGATCTCTGAACTCCCTTCCAACTCTGAGACTATGACTTTGTATAACCTTTACATTAGCATGCATATGCTATGCACAGGATTACAAAGGGCCTTGAGAACATGTTGTATGAGGATCAGTTGAAACAATTAATTGGGGATGTTCAGTCTGAGAAAAACGGTTTGGGGAAGGAGTGGAGAGACAATCTGGCTGCCTTCAACTATTCCAAGGTCTGTCACTGAGACAAGAAACTAGACTGATTATTCTTCTTGGCCTGGAGGACAGAACAGGGAGTAGTTGATAGATAGTTTAGAGAAGTCAACTGAGGCTCAACATCAGGAAAATCTTTGTACCAATTGAAGCTAGCAGTAAGTGGAGTGAGGTACCTCCTACAATGATGGTTTCCTCTCACTGTGAGGCTTTGTGTGTGTGTTCGTCCTTCATTGCTGAAGAAGACCATGCCACCAGAGAAATAATGACATGACTTGCACTTGACTTTGTTTTGAGTGAGGGAGGGCTGTGCAGGTCACCAGCCTCACTTCTCCTCCAGAGCCATCGGAATCCAGTGACCAGACATTCATCAGGATGACTGGAGATGACCCAGGATGAGGCAGTTGGGGTCAAGTGACTTGCCCAAGGTCACATAGCTATTAAGTGTCAAGTGTCTGAGGTAAGATTTGAACTCAGGTACTCCTGACTCCTGCACTGGTGTTCTGTCCACTGCGCCACCTAGCTGCCCTGTTGTTTGTTTTGTGAGGCTTTAAGCAAAGACTAAATGACCACCTATTATAGCTTCAACTCAATGGCCTCTGAGGACTCTTCAAACTCTCAGATGCTGTGTAGGGACTGAGGCTTGTGGTTCTTTTAGGTAAAGAGAAAGCCAGTTACCACCAAGTTGTTGTGACTAGAGTTCCCTTTGACCATACCATGTGTTGCAGGATGTCATGGTCTCAGAGTAAGAAAGGTCTAGGTTCAAATCTCACATCTGACTTGTGACTCTGAGCAGTTAACTGTAAATTAGAGTAAATGCTGATTTGTATTCATAAAGGGAGTTTTTTCACTAGCAATTTTTTAATAAAATCACAGAACAGGTCTAAAAAATGTGAAAAGTACTGGTGGCTGGTGCTGAAAATAAAAATAAAAAGTAACACACAAATATTGTCCTGAAGAAGCCTATAGATGTAAGGGAACTTATAGAGACAGTCAGGTGGTGCAATGGATAGATATGCAGTCAGAAAGACCAGAGTTCAAATCCTGCCTCACATATTTACTACTTGTGTAACCCTCAATAAATTTAACCACCAGCTTGACTCGTTCTTCAATTTAATCCGCATTATTAACATTTTCTTCATCTTATTCAATTATTTTTCAGTTGTATCCTACACTTTTTTGACCCCATGGGTTTTCTTGGCAAAGTTCTTGGCAAAGTGGGTTGCCATGTTCTTTTCCAGCTCATTTTACAGATGAGGGACCTGAGACAAACAGGGTTACATGACTTGCCCAGGGTCACACAGCTAATAAGTGTCTGAGACCATATTTGAACTCAGGAAAAGTCTTCCTGACTCTACACCCAGCATTCTATCCATGAAATTAAGCCGCGATTTGTAGATTGCTTCTTTCTGCAATGTGAATGCTTGCCCCGAATATTCTTAAAGTGCTATACAAATGCTATTAACTAAAAGTGGAGGCTGACATAATCAATCATATTCACATAGTGATTTCATGGAGAAATAGGCTCTCAACCATTCAGAAGAATGTGAAGTTTCTTGTGATTAACAGTATACTATATGTGCATGCCTTGTGAATGTGCATCCTCTAATGCCTCATTGTTGTGGTAGAGGTGATCCAGCACTTGTTGGAGATTAACAAGTATACATGGACTCAATCCTGCATATATTATTGAGGATAAACAAAGTTACCTGATCAAGAAAGGCATTGACTGTTTACCTCCTAGTCCAGTAGATACATAGGTGTGGTAGAGTGTGTTAGAACATTCATTGGCATGCAGGTGATTAGATGTAGGTGCAAGTCATGACTGTGATGCTTACTATCTATGTGGCCAGTCAAAACTTTTCCAGGCTTCTTTTATTTTCTCATTAATAAAATTAAGGGGCTTGATAAGATGATTTTGAAGGTCTCTTCTAGCCCCAAGTTGCTCTGGACTGAAAGTCTAACAAGGTCAGAATTTCAAGATAATTTTATCTTCACAGACTTTTAGAGTTAGAAGAGACCAACTAATCCATATCCCTTTGTTTGCCAATGAGGAATCAATCAAGCAATCAGTCAGTATTTACTAAATACCTACTCTGTGAAAGAAACTGGGAGAGGGAGAAGGGAAAAGTTGTAAGATGAGAGGTTCTTTGTTATCTATATAGCAAGCATTCCAGAGAGCACAATGAAGGGTGTGGGTAGCTTTAGAGTGAGAAATTGGAAGGGTTGGAGAGGATGGGAATAAGGTAGAAGCAAGAAGGACATAAGGAATGGGGTTTGAACAATGGCAACCAGGGCTGCATAATTCCTGGGATGAGGTAGGTATCCAAGAAATTCAAGGATTTCCAACTAGTTGGAATAGTGAATCCCTTGCATATTGATGGGGATTGGGGGAAAGGGTAGGGAACGTACAGGTAAATTGACTATTTTATCTTCCCTCTTCATCTTTGATTCTCTTCTTTCCACTTATGTTCTAAAAGATATAAGTATTAGATCATATCTGGCTATGCTTGTACATAGAAGAGTGACATCCTTCATTAAGGAAAGATCCATAGAGAAAAGCCACATACAAGCTGAATTATTGGTCAATTCTTAGAATTTGACCTTTACATATAGTCAGATCCTGAAATGCTGCTTGTAGACTATTTTCTCAGTACATGTCCACACATATGTACTCTGCATTCATTTCTCAGTCAGGCCTATAATTCTACCCTGTTATTAAGTTTGCATTGGAAATTCTGTGTCAAGACAAAAAAATAAAATAAAAATCCTTCCCATCTGTATAATCATGCTAAATCAACTTTACCACACTAACCTTATATCCAAGAATTTCTTTCAACTATTTGTCCATAGTCTTAGTCTACAGAGTTCTTAAAATGGAACAAAACAACAACCATAACAACATCTTAGCAAGAGGCCACCGTGGATGTTAGGAAGTTAGGAAGATGGATTAGGAATTTACCAGCTGTGTGAGCTGGGACAAATCATGTAGCCTCTCTGAACCTCCTCCCTAGCATTATATACTAAGATATAGAAAGGATGCTGTCTGCCTCACTGAAGGATAAAGATATATATCAATGATGAGACAAAATGAAAGTGCAATTTTAAAAATTTAGTCCCCACAAACAAAAGGAATCAATAAAACATGAAAAAAAAATTCTGGTTCAAATTTGATTCTTTGCATAATGTTATTGAAATCATAAAGGAAGAGATTTTTCTCATCAAAGCTCCAAGGGTTTCGTAGTCACTCCAATTACATTGATTTATTCCCGTTTTGTTGTTGCCTTTGAGAAAAGAAACCCCTTTAGGTTAGTCAACAGAACACTCTCTGCTTTGCAATGCAAATTATTCTTGTCTGTCTTAAGACCTTTAGGCTGTTGACTCCCCACAGTTTACATTTACTTTTAAAATTATTTCTGTTCCAGTTTTACTTCTGAAATTCAACAGAATTTGAAATGCCTTAAATTCCTCAAAACCCCAAGATCTGGAATTTTAAATGAAAACTGACCAAGAGGTATAGCTTTCTGTAGCAAACCATGTGTGTCATTCAGCAACTCATTCAGCAAAGCACCAACTAATTATTTACCATCTCAAACCAACTGCAAAAACATAGGTTTAAATTCAGGTCAACAATACTGTTGGTTACCTTTAAGTGTCTGGGGTTTTGATTTTTTTTTTTTAAGTGAACCAAAACAAATCTTTCAAGAAAAAAACTTACCAAATTGAATTTTTCAACCAGGTGGGCTTTTTACCTCTGTAGGTACAACTCAAGAAGACTCATCTTTTATTTCTTTTTCTATTTATACCTACCTGATTGCAATAGAAAATAAACATTCCTCCAAAACAGAGAGTGTGAGAGATACAATGGACTCTAAGTTTTTAGTTTTGAGGTTTTTTTGTTTTTGTTTTTTAAGAAAAAGTCCTGAGAGCCAGTATAAACTTGGCACCAGAGATGAGTCCTGGCTTTGATACCTATTGCCTAGTGGCCCCAGGGAAATTACTTCATCTTTGCTTTCCATTTTTTGTCTCAAAGTATATAAGTTATGAACATATCAGACATTGCCCAGAAATACTTATATTGAGTTGAATGAAATTATTTAACAAAGAGAAGCTGTCTTCAAGAATTTGCAAGACTATCACTTAGAAAAATGATTAAAATTACTTTGTTTGGCCCCAGAAGGCAGAACTATGATACGAATTATGAAAAAGGGGTGGAATTTACAAACAAATTTAGGCTTGATGTAAAAGGAAAAACTTACCAACAATGAGATACATCCAAAAGCAAAATGTCCTTTCTTTGGAGGGGAGTTGGTTTCTCTTCTGGAATTTTTCAAGCCGAGGCTTGATGAGAATATTTCAAGTGGAAGAGTATAGATTTAAAACTAGAAGAGATCCCAGAGGAGGAGCCCAGAAGAAATCCAACCCAACCTCCTCTGCTCCATTTTATAGATAAATATGCCAAAGTCTAGGGAGTTCAAGTGATTCTTTTAAGCATTAAGGGTCAGAGGTGAGATTTAAACTCAGATCCTATGACTCCAGACCCTGAGAGTCTTTCAACTACTGTGGAAAACATAGATATTCTTTTTGTGTGTGTATCATACTACTGATTACTGCAATCTCTTCTAATTCTATGATTCTGTAAGAGACCCAGAAAATGCATAATTAGTTGGCATGCATGTAAAGTGCTTTGTAAACCACAAACTGTTATAAAAATGTCAGCTATTACTCTAATTATTGCTGCTATTGGTGTTTGTACTTCATCCTTGAAGAGGACCATGACATTAGGAAGGTGATGCCATGACTTGCAAGTGAATTTGGATTTAAGTGAGGCAGGGCTGTGCAAAATCACCAGCCTCACTTTCTCCTCCAGAGCCATCTGGGTCCAGTGGCAGATATGGATCAGGACAATTAGAGATGGTCACCTGTTATTAATTATATAGCACTCAAAACAACTCTGTAAGTTAGACAACTGCCTCTATCTTGACCCCTTATGTTAGTAAGGTTATGACCATTTTGCAGATGAAGAAATTGAGTCACAAACAACTTTGCCCATAGGGGCAGAACCAGGATTTGGATGGAGATATCTTCAAACAATGCCTAGGAAACTAGCATGTACGTAAGCAATACTGCCCCTCTGCTTTAAATAATGAAGACAGTAAAATTGATGCTACTGCTTTACTTCAATGTCTACAAAATTACATGTGCCTCAATGACCTGATAATATCCAAACTCATGGAATTACTATTATAAATTATAGGAAAATGGATCGGTCAATTAAGCCAATTACATTTTGTTATTGTTCAGTTGCGTTCGATTCTTTGTGACCCCATTTTGAGTTTTCTTGGTCTTTAAGATACTGGAGTGGCTTGCCGTTTCCTTCGCCACTCATTTAACATATGGGGAAACTGAAGCATGGTTAACTAACTTGCCCAGGGTCACACAGTTAGTAGGTATCTGAGGTTGGATTTGAACTCAGGTCTTCCTGACTCTAGGCCCAGTACTCTATCCACTGCACTACCTAGCTGACCCTGTTTTGAGTAGGGTGGTGGTATGTATTTCCTGTTTGTGTATGCCTCTCTATCTATGAGGAAATGGACCTAGAACATGTTCTCTGAGTAGTAATTCAGGCTCAGACTCCAAACAAGGAAATATCACAATTCAAACAATGCAGCTTCTGCTAAGTCCCTAGCTTGTAGCTCACCTTAGGGAGGGATTTTATTCAATAATCAATAGATATTTATTGAATACCAACTGTGTGCCAGGCACTGTGCAAAATGCTGGGCATACAAATAAGAAAAAGAAATCCAATCTCTGTCCTCAAAGAGTTTACACTGAGGCAGCTGAGGGAGGGGGGAAACAAAGTAAAACAGAAAAGTGAAAAGGAGTGGAGGTAGGTGGAATGGGGGGGAGTGGGTGCCAAAGGGTCTGCCACGAGGGAAGGATATCCAAGTAATGGAACCCAAGCAGAGCAGCTGATTGAAAATGAAGGTTAGTTGGATAATTCTGAGCTCTATATAAAGGGAGACTTTGGGAGGAGTCCCTTCAGCCCTCCAATCAGAGGGAAGGGACAACAGAGGATTCTGGGAATGTATTGACTTTCAAAATCTGAATCAGTTAGTGGGATGATAAGATCTCAAGTGATGAGCTTATCCTGAGGTAAGGCATGTTGTTCTTGGATTCAAATCGAAGTAGAGAAGCTAATGAAAAGAATTCGTAGATTTCAATCCAATTCAGTAAGTTCAACAACATGGAATTGTTGAGCACATATTAAATGTAGGCAGCCTGCTTAAGGGTGGCGAACACAAAAACACAAAAGGAATTAGTCCCTGTCCTGGAAGCCCTTATAGTTTCCAGTGTTTGTGCTGAGCTCTATTTACTATATTGTACTGACTTTCAAGTCTTGGAGATATTGTCAACTACACTTTAATACTCTAAATAATAGTAGTAATAGCACTTTATGGTTTGCAAAGCACTTTGCAAAGAACTACATCTATTCTAAAGTGGAAAAAAATATTTTCTGTGTTGGGTAGGAAGTCCCTAAGATAATTCGTTTCATTGTTGTAATATGCTGCATGGAGAAAGCCCATTAATTAGGTATCTGTACCAGGTTATATAATTCACCAAATATTAATTAGGACTTCTAATATTATTCCTTTGCTTTATGAAATCAGACATGAGCACTGGGGCACAATTTTTTTAAAAGTCAAATAAATAAAGAAAACTCATCAAATCAGTTGCTGTAATCCAGCTGGCATGTTCAGGACCGTGCTAGTCACCTTCTCAATGGGGATAAGAGATGAGGAGTAGGGTGGAAGGAGTGTAGTGGGAATGGATAATGGTCTAAAAGAACTAACTTAGAAGGTCAAGTTCACAAAGTAAAAATCATAGCTGGCAAAGAGACACCTGAAAATTACTTCTAAATGTAAGATATATTGCCCAAACAAGGTTATCTAGACATAATTAGATCAAATGAGAAATAATTAGGTTAAATTTTCTCACAGGAAGATGTATTGAATACTGGAATCTCTTCTGAAAAGCAGATGAATGAATGACTTCTTGAGGGGTTTCAAAACAGATTAAGCAAAGACTCAGAAATCACAGCTCACAGAAGCATCCATAGGTTAGAATGACTGGCTTAAGAGGAATGGGATATGTTAGGGTTTATGAGTGTATTAATTATCCCTCCCAGGAAGTAGATAATGTTTGATGGAAGATAAGCATTAATCTATGAACAGTTTACCTTGATGAGGTAGCATTCCTAAGAAACTAATTCAAAGGTGATTGATTGTTCTAAAACGACTTCTAGCTTATAAATTCTGAGAAATGATCCCATTAAGGAAAATGAAATTGATCAAAGGGTCAAATTGCAAAAATTTCTTGAGAAACTGACCTAAAAACAACATCATTAATAATAGCAGAGGAGCCTGAGAATATGTGTGTCTGTGAAGGGTTATTAGTAGGGCAGGATGATCTGGCTGTGTCCCAGGAAACGAATTTTAAAGGGTTCTGACAGCACACTCTGCAGTAGTTTAGAAACAGCAAGACTTAGTAGTTAACAAGAATAATGATTTCAAATAGAAAGTTACCAAATGATAAGCTGGAATGAGTTGCTTTTCCACTCTGCCCTCCTTCCTTTCCCCACAGAGTCCCAGAGCCTTGGTTTCTCCCAGGGAAGGAAGACATCCCATCCATCCTACTTCACTAATGGAGAATCCTGTGTTACTTGCTGCATGGGCATTTGTAATTTTTACCCCAGATGCAGAAATTCCCAGGTATGGTTCTGTGTATGAGAAAGGAGCAGAAGGGTTGGGGTCATTTTCATGTAAAGGTCAGTAACCTTTCCAAAATGATGAGGCAAGTCTTCACTTATCTTGAAGAAATTGGGTGGTGTGCTGGTGATCACTCAAATCCACAGGGAGATTGCCCAGCTGAGTTGGTCAAGTTAGTCAACAAAGTTTAGAAAGTCCTTGTGATCTGCCTTCTTCACTTCAGATGTGTGTGACAGAATATTGGTATGCATGCTGCCTATCACTGCTTCTGCTTAATTATGTTCTCCCCTTAAACCTCTTTCTCTCTCATCTTTGGATATGAACCAGAGAAATCAAACAATTACTGAATTCATCTTCCTGGGATTTTCCAACCACCCACAACTCCAGGGATTGTTCTTCTTGATATTTTTGGTTGTATACCTGGTAACTCTTCTGGGGAACCTTCTCATATTAATAGCAATCAGAATCAACCCTGTTCTGCATACCCCTATGTATTATTTCCTCAGCAACCTGTCCTTCCTGGACATCTGCTACACCTCCACCACTGTCCCCATCATGCTGGTGAACTTTTTCCAAGAGAAGAAAACCATTACCTATGAAAGCTGTCTGTCCCAGCTCTTTTTCCTTGTTACTTGTGCTGGTACTGAGGGTGTCCTGTTGGCTGCTATGGCTTATGACAGGTTTATAGCCATTTGCCATCCATTAAGTTACCCTGTCCTCATGAATAGGAGGGTCTGTACCTACTTAGCAGCTGCCTCCTGGTTGTGTGGGTTAGTGAATTCTCTGATGCACACAGGGCTCACAGCCACTCTCACTCTGTGTGATTCCAATGAGATCAGTCATTTTCTCTGTGATATCCCCCTACTCCTGAAGCTCGCCTGTTCAGACACTTCAGTCAATGAGTTCATACTCTATGTGTCCAGTGCCACCATTGGTCTGAGCCCCTGCCTCTTCACTGCTGTATCCTACATGCTCATTATCTCTGCCATCTTGAAAATCCAGTCTGCTCAGGGGCGGAAAAAAACCTTCTCCACCTGTACCTCTCACCTCACTGTGGTGCTCATCTTCTTTGGAACTGCCATCTTCCACTACGATCAGCCCAGTTCAGGCTACTCTCTGGATGAGGACATCCTTATCTCTGTTCTGTTCTGTATTGTTACACCCATGTTAAATCCTATCATTTACGGCCTGAGAAACAAGGAAGTCAAGGGGGCTATAAGAAAACTGTCTGGAGAATGTAGGTCATCATGATTGCACAGAACAAAATGACCAGCAGAGAAGTGCCATTCATTTCACTTTGATGGCAACTAGGAAATAGTCCAGACCAACTTGTGTCAGTTTCAGTTTCCTCAGCTGCACAGGAGAGCACACTTTAGACCAAATTAGTGACCGTTAAGTCAGCTGAGAGTACTGATTTCATATATACATATATATATGTATATATACATATATATACATATATATACACATGTATATATATAGTGACTTCAAGAGCATATCACCTTTCAATACGGTAGTAATATTCCTATTAGTACGTGCCCACGTATACATACATAATGTGACACTTCTGTTGCCTGACAAAATGTTTAAATAATATACACATACCTACATGCACATATATAAATATTTCCATTGTATCACTTTTGCCTACTTATATTCCTGAACTTTGCAAGGGACCTCTCTATGTCAGATCTTCTTCACCTCACAGTTACAAGTCGAAGGTCAATGGTCACTTGCAACATCCTAGAAGAAAGGGCATAGCTTACATGTTTGCTATGGATAATTTTTTTTTTTTTGTTCAGTCACTTTTCAGTTGTGACTTCTGACTCTTCATTGACCCCATTTGGGATTTTCTTGGCAGAGATACTGGAGTGATTGACCATTTCCTTCTCTAGCTCATTTTACAGATGAGGAAACTGAAGTAAGTAGGGTAAAGTGACTTGTCCAAGCTTAAACATCTAGTGAATGGATGAATCTTCCTAACTCCAGACACAGACTGCTATCCACTGTGCCACCTACTGCTCAATAAATTTTTAAGACTGACCAAAGGCAATTCCCTTTTCATCCCTTCAATCAACTGTAATGTTGGAAGATCCTGAGGCATAAATTTGGAAACAGAGGTCCACCTTTTCCCCTAACTACTGGAAAACCCTAAGCAGAAAAGCAATGAATCGAGATGATAAAAGGATCCTTCGGTCACCTAAGGTGTTGGGCACAAAACCTGAACTGTCATATAAATTGCCTTTTCCAACGACAGCCTCTGTTTTGTATAGACATAGGACCCAGTAGACTCAGAGAAGGTTGCACCCAAAGAAATAAAAAAGAAAAATGGAGCAGGGCAAAGATATACCTTGTCTTAATTAAGAATTGGCTGCTATGAGCATGGATCCTTGTGTCGCTGAATTAAAGAGATCCAAAGACATGGATGTATGTTACTGAAGCAGATAAAGTGCTGAACTTCTTGTCAGGAAGAGCTAAATGCAAATCCTGCTTTAGACACAAGCTATGTGACCTAGAAAAATCACTTAACTTGTGTAACTCTCAATTTCTTCACCTATAAAATGGGGATAGTATTATCTACTTTATAGGGTTCTTGTGATAATCAAATGAGATGTAAAGCATTTTATAGACCTTAAAGTGCTATATAAAACTAGCTAACATTATTCCTATTTTTAGCTTTAGTGCTGTGCTGGAAGGGAACACATTGTTGCTTCTGGGTTGCGTTCTGTTTTTTGTTTTGTTTTTAATAAAAATGTCATCTGGCCTCACACTTTGCTCTGGCTATCCCATTTACCTCATGGAACCCGGCATTCCCAATACAATGGAAGTATCCACACCTGTTTATTATCCTCATTGCAGAGGGAAAGTGTGACCTATCAAGAAGATTAAAGGGAGGAGAAAAAGTCAGCTTGAACACTCTGGCACACAGGGCACCTCTGTCCTATCCCACTGACCTGACTGTTGTGAGCTGTGTGTTCAGTGAGACCAGCTATGAGGAGAGAGATACAATCATGGTCTCTGGAGCTAAGATCATCAGAAACCAATCTGGTTGTGTGTGTGTGTGTGTGTGTGTGTGTGTGTGTGTGAGTGTGCGTGTGTGCATGTGAGTGTGTGTGTGCACGCATGTGCACATGCATGTGCATGTGTGTGTGTCTCCTCATCATCATTACCCCAAATCAAAGAGGGAGATGATGAAGCATATGGAGAGAGGTTATAATTTTATTGATACTCCTTTGTGTATTATTTGCATTATCATCACTTTCCAAGGGTGATGCTTATCATCTCTTCCAAATGACTTCTTCCTCTTCCAAAACACAATCCTCCAATAAAGAAATCTTTCATTCCAAAAACAAACAAAAAAAAAACACAGCTAAGAAAAACAAATCAACACCTTGGTCCTCTCTGACAAAATCTATGCTTCCCCCCACTTCTCTGCAGAGAGGAGTGTTTCACTACTGAACTAACAAAGTCATAATTCAATAATTGCCTTTACATTGTTATCGTTGTGAAATATTTTCCTGGTTCTTTTTTTGCTCTGTATCAGTTCATACAGTTCTCACTTTTTCTCCTATGAACCTTTAATATTGCCATTTCTTATGAAAATGTGTTGTTCTTCATTGAGGTACCAAATTCAGAAATGGAAAAGAAGAAGTAGGATCACCCCCACTCACTCTAGGGTCCAACCACGTCAGCCCTTCATAACTTACTCCCCACCTCTAGTCCCTAATGGAACTTAAGTTACTTGAGGAGAAGTGCTGTTTTACTTTTGTCTATATACTCCCAGTGTCCAGCACAGTGTCTGGCACATATTTGGGAAATGAAGAGAGTAGAGTGATGATACTAAGAAATTTATGGAGGAGAAATAAATAAGCTGTCAAGTGTTGATACCATTTTCCTCAGTGAAATTGAGTCAAAGTTATTTGCTTTAAGTGAAAGAAGTGGGATTTGGGAGTGGAGCTGGTGATGGGGGAAATGAAAAAAAATTTAGATCAATTATATGGAAAATAAGTTGAGTCAATAAGGAAGTGATTTTTGAATGGAGTGAATTGTTCTGACAAATAAATAAAATGTAAGATCTGACTCAGCAAATTCCACAGCAGCAAATTTTTTCTCTTTAAAACCAAACAAAAAATTTTATATTTGATCCTAATTTTAAATTTTAAAATTGTCCTAGTTTCAGAAGCCTTTGGACTACTCTATAAGATCAATCTTATCTGATTTTTCTTTAATTACAGCCTTCAAAATGTCCTGCACTAGAATCTTTCCAGTTATTCTTATCAAAAGCCTAACTAGTTTCCAGTCCATTCCTAGTATCCTCTTTGCTGATTGATCTCTGAAAGACTCTTCCCTGAAGTGATTAGGATAATGACTAGACTAGAGTCAAGTCATACTATGTCCAACTGTGGCTGGATGTTCTACCACAGGTCAGGTACAAACAGTCCCTGTGAATATTTGGAGTGGATTCTCTAAATTTAAGTATTTCACATTGTAGCAGTAAGCATCCTGGCACCTCTAGGATGGCCTGTTAGCACAGCTTCTTAGATCTGCTTTTCTAAAAGAAAAGCAACTTTTGAGAGGTCAACAATCTTACTTTAATTACATTCACCAATAGAGAAAATACAAGCAGAGAAATAAAGACCAACAGACAGGGCTTCTAACTGTCTAACCATAAGCAATACATACATCACAGATCAATAGATAGAGCCAGCTGTCTAACCATTACATACATACATACATGGGGCAGCCAGGTGGTATAGTGGATAGAACACCAGTGCAGGAGTAGGAGGACCTGAGTTCATATTTCACCTCAGACACTTGACATTCACTAGCTGTGTGACCTTGGGCAAGTCACTTAACCCCAATTGCCTCATCCTGGGTCATCTCCAGTCATCCTGATGAATATCTGGTCACTGGATTCAGATGGCTCTGGAGGAGAAGTGAGGCTGGTGACCTGCACAGCCCTCCCTCACTCAAAACAAAGTCAAGTGCAAGTCACGTTATCATTTCTCTAATGGCATGGTCTTCTTTGACAATGAAGGATGAACACACATACATACATATATACATATATACATACATACATTGTTACCAGAGAGAGAAGCCCAACATCTGGGTTTTCAAAGGGGAGGGGGTCTCCTTAATGGCTACCCAGAGTCTCATTTGGCACACAAACCTTCTTCCAAAGAGTAAGCCCCCAAGGCAAAACCTCACCTCAGAGAATAAATATACATTTTTCAGAGCCGAAGGACATCAAGACCCTTGTGACCCAGTGCCTCACAAATCAACAAAAGATGTGGGACTTCCTATAAAACAAGCCTCCCCTAATTAAGCTTCCCTGAATGGGCTTCACCTGAGACCTATTAACAGGTGGGAGAAGATCTTTAACTTGAATCACACATGTTTCTTTTGAGCTATTACAATTCTGCTTTACTCATAAAGCACATCACCTTCTCTGATGAGGGCACACCATGATGGACAGTCCTGTGCCAGTGTTTCCCATGTCACACAAGCAATTCCAAAATTCTTAAGAGAGTGTCCTTGAGAGTGTCCTTGTATCTCTTCTTCTGACCACCATGTGAGTACTTGCCCTGTGTGAGTTCTCCATTAAATAGTCTTTTAGGCAAACCTACATTTGGCATTATAACATGGTCAGCCCATTGGAGATGTGCTCCCTGAAGTAGAGTTTGAATGCTTGGCAGTTTAGTTCAAGAAAGGAACTCAGTGTCTACTATCTTATCCACCAGGTGATCCTCTTTCCTAGTCGATCTCGGAAGTAATCTCCGAAGTGACTAGAGTAATGACCAGACTAAGAGAAGGAAGAAATCTTTGATAACTTCAATTAATGGAAACATTCACCTTTGACCACCTGGAAAGGAAAAACCTTAAACGGAATGGTGGAAAAAAGATTGAATAGTTTGGGGACTATGATTTTCCAAGGGTGTGGTGAAAGTTGGCATTTAACTTGTCTCAGATTTCTCAACAATAAAATGGGGATAATAATAGCACTCATTTTCCCATCGTTGTTGTGAAGACAAAGTGAGATAATATTTGTAAAATCCTTAATTCAGTGCTTTCCAAGTAGGCCCTCAATAAATGCTTTTTTCCTTCTTTCAGGCATCAAGTTCCTTGGTATTCGGAGAAGCCCAGCAAGCCAGTGACTTTTAGACTTAAATCTATTTTTTGAACCATATTTCCCAGCTGCTGAAATCTATATCCCTATGAGAGGACCTCCCTCCCCTCCCAAGATCCACCCCAGCTTCAGGCTGAAAAATCTTGGTGGTTCCCTATTAAATTCTCATTTGGGAATCCTATGCTCTCAAGCTCATTTCAAGAGAACTCTGTGGCAAAAACCCTGTGAAGCTATGTTGGTCTGATCCCTTACTCTGTTTTGGAAGACCCAACATGTTTTATGTCTGTTAAACAAATGAATATAAGCAAATACAAAAGCTAAGCCTGAGGCAAGACCATGGTCTATCTCCTCCCTAACCACATTCTCAGACTTTCATATGTATATGTGCCTATAAAGCCTTCTCAGTCTTGACATCCACTCTACTCATCTTTAACTTACATAATAAATATTATTCAACTTGTGGTCACCTTAGTCCACTCTCCTCCTGTATCTAGAGCTTGTATGTTGATTGACTGATCAACTGGGGAAGGGAGTGTGGAACCCCTTTCTTACAAGCTGTTTTCTCAGAGTCCATTAAGGCCATTAGACAAGCATAAGGTTAATTTGAAGATCATATTGTCATTTTCTCCCCAAATTCCTGTCACTTCCACTTCATCCCTTTGTTCATTAAAATTGTGATTAAGTCTGAAGCTGTAGTTCTCATTGCTTCCTACACCTTTTTGGCAGCCCCTAGTCACCTCATGCCCAGACTTTGCAGTAGCCTTCTGCTTGGTTTCCCCTCAACTGCCAAAGTGATCTTCCTAAAGTGCCTGTCTAACCATGTCACCTCCCTGTTCAGTAAACTTGTAACTCCCAATCACCTCCAGGATCAAATATAAAATCCACTGTTTGACATTCAAAGCCTTTCACGGCCTGGATCCCTCCTACTTTTCCAGTCTTCTTTTGTTTTTCATTTTATGATACTTATTTTGTTACATTTTTACTTCTGAACTGTCTCCCTCCCAACCTTGAACTAGAGAAGGCCAATATTTGACACAGATAAATATACAGAATCATACGATACACAATCCCATATATCAGTTCTTTCTCTGGAGATAGATGGCATCTTCCTTTGTAAATCCTTCATAGTTGGTTTGAATATTCATGTCACTCAGAATAGCTTAGCCATTCACAGTTACTGTAAGAACAATATGTTTATTACCATATACAACATTTTCTTGGTTCAACTCATTTCACTCTTCATTATTTCATGCAAGTCTTTCCACATTTTTCCAAAATCAACTAACATTAATTCTTGTAGCACAGTAGTATTTCATCATGATCATGTACCACAACTTATTCAGCCATCCCCCAACTGATGGACATCCTCTCAATTTCCAGTTCTTTGCCACCATAAAGAGAGCTGATAAAAATATTTTAGAATATATAGATCCTTTTCCTTCCCCAATCACGCTGGGAAACAGACCCAAAAGTGGTATTGTTTGTTCAAAGGATATAGGTAATTTAATAACTCTTTTAATGATACACAGTTTTATAGATCTTTGGGCATAGTTACATACTGTTTTCCAAAATGGTTGTATCAGTTCACAGTTCTACCAACAGCGTATTAGTATCCCAACTTTTCTACATTCCTTCCAACAGTTGCCATTTTCCCCTTCTATCATTTTAGCCAATCTAATGGGTGTGAGATAGTAACTGAAAGTTGTTTTAATTTGCATTTCTCTAATCAGTAATAATAATACTAATAATCAGTTTAGATCATTTTTTCATATGACTATATACAGCTTTGATTTTTTTCTTCCAAAAGTTGCCTGTTCATATCCTTTGGCCATGTATCAATTAAGGAATGACTCATATTCTTTTAATATTTGCATATTTGTAAATATTTACATATTTGAAACATAAGACCTTTGTCTGAGATGCTTTCTGTAAAATTCCACTCCCCCCCAATTTTCTGCTTTTTTTCTAATCTTGGCTACCCAAGATTTAAATTTAATGTAATCAAAATTATCCATTTTATATCCCATAATAATCTCTATTTCTTGTTTATTCATTAATTCTTTTTTCTATAAATCTGATAAGTAACATAATTCATGTTTTTCTAATTTACTTATGATATTTCCCTTTTTTCCTTCTTTCAGGCATCAAGTTCTTTGGTATTCAGAGAAGCCCAGCATTTATATTTAGATCATGTATTCATTTTGATCATATCTTGGTAAATGGTATAAGATAATGCTCTATACCCAGTTTCTGCTACAATACTTTCCAATTTTCCCAACTTTTTTTAAATACCAAAAAGTAAGTTCTTATCCCTAAAACTTAAATCTTCACATTTACCAAGGTTACTATACTCTATAGTACTGCTAAAATACGGTGTATTGTAAATCTACTCTATTCCATTACTCCACCTTTCTATTTCTTAATCAGTGCCACAGAAGTTTTAACACTTACCACCTTATAATATAGTTTAAGACCTGGTGCTGCTAGACCTCCTTCCTTTACATTTATTTTTATTAATTCCTTTAATATTCTTGACCTTTTGTTCTTCTAAATGAATTTTGTCATTTTTTTTTTTTTGCTCAGTAAAATAATTTTTTGGTAGTTTAATTGGGATGGCAGTACCAATTCATTCCCTTTCCAGTCTTCTTAACACCTTGCTCTCCCTCATCTCCTCTTGCCCATACTTTATTACTCTGGCCTCCTTGCTGGTGCTCAGATAAGGCATGCCATCTTCTGGCTCTGGCCATTTTCACTGACTGTTCCCCATACCCAGAATAGTCTCCATCTCCTGGTTTCAATTCATGCCCCAGCTAAAATCCAATCTTCTGTGACAAGCGTATCCCTCTTAATTCTGATGTCTTCCTTGTATTGATTAACTCCAATTATCCTGTATACATGTTGTTTGTACATAGTTGGGTTGGTTTTTTTTTAATGTTGCCTCTTCCATTCCACTCCATGATGTCAAGGACTCTCTTTTGCCTTTCTTTTTACCTCCAGCATTTAACAAAGTTCCTGGAACATAATAGGTACTTAATAAGTGCTTATTGACTGGTCAGTGACTAAGCCAGTGACTAAGGCTGATTTATAGGATCAGAGATTTAGAGCTGGAAGGGACCTCTGAGGTCATCTGGTCCAACCACCTCATTTTCCAGATGAAGAAAAGGAGGGCTAAGAGATCAAGTGACTCTCCCAAGGTCATATAGTTAGTAAGCACAGAAGGAGGGATATGAACACAAGTCCTTAGCCTCCTGAGCCAGGACTCTTTCCACTATATGGTGCTTCCTCAATGTAGGCCCTGGGGCCCCGCTGCTTAATTGATCTCATAGAACTTCACACTGTTCAACCAAGTAATTGGCATCATGCGGAAATAGCTCATTCACTCTCCTCTGAAGATATTAGTTTTATCTTTAGAGCCCTGGGAATGCATTAAATAAACTAGTCTCTTAGGTACTAAGAACAATTTTCAACTTATAACCAGAGACTTGCCAGGCCAGATCTCTTTCCTCTGTCCACCTGCCAAGACCACATAGAGATGAAATCTTCACCCTTCCTTTCATGTCCAGTACCCTGAACTAGTTGTGGGCTAATTCTAGCCCAGAGAGTCCTCCTGTCTGAAACATGATGTCAAGATTTCCTTTAACATAGTAGATGGTATTTACAATATAATTTATAATTTTGCAGTGTTTTCCTTAATGCAACTCTGCAAAGTAGATAGTATTAGTATCACCTGAAGCTCAGCTCATAAGCAGGAGAGTCAGGAGTCACATCCTACTTCTCAGACTCCAAGCCCAATGCTTTTTGCTAGTATGTGCTCTCTTTCCATCTGTTAAGACCCGAGTGATCTTGATAAAAAGGAGGAAGTCCAAGATGATTGATGCCAGTCTGGGCTGTCCTGATCAGTGTCTGCTTTCTCATCTCTGTCTTAGCCCTAGACCAAGAACTTTCCTCATGAATATGATTTGATAGAATTTATGTGTGTAAGCGCAAAAAGAAATGTGGGTATACACACAAATATGTACCTATGCATATACATAGGTATATATGTATACATAAGTTTCAATATATATAACTCCCTATAGATACAGATATAGATAGGTAGATATGTACATGTATAGATATCTATACCATAGACACACATATACATGTATATGTCTTTATATATTATAGATATCTATCTATACATACATATATACAAATATTTGTGTAAACATGTGCGTGTATATATATATATATATATATATATATATATATATATACATGTGTGTGTGTTTATTTATTTATACATTTAGGTGTGCTGGACTTGAAGTCAATTCTGGCCTTGGACAATTATTTGCTGTGTGAACCTGAACAAACGTCCTAATGAACTTAATGCAGTTTACTTGTTCACCTCAAACATATCATTTTATGTAAACCAAAGTTTCTGTTTTCTGTTCTTCTTGGTATTCATTCATTTCAGTCAGTGATTACTTGGAGGAGTTAGAAGCTGCACTGACTAGCTGATATCTCATCCTATGCATATCAAAAGTCATATATAAAATGGAGGGCTGGCTGCCATCACACTCCAAGGAAGTTCTTATGTACTGGTAGACCCTCCTGGAAACTGCCAGATATAATAATGTACCCCTTCCCCAAAACACGTGTTATACCCTATAGTCTACCAAATGGCAGGCCTACCCAGCTAAGATGGAGCTCTTCATTACCCATCCATCCTGTGTTCTACTTATCTTTGTTGGGATGAGTCTGCCTAAAACCTGAAAGGCATCTGCCCGATCTGTGTCCATCCTGACTAACTGTGGTCAGAAAACAAGACTACATTCCAGGAAACCCTAGACTCTTAGAGGTAATGGGGCCACTTGGAGTACAAAGCCAAAGAGATAATATGAGAAATAACTAGCACTTTTGTGGCTTCCTCAGAGTCAGTGGAGGCTGTCCACATTATCCCAGTAATTCACAGACTACAATCCTAGAAAGTCATTCTTGGTGAAGAATGCTGAGTGATTAGACTCATAAAGTGTGTATTCAACTGAACAAGAAATAGGTGGGGTTAGTTCATCACTACCAAGAGAGAACCTGGTTCATATGGAGACTTTGCATGAAACATCTATAATTGGCCAACACTCAGTGCTATTCCCCATGAAAGACTACCTGACTTGAGACCTGACTGATTCTGTCTCCTCCTCCCATCCATTATGACTTTAATTGGACTCAGAATCTCCTTTCTGTTAATTTGTTGAGTTTGTTCATGCCTTTAATCAACAGAAGGGGAACCGCTAATTTCTTACTTCTCTCCCTTTTGTTCTTTTCTTTCCTTTCTTTTCCCTTTTTCTCTTTTTTGTATCTTTCTCCATCTTTTTCCCTTGCTTTCCTTCCTTCTTTCCTATCTCTCTTTCCTACTGGACAAATATTGTCCAATATTTGTATGATTATCTGTATTTCTTTTAACTATCTGACTTCATCAGCAATTTCTTAGATTGTAATCTCCTGAGTTTGAGGGTGAACTTTGTTAACTCGCATTACATATAAGCTTTGTGGCAGGGCCAAGCACAGTTGTTCACTTAACAACTGTTTGCTAATGACCAAGGTTGAAGGACCCTTCAGTCTTGACTACCTAATCCATCTATAAAGGTCAAGATCTTTGTTCAGGGACCTTGTCTCATTCTACATTTTGTATGGTAGCTAATCCTTGACTAGAAGGGATTAGTTTAAATGCCAAGGAAAAACACCACTATACCACTACACCATCTGCCACCTGATATCTTGCTTAGATTAAGAAAAGAAATCGTTTGTAATACTCAACCGTAACATAAATTACACTTCACTTGTCTACTCCAAACATACCCTTACTTTAAAACTTTGGTTTATATCTTCTGTTCCTCTTCTCAATCCCCCACACACATGTTTAGTCTTCCCCTTTACCCTTATTTTCTACTTGATCAGTGGGACAATGTCAAAATGGTGAATGGGGGAATTGTGCTCTGGTTGGAATAACTTTGTGTTCTGGATGTTAAGGATACTGGATACTTTGGTTAGATCATGTTGATAATGAAGCTAAACTTCACATGGGTGTGACAATCTTACAGCTTATCTTTACAAGGTACTGGAGGAAGCTCTATCATCTTCACAAGGACCAAGGAACTTTATATATGTGATGCACAGTTATGAATCATGACTGAAATCCTAAATCAGAAATGAATGCTTTTCTTTGTTTCTACCAGAGGTCCAGCAAGCGAAGAAGAATAGATTACTGTATGTGCAAAACATAAATGTATTGAAAACATAAATCATACGCTTTGTGATCATCATTCACGGAGGATATCAGGGCTAGATGAGATCTTAATGGTCATCTAGACCAATTTCCTGATTTTAAAGATGAGGAACCTGAAGCCCAGAGAAATTAAGAGATTGGCCTAAGATTCCCCCAGATGATCAGTGAGAGACTCCCAGAAGGAACAGGAGTAACCAACTCAATGCTCTTTCCATTACACCAGGATACCAGAAATGTAGCACATTATTATTTGGGATGATTGGGGATTTGGGCAATAGTTTCAGTGATTCAACATTCCTGGGTTCTCTTACTTAACAGATACGTATATATACCCCTCCACACACATATTCTACTTTTGTTTATGATTTTTGAACTAGGAACATAGAATCAGAGGATTTCAGATATGGAAGGGAACTTGGAAGTCATCTAGTCTGACCTGTAAGTGAAACATGAATGCCTTTTTCATCAGCACCAACTTCCTGTTTTCAAGCTTTTGTTTGAACACCTCTAAGGAGGGAGAATGCACTGTCTCTTGAGGCAGCTTATTCCACATTTGAAAACCTCAGATTTTTAAGAAGTATTTTTTCCTTGCATCGATCCTACATCTACTTTTCTATAACTTCTGCCTGTCGCTCCTTGTTCCTAAGGGCTAAGCAAAATAACTGCCACTGCATTTCTTCATGAAAGACTTCCAAATACTTACAGTTACCATGCTCACTCCTCTGAGTCCTCTTTCCCATGAAATAAACATTCCCACTGTCTTAAACACCTATTCAAATGGAGTATCAGTTGGGGGGTCCTCCCTCAATCCTGTTTACTTCTGTTGGGTATGGTCCACTTTGTTGAGGTGACTCATAGAACTATACTTAAGATATGTTCTTACTAGGACATGGTACACCAAGATCATCAGCTCCCTTGTTCTGAAGAGTGGGCTTCTGTTATTACAGTCTAAGATTGAACTAGTTTGAGGGTGGGATGAAGGGAGAGACTCTCACCACATTATTAACTCATAATGAGTTTGTAGTGCTTTAAAGTCCTAAGTCTTTTTTCACAATAATTTGTCTAACCATATCTTTCCAATGCAATACTTGAGGTGATTTAAAAATTAAGTGTAGTAATAATAGCTAATATTTATAGAGTGCTATGGGATTTGAAAAGTTCTTTGCATATATTATCTCATTTGATCCTCCCAGGTCTTTGCTATATGAGGTTTTATTAGCCCCATTTGATAGATGAGGAGAGTGGCCATCAAAGAGGTTAAATGACTTTCTCAGGATCATAAGATAGTAAGTGTCTGAAGCAGGATTTAAATTTATGCCATCACCTGTTCCTATAGTGTTTTACATATCGATTCTTGGAAATATAAATAATATATTTTATCATATTATACTTAGTCTATAATTTTAGCCTGTCAAGATTTTTGGGAAATCCAAATTCTGTCATCTAACACATTAATTAATTCTTCAACCTTCATGTCATCTCAATTTGATGTTCTAGGATCTGTTCTTGGTTTGCACTGTTCAAGTCAAGTCAAAAAGCATTTATTAACCACCTGCTGCAGGCGAAGAACTGCACCAGGCTTAAGTGATGCTAAGACAAAAATGAAATGGTCCCTGCTCTCAAGGACCTTTCATCAGTAACTTGGTTGGAAGAAGGACCAGTATGTTAATCAATTCAGGGGATGATGCAAAGCTTTGGACTACAACATGCTGTATTGCAAAGAGCAATGTTTGATGACTTGGAGTTAGAGGGACTGGATTCAAATTTTGGCTTTGTTCTTTGCTTAATATACAACTTTTGGCAATCCATTTAGATTCTCTCGGTCTCAATTTTCTCATTTATTAATGGTAGAGCTTGGATTAGATGACTGCTAAGTTCCATTAGTTCCAAATTACGTGCTTACTTATGGATAACTAACAAATTGGAAAAGAAGATGTAAAAAGATCTCAGTAGGCTAGAATGATGGACTGAGTCCAAAAACATAAAATTTAATGGGGATAAATATAGACCACTACATTCAGATTTTTAAAAATTGGTTGCACATGTACAGAAGACAACATGGTGAAATGGGAAGAATACTGGATTTGAGGCAGAGGACATGAATTCTAATTCTGTCCCTATTGTGTACTACCCATGGAATCTCAGGCAAGTCATTTAAATTCTCTGGATCTCAGTTTCCTCATCTATAAAATGAGGAAACTGGATTATATAACATGTAGGATGCCTTCCAATTCTCTATGATCCTGTGACCCTATTATGGGAATAAAAAGACATGGCAAGACAATAGTGTACATACATAAAAATATCTGAGGGTCAGTGAACTGCAAGTTTACTATGTCAATAATGTGATGTGGGGTGGTGGTGATGGTAAGCATTTATATAGCACCTACTATGTTCCAAGCACTGTACTAAGTGCTTTACAAAAATTTCCTCATTTGATCCTCATAACAACCCTGGGAGATAGATCTTATTATTATTCCTATTTTACAGATGAGGAAACTGGAGCAGAGAGAAGTTAAGTTACTTGCCTAAGGTCATGCAATGAGTAAGTATCTGAGTCTAGATTTGAAGTAAGGTCTTTCTAACTCCAGGCCCAGAATTCTCTCCACCGTAGCGGATATGACAGTCAAAATGCTAATTTGATCTGAGATTATATTAAGAGAACACAATTTGCAGAATAAAATAGGTGATAATCTCACTGTATTGTGTTCTGATCAGTTCAGATTTGTGTTCAGTTATGAGAATCACACTTTTGGAAGAACATGTGAAAGAACTAGTGTGAATCTAGAGGAAGGAATCCAGGCAGATGAAGAAGCTGAAGACCATGATATATGAAAACCAAATGAAGGTGCCAAGGAGATTTAGCCTAGAGAAGATAACATTCAGGCTAGAAGTCATAGCTGTTTTCATGTCTTTGAAGAGCTGTTATATGGAAAAAGTGTTATTCCTGTTGTCCTGGCTGACACCAGAGGAGGGAACCAGGTAAAATGGTTAGAAATAGCAGAGATAGATTTGGGCTTGATTCGAGGCTATTCAAAAGCAGCATTAGCTGCCTCAGAAAGAATGGAGGTTTCTATCACTGGACATGTTCAAGAGGAGGCTAGCTGATCCTGCATCAAGACTGTTGTAATAAAAAATTAATATTTGAATATGGACTGAGCTAAGGACTTGCTGTTAGGAGCATGACGACCTAGTAGGAAGAATGATGGACTGGGAGTCAATCATGCTATCTTCAGTATCCTTATCAAAACTCCCATGTTTACTAGCAAACTAGGAACCCAAAGGACAGCTAACTACATACCAGGAGTTTTTAACCTTTTTTTGTGCCATGAACCCCTTTGGCAGTCCAGTGAAGCCTATGGGCTGCTTATAGAATAATGTTTTGAAATGTATAAAATGGACTACATAAGATTATAAAGGAAATCAATTATATTGAAATACAGTTATCAAAATATCAAAAACAGAAACAAGTTCATGGATTCCAGGTTAAGAACCCATACTGTATACTCTGGGGCTCATTGTTCCCACCTCTACTCTCATTGGCAAGCCAGGTCCCAAGACGAAACCACTCAGACCCTCAGGGTCCTCATCCCAGCTCCCACTCTCACTGGAAAGTTGAGTTCCCAGAACAAGACTACTTTTCCTCCTTCAGACTTCTAGGGGTATCCCCTAAAGACTTGAGATCATTCTTTCTAATGCTATTGGCTGAAGTCCCCATTCTGGTGTTTTTCCCAATATCAACTGCCAGTGATTGTCAATTGTCCTAGTATCTTTTAACTTATTAATATCTGTTAACTCTTACAAATGGATATTTATGGAAGAGACATAACAAGAAATGAAGTAAAACTACAACTCTCCCAATGTGGAGGTATAATAATCTTCTATATTACCTAGGTCCCTAGAGAAAACTGGCTCAAATGTAAAGCAGTTGGTATAAAACACACATCCTTCCAAAGTGGTATCACCAATGTGATGGAAGTCAATTCGCTGCTGGGCAGGGTCAAGCAAGTCATTCCTCAGGACCTTGTTTGCACCTCACCTGGCTCAGATGCTAACATACTCTGGTATGGATTCCAGTTCCTGGACTCCTGAGGTCTTTTGTGATCTTTCAAAGCTCAGAATGTCATAGTCTCATCTTTGATCTCAATACTTCTTCACATAAGACCAGGGAAATAACAAACACAAAGAGAAAAAAAAACTATCCAAAGACACTGAGCTCCTGACCACATGTTAGCCTGGATAGATAGGCTGGGATAGGTAACTTGAAGCATGAAGCCACTGCTGCCACTACTATTGCCTCTCTATCTATCCAGAGGCTTAGAGCAGTCACTGCTTCCTTTACCACCAGGAAAGAGAGTGTACAATTTGTTGATTAGCATTCTTTGTATTATAATCAGTTATGCTCAGCAATCAGAAATAATCACAGAATACTTGCACATTTTCTGAAATAGAGAAGAGGGCCCTTCCATTACACATCATCCCTTACTTCCAGATGTAGGATTTTGAAATGTCGTTATGTAGCTTGACTTGCACATACTCAGAAGATGGGGCTCCCATTGACCAAGCCCCTGTTATGCAATCAAAAGTTGTGTCTGACTCTCTGTGACCCCATTTGGGATTTTCTTGACAGAGATACTGGAGTGGTTTGTCATTTCCTTCTCCAGCTCATTTTACAGATGCAGAAAATGAGGCAAATAGGGTTAAGTGACTTGCTCAGGGTCATACAGCTAATAGGTATCTGAGGCCACATTTGAACTTGGGAAGATGAGTCTTCTTGACTCTAGGTCCAGCACTCTATTTACTGTGCTACTTTTTATAATACTATCATTCAGTCTGTCAGATCCCCACCCACTGGAGAGATATGGTCAACTTCTGCTAACAAATGAGTTGTAGTGACATAAACTAATGCTTCTGTGGTGTTTCAAGGTTTGCAAAGTATTTTATAAACATTATCCCATAATAGCAGTGGGAGGTAGATGCTATTATTATCTCAGTTTTACAGATGAGGAAACTGAGTTAGGAAGCGATTAAATGACAGAACTAACAAGTGTCTGAAGTTAAATTTGAACTCAAATTTTCCTAACCCCAGGCTCTGAACTCTAGTCATTGTGCTACCTAGCTGCCTAGTTAAGGCATTGTGTAAGGACAATCAATGAAAGGGAGTAATCTTCCTGGTGGAAATAAAAAAAGTGTGTTCTATATTGAATAAACCACATTTGATGACAGGTCCAGTGCAAAGTTCCCTAGAGTACCAATGTGGCCAGTGTGGTAAGAGTTGGGAAATGGAACATGCAGCTACACCTCCAAGCCTTTCTGGTAATCCTCTGTCCAGGGGTGGGATAAGCTAAAGTTTATCCATGGAAAACCCTACACAGAGTCAGATATTGGTGAGAACATGGTTTGCTCTTGTGTGCCACCCTCAGACAAGACAACTTTTTAAAGAGACTTTTATGGGGTTTTTTAATGGCATGTCAATCCTCCCCACCCCCATCATGCCCCCAGCAATAGATCATCTACATAATCATCATATTAAACATATCTTACTATTTTGTTAGCCAGGATACTGGGAGAAATTTAGTAAAGTGCTTTGGGGAAATTTCAGGTTGCCTTTGTCAGAAAGTTAAACTGTTTTAACTGGCTCTTGATGAACCTATGCTGGCTCCTAATGATCAGTATTTCCCTTTTTCAAGAGCTAAAAAATGTTCTCTTTGGTGATGTTTTCTGGAATTTTTCCTAAAATCCAAGACAAGTTCACTTGACAAAGCATCATGTGTGAGGACCATATTAGGACAGTATGGTCAAATTGTAGACTACATGGAGGGAAGTAATATATAAAAAAGATTAGAAGGTAGGAAGGGGCCAGTTTGTAAAGAATTTTCATTTGATATTTTATAGCCTTTATCTAAAATAAAAATAGATAACTGTGATTTGAAGCCCAAGACAAATGCTTTGAAGAATTCCCTTTTTTCTTTAGCAAAGAAAACTTAGGATTTCTAGTAAAATCGTTTAAAATTTTTATTTGTGTATTTGAATGTGTTTGTTGATAGTTACTAAGGATTTTTGTTGTTGCTGAGTCATTTAAGTTGTGTTGGATTCTTTGTGACCCCATTCTTGGCAAAGATACTGGAGTAGTTTGTCATTTCCTTTTCCATCCCATTCTACAGATGAGGAACTGAGGCAAACAGGGTTAAGTGACTTGCCTTGGGGCACATAAGTGTCTGGCTTTGAACTTATGTAAATGATGAGTTATAGTGACTCCAAGCCTGATGTTCTATCCACTTCACCACCCTACTAAGTTTAGACTATATTTTAAAAAATAATTCATTTTCTTCCCTTTTCGGAACAAATCAAACCACATGTGCTTATCTCCGGTTGTTTATCTTCTGCTTTTCTCCGGGGATTTTCAAGAATCACCAGCAATGGCTCAATAATCAACCTAATGAAAGCTTACCAAGAGCAGAGGCTGGTTTTTTCTTTCTTTCTTTGTACCCTCTAAATCTATAATATTACCTAGCATATCACAGATTCTGGATACTTGTTGAATTAATTAATTGATACTCAAAAATTCTTTTATCGTGCCCAGACCTGGTGAATTGAACATGTTGAAAGATAAAACTCCTCTGTGTGGCATTTATATTTCTTCCCAACTTGGCCTGTTCCTATCTTTCCAACATTCTTTTGTATTCTCTCCATGTAGACTATAATACGGCCATACTGCCCTATCATGGTTCTCCCACATGATGTTTCATCACCTTTTTCCACACCCTTGTTCTGGTGATCCCCTATCCAGGGATGGGAAACCTATGGCCTTGAGGACACATGTGACTCTCTAGGTCCTCAAGTGCAGCCCTTTGACTGAATCCAAATTTCACAGAACAAATTGTTCTTACTATACATTTCAAACTGGATATACCATAGAAATCTTCCTCCTTGATGGAAAAAAAAGCAAAATAATTTAGTAATTCTGTCTTCAATGTACTATTATCCTATCATGTAGGCAAAGTGATGGCCCTCCCCCTTTCTTTAATTCTTCCATGTTCCCTTGCATAGCTAAAAATTGCCTTTTAAAAAAATTATTGTCTTTAGTATCAGTGATTTAGCCTCAGATTGTTTGGGACTTCAACATCCTGGTCATTATTTTTACAGGTCTGTGCCATCCTTTTGTCTTCTAGGTTACCTGTTTCTTACAATTACTTTCATCTTCTGTTTGCTCTTTTAAAATCTCAATTGGCACATGAGTTCCCTAGGCAGCCACAAAGATTTCTTTAAATGACTCTGCCCCTTTTTAATCTCACCTAGGATCATTTAATTTAGACCTAGAAGAGATCTTTAAGGGATTCCTGTCTGTTACTGTCATTACACAGATGAGGAAATGAAGTGCAAATCAAAGTCACACAGTTTGCTGGTGACAGGGCTGGGATTTGAACCCCTGTATTCTGACAACAAGTAATTGCTATCCTATAACTACTTCTCATCCTTTTTCAACATAACAGACCTTGAAATATTTGAAGATTGCCCACTTGTAGAGCAAAGGGCCTGAAGTCAGGAAGACTCATCTTCATGAGTTCAAATCCAGCCTCAGACACTTACTGGCTGTGTGACCCTGGGCAAGTCACTTAACTCTGTTTGTCTCAGTTTCCTCATCTGTAAAGTAAGCTGGAAAAGGAAATGGCAAACCACTCCAGTATCCTTGCCAAGAAAACCCTAAGTGAGGTCATGAAGAGTTGAATACAACTATCCTACAGATGCTTCTCATTCCTTTTCTACATAACAGATCTTCAAATATTTGAAGATTGCTGGCATACATAGCTACTGTTTTCTCTTACAAACCACAAATGGTTTTTAATGACCCTTTAATGAATAATTCCTTTCTGTATTCATTACTATCCCTCTAATAGTCTTGTAAGCTCTTAGAAACTTAATGTCAGCTTCAACCTTGAGACATTTCTAGCCAGAGCAGACCTGGTGGTCAAGAGACCTGGATTCAAGTCCCAATTCTAACACTGTGTGCCTTTGGGCAAGACAATTTATATGTATGAACTTTGGGTTGCTTCTCTGTGAAATGGGAGCAGTTGGAGCACAGGATTGCACTCTAACATCCTGTGGTCATCATCTCTCTCCCAGGACAGGCAGTGTGATTGAAACTGCATTTGAAATGAAAAGATCCAGCTTTCAATGAGGACTCAGCTACTTGCTGCCTGGATGACCTTGGGGGGGATCACTCACCTCTCCGAATTCTTAGTTCCACTTGTCTAAGGACCAGACGGTCTCCCTTCCCACTCTAAATGCTAGGTCTTAAGAAATTGTGCCTTGGCCCTTTGTGTGGAAATAATGCTACTCATTTCTTCTGGAATCTTGACTATGCCCATGAGAGGGCAGCAGAGACTAACAATGCCATCTAACTGCAAAGGGTTGCAAGGAAAGGGAATTGGAGCTGAGTTCGTAAAGTCAGGTGTTCTTGTCCCAGAACAGAACTACTTGTCATTGTGCAATAACTTGTACCAATAATCTCAAAACTGCTCTTCAGATAACATCTAATTTAATTGGGGAAGTCTAGGCTACACAAGGGAAAATTCAGGTGAGGACTTGAGAGCTCTTCTGCAGTATTGGAAGGGATGACCTGTAGAAGAAAGATTTAGATTGTTCTCTTAAGGATATAAGTAGAAACAATCTGGGGGAGTCAGTCAATCAACACACATTTATTAAGCGCCTAATATGTTCCAGGCCCTGTGCTAATCGCTGAGGATGAGAAGAAAGGCAAAAAACAGTCCCTGTCCTTAATGAGCTCACACACAGAGACAGTGGGGGAGACAACATGAAAACAAGTATGTGCAAACAAGTTGTAAACAGAATAAATTGGAGTTAATCAAGAAAGGGAAGGCACTAGCATTAAGGGGGATCAGGGAAGGCTCTTGCAGAAGGTGAAATTTTAGCTGGGACTTGAAGAAAAAGGGAAGCCATGAAGTGAAGAGAAAAAGAGGGGAGAGAGTATTCTGGACATGGGGGACAGCCACTGAAAATGACCGGAGTTGGGAGATGGAGTGTCCTGTGACAAACATCCAGGAAGCCAGTGTTACACAGAGCATGCGGAGGGGAGGAAGGTTTAAGAAGATAGGAAGGGGTCAGTTTTGGAGGGTTTTAAAAGCCAATGAGCCTCTTGGACATGTTGAACTGGATGTGCCACACACATGTTAAACTCACCATGTCCAAAACTGAACTCATTATCTTTCCTCTCTTCTTATCTTTCCTATTATTGTCTGGGGACATTAGTGACTTTTCCTAGTGATCTGGGCTCATTATCTAACTTTTCATTCTCTCTTACCCAACCCTATCCTCATATTATTATTACCAAGTCCCATCAATTCTATCTTTGTAACATCTCTAGTGTATATGCCTACTTCTCTCCTCTGACACAGCCACCACCCTGGGGCAGGGTTTCCTTCCCTCAGGATGGTAGAGTTAATAGGAGTTGGCAACAGATTGGATATGGGGGTTGGAGAGAGAGAGAGAGAGAGAGAGAGAGAGAGAGAGAGAGAGAGAGAGAGAGAGAGAGAGAGAGAGAGATAAAACAGAGAGACATAGAGAAAGAGACATAGAGAGGGAGGAAAGGAGGGAGAGAGAGAGAAGGTAAGGATGACATCTAGATAATGAGTCTAGGTCACTAGGAATAGAAAAGATAGGAAGAGGGGTAGGCTTGAGGGGGAAAAAGTAATGATTTCAGTTTTGCATATGGTGAGTTTAAGACATCTATAGCACATCCAGTTCAAGATATCCAATAGGCTTTTTGGCTTCTAAAACCACCTGGCCCCTTCCTGTCTTCTTATACCTTACTCCCCTCCACATAGTCCGCTATCCAGTGATACTGGCACCTTACCATTCTTCACATACAACACTCCATCTCCAGCCATGCCTGTTCGCCAGTTATCCCCCATACCTGGAACATTCTTCCTCCTCATCTCTTCCTCATGACTTCCCTAGCTTCTCTCAAGTCTCACACCTGAAAAAAGCTTTCCCTAGTCCTCTTTAATCCTGGTGCTTTTTGTCTGACACTACTTCTAATTAATCTTGCATGTATCTTGTTTGTATATAGTTGTTTACACGTTGTCTCCTCCGTTAGACTGAGTTCCTTGAGAGAACATAGTTCTTTGGTCTTTCTTTGTATTCCTAGAACTTAGCATAATACCTAGCATTTAGTAGGTGCTGAAAGTAGCAGAGAGACATATTTCATCTGGATGATCAAAATTGTTTCCTAACAATTAGAATTGTCCAGAAGTGCAATAAGCTGCCTCAGAAGATGGCACGGTCCCCAACATTAGGGTCCTTGATGTAGAAGCTAGAGGCTGTAGAGCGGGTTCCTACTCAAGTACAGATGGGACTAGGTAACTTTTGAGGTCCTTTTCAACTCTGAAATTCTGATCTCTACACTTTGATGCATCAGACAGAATATCAGTGATGATTATGATGACGATGGTGATGATGATGATACCCTACACATGTATAGCACTTCGGAATTAGTAAATCATCTTCATAGCTATTCTTTCATTTGATCCCATCTATCTGTTTGTCTGTCTGTCAATCTATCATCTATCTATCTACTGATTGATTGATCAATATATCTTTATATCTATCTGTCTGTCTATCTAGCTATCGATCTATATATCTATTCTGGAGAACACTTCCCAAATAATGAAACCACCTCAAACAGACCAAACAGATTGGCCTTAGGAATTTAAGGAGGAAAGATCCACTTACATTTGAGGGGATCAGGGAAGACTTCATGGAAGATGAGGCACCAATCAAATTTGGAGGAAGGGGAGGATGTTAATAAAAGCAGCTAACAAAAAAAAAGTAGCATTTATTTAGCATGCTAAGGTTTGCAAAGAATTTTACAAATATTATCTCATTTTATCCACAGAACAATTCTGGGTGCTGATAGGATACTGAATAGGAAACTGAGGTTAACGGGTTGAGTGGCTTGCCAAGGGTCCTATAACTTGTGTCTGAGGCAGGATTTGAACTCAGGTCTTCCTGATTCCAGGTCCAGCTCGGTATTCAAAGTGCCATCTAAGAAGAGTAGATAGAGTTGAGCTTTGGGATAGGAGTGGAGGAAAGAGAATCCATTTCAGGAATGGGAGAGAGGCTACAGAGATGAGCAAAGATGGGAGAGGGCAAAATGAGGTGATAATATCAGCGAGCATTTAAATAGCCCTTCTAAGGTTTCTAAATCAATTTAAGGTTTTCAAAGTGCTTGATGTGTATTATCTCATTGAATCCAGCTCCTGAAATGTGGACAATGGAAAAATCTAGTCTGACTGGAGTTTAAAGTTTGTGAAAGACAGGACCAAGAAATGAGGCAAGAAAAGTAGGATGGAGTCACCCACCTCATGAAGCCTTTCCTGAAAGAAAGAAAGAAAGAAAGAAAGAAAGAAGAGAGAGAGAGAGAGAGAGAGAGAGAGAGAGAGAGAGAGAGAGAGAGAAAGAAAGAAAGAAAGAAAGAAAGAAAGAAAGAAAGAAAGAAAGAAAGAAAGAAAGAAAGAAAGAAAGAAAGAAAGAAAGAAAGAAAGAAAGAAATCTTTGTGGTAAGACTCAGGCTTTAGACATATCCAGGCTATCTATATGGTGTAGTGAATAGAGTTCTGGACGTGGAGTAAGGAAGACTGGGATTTAAATCCCACCTTAGATGTTTACTAGCTGAGTAACCTTGGGCAAGTATTGACCTTATCTGAGCCTCAGTTCCTTATCTGTCAGGAGTTAGTCTAAACTACCTCCAAGGTCTCTTCCAGCTCTAGCTATATGAAGTATCAGAAACGATTGGCGCATGCTGGGACAGCAAGGTGGTATGCATGAAGGAAGCAAAACACTTTGGTGAACAAAAGACACCATCCTGGAAGAAGGATCTAGAAGTAAAGCAGGAACACACGTGCCATCACCTCTCCTCACCAGCTCCCATGGGAAATTAATTTCATGTTGAGTTGCTCTATTTAAAAACCGTAACTGAAGTGTCTCTGTGAGGTAAACAATTGAAGTGGCTTCAGAACCGTCCTCAGGCATTTAAAGCCGCCAAAGGCTGACCTGACCTAAATTGGGGGGAGTAGGAAGGAGACTAGGGAATACCAGCCTCTCTTCCACTCCCTGCCAGCCTGGCTGACTGCCATGTAAAGATACCAGCCCAAGCCTTGTGGTTCCTGCAGCAGCTGGCAGGCTGCCCCTGGGCCAGAGGGGCTGCTTGCTATCAGCATGTTGTTCATTAGGAAGGATCTTCTGAATGCAGTGATCCAAGCATTCTTTCAAAGGAGACTCAAGAGAGCTAGGGAACCTGAATGAAGCCCTGATCCTCATGTGAATGGATTTGCTATTGGTATGGGGCATTCAAAGAGTTCAGAGGAGAACGATGTAGAGGAATTGGATTTGTAGGACCGAATGTTAGCCACTGGCCCTGGGATACATTTACTAAACCTAAAGTGGCATGGGGGCGTAAAGGGGAGAAATGTACTTTGTTGTGCTCAGATCACATTTAGAATGCTGTGCTTAAATGTGAGAGTCCCATTTTAGGACACTGGTCATCCGGGGCATATCCCAACGATGGTGAGAAGATGGGAAACCATGCTGTGGGAGTGTCATTTGGTATCATGATGAACTATCATTGATTTGGAGGGAGAGGACCTGGCTTTCATTCTTACCAGCAGTGTGACATTGGGCAAATCCTCTGGACCTTATATTTTTCATCTGTAGAATGGCCTTTAATGTCCCTTCCAGCTTTAAATCCGCGGTCCTATGAAGTGGAGATGTTTTAACCTAGAGAAGACTTAGTGAAGCAGATAGGTAATAACGTAATTAGAGCACTGGACCTGGAGTCAGGAAGACCTGAGTTCAAACCCAACCACAGACGCTTACTAGCTGTGTGACCCTGGACAAGTCACTTACCCCTGTTTGCCTTCATTTCTTCATCTGTAAAAGGAGCTGGAGAAGGAAATGGCAAACCCCTCCAGTATCTCTGCCAAGATTTGACCCCAAATGGGGTCATAAAGAGTTGGACATGACTGAAAAATGACTCAACAACAATGAATAAAGCCACTTGAAAGTGAAATAGGCTACCCTGTAATTATGAGATTCTCCCTTCCTAGTGGCCCTTGAGTAGAGGCTGCATAGTCACTTGTTGGAGATGTTGTGAAACCTGTGTTCAGGTATAGGTCTCCTGAAGTCCCTTCCAATGCTCAGACACAGGACAATAGCTCAGGCAGAATAAGTGGAATCTACTAAGAAGAGGATGTCCATCAGTGATCAGACTGCACCTTAGATGAGCCTTGTGTTCCCTGCTGGCAGATCAGTTAAATACACAAACTATTCATTTAAAAAAAAGCTTTCTTCAAGAACAAAAACACTAAACAGCATTCTTCAATATCACAAAAGTTTGGTGACTCTTGGCTTTTTCTGGGTTGGGGCTTCCTCCTTGGTACCAGTCTGCAATCCCTCCAAGCATTAGTAGTGGGTCCTTTGGCTCTATGGCTCACACAGAAGTCATCACCTGGTGACTGATCCTCAGCAGGCAGATGTACTCATTTGCTGCCATTTTGGAACATGAGTTACTTGTGATGGCACACAGCCAGTAAAGAAAAGCAGAGTGATCCAACTGGACAAATATGAGTGGGGTAAAAGCTAAGATCTGGCTTATGAGATCCAGTTCTATTATTGATCTGTAGGATATTACAAAGCATTTGTCTCTTTAGTAAAATGAGGTTTATAAATATATTACCATAACCCAGAGAAAAATAAAGCACCACAGTTCCACAAGTACTGTAGATTCAGTTTATATTGACCCATCTCATGATCTTGAAGATGGAGAAGCTGAGATCCTTATATGCAAAGTAATTTGCAGTGTGATTGGTCGGTTCATAGATTTAGCGCTAGAAAGGATCTAGTCCAAGTTCCTCATTTGACAAATCTTGAGACCAAGATTATTTCAATAGCTTGCCTAAGGTCATGTAAATAGCAGAAGTGGAATTTGAATCCAAGCATCATGGAATGAACATTGGACTCAGCATCACCAGACCTAGCTTTAGGTCATGGCCCTGCTATTCTTTATTACAACAGTCAAATCACTTATGAGCCTCAGTTTCCTCATCCATCAAATGGGGGCAATAATGGGGGCATAATTAATGGTTGTTCTTCATTTTTGAAGAGGATCACTATATTGGGGTCAAGGCACAGTGTGTCCAGCTGTGGCTGATCAGAACAAAAAGAGCTTGGAAGGCTCGCTACCATAGGTCAGGCACAAATAGTTCACATGAACATTTGGAGTAGAGATGTCTCTAAATTTGTGCATCTCATATTTCTTTTGAGCTACTGCAGTTCTGCTTTGCTCATAGAGCACAACTCCTTCTTTGATACAGACACATTATGTGGGGCAGTCCTGTGCCAGAGTCTCCCATGTCACACAATCAATTCCAAAGTTTTAAGAGAGACTTTGAGAATATCCTTGCATCACTTCTTCTGACCACCATCTGATCTGCTGCCTTGCATGAATTCACCATAAAATAGTCTTTCAGGCAAACGTACATTTGGCATTAATATTCCTACATCAAAGGAATATCGTGAGAAAACTGAGCTGTAAATCTTAAAGTGATATAAGATGTATGAGCTATTATTATTGTTATTATTGCCTGCAGTCATACAAATAGCTTAAGTGGCAGAGATGAGACTAGAAACTCCTTTTCCTAATTGCCAATGAAGTGGTCTTCAGTAGCAGTGGCCGTAAAACATTTTGCAGATAGAGGAATACGATGGAAATGGTAATGATTAATTCTATTAGCTATCACCATAGTTGGTTAGCATGGTGAAAGGGCTAGGCCTAGGCAAAATTGTGAAACAAAAGAAAAGTTATTTTTTTAGACCCTTACCATCCTCTTGTGAAGAGGGAGAAGGATCTGGGCTACGAAAGTTTTCTGGCAAATGAGTTTGATGGTAAACTCATTGAATAACCTCTCCCAAGAGCATCGATGTTATAAAAGGACTCTTTAGAAGACAAACACAAAGGAATGTCTCTATAATTGTGAAATTTCAAGCAGTGTGATATTTTAGATGAACTGGATTTTCTTGCCACAGCTTTGGAAAATAGTATGCAAGCCAACACTTACTCTATCTCTAAGTCGACCTAATGTCATAGAACAATGGAAGTTTGGGGAATTGCCTACAAAATCTCATGATGTATAGAGAAGAGGAGAATGGGACAAAGCACTGTTTTCTGAATCCAAATCTTCTCCTCTTCCTCCTCCTTATGATCCTCATTATCCTCATCATCATCATCATTATCACCACCACCACCAGCATTGTTTATATCATCCTACATGAACTTTCTGTTCTATTTTCTTCTGCTTCTTCCAGGATCTTTCTCCATAAACCATTCCCTCTTGCTCATGAATATGTAAGACCGGTACTCTTCAACCTCAATTAATGTAACTAACATGATGTTCTACTCCCCAATATCTTTATCAGATGAAATACCCAAGGCTATCCTGGAGCCAGCTAGAATGAACTCCCAATACAATTGTCAAATTTTCAAGGTGAACTTTTATGCCTCAGAAATCCCCAAATGCTATGAACCAGGGCTTGGTTTACTATTCTGTTGATTTCTAGACTTGACGAAGCAATGGAGAAACTGTTTATAATGAAGATTAAATATAAAAATGTGTCCTGCACACATTTTCCCCCAGAATGCTAATTCTTAAACATTTACCCTCACATCCTTGAAAATATCTCTTGGATTTTAGGCTCAATCAATCAATCAAAGGTGTAAACTGAACTTGAACAAGTCTTTAATCAGTTTAGGAGTGAAATGCTTCAGGGACCTGAAGACCTTGTTTTTCTCTTGGAATCTGGAAGCCAGAATACTAACATCTCTCTTCTCCCAAGTTCTCACCAATGCTGCCCCTTATACAGGCAGGAAGCATTGAGTTAATCAACTTAACCAATGAAGAGAATCCACTGCAAATAGACTTTGAGCCTTGGTTACATCTATTTACCTTCTTCACACCCTGTCTTCTTTTATCCTACTTGACCTTCACAGATACCATATGCTTCTAGTCCTCCTAGGTCCCAACTGCTTATTCTCTAACTTTTTCTTTGACTTCTCATCCTTTTTTAAGAATTAGTGTTTTACCTGTCAGATTGACTAACATGACAAAACAGGAAAATTATAAATGCTGCAGAAGATGTGAGAAAATTGAAATACTAATTCATAGTTGGTAGAGTTGTATACTGATACAACCATTTTGAAGAGTAATTTGGAGCTATACCCAAAGAGTTATAAATTGTGCATACCCTTTGACCCAGCAATACTCCTTCTAGGATTGTATCCCAAAGAGATCATACAAATGGGAAAAGGACTCACATGTACAAAAATATTTAGAGCAGTTATTTTTTTGTGGTGGCAAAGAATTGAGAATTGAGGGGATATCCCTCAATTGTGGAAGGGCTAAATAAGTTATGGTTTATGAATGTAATGGAATACTAGTGCGATAAGAAATAATGAGCAGGTAGACTTCACAAAAACATGGAAAGATTTATATGAACTGATGCTGAGTGAGGGGAACAGAATCAAGAGAACATTGTACAGAGTAACAACAACATTGTGGAATGACTAACTTTGATAGATCAGACTTGACTTTTCTTAGCAATGCAAGGTTCTAAGGCAACTCCAAAAGATTCATGATGGAAAATGCTGTTCACATCCAGAAAAAGAACTATGGAGTGTGAATGCAGATCAAAACATACTATTTGTTCTCTCTCTTTTTTGTTTTGTTTCTTCTTTTTCATGGTTCATTCCATTGGTTATAACTAATATGACTAATGTGAAAATATGTTTAATGTGAATGTATATGTAGAGCATATATCGGATTGCATACTGTCTTAAGGATGGGAGAAGGGAGAAGGAAAGGAGGGGAAGAAAAATTGGAACTCAAAAGCTTGTAAAATTGAATCGTGTAAACTAAAAATTAATTAAGTAATCTTTAAGAAAAAAAAAGAATCAGTGTGTTAGAGTAGAAAGAAAGCTAGACCTGGGGTCAGGAGACATGGATTCAAATAATGGCTCCACCAATGACTAGCTGTGTGACCACAGGTAAATTTAGCCTCAATTTCCTCATCTAATAACTATTCACAACTATACTTACACTAAGAGAATGTTCAGGAAAATATTTTATAAGTTTAAAAGTACTACATAAATATGAGTTATTATTATTTCCAACCCTTTAAGGGAGATTTTTTCCAAGACTCTGTCCTTGATCTTTGGCCCTTTTCTTACACTTTCTCCCTTAACTATCTCATTTAGTTTCACAATTTCTAGAATCATTTCTACCCAGATGACTTTCAAAACTAGATCTCCAATCCTGACATTTCTTTCTGAGATCCAGACCCTTGACCCTAGCTGCCTATGAGACATTTTCTCCTGAGTATCCCACCAGCATCTTAAACACAATATGTTCAGCCTGAGTTTATAATCTTTCTCCCTATACCTTTTGACTTCACTATTTCCATCAATAGCTCTATCCTTGACCTAGTTTTGTTGCTGTTCAATGATTTTTCATTCATGACTGACTCTTTTTCAGCCCATTTGGGGTTTTCTTGGCAAAGATACTGAAGTGGTTTGCCATTTCCTTCTCCAGCTCATTTTACAGATGAGGAAACTGAGAACACAGGGTAAAGTGACTTGTCCTAAGTTAAACAACTAGTAAGTGTCTGAGGCTGGATTTGAACTCAGGAATTTGAGTCTTCCTGACTCCAGGCCTGGCACTCTATGCACTATGGTGCCACCTAACCACCCATTTCCCTAGTCTACTTTGTCCAAAACCTGAGGCATTATCTTCTCTTTTTTTCATAAGTACTTCTTTCTAATCCCACCTCCACAACTTTGGGGCAGTGCCCCCATCATCAACAGTCTGCTCTATCCCAAAGAGCTAAAAATCTTTCTGCTTCCACTCTTGCCACCCCCTCCCACTACAACCCCCAAACCTCCAATCCATCCTTCATGCTACAGCCAGGGTAATCTTCCTAACACATAGACCTGCTCAGATTACTCTGACAGTTCGTTTTGTTTTGCATCTCTCCGATATACTTGTTGTGCAACTGGAAGTCAGGAAGACTCATCAGCCTGAAATCAGGAAGACTTGTCATCCTGAGTTCAAATCTGACTTCAGACATTTACTAGCTGTGTGACCCTGGACAAATCACTTCCCTCAGTTTGCCTCAGTTTCCTCATCTGTCAAATGAGCAGGAGGAGGGAATGACAAACCACTCTACCCTCTCTGCCAAGAAAATCCCAAATAGGGTCACAAAGAGTCAGACACAACTGACTCACTTATTAGATCATACTATGGTGATCGGTGCATATGTTTTCCCCTCTTACTAGATTGTCAGTTCCATGAGAGGCAACATTATGTTGTTTGAACTTTGAATCTCTTCCAGTACCTAGCGCAATACTCTGCACACAAGTCGATGCTTAATCAATGTTGGTTGAATTTAAATTGGTTGAATCCCTATCCTCCTTCTTCCCAGACACATACAGGATGACAGCTCCCCATGCAAGCTCTGAAGTGGAGCAGGGTCCGTGACATTCACCAAACAGTTAATTTTTTAAAAAGGCAGCCATTTCCACCAGCTGCTGAACAGAGCTAGCTGCCCTTGGGAAATGATCAACCAATCAAAGAGGAAAAGTAGGGAGGTTGGGGTTTTTGGTGTGTTTTTCAGTAACCAGATTCAACTGGGTATCTGTTGCTTAGTTGTTTGTGTAATTCCAGTTAAGCTCAGGGGAATATAGTTTGGGATAAAAGCCATTGTTACCTTTATACTATTATTTCTGTTATATTGCTGGCTTGTCTCTGTTCTTAACATGCTAATTAAATCAATGTGTTCTCTGTTAACCAACCTATTGACGAGAGGAATGGAAGGAGGTGCTTGCTATGGCTCCTTTCAGCTCCAATATTTTTTGATTCTGAGACTGATTGTTATTATTGTAATAATTAAGATGGGTAGGGAGGCCAGCTGTTTGTCTGCTTCAGAAAGGGGCCTCAAGAGACCATCATATGGGTACCTGGATGAGCTCACCACACATCCAAGATTTGTTCCTCAGATTTACACTTTCAGAAACATGATTTTTATCAGTTGGCCTGGGGGTTTTGAATATCTGATGGCTTGATTCAAGACAATCCAATTCATAAGAAACCATTTGATTAACCCAAATTCTAATGTATGAACTTAAGTCAATTAAAAAGGGGCCCTAGAGCTAGTCTACACAAGGCACTCCTTCCTGTTAGACAGGTCTATTCAGGAGGCCAAATTACAGATTGTAAACTGATAGATGAAGAATTCAAATGGAATCTTAGAAGTTGAATCCAACCCCTTTGATTTTCACTTCAGGAAACTGAAGCCCAGAGAGTTTAAGTGACTTACCCAACATCACACAGCTTGTAAATGTCAGAATCAGAACCTGAACTCAGTTCTTTCTGACTCTTAAGTAGAACGTTTCATCTATTATACCATGCTGCCTTTCAGAAAGTTGCTTGGTGAGCACAAAATCAGGATGCCTAAAGCATTAGCCTGGGCCTCTAGATTCAGATAAATCTTTATATCTCTACTCTCCTCTATCTAAACTCAGGGTCCAAATGCTTGCCTGTGTCACTAATGTTTCAGACTCTAAAACTGCAGTTTATTTTATGTGATACCTTTAGATTAATGTCTAACTTAATGAGATTTTAGGGAGGATCTTCATCTCTATGATAACATAATTACAAGCCACCTCTTAGAGTAGGTGATAAGATCATAGCTCTAGTTTGGGAAAAGATCTCAGCAGAAATCTGAATTACTCACCACTGCCTCTTTTACAGATTAGAAAACTCAGATTATTGGTTTTTTTCTTTTATTTTTTAAGAATTTATTTCATCCATGATTTTTGTCTATCAGTGGTTTTCCCTCTTCAACCCAACTCAACTCTCTCTTGAAAAAAAGAAAAACCATTAAACAAAAATATTCTATACAGAAAGCTGGTTTGACAATATATGCGATATTTTATCCTGTTAGTCCCCCAGCTCTCTGCTGTGACAAAGGAAACATGTTTACTCATTTCTTTGCCAGGACCTCCATGGGTTTTTCTGTTACTTATTTCAACTCCTTTTATTGATCTTATCATTATGTTACTCTTTTGTATCTGCTTACTCGGTTCTGTATCAGCTCATACAAGTCTTCTCAAATTTCCCTGAATCTCTTATAGTCATCATTTCCTCCTTTATGATGAGGCAATAATTCTATTGTCTAGAATGCTGGATTTGGAGTTAGGAAGACCTCATTTCAAATCCCACATCAGATACATGGAAGTTGTGTGACTTTGGACTAGTCACGTTACCTTTCTCAGTGTTATTTTTTTAATCTCCAAAATAGAAATAATACCTACCTTCATAGGGTTAGGATCAAAAGAAATTACACACACACACACACACACACACACACACACACACATCATATAGTGTTATATAAATGTTAGCTATTAGTTGTATTATATCCACATTCCATAGCTTTTTCAACAATTTTTCAATTGACAGGCATTTTGTTTCTAGGTCTCTGCTACACATTAGGTTATTTGGGGGAGAGATTCTCATTAATGTTATTTTACCAAAGAGTGAGCTGTATGAGCTCAGAGACTGTGTCTTACCTAAATCCCTATCTCTTCCTCCACCTAGTTCGGGACAGAATGGGCATTTACTAAATGTTTGTTGAATTTCTGTGAATCTCATGTCCCCAAGCTCCAGGTGCGCTTAATCAACTCGGTGTTCATTCATTTTCTGACTTTTCTTCTAACTTTTCCCACCTTTGTCACCGTGTTCCCTCACAGGTACCTTCTTTCCTTCTCCTTTCAGTTTTTCTTCTCCCTTTTCTTTGTCCTCTTTCTCCATTAGAATGTGAGCTCCTTCAGGGCAGGAACTTTCTGTATCCCCAGTGGATATAAGCACAATACAAAGTAAGTGCTTGATAAAGACTTGTTGCCTGCCTATCTACCAAGAGTTTAAGGCCACCTCCATCCTAAAGAAAGGTTCCCCTTGATCTTTTATCCTATCTAGCTGCCATCTGCCCCACCTTTCCACTTCCTTTTGCTCTTAATCACTGCAAAAAACAGGAGCTTCCTCAGCCCTTTGTAACTGGGCTTTTGTTCCCCCCTTTCTCTTTGAGGCCACTAGGACCTTCTAATTTCAAGCCCCATTTCCCATTCTGACCCATCCTTCAACTTTCCTGTATGCCTTGTATTCCAGCTCACTCCCACTCTCCCTTAACCCCATTAAAATGTAAGATTCTTGAGAGCAAGTGTTTATCTTTTCTATTTGTATCATTATTTAGTTCAGTGCTTTGAACCTAGTAAGCACTTAATAAATGCTTTTTTCCTTCATTCGCTGCCAGAATGAGCCTTCTTACATATGAATCTACCCACCTCACTACTCTGCTCAAAGTCATTCATCAGTTCCCCATCATTTCCCCTATAAACTTCAAACTCGATGTCTGGGATACTCTCCCTCCTCTTCTGTACACCTGACTTGCTTCCAGTATCACCTAAATTTCCACCTTCTACGAAAAGCCTTTGCTGATCTCCCTAATTCTAGTGCCTTCTCTTTACTGATTATCTCTAGTTTCTCCCATTTATACCTTCTTTGTACATAGATAGATTCATAGATGTTATGCTTACATGTTGTCTCCCCAAGGACTGTGAGCTATTTGAGAGCAAGGACTGGTTTTTGCCTTTCTTTGTCTCCCCAGCACTTAACACGGTGCATAAGACATAGTAGATAATTAATGCTGATGGATGAACTTTGCCTGGTGTTCAAGGCCCTTCATAAATTGTATCATTGTATCTTTCCATCTTTATCTTCTATTTCTACCTTCCATTCTATGTGCAAACCAACTGGACAGCTCTGTTCCTTGCATCCGCCTTCTTGCCCTTCAACTTTTGTGTGTTTGCTCTGACTGTTCCTTATACCTTTCTTACCATTTGTGCCTGTTGGCCTCCTCTCTGCACTTTAAAGCCCAACTCAAATACCATTTCCTTCAGGAAGCCATCCCTGACCCCTCAGGGTGCTAAGCAACTTTCCCTGGTTCCACCACATGGTAGCCTTTCTGCTGAAACTCTTCAAAGCACCTTTGGAGTGTTGTATGTCAGATCTGATCATGGGATTATTTCTTCCTCATCATAGTGGAGGAAGACATTCCTCCTTCACTGTACTGCCATCCACTACATGTCTCTTCATAGGTCATAGATACCTTCCTGGGGAAAAGCCACCTCTCCGGGTCCAAATAAAGCCATCTTCTACTCCACCTAGAACCTAGTTAAAACATGGACCAGTCGGACATATAGTAAGTCTTTGGTAAATACATGAATGATTGACTGCACACCCTGGGTCTCTCATACTTCAGAATTAATTCATGATTCTAAGACTCTGTCCTGGGCCTTGTTCTCTTTCCTCTCTAACTCAAAGCTCCATGAATTTGGGAGGGAAAGTATTTATGTTCACTAACCTCTAACTGAAACTTAGCATTTCCTTCATTATTCTGAGAAGGGGCTTGTGGACTTCACCAGACAGTGAGAGGGGTCACTAACACATGAAACTGGCATATTTGACATTTTCCAAAACTGACACTCTGCCTCCTGTCTCTATTGCTTTATAGAATCTAACGTGAAGACCCATGACTCCCTCCCTACTTCTATCTCTAAGAATGCCTAACTGCCTTAAAGACCCAGCTCATGTGTCATTTCTGCTAAAAAGTCTTTGCTAATCTCCTTAGTTAGGATTTTCTCTCTCCTTCACAAATGATCACGTTTATGTTCATCTTTTTATATGTTCTATATACTCCCAGTATACTTCCAGGGGCTACCGGATGGTGCAGTGGATAGAATGCCACTTGTGGAGTCATCAAGACTCTTCTTCTTGAGTTCAAATCTGACCTCAGATACTTAATAGCTATGTGACCCTGCATTAATTGACATGCTTTGCTTCAGTTTTCTCATCTGTAAAATAAGCAGGAGAAGGTAAACAACTCTAGTATCTCTGCCAAGAAAACCCCAAATGGAGTCACAAAGAGTCAGATATGACTGAAAAAAACATGATCAAACAACAAAAATACTCCCAGTAGAATGTATTGGAAGTAAATACTTAACCCCACCCCCATGGGAACAAGGATTGCTTTTCACTTTTTTTTTTAAATTTATTTACTTATTTTTAGTTTGAAACATTCATTTCCACAAGATTTTGAGTTCTAAATTTTCTCCCCATCTCTCCCCTCCCCCCATCCAGGACACAGTGCATTCTGATTACCCATTACCCCAATCTGCCCTGTCTTCTATCATACCCCTCCCTTCCCTTATCCCCATTGCCTCTATTTCTTGTAGGGCAAGATAGATTTCTATGCCCCATTATCTGTATTTCTTATTTCCCAGTTGCATGCAAAAACAATTCTTCAGTGAACTTTTGGATCTCCTTTTCCACCTGGCCAATTCTGCCTTTTAGGACATCCTTCTCTTCATTGGCTTTTTGGATCTCTTTTGCCATTTGGGTTAGTCTATTTTTTAAAGTGTTATTTTCTTCAGCATTTTTTTGGGTCTCCCTTAGCAAGCAGTTGACTCATTTTTCATGATTCTCTTGCAACACTCTCATTTCTCTTTCCAATTTTTGTTCTACTTCTCCTACTTGATTTTCAAAATTCTTTTTGAGCTCTTCTATGATCTGAGACCAATTCATGTTTTTCTTGGAGGCTTTGGATAGAGGAGCTTTGACTTTTTTTCCTTCTGTTTGCATGCTTTGGTCTTCCTTGTCACCAAAGTAAGATTCCATAGTTGGATTCTTTTTCCAGCTTTTGCTCATTTCTCCTGTCATTTACTTGACTTTTGAGCTCTTTGTCAAGGTAGATCTCTGCTTCCGGTGGGGGTTGAGGGTGTACTGTCAGCCAGTGGATTTCCCCACAATCTGTGGGCCTAAAGCTCCAGAAACAGTTGCTGTCTATGCCCCCATTTTTGCTATGGCTGCCACAGGTTCCTCTACTCTCTTCCCCCTCTGCCACCCTGGGTCAGGGGCAGGACCACTCCATTCTCCTGCACTTGTCCCACAGGCTTTTCCCACTGACCTTCCAATTTGTCCTCTGCATTTTGGGGTCCTAAAGTCTGGAAACTGCCACAGGTATGAGAGAGTCAGTCTCTCCAAGACCTGCTCAGGTCCACTCTGTGCATTTGCTGCCTATACTGGACTGTGCTCTGCTCCCAGTGTGGTGTGACAGATACTTTTCAGTGACCTTCCAGGCTGTCTTGGACTGGAGATTTGCTTCACTCCATCACTCTGTGGGTTGTGCAGCCCCAGAATTTGTTTAGAGCCATTTTTTACAAGTATTTGACTGGGCTTGGTGGGAGCACTCCTAAAAGTCCATGCTGTTACTCCACCATCTTGGCTCGGCCCCTACTTTTCACTTTTTTTTGCTGTCTCCCTAGAATCTAGCATAGTGCCCTACATACTGTAGGTACTTAATAAATGCATGTTAGATTATTGAAAAGACGAGAATGTTGGTGGTACTGGCAGAAATTGGATTCCTGAGAAAAGTAGCTGTTTGCAGGAGAGAGTAGCACAAAGTCTGAAGTGAGGGGGAGGTAGCCAGGAATTGAGCCATGTCACATGTAGGATGTGACTCTTCTAATCACTGAAGTGATCACAAGCATTACTTTGATATTTTTCAACGTGCTCCTTTGTCTTGGTTACCTGACCAGAGGAGCCACACATTATTTCATTTCAGAGGAATCTGCCACTCATTTAACATAACAGAAAGGGAGTGAGCAGAAGACAGTCCTAAACAGGCTAAGCCAACTGTTATGTTTTCAATGTGGGCATTTACACCTTGAAAATCAGCAAATGCTACATACAAGTCAGGGTTTGATTTGTTGTTTTGTTGATTGTCTAGACTTAAGAAAGTAATGGAGAAAATGTTAATTATATAGTTGTTGGTGACTCTTTGTGACTCCATTTGCAATTGTCTTAGCAAGGAAATTGCCATTTCCTTCTCCAGCTCATTTGGCAGATGAGAAAACTGAGGCAAATGGGATTAACTGACTTGCCCAGGGTCACACAGCTAGTATGTGTCTGAGGCCAGAATTGAACACAGGAAGTTGAGTCTCCCTGACTCCAGGTCAGCACTCTATCCACTGTAGTAGATTAGTCTTAAAAGTATAGTGAGTGCACATTCTCCTCCTCTCCCTCCCCCCGCCTCCAGCCAGTAGTTAAATATTTCCTAACTTGAGTAAAGGCCCAGCCATCTAAGTACCACAAAAGTCTTAAGTACTTCTTCTTGAACTGTTACCAGAACACAACGTATATAAAACATTCTGTATTTGTAAATTCATCACTCAATCCCCTTCACAGCCTTGTTAAGCAGGATGGGATGACTAACCTGACAGTAAGTAAAGCAAACTCAGGATTTAAAACTCCAGTTTCCTTAGAATTTAGATAAACAGAAGTGAAGATGCAAGAAGAGAGTTGAGAGCTAGATCGTAGACTGCTTTTAATTACCAAATCTACACCAAATTAGATAAAGCGATAAAGATGAGAAGAATGATTGCAAGCGATTACAGTAGTTACAACTTGACTTGTTTAAATAAGCTACCAACTCTAAAAAGAAAAAGAAAAAAAGGATAAAAGTAAAGTCTTCCTCAATATTTCTTATAGAAGTGTGAATAAGGCAAAAAAGGCACTGCATAACAAACGTGCTGAAAGAGCTCTGAAGTTGCTGTTTTCACCGGGAAATACTGATCTGTAGTACAAAGAGATATGGGCAGTTAGATGAATAGAGTGTCAGGCCTGGAGTCAGGAGAGATTTGAGTTCAAATTTGGCCTCTGACACTTATTAGTTAGGGGACCCTGAACAAGTCACTTAACTTTGTTTGCCTCAGTTTCCTCATCTGTAAAATGAGCTGGAGAAGAAAATGGCAAACTGCTCCAGTATCTTTGCCAAGAAAATCCCAAATAGAGTCAGGAAGAGTTGGACACAACTGAACAATATGAGACTTTCCCAAAGGGAAAAGGATAAATCAGCTCTTTTACCCATCAAAAATCGGAAATTATCTCAGCTTTTTTTCATGATTTCAGACCATAGCCACAGGGATCATAGATTTCGACATGAAAAGGTCCTTAGAGTAAGGCTGTTGTGTCCAACCCCCTCATTTTACAAGTGAGGAAACTGAGACATAAAAAAGTTAACTCATTTCCCAGGTTCGTAAAGCTAGTCAATGTCTGATATGAGATCTGAACCCAAGTCTTTCTGACTCCAACTCCAGTGCTCTCTTTCCCACATCACTTACCTTTCTGGGATCAACTAGTTAGCCAACCAGAGAAGCTCTTAAACATTAAATCTAATATGTTTGTTTTAAATGCTTCCAGCTCCTGCTTCTTGAACTTAGTCCACTCTTTGAGTTTGGATGAAAAAACTTTTTAAAATTCCCATCTTGCTAAATCATGGTCCATGCAAATCACCTTACAAGATTTGCTTGGTGTGACTTAGGTGACATTATCCTAATTTTCTACCAGCAAGGAAATAGGTGACCTCCCAAAAGAGGGCCTCCAAATTGTTGGCTGGATCCTCTGTGAAGAATTTATGGAGGGACGTGAGTAAGAATCACACAAGATGAGAAAGAGTTCATTCCTGCTTTGAGAAAAAATAAGCTGTTGGGTACTGGCTCAAGACAGTTAGCCATGCCTCCCCTTAAATCACCTGTCTATAGGTTTGAATATCCCATGTGGATACATATATCCTGCATGTGAGCAATACCCTTACGCAGGTAATAAAGTGTCATGGCGTAATTGAAGGGAAAAAAACAAACCACTGGACCTGCAGTCAGGAGACCTGGGTTCACATCCTAATTTTGTCGTTTACTATCTCAGTGAAAATAAGACAAGGTGAGGGGAGGGGGGGTGGAGTTGAGAGAGAGAGAGAGAGAGAGAGAGAGAGAGAGAGAGAGAGAGAGAGAGAGAGAGAAATGATAAAGATAGATAAAGAGAGAAGATAGATAAATAGATGGATGATAAAGATAGATGAAGAGAGACAGAAGAGATGGATGATAAAGATAGAGATAATAGATGATAAAGACAGATAAAGAGAGAAATGATAGATAAATAGGTGATAGAGATAGATGGAGGATAAAAATAAAGTGAGAGAGGATAGATAAATAGATAAATGATAAAGATGGAGATGATAGATGTATGATAAAGATAGAAATGATAGATAAATGTATGGATGATAAAGATAGATAAAGAGAGATGATGGATGATAGAGATAGAGAGATGATAGATAGAAGATAAATAAATAGATGGATGATAAAGATGAATACATAGATGAATTGAGAAGTGATAGCTAGATGATAGATAGTTGGCAGACCATTTATGAAAGGCTAACGACATACAAGATATTTCCTTAAGCAGAGGAATACAAACAAAAGCAAACAAGAGAGTCTGTACCTTCAAGGAGTTTACATTCTAATGGGAGAAGATGGCTTATAAAGGGGAGCTGGAAAGTTTTTGAAAGATATCCAGGATAGGGTAAGGCAGCTGTCTAGGAGGTGAAAAAGTCCTCAGGATGAGTTGAGTGAAGAGTAAAGTCAATATGGCTTGGGACCCTCAAGGAATGACAACGCAAGTTAGGGACTCACCAACCATGAGAGCCAGCCTCAGGGCTGAGGTTTCTCCAGGATGGGAAGGCACTAGTGAAGAGACAAAGAAGTTAAGAGAGTGAATCAAACTGGGAGTGCCTCAGAACCACGCGAGCCTCACTTACTTATCTGTAAAACAAGGATCAAAATGTTCACAATATCTCTTAATAGAGCTGTTTTGAGGAAAAATACCATATAAATATGGTACCATCATTGTTATTACTAATGGGGGCTATCTGAGATCCATCAAAATTAAAGATGTTGCTAAGAGTTAGCATTTATATAACACTTTAATACTTGAAAAGTGCTTTGCAAATATTATTTCATCTTATCCTAACAACAACCCTGGGAGGTAGCTGCTATTATTATCCCCATTTTACAGATGAGGAAACTGAGGCCAAGAGAGGTCAGGTTCTTTGCCCAGGATCACACACCTAGTAAGTCTCTGAATTGAACTTGGGTCCTTCTGACTTCAAATCCAATACACTATCCATTGTATCATGTAACTATCTAGTGTTGTCAATCATTAACAGATGGGCTGTTGAGATCCGGCATATTTAGGCTACTAACCTATCACCAAGTTCATCACTTTCTATTTCAAGCTTGACTCTGATAACTGGGCCATAAAGTCACCACCACCACAAGTGACATAAGGTTTGTTAAGTGCTTTCCAATTAACAGCCCTATGCAGCAGGTAGAATAATAATTTGGTTTAATCCAAATCAATAAATATTTATTAACTAAGTACTATTTGCAAAACACTAGGGTCATCATTATTCCTATTTTGTAGCAGTAGTAACAAATTCAGAGAGACAAGTGACTTATCATAGGGCACAGGATCATAGATTTAGAGTTGAAAGCCCCCTAAGAGACCATCAAGGCTTACCCACTCATTTTACAGAGGAGGAAACCAAAGCAGCCAGAGATTAAGTGACTTGCCCTCAGATAATATTAAGTATCTGAGGGGGTACATGGGAGTGTTCAGGGAGGACTAGCACCTCTGGTGAGAGGCCTTGCTGAGCCCTTTTCCGGACTGCTCATCCACCTTTAGAGTCCACCTTTCTTTCATCTCTCACTATTGAGTCCAAGAAATATAACATAAGCATGGGTTACATCCTGATAAACCCAGGCTAAACCAGGTTAAAGGCAACCAACTGGCCTCAAACCCACTGATGATTTAGGGGAATGTCTACCCTGAGCATGTGAAGACTTACTCAAGTAGAATGGGTGAATAAGAACATTTTTCTCCAAGACTATGAAGGTGCTGAAGCAGGTGCTGTGGAGTGCTTAGAGTTTGATACTTAGAGAAGTTGCTTATGTAATCTACTGCATCCCAGGCCATTGCTAATCATCTTGACTTTTGTCTTGCCACTGGACTTTAATGACTTTGGAAGAGAGAGTGAGGCTGATGACTGTGCAACTCTGCCTCACTTAAATCCAGTTCATGATCAAGTCTAGAAATCAACCTGTGATGAGGGTGGTCCTCTTCTAAAAATGAAGGGATGAACAACATGAAAGTATCTGAGGCAAGATTAGAACTCAGGTCCAGTGCTTTACCCACTGTACCATCCAGCCACTTAAGATCACAACAAGATTCAGACCCGGGTATTAAAGATTGTCCAGTCTTTGAATTTCCATTATGCCAAACTGCCTCTACCAATAGTACTGTCTTTCCTAGGTCATTGAAGAAGCTCCCCTTCCTGACCACTAATAATAACACATTGTCAGTACCCTACATTAAGGCACTTGATTATATTCCATTTTGCTCTCCATTTTGCATAGTGAGGAGATAATTTATGTCAAGCACTCTGTAACCATGAAGCAAGCTCTATACAAATGTGAGCTATCATTATTGTTCTCTGAATTTTTTTCTTCATACACGCTTCCCTTATCTTCTCAGCACAATTATAATTGTAAGCACCCTGAGAGCAAGGAATATGTCATATTTTTGTTGTGTCCTCCTCTGGGGTTTGTAATAAATATGAAAGTGATAAGAATGGAGCCAAAAAATCTATATTTTTCAATAAAGGTTTACCGCTTCACGTTGGATGGTAATTATGCATCATCCACTAAAAATACTATCGAAAGGTACATAACGCCCAAAGAGGAATCCTGAGAACCTAAGAAGAAAACAAAACAAAAAAAGATGAAAAGGTTTGGGAATAACACCTTTAAGGATACTGGGAAGGAAGCTAGCAATTAGGGTACTCCTGGTTCCAGCTGTGTGACCTGGAGCAAGTCACTTCCCTGGTCACCGAACTCAGGTTCCCTCATCTGAAAAAAGTGAGAGGATTGAACTCGATCATCTCCAAGATTTTTTCCAACTCCAAATCTATATAATGAGATTACTCCAGCTAGAGAAGAAATTGTTGAGAGGCAGATTAATAAAGATGTATAGTCAGTGCTAAAGGGTCCTTAAGAGACAAGGGTAAACAGTTGCTTCCCATTTCCAAAGAGGACGGAAGCAAAGGAAATGAGTGGAAGCGGGAGGAATTTAGATTAGAAAGAAGAAATTTCCAGACGGTGAGGTCTGTTAAGTGACTGAATGGGTTATTTCTAGGGTGGTGCCTCTTTTCATGCTCAGATCCTCATAATGTAAATACTAAAGATTTTCATTTCTGGGAGATGACTAAGCTTCGGTTTTGCCTGAAGGCTGAACCTGAGGATTTAGAGCAGGAAAACCTCCTCATTTTATTGATGAGGGGGAACTGAAGCAAACCCAGAGGATGAGACGGTTTGCTCCAAATCACACCATTACTATGCAGCAGAACCAGTATTTAACCCCAGAAATCTCCCTCTCCGCCCATTGTGCCACAGTGTTGGATTTGGAAGGGAGTTTAGAGACATAATGCCCTCCTTTTACAGATAAGGAAACTGAGGCTCACAGAGAAGAAGTGATTTAGTTAGGGTCACGCGCGCTCTAAGCCTCGGAGGCTGGATTCAAACCTATGTCTTTTGAATCCTTTCCTCTGTAAGAGTCGGGCTTCTCTGCACAGGGCAGAAGAGAGGATGTGCCTGAATATTAAGCATCCTCGTTGCTTTGCTCTGCCCTCCCTCCATTTCCGTATCTGTTTTTCTTTATTTATTCATAGAGTGTATGACTCCCATTCATTCTCTCCTTTTGCATTCTCTGGGGGCTTATTCCTTATACATGATTACATACTCATCAGCTCTAACAGGACTGTTGTTTCCCGGGTGCATGGGCCTTTAAGATGAACTGGCTGAGGAGGTGGGATCGCTACAGGGTTTTAGAGGTTGCAGCCTCCCCTGGGCTTGAGTCTCCATAAGCTTCTCCTGGCAACAGCGGAGCTGGCAATCATGACTGCTATTTATTAATTCCTCTGCTTCGCAGGTGCTGGGTAATAGGCACAAATTAAGGGGAAGAAGCCGATAAACCAACTGTTTTTTAACAAGTGACTTTATTCCCGCAAAAGCAAACCAGAGGCACACGACCACGCAGTCCAGTAATTAGACCACGCGCCGGTTTCAGCTTCCAGGTTTGGTCTGGTTGTGTTTTGAAACGGCAGAACAACTCAGTTGCCTGAATGTCCTGGGGGAGAAAATTCCACTGGGACAGATGATTACCAAGCTGTCATGGAGGAGGCGGGCCGAGGCAGCCCAAGGAGTAAAGTGATTGGCCCAATGCTCTTTGGAAGGACCAATAGCGGGTCGGAGCAAGGCTCACCCTGCCCCATACTGCTGGATTGTTTAATAAATGCTCAGGGCTAAATTCTATCAGTGCAAACTCCCTAGCCAGCCTACCAGCTTCCGACTGGGCTGGAGTTTCTGAGGGTGGGAGAGGCAGGGTAATGAGAAAGGAAGGAGTTCGCTCCTTCCCCCACCAACCGCCTATTGAGTTACTAATCCCTTGGGCAAAACATTTACACTCAGCCCTGAGGACTCTCGGTGCATAAGATGAGAGTGATAACACTTGCTGTTAGAGCACCGACCTTCTAGTAAACGTTAGGAGGTTCTGTCAGCTTCTTAATAGCATCGCTGCTGCTGCCACTAATAATAATGAAGCGTCAATAAAAGGTATATAAGTATATTAAGCCACCTAGGTATATTCTCCGGGCTGGACTCTCCCATGGCCCATAGAAAGTAACATGGTGTAGGGGAAAGAGCATTGAATTAGGAATCAAAAGACCCAAGTTCATATTCTGACCACAGGCAAGTCACTTTCCCCCAACTCACCCGTCATGATATTCCAGAGTCCTAAAACTCAGACATTCTGTTATTCTAGTCTCTGGCATCTGGAGTCTCCGTTCTGATGGTCCCATGTCACTGTTTCCATATCCAGTCTCACTCAGCAGCTGAGAAGTCCCAGAGCCTCTTGGGCCACTCTGGAACAGAGCAACAGAACCTGCTGGACTCAGAAACCACCTCCAGCAGCAACTCCCTGTTGAGCTCTGGGGAAGTCAAGGAATTCCAGGAGGCTCAGGGAATGGAAAACAATCAGCATCCGACTCCCAGCCCTGAGGTCCAAGTGTGGCCAGGGAGCCAGTTCCTGATCTAAAAATAGCATGCTAGGTGATCTCCAGTTCTAAAGCAGGGGTTCTTAATCATTTTGTTTGTTTGTTTGTTTCACAGACCCCTTAGACAGTCTGGTAGAGTCTAAACCTTTCTCAGGATCATGTTTTTGAATGCAAAAGCTAAATTTCAGTTAGAGGTCAGTAAGAATAAGGATGTATTCTTTCCCCTCCAAACACATTCACAGGTCCCCTAAAATCTGTCCACTAACTTGCAAAGGGTGTATGAACCACAGGTTAAGAATCCCTTTTATAAATGATATGATCTGCCTATTTTCCTAATATTCCTTGGAATTTCTGGAGTGGTAGTGAGCCCCTAGGCAGCTAGGTGGTGTAGTGGATAGAGTTAGGGAGTGGAAAGGCCTGGAGTCAGGAAGATCCGTCTAACCGTTTTCAAATCTGGCCTCAGACACTTACTAAATGTGTGATCCTGGCTAAGTCACTTACCCTGTTTCCTTATCTGTCAAATGAATTGTAGAAGGAAATGACAAACCACTTCAGTATCTTTGCCAAAAAAACCTCAAATGGAGTCACAAAGAGTCAGACGCAACTGAAATGACTGAACAACAAATGAAGTGAGCTATCCTTAGCAACCTACCATATTTTCATATTTCTTTGTCTCCTGTTCTAGGAGGCTAGTCCAGCCAACAGTTTTTCTCTTCATCCCTTTCACTTTCTCTCTGTTACTCTCTCCTCTGCCTCACCTATCCCTTATACCGCTTCTCTTTCTCTTTGTTCCACTTTCCTTTCTTCTCCCCTCTCTCTCCTTGTAGCACCCTTCTCCTGTCTTTCTGTTTCTCTCCCTTCACCACCATCACCCTTGTACCTTCCTTTATTCCTCCCCTGGATTCTTCTTTTCTCTCCCATCACCCCACACTTCAAAAATATAGTACAAGTTTCCCCTTTGTTCTGATTCTTCTTTCATAACATGACTAATGTGGAAACGTGTAATATAATTTTACATGTATAGCCTATATCAGATTGCCAGCTGTCTTGGAGAGAGAGAAAGGAAGGGAAGGGGAAAATTTAGAACTCAAAATTTTATCAAAGTGAATGTTGAAAACTAAAAATAAGTTAATTTTTAAAAAAGAATTTCTACACATACATATGTGTGCATTATATATAAAAACACATATATGTGTAATATATGTGTGTATATATCATCTATTCTAGCCCCACCTCTTTATCTTGTTTACAAAAATATTCAAAGTTCCATTAAAGACTTTGTTAAAATCGAGGTAAAAGTTTAGGGAAGCTACATTTCCCTGATTTGTATGTCTAGTGACCCCATTAAGAAAGGAAGTGAGGTTAGTGTGGCGTGAACTGTTCTTAATGAAGCCATTCTAATCTTGACTCAGTTATTTTAGCTGTTCACCTTTTTTTTTAGGGCAGCTAGGTCACAGTTGATAGGGCACTCGACTTCAAATTTGGAAGACTCATTTTCCTGGGTTCAAATTGACGCTGGTCAAGTCATTTAACCCTGTTTGCTTTAGTTCCCTATCAGTAAAATGGACTGGAGAAGGAAATGGCAAACCACACCAGTATGTTTGCCAAGAGCACCTCAAATGGGGTCACAAAGAGTCAGCTGTGATTCAATAACAGCAGTCTCTTTATTAGTATGTTCTGGAATATCACCAGGAATCAAAGTTAAGCTTATAGATCTGTAGTTTGCAAGCTACATTCTCTTTCTTCTTTTGAAAATCAGGACAGCGTTTGTCCTTCTCCAATCATAGGATCATAGATTTTAAGCTAGAAGGGACCTTAGAGGCCATTGAGTATGATCTTTCTCAATGACAGATGAGGAAATTGGGGCCCAAAGAGATAAAGTAATTTGCCCAGAATGGCATCGCTAGTGACTGTCTAGGGCAGATTTTGAACCTATGATTCTGAGACTGGAGCTCTAACCATTATACCACACCCCACTGCAATCCTATTGTATTTTTGTGGCCCATGGTCTTTCAAGGGTCACTGATAGTGGCCCAACAATCCTCTTTGCCCCCCTTTTCCCCTTCTAAATAGTATTTTATTTTTTCCAATTACATGTAAAGACAATTTTTAACATTCATTTTTTAAATAAAATTTTGAGTTCCAGAGGCAAAATCTTTAAACATGTAAAATAGACCTTTGGAAAAGTGCTTACCAGACCTGCGATGGAGAGGTAGGTGGTCAGCCCCTAAGTCAGGAAAACCTGACATCAAGTCTTTTCTCTGAACAAATATTGACTGAATGACCCAGGGCAAGTCAGTCTCCCAGTACCCTAGGCCAATAGTGTCAACAGATACTAGAAATGGGGGCTTGAATCCATGTACAAGACTCCTTGCTAGCTGCATAGTGATTTAGTTTTAAAATGTGATGTATGTTTTATTCTATTATTTTGTTAATTATTTCCCAATTATATTTTCATCTGGTTTGACAGGCACTGAAATGTTTGACAACTTTCAAAGACTATAAATTATACGAAATAGCCTATATCTGCATTGGTAGAGAGGGTTCTGCACCAGTGAAATCATGGTCCAGTCTCCATCTTTATCTCAGTAGAGCTAAATGATCATATATACCTAAGTGCTGATATCAATTTACTAATCAATTTATCCAAGAAATTTTTAAACAATTTTTATTGCTTTTGTTTTTATATCATCTGTTTAATTACATATCCCTCAAATCTCAAAGAGTAAAGGGCTACCTATCTGTCATGAAGGGGTCCCCATCTCTGGGTTCATGCCTCAAGGATCAGGGTTTTATTCTGGGGGACCCTCTTCTTTAAAGCAACAACAATAGCTGGGTCATTAGTAGTCTTGACTTATGTCTTGCTACTGTATTCTGATGACTCTGGAGGAGACAGTAAGGCTGATGACTTTACACAACTCTGCCTCACTTAAATCCAATTCACTCACCTTCAAGACATCACCTGAAGACATCACCCTTATAATGTCACTGGCCCCCTTTGAGAATGAAAAATGAACAATAAACAACAGTAATCCCTTTGCCCCTTATTTTAGTATACTAGAATGCAGTTCATTTGGGTCAAATGATCCCACCTCATCAAAGGCATTTAGGTATTCTTTTACTATCTCCTTACTTATCTTAGCTATCAACTCCCCATTAGCCAATTGTAGCCTATTTTTAGTAATCTAAGGATCACTCTGGCAGCTGAAGCAGCAAGATGGTGTGCCATACGTTAAACAGTATAGTCTGGGAGGGACTAAGCATCTTTCCTCCCTGAGCCCAGTCTGAAGGGATCTTTTCCTCCTCAGAACTTCTGTAACAATTATTGCTTGTACCATATATCTGACAATTAATTATCTTTTGCCTTGTGACACTTCTTTCAGTGTTGCCTTAAATGCTTATTTAAATCTTTTCTTATTATTTGACTTTTCAAGTGGTTGTGTTTTTGTAACCCTGTGTTTACACCATGGATATACACCTCCCATTTCTCTGGTTTCCATGGGGACCTTCATACTCCAGGAGGGCAGGAACAGAGGGTTGACAGGTACCCAGAACGGAAAAGTGAATTGTCTTACTGAACTCAGGCTCTTTAAAATGACAGACTGGACTGTCTGATAGGGGAGCTCCCTGAAATACCATTACATGGCACACCCTAAGACAGAGGTGGACCCTCCCAGCAAGGGTCACTTTCCCCTATCCCTGTCTTAGGCATCACAGACCACAGTCAGGGGCCATCATAACCTAACACACTGAAGAAAGACCTGAAAGAATACAGTCAGAGGAGAGGCAGCAATGTCTCTGTTGGTTTGCTGAATGAAGACAACAGAGAGAAGACTGAGGGAGTTCCTAACTGGGAACCTTCTGAAAAATTGCCCATAAACCAGGAAAGATTGTGTGAGATCTTATAGTTCTACCACTCTATGATTGTGAGATTGGGGGAAGGGCTGGTTCAGGCAGACTGGCTCCCCTTTGCCAATAGTTCCCTTGGGGAAAGTGTGTACAGTATGTGAACTCAACCATTAAGGAGGTAACTGCTGCTGTTGGACCTAGAGACGCCAAACCCTTTTACCTGAGCAGTGAGCAGACTCCTGGGAAGTTTTGATTCTATGTTCATTATTTTTCTCTTGCTTATAGTAAATGTATTTTAAGCCTTGATTTATGTCACTAAAAGTGGGACAGGAAATAAGAATCTAATGGGAAACGAAGCATAAGCTATTTCTAAACTATATTAGGGTGGAGGAAGGAGAGTTGCTGGAGTAAATTCCAGGTGGGAGCACAATGAACCAAATTTGGGATAAATTCATGAAATAGTCTATGAAAATGATTCTTTTACATTTGAAAAACACTAGATTGAACCAATAGAAAACGGAGCCAAGTTGGAGGGGGGAAGGGTGGGGAATTACTGTAGTTAAGACAACTGTCTTGGAACCACAATGTTGATTCTTTACCTGTGGGAGGCACCCAATCAGCCCTTCTACTAGACAGCTGGAAAATACATTCTGATTTTAAAACCTTCTTTGAGATATGGGGATTAAAACTCTCAATACATTTTCTTTACCCAATGAAACTATAAGCTCCCTGAATTCTAGGATGAAATCTTACATATTTTTGCATCCTTCATAAGAGCCCAGCAAAATACCTTTAATCAAACAAGGCATTCAATGGCTATACTCTGATTTGATTAGACAACAGTTTGATAACCCTCCTGACAGTAGTTCTTTGGTCACACTCTTCTAGTCACCTCACAACTCACCCATGCTCCCCAAGCATTCTCTCTTGTACTTTTTGTGATCCTTCTAACTTTGTCCTGCTTTCTTCCTACTGTTTTACCAATCATTCACAGAACAATTTCCCTGGACTGCTCCAAGGAGTAGCTCAGCCCTATAAAACAAAACAAAAACCCAACATGGTATTAGAATCTGATCTCTTATGATTTAACTTTGAAAAATATGGCTTCTCATTCAAAGATTCATATTGAGATGAGAGGGATCTTTGAGGCCATATAGTTGAACTCCTTAACTTTACAGAGTAGAAAACTAAGGCCCAGAAAGGCTCAATGACTTGGAGGGAGCATAAAGCATAGGAAAGAACATTAGATTTAGAATAAGAGAATCTAAATTAACATACTGGATCTACTCCTTATTACCCAGGTGACTTTGGGCAAATCACTTCCCCTATCTTAGACTAAATGACCCTAAAGCCCCTTCAAGCTTGAAATTAATTCTATGATCCTGGAGTAAATCTGATTTGGGTGATTTCCTGGGTAAGTTTCCTGAATTGAAGAGCTCATTGAGAAGGATATAAATGTGGGTCTAAAAATGCCTTGAGGCCCATTTAGCCCATAAACTACACCCTCCTGCCCTACAAATTGTAAGGCATTCTAGGTCGGTACCTTCACTCTTTTAACTGCTTTTTAATGAGTTCTTTAGAGCTGTTATCAAAGATCATTTCATTATATTAAACAAGAATTTATTGAATGCCCTATTTAAGGCAGAAAGAAGTCCCTGCCCTCAAGAAGTTTACATTCTACTGATTTCACCTGCTTTAAAGTATTTGAATTGACAACCAATAATCAAGATTCTACTCCTGCAGTGATCCTGGCCTGGGGGTGATCCTGGATTCTCAAAGGCTTCCAATAGAGTATAAGAAATGGCAAGTCCAACCAAGCCCAGAAAACTTTGAGTACAGCCTCCCTTCCCCAAATTCTGGGAGGCTCATCAATAAAAGGTAGACCAGCAGCTGATGATTTTGATAGGTAGCACTGTCAAGACATTAGGAGAGACCCTGCTTTCCAGAGCTAAGTCCCAGGAAGCAAGCTGTGCCCTGAGCTTGGTGTAACAACAATCCTTTATATTCACGCTCTGGATGAACACTGCTGCAACTAAATTACAGAAGTGAGGGTCCCTGAGCTCCGGCAATCACCAATAGGCTCCAACATGAAACTCAGCTATGAACAATCTTGCCTCACTGTTGTTGTGTTTTACTACTGTTGTGACACTACACTTTTTGATTCTTCATCTAGCCACAAATATATGAATCAAAGTTTGGTCATACTAAGGCAGGTCCCCCCACTTAGTTCAGAGCCCCAATTCATGTGTCTAATTTCCCTTCTTGCTTGTAAGTCATTTCCTTCACTTTGAAATTAAACTTCTGTTTGATTCCTTACTCTCCTGTCTCTGCCCTGCTTTATTCATCACTGGTCATCCAGAGGCTCACATTAATTGGTGTCAGAAGTGGGATTGAACACAGAACCAGACCACTGGACTCTCCAGTACCGGCAGGAATAGACTAAGTACCACTGGAAATTTACTTCTCCAGAGTCTGACACACCCCTCATCTGGTGAGTCCTCTTCCCTTGTTTCTGCTTCAGTATTTGAGTTGCCAACTTGGTTGTACTCACCATTTTTTGTGAGGAAAATTCCATAGCCCTCTAGTGCCCTGATTCATCTTGAATCTCTCTGGTAAGGTATAGAATATCCTTTCTGCACACTCTCTTCCCGTAACCAACTGTGACTGCCTGCTCTATTCTGGCTCCAGTCTCAGCAGGCCAGGAAACTCTTACCTACTCTGTTCTGGCTCCCCCACACCTCCCAGGCGAAAAGAATGTTCAGTTAGCTCTGTGGCTCTGCTAAACCAGTAAACACATGCTGGCTATAGACTGTGACTCTGCTCTTTGTTAGAACTGTTTGTGTTTGTCTGTGTCTGTTTTGTTGTTTTTGTCTGCATTTTGTGTCTTTGTAAAATGTCAAATGTCTGTGTTGTGTTTGTGTTGTTTGTAGATTCTGTTGCCTTGAATGATTTAAAATGCAGCCAACCAGAAAAACTTCTAAGGGTTATAGTTAAAGAGTTTAAAACAGTGGAAAAGATTAATGAACTTTCATGATTGAAGCAATTGTCCCAGTAAGCAGAACTAACTCCCACTTTAGGCTTTCTGTGAGAGATTAGGTTATAAGAAAAAAAAACACTACAAGACATTTTTTCCCCTGTCACTTCAGCTTTACTTATGCTGGAATTACAGAAATAAAGTTGATAATCAAAGTTCATTGAACTGCTAAAAATATCTTAGCATATTTTGAAGGTTTGAAGATTCATCATTTTTCCAAATGCAGGTAAGAACTTCTGGGATTTGGGGTAATTCCAGAAACTCCTCTCTGAAATATCTTTGGGGTACCACTCTGTAGAATTCATTTTAAGGAAAAATAAGGATTAAATTTTATGAAGGTTAAAAGTAGATGACATTTTCTCTTGAAGATTGATAGCTTCATTGTTGTAGAGCAATGAAGGAAGGCAGCTAGTTTGGAAGTAATCCCAGACTGAAGAAAGAAAAAAAAAAAAGAGGTAAATGATTTGTACCTTATAGTCACCTCTTGTTAACCCTTCTTTGACCATGAAAAGAGAAATGATTGTTTAAACCGATAAGATGTCCTGTGACCACCCCAGTTCAGAGACCCTCTCCCTCTTGTTCTGTTAACCCTTGTCATCTCATATCAGAATCCCAAATACAGGTGTTGAAATAAAAGTGCTAGGAAAATTCAGGGAAACTTAAATTATGTCCCAGTTGCAGAAATGTATTAGCCTTGTAATCTTAGGCAAGTTGTCTTGTTTGCCTTGGTTTCCTGATCTGTAAAGAGAAAAATAATAATAATGGTACCCACCTCCCAGGGCTATTGTGAGAATCAAAATGATATGATGATTGTAAAGTGCTTAACCCAGTGACTGACATATGCTAAGCACTATGTTATTATTGTTTCTTTAATTGAATTTTATCATTCCATACGAGATAACTATAAAATGGGTTTGAAATGTCAAAAGCAATACAGTTAATGAGTTTTATATGTGACAATTTGGAAATGCAATTGATACCATCTGAAGTTTTGTTTCATGTTTTAAATATGTGATATTGTTTGTGTTATTATCGTGTTTCTAAATTCTCTTATATCATGAAATTTGAGAGACCATTGTAACAGAAATGTGGTTAAAGCAACTTTTTAATCTGGATGTTGTTATGTATAAATTAGGGTTTTAAAAGGATGTGATATTTGAAAATTGCTAAATGTTTAATTAAGTATATTTTGTTATAAAAACAGATGATAATAATAATATTAAGTTTACTACAATAGAAAATTTTCAATTGAAATTTGGCTGTTTTAAAAGTATTATGGTGATTTAAAGATGTAGCTTCAACATATCAAGGATGAGTCAGCTAACAGGTATTTGCTGCATGTCTGAAGCCCCAGAATATGGGTAGTTTTAATGTATAAGTAAAGGATAAATGAAATGTTAACTGTTAGGGAAACATCAGGAAAGGCATTCAAGCCCTAAGTAGGAGTTAGTAAAATTCTGTTATTTAAGGTAAAATTCCTGGGGCTGAAATTTTCTATTGTTTTGAGCTTTGATTATAGGGATAGTTGTCTGAATTGTCATGAAGCCAGTTATAGAAAGTGGCATGTACTGCCGTCTGGGAACTACTAAAGGTGGATGGATGTCTGTGCCTGGGAAAAGTTTTGGGGATAACTTTGGGATGGCCCTAAAGTAGGGTCTTCCTTACTTTATGTCCCCACTGTGCTATTATCTTTTTGAAAAGGAAATTTCTCTACCTGGTTAATCCTGAGCCTTGCTTTTTACACTCTGTGACTACATGATTGGCTGTCTGATATGACTCATGCTTGGAATCAAACAGAGCTAAGGGAATCTCCCCACCCCCATTCTTTTATGATATATGACATTGTGATAACTATGTCACTCTTTTTCCTTTTATAGCAAATTTCTATAATCAAGAATTTTTAAGTACAATGCTAAATCTATTAAATAATAGATTGATACTGGAACATCTCTTAATTACTATAACAAGATGCAAGTATGAACATTTTACAATTTTAAATTGTGTTTGTGGTCAAATTATAATATAGGGATGATATCCTCCTAAGGGTGAAATGATTAGACAAAGATGTAAGGTAAAAAAGTTTTCTAAATAAATGGAGTAGGTAATTTTGACAAAGCAACAAGATTAGACTTTTCTCTAAATCTATATACAGATGTATATGATCGGCTTCCAAATTTATGTGTCATGGAAATTCAGGCTTTGAGTATGTTTTAGTCATAAATTATGTAAATGAAATTCTCTAGTTTCAAAATTGGAGAATCAAATATAAGTCATTGTACTAAACTATATTGTCAGAATTATCAAGGAACCTCTAGATTTGGAGCTAGAAAAGCAGAGAACTACCCCGAAAGTAAAACTTGTTGTCCAAGAAGAAATATTTAGGGACCTAATAACTACTTGAGACATCTGAGACTCAAAATGTGCTAAATAAATGGATATTGAGAATGGATGGATTACTAGGATATAAGAAGACCTGATATTAATTAATATTAGTAATAACTATTGTATTGATTTGGTTTTTTGTTTCAAGATACTTATGTTTAAATTTTCTTGGTTACCTTGGTAGCCTTGGTAAATCTCCCTTGTCAAAACCAGTCTGTTGTGAGCCCTCTAAGCAGTTTGATCTGTAAAATGACATTTATGTGACCTGACTTAATGTAATTATGATTATGAATTTATGAAAAACCTCATTATATTGTGTGAACCTAACCCTCTGTTGCTGGGTAACTGAACCATCTCTATGTGCTTTAAGAGATGGTGACCAGAAATTCAGATCCAAAGATTGATGCAAGGTGTTTTTTCACAATTGTCAATCAATCATTTCTAAGGGTCCCTTCTAGGTTCTTCTTACTACTTGCACAGTTACCAAACTTGTGGGTATGGACTCCTGGATCATCTAAAGAAAGCTCCTGCTCCTGAGTGGATGGCAGAACCCTCTGACGACCTCAAGGTTCATCTAGTATGGACCCAGAAACATCTGATACCCAGATGAGACAGCTGTTCAAGAAAGGAAGGGAACTTAGAGTGGTCATATTCCACAACCAGAGATGTGCAGGAGTCAGCTCATACCGACTCAGTGACAGCTGATTGTTAAATGTTCAGCGAGAGTATTTACACCTCAAAAAGTGGTAAACACTAAAAATCAGGACTTGATTTACTGCTTTGTTGATTGTCTAGACTTAAAGTGATGGATAAGATGTTAATAATGAAAATTAAACTTACTTTTTATAAAAGAAAGCATTAATATTTTTTCTTTTTAAAATGTATTATTTAATTACTTTTAACATTCTTTTTTTAAATTTTGAGTTCCAAATTCTCTCCCTTTCTCCAGTCATTCCCCCACCCATTGAAAAAGCAAACAATATGTTATCAATTATACATGTGAAATCATGCAAAGCATATTCCTCTATTGGCCTTATCACAAAAAGCAAGAAAAATAAAGTGAAAAAATTATATTTCAGTCTGCACTAAGAATTCATCAGTTCTTACTTGCCTTAGTCTCCTCTTCTGTAAAATGAGCTGGAGGAGGAAATGGCAAACCACTCCAGTGTCTTTGCCAGGGGGTCATGAAGGACTAGACACAATGGAACAATACACTCTCCTCTCTGCCCCATACCATATGATCTAGAAACACTGATCTCCTTGCTGTTTCTCCAATGATCTTTCATTTCCCCTCTCCGGCTGTTCCTCATGCTCTCCTCCTCTCCAGATCCTGGCTTCCTTGACTTCCTGCACCTCTCAGTAAAAGTCTCATCTGCTGTCAGAAGCTCTTCCCAGTCCTTTTTCATTTTATACATTCCCTTAGCTGATTGTCTCCAACTTTTCTTGTCTTTATCGGGTGTGTTCGCAGTTATTTGCATCTTGTCTCCTCCACACTCCCTGAGAGCAGAGGCTGCCTTTTGTTTTTTGGGAATGGAGACCTTCTTTGTATCCTCAATGCTTAGCACAGTGCTTGGCACTGTCCATGGTTAATGAATGCTAATTGACTAAAGGACTACTGGAAATGTCAGGTCCAGAACCCAGATCTCCTGACTATCAGCCCCCTGCTCTTCTACTGCACCCTGATGTCTCTGCTCACAGTAAAAACAGAAACGTTTTTAGGACATGGTTTAGATCACTTTGCCTTTGTATCCCCAGCACTCACCTTGTATGCTCCTCGCATGTCATCAAGGACTGTGACTTCATGGATTGATGAATCAATCAACAAGCAGTTATGTACTAGTCCATGATGACACAAAGACAGACAAAAATGAGACAGTCCTTACTCTTGAGGAGATGACATTCCATCTTGGGAGACAATGTGTAGATAGATAAGCATACTAATCATCAATACAGAATAAATACAAAGTTGTTTAAGGAGGCAGGAAGGCAGAAGCTGGGCAGGTCAGAAAAGGTTTTATGTAGATAGAAGGTAGATAGATAGAGCTTGAGCTGAGTCTTGAAGTAATAAAGGATTCTACAGAGTGGAAGTGAGGAGGGTGAGTATTCCAAGCATGGGGTCACAGCCAAGGCAAAGGTATGGCAGTCGGCCTAGAGTGCAAGAAGGGGAGGGATGTGTGAGACTGGAGAGGTAGTTTAGGGCAGGTTTGTGAAAGACTTTAAAAGACAAACAAAGGAGTTTATATTTTATCCTAAAAGGCCATGAAGAATTTGTGTGGGAACTCCTTGGTACTCCATCCACTGAGGGAGATTGTAACCTGTCTAGAACTTGGTCTGAAGGGGCTGCCTGGGGCTCAGAGAATGACTTGCTCTGACCTTTCTGATTGATTTCAAATCTAGCCCTCAATCTACAATGTCTATCTACCTTTGCCTTTTCACATAGTAGGTGCTTACTAAAGGAAAGGAACATTTTCTAAGATCTTATTATGTGCTAGGAACTATGGCTAAGCAAGTTGTAAATATTTATCATTTGATTCTCACTGCCACCCTGGAGGTAGGTATTATTACTCTTATTACCATTTAATAGTTGAGGAAATGGAAGCAGACAAATGTAGTGACTAATAATTGTCTAAGGCTGGATTTGAACTCAAGTCTTCCTGATTCTGGGTCCAGTATTCTATCTATTGCACTGCCCAACTGACTCTAACCAAATGGAACAGGATTCAATAAAGACACTTAGTACTACCCAGTTCTAGAAGTGAAACACAGGCAAATCTGCAGCTGTCCAGAAAATCTGAAGACTCTTTCAACAGATGTTTACCAACATTGACCTACTATGTGTTAGTAACTGCTAAGCACCGGAAGTACAAAGAAAAGAAAAAAAAACAAAATAACTCCCCCCCCCCAAAAGAAAATGCTACCCCCTGGTCTCAAAGTGTTCATAGTCTAATGAAGAACATGAATGTAAAATTACATAGAAACACACCTTGAGCACCCAGGCAAGATGAAGAAAGGTAGGAAATTAGGGACTGTTAAAGGAACCTGAGGGGAGGTGATCAGAAGTAGGTGGCTCTTTTTAGAACCAAGTTCTGTGTCAAAGCACGAGTTCTGAACCACACCAGGCTTTGTATTTCTTCAGCACTTGGAACTGCCAACCAAGGATCAAGATTTATATAACTGCTGTCATGGTCAGGGTTATTCTCCTGAGCCATGCCATGTCCCCAGGCCAGATCCAGATGACTGGCATTGTTGGCAATCATAATGGATGGATGAATGATGGGTTTGATTGACTGTGCTGCAATCAACACTTAGCGGGGTTGGAAATGCTGAAACAACCATGTCCTGGCCAATATGGCCACATAAAATAGCCTAGCAATCACCATGAATAGCATCATCTTCAAACACAAAAGACAAGAAGTACAGCCTGGTCATTGAGAAGCCAAATTTTCCATGGGTCAGAGCCCAGGCTAACAGAAACCTTCAGAGGGAAGCCCTGTGTAGGATTATTTCCTTTTGTTGGAGGAGAGAGGACAAGGAAGAATCCACCAGATTGTTTCAGTGTGAGGGATTAAAGAGTTCTAACAGCACAGCAAAAATCTTGTGCTATTGAGACTCAGAGATGATAAGCCTTTAAAAGTTTATAATGCCAGAGTATTTAGAATATTCTGTCACTGATCTTCAGCAAGTCACTTAACCTTGTTACCGGACAGGCTAAGTCTACACAGCCAAAACATCTGGAAGGAAGAAAAAAACTTGCCAACAAGTATATGCAAACAATCACTCTACTAGTTGCCTGGCTGCTTTGCCTGCCTGATAGCCAACATCTGGATATCTAAATATCTCTGAATTAAGGACTAGAATTTCTACATTCCCTCCAACTTGTCCATTTCTCATTATTTTCTAAATCAAACACCAAGAAACATGTCTCATCTCTCATATTACATATGCTATACTTATTTTTAAAAACATATTTATGTATATGTTTTGCTCTTAACTTTAAAAAAAATTATAAATATACCGTTTACTGGGTAAAGTAAGTTATTACATATAGTGTAGATGTGAATTGAACCAGGAAAATACAATGAAATCCTATAATTAATTACACCAGACTGAATAAAAAATGCTGGAGGTGTTTGCGATGTAGATGGGTCTGCATCCTGCTGCTGGACTCAGCAAAGTGTTGGAAGGACCTGGTGAAAGTTAATGGTCCCTAATGATCTTGTGGGAAGGAGCTATAGCTGCGCTCTTAAGTGTCAGAGTGGTGACAGCAGGTTTATAGTATGGTTTTGTTTCACCAGTCATTTCTGTTGCTGCTGTTTAACCAACGTGAATCAGGGATCTGTTCAGCTAATGCTGAAATGGAGTAGACATGGGGACAGTGTGGCACAAAGGAGAAAACAATGAACTAGGCACCTTGAGAATGGAATTCCAGGCTCCTTTCTGCACTAAATTCCTTGTTCTCTAAGGGCTTTATTTATTTATTTATTTTTTGGCTTTAATGAAGATTATAGATTCATGAGAGTTAAGAGATGGAAAAGACATAGAATCCAATTATCCCGTTTGGTAGGAGATGGTCCAGTGGAGTGAGTACTGTATTTGAAGTCAAGAAGACCTAGGTTCAAACTTGGACAAAGATTTAAGTAATCTGCTTATCAAATTTTCCAATGATACAAAGCTGGGAAAGATAGCTACTCCATGGGATAACAGTCAGGATGTAAAATGCTCTTACCAGGCTTGAACAGAATCGAATCAGATGAAATGTAATAGGAATAAATGTAAAGTCTTACAGTTGAGGTTCCAAAAAATAATTCCAGAAATGCAACATGAGGAAGGACCCATTAAAAGTCAGTTAATCTAAAATTTAAAGAAAAAAAAAAAGAATCTAGGGGTCTTACTGGGTCACAAGCTTGACTTATGTGAATAAGTGAGCAGACATAAAAGGTCATGTGATCTGAGGTTGCATTAAGAGAGGTGTGGTGCTCTGGAATAAACAAGTGAAGTCCTCTGCCCTGGTCAGACTCCTTCTGGGTACTGTGTGTTCAGCTTTGGGTGACACATTTTAGAGGTAAAGAAACAAGCATTTGTTAAGCACCTATGTGCCAGTCACTGTACAAGAATGTCTCCTTTAATACTCACAACAACCTTAGGAGCTAGATGTTATTATTATTCACGTTTTACATTTGAGGAAGCAGAGGCAGACAGGGAAGTGACTTACCCAGGGTCACACAGAATATATCTAAGGCTGGATTTGAACTCAGGCCTCCTGACTTCAGTGTTCTATGTCCTTTGCTACCTAACTGCCTTGATACACTGCACAATGTCTAGATCAAGCTAGCAAGGGCAGTATTCATTCCTCAAATTCATTCTATACAAAGACCTAATGAAACAATTATGATGTGTAGCCTGGAAATGAAGGCAGGTAGGGGGCACAGTGTGATAGAGTGCCCAGTCTGAAGTCAGGAAGATTCATCTTCCTGAGTTCAAATCTGGCTTCAGACACTTAATAGCTGTGTGACCCTGGACAAGCCATTTTACCCTATTTGCCTCAGTTTCCTCATCTGGAAAATGAGTTTGAGAAGGAAATGGAAAACCACTCCAGTATCTTTACCAAGAAAATCCCAAATGGGGTCATGAAGAGTTGAACACAACTGAACAACAACATTATTATTACACCTGAATCTTTGGGAGTGGGAGAGAGGAAAGAACATACTCTGCGACTTCATGGATTTCTTTGCTGCCGAAGGACTGACTGATGCTGAATGAGAGGGAGGGAAGAAAAAGGAGAGGCAAGAAGTAGGGCCACTGGCAGAGGTATCTTATTGCAGAACAGTATTGGCAACACCTTTGAAATTTCTCACCCTGGGGAAAAGCCTCCCTAGCCCCCCAACCCAGTTACAGCACTGCTAGTTCCAAATCTTATTTCAGCTTCAAGGAGATTCGATTTTGTTGGCAAGACTATTAACTTCAATGATGCAGATTGCGAGACCTTCCATACCGTAGTAGACAGTTTCATAAATTGCTGTGGTCACAAGCAAATCATTGTCTGGCCATGAGCCTTTCAGATCTATCCTCTTGAAATTCAGAAGATCACTTCATGCTTTCTTTTAAAATAATCACCCCCAAATAGATATATAGTAAAGATTGAAGGGAGGAGGAGCTGTCTCTCACCTACATCCTTCTTCTGGTCTAATGTATCTGATATTCATGGAACTTTTTTTTCAAAACACTTTCAGGTCTGTTGCCTCATTTATACGGATAGGGTCCATAGAAATGGGCGCAGCCAAATTAAGATAGAAAGGCAGATGGGAAATATTTCACAATCTAAATAATGCATGAGCTAAGCTTAAATGATCGTCTGAGGGGGAGAATGAAGTTAAGAGGTAGAGGAAGAGAGGAAAAGGGCTGGAATGAGTTGGTGAGTCAATGAGGCAGAGAGACAGAGGAAGGCTATTCTGGATGGCAGCAGATGTAGATATGGAGTTTCTTAGATTAGCAAAGAGGAAAGCTTACGAAGGGATAGAGGGGAGGCTGGTGCAAATAAGTCAGTCAGCCAGCCAGCAATGATTATGGAGTGCCCACTGTGTGGAGAGCACTCTCTGAACCAAGAGCTGCTCAGTGATATTAAGATGAGCTAAAAGATTTCCAGAGAGGAGCTTATAATCAAGCCAAGAAGGATATCACCAAAAATCCCCCATGACCTTGGAATTCATGGTGTCAGAGCTACAAAGGTACTTAAAGCTTATTTAGTTCAACTACCTCAATTTATAGATGAGGAAATAGAGAAGAATATCCATGAGCCTGGCATGAACACAATATCCACAATTGAATAGACAGGGTCTTCTATAGAGGGGCAACTAGGTGGTGCAGTGGATAGAGTGCTGGACCTGGAGTCAGGAAAAGTCACCTTCATGAATTCAAATCTGGCCTCAGATGGTTACTAGCTGTGTGACCCTGGGCAAGTCACTTACCCCATGTTTGCCTCAGTTTCCTCATCTGTCAAATGAGCTAGAGAAAGAAATGGCAAGCCACTTTGCCAAGAAAACCTCAAATAGAATAACAAAAAGTCAAACGCAACTGAAATGACAGAACACACACATACATAGGCAGCTAGGTGGCACAGTGGATAAAGTACCAGAACTAGAATCAGGAAGACCCAAGTTCAAATCTGAACTCAGCTACTTCTTAACTGTGTGACCCTGGGCAAGTCACTTAACCCTATTTGCCTTAGTTTTCTTATCTGTAAAATGAGCTGGAAAAGGAAATGGCAAACCACTCCAGTATCTTTGCCAAGAAAACCCCAAATGGGATAACAAAAAGTTAGATATGACTGAAAAGACTGAACAATAACAACAAATTCTAACCCAAAGCCAGTGAATTCTGGGAGTGAAAAAGAACAGCAAGTGTCTCCAGGAAAACTAAGCTAAGCACAAACAGGACTTCCAAGAGAAGAATCAGACCCATTCCAACAGAATGGTACAGACTGGAACAGAATGTATATCTCCTGGTGCCCAGGCTAGGATTCTTTCCATTTTGTCAAAAATATGAACCATAACCATCCACATTGTAAATCATCATAGCTAAGCTAAGAACAGTTGTGCTTCATGATGGGTACAATTAACTCAGTACTATTATGGAACATTATGGAGGTGGTGGTTTGATAACCGGGAATATTTTAGTCTTTGAGCTTAGGAGTTCTTAAAAAATAAAATCACAGTCTTTGAGAAATACAGAGAGAAAGGCATGGTACCCCAATAGCTAAGCAGTAGCAGTGATCCAGTGAACCTTGTCAGCCCAACCTAGCCTGGGATTTAAGGAGCTGAGATGGAGTAAATAGGTAGCCTATGGGGAGAAAAGAGAAAGAAACAGTAGGATTGAACTTTTCCAAGGAAGGGAGAGATCCAGGAGAACCATTGACACTAGAGGATGAAGTCACTGGTTGTACTCACATCTTCAAGAACTGAGAGAAATTCCAAGAAAAGCTTTACTCTTTCCCCGACTTCTCATCCTGGCGTCTGTCCATTAACAGACACTAGAGCCTACTTTGCTTACATCTTTCCCCAGACATTTCCAGGAAGATGATCTTTGCCTCAACCACCTTGAGGGCAGGAATTGCTTTATTTTTTTTTTTTAACTTTTCTCTCTCTAGTGCTTAACACAATGTATGGCAGAGAGTAAGTGTCTGATAAATGACTATTGACTTGACCATAAAGAGGGCAGGGGGTACCTAGAGATAAACATAAATTAATTTAGCGAATAGAGTCAACTTTTCCTCTAAATGTTAGGACCTTTCTTAATGGGGGTGCTGAGCTATATTTAAAGACTTCTTTTTGTTTAATATAAACTCTACAAAACAGCAGGGAGGACAGTACGTGGGGCTTATGGACCGTTACATTACCCCGATGCTAAATGTTGAGTCAATGGCTTATTAGATCTCCAGAGACAGAGGGGAAAGGTTGAAAAAGGCAGTATCAGTACTTCCAAGTATCAGCCAACCAACAGCATGCCACCTGCAACCACCACCAACATTACAAATATGTGTTTGTATTATATATAATATAGCATATACACATATATAAACATGTATATATGTATGTATGTATTTGTAGAGAGAGAAAAAGAAAAATAGAAACAGAGAAAACCCTGAAATTTAAGGACACTAGAATGCCTATTCATTTTTAGCATCTTCTTATCTATAACATAATTTAGAGGGTCTGGTATGGTATTTGATAGGTAGAAATATCCAGAAGCAAAAAAAAAAAAGGATTTGGAGGGGAAATGGGTGAGTGGTGATAGTGAAAAGAGGGAGGAAGAAGAGAAGAAAGAGGAGGAGGAGAAGGAATAGAAGGAGGAGGAGGAGAGTTTAACAAAGCTGATCCCTTCTTCAATGTATGCAATGGTCCACATCCATCGAATGACCCTCCTTCCATCTATGCCACCAACCCCTGTAAAGGAATCTCTTTTCTTTCTTTATGTTTTATCCTTTGACAGTCTCATTTAGTTGAACATCTTCAAATATCACCTTTATGGGGATGACATCCAAATCTCTCTATCCTGCCTTCTTTCCCCTAGGGATTTTCATGGACTGCAATGGTGCCATTAGCCACTCCACAGTGTTATGTGGCTGCCAAAGAAGCTAATGAAATCTTTGACTGTGTGAAGAGAGAGACATAGCTCCCAGGAACAAGAAAGTACCTTGGTCAGACCTCACCTGGAATATTACCTTCAGTTCTGGGAACCATATTTTAGGAAGGAAGGAAATAAGCCTTTATTAAGCAGTTTCCATGTGTGAGCCATGGTGCAAAACACTTCACAAATACTAACTCTTTTTATCTTTGTGACAACCCTGGGAGGTAGGTACTATTATTATCGCCACTTTACAGCTGAGGAAACTAAGGTTAAGTGACTTGCCCAGGATCATATAGCTAGTAAGTATCTGAAGTCAGATTTGTATGGGGTCTTCTTGACTTCTTGACAGGTCCAGAGCTCCATGCACTCACTGCCCCTTGAACCTCTTGAGAGCATCCAGGGACAAGTGACTAGGATAGTGAATGGCCTCCAGATTGAAACAGATGAAGATTCATTGAAGGCTCTAAAGATCTTTAGCCTAGAAAAGGGAAGATTTAGAGGGGCATGTAGCTGTGTTCATTTATCTGTAGAATTTCCAGAAGGAAGAGAGATTAGGCTTGTTCTCCTTGGCCCCAGAGGATGTATAGGAATGAACCTGGAATTTCATTGGTCTATGGAACTCCTGGGGGAGGAGACTCTGGCACTTAGCATGGCGCTCAGCACACTGTAGGTGCTCAGGGAATGCTTCTGGTCTGACTAACTGACTCTGTACCAATGCAGATCGGGACCTCCTTTGTAACTCTGTGTCTTAGAGAGTTGCCTAGAGCACAGGGTTGAAGTGACATGCCCAGGAAGTGTGTATCCCCACCACTGTTGGTCACAGACAGCATTTGAATCCAGGTCCTCCGGCTTAGACAGAGGCTGGCTTTTATTCACTATGATGAGGATGAAAATAGGAGCAATAATTGAAGGTTGCAGAGGGGCAGGTTTCTGACTCAATGTAAAGGAAAAAACCCTCACAATTTGAACTATGCCAAAAAGGAACGGGATCCCTCACAAGGCAGGGAATTCCTGCGAGGTTTCTAAGCACTTGTAGAGATGATTTCTGCTCAAACGCAGATTGGATTAGATGATCTCTCAGGTCCCTTCTGATTCTAAGACTCTGTGATCTTCTCCATGCCCAGAACAACCTAGTTTGACTGGTCAGTTTTACTTTCTCCTGAGGGTTGCCTGGAAATGGGGCTGCCTGGTAGCAGTGAATGACAGCTGCTGGGCATGGCTCTAGGGGTGGTACCCAGTGCAGATGTAGAAACAACTTCTAATTACAAGAATTGGCCAGACAGAGGATGGGTCTTTCCTGACAGAACAGTCTAAATAATAAGGGACCAGTGGGGATGGTAGCAGTAGAGAGGGTCAGGGTCAAGATTACTTTTAATAATAATGACTTGAGGAAGCTAGGTGGTGCAGTGGATGATCCCGTTTGGCGTTTTCTTGGCAGAGATACTACAGTGATTTGTCATTTGTTTCTCCAGCCCATTTTACAGATCAAAAAACTGAGGCAAACATGGGATAAATGACTTGTCCAGGATCACAGAGTTAACTCAATTCCTCTTGACTCCAGGGCCAGCACTTTACGCATTGAGCCTCTTACTTCTCTTACACACCAAATTTTCTTAATACGCAACTTTGATAATGTTATTCTCTTGCTCAACAAACTTCCATGATTGTCCATTGTCAGAAGATACAAATTCCTCAATCTGTGACTTAATTATTCTATTGTCAAACTGGACTTTTTGCTGTTCATTGAACTGGACCTCAAGTTTTCCTGAGACTTTTTTGGGAGCTTTTGCTCATGTCATTCCATCCTCCTTCTACAAAAATCCTTCCCAGAAGGGTATGATAGAAGGGAGGGCATGTTGAGGGAAGGGGTAATAAGAATACAAGGTGTTATGGGGTGGAAGGAGGGGAGAAATGGGGAGAAAATTTGGAACTTAAAATTTTGTGGAAATGAATGTTGAAAACTAAAAATAAACAAACATTAAAATTTAAAATAAAATAGAATTAGTAAAAATAAAATAAAAAAGACTGAAAAAAAGTGAGTCAAGGGATGGCCCCTTTAATTAAAAAATAAAATAAAACTGGGAAAAGAAGACCTCAAGGATTGTTGGGCAAAAAAGAAACAGTTATAATTTATATTCACTGTTAGCCAGGAGGGCCCAAAAATAGCCTTTAAGTGGTGCTTGGTTAGGGAACTATTGTTGTCCAATCTATGAGCTCCAGAGTGAAATGGGTTGAAAGTTTGGCAAGAAAAAAGAAAGAAGAATGAAAGAAAGAAAAGAAGGAAGGAAGGGAGGGAAAGAGGAAGGGAAGGAGGAAGAAAGGAAGGAAGGAAGGAAGGAAGGAAGGAAGGAAGGAAGGAAGGAAGGAAGGAAGGAAGGAAGGAAGGAAGGAAGGAAGAAGGAAGGAAGGAAGGTAGGAAAGAAAGGAAGAAATCTAGCCAGTAACCCCAAATTAACTGGGCAGGTTTTGGTCATCAAAATTTACCTTCCTTTGGAGAGGAGGAGAGGGAGAGGGAGAGGATGAGCTGAGTTACTTAATTGGCTGAGTCCTCATTCAAGCAACTCAGACTACTCACAGGTTGTGTTCCTTCTTGAAGAGGCTCATGACATCAGGGAGAGGATGACATGACATGACATGACTTGATTTGAGTGAGGGAGATCTGTGCAAGGTCACCAGCCTCACTTTCTCCTCCAGAGCTATCTGGCTCCAGTGGCCAGATATTCATCAGGATGATTGGAGATGTCCCAGGATGCAATGAAAGACCTTGGTACTTTTACCCTCTGAGTGTAAAGGAAAGAAGAAAGGTAATTTGGACTGAAGGGTGTGTATCCTTGATTTCATCATAACGTACCACACCTCCTAGCAGCCCTGCTAATTACTGAGATGGCAAAGTCAGCTGTTACTAGAACCAGAGCCATAGATATCTGTGAAAGGGCAAGTGAGGGACTATAGGCTAGATTAAAGGGGAGTTTATTTGTAGTTTAGTAGGACCCTTTTCATCCAAAACTGGACTGTCTCTTCAAGTCAAATTGTTCCTGTGATCAGCACTCACAATATGAAGCTGATGGGCAAGTGGTTTGATTTATCTTACAATATATAAACTGTAATGTTATCTTCGAGGGATATGCTGGAGACAACACCAACCCAGCAAAGGGACTGTTAAATTTTCTGTGTGAGCAATTACACCTCAGAAATCGGCAAATACTATAAGTCGACTTGATTAGTTGTTTTGTTGATTGTCTAGATTTAATAAAATGATGAAGAATATATTAATACATGTTAAACTGCAAAAAAAAAAATCTTTCCCATTCTTTAAGAACCAACTCAAACAGAACCTCCTTGATGAAGGCTTCCCTGATGCCTCCCACTTCCTCCTCTGGAACCTCAGAGTACTGGTCCGGAGCTCCCTTTTGGCACTTACCACAGTTTACTATGGTCATTTGTATACTGTCTTCTCTCCCCAGCTAGAGCCTAGACACTTTGAGGTCAGAGATTGTGCCATTCATCTTCGTATCTTAACAGCCTGTCATTGTATATGCTTAATAAATGATCATCCAGTGAATGAATGAATACGTTTCTAACAGATGACGGGAAAGCTCTCTTGCTAAGCATTGGTTTGTGGATTTAACCATACTTGTTTGTGGCACAAAGGGAAAGAGAGATGGATTTTAAGTCAGAAGACCTAGCTTCAAATTCTGGCACAACTACCTTGCTACCTACGTGACCAATACAAAGCCACTGAACTATTCTGGGCCTCAGCTTTCTCATCTGTAAAATATGGAGGTTGGACTAGGATTCCTTTAATCTCTAAATCTATGAATTTATCTGGGCTATAGTGAAATGGGAGCCCTTTCAAGGCCACACTTTCTTTTTTTCCAAAAAAGAAAAGGTTTTCTGGTTGCCTCTCTCATAAGATTGCAAGTTCCTTGAAGGCATTGAATGTCTTTTGCCTCTTTCATATCCCCAATGCTTAAGTACAGTGCCTGGCAAAAAGTTGCTGCTGTTCAGTCATTTTTCAGTCATTTCTTAACTCTTCAGAAACCCATTTGGTATTTTCTTGGCAAAGATACTAGAGGGGCTTGCCATTTCCTTCTCCAGCTCATTTAATAGATGAAGAAACTGAGGCAAACAGGGTTAAGTGATTTGACCAAGAACACATGGTTAGTAAGCATCTGAGGCCAGATTTGAATTCAGGTCTTCCTGACTCCAGGCCTGGCTCTCTATCCACTTGGCCACCTAGCTGGCAAAAAGAAGGTGCTTAGTAAATATTGATTGACTGAAATATCCCCTTTCCCTACTCCCTTCTCTGTGCTGACACAATTTGAAGTTGGAGAGGTAGAAAGTCCTGAGGGCAAGATTGCTCCTCTTTAAACATGCATCAGAAATTTTGGCTCAGGAAGTCTCTTAGGGATCTCCATCATCCCAAAGTGTCAGTCTTTCAGCAATAAGTCACATATGTCCAGAAACAGGCCACAAAGCTCCCATGTGGCTTCCTGGAACCAGAAATGACATTTTTGCTATGGTCCATATGGTAGCCTTCATCACCAAACCATTTCAAGTTTCATATGGGACATCTTTGTCCTACCCCACTTCCTGTCAGCTGGTTCCTATCCCAGGCTCCAACTCTTAGATCTCTGTCCTTTCTTGTTAATTAATCCTATTTTCCCCCCTTTTAGCCTCAGGACTTTTCCCTGCTCTCCTTGCCTCCAGCCTCTATCCCCTCTAATGCATTCCATTTAGCTGCCATTAGGGAAGAACATTCTTTTTCCATCTGGGTCCCATAGCAAGATCTCAACTTCACATCAACATGACTTTCTTTGCCCCTACCTAAGCCCCAGTTTAGTTGGTGTCTTCCTGCAGACCTTGCTTCTGTTCTGTGTCTCTGCTCTTGGATGTATAATTAGCTCAGTTCTCTTCAGGATCTCCTGCTGAGACTGTCATCATTCTTCCATCCACTTCTAATCTGGTCCTGCTTTTCAGTATTTTTTTTCCCCAGTGGACTGCTTACTCTAACCCCTTCAATTCTGACCCCATCATACTTGCTACCCTTGGTCTCTCCTAATACGTCCTTTTCTAAAAATATATCATTTTTTTTAAGAATGAGTCTTCCGGTCTTGCCCGGATTGAAAGTATAGGGGCTACTCATGAGTCAATATCACTGTGGACTGGCATGGGAGCTTTAACCTGCTCTGCTTTTTACCTTTTCACCAGTTAGACTCTCCTTAGGCAATCTGGTGGTTTCCATGCCTAGAGTCTCACATCGATGCTAGACTTAGTATGGCCACCTGATTGGTTTAGCCCACTGCAGATCAGAACTCCTAAGCTCCAGAGATCCATCTCAGCCTCCCCAGTATCTGGAATCATAAACATGTACCACCATGTCCAGTCTCAGGCTTCTTTTCACAACTCTATCACTCAGCATCATGCTCTGGGTCTCCCCAAACTCCAGTATCTCTAGTCTGGAATCTCAGGGACCTTTGTTTATTCCCACACAAACATTTATGTCTCTACAACTTGACTGCAATTCAGTTCCTCTTGCCCCAGCAAAGCAGTACATATCCTGGAATCTACAATAAATGTGGATTTAACAGAGGTTGGAGCATAAATGTGGGATTGGGTCACAATGGCAACTTTAGAAATATGCAAATTTATTAGGATAGTTAGGTAGCATGGTGCATAGTTTATTAGACTTGGAATCAGAAAAACCTAAGTTCAAATCCTGCCTCAGATATTGACTAGCTATGTGACTCTGGATAAGTTACTTAGTCTCTTTCAGTCTCAGTTTCCTCATCTGTAAAACAAGGGAGTTAGACTTAGTCTTTCGGGGTCCTTCTCTTTCTAATCTGTCATCCCATGAATATTTTTAGGCAAAATTCCGATCTCCCCAGGCATATCTAGGGATATCCAGGATGAGGATCTACCTGACACTTACACAGCTATAATTTATTTGCCTGTATTTGGATGCAGATGATCCATGCTGAAGTCACTGTTCTGTCAGTTGGGGATCGAGTGGTTAGTTATGCTGAAGGAGAAGCCTTGAAGGTGAAGGGCCTGATACAGAAGCTATGGAGAACTCTATTGAAGGCGGTGGAAGGTATGATGACTGAGATGTGGGGTTCAGCGGGTGAGGACTAAAAGTCCCAGGGAGTAACTCTACTTTACTCACACTGGGGCTGACTGCAACCAAACACTTTCACCTACTTTCACCAAACACTTCCATCTGTTTGGAAAGTAGTCCCCATCACTCTTCCTGTCAGAACCTTACAGTGTGTGGAGAAGGAAGAAGGAAGGATACAGGAAGTGTCAGGTCAGAGGAAGGCTCCCAGGGGTCTTTGCCTTGGTATCCACAGGCAAGTATCTTTTGCGCTGGGAGTGGCCCCCTGGGATGGAGGGGTGGGAGTAGGGAGATCTTGTGTTCTGGGCCCTAGTGAGAGCTCCCTGAAGTCTTGTGCATGGAGAACACCAGAGGGATTTGAGGGTAACCATAAGGTCAGGGAAAGCTGTGTCCTTGACAACAACTTCAGAGAGGCTCCCTCTCTCTCAGGGCAGGCAGTGCCAAAGAAAACAAGGCACTGCTAGATAGCTAGTTGTGAAGCCTGTTTCCTTTTACCCGGGGGTCTGGATTCTTCCATAGCTGTCAGCTCTCTGAAATTCTTCAGTCAAAACCCCAGTGTCTATCTCCAGCAAAGGACTAACTGTTTTGCAAGTGATTAGAGCAATCACAGGATTATGAAATGTAGAGCAAAAAGGGGTCTCGGAGATAACTTAGTCAAGCACTCTTGTTATGGGAAACCAGGACCTCCATCAGGTCTACTGGACAAGCTAACCTAAGGAGAGGACAGGACAGGGGACCCAGTAGAAGTCTTCAACTTATCCGTTCACACCAAGTCATGCTTTGAAGCCCTGGGAAGCCTTCTCAAGGAAAAGATTGTGTCTTAGCCCATAGGCTTATTAGTGCAGCAAAATCAGAGTCTGGTCACTTCTATGAAATGTAAAGGCTTCAGAGAAGAAGCTTGCTTTAGCTGGCCTGCTGACATTCCCTGTACGTTGTCTCACAATCCTGAATTAACCTCTCCAACCTAATATTTCCATTCATATTCACAGCTACCCAGTCCATCTCAGTCCCTTGAATTCTGGCCCTCCAGAGGAACCTAGGCTCCTGACCTGGGCTTTGGTTCACATTTGCTTGACTTTCCATTTATATTGCTCCCATTTCTCCAGGAAAAGTTTTCTCCCTTCACCATCTTCTTCCTGTACTCCTATTCTCAATGATTCCATTTCCTCCTCTATAAATAAACTGAATTTTCTCTAAGATTCTTTCTAGCTTTAAATGCTATGAGCCTATGATTTTCTTCCCACTCACAACTAGTAGTCATGGGTTAGGATTCAGTGGGTGTAGTTCAGGATCAAGGTGGTCTCAATATCACAAAGAAGGATAGAATGAAGGATAAATACAGTGTGAGAAAGTTATGCTGTTTTGGTACGTCAAGGAAGGTGTTAGTCACCTAAGTAATGGGAAAGGAGCCTTGTGCCTTTTTGTCACATTTCAGAAAGGACTGATGGTGCAGAGGTTACAAGAAGATAGCCATGCTTGTTCCCCTAGACCCGTTGGCTCTTTGATGATGTCAGTCAGCTGCCTATTTGCTTGGTTTTTAATTAAATTTTACTTACATCATGAATCCTCAGGTTTGTGGCTGGTCTTTGTTTTGGTCATAGGGCGTATGTATGTATGTATGTATGTATATATATATATATATCCATATACATACACACATATAAGTATATGTCTATGTGTATGTTTGTGTATCTGTGTGTTTTAAACAGCCAAGGTCTGACTTCTCACCCTCCTATTTCAACTCCACCCCCCTCATTGAGAACACAAGAAAAATCAAACATACATATATAGTCAATCAAGACAAATTTCCATGGTGACCATGTCTTAAAAAATATTTTTCTAATTTTGCAATCTCAGTTCTTTATATCAGGAGGTAAGCAGCATGTTTTATCATTAGTCCTCCAAAATCCTGTTTGGTCATTACCCTGATAAGAGTTCAGCACAATAATATTCTATCACATATGTATATTATATCATACAAATATAAATGAATACATATATGTGTACATTATAATTTGCTCACCTATTCTCTAATTTGTGGATACCCTCTTAGATTCCCATTCTTTGACACCTCAAAAAGAGCTATAAATATGTTTGTATATACTGAGAATTTGTTTTGCTTAGATCTAATCCCTCCCTTGATTTCCCCCTAATTTCTCCCCTTTCCCTCCTATTTTCCTAGTAAATGAAATATTTTTCTGTATCTGTGTGTAGCAAGTGTTAACTGCTCCCCCACCCCTTCTGTATTGTTTGTATTGCCTCCTCCTTATTTAAGATAATTTTCCCTAATCTTCCCTTTCCTTCCTCCTGCTTTATCCATTTCCTTCTTTTTATTCTTTTCTTAAAATCATCAAGACATAATAGAAACACTTCTAGACTTTGTCTAATTGGATTCCCTCTATGAACCCTGATGATGATCTGGTTGAACAGGAACACATTTATCATCTCCCCATATTTGAGTGTAAGCAGCTTCTCCTTGTTTAGTCCCTTATTGTCATGCATTTGTGTTTACTGTTTTATGTTTCTCTTTACTCTTGTGTTTGTGCTTCAAAGTTCTCTGAGACTCTGGTTTTTTCATCAGGAAAGTCTGGAAGTCTTCTGTTTTTATTAAAGATGCATTCTTTCCCCTGTAGTGTTATGTTCAGTTTGCTGGGTTAGTTAGTTAGTCTTATTATTCTTGGAAATAAACCCATATCCTTTGTTTTCTCAAATATCATATTCCACACTCTCCATTCCTTTATAGCAGCGACGGCTAAATTGTGTGTGATCCAGAGCATGACTCCTCAGTACTTCAATTCTTTTTTTCTGGCTACTTGTAGTATTTTTTCTTTGACCAAAAACCAAAGCTCTGGATCTTGGCTATGATGTTATTAGTAGTTTTCACTTTGGGATTTCTTTCAGAAGATGTCTAGTGGATTCTATTTCCAATTTTGCCCTCTAGTTCTAAGAAATATTGTCAATTATCTTTTCAGATTTCTTGAAATATGATATGTAAGCTCTTTTGTTGCTCTTGGCATTCAAATAACCCAATGATTTTTAATTTTTTTCTCCTTAATCTGTTTTCCAGGTCAGTTGTTTTTGTTATGAGATTCCTTATATTTTCTTCTACCTTTTTAGCTATTTGACTTGTTTTTTTAACATTTCTTGTTGCCTCCTTGGAGTCATTGGCTTCTGTTTGGTCTATTCAAATTTTCAAGGAGTTTGTTGTTTGAACAATGGTTTGCATCTCTTGGTTGGGTCAAACTATTAATTCCTTTTTAAGTTTTTTCTTCCATAGCTCTCATTTCTTTTCAAACTTTTTCCTCAAGCACTCTCATTCTATTTTATAAATATATGTTAAAGCCTTTTCAAAGTTTAATTCTTGGTTTATCTTTCCCAGGAATTCTAGTTGAGTTTGTGCCCAAGCTGTGTTTTTGTCTGAGTCATTGCTTTTAGCTGTTTTAGGACCATTCTCTTCTGTATTTGTATCATACCACCAAAACAACTCATTATGGTGGGGTTCTTTTTCTTTCTTTGCTTGCTCATTCTTCCAGCCTATTTCCTAGTTTTAGACTTGATTTTAGGGCTGACCTCTGCAGCACTCCTGGACAAAAGGTCTAGGTTGCTCCTGTTGCTGCTTTCTTTTTTTTTTTTTTTATTTTGTAATGTTTAACAATCACTGCCATACAATTGTGATTTTATCCCCCCCACCTACCCCCCACTCCCCCCCCCCCTCCCCACGACTGCATACAATTCTGTATAGATTCTACATATACTTTCCTATTGAGTATATTTTCACTATAGTCATGCTATGTAGTCAGACTAAGATAAATGAAAGAAATCGTATAACAAATCAGAACATGATACACAAACACATACATATACACAAACATGATCTGCTACAATATGTGAGTGACTTCCATATTTCTCTCTCTGAGTGTGGCAGGCATTTTGCCTTGAGATCCTCCATTGGGATTTTTTTTTTTTTTTTGGTAAGAAGTTCTTGTGTTATTACAAAAATCTAAGTCTACCAGAAAAAACTCTCACACACTGTGGTTGTTGCTGTGCATAAAGTTCTCCTGGTTCTGCTCCTTTCACTCAGCATCAGGTCATATAAGTCCTTCCAGGCCTCTCTGAAGTCTTCTTGTTCATCATTTCTTATGGCACAATAGTACTCCATTACATTCATATACCATAATTTATTCAGCCATTCCCCAATTGATGGACATCCCCTTGACTTCCAGTTTTTGGCAACTACATAGAGTGCTGCTATAAATATTTTTGTACATGTGGGACCCTTTCCCATTTTTATGATCTCTTGGGGATATAGTCCTAGTAGCGATATTGCTGGGTCAAAGGGTATGCACATTTTTGTAGCCCTTTGGGCATAGTTCCAAATTGCTCTCCAGAATGGTTGGATGCGCTTGCAGCTCCACCAACAATGAATTAGTGTTCCAACTTTCCCACATCCTCTCCAGCATTTATCATTTTCTTGTTCTGTCATGTTTGCCAATCTTATAGGTGTGATGTGGTACCTCAGAGTTGTTTTGATTTGCATCTCTCTAACCAATAGTGATTTAGAGCATTTTTTCATATGATTATAGATACCTTTAATTTCTTCCTCTGAAAATTGCCTGTTCATATCCTTTGACCATTTATCAATTGGGGAATGACTTGTACGATTGTACATTTGGATCAGTTCTCTATATATTCTAGAAATGAGGCCTTTATCCCCGAGCTTAGCTGTAAAAATTCTTTCCCAATTTACTACATCCCTCCGGATTTTGGTTGCATTGGGTTTGGTTGTGCAAAAACTTCTCAGTTTAATGTAATCAAAGTTATCCATTTTGCATTTCATAATGCATTCTATCTCTCCTTTAGTAAAGAATTCTTCCCTTCTCCATAGATCTGATAAATACACTATTCCTTGCTTCTCCAGTTTATTCATGGTATCAATCTTTATACCTAAATCATGTACCCATTTGGACTTTATTCTTGTGTACGGTGTCAGGTATGGGTCTATGCCTAATTTCCGCCACGCTGTTATCCAGTTTTCCCAGCAATTTTTGTCAAACAATGAGTTCTTATCCCAGAAGCTGGGGTCCTTGGGTTTATCAAACAGAAGGTTGCTATATTCCTTGCCTACTGCATCTTGAGTGCCAAGTCTATTCCACTTGTCTACCTCTCTGTTTCTTAGCCAATACCAAGTGGTTTTGATAATTGCTGCTTTATAGTACAGTTTGAGGTCTGGTAGCGCTAGGCCACCTTCCCAAGCATTTCTTTTCATTAGTCCCTTTGATATTCTGGACCTTTTGTTTTTCCAAATGAATTTTGATATTATTTTGTCCAGCTCTAGAAAGTAATTGTCTGATAGTTTAATTGGTATGGCACTAAATAAGTATATTAATTTGGGTAGAATTGTCATTTTTATTATATTAGCCCGGCCTACCCATGAGCAACTAATGTTTTTCCACTTACTTAAATCTGACTTTATTTGTGCAAAAAGTGTCTTGTAATTGTGTTCATATAATCCCTGGGTTTGTTTTGGCAGGTAGACTCCTAAGTATTTTATACTGTCTACCCTAACTTTAAATGGGATTTCTCTTTCTATCTCTTGCTGTTGGACTTTGTTGCTAACATATAGGAATGCAGAAGATTTGTGTGGGTTTATTTTGTACCCTGCAACTTTGCCAAAGTTGTTCATTAATTCTAGTAATTTTTTACTTGAATCTCTGGGATTCTCTAGGTAAATCATCATATCATCTGCAAAGAGTGATATCTTAGTTTCTTCTTTGGCTATTTTAATTCCTTGGATATCTTTATCTTGTCTAATTGCTACAGCTAACATTTCTAGTACCATATTAAATAATAGTGGTGATAATGGACAACCTTGTTTCACCCCTGATCTTATTGGGAATGCATCTAGCTTATCCCCATTGCATATAATGCTTGCTGAAGGTTTTAGATAGATACTGCTTATTATTTTATGGAAAGTTCCCTTTATTCCTACATTCTCCAATGTTTTTAGTAGGAATGGATGTTGTATTTTGTCAAAAGCTTTTTCTGCATCTATTGAGATAATCATGTGGTTTTTGTTAGCTTTGTTGTTGATGTGATCGATAATGCTAATAGTTTTCCTAATATTGAACCAGCCCTATAGTCCTGGTATGAATCCTACCTGATCATAATGTATTAATCTCGTGATAAGATGCTGTATTCGTTTTGCTAGAATCTTATTTAAAATTTTTGCATCTATATTCATTAGGGAAATTGGTCTATAATTTTCTTTCTCTGTTTTGTCTCTTCCTGGTTTGGGTATCAAAACCATATTTGTATCATAGAAAGAATTTGGGAGGACTCCTTCTTCCCCAATTTTCAAGAATAGTGTATGTAGTATTGGAATTAACTGTTCTTTAAATGTTTGATAGAATTCACTTGTGAATCCATCTGGCCCTGGAGATTTTTTCCTAGGGAGTTCATTGATGGCTTGTTCAATTTCTTTTTCTGAGATGGGGTTGTTTAAGTAATCAACTTCCTCTTCTGTTAATCTGGGCAATTTGTATTTTTTAAAATATTCATCCATCTCGTTTAGATTATCGAATTTGTGGGCATAAAGTTGGGCAAAGTAGTTTCTAATTATTGTTTTAATTTCCTCCTCATTGGAGGTGAGTTCACCCCTTTCATTTTTAATATTAGTAATTTGGTTTTCTTCTTTCTTTTTTTTAATCAGATTGACCAAAGGTTTATCAATTTTATTAGTTTTTTCATAAAACCAACTATTGGTTTTATTTATTAATTCAATAGTTTTCTTAATTTCAATTTTATTAATCTCTCCTTTGGTTTTCAGTATTTCTAATTTGGTATTTACTTGGGGATTTTCAATTTGTTCTTTTTCTAGCTTTTTCAACTGCAAGCCTAAGTCATTGATCTCCTCTTTCTCTATTTTATTTATGTAAGCATTCAGAGATATAAAACTTCCCCTAATAACTGCTTTTGCAGTATCCCATAAGTTTTGGTATGTTGTCTCACTATTGTCATTCTCTCGAATGAAATTGTTGATTGTTTCTATGATTTCTTCTTTAACCCAACCCTTCTTTAGAATTAGATTATTTCGTTTCCAATTGATTTTTGGTTTCTCTTTCCATGGCCTTTTATTACATGTAATTTTTAATGCATTATGATCTGAAAAGGATGCATTGATTATCTCTACCTTTCTGCACTGGATTGTGAGATTTTTATGTCCTAGTACATGGTCAATTTTTGTAAATGTTCCATGTACCGCTGAGAAAAAAGTATATTCCTTTCTATTCCCATTTAATTTTCTCCAAAGATCTATCATATCTACCTTATCCAGAGTTTTATTTACCTCCTTAACCTCTTTCTTGTTTATTTTGAGGTTGGATTTATCGAGTTCAGAGAGGGGGAGGTTGAGGTCCCCCACTAGTATAGTTTTGCTGTCAATTTCTTTCTTCAACTCCCCCAACCTCTCCTCTAAGATTCTGGATGCTATACCACTTGGAGCATACATGTTTAGTAATGATATTGCTTCATTGTCTATGGTGCCTTTTAGCAGGATATAGTTTCCATCCTTATCCCTTTTGATTAGATCTATTTCTGCTTTTGCTTTGTCTGAGATTAGGATTGCTACTCCTGCCTTTCTTACATGAGCTGAAGCACAATATATTCTGCTCCATCCTTTGACCTTTATCCTATGTGTATCCCCCCGTTTCAAATGTGTTTCTTGTAAGCAGCATATTGTTGGATTATGGCTTTTAATCCATTCTGCTATCCGTCTCCGTTTTATGGGAGAGTTCATTCCATTCACATTCACAGTTATGATTACAATCTGTGTATTTCCCTCCAACCTCTTTCCCACCATTTGTGCTTTTAGCTCTCCCGTCTCCCTTCCCCTCCTCAATAGTATTCACTTTTCTCCCCCTCCTCCTGCAGCCTTCCCCTCCTTCTTTTGACCCCCCTCCCTTTTAGTCCCCTTTACTCTTATTGCTTCTTTCCTCCCTTTTAGCCACCCTCCCCTTTCTTCCCCCTTCCCCTCCTACTACCTATAGAGCTAGTTAGGCTTATCTACTTAAGATTATTGTTCCCTCCTTTGAACAAATCAGATGAGAGTACCTCTCAAACAATGCTCATCTCCCTCCCCTCCTTCCCTCTTCTATAGTTTTGTACTTCTTCCTGTGATATAATTTGCCATTTTCTGCTTCCCCCTTTCCACACCTCCTATTACATTCCCTTCTCATACTTAAATCATATTTTTGACATGACATCATTTACTTTATGCCCGTTCCCTCTACATATAGCCCTTTTATCATAATAGCTGCACAGTTCTCAAGATTAACAGGTATCATCTTCCCTTATAGGGAGGTAAACAGTTTGCCCTAATTGAGTAGCAAGTTTTTGTTTTTGTTTTTTCCCCTCTGTTTACCTTTTTATGATTCTCTGGAGACCTGCATTTGAAGATCAAATTGTCTATTGAGTTCTGGTGTTTTGGTCAGGAAGCTCTGGAAATCCCTTATTTCATTGAATGACTTTCTCCTTGCCTGAAATGTTATGCTGAACTTTGCTGGGTAGTTGATCCTTGGTTGAAGTCCCAACTCCTTTGCCTTACGGAATATTGGGTTCCAATTCTTTCGATCTTTTAATGTAGAAGCTGCAAGGTCCTGTGTGATCCTGACTGTGTGTCCTTGATATTTGAATTGTTTCTTTCTGGCTGCTTGTAGTATTTTCTCCTTCACTTGATAGCTCTGGAATTTGGCAACGATATTTCTTGGGGTTTTGAGTTTGGGATCCCTTTTGGGAGGGGAACGGTGGATTCTTTCGATGACTATTTTGCCCTCTGAGTCTAGTACTTCTGGACAGTTTTCCTTGATGATTTCCTGGAAGATATTGTCCAGACTCTTTTCTTCATCATGGGTTTCTGGCAGGCCAATAATTCTTAGATTTTCTCTCCTGGATCTGTTTTCCAGGTCAGTTGTTTTTCCAATTAAATATTTTACATTTTCTTCTATCTTTTCATTCTTTAGATTTTGTTTGACTGATTCTTGTTGCCTCATTGAGTCATTAGTTCCTACTTGCCCAATTCTAATCTTCATCGCAGTGTTTTCTTCAGTTAGCTTTTCCATCTCCTTTTCCATCTGACCAATTTTTCCCTTTAAGGAGCTATTTTCTCCATTTAATTTTTGTACTTCTTTTTCCAATCGACCAATTTTCCCAGTTAGGTTTTGGGTTTCCTTTTCCATCTGATCCATTTTCCCAATTAGGTTTTGGGTTTCCTTTTCCATTTGAGTAGCTCTTCCTTTTAGGGAATTATTCTCTCCAGTTAATTTTTGAACTTCCTTTTCCATTTCTTCAATTTTCTTTTTCAGGGTGATGTTCTCATCAGTGAATTCTTTTTTTATAGTTTTAAAATCATTGGCCAGTTTTTCTTTTATATCCTTCTTCAGACGTTCCAGGTAATCTAGTTGTGCTTGCGAGAAATTCATAGTCCCATCTGAGGTTTCAGATGGAAGTACAGTCTCAGCTCTAACCTCTTTGGTGTTTGTGTTTTGGTCCTTATCCCCATAGAAAGATTCTATGGTTTTTTCACTTTTCGTCTGCTTTTTCCGATTCATGATGTTGGCTGAGTGTTGTAGCTTTTGGTTCTTTCAGTCAGAAGGAAAAGATCTTTAAGTTGAGCTGATGTGTGTCTAGGCTAAAAGCAGGCTTTTGTTTTTTGTTTCCCAGATCAACCCTGGGGTTAGCTTGTTAGGTGTGTGGGAGGTGTGGTCTGGTCTCAGGCTATCTCCTCAGCTGACTTGAGGCAAAGGCAAGGTCCGGGGATGGTAATCCCAGCTTCCCTATTGTCTTCCCTTTTCCCCTGGAGGGCTGGGGCATGCCTAGAAGCTAACGCGTGTTCCCGCCCCTCCTGGGGCTCGTCTCCCGGCTCTGAGGCTTGCCTGGGTCTCAGTGCGAATTTTCTCTGCCCTGGGTCATCTGTCCCTCCAGATCGCCTCCACCACAGTAAGAAGAATCCCCATTTGCCACTTTTCCAGCCTCTGGTGTTATGAGACCACCCGCCCCCTTCTGCTGTTCCTGCTGATCCAGGATTAATCTGGGGAAGAATTTTATGGTTCCCTCAGGGTCATCAGGGGGGAGGAGAGAGCACTTACTGATCACTCTGCCATCCCAGTTCCTGGAAGTTCAAGTAGTGACCCACCGAAGTCCGTCTTCAGGCTGAAGATTTCAAGGACTGCTGCGCTGATGTCTGGCACTCAGCAGCTCTCACCGGCTCGGCCTGGCTTATCTCCTGCTCCGCTGGTCTCGCCCGCCACTCTCGGGCTCCTCTGGTCCCCTCCGCCCTGCCGCGCTGACCGCGCTGCACTGTGCGCCGGGGTCTTACCCCCGCGGAACAGATCCCTCCCGTGGACCCTCCGGTCCAGCCTGGGCTCCGAATCCGTCAAAGTCCGTCACCCACTGGATTTTACACCTCCAAAGTCTGGTCAGACTCTCCCCCCAGATATATCCAGAGGAGTTTTTCCAGGAGCTTAGGTGAGTCGTTGCTTTCACTCCGCCATCTTGGCTCCGCCCCCCCTGTTGCTGCTTTCTTAGAGGTTTTGAGGACTATGCTATTCCAGGATCTCAGGGACAGGATAGAGATTGGCAAGCTTTCAGTGCCCCCAAAATGATCTGACTCAGGAAGGAGGTTGACTACTGCCTTCTTGGTGTTAGCTTTGCAAGTTCTTGACTTGAGTTTGGATCTAAGCAAGAGTAGCCTGCTGCCAGACTCCACCGCTACCAGCCAATCAGAAAGAGGCAGAATTGTAGACTTCCTGCTAGTCTGGGATTTCTCCTCTGGTTCTTTTTCTGTAGACTATGCTAGACTTTGAAAATGAGATCCTGCTTTGTTTCTGAGGTCCAAGACATACCACTGCTGCTCCTGATGGCTTCCAAACTTTCTTTTTTTTTTTTGTATACCACCAAGGACCCCCTACCTAGAAAACCATCACATTGAGCAGGTCCCCTTCTTACTCCTTCTGGGACTGGGTAGTGGGCAACAAAGCTGCCAGTTAGCATTTGTTCCCGTCTAGTTCCAACATGAGTCTGGAGGTACCATGGGATGACTCTGAGACCTCCTCTTGCCCTAGTGTACCCAGCTGCCTTTATGGCATTTTGTCTGCTCATAAGGTACATTGCAGGTCAGCCTGTTCAGCCCCCCGGCAGTCATTGACTACAGATACTGTGGCATTCAGGTAAGGATAAACACAAGGGTAGAAGCCTAATCTATTCGTTGAGTTATAAGAAGAAAAAAACAAAACAAAACTAGGAATTCCAATTGAAGGTCGTGTCAAGGTCAAGGGATAAGAATATGGTGATTGAAAACTTCCATCAAGAATACACAAATGGTTTCAGGTCCACAGTAGGAGGAAGTTATCTTCATCAGCAAATATGGCCCTACCAAGGTGGCATCATACAAGCCCTTGGAATAAGGGTAGACCCAAGATACAATCCAGTGTTCCTGTAATATAGAGATGGAGGATATTTGGTAAGGGTTATAACCAGTCTATTTACTGCTTCACTGGTCTTTCATATAGCTGAACATTTCAGAAAATGTTACATCATAGTCATGGCCCCTAAAAGTCTCAGGTGATGGTCTTCTACTTCCTTCCAGGGTCTACCACCATGCTATTAAAAATGTAGAATAACTCCCCATTGATACTCTCAATGAGGAATGAGCTAAGGTATACGACTCCATTGGAGAGGAAATCTGTTTCAAGTGTGAGTATTACGTCTACTGGGAAGGCAGACAGCTAGGCCTGAGAGGGTGTATCTCACGCCTGCTTCTGGCAAATTAACTCTAGTAAATCTGGTCAAGGTGCAGGGTCTTCAAAATTTATAATCTGTACAAGGGCCTGTGGGAATTTTTTGTGGGATTTTTTTTGTATGCCCAAATTCAGGCTTTTGTGATAACCCATGGGTTGTGATTCTAAAAATATGAATGATAATAGTAAACATTCAACTAGTATTTTAAGGTTTGCAAAGCACTTTGAGTGCATTATCTCATTTGATATTCACAATAGCTCTGAGAATTAGGTGCTGTCATTATCCCCACTTTGCAGGTGAGGAAATTGAAGCTGAGGGAGTTGGCATACATAGACCTTACAGAGCATGGAAAACTATTTTCCATCAATTGCCTTTCCATGAATGAAGAATATGTGGACTCCCAAGTGGTTCAATTTGGTGAATATCATCATCTCCTATCAACTAATCTATTACACTAATATAAAATAATTAAATATATTGACATACAATAAATAAACCTTATAGCTTTTTCCATCTTTACAATTTTAAAATATGCAATGTGACCTTCTTGGTGTTCAATCATCTGTTTTACATAAGTCAGTACTGAGTTCCCAAGATTTTGACACATTCACGACATTATGACATTAAATATTAAGCCTACCTTTGACAAACAGCCCATTTTTTCCAAGTCTAGCCTTGATTACAGTCCACAGATTTTCAGTGGAGTTCAATTCATGCAAGGCTTCCAGTAACTAGGTGATACAGTAGGTAGAATGTTGGAGCTGGAGTCAAAAAGTCTGGAGTTCAAATCTGACCTTAGATATTTCACTGAACCTCTTTTCTCTTAAATTGTAAAGCAGTTTGTAAACCTTAAAGTGCTATATAAATGCTCTGCTATCATTACCATCATCATCAGTAGAAGTAGAGATAGTAATAGTTGTAGTAGTAGAAGTAGAAGTAGTGGTAATAGTAGTAGTAACAGTGTTAGTAATAGTGGTAGTAGTAGTAGTAGTTATAGTAGTAGTAGAAGTAGTAATAGTAGTGGTAGTGATAATAGTAGAAGTAGTAGTAGTAGTAGTGGTAATAGTAGCAGTAGTAGTACTTATAGTAGAAGTAGAAGTAGTAATAGTAGTGGTAGTAGTAGTAGTAGTAGTGGTAGTAGTAGTAATAGTAGTAGTAGTATTTTTGCCTGGGGTCATGATAGCTAGTAAGGATCTGAACCAAGATTTGAATTCAGGTCTTTCTAACTCTAAGTCCTATGTTCTACTTACTACTACTCCTATGTGACTCTAATGATAAAAAGAAACTACTAAAAAATAAAGCTCTGATACCAACTGAGCTGCCAGGCAGATCCAAGGGGCTCTTGGTTCTTATGGTCATCATGGACAAAGACAAGACTACCACATTTCCGCAACATGTTGCCTCCCATGCCTTTAACAGTTCTTTGACAACAAATGAGAACAACTACTCTCAGACTTATTTATTTTTTTGCATCGGCCAACTTGCAGAAGCACACCAAGGTAGAGAGATGGGCAGTGGAGAAGGGTGTCCTATATGAAAGACTATTTTCCATTAATTGCCACTCCATATTTGAAGCAGATTTTAGGTCCTCTTAAGGTCCAATTTGTTGAATATCACCATTTTCCGGCAACTGATCTATTACAATGGCATAAATTTATCAAATGTATTGACATGCAATAAACCTTATAATTTTTTCCATCTTAAAAATTTTTACTATGCAGTATGACCTTTGACCTCCTATTTGGATTCAGTCACTCATTTTTCATGATTTAGCATTGGGTTCCCAAGATTTTGACACATAGTTTTTAATTCTTCATCATACTTTTATCACATGTGATACTAAAGCTGACTTTAATGAACTTTGCCAAAGTCTAGCCTTGATCAGGGGGTAGCTAGGTGGTGCCACAGTGCATACAACACCAGGCCTGGCTTCAGAAAGACTCATCTTCCTGAGTTCAAATCTGACCTTAAAAACTTACTGGTTGTGTGACCCTGGACAAGTTGTTTATTCCTTGTTTGCCTCAGTTTCGTCATCTGTAAAATGAGCTGGAGAAGGAAATGGCAAACCACTCCAGTATCTTTGCCAAGAAAACCCCAAGTAGGATCATGAAAAGATGGAAGCAAATGAACAGCAATAAGCCTTGATTATATAGCCCGTAGGTTTTTAATACGGTTTAAACCAGGCAAGGCCCTGGACCATTGAAACATGTTTATCTCCATTGTTTGAATAAGTTTATTGACCTTTTGAGCTATGAGGCATGTTGCAAGCAATATTCCATCTCCATTTTGGAAATTTCTCTGATTCTGGAATGACTTCTGAGTATACCAATCATATTTCACCATTTCCCTAATGAGGGGAAGACTTGCAGGTCCACTAGACATTCTAAAATCCTTCGGGGTGATTGTTTATAGACAGATGATGTCCATAGCTTATAGACTCACATCAGCTTCTGACAATAGTTTTGGCATAACCTTTGTTGGAAACATGAAATTTATAAGTTAAAAATCACTTTAAAGTAAAAATCACCTTTCATAAATAAAAAAAAATCCACAGCACTTCAGTATTTGCATCTTTTCACTCATGACAAGTCTTTCTTTTCTTCATTTCAATCATAAACACCTGTAGTCTTCTCAAGAAGGCTGCACTGACCCACAGAGAAATCAAGAACAATCCCTTCCTCTCCCAAGTCCTGTTTTGAACAATGGTTTGTCAGTTCTTGGGAATATTTTAAGTTTTTAACTATTTTCGTTTGTACTTGCTGAATGCCATCATGACTTTGAATTATATCTGTGTAGCAGTGGTTTCTGCTCTGTCTCATTCACTCAACTCCCACAACACTGGGAGGTTATGTTACCTGTGACTGCTGCTTCCTCCAGGGTTCTAGAGCTCACTTTAAGAGGTTGTTGCTTCTAATATGGTAACTTCTAAGTCCCCTCCCCCAATGCCTATCAACCAATAGAATGCTATTGGTTTTTAGGGAAAGAAAAGGTATTTACTGAGAAGGTATAATCCAAACAGTTGTTAGAAAACATGCCCTCACAAACCCAGAAGGGATATATGATGATGGCATTCAAAACTCTATAGCCATGGCAGAATAATCTCCAACTTTTCCATAACAAGGATAGACTGGAGCATTTCCCATAAAACTAGACGTGTGTTGGTCCTTTCTGTTGGGAATATATATATTCTGGACCTCTACTAAAAAAAGAAAAAAAGTCTTAGGGCCACATCCAGATCTCTGAAACAGACTGCTAGAGATCTCTGTCTAAGTTAACTTTGGACCATTAATGACTACTCTTTGAGTCTAGCCATTCAATTCATTCTGCATCCTACCTAATTGTACTAATGTCTAGACTACATCAGTATATCTCATTCACAAGAATAGCATGAGAAACATTGTCTCATGCTTTATTGAAATTTGAGTAAACCAAATTAGGTTCTATCCATTTTATTTCTCTTACTCATCAACATAGCAGCCTTACTACTAAAAAAAAAAGAAGAAATAAAAAAGAAATAAAATTAGTTCACTATGATCTATCCTTGAAGCCATGTTGGTTCATTAAGATCACTGCTTCCTTCTCTGTATGTTCCTTAACTATCCTTTTAATAATATATTCCACAATCTTGCCAGGAATCAACACTACCAGGCTAAATCCTGCAGACACTACTGGTTTTTTTTTGTTATTTAGAAAACAGGGACCACATTTGCCTTTCTCCAGTCTTGTAGCACCTGTCTTATGCTCCAAGATATTTGAAAAAAAATCACCAAACATGGCTCAATAATCACATCTACCAATTTTTTCTATATCCTGGGAAGGAATTCATCTGGGCTTGGTGACTTAAACTAATCAAGAAAAACTAGTTCTCTTACAATCCTTTTACTTATCTTGGATATCAACTCCCTCCTAGCTGTTTTTGGGCTGTTCTTGCCAATTCAGAGATAATTCTCCCTGGCAGAGAAACTAGAAACACAATAAAAGTTGAGTAGGCCTGCCTTTTCTCAGTTGTCTATTATCATCATCATCCTGCCCTGAGTAATGAACCTACTATCCATTGTTTGTTCTTCCTTTTACCAATCATTTTCCTCTCCCTATTTTCCTCCCTCCTTCTCTCCCCCCTCCCTCCCTCTATCTCTCTCAGTGTCTCTCTCTCATGTACACACATACACATATACATACACATACATACATACACACACACATACCATCCCCCAGGGGGAAAATCCCTTTCTATTGTCCTTTTCTTTTCCCCACCAGGACCATGCTATGTCTTGGCATACATCCTCAATTATTTTTCCTTCCTCCATCTTCTTTAAGCACCTAGTTCTTTAAAATCAAAATTGATTAGTAACAGAGGACTGACTGTTCAAGTCTATTCCAGTCCTTATGAGGATGCTCAACATGTGCTACTGATATATTCCCCATGTTGACACCAGAACATTCTGTGCCTGGTTTTGATCTCCCTTTCTACTGACTGATTCCTTGCTATCTACAAACGTCTTCATGTGTCCCTCATTCTTAAAAATCCCTGGCTTGATATGACCATTTTCACTGGCCTTCATCTTATACCCAAACTCATCTTCATCAATGAAAGCCTTGAGAAAGCCATTGACATTCTGTGCCTCAGTCACTTACTCTCTTCTCTCTAAACTCTCAGAAATCTGTTTTTTGACCTCATTATTCAACTGAAGCTTCCCTCTCCAAAGTTACCAATGATCTCTTAACTGCCAATTTAATGGCCTTTTCTCAATCCTCATCCTTTACCTCTCTTCAGCTTTTGATGCTGTGGATTACCATTATATCTTTGATACTCTCTTTTATCTAAGTTGTTGTGACACTCCTGATTCTCCTTCTACATGCCTGACCGTTCTTTCCTAGCCTTATTTGCTGGATCTTCATTTAGGTTCCACCCATTAATGGTGGCTGGGTCTTAGACCCTCTCATCTCTCTCTATACTATCTTGCTGAGTGATTTCATCTGTTCCTGGGGACTATCTTTGCCTTTCTTTGTATCCCTAGCACTTAACATAGTTACTGGCATACAGTAAGCACTTCATAAATGTTTGTTGACTTGACTTATTGACTAAGCATGTGTTAAAGTGACAGACTGGGCTGGAGAGCTCTGTAGGAACCATGTTTCCTTTGGAGATGGGAAGCAGATTTTCTTTGTCTTTTCTTTATCTCCTTTCCTTTCCTTTCCTTTCCTTTCCTTTCCTTTCCTTTCCTTTCCTTTCCTTTCCTTTCCTTTCCTTTCCTTTCCTTTCCTTTCCTTTCCTTTCCTTTCCTTTCCTTTCCCAAAACTTTAAATCTACTGCACTCTGAAGCTGGGATGCCAATGGGCCCCTGACTAAGGGCTCTTCTGGACCCTCCTGGCTTTAGAGTGATTATCAATAGTAACTGTTGCTGGTTCACTCCCAGCCTGATGTCTCTCTTTTTCTTGGCCTCATTAAAGGGGGCATGCCCTATCTGCTTCTTAAACAGACCTATTCAATGAATGGATATTACCTCATGCTAAGTGAGTACCTGCAAAGACCTTGGCCTAAAGGGCCCAAGGATTCCCAGTGCATCCTGGGTCATCTTCAGTCATCCTGATGAATATCTGGTTACTGGATTCAGACGGCTTTGGAGGAGAAGTAAGGTTGGTGACCTGCACAGCCCACCCTCACTCAAAACAATGTCAAGTGCAAGTCATGTCATCATTTCTCTGATGGCATGGTCTTCTTTGGCAATGAAGGACAAACACAACAACAATCACTTTTGGGTTAAGGAAGGCCATTTCAAGTGCCAATAAGTACTAAGCAAGCAGCAATATTTGATAAACTTTGTAAAAATGTTCTATGTTGAGTCTGCATAGCTCTGTATTTGGAGCAATGGTGATTTTTCACCTGTACATGTGAGACTGTATATGATCTATGCCACTTTGACTATTTTAACAGTCTTTCCCATATGGCACTGAGAAAGTTGTTCGTCCTTCATTCTCAAAGAACAATAATATCAGGAAGGTGATGCCATGACTTGCAAGTGAATTAGACTTAAGTGAGGGAGGGTTGTGCCAAGTCACCAGCCTCACCTTCTCCTCCAGAACCTTCAGTGAGGAAGTCAGTGAAAGGACAATGTTCATGCCTCCCTGGGACCCCAGAGGACTGTTCGTGATTGGGGATGTATCCAAAATACAGCCATGTTAATTTTACAAGGATAACTATTTTTTTTATACAAGAGGAGAATTTCCCTGTGGCCTTAGTAACATGCCTAGATATTCCATAACTGGTTAGCTAACCAGACTTTTGATTGGCTTCCGAGTCAGAACCAGGATGCCTTCAAAAGGCACTAAATTGCTAAAAATGAGTCTCTTTTTTTCCTCCTCACTTAATTACCATAGAATGAGAGCATATTTTTAAGCCTCTAAATAGGGAGAAGTCTAGAGCTCTTCCCACTGGAGCTAACATGAGTACAGACCTCCCCCCCCACTTTTTTTTCCTCTTTGCATTTGTATTTTCCTGCCTTCAAGTGAAGGATTATTGGAGGGAGCTACGAACTTTCAAGATTAGAATGGTAAGCCATCACAGACCTAGGAGACAGAGTCCATCCTGGAGTTTGTGGGCATGGCCTTCCAGCATAGTCCTGGTGCTTAGTCCAGCAGAAGATGGACCTTGATGCCAAGACAGCAGTCCCTCCAGGCAATAGAGTAACTCTGTCTATAGATTATTAATGTTTTTGCTCATTTGTTTTTCAATCATGTCCAACTCTTCATGACCCCTTCTGGGGTTTTCTTGGCAAAGATACCATTTCCTTCTCCATCTCATTTTACAGATGAAGAAATTGAGGCAAAGAGCCTATGCCAGATTCAAAAATTAATTTGGTCAGGGCATATGCTTTGTAGAAACTGCTTTAACTTTGAGCTCACCTTTTCTCTGACGACCAAGGTGATATGAAGGAGAGCATACCCCAACATATTGGGAAGAAATGTTTATAGTTTTATTTTTGGTATATTTTTTCAGTAAATATTCCTTTGTAAAAGTTAGTTGATGCTAATTGGTTAAATGATACTGGGGCATTAATCATTGGTGATTCATATTGGGGAGAATATACTGGAATAGGGACTTCTGCTAATAGCATTAGAGAAAGACAAGTACAACCCCTCAGGGGTACCTCTAGGACTCCAAAGGGTAGATTTAACCTTACTTGGGGACTATCTCCTCAGTGTGAATATGAGTTGGGATAAGGATACCAGTGTTCGCTATGGACCTCTAGTTGATAGGTTTCTATGTAGCAACATTATTTCTTTAAGACTCCCTTTTCAGAATTGTGTTTTGTTCCTTCTTCAGAATTTCATTCTTCAAAACTTTCTAGATAATCAAGTTCTTGTGATATGTTTATCTTCAGCTCAGTTCACTAACACAATGTGCCAATGAGGCCAAGGTCATGGGATTAACCCCTGATTGCCAGTTACCTTTCCTCTGATTCAGAGCCAACTGGATACAGCTTTAAATCTGGTCAGCTATCTTATGAACACATGCTGCTGGTCATGAGGGTGAGGGGACAGATGGATAGGTATGGCTTCTTAGATATCCATTATCTCCTTCGGAAAGGGAAAAACTCAGAGAGTATACTTTGGTAGATCAGTAGTGGCACTCAACTAGATGGGCAGAGAAAAGGAGAGGGAGGGGAAAATTGGGGCAAGGGCATTGGAAGAACCAGAGCCAGGTACAACCAGTACAGAAAAGTTTCATGGGTAATTAATTAGACTAGCCTTTCTTAGAAGTAAGTTTGACAGTCAAAGGCACAAGTATAATCTGGGGTATCCTAAGAAATGAGAGCAATTAGGAGTATTAGCTGATAACTGGGCCTTAAAACTTCAAATCAGAAGCTGAAATTTTAAAGGACTCTGAGAAGCACATAAAGGAACTCTGGCTCTCCATGCCTAAATATAAAATGAATTCTCCAAGGCAAAATTTGAAATGAGTCTTCCTTCCCCCTGCCCCCAACTCCAGCCTCCATACATGCACTCAATTCCTTCTCTGTGTCCTCTGTAAGGGAATAGCTTTAAAATCATAATAACAGCTTTACCTTTATGTAATGCTTTAGGTTGATAAAGTGCTTTAAATATATTATCTTATTTGATCCTCAAAACAACGCGAGATCACTGTTACTATTATCAGAGCTGGTGATGCAGTGGTTAGAGTCCTGAGCCTGGAGTCAGGAAGACCTGAATTCAAATCTACCCTTAGTCACTTACTGCCTGTGGGACTCTGGACAAGTCACATAACCCTGCTTGCCTCAGTTTCCTCAACTGTAAATGGGGGTACCAATGGCACCTACCTCCCAGGGTTATGGTGAGGATCAAATGAGATATTTGTAAGAAGTATTTAGCATGGTGCCTGTCACGTCTTGACTTATGTCTTATCACTAGACTTTGATGACTCTGGAGAAGAGAACGAGGTTGATGACTTTGCCCAGCTCTGTCTCACTTAAATCCAACTCACTTGTAAGTCAAGACATCACCCTCCCTGATGTCATTGATCCCCTTCAAGAATGAAGGATGAGCAACAACAGCGAAGCACATAGTATGTGTTATATAAATGACTATTCCCTTTCCTTGTTTTACAGATGGGAAAACTGAAACTTGAGAAGTTAAGTGACTTGTCTACCATGAAGTAACTAAGGCAGGATTCAAATTCAGGTCTTCCTGACTTGAAAGTCAACACTCTATCCACTGTACCACATAATCTGTATATCTTAGACTTTTAGAGCTGGAAGAGACTTTAGGAACCCCTCATTTTAAGGATGAGGAAACAGACCAAGAGAAAGGAAATGACTTATTAAAGATCACCAAGCTAATCAGTGACAGAGTTGGTATTCTTTCTTCTACAATATGATTTAAACTGGAATTGACTGGAAAAATGACATTTTAAGAAAGCAGAGATCCTCTTGCATGTTTTTTGCATGCTAATTATTGCTAATGATTCTAAAAATTCAATATAATTCAATTCAACAGGTGACCTACTATGTGCCCATCATTCTAGAGACACTCAGGGAATGTGAAGAGAGTTCTTCACTTTCAAGAATGAGTAAGACAAGAATGACTTGCATAAATCATTCAGAAGAAACACTAGACACATCATGGTAAAATACTCAGTTGTGTGGTTCAGAAACAAGTGCTGTGGGAGGTCAAAAAGGGAATACATCAGAATTGGTAGAACTAGTCTTGGGGAAGAAAAATTTCCAGAAGAGGATTAGAGCTAGTCCTTGAAAAATTAATGGGATTTAGAAAAGGATTACTATTGAATACAAATATATTGAGTTTTCCTCTTGCTTCCCTAAAACTAATCCCACACTATCCCACTCCTTCTCAATGTGGGATGGAGGAAATCAGGATAGTGGTAGGAGAAATTAGGAAAGAAGCAGAACAGTGGAAGAATTCTGCAAAGATTCCAATATGTCTCCTAACACCCCATAACTTCCTGGACCACACTGTACTGGAGAGATAACACAGGTTATCTTTTCTATGTTCGTTCTGCCTTCTCTTCCAGAGAAATGGCTATCAGCAGTGATCTCCCCACAGCACTGATATGGGTTAGAAACCTCTTTCCAAAAGGTCCAGAATAAGGTTCTGTGTAGAGTGCAGAGGGAAGAACCTGACCTCTGCAAAGGAGCTGAGGAATCCAAAAGAAAATCCATTCCAAGCTATGGGGGAATGCTCATACTTCTGAATTCCCTATGCCATTGGGGAGAGTCAAGATTCTTAGCTGGGAATTAGAATTTCGATAGGTGGTTATACAGAACAAAATAAGAGAAATGAAAGTAGGGGTGGCTTAATTAAAGGGAATTGTGATCATTTTAATAAGTCCTTGCTCTCCTACATCCCACCTACCTCCCATTAACTTGATGAGATTACAGAGTGTCGACCTTGGGGAGATCACCTCTCTTGAACATATATATGCAACCAGGCACCTTGCTGAGAAGACACAGAATTCTTCTGATTTGTTCCCAGTGTTTAGAGATTTTTTTGTCCTTCATTCTCAAAGAGCACCATAACATCAGGAAGATGATGCCATGACTTGAAAGTGACTTGGATTTAAGTGAGGGAGGGCTGTGCAAAGTCACCAGCCTCACTCTCTCCTGCAGAACCATCTGAGTCTAGTGACAAAATATAGATCAGGAAGATTTTTAGAGCTCGCTCCAAGATGACTGAGGGATAGGGTCCCTCCCCTGTGATCTAGAAAAGAAAAGTATGAACTAGCTTGGTCCTATTTTTGTACACTTTCTCTCTCTTGGATTCCAGACTGGAGTGTACCAAGGGCAAAGGAGGGAATTCCTCTCTTTTCCACCCTAAGAGAAGAAATAATGACTTGCTGAAGTACATAGCGATTATGAGAGGGGCATTCTTGGATCTCCAGTCCCTTTTGCCTTTTTGTTCCCTTTTCTGTGCATAGGTCAGGCACTAAAGTTTACGAGAATAGACCTTCCAAGACCTGGGGGTTATGCCAAGGGTTATTGTGTGAATGTTGGGGTTTCCAAATTTGAGAATTACTAGATTCTAACATTCAAACACTGGACAGCCTAGAGAAAGATTTTCTCATCTTTAAGTTCCTTTAAGAAGGAAAAGAAACTCTACCATGACCCCCGAAGCTGGTGGGGGAGGGGGGGAAAGGAGAAGAATCACAGCAGAGGAAGGGACCAGGAAATCTGGACCTTGTCAACTCTCCCTTACTGTTGCTTGGACTGAGTCCAAGGAGAATGGCTAGTGCTTGTTCAAAAGTCCTGTAGTGTCTTTACCTTCCAGGGGGAGCCTGGTGGGTTATTTCAGTGCTTCCTGTTCTGTATTTGAGCTTAGGTTCTGTTCTGTATTTGAGTCTGTGACTCAGGCATTTTCTGTGGTGGGTGAAATAAAAGACTGTCCCACGCCTAATGTACCCACATAATACATTGAGTGCCTGTGTGAGAATTAAAAATCCTGTTATTCAGTTTTAGGGATGCCTAGACACAAGTCATCACTAAGCTTTATTTTGGAGATTTCCTTGGAGAAAGATTCCAGGACTGGGATATGAATCAGAGAAATACACTGATCTAGGGGTCAACCCCGCAGAATAAAATATGATCTGTGTGAGCCCAGAGCTCATGGGGCAAGAGAAGCCAGACTTCACAGTGTGCAGAAGGAAAGGAAAAAGACACTCAAATTTGTATCTGAGAGTAAAGTGAATAAGTACACATGTTTGAAATACTTGACTAGCTTCTTTCCAGTCACAGATGCTTGTTTAATTTCTCTACAAATATTTACCAAACTCCTAGGATTTAACAAGTATTTATTTGAACTGCCACTGTGGAAAGGTAGAATGAGGATCGTCCTGGCTGGTGACCTGGTCAGCCTGGGCCTTGAAGTCAAGAGACTGCAAGGGACATACAACTTTGTCATTGATTGGTGAGAAATTGCCTCATTTCTTAGAACCTCTGCTTCCTCATCTGTAAAGGAAATTAATAAGATTTGTTGTATCACCTCTTGGGATGGTTGGGAGGGGTAGACTTTGTAAAGTGTGAAGTGCAGTGTGACCATGACCTATGGAGATTATTCTATAGGCACAAACATAATGCCATGTGGGGTATGTGTGCGTGTGTGTGTGTGTGTACAGATACACATACATATACAATATACCCACATGCACACATATGTATATACATATAACAATACACAAATATATGTACACCTACATGTATGTATATATGTGTGTGTATGCATATATACATACATACATATACATGCACACACATCTATGCTAAAAGTCTTAAGGCAGTTTTAAGCTTTAATAGCTTTAAATTACACTAAGATTTTTGAGACACCCTGTAAGAACAGGGACAGATGAATATATTGTTGTTGTCCTTCATTTTCAAAGAAGACCAATGATATTACAAGGTAATATCTTGACTTGGGCATGAATTGGCTTTCAATGAGGCAGAGTTGCACAAAGTCATATAAATATAGAGATACATATATGTACAAATGTATGTATACATAGATAAATATATGTATTTATATAAGGCACATATACATATGTATACACATACACATTGTCCCCAAAGTTTTAGTGCAGTTTTAAGCTTTAATAACTTTGAATTGCTCTAAGACTTTTGGAACATGTAGATATATATATATGAAAGCAGGGATACACATGTGCATGCATATGTATATGTATATTCTCCATGAGTTTATAATCATTTGGAAAGACAAAATATTATATAACAATGCAAGAACACATATAATTAAGTTTTATAATGAATGGTACAATTAAGAAGTACTATATAGAATTTATTCAACCAGAGAACCTACTACTGTATACAGGGCATTGTAAGACATAGTTTCTATTTCAAGGAATTCACAGTTTGATAGGGGATATAAGACTTATGTGAAAATAGCTATAAACCAATACATGCCATAAAGGAGGAAGGGGTAGTTTCAAGGAAGAAGAGATCACTTCTACTGGGAAAACCAGAAAAGCATTCCTGAATCAGGGTAATAGGTGAAGATTTCATAGAAGAAGCGTAACTTGATTTGGTCCTGAAGCATTAGGAGTAATTCAAATGACAAGGAAAGTACTTTCCAGGTGGAAGGAAATGGGAATGTGAATTTAGGACAACAAGGATCAGGTAAACTTAATTGGAAGAAAGGATTTATATTGGGAATATACAGAAAGGTAAGTGGGATACGTTAGCAAGCCAGATTGTGGGGGGAGGGATGAGGGAGAGAGAATGTGATCAGAGAGGGGAACCCAAAGTGAGCCTGAAAAAGAGTTTGGACTTGATCCTAGAGGCAGTTAAGAATTACTGAAGATTTCTGAGCAGGAAAATTACATGATGGGAAAATATTTTAGCAAGATTCATCTGGAGATAATATGGAAGATAGATTTGGAATAAGGAAAGGCTTGAGATTGCAGAACAGAGAAGAGGATGAGGCATGTTTGAATCTGATTTCTGTATTATTAATGGGATAGTTTGTGAGCATTTAGAAACGGGAGCCAACAGGTCATGTCAGTTGGATTTGATTGCCCTTCTGGAGAGGTCTACTAGACTGGTAGAACTAGAACATGCTAAAGGCATAGTATTGTTGTCGTTGTTTGTCTTTCGTTCTCAAAGAAGATCCATGATTAAGGAGGTAATACCATGACATGCAAGTGAATTGGATTTAAGTGAGGGACATAATATACCTCCGTGTTGGCAAGGCATCTGACAAAATTTCTAACACTATCCCTGAGGACAAGATAGAGAGATGTGAGCTATGTGATAATACCATTAGGTAGATTTGAGGTAGTTGAATGATCAGACTCAAAGAGTAATCATTAATAGGTTGATGTCAATATGAAGGGATATCTCTAATGTAGTTCCTCAGGAATCTGTCCCAGTCCCTCTGGTGATAAATAATCTTATTCATCGCTCAGATAAAGGGAAAAGTGATATTCTTATCAAAGTTTCAGATAACATGAAACTAGGAATAATAACTAATGAGAAATATGACAGAATAAAGGTCCAAAATCATCTCAGTAGGTTGGAAAATTGGGCCAAATCTTTAAAAAAATTACACATAAAGGAGAAAATAAATGAGTGAATAAGTGAAGCATTTATTAAGTGGTTGCTATGTTCCCATCACTTTGCAAAGTGTTGGAGATACAAATGCAAACAGGATTGTCTTTCATTCTGATAGGGGAAATAACATACAAAGGAAAGCTAAAAGGTGGGACATCATGGTTTGGAAACAACTAGGAAATGATGGACAAGATAAGGCTCATCTATCAGAACCTAAAATCCAGGGTCAGAGTTCATGAAATGATGGGGAGAGGGCAGAATAGTTAAGATGGGACCTTGAGTCCTAAAACAGTTCCAAAGGACTCATGATGAAAAATGCCATTCACATTCAGAGAAAGAACTATGGAGTTGGAATGCAGAGAGAAGCAGATTATTTTCTTTTTGTTTTGTTTTGTTTTTTTCTTTCTCATGGTTCCTCCCATTCTTTCTGATTCTTCTATACAACATGACTAAAGTGAAAATATGTTTAATAGGAATGTATGTGTAGAGCCTATATCAGATTGCATGCTGTCTTGGACAGGGGGGAAGGGAGAGGGGAAGGAAAGGGAGAAAATTTAAAACTTATGGAAGTGAATGTTGAAAACTAAAAATAAATAAATTAACTTCAAATAAAAACATGAGACGTTGAGGGACAAGTTGCCTCTTTTTCCAACCCATCCATGAATAAAAATCCCCTGTACAATAGCGATGACATGTGGTCATCTGCCTTTGCTTAAAGGCTTATAGTAAGGGGGAACCCACTAACTTTGACAGTGACTCATTCATTTTCATATAGCTCTAATTGTTAGGAAGTTATTCCTTAAGTCAAAGCCAAACCTGCCTCTTAATAACATTGCTTCTAGTTCTGCCCTCTGGAGACAAACAGAACAAATCAATTATTTCTACTAAGAGTTAAAACTTTAGATACTAGAAGACAGCTACCATAAACCCACTAAGCTTTATTTCTTCCACCCTAAACATCCCCAATGTCATTCAATAGGCTGTCGTATGACATGCTCTTGAGATACCATGTGTTCCTAATCTTGTGCTTGTGAAGCTGAAATCCAAATATGAAACTTTATATGTGTGTATGTGTGTATATATCATATATATGTATACATCTGTATGTGTGTATGTATATATATATATATATATATATATATATATATATATGTATTTATATATACAAACACACACACTCAAATAAATCTTCTTAGATGTGGGCCAACATTGTAACCTATAAAGCTCATTCCGGTTTCTAACTCTTTAATCCAACGTGTTAGTTGTGCCTCCTAATTTTATGTCATAAGCAATTTTGACATGTTTGCCTACTCTGTCTTTATCTGAATTATTGATGAAAATGTCAAACAGACCAGAGCCAAGGACAGATCCCTGAGGCATTATACAACAGACATTGAACAATTAAGACTACTCATTGAATCTGGTTACTAGAGCTATTCCAAGTCCACCTAATTCCGGAATTGTCTAGTGAGTATCACTCTATCTTCTAAAAAAAAAAAAAAAAGAATTAAGAATCTTTATTAAATGCTTTGCTAATTTCTGGGAAAACCATCTGCAATGTTATGATTTTTTGAATCTAGGAACACTGAACCACAGGGAAAAGGCTAGTCTGGCAGGTCCAATTCTTTTTTTTTTTTTTTTTTTTAAGGAGGAAAGGCAAGGTAATTGAGGTTAAGTGACTTGCCCAAGTTCACTCATCTAGTAAGTGTCAAATATCTGAGGCCATATTTGAACTCAGATCCTCCTGACTCTAGGGTCAGTGCTCTATTCGCTGTGCCACCTAGCTGCTCTCAGGTCAAATTCTTGATGAAGTCATCTCTCCTCTAAAAGATCATTATTTCCTTTGTTATATAGTTACCAATCTTCCCTTAATAAGAGATTCTGGGATTTTTCCAGGAATCAAAGTCTAGCTCATTGACCTTTCTATAATTTGCAGACTCCACTCTCTTTCCTTTCTTGAAAATCGAGGCACCACTTGTCCTACTTGAGTTCTGGGCCACTTCTCTTATTCTTCATGATCTTCCGGGGCCCATCGACTATGGATAGAAATTCACAGCTGCAGGTTCTTTCTGTCCTGTGTGATGAAGGTTACCCAGGTCTGGGGACTTGAACTCATCAAGGGAAGTTTGGTGTTTTCTTACCGGAACCTTCTTTATTTGTCTTGGGTGTCAGCTCCCTAGGGCTACTTTTGTTCTGTGTTTTCAAATCCAAATATCACTCTCTGTGGCAGGAAAATAACAAACCAGAAGCAGAATAGAGATGAGCAGTTCTGCATGCATATCTCTTCTTTGATATTCTGCTTTTTCCCAGCAGGGTTTTCATGTTTTTAAAAACCTTTTTGTTGACTTTGTAAATCACTTCACTTGTGTTCAAACAACGAAGCCCCACAAAGCACAAAAGAGAGAGAGATGGTTAGAAAAAAGATGGTCAGAGAAAAATCTGGGGGTTTTAGTGGACCGCAGCTCAATAGAAACATTAGTTTAGCAACATTATTAGTAGTTTATGAACATTAGCACCACACAGAAGATCAGAAAGGTAATGTAGATCATAGGAACATAGGATCATAGACAGAGAGCTGGAGGGACATCTAGTCCAAAATCCTGATTTTATAAATGAGGAAATCTAGAGCCCTAGTAAGAAGATGGATTCTAGAAGGCTTGGGAGTCAGGGGAATGCCTCTGTTTGAGGATCCAAAAGACTGTTATGGGGAAAATAGATTATACTGGGTCCTAGATGCAGAAATAGGAAGAGTGGGTGAAAATCTTAGGCAGATTTAGAGTCAGTGTAGGGAAAAACTTCTTAACAATTAGAGTTATTTTAAAAAACGGAATGGACAGCTTGGAAGTTAGGAGGATCACCACCCTTGGCAGGGAGGTTAGGGAAGGGTTTCCTTGTTCAAGTGCATATTGGGAGTCCTTTCCAACTTGGAGATTCCCTGAAAGATAGAGAGAGAGCCCAGTACTAAAGCTACTGCTACCAGCTGGGCATGAGGTGATGGGGACCTGGACAAACGTGAGGACTGTAGGAATGAGGAAGGGGCTCTTTTTGAAGACTAGAGATAGGAGTAGTCACACGGTCAAATACGTCTCCCCTTTCAATGGGAGTTACATTCAGAAGGACTTCTTGGGATGGTAGATGGAATGTTGGACTTGGAGTAGGAAAATATCTGGATTCGAATCTCAGTCACATTGGATTATTTCTGAAGACGTCTATGTATTATTGTCTTTCTGCCTTGCTCATACAGCTCCAGCAGAGAGGAGTGGCTAGCATTTTGGACTTGGAATAAAGAAGCCTTGAGGCTAAATCCTGTGTCTGACACTTACTGACTGTGTAACCACAGGTAAAGTCACTCTACTTATTGGATCCTCATTTTCCTCACCTGTAAAATTGGGATAACTGTAGAATCTACCTCCTAAGTTGTTTGCTACGCTCATATGAAATAATATAAATAAAATAGGGGCAGCTGGACGGCTCACTGTACAGAGTGTCAGACCTGGAGTGAGGAAGTCTTCAATTCAAGTTTGGCCTCAGATACGGGTTAGCTGTGTGACCCTGAGTAAGTCACTCCACCTCTCCCTCAATTTCCTCATCGGTTAAGATAGGGTCCTCTTCAAGAAAGAAGGATGAACAATAATTATGATAGTATCACCTACTTCCCAGAGTTGTTGTGAGGATGAAACAAAATAATATTTGTAAAATACTTTCCAACCTTGAAAGCATCACATTAAAGTTTTGCTTGCTTTAAAGCATCACACAGTGTCCCAAAAGTCTTAGTGCTGTTTTAAGCTATTATAGCTTGTCTAAGTATCATTTATGATCATCATCGTTGTCATCAGCATCGTTATTATTTTCTAAGCCTCTGCCATTGGAGAACTGCCTGGGAGAGAAGGCTGAGCCTCCTCAGTAGCGTCCCTGGGCCTGAGGAATTGACTTCCCACGGAGATCTGCCTCCAGTCCCCACACAGTCTCTGACAGAAAGCCGTATGAGCCATGCAGCCTTCCAGCAGAGCCGTTCTGTAGCTGAACTGCAGAGGCACAGAGAAACGTGGGTTCCCTAAAATAATCTTCTGATTCATGCCACATGAATCCCTGGTATATAGACTGTCAGAATTTAAGGAGCAGGTGTAGTTCTCCCGATGCTTTGAATAGGAACTTGTTCAAATCATGTAGGCTTGTTAGAAACAGTTTTTTCAAAGGATTAGTTTATAATATCTCATCTGTAGTGGTAGTGAGGGGGTGGATTCAAAAGGAGGAAGGAGGAAGCACTGATGGGAGAGGCGAGGGAATTGAGAAACTGTCATCCACTAGAAACATCTCAGATCAAAGGGAAGGGTGATGCTCACCTCTAACTAAGGAGAAGGTCTGAGTGTCTGGGAAGACTAGGGAAGAATCAGATTCGGTCAGAGCAGAAACAGGGCCACCAAAGCATGCACAGAGATCCCTGGGGGCTGCATATTGACTCAGAAAACCACTCATTAACTTATCTTTGTTCTACTGCATTTTTATTAATTTTATTAAGTATTTCCCAATTACATGTGAATCTGATTCAGGCTTCTCTCAACAATCTTCTGGGCAGCAATGTAGTCTGTGGGGAGATTGTTCCTGGTTCCAGATTCTATGGCCCTCCACAATTCAGCCCCAATATAAAAACTCACGAATTCACAGGATCATCGATTTGGATTTGGCAGAGACCTTAGAGGTCCTCTAGTTCAATCCCCTCATTTTACAGGTGAGAAAATTCCATTAGGTTAGATAAAGCATTGATTAAATCCAGTCAGGTAGGGACAGCTAGGTGACACAGTGTATAGAATTAGGGACCTGAAGTCAAAAAGACCTGAGTTCAAATCTGACCTCAGACTAGCAGTGAGACACTGGGCAGGTCACTTCACCCTGTTTGCCTCAGTTCCCTCATCTGAAAAGTAAGCTGGAGAAGGGAATGACAAACCAGTCTAGTATCTTTGCCAAGAAAAGCCCAAATGGGGTCACAAAGAGTTGGACAGGAATGAAACAACTGAACAATAATATCTTGGTCAGGTAGGTGCTAAGCAATGAGAATCCAAATATAAGTTAAAGGAAAGTACCTTGGGGGCAGCTAGGTGATGCAGCCGATAGACCACCAGCCCTGGAGTCAGAAGCACTTGAGTTCAAATTTGACCTCTTGACAGTAGCTGTGTGACCCTGGGCAAGTCATTTGACCTCATTGCATCACAAAAACAAAACAAAGAGTACCCAGAAGGAGTTCACATTCTAATGGGAGAGACAACCCAGAAAAGGGAACTGAAAAAGAGTAGGAAAAAGTATTCATGCTGGGGTGAGATGTAAAAGTCCAGAGAGTCAGGAGCAGACCAGGGGTTAGCAGTGAGCTTGACTGGCTTATTAAAGTACTTGCTCAAACAGAGGTTTCAGGCAGGAACCCACTAATCAGAGGACGTGGAGTCTGGGGGGGGAAGGATGAGGGAAGAATGGAGGGATCTCCAGAATGAGAAGGCAGCTGGGGTACAGAAGCACAAGCCTGAAAACCATGTTGGTTAAATGATCCTTGAATCCAAAACAGTGTTATCCTTTTCTCTGACCAGCCTATGTCTCCTTACTCACCACATTCTCCACCAAACCAGTCCATAAAGATCCCTCCCGCCTCTGACCTCTCACCACACTTCTTGTGAATTCCATTAATTCTAGCTCATAATGACAGACATTTACACACAATCAGATTTGTGTATGGCTGTCTCCAATCTCCAATGAGATTATAAGCTACTTGAGGACAGGGACCTCTTATCTATCTTTATTTCCCCACAAAATATCTTCTGGGCACAATTCAAAGCCTTTTTCATGAGAAAAGTAACATGAAAGACAGCATGGCATAGTTAATGGGGCACTGGACTTGGAACCAAGAAGACAGAGCTGTAAGACACTTAAATGTTGTATGAGGCTTGGATAATCACTTATTCATTTGTGCCTTTTTGTTGTTGTTCAGTCACATCAGTTGTGTCCAACTTTTTGTGACCCCTTTTGGCAAAGATACTGGAGCAGTTTGCCATTTCCTTTTCCAGCTCCTTTTTTCAGATGAGAAAACTGAGGCCAACAAAGTTAAGTGACTTGCCCAGGGTCACACAGCTAAAAAGTGTTTGAGGCTGGATTTTAACTCAGGTCTTCCTGATTCCAGGTCTGGCAGCCACCTAGCTGCCTTTGTGCCTTAGTTTCCTCAAAATAAAATGAAGAGATTGTATTCTGTGACCTCTAAAGTCCCTCCAAGCTTTAAATGAAATGAGTGATTCTATGAACTGGGAAGCTGCAGAAACCATTGAGTCATTAACATGGAGCTAATTATTCCTTTACCAAAGTGAACCAGACAAAAGAAAGAGAACTATAAAACAACAAAAAGGAAAAGAAAATAGGGGAGAAAAGGATCCCATCCCACCCAAAGCAGACAAAAAGGAGAGAAAAGGCAATTTTTAAAAAAAGGATGACAAAAAAATACACAACAGAAAAGTGTATATGTTGGAGGAGGGAATTCCATCCCTTTCAAAGAACCACCATTTAGAGCCTGAAGAGCCTGTGCTCACCCAGTGCAAGAAGGCCCTCTAGAACATCCCTGACAGTTGGTCATTTGGCTTCTGCTTATGAGTATGGGAAATTGGAAGTCCATTGAGTCAACAGTCAACCTATCCTACTTAGCCCTGACATCTTCATCAGCTGAGATAATGACAATTGTTGTGGCAATTAGAGGTAGGAAATAAATGTTAAGAAGCACCTCCATTTAATCATTCCATCAATCAATTTTTTTTGTAACAACAATGGCCATAATGTAACGCAATACCCTCGGTTTGATTGGACAGATTGGCAGAGTACCATGGAAGTTTAGGCCATTCCTGAAAGCTGTACCTCTCTTAAAGCAGCTCAAGATCATATTTGCCTTTTTGGTGGCCACATCACACCACTAACACTTATTCAGTTTGCGGCCCTCTATAATATTATCAGACAGACAAATAGTTTGCCCTGGATCCCCTCAAAAGGGAGATGTCAGTCACTTCTCCTGTTGCTTTATTGTCTAACTCTTACTTAATGATCTTGGAAAAGCATTTGTTTGTGATGGATTATAGTTTATATTTTAAGTACAGGGTGTCCCCCAAGTCCTAGTGTAATTTTAAAGTTTTTATCATTTTAAACTGCACTAAATTCTGGAACTTGCTATATTTATCTATGTGTTTTTATGAGCTTCTTTTGTCTTTCAAGTATTTCTTTGTGGTTAAAGGTAAAGGGAGTAAATAGCTGTCCTATATTTGATATCCACTACTTCATACACTGAGTAACATCTAAGAAGGCACTCTGTTATTCTCTTTAAATGAGAGACCCTAGACGTGAGTCAAGCCTAAGTTCTGTTTAAGAAGATTTTCCGGGAATGGTGGTGTTTCTGTGTGGAGGCAGACTGTGAGAAAAGTCTGAGGTCCTCTCTCTCTTTGGGGTCAGGTACTCCTAGTGCTGAACCCAAGTCCACATCTGAACCTAACACTGGAGCACTTTGAATAGAGGAACCATATGTTACAAGTGGTAGGAATTCTGGAACCTCTCATTTCTGGAGGAATGCGGAGAGTTCCTAAAGCACATCCTCCTCTATAGAGAAAGGAGTAGTTCCCAGGCAACATAATACTAAAATTCAGCCTTCTAGAGATAGAAGGGAAGGAACTGTGTATGTGGCTTCTGAATCCAGAGAAGAGCAAAGGGATCTAAACCATATCAGGAGAAAACAACCTGAAATTTTACCTCTGCTGTTTTCATGAGCCATTGAGATAGTGGAACAGGTAGGTAGCACAGTGGATGGAGTGTCAGACCTGCAGTCAGGAAGACTTGAGTTCAAATCCATCTTCAGATACTACTACAAAGTAGTAGACATCAGATATAGGACAGCTATTTACTCCAATTATTACTTCCAAGACCATGTATCCTCAGATACATGCTAGCTATGTGACCCTGGACAAGTGACTTGACTCTTGTCTGCCTCAGTTTCTTCATCTATAAAATGGGGATAATAATAGCACCAACCTCTGAAGACTGTTATGAAAATCAAATTAGATAGTAATTGCCAAGAGCTTAGCATGGTGCTTGGCACATAGTAAGTGCTATATAAACTTTAGGTATTATTATTAGTGGAGGTCCTAAGGAAAGGTGCTACTTTTCCATGATGATGGTGACGATAGCTAACATTTCTATCGCACTTTGAGGTTTGCAAAGTGCTTTACATCCATTATCTATTTTGATACTCAAAATAACCCTGAGAAGTAGTGCTGTCATTGTTCTCATTTAACAGATAAGGAAACTGAGGCCGAGAAAGGTTAAATGACTTACCCGGAGTCACACAGTTAACAAGCTTCTTGAGGTGGGATTTAAACTTGTTTTCCTGAATCCAAGTACAACTAACTGCTATGAATTAATGAAAGAATGAATGGATGAATGAATGGATAAATGAAAAAGCATATATTAAGTGCTTACTGTGTGCCAAGTACACATTCATTCTCCTTCTGGGGTCTAAGTGCTAAATTTTGTATGATAAGTCAGGATGCCTGAATGAGTCTCTGGTGAGGAGAATGGGAGAGAAAAAAGTGAGTCATCAGAATGTTGGGGGATTGCCTCTAGCAACCTTCAGTTTTAGGGCATGTCTGGGATTTTTGTTTTGTCTGACTTCGTGTCCACTAGCAATCATCACATCCAAATCTTCATCAGTCTTTCAGGAAACAGAAATGAACAGTTCACCTACGACATAGCCTATTCATTTTAGACTTATTAATAGAGCTACAGTCTCTAGGGAAAAGATTCCATGTCCTTCCAGACTGATTCACAGATATAACTACACCTACATAGATATCTATATATACACAACATGGTGAATGATACGTAATGTGAGGATGTATATAACACAAATGTGAGATTAAATATATAGAAGCATATGTGTGTATATATGCATGTATAAATATACATGTATACACACATATGTATGGAGGGATATAATGTCAAGTCATTCCCTCCATCACATCCCTGGACCAAGTGTTATGGAGAACCACAAAGGAAACAGAAGGAATAGTCTCTGCCTTCAGTCAAGTTGAGGAGACCAAACATGATGACATGAAATCCCTTGGGAATAATTCCAGAGCAATCTATTAAGAGAAGACAAAAAAAATAATCTGACATTTTCTATTCAAAGATAATGAAGTACTTTGCCAGTCTCCATCAATTAGTTTTCAATGGGAGTCACAGAAGGGGAGGAGCTAATCTGTGTTGCATGGCTGAAGAAATGAATCACCAGGACTGATTCTTCCTTTTCCCCCAGTTCTAGATATTCCAGGGACAAATGGCTTTAGTTTAGAGAACTGTATTATTATCATTACATTTATAAGGGCCTATACAACCCTGGGGTCAATTACTCTAGGAATACAACTATATTAGACTTTCAAATTGATTCTCCCCTTTCTTGGTCTCTCTACATGGCAAAATAACTTATGCTGGAGCTGGGTAGAAGAGAAAACCCTTATTCCACCCCTGTCTCAGACTTTTTAATTCAAACTGGATTACTGACCAGTTGTACCTGATGGCTTCTAAAAGTGCTGACTAAAGCTAATTCCTGTGTAATTTGGAAACCTAGAATAGAGGTCCAGAGGCCTAGGTACCTCTTTGCCACCCAAATAGGACCAGGTAAATTTGCCTTCGCTCATTATCGCTGAATGCATCCAGAGGAACTAGAGATGGGCAGCCTTCTTTCTGTTATCCCCTTTATAAACTTGAGGAGATCTTCTGTTTTTACAGGTGTACCCACATCCATTTACCAGTGTGAGAAATGGTGAGAGTTCTTCATATCTGACCTGACCCAAAAATACCATGCTATTTTCCCACCATCTTCATGACATATGTCCTTGCTCCTTGCTCTACATTTGATCAAATACTCCAGCTTCTGCCCTGGGGCCCTAGGCTCTTGATTGATGAGAGTTCTCTATACCTACCTCAACTCAGTAACAGTAAATGCTGTTCTATCACATCTTCCACCTCTTGTTCTGGAAATAGCTATCAATTCAATATTTCCATTCCTGGAAAGGACACATCAATCATTCAATCATCTTATGTCACCCTCCATACACATGATGGTCTAGATGGAGACAGCCATCCCTGGCCCCCACTTCCCTAAATAAAGATTCCATTCTCCCTTTTCAGAAGGTAAGCTCCTTGATGGGTAGGCACCATCTGCTTTTTCTTTTTGTTTCCCAAGTACTTAGCACGGGGTCTGACATATAGTAAGCACTTCATAAATGCTTTTTTAGTCATTCATCAAATATTTTACAAAATTCACCAAATTTAGTTTATTAATTATATATTTCTACTACCTCTTTTTTTCTCTTATCAGACCATCCTACTTAGCCTGAATTTTTCTGCACAAAGTCCTACACCAAAACCTCCTTGTGGCCTAGAGATGGATTTTCAAAGGTGATAGAGCATAAAATTTGGCAGATTCTGTCATGCTGGAAAGGCTTTGACTCTGATAATGAACCAAGTCTATTTTCCACAGACTGACATAGCAGGCATGTCATTAGAAGCTGACCACTTGGTGATGATTTGGCTTTTCTTTTTGTCAATGGCAGCCAATAAAACAGACAAATTTAAAATGACCCTTAGTCTCGTGATGGTGCTTTAGTAGTAATGATGTCGGAGTAGTGGGCAAGGAGGCAGAGGATGCTAAGGAGCACGGAAATTTTAATGTGACTATTGGTACTGTGAGATCTTTGTCCAATAACTAACAAGTAGACATATTTCTGGAAAAGCTGAATCATACCAATCTTGACATTCTTTCTATAAATGAAGCCAAAAGACAGAAGTTGTAGCTAAGTGGAAAGATGGCTCAAGGGTACTTCCCCTGAGAGGCAAAGAAAGGAGTTGGTAGGCAGATTTTATCATGATGCCCAGAGTTAACAAGAAATATTATTTCAAGGGTTATTTTGGTGGGGCAAATGCTTATCAGTAGTGATTGCCAAATACTTACAAATACTTATCAGTAATGATTATTAAACAAGATTATTGCTGCTTTGGCACCAATACTGGTTAACATGAATGAAATGATAGAGAAATTCTACAAAGATTTTGATAAGAACTCCAAATCAAGTCAATATGCACTCCAATACTTGGTGACTTCAGTGCAAAGACTGGAAAAGGTAAGAATGGGGAGAAATATATGGGAAAGCAGAAATCCAAAATAAGGAATAAGAAGTCTCACAAATCCCTATCATGAATACTTTCTTAAAAAAAAAGTTGACATTGCTGGACATAATATGTACCATATATTATCATAAGGAATGAAAGAGATTATATTTTAATGGAGAGAAAAAGGCTTTTTTATCGATGTTTGAATAATCGCTGAATCCATTATCTGCATGTAGTCAGTTCATCAACTTGTCAGGGCTAAGATCAGAATTAGTAAAGTGATGATGATGATGATGATGATGATGACGATGACAACGACTATGGTGGTGGTGGTGGCAGTGGTGGTGATGGTGCTGATGAGAAAAGTAGTGTACAATTGAAACATCTTTATGCTGAATTGTCGACAGAAATGATACTGACACTGACAATAAAAATTTTATCCAAAGGCAACACCTGGTTAGGATAAGAATAGATTTTAAAATAATTCAAGGAAAAATGATGGCTGATTATGAGAAATATTATCTCATGAAGCAAAGAGATGCAGTAGAAGGTAAAACCAGTTTAAGGATGTTTTAGCAATATATCCAACTAAGTAAAGCAATCCCAAGGTCATTGGAGAAGGAGAATGGAGTGGAAGGACTGCAAACAAAAGAAAAATGGGAAAGGTTCATAAAAATCATTTTATATAATTTGTTCCCAACAAGGATAATGAGCCACCACACTTGAACCTTAATATCACAGTCCCAGATGTGCTTACAGAGAAGGAAGAGATACAAGATGAGAAAAGCAGCTGAGCTGGACCAAGTATAGTTAAAGGAAATATATAATTGAGGCTGTACAATTATGAGGGCACCAAGATATTGATATAAAAGGCAATCAAAGCAGAAAAACATATCAAAAGTGTGGGAAAAAATCTTAGACCTTGTTAATGCTGAAAAACGCAACCAAGAGAAAACCATTTGCTACTGACCTATATACCTACTCTCACATCTCTACAAAATCTTTATCAGAGTCGATGGGGTCCTTGATGAGGGTATTAGTAGGGAAAAGCAGGCTTTTGCAAGAGATAGATATTCAACAGTGAACCACATCTTTACCATTTCACAATTAACTCTGGAAGATGTAGAGAACAGAAGATCCTATTGTCCTCATTGTCTGTTGATTATGGAAAAAAACATTCAATTCAATAGAACAAACCACCTTATTGGCTTTTTTTTTTAGCAATTCAGTCGTCTGTTCTTCAAAATTATTCAAGACTCTTTGGAAAGTATTACAACAGAAATAACCCTGCTCAACAGCCCTCTGATAAAAAACATCAGGTGAGACAGAAGATATTTAGAAATGTATGTTTACCAGTATGCTGAAGAAGATTCAGTGCCAAGTCCAGTTCAAAAAGAATTCCCAAATGTACGTAGAAGAACATTGTTCTGATCAACCCTCAGAACTCTGTAGAGCGTCCTGGAAGATACATGCATACATACATACACCCATATAAATATAGAAATAGATCTATCTATCTAAAATTACTCAAAGGATTTTGGTCTGTACATCTATACAGGAAAGACCAGGGAGATGAACAGTCGATTGCATAGATTTCAACGTATATTTAGGTGACCACTCCGCAGAGAGTGCCCAGTAGTATGTATATGTGGGACCGACATTACAGATAGACAATGAGTTGGACCCAGAACTGAGCAGGAGGAGGAGAGCAAAGGAAAGTGCAAAACTTCTTTACCGACCAAACCCAAGCTTCCCCTGAAAATAAAGTCCCATCTTTTCAATATTAATGTTCTACTGGTATTGCCATATGGCAGTAAGGCGTGGAATAAAGCTTCCTCCAAAGAAATAAAAACTGGTATTATACAGAGGGCAATGGATCACACATTGTGGGTGTGAGCAAGCTGCAACATAAAATCAATGAGGAATTTCAAAGAAGAGCAAAGAAAAAGATATGATGAAGGAATTTTGGGATAGAGAAGGTGGAATAAAATGGAAGATAGATAGGGATGACAGACAGATAGAGGGTACCTAGATGATGGTACAGTGGATAGTGCTCTGGGCATGGAGTCAGGAAGATTTGAGCCATAATCCAGCCTCAGACACTTACTTGCTGTATGATCCTGTACAAGTCACTTAACCTCTGTCTGTCTCAGTTTCCTCACCTGTAAAATGGGAATAATATGAGCACCTACCTCCCAGGGCTATTGTCAGGATAAGATGAGAATGTATTTGTAAGAGTTCTTGGCACATAGTAGGTACTTAATTAATAAATGTTTGTTTTCTTCCATTGCTACCTTTATAATGCTGGGAAGAAGGCACACATGGATGGATTGTGATAGCATATCCATTTCAGTATCCCCAAAGTCAAAGGACTTCTGAAGATAATTCAGGACAAAGGCATTATAAATATAGCACCTGTCAGTCACCACTGTGTTCCAAGTTTATGATGTACTTACTTTATCTTTTATCTTTTGTCTCGACCTATGATTTTATCCATGTATGGAACTCTGTCTCCTCCCCCTGACACAGCTCTGTGATTCTTTCATAATTTAAAGGCTTCGAGAATTACCTGAGAGTACTAAGAACTTGGTTATACAGCTAGTATGAGTCAGAGGCAGAATTTGAATTCAGATCTATCCAGATTTCAAGGCTAGTCCTTTATCCACATTGCCTCCCATTGCTCTACTATACAGAGACTCTTTCCTGATTCCCTTGGCAGATCTACATACCTCACTTCTGTTTGCTGTCATATCCCTTCTGCTCTAATTCCACTATCCCTAATCAGACAGTAGCGTTGCCAGGAGGGGGTTTCTCAATTCTGAGGTTTCTTTTTTAATTAAAGTATGTAATTATCTGTACTTTATTCTTAGCTCTCTAAAATATGGAGGGGCATTAAATAGTATACTTTAGAGGCAGCATCACATAGTAGATAGAGTGGCCTCAGAGTTGGGGAAATCTGTGTTCAAATTCTGCAGGTGACACTTATTGGCTGTATGGCCCTGAACAAAATACTTCAGTGCCCCAGTCAAGTCTCTGAAATGAAAAGCTGCTGATCCCTATGGACAGAGGCAGTTTCCTCCCTAGGAGTTTCCTACCCACTGGTCAGGAAAGAAAAGTAATCACAATGCCCCATTGTTTGTACAATCAAAACTAAGTTTCTCCAGTAGAGTCATATATGTTTTAATACTTTGGGTTGAAATTCAACCTTCCCCTATCATCCCATCTTTACCAGTAAAAAAACCCCACAATATTATTTTTACTATACTAAAAATTCATAAATGTGATTCATATATATATATGGAGTCAAAAATACTTCCTTTCTTACTCTTGTCTTCCTTACTAACTCATTAAGATCCTGCAAAACAATTTATAGGTCTTGAGAAATAATCAGTGCATTTTCAAATACTACCTTAGAACAGAAGTCAACACAATAAAATAGTTTGTTAAGTATTATAAGAATCTGAGCCCTTGGGGCTCCTGAAAAACTGACCATATGCTCAACCTGCCCACATGATCCCATTCCACTGATTTAATACACCTTGTATATAATGGGAGAGCTAGGTTCATTCATTCTGAATGAGAGGACAAATTCTCCGAATGGGAAACTTCCAATTCTTCACTAGAATGAAAATCTATTTTTACCTGCCACCTCGCATTGGAGCTCTTTATGGTGGATTTCATGTAAGAGATAATTTTTTAGTTGTGCTCCCTTAAGTATTTCAGCCTGTATGAATCACTTTTCCCTATTTCCCCGCCAACTCGGCTTTTTCGGAGAAGAATTGTACAGTTTGCAGAAGAGCCATCTGTGATACAGCAGAAAAAGCACCTAGACTGGAAGTCAAGAAGTCTTGGTTTTGGTCCCAGCTGTGCCACTAACCAGTGATATGACTCTGGGCATGTCCCTTTACCTCCGTGTAAAATGAGGGGATTGGACCAGAAAAATCTCTAAAGCTCCCCTCCCCCCACCTTGGCTCTGGCATTCTGTGATTCTATGATATAATCCAAATGTCTGTGTGTCATTGATGTTATTCTTGTCCCTTCTGCCTTCTGTCTCTTTCACTGCTCCCTTAGAAGGGGGATAGAGAGAGATGACATTCAAACATCCCCTTTAGATACTGTTCTTAGGTACATCAATACTGATTCATTAGCTAGGAACACTAGATCATTGAAAGATTTGATAATTCTTCTGGATAGCTTAGGAGAAACTTTTCTGATAGAACCTTTTAAAATATTGCACAATAATTGTATCATTTCTGGTAGCATGAACAGTTTAGGAAATTATTTTCTTAAACATCAGTGTTTACATTCACAGACTAACAGAACAAATGGAAATTTTAACAAATGTGAGAAAATGACATGCAATTAGCATGTTTCTGTTGATTATCTATAGTTTGGGATAGTGTGTGGCAAGGTGTTTCCTCATTATCCTGAATAGTCAAGAGGCTACTCTAGTCCCATGGTTCCATCTATTTTTAGAACAGCTCACCAATGTCAGATTGTCTGAGTTCTAAAACATCTTGCCTCAATGTCTAAACTGCTTTTCAAGCTTGGATAAATCATGAAACTAGTTTCATTTTCTATTAGAGTCTTCCCATGTTCTTCCTGTAACATGGTACAGAAAAAAGCTTCCTTTGTTCCCTTCCAAAAATTATTTCAATGGCTTCTTATTGATATCTTCTGTTTTCATATCACTTCTATTTCCCAATATATCCCTCACCCTCCTTACAAAAGAGCTATCACTTATAACAAAGTAGAAAGGGGGGGAGGGGAAACAATTCAGCAAAGCTAACTAGCACATTAAAAAAGTGTGACATTATATACAGCATCCCACACTCATAGTCCTGTAAAGAAGAGGGGGAAGTGCCTTCTCGTATCTCTTCTTTGGGATAGTATAAATGCTGGTGGGCAGCAAGGGAGGAGGCTTGATAGACACTGTGAACAGAAACAGAAAGAAATCTCTCCATGGCTAGGGTCCAAAATGAGGTTCAATGTATACAACCTATTTGAGAAAACACAACATGTGCAAAGGCAAATATAAACTAAAGCAAGAAATAAAGTGTGTTCCAATGGAAAGTGCAATGGATATGAAGCAAGAGGACCTAAGTTCAAATCCTAGATTTGCTATTTTCTACTTCTGTGGCCTTGGGTAAATCACTTTAAATTTCTTGGCCTGTGTTTCTTCATCTATAACATGAGGGAGGTTGGGCATGATATAAGTTTTCTTCCAGGTCTAAATCTAGCATCCTATTATCCTAAAGGGAGCAAAACAGAAAATAGACAAAATGCCCTAGGAATATTTGAGGGAGAGGGAAACATTTTTAAGGTGTTGTGCTACTTAAGGTATGTCCATATAGGTTGTTTAAATGTAGAGATTCAGTTCTCAGGTGATATGCACAGATATCTCCAGAATGTGGCCCATTCCTCTCTGAGACAGACTTTAATTTCTGCTTTCAGGGGAGCAGGAAGAGTAAAGTGACTTGGTACATGCTTGACCTCTCACCTATCTCCATGAGGGGTATTAGGCTAGAATTATATCTATCTGCTTCCCTCAGATGTTGCCATCTATAAGAGGTTCAGGCCAAAAGCTGCTTCTCTGGTTGCTTTTCAGGGGAGGGTAGACCTTATCTTAGTCTCTCCAGCTTAACTTCTCATCAAAAGATGACTGATTACATGAAAGACCATCAGAAATTGTGTTCATCCTTCATTGTCGAAGAAGACCATGCCATCAGAGAAATGATGACATGACTTGTACTTGACTTTGTTTTGAGTGAGGGAGGCCTGTGCAGGTCACCAGCCCCACTTCTCCTCCAAAGCCATCTGAATCCAGTGACCTGATATTCCTCAGGATGACTGGAGATACCCTAAGATGCACTGGAAGGCCTTGGGACCTTTAGGCCAAGGTCTTTGCAGGTACTCATTTAAGGTGAGATAATGCCCATTCATTGAATAGGCCTGTTTAAGAAGTAGCCAGGGCGTGGCCCCTTTAATGAGGTCAAGAAAAAGAAAGACTTCAGGCTGGGTGGGAAGCAGCAACAGTTACTACTGATAATCCCTTTAAAACTAGGAGGCCTTAGGCAGGGGCCTATTGGAGTTCCAGTTTCAGAGTGCATTAGGTTTAAGATCACAGGACAGGACAGGATAGGAGCCAGTTAAACCCAAGTCAACTGGGCATCTTTTGGTCATCCAAATTAACCTTCCTTTGGCGAGGAGAAGGAAGGGGAGGGGGAGGCAGACAGGAGAGGAGGAGTTGAGCCAACTGCATCTACCCACAGGATTGTGTTCATTCTTTGTTGCCAAAGAAGACCATGCCATCAGAGAAATGATGACATGACTTGCACTTGACTTTGTTTTGAGTTAGGGAGGGTTGCACAGGTCACCAGCCCCACTTCTCCTCCAGAGCCATCTGAATCCAGTGTCCTGATATTCCTCAGGATGACTGGAGATGACCCAGGATGCACAGGGAAGCAAACAGCAAATAGAAATTGTAGTTCTACCAATTAGAATATTCCAGAAAATACACAAGTGAATGAACTCTAGATGGAAGTGAGATGATATCTCAATTCAAGCCAAGGGAGAGGGTCCAATCTTACTGAAGAAGTTCTGATACCAAAGTCTCTAAGGAGTCAAGGTGAAAATCAGGGACATACTGAGTCAGCTTCCTATACATGCCTATACTTTCCAATGTTTTTTCCTCTCTACTCCCTGGAGTGTCCTCTGTCCCCGAGTCTGTGTCCCCAAGAATTTCTGGAGCCAATTTATTCCCTTAAGAGTTATATGGTTTCATGATGAGTTTTCTCTCCACCAATTCAGGAATACATCTCCGCATGCAAAATGCCCTAGGTTTTGTTGGGAGGAGGTAGCACTTGAGCTGTTGTTTGTCCTTCATTTGAAGAGGATCGTGACATCAGGGAGATGATGCCATGACATGCAAGTGAATAGGATTTAGGTGAGGGAGGGCTGTGCAAAGTCACCAACCTCACTTTCTCCTCCGAAGCCATCTAGGTCCAGTAGCAGGACTACTGGAGATGGCCCTGATGTAGTGGTAGCTAAACTTGGGATGAAAGATAAAGAACTCTTATAGCATGACATCATTTAATGATGGATAATGATTACCTCTATAGAGATAATCAGCTGGCACATACAAACATAAGTATATCACCCTTTCTGATTCTATCATCTGTAAATAATGTCTTCTTTTTTCTGAATTCTTACACTTCTATGTACCCCAAGTATATTTATTATATTCTGGGTTTTTTTTCTTGCTAATCTCATCTCTCCTACTAAAGTACAAGCTCCTCATTTTCCACAAGGCTGCACTACATTTTGACTTATATGACTTTTCACACATGTCCCAGTAACCTTTTCGTTAGGAGACTTCATCGTCCTTCAATACAGAATCAGTCTCAATACTCACACCTCATCCCCAACCTCTGCCCTTCTGATTGGAAGGTAGAGCCATGAACTCCAAAACTTCCATTTAAGGAGGGGTTCAGTGTGGGTATCTCCTCATTTCCCAATGGGCTGTACTACTTTGGAACTTCTCTGTGATTTTCCCACCATATCCTCACCTGGGTACCATCCTCCTTTTCAGTTTTCTTTTGTGTGTAGTCTTCCCTCGTTAAATTGTAATCTCCCTGAGAGCAAAGACTGTCTTTCTTTTTCTTTCTCTCTTTCTTTCTCTCTCTCACTCTTTCTTTCTTTCTTTTTCTTCCTCCCTCCCTTCCTCTTTCCCTCCCTTTTCCCCTTCCTTCCTTTCTTTCTTTTCTTTCTTTCTTTCTCTCATTCTTTCTTTCTTTCTTTTTTTGTATTGTAATCTTAACACTTAGCACAGCATCTGGCACCTAGTAAGCCCTTAATAAATGTTTATTAACTGACTGACTGACTTCTTGGAAGTCAGGACTAATCTATATTTATTTTTGTATCTGTGGTTATATGACCATCCCCTGTTGGAGGCTGGTAGATGGGTGACGTTAAGTTATAGTATTACAGATGCTGAATTAGAAGGTACTTTAGAGGTCTATATTTTATAGATGAGGAAACTGAGGCTCATAGAGTTCAAGTGGTTTTCCCAGTACCACCCAGGTAGTAAATAGCAGAGGAAGAAAGTGTGATATTTTTATATTCTTAATACTTTAGAGATACGCAATTTTTGTTGTTGTGGATACTCTTTTACTCATAAAAATTGCAAACTTTTTCCTAGAGCTGTTGTGATAGAAACATTCTTAATTTTGAAGCTAACGTGGTGATGAACCTGCCTAAACTAACCTCAACTGATCCTCCAATGACTGGCCTTGAAGCCTTTCCAGTCTGGTAAGACCTGCCCAACATTATGAACTATGTTGACCCAGTCTTTGAGGACTCATATTTCCTCCTTCATGAAAGTGGGGAATCAACATCTACATAGGATATTTTTAATCCTAATGAAAACCCGATCTAGAAAAACAGGTTTGGATGAAAGAGGGGATCCAGAGGCTGGATCTTCAAGATCAGCAACGATGGGATTGGCAGACATAGGTAATCTGGGATGAGAGAACCTAAAACCAGAGAGAGAACTTTGGGATGGTCAAAGAGGGATACATTTCTTTTCTAGGGAGCCAGGGTAAGACTAAGCTGAGTTCATGGCTAAGGAAAGAGAAGACCTTTTCCTTTCTGACTATCAGAAAAGGGAGAAAGGCTGTCCATGCCAAAGACGTTTAAGATACTATGTGAAGTCTAACAAGGTTAAAATACCTATATATCTGCCAAATTGAATTGAGACTGTAATTAGAAGAGTATTATATTTAAGCTTTAATAACTTAAAACTGCCCTAAGGCTTTTGAAATACTCTATATACTTCAACATTTCAATGCTTTTTGATTTCATAGGTGTAGACACCCCTTCTATTGATTCAGATTGAGTTTCTTTCACATATTAGATATTTAATAAACAGTTGTTGACCTGAATTTGCTGCATTTCCTGGATATAGAGCCAGCTATATTCAAAATTTTGAAATTTTCTGTTTGTCTTTAGCATTTCCTTACTTCCCTTGCTGTATTCTCCTTTTACTTCTTAATTCAATTCAATTCGACAAGTATTTATTAAGTACTTACTATTTTGTCAGGCACTGTATAAGACTCTGGGCATGCAAGGACAAAAACAAAACAGTCTCTGTCTTCATAAACACAAAATATTTTGGGGAGGGATGAAACATGAATAACTGAAGGATTCAGGGAAGACTTCATGGAAAAGTTAGCTCCGGAGCTGAATCTTGATAGAAGATAAGGATTCTGAGAAGGAAGGATAAGAAGGAATACATTCCAGACATGGTGGACTAGTCTATTTGGAAGCAGGAGAAAGGATATTGAAACAATTAATAGTCCACTTTGGTTGGAATGGGCAGCTAGGTGGCAAGGACAGGTACATGACTCAGTGCATAGTCAGGCCTGGAATCAAGAAGATCTGAGTTTAAATCTGGCCTTAGACACTAGTTTTGTGATCCCAAGCAAGTCACTTCACCTTGCTTGCCTCAGTTTCTTGAAATGTAAGATGAGTTGGAGAAGGAAATGGCAAACCATTCCAACATTTCTGCCAAGAAAACCCCAAATGAGGTTGTGAAGAGTTGAGCACAACTTAAATGACTGAACAGCATTGGTTGGAAAAGAGTTGTTGACAGAGAGAAAGGTGAAATGTAGCTGGAAAGTTAGGTTGGAGCCAGATTGTTAAAGTTAGGATCAGAAGTTTGTATTTTATTCTAGAAGCCTTTGAAAATTTTTGGGTCTGGTCAGACTGTGCCTTAAGAAAATTGTTTTGACTACTGTGTGGAAGATGAATTGGAGAAGGAAGAGAATGGGAGCAGAGAGACCAACCTGAAGGGTATTAAAGCTGCCCAGACAAGAAGTGATGGCTTAAAACAGAGTAGTGACTGTGGGAGCTAAAAGAAAGGGATGGATGTGAAATGTCATGGAGGTAGAATCAACAAGACTTGACAACTCGTTGACTATGAGTGGGTGGTGAGAGGAGGGGAAGAGTCAAAGATAACTTCAAAATCATGAATCTGGGTATTTTTGGAGGATTGTAGTACCCCACACAAACACACACACACACACACACACACACACACTCACAGAAATAGGGGAATTTGAAGGAAGTGAGGGGAAAAGAAGATCAATTGTGTTTTAGATGTATTGAGTTTGAGATGTTGATGGAATGTCCAGGAGATGTTCAAAAAGCAGCTGATGATATAGAACTGGAGTTCAAGATATGCTAGAGCTGTCATACAAGTTTGTGAGCTAGGCACAGAACTCCTTAAGGTTAAATGACTCAAAGGCCAGTATATTATAGCAACATAAATCCGGATGATGCTATATAGAAGGAATGTATGAACCTTAAAGGGGAAGAGGTTGAAAAGAGATAGTGGCAGAGGGAGGGTTTTGAAGTGGGATGTAGAGTAAGGAAGAGGCAGTCTCCCCCAATGGCCCAATATGCCATTGGATATTAGACAAGCAACTCCATACCTTGGAGATGGTGAGATCTTTTGGGAAAAAAAATGTCACTTTGAATGCCAAAAGACAGAAAGAACATGAAAGGAAGAGATAGAGGAAAGTTTGTTGACAATAGGGCAAAAGCTCCAGAGGGCATAAGGAAATGGAAGGACAAAGGTAGATACTATGGAGAGTCAAAATACTTGTGAGCTGAGATGGATAAGGACAAGAGTGTAGGGTCTGAACTAGAAGAGAAGAGTTTTCATCTCAACAGACATTCTGGCTCACAAAGGCTAAGGAAATAGAAAATATGAGTTTACCAGCCATGGGATGGTGGAAGAACCAGTAAGCAGTTCAGGGTCCTTATACCAATGCCATTCAGGCACCAACAATCCTCAGAGTCTGGTAATGACTGAATATGGTACTGGTATGGGGTTGGTCATTTTAACCCTGGGGAGGTCTGGAGATTGGGAGGTAACAGGGAGTTCTTGTCAGGCATCTGGCTCAGTCATTACCTAAGGACTATATCCACAGAGCCATTCACATTTGAGGTCAAATCCAAAATTGTGAGGATGTTACACTTACACAATAATGCAGCAAATGACGATCAATCAATCAATAAACATTTATTAAATGCCTACTATGTACCAGTCACTATGCTAAGCACTAGGGATACAAAAAGAGGCAAAAGACAGTTCTTGCTCTCAAGGAGCTTACAATCTAGTGGGGGAGACAACATGCAAACATGTATAGGAAAGAATTAATAGAGAGAAGACAACTCTAGTAACTTTCTGGTTCTTCCCCTTTTCTGGGCACCCTCCCCTTCCCCCAAACAACAAGGATCACCATACTCTCAAATTTTTCTCTAAGCTCCCAACTCAACTTTACACTAACCCTACAAAGTGTTTCAAAATTAGTTATTCGCATGTTGCCTTTCTCCATTAGAATCTGAGCTTCTTGAGGGAAGGGAATACATTTTTGATTTTTCTTTGTGTCCTCAGGGATTAACAAAGTGTCTTTCTTGCATATAGCAAACCCTCACTAAATACTTAACTGACTAGCCTTGCCTCCTACCAAATCAAATCTCCACAGTGGTGAAGATCTCAACTAGGTGTAAGGTGAAAGGCCAGGGGACCAAGGGGATTTACTCTTAAATAACTTGCTGCTCTAGACCTGATTAAATGTTTCTCAACCCTCTCAGAAGATTTTTTTTCATATTAAAAGAAGATGTTTAATAATCCAAATGATGAATCTTCTGTTGAATTTCAGATCATGTAACAAAGTGAAGTGAAAATAACTCACACAATATACTTTGGGGTATGTGTGGGAGAAGTTGGGGTTGTCTTATATAGTATACACCCTTAAGTGATTCTACTATTCCATTGCTTCTTCCTTATCTCTACTTCTGAACAAACTGATTAAAAATTCATAGTTATTTACAATGAGGTCCACTGATATTAAGAGGAGGGTATGTCTGGGGGAAGCTCACCTCTGTCATGAGAGGGGAACACTGAAGCAAAAGCTTTGTATATAGCCATCATTTAAGATCCCTGCTTGTAAGTATAACCGGTGCCCATTTATTGCTTTTGAATCATTATTTACCTCTGGTATTGGAGCGATGATTTGAGAAGAAGGAGAATTCCAGGATCCCATCTTCATATTCCTTCAGTGATAAACATGGGGAGTGTAGTCTTAAAATGGGTGAGAAATTATACAAATAGGATAGAGATGACAATATCTTCAGGTGGGAACAGTGGTCTGCTGCCATGTTCCTCCTTGAGATTTAGACTTCCTATTTGACATGAGGAATTAGAGTAATCAGCAACTGTCATTGATCATAGGATCATAGACATAAAGCTGAAAGGGATATGTGAGGTGATTTTATAGATGAGGAAACTGAAGTCCCTGAAAGTTATGTGACTTGCTCCAGGTCACACAGGTAGTAAAGTATAGAAGGTAAAATTAGAAGTAAGACTCCAAAGCCAATGCTTTTTTTTTTTTAATCCCATACCATGACACCTCCTAAGATCTGGTATGAGCAATTGCTATGGAGCTGACTTTATGAGGTCAGGGCTTCTACTGCAGGGGGCACAGCTATGGTTATGGTAAAAGATTCAAATGATTCATTGGGGTCCAAGATGGAGGACATCAGTCAATGCCAAGACCAGCAACTATTAAAAATTTCACTGAGTGGTCTTGACTGGTCTTCTGGAAAGGAAGATAGTTTTCTCTCAGTGTACTTCCCCTCCTTTACATGGGTAAAATTCAAAACCTAGAGGTGGGATAGTAGATACATATCTCTCATTCTTTTCTTCTTTTTCCATGATCTTTGGATGTGTGGGTTTCAGGAACTTCCTGGGCATCTTCTCCTACCACCAAAGAATAAAGGGTTACAGGGAAGCAAGCCAAAGATTGTTTTGGAAGATGGTTGGAGGTAGATGACTTGATATATGAATACTTAGTCATTTTCTTTTAATTTTCACTAAGTTCAGTTAAACTATATAGTCATCCTATATTGAATATTTATATTGTATGTGAGGGATTATTTACTGAGACAGGAGATTTCAGATTCAGGACAGGGGCTCTAGAGTCATAGATTTTAAGTGCTGATAATTTGAGGAACATTTCATATTCTCCCCTAGAAAAATACCAAACCCAATTAGCACAGGTTCCTTTGCACTTGAGCTATAATGATAAGTAAGCACATGAGTGCCGTTTGGTATTCAGAGAGGATAATACAGTAGCCTATGGTTGTCCAATATACATGTCAGATAGGAAATGTGGTAGTTACTGGTCTGATGGCTCAAGTTGAAAATCATCTTGGATATTATACTCCCTCTTTGGATAATTAATACAGAAACACACGCCTTTATGTAGGCTTAAGGAAGATATCACACAACTGACTTGGACTACAATGCTACTACTAAAATGACCCAAGTATTACACAGTATACATATAAGATGTCATCAAAATTAGAAACTACATATGTTAGCTTCAGAGAAAGAAACATGGTCCCTGAAATAGTGACCTATGCATGGCTATTTATTACATTTCTTCTGTCTGGTTCACAAAATGCTAATTTCTAAATTAGAACAGCATTAGAATCACAGAATGTTAAACATGAAAATGACCATAAGGTAACTAGTTCAAACCCCTCATTTTATAGATGAGGAAACTAAGGCACAGAAAAAATGTAGTGAGTTGCCCAAAATTACAGTTTATAGTTAGAAAATTATAGGACCTCAGAGCTGAAAAGGCCTTAAACATGATGTAGTTTAATCTATTCTTGAAAATAGGCCATCCAATCTCTATTTGAAAATATCCAGTGAAGGAAACTTATATCTCAGGAGGCAGCCAACTATACTTTAGGATTGCTTTGGCTTTTAGAAAGAGTCTCCTCATAAGGCATGAAGCAAACAAAATTTTCCACCACTCCACAAGGTCTGCTGTCTGAGGGCAAGCATGTCAGATTTAATTATTCTTCCATATAAAAGCTTTTCAAATACTTGAAGATTACTATCATGGTTCCCTTCCCCTTTAAATCTTTTCTTTTTCTTTCATTGTGAACTTAACAATCACCAATAAACACAAACATGTCAAAACACAAAAAAGAATAAGTGGCTTATAGAAGAAACTGAAATTCTGTTAGGTAGTTTGTTTTTTGTTTGTCCTTCTTCTGGAAGAGGACCATGACATCAGGAAAGAGATGTCATGATTTGCATGAATCAGATTTAAGTGAGGCAGGGCTGTGCAAAGTCAAAAGTTATCAGCCTCACTCTCCTTTGGAGCTATCTGGATCCATCGTCAAGAATATAAAAGAAGGACATAAGCCTGGAGGGCCCCCCTTTCCCTTCTACCACACATTTGTCAGAAGAAAAGCAAAGAGCAAGCCCAGGTTTTCTGCTCCTAAACCAGAGGTCTTCTCCCCATGCCACTCTTAACATATTAATAGCCACAGCCAGGAGAATGTGTTATCTTTCTGGATAGCCCAGTTGTATTTTTGTGAGGATCTTTGGAGATGGTTCTGGATGCGGTGGGAGACCTTGGCCTTTTTAAGCTAAGGTCTTTCCCAAGTCTCAGAGACAAGGCCCATTCAGTGATTAAGGCTAGGTAAGAAATGAGGCAAAGAATGGCCTCTTTTACCTAGCCAAAAAACAAAAGCAACAACAATCTGGGAGAGGGAAGACCCTCAGGATTTCTGGCCAAAACAGAAACAATTGCTATTTACACTGACTCTGAGCCATCAGAACCCAAAGCCCCAAACAATGACCAAGTGAGACTTGGGCTGGAACCTGTTGTTGGCCAATCAGTGAGAGCCAGAGTGATTTGAGTTTAAGGCATGGTCCTTAAAAAAGAAATCTATCCTATAAATTCCAAGATATCTTGCAAAATTTCAGTGATCAAAATATATATTCCTTTGGGCAGAACACCTGCAGGTATGTGGACAGAGGGAGAGGAGAGAGGAAAAGTAGAAAGGAGGGAAGGAAGGAAGGAAGGAGGGAAGGAAGGAAGGAAGGAAGGAAGGAAGGAAGGAAGGAAGGAAGGAAGGAAGAGAGGAACTATGAGACATGTAAACGTATATATAATTTAACAAGGCAGTAGATCAAGTCTGTGGCTATGAAATTTAGCATAGTGTAGAAAGTAACCTGGGATATGACTGGCATGAAGTTTTCAAAGCTAGAGTAAAAGAAAAGACAAAGACAAGATGTCCATTCCCAGGTAGGGAGTATACCTACTGAAACCATTTTCCCTTGTCATGATTTTGACAAGGTTGTGAGGTTGTTCCCTAAAGACTGGAGTAGTCTCATGAAACCAGTGGTAAAAGAGTAGGATTAAAGACTGACCAGAGAAGTGAACAACTGGCAGTCACTGAAGATGGGATCACTTGGTGTTAATGAATTAGTAGCCAATCCAAACAGGACCTGAGCTGCCATGGAGGAGTTTTAAATCTGAGCGCATCTAAGCTAGGTTCTTTGGACTATTGTGTCACTTGGAGAAATACAGACATCGACACTGTTTTTGTATTCAGCTTATTGTTTCTGCTTCTATAGCTGTAAGTAAATAACAGAAATCCAGTGAAGCCATGTTTGTAAGATTGATTCCATTATGCCGTATTTGTGAGATTGAATTCCGCTGAAATGCAGTAAGGAATATAGAGGTAAGTGTGTGTGTGTGTGTGTGTGTGTGTATTATATATTACAAATGCTGGTGGTGGGGTACACTGCCAGTTGTTGACCTATGTCTTGGCATTGACTCTTGAGGAGAAAGTGAGGCTGATGACTTTGCATAGCACTGCCTCTCTTAAATCCACTTCACTTACAAATCAAGACATAACCCTCCTGATGTCATTGGTCCTCTTGGAGAATGAAGAACAAACAATCACCACAATGAATGGGGTGGCCCGAGTCAAGAAGACTCATCTTCCTGAGTTCAAATCAGGCCTCAGATACTTACTAGCTGTGTGACCCTGGGTAAGTCACTTCACCTTGTTTGCCTCATTTGTTTCCTCATCTGTAAAATGAGCTGGAGGAAGAAATGGCACACCACTCCAATATTTTTGCCAAGAAAATCCCAAATGGGATCTTGAAGAGTTGGACATGAATGAAACAATTGTGCAAAATAAATAATTCATACTTATATATGTATAAGTACACACACACACATACGTATATACTTATATATATTATATGTATATATTACATATATTTAAATATATAAGAAATACAAAATATAACCTTAGGCTTACAGAAAAGTGCTCCTACTAATAGGCTAGAGCTGGAATGTAGAGGTAGCCAGCTCTTTGAGAACCACAGAGAGCTCAACATTTCTTCAGTGCTCCCTCAGGAATTGAGTGGAACATACAATTGCCAGGGTGTAAGTGAGAGTGTTGGAGAACTGCTAACACCAGGTCCTCATCAATGAAAGGTCAAGAACTTGGCCAGCAGAGCCAAATCGTGGCTAACCATGAGGCCTCTTCTTGTGACTGAGAAATATACTTCTGCATTGCTTAGTCACTCATCCTCTGAGCTTCTTCCCTGGTGAACTTAGTAAGTGAAAAATCCATAGGCAAGTAAATAAATGTAGAGGAAAATCTGTTTTCTGTAGACAATGGTTTGAAGCATGGAGTTGTAGCAGGGATGGAACAGTTATTGCTGCCTAGCAACAGTGGTCCAAAAATTTGTGTGTTTTCATATTCTTTTTATTAAGTATCTAGATTTTTGCTTTTCAAAGAGACTCACAATAGAGTTTTTGGGTCCTGTTCAAGATTCTCTTCCTAACCATGACTTACCCTCCCAATTTCATTACATCTGCAACTGTGATGTAATTAAAGACTAAATGGGATCCCTTTCCAATTCTTGCTTAGTGATCTAGAATGTATACTATTTTCTTTATATTCATCACCCTCCCAAATGAAGTTGGCCTATGAACAAGTAAGTCAGCCTGGTAAGGAGAGTTATAGCTCCCTGTTACAAAATGAACAGGGGAGAAGAGAAAACACATTAATTTACTCTTGGGGGAACTGTGAATTGATAGAGCTATTTTGGAGAGCAATTTGGAATTATGCCTCTGAAATTCCTAAACTGTATATACACTCATTGACCTATCAGTACCTCTATTAAGACAATCCCAAGGAGACAAAAAGAGGAAAAAGTACTATATGTATACATTTATAGTAGCTCCTTTTATGATAGCAAAGAACTGGAAACTAAGAGGGTGCCTATCAATTGAGGATTGGCTGGACAAATTATAGTATTTGAATATAAATGAACACTAATATGCTGTAAGAAATGAAGAAAAAGAGGGTTTCAGAAAAACCTGGGAAGACTTGTATGGATTGATGCAAAATCAAGTGGGCAGAACCAGAATAATTCAGAGTATTCTGATCAACACAGTGATCAATCATGATTCCAGAGGACTGCTGATGAAGAATGTTACCTATCTCCACAGAGAGGCGACAGATTAACAAGCAAAACGAGACACATATTTTTGCATATGGTCAATACCCATTTTGTTTTGCATGACTGTACATATTTATTACAAGAGTTTTGCTTTGTCTTATCAGTATGGGGAAGGGAGATAGGACACAGTAAAAAAATAAATGCTTGAAAAATGAAAAAAGTCTTCTGATGAGGCGACTTTGCCCAAGGTTGTATGGGTAGTACACCCTGACTGGAAAGGGGGCTTGGTATAACATAGTGTAAATAATATTATATCCATTTAAGACAATATTTTGTCTTTTTGCAGTTGAATTTTTCTCCTTTAATTCTTTTGAATGAATTAAAGTTTTACTTCTGGGTAGAGGCCAGGTACTAACCCAAGCCTTATTGCTTTAACTTCAAAGCCTGATTTACTACCCTAATCTACTGCTGAGTCTCAAATTTTTAGAATTTTAGAGTTAGGAAAGGGACCTTAAAGATCATTTAATCTAATCGCTTTGTATTATAGATAAAGA